>NC_138096.1:5119062-6319062 GCF_964212035.1 Myotis nattereri | reverse complement strand
CTTCCAGACAACGCCTTGAGTTTGGGGGGAACGTGGTCCCAGATCCTTGTAGCCCAAGGCTGACGGGCACGCTGGGAACTCGGGGTCCTGAAACAGCACCCCTGATTCCAAGCACTGCTGCCTGAGCGTCTCGAAGTCCTGGCCCAAGTACTTCACAACTTTCTGGTTGGAGCCAAGACGTTCGGCTGCCGCCCGCTGCCTGGACACCTGGGCCGCCGGAGCTGCCATGGCCTCGGGTGGGCTCCGTGGGTGGGCTGCGTGGGGAGGACAGGAGGGCAGGGCTGCTCCGTGCTGGCGGCCCCGCCGGGAGGGGAGCTATAAGGCTGCCTGGAGGGAGGTGGGGCTGGTAAACATTTCACCCAAGGTGCTCGATCTGGAGGGAATGACTCATGGCCAGAAGCAAACAGGTACCCACGGTGCCCAGGAACATGCCCGCCTTCCCTGCCTGCCTTTCCCCCCTGATCTGGACGCTGGGGAACTCCCAGGGACTCCCGGACCACTAACCTGGGAGATTCATTAGGATCCCAGCAGCCCCCCCTCTTTGCAGGGCCTTCCCCCACACACACACACACACACACTCCGTGGGCTGAGTCGAGAAGCTGTCTGGTAGCTGGAGGCTGGGACTCACCAAGACTTTGGAGCCGTGGCTCTGAGAAGGAGGGGGGCCAGGGGTTCAGGGGGGGGTCCCCTTTCTTTCCAGAAAAGTGTGGTTCTGCATTTGCTAGGCGGATACAAATATCAGAAAGGGCTGATTCACGGAGCAGATCAGAGGAAGCCCAATGGGACGTGGTGCCCGGGCTGCGGGCGGTTCTGGCCTCTGGCGGCCTGGGTGGCTCGCCCAGCTCCATCCCCTTCGGCGAGTGACTCAGCCTCCCTCCCCCTTCGGTTTCTCATCTGCAAAATGGCAGATAATAGCAGGCCTACCTCACCAGGTTGTTAGGAGGAGGGATGAGACAGGACGCGTCCTGGGCTTAGATTAGTGGGTGAGGAGGGCTCAGGACACGTCAGTTGTCATATCCCCAGGGACCAGGACCGGACAGAGCAGGTCTGGGAGCCTCATATTAATCCCTCTCCTCGGGGCTCCCATCTCCTAGGCCTGGGCTACCCTAAGGACGTGGACCACATCGGTGATTTCCGAATCTTAGCGGGTGGCAAGCTGGAAAATGGTCCCCCAGCCCTAGCCAGTGTGGCTCAGTGGATAGAGCGTCAGTCAGCGGACTGAAGGGTCCCAGGTTCAATTCCAGTCAAGGGCACATGCTCCAGTTGCAGGCTCGATCCCCAGCGTGGGACGTGAAGGAGGCAGCCAATCAGTGATGCTCTCTCATCATTCATGTTTCAAACTCTCTATCCCTCTCCCTTCCTCTCTACAAAAAATCAATAAAATATATATTTAAAAAAATAAAAATAAATTTTTTTAAAAAAGAGTACGACAGAGTTCTGATGCATGGCTGGTGGGAAGGGGAAACACTGGAAAACATCCTGCAGCCCCTCCAAATGGAACCACAACGAACATTCCACTCCATGGACTGAAAGATGGGAAAGCACAGGGCCACACCAAGGCCTGTCCTCGAAGCCGGTGACAGCAACGTTCATAAGAGCCAGAACGTGGAAACAACCCAAGCGGCCATCGGCGGACGCACGGATGAACAGATGCACACGGTGTGGCCATAGAGTGGAATAGTATGCAGCCATGAAAAGGAGCCATGAAAAGGAATGGAGTCCTGATACGCACTGCCACCCGGACAAACCCTAAAAACATTATGCCAAGTGAAGGACGCCGTGGCAGAAGGCCTCACACTGTCTGGGCCCAGTTGTAGGAAATATCCGGAATAGGCAAATCCATAGAAACACACCCAAAAAAGGAAAGCTAAACATAAAGACCGGAATACGGGTCCTGTCCATCTTGAAGAGGGATCGATGGGTGGGAGAGGAGCACAGGGCTGTTGGGAACCAGGACCGGGCCAGACGGAGCCCTGCCCTGCCTGCGGCCATGCCCGGATGTCGCCTCTCAGATCAGCTGAGATTCTAGCTAGCTGACAGCAGGCGGTTGGTCTGGTCGGTGGTAAGGAGGCTGTAATGGTATCAAAGCCGGGATGTTGCGGCTCCAGCAGCTGGTGGTCTCTGCTGCCCCCTAGAGCCCTGTGTGGTCCCAGCAGGCCTGGTGGACCCCTTAAAGCCAAGCGCTTGGTGTAACTTGGTCTCTGTACCCACACTCGTATCCTGTTTTGTTCCTCAGAGGGTGGTTTTTCTGAAAACACCTAGAAAGATTATCTTAATCACGTTTTTCATGACTAGGGCGTTCTGAAAATTGAGAAAGCGGAAGAATCCTGCATGCATCCCGCCTTTCCAGTCACGGCTATTTCAGGGTCACTGGTGGGTAGGGCAATGTTTTTCTTTATAGGAGAACTAGAGGCCCGATGCATGAAATTCGTGCAAGAGTAGGCCTACCCCCAGCTGCCGGCACCAGCTTCCCTCTGGCACCCGGGACCCGGGCTTCCCTCTGGCACCTGGGACTCAGGCTTCCCTCTGGCTGCCAGCAAGCATCTGGGACCCGGGCTTCCCTTGCAGCCCCGGCTTCATCCAGAAGGTCGTCCGGAAGGTCGTCTGGAAGGACGTCTGGTCTAATTAGCATATTACGCTTTTATTATTATAGATTGCAGCTATGGGAAAGCAAGCGATAGAATTAGAAGTCACCATTGTCAGCCCTTAATGGTAAAACTATCAGATAAAAGGCTAATGAGGAACTTGATAATGAATCTATCTGAGCTCACTTATTAATCTGTGCATCACCAAAAAAGGGGGCGCTAGTGCCTTCTTACCTGATACAGTAGGATGTACAACACAGGCCCACCTGGGAGGACTTCTGTCCTCTCTCTGAAGCGGAACTTGAACCGACTCAAACGTCCAGATCCAACTGCATCTTTTAGAGAAAAATAAAGGGTTAAGCAGGGTTTTCCAAGGTCTGTACTATTGACACTTGGGACCAGAGTTCTTTGTTGGGGGAGGGGGAGGTGTTCTGTGCATCATAGGATGCCTAGCAGCACCCTGGCCGCCCCTCACTAGTGTCAGTAGCACCCCTGCCGTCATGGCAACCAACAACGTCCAACATTGCCGAGTGCCCCCTGAGAGGCAAGAGCGCCCCCAGTTAAATGCCACTGGGTTAGAGACACGTGCTCAATGACACCATGAGGATGCAGTCGGCCAGCAGGGCAGCCCACATCCAGGGACTGCGAGGGCAAGAGAATAAAGACTGCATCGCATTTTGGCTTCCCGCTCTGACCACCTCTCCCCACCTCCACTCGCAGATGCTGGTCCCTGATGGACTCTGCATGTCCCCCTCCTTCTCAGCTCCTGCTTCCCGGGAACCCAGCCCCCAACAGTCACTCAGTTTAATGCTCTCCTGTCACTATCGTGAAAGTGTACAAGGGCCTTGTATATGAATCTGCAGAAACCTGAGCCAGAAAACTCTTATAACCACTTGTAATATCAAATGAATACTATTTTTTTTAAATATATTTTACTGATTTTTTACAGAGGGGAAGGGAGAGGGATAGAGAGTTAGAAACATCGATGAGAGAGAAACATCGATCAGCTGCCTCCTACACATCTCCTACTGGGGATGTGCCCGCAACCCAGGTACATGCCCTTGACCGGAATCGAACCTGGGACCTTTCAGTCCGCCGGCCGACGCTCTATCCACTGAGCCAAACCGGTTTTGGCCAAATGAATACTATTAATAAATAGTATTCATTGTATTATATAAAAGTATGACACCGAAAACTATATTGTTGCAGATTGAAAGTTTACGTTGTTTCTCATGTATTACACTTATTACAGTTTAAAAGAAAAAGTATTTTTTTAATATATTTTTATTGATTTCATAGAGGAAGGGAGAGGTAGAAACATCAATAATGAGAGAGAATCATGGATCAGCTGCCTCCTACACAACCCCCTCTGGGGATCAAGCCCACAACCCAGGCATGTGCCCTTGACTGGAATCGAACCCAGGACCCTTCAGCCCACAGGTCGACACTCTATCTACTGAGCCACACCGTCCAGGTCAAGAAAAAAAATATTTTTAAAGGAAAAAAGTTTTAGATTTTAATGGCACTTTTCCCCCTGGGTTTTGATGAATGTGGGAACATTCATTTTCATTTTTCATTGAACCCTGAATGCCTGCAGCTGGCCCTGAGCCGGGACCATGGACCACTAACTTGGCTGTCCCATAGGCGAATACTTTAAGCTATTACCAGCTATTTACACCTTCATGCGAATGAACCTCAGATACTTCCATGAAAGACGGTTTTAAAATGTTTAAGGTGCTAGGGACACCGCATCCATGGAAGACAGAGAGAAGACCATTAAGACGGGAAAGCGTGATGAGTGGGGGACAGAGGCCTGAAGATGAACCCCAAGTTTTGCTCTGAGTTAGGCTTTGTTAGAGTCTTGTTCCTGACACTGTGCGAACAGTATACACAGCCAGGCTATTGAAAACTAAAAATTAGATGTCATTTATTTGAGTCACACACAAAAACAAATTCCCTTGCCACCAAAAGTACACACTCCAACCACATGTAAAACGGAACAGTCAGGGACATCATTCAATCTCCTGTTTAAGACTGGCTCCGAATGGCTCGGCGTTGGAGAGCTGGGGCTGCTTTTATCCTCTGGGGTGCTTTCGAGGGAAAACAATTTCTCGGGGTTCCAAGCAGAGAAAAATATCTGGAGTTAATTAAAATGTGTTCCCACTGTCATTCTCCATGTGGGCAGAAGAGCTAATGTGTCGTTAGGGTATCAGCAAAAGGCGAGTCAAAATAGGTTGCTGGTGGATTGAACGCACCCCTCCTGGGACACGCTCAGACTTGGTTTTTTGCATTCTGCTGTGTGTCTATTTGCTATTTCTATTTCCATGGCCACCCTGTGCAAAAAGTGGGGACTTGTTCGTAACTCTCGCTACGGGTCGTGGAACAAACCTAACCAGTCAGACTCAGAACCACCCGGAAAGGGAGAAAGAGAAGAACGAACCCAAGAAATTTTGCCCGTAGTTTTGAGCATATATACTCAGTTAAGACAAAAAAAAAAAACACAAAAAAACTATAAACAAATATTGAACATGGATGAGTAGTTCTCGTTTTCACAGTGTACAGGTTAGCAATTCCAAACTACTTTCCGTGCATTCTTGGGCTAAGCAAAAATGGAGAAGTATACGAAAAATGACGGGAAAGGGAACTACAGATACGCAAAGAGGGAAATTTACAACAAACCATGTGGCGCTGCTTTGGAATTGAAGGTCAGGTATAACTTCTCATGCGTTAAAACCTGATTTCATTATTCATGTATCCATTTATCCACGTGTCTGTATTTGCCTGTCCTCTCGTGATTTATTTACCCAATCACGAGAGAACCAGCGGATGGTAAAGGTGGTTCTGAGAGCATGTAAGAGACGAACTGTTACAGGTGCTGAGTGAAGGTCGTTAGAATTTCTGGGTTACATACAAAACTGGGGAACGCCATACAGGGTCCTAAAACTGTAACCTTTCGGGTTGTGGGGGTGGGGGTGGTTTTTTTGATTGGTTTGGTTTCTGACTTTGGTTTTAGTTTAGTTTTGTTGTGTGTTTTTTTACCTGAAAAAAATTATTTGCATGTGTACTAGACAAACACGTACACATTGGCAGGTGACTTTGTAGAGTCTGGGCCCTGGGCAGCAGAGGATGGCCAATCAGAGGCACAGCCTGCCCTCAGGGTCTGAAATCTTGGTGCTTCCATGGCAACAAGCGCCCGGGTCTTGCCTTGCAAACACCATTCTCCACCGAGATGAGCCAGGGCTCCCTGGGGAAATGGCCTTTCAGGGGAGATTTCCTTTTCTTGGCTTTGCAGCAGCCATACTGCCTTCTGCCATGAGGTGGTGCCAACGCAACACCAAGAAGGCCTTTGGAGCCGATGACTGGGTGTGACGTCACCCACCGCTGCTCACACCTGACTCTAGGCCAGTGGCTCCCCACCTTGTGTTGGCCACGCCCCACCTCAGCATCTCTCAAATCCTGATGCCCGCCCAGTGACATATCATCCTTATTATTCAAAAAGTGAACCCCTGCCCTAACCGGTTTGGCTCAGTGGGTAGAGCGTCGGCCTGCGGACTGAAGGGTCCCAGGTTCAATTCCGGTCAAGGGCATGTACCTTGGCTGCGGGCACATCCCCAGTGTGGGGTGTGCAGGAGGCAGCTGATCGATGTTTCTCTCTCATTGATGTTTCGGACTCTCGATCCCTCTCCCTTCCTCTCTGTAAAAAATCAATAAAATATATATTTTTTAAAAAAGTGAACTCCTAGTCACGTGGAGGAAGCCTCGAAGGCCATGAACTTGGTCTAAGCCAGCGGTCGGCAAACTACGGTCCCTTGAGTGTGGCTCTTCCACAAAATACCACGTGCGGGCGCGCACGTACAGAGCGATTGAAACTTCGTGGCCACACTCAAGGGGCCAAAGAGCCGCACGTGGCTCGAGAGCCACTGTTTGCCGACCACGGGTCTAAACAAGCTTCCAAAGAACATGGCATCCATGCAAGTCTCGTCCTTCTCCCTCAGGGCCTGCCCTGGGGGTGCGCGGGCTCTGGGGACATGGGGGTGGGGCGTCTGCAGCCCTGGTCAGTCCCACCTCCAGGAAGGAGCCTCTGGTGCCCCCACATCCCTGGGTAGGACCCAGGGCCCACTCCCCGGACACCTGCCCCTTCCCCGTCCAGGCCGACCAAGGCCAGGACGCTCACCGCCTTGACCCACTTCAGCGGCTCCCTCGCCGCCCTTTCCAGGCCCTGGAGGACCCGCCCTGCCCACCTCCCGCCTCGCCTCGGGCCTCCTCTGGGCCTCATCACATCACCCCACTTTACCCACCTCCCCACCCCATGCTCCAATTCTCCAGGCCAAGGACGTCCCCAAGTTTTCCTGGTTTCCAGGACTCTGTGGTTGGCCTGGAAATGCCTGGGCTGAGAGTTGATAGCCAGACTCCCTGAAGAGCACCCCCTACCCCCACCCCAATACCAGCACCAGCACCCGCACCCGCACCCGAGAGGTGGGCCGGGTCGGCCACATAGAGGGAGGTGAGGAGGGAGACATCGGACCTGCTTGCAAGGCCCGTGAGCAAGACATTCTCCCTTTTCCCCTAGAGTCCGCCTCACCAGAGCCCCAGCCTGGGGGCGATCTGATTCTCTTGTAAAAGCAGATGGTGCACCCCCTCCACCCCCCCCAACCCCCCGCTCTAAACACAGAAGTCAGAAACAATCAGGGCAGATGTCAAACCTGGGCTCCTCAAACTCTCCATTCAGGGACCCCTGGGGCACCCCCCACACACCCATCCCCCGCCCCATATCAGTAACACGAAGTCTGAAGACACCCCGGGCTTTGCCTTGGGTAAGCTTTGCCCCAGGAAACCCCCCAGGTGTCAGGGACTCTGCCAGGACCACACGGTGAATAAGAAAGACACATCCGTTTTAGTAACTTGCAGGCCGGCAGGTGATCAGACACACAGATACCGCTACTCCCGGCCCATAGGTGCGGTGCCAGAAGTTACAGAGGCGATAGCGCTAAGGATTCCTTACTGTGCTTTTCTGTTTATCTCCAAACGCACATCACAGAATGTACATCCGAGAGCACTTATGTCTTGATGTGACTTGCACTGTTTTAAATTTTTTTAGCTAATCCTCACCCGAGGGTATTTTTCCATTGATTTTTAGACAGAGTGGGAGGGAGGGGGAGAGAGAGAGAAACATCAATGTGAGAGAGACACATGGATTGGGCCGGGATTCGAGCCTGGAGGGGATGGAGCCTGCAACTGAGGTCCGTGCCCTCGGGACCGGAATCGAACCCAGACCTTTCAACCCTCAGGCTGACGCTCTATCCGCTGAGCCACACCAGCCAGGGAGTGACTTGCAGTTTTGATCAGAGCCTACACTTCTGGGGTGGAATCTCCCCCGGACACGCCCTTCGGAGTGTGAGTCAGGAAGCCTGGGCCTCCCCCACGTCATCCGAGAGAGCAGTGACGGGCCCACAGCACCGTCAGCGCTCAGCAGAGGCTGGGCACAGCCCGAGGAGCAGGCTGGGGTGGGCCCCACTCTGTGAGCCTGAGGCCGAGGAGCAGGCTGGGGATGGGCTCCAGCCTCGCTTGGGCCCAGGCCGGGCTCTCGGCCGCTCATCGCCAGCAGTGACAGAAGAGGGGGTGACCCTGCCCTCCTGGCCCACCTGAGCCTGGGGCTTTTGTGGTTCCCATTCTCGCTGTGAGAGCTGGAGAGGCTCCCGGCTCTGAGTCAGACCCTGGCTCTGTGGCCACATCCCTAGGAGGTGACTCAGGCCCAGACTCCGCTCTGAGGCCCCGCCCATGTCACACTCCCTTCTGTGGGCCCCGCGGGGTCTCCGTGACCTCTCAGCTGCTGGGCAGGGCCTTTCTCTGGAAGGAGGGAGCCTTGGACCCCGACTGACAGGTGACAGCGGGGGGTGGGGCTGACCGGCTCCTCCTTGGAGAGACTGATGCAAAGGCTCTACATCCCATAGAGGCCCCGGCCGGTGTGGCTCAGCGGATAGAGCGCTGGCCGGCGGACTGAAGGCTCCCGGGTTCACTTCGGGTCAAGGGCATGTACTGCGGTTGCCGGCTCGATCCCTGGCCCTGGTCGGGGCATGTGTGGGAAGCGACCAATCAGTGTATCTCTCTCACATTGATGTCTCTCTCTCCCTTTCTCTCTCTGTCTCTCTCTCTCTCTGTCTCTCTCTCTCTGCCTCCCCCTTCCTTCCACTCTCTAGAAGTCCATGGGAAAATATCCTCGGGTGAGGATTAACAAGAACAACAGTAACAAAATCCTATGGAGATGTAAGTTAGAAACCATACAGACAACGGCTTGGGTACCACCAAGCATCATGTGCTGCGCCTGGAAGCCCAAATCAATGGTCCAAAACATATATTCACGTCCATGGAAGAGTCTCCTCTGTATATAGACTGAGAAGAGAGCAGAAAACAAGTTAAAAAATCAAAACCAACCTCTCAGAGGAGGTAGACCCGCCAGCCAGTGTAATGCCCCGGCTGCTCGGCCCCAAGCCCCGGCTGCATGCACAGGGGGCCCTGTCATCGGACGTTGGAAGCAGAGAAAATGTCAGGTTGAGACAGAAAAAGCCCCAACAGCCCTCACAAAGGCGCAGGCAGAGAAAAGGCAGCTGGTGAGAGACTGAGAAAGGACAGCCAGGAACTGGAGAAAAAAAAAAAAAACAGCAGAAGAGGGGTGTCCGGGAAGCAGAGGGGAGAAGGGATGTTAAGGGGGGAAGGCAGCATGCCTGGCCGCCACAGGAGGCACCAGGCCAGAGCCGGGCACCCCGCTGGGCCAGGAAGGGGCGGCCATCAGGGAGGTGGCCGCTGCCGTGGGCAGCGTGCTGATGAGCGAGGGCAGCAAGCCCATTCCGCCCCCCTCGCTCTGCAAACCGCATTGCCCCGTATCCAGGGCAGAGGCGCCCCAACGCAGCCTGGCGTTCAGATTCCAGCTCCACTACCCGCTGGCTGGGTGACGCCAGGCGAGTCATTGAAATTCTCATGCCTCCTGGTTTGTAAATGTGGGAAAATGGCAAGACTGATCTCACAGAGTTTCTGTGAGGCTTAAATGACTGACTATGTGCAGAGTGCTCAGAGTCTCCCCGGAAGCAACGGCTAACATGAAGCTAGACGTGCCGGAGCCTTGCCCAGCCGGCCCATGTGGCTCAATGGTGGAGAGTCGACCCATGAACCAAGAGGTCACTGGATCAATTCTGATGGAAGCCCATTCCCCAGGTTGCAGGCTGGATCCCCGGCAGGTGGGGCCATGTAGGAGGCAGCCCATTGATGTTTCTCTCTCTCTTTCTCTCTCGTCCTTACTCTCTCTCTTAAATCAATAAAAACATTTTTAAAAAGTGCAAGAGACTTATCGGGGGTAACGCCTGTGAGAGATGAAGGGGAGAAGGAGCAGCGGACTTAGGGGAGCCCTAGACCCCCTGGCAGGTCCGGCACCTGGGAAAAGAGAGAGAAGGAGAGACAAGGCTAATGGACAGATGGGCGGGGCTAACTGAGCTTCTCACTTCCCATCCATGGGGTGGGGAGCAGCACGCATCCCTCCCCGCGTTCCCTGGACAGGCCTTGTGAGAACAGAGGGCAGAGGGAGGGCAGAGGGAGGGCTCCGGAAGCGCCTTTAGAGGGAAGGTGCCCGGGGCTGTGGATGACAGCATCACCGAGAGGCAGCACGGATTCCCACCCCTTGAGATTCCGCCAGGAGGAACCCTGAACCCTGCAGAATCCATAGCATCGCCCCATCTTAAGAGGCGAGAGACCTGATGGTTAGTATTTTTATTTATTTTTTAATATATTTTTTATTGATTTCAAGAGGAAGGGAGAGGGAGAGAGAGATAGAAACATCAATGATGAGAGAGAATCATGGATCAGCTGCCTCCTGCACGCCCTCTATTGGGGATCGAGCCTGCAACCCAGGCACGTGCCCTTGACCGGAATTGAACCGGGGGAACCTTCAATCTGCAGGCCAATGCTCTATCCACTGAGCCAAACCGGCTAGGGCCGCGGTCGGCAAACTGCAGCTCACGAGCCACATGCGGCTCTTTGGCCCCTTGAGTGTGGCTCTTCCACAAAATACCACGTGCGGGCGCACATGTATAGTGCGATTGAAACTTCGTGGCCCGTGCGCAGAAGTCGGTATTTTGTGGAAGAGCCGGTATTTTGTGGAAGAGCCACACTCAAGGGGCCAAAGAGCCGCATGTGGCTCGCGAGCCTTGGTTTGCTGAGCCGCAGTTTGCCGACCACTGGGCAATGGTTAATATTTTTAAAATGGCAAATGACCCTACAAACACAAGATATAACTGATTCCTGGCAACGTTGTGGTTCGGGGAACCCTGCTATGAGCAGCCCTCCCAGAGACGGTGTTGGGTGGGCTCTGCCCCTTCCGCCGCTTGGCCAGGGTGGGTTGTAATGCCCTGAGCCCTGCCTGGCTGGGGAGAGAAGGGATCAGGGGCCCAGGAAGCCATCTGGACTTTTTGAAGCTTGCTTTCTGGAGTTTTCCTCTCCTCCTCCTCCTCCTCCTCTTCCTCCTCGAGGGGCCTCCCATCTTTTGCAACCCCAGGGACGGCTCATCCTGTCTCCTACTCAGCTCTCCCTTATCGCACAGGCCTGTCCCAGCCCACCCCCGCCCCAAGCTACAGCCGCAGGAAGGCAGGAGCCGCTCCCAAAGGGAGAGATGTCTAAAACAAAGCCGTTCATTGTAACATTCTCTCTGAGTCCTTTGAATTCACATCTCAGACCTGAACGAGAGAGGAAAGATAGGGCTGGTTTAGCCTCAGCCTCAGCCCCTGCCATGCCCTTCGCCCTCCCGAGCCGGAAGTCGGAGGGGCAGGACCGCGTCTGGGGCGGTGGGCCAGGCTTGCTCTGTCTGCTACCCACCCTTTAGCTGCCTCTATTTTCCCATCCATACAATGGGAAAGCAAGATTTCCCTTTCCCCATGCCTGCAGGTGGTGCCTGAGGCCACTCACACCATCCAGGGCCATGGCCCTCTCACACACTCTCTCTCACACACACTCTCTCTCTCACTCTCTCTCTCTCTCTCTCTCTCTCTCTCTCTCTCTCTCTCTCTCACACACACACACACACACACACACACACACACACACACACATACTCTGCTGGCCCACGCCCAGCCCAGGCAGCTCTGGGTGATCCCAGCTGCTTCTGACTCACCCCCTGCCCTCGGGGCTGGGACTCACTCCTGGAAGCTTCCGGGTGATGGGTGAGGCCACGGAGAGTGTGTGTCTGCGCCCGGGTGTTCCCCTGAGCCGCACTGTCTGGTCCTAACCTTAGCTTTAGCTCAAAGGCCATGGACACCTCATTTTCCATCGGCTCCTAGCCCTCTCATGTATGTGCGGGTTCCCCATGCATGTATGTGGTTAAATTAGGCTATTTCTCTTGCTAATCGTGTCCATTTAATTATTAGACCAGTGGGAGAATATAGAAAGGTAGAGGAAACTTTCTCCCGCCCCCCCCCACACACACACTTACACGAAAAAATTATTGGCGTTTATTTGAAATTCAAACTTAACTGGGAGAATGTATTTTTTATTTCCCAAACCTGTCACCCCTGAGATCAAACAGCTGGCCAGCAGCAGGGTAGCATCTGATCATATATATCCCCTTGGCGGTGACTTCAGCCCTTGTTCTGCCTGTGACTAGCTGTGTGGCCTGGAATAAAGTCCCTGACCCTCTCTGACTCGGTGGATGCATCTGTAAAATGGGCGCAAGAGCAGCAGGACAACTCTCACCCGGCTGCTGCAGGAGGAGGGATTTAACGAGGTCCCCGCTGCATCGCCCCCCCGGACAGCGGCGCGAAGTTGGGGCCCAACAGACGGCAGCCAGTGCCGTCTCCCCGACCTCACCCCCTGATCCACTGGCTCACGGCGGCTTCCTGCAGAGTCACCCCTTCCCGGCCTCCGGTTGGGCCGCTGTCCTCCCAGGAAGGAGGAAAGGGCCGGGCTGGGTGTGGTGTGCGCCCTGGTGCGTCCCCACCTTTTCCGCCCGGAGCGCCGGGGTCGGCGGCTGAGCTTCCCCGCGCGTCCGCAGGCGGCAGCACCGGCCCCGGTCCCGGCCGCGCTCCGGGCCGGCGGCGAGGCCACACCCCGCGGGGAGGCGGGCGGGGCGCTTCCCGGTGAATCATCGCCGGCAGCCGCAGTCCCGCTGCCCAGCTCCGGGCCCGGCCGCGCCCCTGCCGCGCGCAGCATCGACCCCGACTCCCCCGTGCGCCCCGATCGCGCGCAGCGGGCACCATGGCGGGCATCGCGGCCAAGCTGGCCCGGGACCGGGAGGCGGCCGAGGGGCTGGGCTCGCACGAGAGGGCCGTCAAGTACCTCAACCAGGACTACGAGGCGCTGCGGGACGAGTGCCTGCAGGCCGGGGTGCTCTTCCAGGACCCCTCCTTCCCCGCCGTGCCGGCCGCCCTGGGCTTCAAGGAGCTGGGGCCCCACTCCAGCAAGACGCAGGGCATCGTGTGGAAGCGGCCCACGGTAGGAGCGGGGCCGCGGGCGGGCGGGGCGGGTGCGGGCCTGGCCTGGCGGCGGGTGCCCAGGCCCCGGCGGGGGTGGAGAGCGAGCCCGCACCGCCCGGGAGCCACCGCCCGCAGCCCCGCGGGGATCTGATCGCGCGCACCCCCGGGGCTGCGGGCCCGTTACCCGGTGCGGGCGCAGGGCGCTCCGGCGCCCCTCTAACTCGCACGCCTTGCGGGACACGGCTCTCAGTTCCCCACTAGCAGGCCCGCCAGGGGCGCCCCTAGGACGTCACCAAAACTGGGGAGGCAGAGGGGATCTGGGGACAACTTCTATGGGACCCCAGTGGGCCGATGGTGGGAGGGGGTGGAGGGTCTGGAGGAAAGCAGATGGGAGACGACTCCTGCCCAGCAAGGTCTGTAGGTCTGTAGCCGGCGCTGCTGCCAGGGAGGGGTAGGGCCCCGATCCCCTGTGACTAAGGGCTGTCTCATCCGGCCCTGGTTGGGTTTAGCCAGAGTTTCTTGTTTATTTTAACAAAGGGGAGCGGGGAGGACTTGCCCTGCATTCACGCTGGTGGTAAACAAGTTACAGGACAGGCAGCCAAGAACCGGAATCCTGGCCCAGAATCCTCTCGGAAACCTCGGGGTCCCTCCAAGCCCCTCCGCTTGCTCCCCAGTGTCCCTGTCCTCTGCCCTGGCTGGCCTAGGGACAGCTGGCTCCCTAATCTAGCTTCCACCGTTACCCACGGACACCCTGCTGGCTCCACCTCCTGTGGGACCCAACCTTCGCACAGCTTCCTGCGAAACCCAACCTCTAGATTCCCGTTAGGAGACTAAGCATCCCCGTCTTGTCTCCAGTGCTCTGAGCTCCCCCCAACTCCCCCACCCCCTTTACCTTCTCTGTGACCCCGGACCCCCGGCCCTGGGCAGCCAGTGCATAGGACGTGCCCTAGGCACCCGGCCTGAGACAGGCAACCTCTTTGCCTCCATTTCTTACAGTGGTTCTCAACCTTCCTAATATCGCTACCCTTCAATACAGTTCCTCGTGTTGTGGTGACCCCCAACCTTAAAATTATTTTCGTGGCTACTTCATCGCTGTAATGTTGCTACTGTTATGAATCGTCATGTAAATATCTGATATGCAGGATGTATTTTCATTGTTACAAATTGAACATCATGAAAGCATAGTGATTCATCACCAGAACAATATGTAATTATATATGTGTTTTCCCAATGGTCTTAGGCGACCCCTGTGAAAGGGTCGTTCGACCCCCAAAGGGTCGCGACCCACAGGTTGAGACCCGCTGAAGAGAAGCCGCGATGCCTCACACTTTCCAGGCGCGGTGTCTCTGAGGCACCATTCCCTCCCGCCTTCCCACCTGCCAGGGATGCTCTCCCCTGGTTGTCCGGAGTCTGGCTCACTCCAATTCTTTGGGATGTCCTCAGATGTCCCCTCCCCGAAGTCCTCTCTCCTGACCAGGCTTAGCAGCCCCCAGCCCAGCATTGTATTATCACAAACCCTGCTCATTTCCTTCCCAGCACTTTTTACAATTTATAAATATAATCACCTGTATTTGCACTTTCTCTGCACTGCAGGGGACCCTGTGTTATATTCATCAATATGTCCTCAGTGCCGAGCAGGGTCACTTCCCCTCCACGGAATGCATTCATTCATTCATTTATTCACTCCTTCGGCGACATTTATTGAGAACCTATTAAACTGTCTTAAATGCTTGGGATACACCTGAGAACAAAAAGTCAGTGACGATTTGTGGCTGAGTGAGTGAATGAATGAATGAATGATTGCAGGAATGTAACAAGCCTCAAATGCAGTTATGGTTGTGAGAGGGATAAACAAGAGACTGTATTCACCGTACCTGGGGACAGCACTTGACAGTTTACAAAGGGAATTTGCACACCCATTTGCTTATTCTTTCATTCATCCAGTAAGCATGTATCGAGCACCTATCTCCTATACACCTGGCACAGTGCAGATAGCGTCTGCCTCTAAATTATTGATAACTCTGTATGTAAACTATATGCGCTGCCTTCTCTCTAGGGGCCAGTGAAAGGAATCGTTGCAAATGCCCGTAGGACTCCTAGACGGGGAGACAGATCTGGGGCCATTGGGGGTGGGGCAGGCTGTGTACTGCACGACCCAGGGCAGTGTGGCTGGTATGTTCCCATCCAGCGGGCCGAGAGAGCGAGACTTGGGAAGGTTAAGTGTTTGCTCAAGCAGGTGTCCGGGGTGGAGCCAGGACTGTGCCCGGCCTGTGGGCGTTTGCAGCCCGCAGCCCACAACCCACAGTGGCCCTCTCTGCCGCTGTCCTGCTGGGGTCGGGGTCAAGCCAGGGAAACAGACCTGTGTCCACCGGGTTGGGGCCTCAGCAAGTCATTGGTGACCTAACCGAGCACTGCGGTCAGACAGACTTCCAGCCGGGCAGATGCAGACTGTAGGGGGCGCCAGAGTAAGCCCTGGGAATGAAGGAGGGGTCTCCTGGTTGCAGATGGGTGCCCGTGGGAAGAGGAAGAGGAAGAGGGGCCATGGGAAGGAGAGCTGGACCTGGGGTTCGAGAGGCTGTTGTTTTAGATGAGCGAACTGGACTGGGTTATGTGTTAAGTCACCGGAGCTCAGCCTCAAACCTGCATCTCCATCCTCCAAATTCAGTGATTGCCATCAACTTCTTCAGTAATAATAATAATAATAATAATAAGTAACGTTTATAGAGTGTTTACCAGGGCACGCTTACCTAATTATCTCCTCTAACTCTCATAACAACCCTAAGTGGTAGGTACGCCTGTCATCACCGTGCCCATTTTGCAGATGAGGAAACTGAGGCTCAAAGAGTACCTTGCAGGGTCATAGAACCCACATAAGAAGTGGCCAAGCCAAGACTCAAACCCAGGGCGTCTGAGGCCCAAGCCCAAGCCCCCAGCCCCTTTCCTCGGACTGTTACGTCCACGTTCCACCCCATACCCTCCGGGCTGTGCGCACGGGTCAGTTTCCTGAAGCCTCTCTAAGCGCCGCTCTGAACTTTGTCTCCCTTGGAGAGGCTGCCAAGGACGATGTAGGCAAGTTGCAGAAACATAATGGAAAAATCCTCCTGGCATCAGAGCTTGGTGCCCGCAGGATTATCAATCCGATGCTTGGGCTCCCAGCACCAAATCCGGTCCTTCCATCCTCTGCGTAAGTGCTCGGCTGGCAGGACCCGGGCAAAGCTGGCCTTGTTTTCCCACTGTCCCTGTCACCTGCCAAACAGACGCCCTGAGCAGGGAAGGGACAAGGCGGAGGCCCAGGGCGGGGGGCGGGGGGAGATGTGCTGGGCTGCCCACTGTGGCTCTGGATGGACAGGGGCCGGATCCGGGTCTCACCCAGGAAACACAGTGCTTGCCAGAGAGGGGCTCCCCGAGGGAGGGTGTGGGGTGGAGCCCCAACCAGGTGGCCCCGGGCTGGGTCGAGAAGCCCAGATCGATGCCCCACTTCCTCTGTGGCTTTGGGTGGGGCCCTGCAGAATCAGGAAGCACTGAGGGCTGCCTCCATGGAGGGCAGAGCGGCCCACGGTGGCTTCGCCCAGGCTGCTTGAGGGGCGATCCTGAGGCTTTAACAGCCTCAGAGGTTTGTCGCTAATCAATCAGCGGCAGCAGGGGAGCCGGGAGTGTGCGTTTTGCCCCAGGGAAGGTCACCTCTAGCCCCGCGCTGCCTGGAACTGGTGAGCGGGGTCACCTTAGACGGGACACGCTGCTTAGCTCCTCAGCCTGTGTCCTCACCGGTGACGGGACATTTCCCATCTTGTGTTCCGAGCGGACCAGGAGATGCAGCGCCAGCGTGGACTGACAACAGCCGGTTCACAATTCAGGGTGCTCCAAGCACCACGGCCCCATAGACGGATCCAGAAAGCTGGACACGTTCCTGCGGCCTGCACACGTGTGTGCTAGGAATGCAGAGGGGTGCCCGTCAGCACCACCGGACAGAGCCCCGCTGGCACCCGCATGGCAGAGTAGAAATACTCTGGGACTTCGAATCGAAGGGGGGAGTGAGGGCTGGGCTGGGAAGGAGGGCTTCATGGAGGAGGTGGCAATGAGTCTTGAAAAGTGGTCAGAGGTGGAAACGGGGAGGAGAGGATGGGGCAGGGAGGAATTCCACACAAGTGAGACGACTGACGTGCAGGGATGGAGGAGAGGGGATGGCAGGGCGGGTCGGGCAGCTCCCGCGTGTGGGCGGCCCCCTCCCCCCCCCCCCCCCGGCCTGCACGGGAGGGTGCTGTGTGGCCCTCGGCAGTTTGGAGCGCTGGGCAATGACTCCCCTTCTCAGCCGGGGTGTCTCCCGCCACCCATCGGGGTCAGAAGAGGACCCCGTGGCCGTCTGACTACAGCCACGGGGAGAAGGGGTGCGACGCGCCCGCTGGGAACCGAGGTGGCCAGATTGCAGAAGCACGGGCCTGCTGGGCTGACGGCACTTTGTGGGTCTGTCTCGTCCCCAGGAGATCTGCGATGACCCCCAGTTTATTGTTGGAGGAGCCACCCGCACAGACATCTGCCAAGGAGCCCTGGGTAAGTGGCGGCCCCCAGAGCGGCCTTGGGGTCTCGTCTGCAAGTCTGGGGGTGAGGAGTGGGGGGAGGGCTGGTCTTGGGTCTCTCTCCCTTCCCAAGCATCTGGGCCATTTCCATTGCCAGATGCTTCCTGGGGTTTCTTGTCCCCCGAGGGCCTCGTGTTGAGGCCTCCTGTGTCCCCTGCACTGGGCTGGGTGTTGAGGTCACAGAGGGGCTTTTTGCCCCCCTCTCCCCCCCCCAACTCCCCGTGGTCTCTGCACCTCCTGGGACCAGTCCTACCCGTGGCCCATGAAACAGTCGGGCTCTGGGCCCAGGCCCGGGGGGAGGACTCCCCAGGCCAGCGACAGCGCTGAGCCCTCAGCTTCTCGGGGTGCAGGAACCGGGATGGTGACTCGGGGTGAAGGAAGAGGAAACCCCGATGACTGCTTGCTGTTGGGAGGAAGTGAGCGTAGCCGGGTTCTCGGTATTTGCACGATGAGTCGCCCTGGCTTCACAACAGTGCGAGGCAGCGCTGACCGCAGCAAAGGCAGCCGGAATGTTCCTCTCGGTGGGTGAGACTCACGGGAGCTGAACCGTGAGGGTCGGAGGCTGCGCATAGAATCCGCCCTCAATTTTTCTGACTCGTAATAAACGGGGCCCGAGGTCACCGGAGCATCCTATTTACTCTGATAAACCGAAACCTTGCTTCCTGCCCTCACCTTCCCCCCACTGCTCACACTAGTCCAGGGGTGGGGAACCTTTTTTCTGCCAAGGGCCATTTGGGTATTTATTCATTTTTTTATTTTTTAAACAATTTTTAAAAATATATCTTATTGATTTTTTACAGAGAGGAAGGGAGAGGGATAGAGAGTTAGAAACATCGATGAGAGAGAAACATCCATTCAGCTGCCTCCTGCACACCTCCCACTGGGGATGTGCCCGCAACCAAGGTATATACCCTTGACCAGAATCGAACCCGGGACCCTTCAGTCCGCAGGCCGACGCTCTATCCACTGAGCCAAACCGGTCAGGGCCCATTTGGATATTTATAACATCACTGTCGGGCCATACAAAATAATCAGCTTAAAAATAGCCTGCTATTTTGGGCCAAACATTTAATTAACTCACCCCTGATGCCTTGGCAGGGCCAGACCGAAGGATTCCGTGGGCCTTCTCTGGCCTGCGGGCCGGATGTTCCCCACCCCTGCACGACTAGCCCCTCAGTAACAACACTGATCATCTTGAATGGTACCTCCTTTCCGGGCCCCCCTAGAGGCTCTGACACTCGGAGTAATAACAGCTAATGTTTATTGAGTGTGTACTATGTGCCAGACACTGAGCTGCGAGGGCAGAACTCCAAGGAGGCGTGATTACAGCTGACCCTCGAACAGCACAGATTTAAACTTATACACAGATTTTTTCCAATAAATAGGTCCAGTACTATAAATGCATTTCCTCTTCCTTTCGATTTTTTAGTAACATCTTATTTTCTCTAGCTTACTTTATTGTAAGCATCCAGTATATAATACACATAGCAGACAAAATATGTGTTCCTAGACTGTTTATGTTATCAGTAAACTATTAGCAGTTACGTTCTGGGGGGAGCCCAAGTTATTTAGACACAGATTTTCAATGATGCAGGGGTCAGGATCCCTAACCCCTGAGTTACTCGAGGGTCAGCTGTTCGCCCATTTTACAGGTGGGGACACTGAGGTCCTGGGAGTAACTCGCTTAAGGTCCCCGCACAGCTGTGGGCGCCGGGGATACCATGCAGCCAGCCTGACGCCAGGCCTGTGTGTTTAACCCCGGGAGTTGGATTCCACAGGGCAGCTGTGTGAGTCATCGGGGTGGGCACCCTGGGGCCCCGGAGGTGGGAGGTGGGGGAGGGAATGCTTTCAAGGAGACCATGACCCCGGGTTGAGGGCTGGGCGGGCAGAACCAGCTGTCTGAGCTCAGCCTCTGGGCAGATTCCTGAGATGCCAGACACATTCCTACCTGAGAAAACACACACACCTCCACTTCCGGTCTTCCCACCGCACGGGCCATGGAAGCGGGGGTCCTTGGGCACCTAAGCTGGGGGCTGCTGGAAGGTCCACTCAACCAGGGACTCAGAGGCTAACGGGCTGGGAGCCGCTGCTGACTTGGACCAACCCAGAGGCCGCACCGGGGCTAACTCACCGGGGGCTATCTCAGCTGCACTAAATTCCACGCCTGGACGGAATAAACACCCACTTCACAGCGTTATGGCCTCTGAGCCAGTAACCCGCGTCCATGCTGTCAGGCCGTTTGGAGAGGATGTGGAGAGCAGACAAGCAGAGCTTACATCCCTGGGTAAAATTCCCCAAGAGAGGCTCCAAGTCAGATAGGAAGCTGATTACATCAAGTCTTCGTAAAGCTCTTTTTTTTTTTAAGCCTCACCTAAGGGTATGTGTGGGCTTTTTAAATTGATTATTTAGGGGGAAAGGAGAGGGGGAGAAGGACGGGGAGAGAGAGAGAAACATCCATGGGTTGCCTCCTGTACACTCCCCAACCCGGGATGGAATCTGAAACCTAGGCATGTGCCCTGACCAGGAGCCAAACCTGCCACCCGGCCAGGGCGTGGCCTGGGTGTTTGGGATGATGCTCCAATCCACCGAGCCACCCGGCCAGAGCGTGGCCTTTTCCTACGATATGGCATTGAAGCGGGAGAAAGTGACTTGTTCTCCAGCCACTCCTTGTGCCTGACACCGATCAGCGCCTTGAGCTGGAGGGTCGGGGCACCTGAGTTCGTCTTTGCTCTCAGTACAGGTCACACACACCTGTCCCCTGCAGCCCAGCGCGCAGCTCGTAGCGTTTCTCACCGTGCTCGCTCGTGTAATCACCCCAACTCTGAGCATTCCCACCCCCCCACACAGATAAGCAGACTGAGGTGGGGGCAGGGGCACACGTAAGGCCACACAGCTAAAATCTGCCAGAATAAAGGACGCTGCTCTGATGTTACATCTTCCTGAGCTCTTTTCCTAACCCCACGCTCCCTCCCAGTTGCTGTGATGCGGGATGTGGAGGTGAAATTCTCAAAGCAAAATCCACTCACTCACCTGCACCTTCCACCTGGAGCCCCGGTGCCCCCGGGGGCCTGGGCAGGGCTGCCCTTGGACTTGGTGGTCGCCCTGCTGGCCTTCCCAGCGCTGCCCGGCAATGGCCAGCCCCCAGCTCCCTCCCCCTTTCCCAGAAGGCTCGGAGCCTCACCCGATCATTCAAACCACGTGTGCAGAACTGCGCTGACCGTGAGCCGCCTGCACGCAGACCTGGGGGTCAGGGGAGGGACAGCCGTCTGGAGGCGGCCGGAAACCCAGGCTGCCGCTGAAGGCGGCTCTGTCATCGGCTCTGTAATTGCTGGTGGCAACCTGTCCTTACAGGTGGTTGCCACTTGGAAGTGCCCAGCGGTGCCACAAAATTCAAAAGCTCAGCTCCTCCTGCCTGCCCTTCCCCTGGGTCCCTGCTGAGCTTTCTCACTGCCCGGCCCCTGGCCTCTGGGGCTCACTGCCCCAGGTCACTGTAACCTGGCAGATCTCAGAGGTGGGTCGCCCCAACTCGACCCCCAAGAGTCACATGGCCCCCAGAACACCTACTGGGAAGTGCCTGGCCTCAGGGTGCCCCTGCCCACAGCCCAGCTCAGCGGAGGGTGGGAGAGGCAAGACCGATGGGCAAAGCCCACAGAAAGCAGGGCCTGAGGAAGTTCCCGGTTCCTGCTCCCTCCACCGCTTGCTTACGAGCCTGGGGGGCTTTGACAGGCTACCCAAGCCCTCTGAGCCTCAGTTCCCTCTTCTGTAAAATGGGAATAATGACAATACTCCCTGCCGGGGCTGGGTGAAAAGTGAGATTCGTATAGGCAAACCTGTAGAGTCCTCAACCAATTTCGGGGCCGCGATTATTACTGAGTTCAGCAACGTGCAAAGTCCCTTCGCCAAATCATAGCAGGAGAGAGAGGGGATGGGAGGGGAGGGGAAAAGGAGATGAGCAGGTCTGCATCTCTAAAAACTCATCATGTCAGCAGGGAAGGGCCAGGAGTGGGGAGGCAAACCTGGGGCCTGTACGTGGGTAGCACTTGGGGGAAGACAAATATACGAGGAGACGAATGTGGAGGCGGCAGGTGCACACTCTTCGGTTTGCAGAATTGTGGGGTGCGGGCTCGATCCCCAGTGTGGGGCCTGCAGGAGGCAGCCGGTCCATGATTCTCTCTCATCATTGATGTTTCCGTCTCTCTCTTCCTCTCCCTTCCTCTCTGAAATCAATAAGAATATATTAGAAAAAAAAAAGGACTAGCAAAGTGTCGGCTGGTGTGCAGGAGAAAGTAAATGCATTTTTTTTCTCTTAAAAGCAGTTGTCTCACCCCTCCCACCCCCCCGCAGTCCTCCCCCCCCCCGCCCCGCCTCCTCTGTATCCTCCTCCCAGCGGCCCCCCCCCAACTGGAGAGATGCCCGCCTCCATGAGTCATCACTTCCTCTGACTTTTCTGGCTGTCAGTGTTCTTTCGCAGACTTTCTCCCCTGGGGCTGCTGCAGGCTCTCCTTCCTGCTGCATCTAGTCCAGTGGTTCTCAACCCTCCTAACGCCGCGACCCTTTAACACAGGTCCTCATGTTGGGGTGACCCCCGATGTCATTGTTACAAATCGAACATCATTAAAGCATAGTGATTCATCACAAAAACAATAGGTAATTATAGATGTGTTTTCCGATGTTCTTAGGCGACCCCTGTGAAAGGGTCGTTTGACCCCCCCCAAAGGGGTCGCGACCCACAGGTTGAGAACCCCTGATCTAGACACTGTCCTAAACAGGGCAGGGGTGAACCTCGAACCCTAACGACCCCAGGCCCCTCTCCTGCCCCTTGGCCACCACACAGTGCGGTTCCAGCCTCGGTCGGTCGGTCGGCCCCCTGTCTCTGAGCTGGGAGGGTTGGACCCGACCCTCCTAAGGCCCCACCACTGCTGACTCCTCTGACTCCAAAATCGGCCCCTTCCCCGCCAGCAGCCCCCTCCCCCTGCGTCCCCCCAAACGGGGCTTCAACTCACATTTGTGAGCTCAAGGGCCGAGGAACCTGCTCAGTCCATGGTGGTGCCCGCCTTTTGCCTGTTGCTGCCCAGCCTCAGGGAGACTTTTTCCACGAAGTCAGGGAAATAGACGCCCTCCCACTGGTCCCTCCAGGAGGTGAGGAAGGAGAATTTGGAGGAGGGGGAGGAGGAGGAGCAGGAGGAGGAGGAGGAGGAGGAAGAGGAGGTGGAGGAAGAAGAAGAAGAAGAAGAAGAGGGAGAAGGAATTTCACACCAGAGTCCAGGCCAGGGACACCCTCCTCTCCTGCGGGGTCTGTGAGGCCTGGGACCAGGGGAGGAAGGGTGTGGGTTGGACAGCCTGGCAGGCAGGTGCTGTGGGCTGGAGTCCCGGCAGATTAAAGCTCTGACCGCAGGCAGTGACTCTGCGGCTGCAGGGAAAGGGGTACAGAGATGAAGCCTGCACCAGGCGGCTCCCTCCTGGCCCAGGGCCTGGCTGTGAACACGGACACGGACACGCCAGGCAGCTGCCTGGGGGCACCCCCTGCTGAGAGTCCGGAAGTTGCCGCCCAAGTTCATAGTGTGTGAGCCTTAGGCCTCCGCACCCTCCGCTCCCCTCTTCCCTCTGGCTTTCGGGGCCGGAAGGAAAAGGGGACCCGGGCATCTGTGAGCAGCCACAGAGGCTGAAGGCCTCCTGGGGCTGGGATGTGGGTGGGGCACCCCCTCCCTCCACAGCCGCTGATGTAAACGCGTCGTGATTTGCGTGGGGGGATTCCGGCTTGGGGTGCCCGTTCTGGGGCCGCTGCCAGGCATGAAACATCTGCAGAAGGGACAGCCCCTGTGACTCATCAGCCGCCATCACACAGGCCTGGGCTCCTGGCAGGGCGGGTACTTCCTCTAGAGCAGTGGTTCTCAACCTTCCTAATGCCGCGACCCTTTCATACAGTTCCTCATGTTGTGGGGACCCCCAACCATAACATTATTTTCGTTGCTACTTCATAACTGTCATTTTGCTACTGTTATGAATCATCATGTAAATATCTGATATGCAGGATGTATTTTCATTGTTACAAATTGAACATCATTAAAGCATAGTGATTCATCACAAAAACAATATGTCATTATACATGTGTTTTCCGATGGTCTTAGGCGACCCCTGTGAAAGGGTCATTCGACCCCCAAAGGGGTCGCGACCCACAGGTTGAGAACCGCTGCTCTAGAGCCGGCCCTCCGCCAGCTTCTGGGGTGACCCTGGCTCGCAGGACTTCTGTCCCCTGCCTTCCAAAGCTGGGGCTCTGGTGCCCAGGTGGCCTCCCTCCCTGGGGGGCAGGTGGTCCCAGCAGGCAGAGTGTCAGGTCTGCTGGCCACGGCGGACACCAGGGTCTCAGAAAGGGCCCAGCTCAGCCAGAAGCAGCCTCCGCCTCTGGTCGGGCTGTCACTGACCCAGCTGTCCCCATGGCCCGCGAAGGAACAAGGCCCTAAGGGACAGGACAGCAGATTCATCCCCCACGGCCATCCCACATTTTGATCTCTGCAGTCTGAAAGGGGAAAGATGATATTTCAGCGCAGTTTTGCTTTATGTTTCTCTTACAATGAGTGAGGGTGAGCCCCTTTAAAATGTGTGAGACATGGCCCTAGCTGGTCTGGCTCCATGGATAGAGTGTCCGCCTGCGGACTGAAGGGTCCCAGGTTCGATTTGGCCAAGGGCATTCGATCCCCAGTAGGGGGCGTGCAGGAGGCAGCCAATCAATGATTTTCTCTCATTGTTGTTTCTCTCTCTCTCCCTTACTCTCTAAAATCAATAAAGTATATTAAAAAAATAAAATGTGTGAGACAGCAACTTTTCCTTTCTTCCACAACTCGGCTCTGTCTTTGCCCATTTTTCTACTGATCCCTCATTTTTTTTTTTTTTCTGTTTATAACTTTTGTTCTGGGATCTGAGTAACAGATATTTCTGATTAACAGGTATTTTTCCATTGTTTTCATAGTTTGACTTTGCTGATTGTAAGGTTTGCTTTACCATGTCTTTTTTTTTTTACTTTGATGTAGTTAAATTCATCATTGGAGAATTCTGTGGCTTCCAGGTTACAATTCGGTAGCTGAGCTCCACTCTGAGGTTATAATAGAATTCTCCACTGGTCTCTTCTGGAATGTTTATGGACTTAAGCAAATAATTACATTTATAATTTATTTACTTTGATGTAGTTAAATTCATCACTGGAGAATTCTGTGGCTTCCAGGTTACAATTCGGTAGCTGAGCTCCACTCTGAGGTTATAATAGAATTCTCCACTGGTCTCTTCTGGAATGTTTATGGACTTAAGCAAATAATTACATTTATAATATCATCATAATGTAAATATAAATTAAAATATATGATATCAATACATAAATATGTGATAAATATGCAAGTAATACAAAAGTCTAGGTTTATCATACTTACGTGACTATAAAAATATATTTAAGATTGATAATGTTAAATGTTTATAGATAAGTATTATCCCAGTTAGAATTTAGCCCTGTGACAAGATGAGCTATGACTTGATTTTTTTTCTAAGTGGCTACTCGGCTGTTCCAATTGTATTTGTGAATCGTCTATCTGTCCTAGTTCCTGCGTGTGGAGCTGTTTCCGGCCTCTATTCTGTGCCGTTCACCTGTCTGTGTCCTTACGCACAAGTTCAGCGCTGTTTTAATCCCTCCGGCTTTGCCTGTTCTGAATATCTGACAGGCAGACTCCCTTGCCTTTGAGAATTTTTCTGGCTATGCTTTATGTTTAGTTTTCTTCTATTTATAAACGTCAGAATCAGCTGAGTTCCAAATTTAAAAAAAAAAATCCTCTTGCTATTTTTATTGAGATTGCATTAAATGTAGAGACTAACTCAAGAGGAAGTGGCGTTTTTACGATGGTGACTCTAGCCGAGGACATGGGCCACTTTTTCTTTCTTTCTTTCTTTCTTTCTTTCTTTCTTTCTTTCTTTCTTAAATATATTTTATTGATTTTTTACAGAGAGGAAGGGAGAAAGATAGTCAGAAACATCGATGAGAGAGAAACATTGATCAGCTGCCTCCTGCACATCTCCCACTGGGGATATGCCCGCAACCCAGGTACATGCCCTTGACCGGAATCGAACCTGGGACCCTTCAGTCCGCAGGCCGACGCTCTATCCACTGAGCCAAACCGGTCTCGGCATGGGCCACTTTTTAAGTCGGTCAATGATCGCCCAGGAGACGTACAGCCTTCGACCACTCCCCATCCCTCACGTCTCTTCCTCTCGCTCAAACTCACCTTTGGTCCCTGTGTTCTCAGAAGCCCCAGCTGCCCAGCGGCTCCTCGCTCCATAGTTCCTCCCCCCAGGCCCAGCTGGGTGGGGACAAGGCCTGCGACCGCACGGTTCTGGGTCTCAGAACTGAATTCTCCCGTCACCGCCAATGACTGTCCCAACAAAACGCTCCCCCCCAGCCCGGCCTCCGAGCCTCCCCAGCCCTCCTCCTGCCCGAGGCGTGGCTCGGTCACGGTCACGCTCGGCCAGGGCTTTCAGGTGCAGAGGCGGACAAGATGCTGAACATCCCCGCACGCTGTGCCCACAGGTGACTGCTGGCTGTTGGCAGCCATCGCCTCCCTCACCTTGAACGAAGAAGTCTTAGCACGAGTCGTCCCCTTAAACCAGAGCTTCCAGGAAAACTACGCCGGGATCTTCCACTTCCAGGTGACTTAGCGGCTGGTCCAAGCTTCTCCTCCACAGGGCCTGGGGGTGGGGCAGGGCCTGGGGGTGGGGGCAGGGCCTGGGGATGGGGCTGGGGGCAGGGCCTGGGGGTGGGAGCAGGTCCCCGGGGTGGCCGAGAGCTCAGTCCCCAGAGTTTGCATACACCTGTGAGCAGTGGTGCAGTTTGCAAAGGACAGAGAAGCAGCAGAAAGCTCCTGCCTGCTCCTGCCCCAGGGCCCTGTGAGGGTGGCCAGGGGGCCACCTGGTTCAGGCAAGGAGGGAGGCAGATACAACAGGTGCTCAGGGAGTAATTGGGGGGGTAAAAAGGTTATTATTTGGGGTCTGAACCCCAGTGTTAAGGAGCTGCTCACTGCCCTTTTATGCTGGTCAATGAGAAATGTTCGTAAAAGCTGAAGGGGCAGGCAGAGTGCTGGGGGGGTGGGGGGGGGGACCAGGGCCGCTGTCTCGGCCTCTTGGTGGGGACCTGCCCCCAGGAGGGGGTTTAGAAGGAAAGCTGCGCCAGGCAGCTCAGCTCAGCCAACCCTGGGGTCGTCTTCCACCTCAGATGGTTTTGTAGGAGAAGTGGGGGGACGGGACAGGGTCAGCTGAGGCTCTGTCTGGGTCCCCGTGCTGCCCCGGCTGCTCCAGCCACCCCTTCCCTCCCTGTGCCCAGTTCTGGCAGTACGGCGAGTGGGTGGAGGTGGTGGTGGACGACAGGCTGCCCACCAAGAACGGGGAGCTGCTGTTCGTGCACTCGGCAGAGGGCAGCGAGTTCTGGAGCGCGCTGCTGGAGAAGGCCTACGCCAAGTAAGTGCCGGCGGTCACTGTGGCAGCGCCAACCCCCCCCACCCCCCACCCCCTCCCCCCAGCTGCCCTGGATTCGGGAAACAGCGGGAGCCATTCCCAGGCGATTTGAGAAACAGACATATCCTATTGAAGGACTTCTTGGGCCCAAACCGGGCTCAGAATTCAAGGCGATCATGCACGCAGGGCCTGGCCTCATGACGCAACTGCCCAGTGACCACTAGGCCATTGTCACCGCGGGCACAGGAACGGATCATGGCGCTGAGCGCGCCGACTGCTACGCCCTGGCAGGTCACAGTGCATTTCTGCCAGCTGAACACAGCAGAGCGTTCTTGCCAATGGGCCAAACCATCCATTGCAGGGGTATGAACGGGAGGGAAATTTGCCCGGGACATACCGTGTCTCTGATCAGAAATGGTTCCCATGCTCTTCCCAGCTGTGTCCCACCCCACCAGGCCCAAAGCCCAGGCGTCCAGGGTGCAACACCGCCCATTGCCAATGGGAAGGCCCACATCAGCCCCCCCTCACCAGCCCCCCCAGAATGGCCTCGTCCTGGCCATGCGGCCTGGGATCAGTCCATCAAACTGACCGGCTCTCAGGCGCCGGGGTCTCTGTTCTCACTGCCCCTGCCAGCGCGGAGGGCCGGGACCCACACACCCCGCTGTGAGAATCTAGCCCTGAGAGCCACTCCGCAGTCACATGCTCAGACAGTAGTTAGCAGAGCCCCAGGACGCCCAGAGTCCCCGTGCACTGCCTGTGCTCCGGGAAAGTGCCTTCGTTATTGAATTGTTGTCGTTTTTCAAGCTACAAATGCCAAACAGCCAACTGGCAGACCTCCCCTCTCCTGTCACGAGTAGGAAGGATCAATACGGGAGGTGGGACCACATAATCACCAGGGCCTTCCAGCTCTCAGCCTCTGTGAGGTTTTCCAGAAAAAAACCCTTTCAAAGTACCAGGGAAACGGTGGCTGTGGAGACGGTAACTTGCCCTCATGGGCACCCGAGTTGGAGGCAAGGCCAGGAGAATCTGAGCAGAGGGTCCCGGGAGCATCCAGTGAAGGCCCCCAGGGGTTGCTAGGCAACAGCCAGGCTGCATCACCTCTTCCCCTCCCGTAGGATCAACGGGTGCTATGAAGCGCTCTCAGGGGGCGCCACCACCGAGGGGTTCGAGGACTTCACGGGAGGCATCGCCGAGTGGTACGAGCTGAGGAAGGCCCCGGCCAACCTGTTCAAGATCATCCAGAAGGCTCTGCAGAAAGGCTCTCTGCTGGGCTGCTCCATCGATGTAAGTGTGGGCCTCCCTGCCCCCCCCCCCGCCCCCCACCACCACCCATCCGCTCTGGTCCGGTCTGCTCTGGCTGGAGTGAGCCCCCAACAGCGCCCCAGGGAACCCACAGCCCCAGTGTGCAACTCTAGCCCAGCCCTGTCCACCTTAGCGAGCATCACCTGGAACCCAGGGGTTGCTAGGCAACAGTCAGTCACCCCCCCCCAGGCCACGCCCCTGCAGTAGTGGGGCCCGCCTCCGAGTCCCAGTGAGCGATGATGCGGGAGGGATGGGGGCAGGCAGGGTGGCCCCGGCTGACACCCCCCCGCCCCCCGCGTTCCCAGATCACCAGCATTGCGGACTCGGAGGCCATCACGTACCAGAAGCTGGTGAAGGGGCACGCGTACTCCGTCACCGGAGCCGAGGAGGTAACGCCGGCGGGGATTTTCTGGGGGTTCGCTCCCTAACACAGTGGTTCTCAACCTTCCTCATGCCGCGACCCTTTCACGTGGTGGGGACCCCCGGCCATAAAATTATTTTCGTGGCTACTTCATCACTGTCATGTTGCTACTGTTATGAATCGTCATGTAAATATCTGATATGCAGGATGTATTTTCATTGTTACAAATTGAACATAATGAAAGCATAGCGATTCATCACAAAAACAATATGTAATTATATATGTGTTTCCCGATGGTCTTAGGCGACCCCTGGGAAAGGGTCGTTGGACCCCCCCAAAGGGATCGCGACCCACAGGTTGAGAACCGCTGCGCCCCTAACACGCTTTTGGCTGTGACTGCCCAGGGCTGGGGGCGGGGTAGCGGGGGTGGGGGTGGCGAGTTCCCGCAGTTGTTTTCTGAATAGGCCTCGCATTCCTGAGGTCCAGGCAGGACTCGCTGGGCGTCCTGGCCGGTCCCTTCCAGAACCCCGGTCCCGGGTGCTGCCCTCTGCTGCCCCCTGCTGCCCGGTGCCGCCCTCTGCCGCCCTCTGCCGGCCGCAGGCTGCGAGCCCGGCGCTGGGATTTTACTTGGTTTAGAACCACCTACTCTCAGGGGCCAGTTACAGGAAAGAAAGGAAAGAAAGGACACTTTCCTCTGCGTCGTGTTTCACACCCTCTAATGGGCTTCCGCTCAGTGTGCAAACCTGGCGCTGCCTCTGGCCAGCTGGGTGGTCCCCGCGAGCCACTTAAAGGCTGCCCCTTGGGTTTCCTCCTTTTTAGATTAGAGAGAATAGCCCCCACTGTAAGGGTGTCATGGTGATTCAGCCACGTTGCTGTGCATCAAGTGCCCCGACTGTGCCTGAAACATTGTGTCGACGTGCGCAGCTGTACTTGCTGCTGCTGCTGCTGTTGTTATTATTATTATTATTATTGTTATTATTATTAAACATTCTTTCACTGTTAAACCCAGACCAGACCCCAGGTCTTTCCCGGACGCCCAGAGGTTTTCTCTTTACCTTGAATTTTTGTTTTATCCTCCCCACCGCCCCCGACACGTACCTTTTTATTTTGAAAATTTCGGGTCTGTAGAAAAGTTGAAAGAAGAGTATAGTCAACCACAAAGGCGACTTCCCGAGATTCAAGCATTGCTAAGGCCCTGCCCCGTCTGGCTGGCCCCCCTGTGCGTGGGTCCTCTTTTCTGAGCCATTTGAACGTAACTCGAAGATGTTACGACACTTCAGTTCTCTGACATAAACAAACACTAAGAAAATAAACACTAGCCCTAACCGGTTTGGCTCAGTGGATAGAGCGTCGGCCTGCGGACTGAAGGGTCCCAGGTTCGATTCCGGTCAAGGGCATGTACCTTGGTTGCGGGCACATCCCCGGTAGGGGGTGTGCAGGAGGCAGCTGATCGATGTTTCTCTCTCATCGATGTTTCTGACTCTCTATCCCTCTCCCTTCCTCTCTGTAAAAAAATCAATAAAATATATATCTTAAAAAATAATAAAAAAAATAAACCTAACTCAACAACAGCATCTCCTATAGACTCCCTGTGTATGTCTCCCCCAAATATCCTTTATAGAGTGCCCCCCCATCCAGGATTCAGTCAACAGCCATGCACCGCATTGCTTATCACCAGCCACCAGCTTCCCTGAGCTCCTGTGACACATGCATCCTATCACAGCCAGTTAACCTGAGGCTCAGGCCAAGTGTCAACGCAGAGTCCAGAATGAGTGCATGTGTGCCCCAGGCTCTCGGAGCGCGGGGTCCTGAGAGCCGTCACAGCTGGGCAGCAGAGGGGCCCTGCCTTTTTGTGGATCCCACCCCCCCCCTCCCCCTCTGGCCCCTTATAACATGGACTCAACCCCCGGGGCTCAAGGAGGCGGCTTTGGGCCCGAGAACCCCCAGGCCTGGCTTGAACTTGACCTCTCCCTCCCTCCCTCCCCTGCTGCAGGTGGAAAGCCGAGGAAGCCTGGAGAAGCTGATCCGCATCCGGAACCCCTGGGGAGAGGTGGAGTGGACCGGGAAGTGGAATGACAAGTGAGGAGCGCAGCGGGGGCTGGGCGGGTGCGTCCTGCTGGGAGGCTCTGGGGAAAGGAGGGGCATGAGCCCCGGGAGCACGGGCCACGCGGAGTGGGGTCCACGAAGCAGGTGGTCCCTCGAAGGCGCTTTTAACCAGCGCATCCCAGCCACCGGTGCCGTTATAAGGCCCATCCTCCCACGCTCCGCCCCTCCCTCGCTCAGGTTCTCCTGCTCTTGGACCTTCATGGGGAAAATACCCCTCTCTTCCCCCAAGCGCTTGTTCTGGTCCAAGGACGTAAACTTTGTGCCTAAGACCAGAGAGAAGCCCTTCCTTCTGGTGATTTCCGGGGCTCCCTGGTGGGGTTACACCTGCGGCTGGGTCCCAGGTGAGCCCCTCATGTGACCTCCCCCCTCCTCCGCCACCGCCCAGCACCTGCAGTTCTAACACCTGCTCCCTGGCCGCTCCCACCGGTCAGCCGTCAGATTGTCAGTGACCCCTTGAAATTGCTGCCAGTGCCCGGCCGGTGTGGCTCAGTGGCTGAGCGTCGACCTATGAACCAGGAGGTCACGGTTCGATTCCGGTCAGGGCACATGCCCGGGTTGTGGGCTCGATCCCCAGTAGGGGGCGTGCAGGAGGCAGCCGATCAATGACTCTGTCTCATCATGGATGTTTCTCTCTCTCCCTCTCCCTTCAATGAATCACCTTGCTCCCTGCACGTCTCCGCCACCTCCCTCCCTTACTGGGGTCTGGGCCCTCGGAGGCCAGACAGCCCGTCCCTGGTCCTCGGTTTGGGGGAGCCTTGGGGTCGCCCTGTATTAGTTTCTAACGCGTCTCCCGGGGCTCGGTTTCCCAGCTGCCCGAACTGGAACACCGTGGACCCAGAGGTGCGGGAAAGGCTGACCAGACGGCACGAAGACGGAGAATTCTGGTGAGATGATCAGAGGCTTCGGGGAAAGAGGGGTCTGCCCGCGATCTTCACTAGAAACTCAGTGAGATTATGTGGCGAGGGCCCCGGGCATGGGATCCGGGGTTTGTTGTTTTAAATCACGACAAGACCCTGAACACAAAAACTCTCAAAGCTCTTCTTCAATGTGTCCCTCTCCGCCGGGGGTTCAGAGCTGAGCAGGTTCACGGGGGTCGTGTTCAGATCCCAAGAGAAAACGGGGCACTTCTCTGGAGGGTCATCCATCTCCTCAAGAAGCTGGTCCCTTGACCCTGGCTGGTTTTGTTGAGTCGTTAGCGCGTCAGCCACGGACTGAAAGGTCTCGGGTTTGATTCCGGTCAAGGGCACGTACCACCATTGCAGGCTGCATCCCTGGCCCTGGTCGGGGCGTGTGCGGGAGGCAACCAATCGATATGTCTCTCTCACATCGATGTTTCTCTCTGAATCTCTCCCCCTCCCTTCCACTTTCTCTAAATATCAATGGGAAAAAAAACCCAAGTGAGGACTGAAGGAAGGGAGGAAGGGAGGGAGGGAGGGAGGGAGGGAGGGAAGGAACTGGTCCCATAGCTCAATAGACCTACACTCGTGTGTTTGTGTCTGTGCCACCCTGGCCACCTCCATCTGCAGACACCTTGCCATTTACCAAGCAAGTGCCGTGTGCTGTCTCGTTTCATTCTCCGGGTCTGGGGGCTCCCCCGGCTGCTCTGCCTGGCCCTGGTTAAGATGATGGGTGTGCCCACTTGTAACCCGGATGTCCTGCCCCTCCTTTGCCAGGATGTCGTTCAGCGACTTCCTGAGGCAGTACTCCCGCCTGGAGATCTGCAACCTGACTCCGGACACGCTCACGGCCGACAGCTACAAGAAGTGGAAGCTCACCAAGATGGACGGGAACTGGAGGCGGGGCTCCACCGCGGGAGGCTGCCGGAACTACCCCAGTAAGGCCCCCCCTCACCCTCCCCGACGGGTACATCCCAGCCCGCGGGCCCCTGGTGGCAGCTCCGGCCCCTGGGACCCTCTGCCTTCCTTGTCCCTGCGTCTCCGTCGCGACACCCTTCCCTGTTTTCTCAGCCCCATCACCTCCTGCACTCACCTGCCTCCTGTCCGGGCTGGACCGAGGCCTGGCTGTTTCTGTGATGCCCTCGCCACGCCCCGGAGTCCCTGTGCCATGGCCTCCCTCCACACCCGCCGAGGCAGCGCTCAATCCCACCTCGTGCCTGTGGGCCTCTTTAAAGATAAAGTGTTTTTATTGATTTAGAGAGAGAGGAAGGGAGAAGGAGAGAGATAGAAACATCAATGGGCTGCCTCCTGCACGCCCCCTACTGGGGATGGAGCCCACACCCTGGGCGTGTGCTCTGACCGGGAATCGAACCAGTGACCTCTTGGTGTAAGGGTCGATGCTTAACCACTGAGCCACACCGGCCGGGCCGGGGGCCTCTTTAGCCACCAGCCCTGCTGGGAATCTCATCTCCTGGGCATGTCCAGACCCTCGTTGTTGCCCAGCAACCCCAGCGCCCAGTTCACTCGGCTGATGCTGTGGGCCCTGCTCAGACGGCACAAGGGCTGACTTCTCATCTGGTCCGCCCTCCGCCCGCCATCGGGTCTCCTGGCTCTCCTGCCTCCTCTCCCCTGGCCCCTCCGAAAGGATCTAGCCATGATGGCATCTGCCCCGTATGGCGCACAGCCGGGCGCTGGGAACCCCCTTTGTTCCACGTCCTCTTCACGGCCAGGGCTGGAGGCAGGGCCTCGAGGATCACCTCCATCTCTAAGATGAGGGCACCGAGGTCACGTGACTTGCCCCAGGCCGCTCAGCTGGCTGGGATTTGAACCCGCCGCCTGGTGGTGGCATCAGTGCTTTGAGTACTCCGGTGGCAGGTCCTGGCCCCATACTGATGGCCTGTTACCAACGAGGAAACTGGGCTCCATGTGGCTCACCTGGGCCCCAGAGCAAGGAGTCGGCCGGGGACCAGCTGGCCGGCACCTCTGGCTCTGGCGTCCAGTCCTTCCCTCCGGGGTGCAGCCCCAGGTGGCAGCGGCAGGGCCACCGGCAGGCCCTGGGCCCACTGGCTCAGGAACCACACGCTCTCCTGGTCCAGGCAGAAAATGCATTTAGCTTTGTGGGCCGTGCATTCGCTGTGGCCACTCCTCCCGTTACTGCTGTAGCCGGAGGGAGGCGGCCGTACGTACATGCATGGATGTGGCTGTGCGCCAGTAACATTCATTTACAGCCCAGGCCGCCAGCGCCTGCGGAGCCAGGCTTTGCCAAGCACCGCCCTCGGGGACGCCTTCATTTCCACAATTAGTTTTACTCCGTTAGGTGAGGGAGGCGATCGGCACGGCTGTCCTTAAACATGAATGAATCTCAGGTCCCTCTAGAAATGGGTGTGGAGGTGGGGAGGGCAGACACCTGGGGGAGAGGGGTGGCAAGGGGACACAGAACAGGGGTGTTCCTGGCGCCTGGGTTCCCCGAAGGGGAGCGGGAGCTAGTCCCCGAGTCTCCTCAGCCAGGCCCACCCGTGACCTCTAATCGGAGCCGGGAGGGGGGACCCCGAGGGGTGCCGCAGCTCTCACCACCCCGTTCCAGGTGAGAAAGCCGACCTCCAGGGCGAGCCAGCCTGGGCGAGCGAGAGGGAACCGCAGGGAAGCTTCTAGCTGAGGTCCCAAAAGACTCAGACAGACCCCCTCACCCGGGCTCCCCTGCCAGCTGCCCACTAGTCCCACCTCCGTGCTGGTCCCTCTGCCCAGGGTCTGCCTCCGGCCCCACCTCTCCCCACTCTGTCCCCAGAGACAAGGGCAGAGCCCCCCCCATTCCCCCGGCCATGCACCTGCTCAGGGCTGGGCGCCCCGGCCTGACCTGCCCGCCCTCTGGCGCAGACACCTTCTGGATGAACCCGCAGTACCTCATCAAGCTGGAGGAGGAGGACGAGGACCAGGAGGACGGCGAGCGCGGCTGCACCTTCCTGGTGGGGCTCATCCAGAAGCACCGGCGGCGGCAGCGCAAGATGGGCGAGGACATGCACACCATCGGCTTCGGCATCTACGAGGTGCGTGGGGGGCACTGACGTCCGGCAGGTCCTCTCGCCTCCGTGCTCCCCGCCCACCCCTTCCTCCTTCCTCCTTCGCTCCTCTCAGCCCCGTGGGAAGCCCCCCAGAACTGGAGAGGGGACCCCAGGCAGGGGGCGGGCCCAGGAGGAGCACGGGAAGTGCCTGCAGCGGCTCTGGGTCGCCCGAGGGTCCCAGCCCTTTCCAATGCCCTCCTGTCCCTCCTCACGTCCCCCTGGCCTGCTACTCAGGTTGGCCCCCCGCCCCCCAGTTTCTAAAAATAGAGGCGCTAGGCTGAGAACAGCATGCTGGGCCACGTGGGGAAGTACTGAGGGAGGAACCCAGACGGGGTGTGGCTGCTCGGGGCCAGCAGAGCCGTTGGATGGGGAGCAAGTGGTCCCCTGGGGCCTGTCCCCGCAGACACACCGACTGCCCCAATGTCCGCCCTGCTTTCCGCACCAGAGAGTCCAGCTCAGCCGCAGCCCAGGGCCAGCTCGGCACTGCCCCCTCTCCTCTCTGGGCGGGGGCGGGCGGGGACCCTGACTGACCCCACACGCTGGGCCCTGGCCACCCTTCCCCCCTCCTTTCTGCAGGGCAGACCAGCTTCTCACAGCCTCTGGCTGCAGAGGAAGGAATGGGGGGGGGACAGGGGGGCAGCTGAAGTGGGTGCATGTGGGTGTGACGGTGGGACCCAGGGGTGTGCTGGGGTGGCTCCCGGAGGCCACACGTGCCCATCTCCCCGTCTCTCCCAGCCCCACATCTAGTGAGCCCGCCTCGGCAGCCCGCAGACAGCCATGGTGGGCGGGGGTATTTACACCAGGGAAATGGGCAGATACTATAAATCAGAGCTCCCGCCCTCCCCAGGGGGAAAGCCTCCAGAAGAACCTGGGTGGTCATTTGGTCCCATTTTAGAGATAAGAAAGCCGAGGCCAGAAAGGGGAAATGACTTGGCCAAGGAAAGACAGACATGATGTGGCCAACAGACGCCTCGAGCTGAGGCCGGCGGGCCCCTAGCCCAGGATGCACCCGCCTGGCCGGGCTGCTTGCTGGCTTCCTCCTGCCCGGGGCCCTGCACTCCCTGGTGGGAGGCGGGTGTGGCTTCGCTGTGGCCGACTGGGTGATCTTAGCCAAGTCACTGCAAAGCTCCGTGCCTCAGCTTCATGCTCCACAAAATGGGAATGGTGCTCATGGCTTGTCGACGTTATTGCTGGGGCATGCGATTTTTTAAGTGTGGGATGGTGTGAGTAGGGTGAGCCGATGCAGTTACGACTGCTGAAGCTACAGAGGAAAGGGACAGCAAAGGCGGCAGTCCCCACGGTGGTGTGCCCGTGCACATCTGGGCGTCGGAATTAATCGTGCACTTCTCTGTCTTGCAGGTTCCCGAGGAGGTACGTCTGGCATGCGTCAGCCCCCAGCCCTGGGGCTCAGGTTCGCCAACACGTGAACGGCTGAGACTGTCGGCTCGGGGGTCTTGTGACGGGTGGGCAGGGACTGGTCCCTGGCCCCTCTAGGGCCCTGGCGAGGTGGCTCAGGCCGCCGTCCTGCTGATGTGAGCTCAGCATGGGGAACCTCAGGCTGCCTGCCCCAGGCCGGCAGAGGCCAGGCATGGCTGAGTCCTGGGTGGACAATCTCTGGTCCTGGGACCACAGGAGGCTCTTCCCAAGCCCTGTGTGTTCTTAAAACGCGCCTGAAGGCCCGGCCGGTGTGGCTCAGTGGTTGGGTGCCGACCTATGAACCAGGAGGTCACGGCTCAATTCCCGGTCAGGGCACATGCCCAAGTTGCGGGCTCCATCTCCAGTGGGGGGGCATGCAGGAGGCAGCTGATCGATGGTTCTCTCTCATCATGGATGTCTCTATCCCTCTTCCCCTCCCTTCCTCTCTGAAATCAATAAAAAGATATTTTAAAAAAAATGAGCCTGAAGGGAAAGGTGGACCCTGCACTGAGAAGTCGTAGACTTGGATCGGAAACCCAGCTTTCTTGGAGCACGTTTAACGTGCCCAAGAGTCACTTCGGGGCGTGTGAGGTCCCTGGGAGACCTCAGTGGGCTTTGTCGCGTTTAAGGGAAAAGTCTGCTCTTTCCCTTAAATGAGGCCGACGTCGCCACTGTCGTCCTCTCGTCGCGAGAGCCAGAGCGACGTGGAGGTGGGGCCCGTCCCGCCCTCCACGCCCACTTGTTTCCGTTTGTCCATAGTTGGCCGGACAGACCAACATCCACCTGAGCAAGAAGTTCTTCCTGACGACCCGGGCGCGGGAGCGGTCGGACACCTACATCAACCTGCGGGAGGTGCTCAACCGCTTCAAGCTGCCGCCGGGCGAGTACGTGGTGGTGCCGTCCACCTTCGAGCCCAACAAGGACGGGGACTTCTGCCTGAGGGTCTTCTCCGAGAAGAAAGCCGACTACCAGTAGGTCCTCTCGCCTCCTGGCTCCCCGCACCCCCTTCCTTCCTCCCAGCCCGTCGCCGGCCTGTCCCAGGTGGGGCTCCACCCTCTCTGAGCGTCAGGGTCTTCTTCTGCGACACCCGCCTGCTTGGACGGGGTCGTGTGGGGTTGCTGGATCGAAGGACTTCAGTGTTAAACTCAGGGAAGCAGGGGAACCGGCCCCGCGGAGGACGTCTGTTAGACACGGGTGGTTATGGAGCAAATTGCAGAATCCGATTTCGCAGAATCATCACGTTGTTATTTTCAGTTTATGTCAGACTAGCTGCGAACATGGTCCCATCATGTGGAGAAACCTGGGGAGCCTTGAGCCCCTCAACTCTCCTGCTGTCCAGGGTGAACACCCCCGACCCCTGCACCATGGGACACAAGGTGTCTGACTTCCTGGCCCCAGGATGTTCACTCTGATTCCAATCGCCAGCACCAAGCGGTCCCTTAGCCTCTCTTTGCGGCGGCGGCACTTCGGTTAGGATTCTCAGGGGCCTAGTGTAAGATCCAGGGGCCCGAGGAAGACGTCCCTGAGCCGAAGTGCCCTCACCTGGGAGCAAGACGGTGTCCGGGATACACTGACCACGGCTGTGCTCCCAGTAGGGTCACCCATGAGCTCCGCACGGCCTGCCCGCTGCAGCCCCAGGAGCCAGCAGGCAGCGGCGTCTGTCGGGGGGTCTCAGTGTGAAAGATCCATGGGGCCCAGGGTGTTTGGATGGAATAAAAAAGCAGTTCCCAAGGCCGGGGAGCGAGTTGTCTGAGTACCAGCTCCATGGGGGGGGCCTGGGGGGTGGGGGCCGTGTTCTCTGATGACCACACCCAGCAAACAAACCAACAAACAATTCTCAGACTCTCCCAGCTGCTCGGCCGTCGCTCTTCCTCGGGGCATCTCTGCTACGTAGGGGATGGGCCAGGACCCAGGGGTGCGAGAGATCCACCGGCCCGCCCCTCTCTGGACTTCACGTCCACCTGTCAGCTGTGGTTTCTGCAGCGCGTCCTCCGCCCCACACCCCTCCCAGTAACACGCAGCCTCCTTCTCTTTCCAGGGTGGTCGACGACGAGATCGAGGGTGACCTTGAAGAGGTACGTGGACCACCCAGGAGCGGAGGGGCAGAAAGGAACCCTGGGGTTCAGGGGGGTCACAGCTGGAAACCAAGGCCTCCTTCAGCGCCAACCCACCCCCCCCTCACCCGCTGGGGCAAGTGAGGCCACATGTGTGTGGGGGGCTGTGCAGGACGGCCCGGTGCTGGGCTGATCGGCGCGAGATTCTCGCCACCGCCCTCTCTGGGCAGCGCTTGCTCTATAAAATGAAAGTGATTCAGTGACAGGTCCCGAAGGGCTGGGACAGACGCACAGGCAAGGCTCCGTCCTTCCAAGTGCAAAGTCGAGGGAGGAAAACAACATGGATTCGGCGCAGTTTCAAAGGGCCCCGTGGGCTCTGCTCACCGGCCAGCGTCCGATCCTCCCGGAACAGGCCGGCCGGCCCTCCCGTCCGATCCCATCAGAGCAGCTCACAAACGGCCACGCGGTCGGATGTCCGAGGAGCCTCCTATGCGAGACGTTAGCGTCTGTCTCAGTGATGGCGAACCTTTCGAGCTTGGCGTGTCAGCATTTTGAAAAACCCTAACTGAACTCTGGTGCCGTGTCACATAGAGAAATGTTTTGATCTTTGCCACCATAGTCAAACAAAGACTTATATTTTTGATTTTTGATATTTATTTTATATATTTAAATGCCATTTAACAAAGAAAAGTCAACCAAAAAAATGAGTTCGCGTGTCACCTCTGACACGCGTGTCATAGGTTCGCCATCACTGGTCTATCTCCTTCCCACGTAGTTCCTGCTCCCACTCATTATGTTTTCACTGGGAAAAAAAAATGAAGTTTTTACACCATCCTTTATCTCAACCCCCGAAACCTCCCAGTCCAGGCCGGGAGTGAGGTCGAGAAGGGCCTGTGGTGGGGAGGGGAGCAGGCGCCTGCCCGTCACCTTGGGGGACCCGCTGCCCCTCATTTCCGTGTCTCACCTTCCAGCTCGATGTCAGCGAGGACGACATCGACGACGGGTTCAGGAGGCTGTTCGCCCAGCTGGCCGGGGAGGTAGGTGTCCCCAGACCTCTGTCGTGCTCTGGTTGATTCTCGTCCTCAAGGCGACTTCAGGTTCAAGGGGAGGGGAAGCCAAGCTGGCGTGGTTCCGTGGCTGGGCGTCGACCTACGGACTCGTCTGATTCCCGGTCAGGGCACAGGCCCGGGTGGCAGGCTTGATCCCTGGTGTGGGGCGAGCAGGAGGCAGCCGATCCATGGTTCTCTCTCATCATGGATGTTTCTATCGCTCACTCCCTGTTCCTTCTTCTCTGAAATCAATACAAATATTTTTTAAAAATAAGTCAGTAAAGAGGAGAGGAAACAGACTGAACCGAAGCCAGGCGGGAGGAATTGCAAATGGAACTCAGGTTCCGCTCGGGTTCCTGCCCACGTCCCCCCCGAGACCGCTGCCCGCCCCGGGCCCCTCAGCTCTGCCTCTGCTCCTCCTGCCTCGATTGCCCGATGGCTCTTCTATTTCCTTTCTGTTCCACTCCAACCGAGACGTGGAACTCGGCCCCTCATCCTTGATTTCCACAAAGATAATTGGGGGGATGGACAATGTGAGCCGCTCACAAAGGGCATTGGACTTCCCTTTTCTTACAAAATCCCTCAGCCATCGGGGCCTCCGTTGGCTACAAAGTTCTCCAGCCCGTTTTCTTCCCACGACTCCAAGAAAAAGCCATCCTAGATATTTTTTTTTATAAATTCTTTTTTAAAAAAAAATATATTTATTTCTTTATTGATTTCAGAGAGGAAGGGATAAGTAGACAGAAATAGAAACATCAATGATGAGAGAGAATCACCGATCGGCTGCCTCCTGCACGCCCCCCACTGGGGATGTGCCCGCAACCCAGGCATGTGCCCTTGGCCAGAATCGAACCTGGGACCCTTCAGTCCGCAGGTGGACGCTCTCCACTGAGCCAAGCCAGCCAGGGTGACCACCCTAGATCTTCATCAATGGGCTTGCTCCTAGTTACTCAGTGGAAGGGGGTGAGTGGAGACGCCTGAACCACTCCACGGAGCCCTGAGAAAGTGCTGGGCCCGCCCTGACGGTCCGCGGGCTGGACCAGCTCACGGACCAGCTCACGGGGAGCCAGGGCCGAGGCTGAGAGGGCGAGGAAGGCGTGCTCAGGAGGAGGCGTGGGAACTAAGACCGCCAGCGCGGGAGGAGTGGAGAGTTGATCTCTATTCCCCGTGCGGAGCGGGGATGACCACTGAGAGTCTGTGTTAGGTCTGGGGTTGGGCGCCACCACCCTCCCTCCCCCGCCAGCAGCTCCGGGGGCCTGTGAGAGGTGCACACGCAGAGACCAGCCCAGACCTGCCGCGTGCACGGCTCGCAGGGCTCGGCGGAGCGGGCGTCCAGGGCACGTGGATGGCCCCGTGTGCCACGCAGCTCCCGGGACCAATAACCATGCCCTCCTTGCATGCCCACAGGATGCGGAGATCTCGGCCTTCGAGCTGCAGACCATCCTGAGAAGAGTTCTCGCCAAGCGTAAGTCTGCCCTCCGTGCAAACCCCTCACCCGCCCCTTCCCCTGCGGCCGGCCTTGCCACATCTGGGCTGCTGTGCCTGCACCGTCACGCCCCACTCCCAGTGGATGCCACCCCCGAGGAGTGGCTGAGGGGGCGTCTACGTGACGTGATTCTCAAAACAACAAGGGTCCCGGGGCCTGGTGGTCACAGTCACTTCCCGGCTCCATGGCTCACTGGCTTTGGGACCTAAACCAGGTCATAGAACCTTCCGGACCCGATTCCTTACCTGCTGGACAGTCACGTTACTACTCACCTCTTAAATGAGTAACGCGTAGAGCAGGCATGTCAAACTCCAAGGCTGACACGGGCCAAACAAACACGGTCTAAGTGTCTGTGGGCCGCAAGAAAACAAAAGCTTCCGTTTTCATGGAAACGTAGGTTTATTTTGATAGAGACATGCTGAATACAAAGGGCTGAAATAAATGAGTCACCGTTAACATAAAATAATAGAGCATTTTAATAAAAGTTAATATTTTTTTTTCTTGAACGTTAACTTACCAGACACTGAATAACTGCACAAATTAATAAGCATAAGGCAAATAAGCCTATTTTTCCTTGTTCTCCGAAAGCAAAATATTTCCTGTTGCGCACACCACACAAGTCAGTCCGAGACTAATGACGTGGCCATCGGCTGCTAAAATAGTCGCTGCTGGTGTTAGTGGAGAGAAATGGTGCGCCTGCGCGTAAGGGAAATGAATGCAACACGATTCTAGTAATCAGTCATTAGTGAACGTTGTAGTTCGTTAATAATTATGTATAACAGGATATTGTAAAGATTAAGTTACAAAAGTTTTATTAAAACGTTTCTTACATACCGTTATATTGGCTGGGCTGCAAAAATATTTGTTGTGGGCCGAATGTGGTCTGCAGGCCGTGAGTTTGACATGCTTGGCCTAGAAACTGCCTAGCAGAAAGCCCGTACCCCAGACATGGTGGCTATTGTGGTGAGTCATTGGCAACAAAAGGCTGAGCACCCGAGCGCCTGGACAACGGGAGCAGGGAAGCACCCCGAGTCCCTGCGTCCCCTGGCCGTCCTTAGTTGGAAATCACTGATGGAGAGGCATCGATCAATAATGAGGGAAGATGAAAAATAAATGGACCGTCTTATACTCAAACCAAGGGAATGACGTTAAAAAGCTGCATCTCCCAAACGTGTGTCAGTGAGCCTAAGCCGGCCCGTTTCTCACCGGGAGAAATGTCCCTTCGTTGGAGCCAGTGACCAGGCAGGCGACGTCAAGGCCCCAGGCTTCCGCAGAGAAGGAGCAAACTGGACAGAGACCCGAGGGGCTGGAGGGCCAGGCTGCGCACAGCCAAAAGCAGGAAATAGGCAAGGGCTGATGGCTCACCTCGCCGCTGGTGGCCAGTAGGGGGAGACACACACACACACACACACACACACACACACACACACACACACACACACGGCACCGACCCCCCACAGTCAGGAATCCTTCTATAATTTTTCTATTATTGTAGGGATAGAAACATCAATGATGAGAACCACTGACTGGCTGCCTCCTGCACGCCCCACACTGGGGATCGAGCCTGCAGCCCAGGCATGTGCCCCGACCCGGAATCGCACCGTGACCTCCTGGTTCCTAGGTTGACGCTCACCCCTGAGCCACACGGGGCTGCTATAACCTGACTCCCCCAGCTCTGTTTCTGCCCCTCAGATGGTCACAGGAGCCGAGGGCCTTTGGTAAGACAGCGGCCCAGGAGCAGGGTGTGAGTCAGAAGGGGGAAGCCTGGGTCAGACAGGGCGGGATGCTGCAGGCCTGAGCGTCAGCCCTGTGGGTGCCCCAGTCATGCCCAGACTAACCCCGGAGACAAGCAGATCCTCCTCTTGGAGCCCAGAGCCCAGGGCCAGCAGGGTCTCCGGAGATACTGGCTCCCGCCCTGTGGTCACCAGACCCATGGCTGTTAGAGCTCCGGAGTCACAGCTCCCACCAGGGGGACGGGCCAGTCCCTCCCCGCTCCAATCTGCAGGGAAAACAGGCGGTGGTGTTTACCCCGCGGCCGCCAGGCACCGGTGAGGTCATAGGCTTCAGACGTGTGGCCGCAGACGTGTTGACTAAAGCCTCATTGTTTCCACACAGATGGAGGGTGGGGGTGGGAAACCAGGCACTTGGCCTCCTGCTCCAGCCTTCCCCGTGCCTCTGAGCTTGGGAGCCCCCTCCCAGCTGCCTGGTGACTCCTGGCTGCCCACGCCCCACACAGCCCCCTGTCCACGCCCCACACACAGCCCCCTGCTCACACCCTGCACACAGCCCCCTGCCCACGCCCCACACACAGCCCCCTGCCCACGCCCCGCACACAGCCCCCTGCCCACCCCAAAAAGGGGTTGGGCCCAGACTGGCAGCTTTGAGACGGGTTAGGATCAGTGGTTCTCAACCTTCCTAATGCTGCCACCCTTTAATACAGTTCCTCATGTTGTGGTGACCCCCAGTTTCATTGTTACAAATTGAGCATCATTAAAGCATAGTGATGAATCACAAAAACAATATGTAATTATATATGAGTTTTCCCATGGTCTTAGGCGACCCCTGTGAAAGGGTCGTTTGACCCCCAGGTTGAGATCCGCTGGGTCAGGTTCTAACCTTAACGAGGACATGACAGAAACGGTGGGCTTCTCGCATGCCAGCACCAAGGAGAGGGCACCCGCCTGGGAGAGAACAGGTCCCAGGTGGCTTCTGGGCACAGGGAGGCTCGGAAAACGCCTGCGGCAGACGGTCCGAGTAAGCCCTCCGCCCAGCCCGGCCTCCACGAACTCACGTGCCCCCACTTTGCTTTTCCACGGGTGAGTCTGCACCAGGAGCACTTCAGGTCGCAGTCAGTCATCGTTGTTTTACTTATTTTAAAAGCACCTGTGGGCCTGGCCGGCTCAGGTCAGTGGATAGAGCGTCAGCCCGTGGACTAAAGGGTCGTGGTTTCAATTCCGGTCAAGGCCACGTACCTCGGTTGCAGGCTCCTCCCCGGCCTGGGCCCTGGGGCGTGTGCAGGAGGCAACCCATCGATGTGTGTCTCTCACATCGACGTTTCTCTCTGTCATTCCCTCTCCCTTCCACTCCCCCTAAAAACCAATGGACAAATGTCCTCAGGTGAGGATAACCAACCGCCACAGGAAAAGCATGGAGGGAGCCCCCCTGGCCCACGGCGAGCACACAGAGCAGGCAGGCGCCTCTGCACTGTCCCGGGCCAAGCCAGTAGCCAGATGCGCCACTCCACATCTTCCCAGTGGCCACTGTATCCAGAGGCGCCGACCCAGGGCCCTGCCACCGTGGTCCTGGAAAGTTCTCTCGCCAGTGCGGCTGCAGGAAGTTTTCCTGTCTCTCTTACCTTGTCTTCTAGGCCAAGATATCAAGTCGGATGGCTTCAGCCTGGAGACCTGCAAGATCATGGTTGACATGCTGGATGTATCCTTTTCACGCGTTCCCGAGAACACGGGCCGGGGAGCTTGCCATGTCACCTGCAGAGAGAGAGCCAGGCAGGCTGCCCGCCAGGGAGGCCCGCTGCTGCATGGGTGTAGGACTGTTGTCACAAGGGGACGTGTGGAACTTCAGGGGAGGGAAAGCCAGGCCCCAGGCTCAGAGGGCAATGGGCGCGTTCCTGGGACTCAGGCAGGACACTCCCACGGTGCGCCCACCATCCTCTGCCCCCAGCGCTTGGATATGTTTCCACCTCTTCCTCCAGGAAAACACACTTGACCCCTGAACAGCGAGGGGCACTGGCCCCCCACATCATAGAAAATCCTCCTGTAACTTTCGACTTCCTCAAAACTTAACTACTAATGGCCGCCTGCTGACCGGAAGTCTGACCAATACCATCAACAGCTGATGTACACATATTGTGTGCGACAGGCATCATATACCATACTAGAGGCCCGATGCACGAAATTCGTGCAAGAGTAGGCCTTCCTTCCCCCGGCTGCCGGCACTGGCTTCCCTCTGGCACCCGGGACCCGGGCTTCCCTCGCAGCCCCGGCTTTGTGCGGAAGGTCGTCCGGAAGGATGTCCGGTCTAATTAGCATCTTACGCTTTTATTATTATAGATTCTTACTCTAAAGTAGACTGCAGGAAATGTTATTAAAATCATAAGAGAAAATACACTTACAATACTGGGCACATTTATTGAAAAACATCCGCATCGGAGCGGACCTGCCCAGGTCCAGTCTGTGTTGTTGAGGGTCACCTGTATTCCCTCGGCCATGGTGTCTCTGATGCGCATGTGTCCTCTGGCCACGATGTTGTCGATGGTGGAGACAGAGCCCACCCTCCGCGAGCATCTCCTCGCCCTTTGCTCTCGCTCACGCCTTCCCAGGCCCCCGCCTGCTCCCGGGGCCGACGCATCATCCGTTTCCGCCTTGTTCCTGATGCCCCTGATAAGTGCTGGGCAGGGATGGTCCAAGCTTCTAAGAGGTTCTGTCTCATGGGCTCCCAGCACCCGCGGTGTAGCTCCCCCCCAAAAAGGCCTCTTAGACATGCACCCAAGAATACCCCCCCCCCCAATCAGCAAGCCACTAGAAGCCACCAGAAGCCCCCTGCATGTCATCCGACAGCTCCTTTTGGGCAGGATCTGGGGTCCCTATGGCACCCCGACCAGTCAGCAAGCGGGGCGCAGGGAGCCAGCAGGAGTCTCTCCGGCCCTCCCACCCCCGCGGGCGGGGTCCGCCAGAGCTCCTGTGGTCCCAGAGTGTCCAGTGTCTCCTTAACTGAAGGCAGTCCGACGGCAGCGGCAAGCTGGGCCTGAAGGAGTTCTACGTTCTCTGGACGAAGATTCAAAAGTACCAAGTGAGCGCGGGAGGGCTGCCGGCAGGGCCGGGGTTGTGACGGGACGTGCTGCGCTTGGGCCTGTGGACACAGCAGCCCGGCGGGAGGGGCAGGGACACCTCCCAGGGCATGAGCTCAGGATGCGTGAAGGCAGGCCCGGCAAATGCCCAGAGCGCAAAGCCAGGGCTTTGCAGGCTCAGTGGTCTGCTTCCCGCCTTTAGCTCGCAGATCAGAAACGGGGTCTTCTGGAAGCCGCCCCCCCAAAGGCTGTGTGGCCTCTTGTGCTTGGGAATTCTAACGGCCGGAGAATACAGATACGTAAGACAGGAACACGGGCCCCCCAGTAGTTGGCTGCCTGGATGTGCGGGTTTACAAACCGGCGCACACAGAGGCAAAATACCATCAGCTACTGGCGGCAGGAACGGCGATTCTCCCGACGGGAGGGTGGGGGGCGCGGAGCTGGGAAACCTGCCCCCTGGGCACCGAGGGGCCTGTGCCTGCCCTACCCTGGGGCAGGTTCTCATAACCGTCTTGCACCTGCCATTCCAGAAAATTTACCGGGAAATCGACGTGGACAGGTCTGGCACCATGAACTCCTACGAGATGCGGAAAGCCTTAGAAGAAGCAGGTGAGACTTGATGGCGTTTCCTTTTGCCTCGTTGGTGGCGTGTGTGACGCACACAACACAACACGCAGTTTGGTGAGCGGTGAGATAAAGCAGGTGCCATTTAGTACAATCCCATCCCTTTCATCCCCCGTGAAGGCCGATGGGTAAAACCAAACGAGGCCCAGATGCTCTGCCCACGAGGCCGCCTTGCGTCTGAGTCTCCTTCTCAGAAGCCTGGCGGGTCCAGCCGGCAAGGCCGGCTCTCGGCCGCGCCCCCAGCTCCCCCTTTGGGGTACAGGGCTGGTGAGGCACACATGGGGCGTCTCCGCGCCTCTTAGGGGGAAGTCCCTGGCAGAGTGGGACACGGATAAAAGGGGCGCAAGCTTGTGGGAGACAGACGGGTGTGTTTGGGGGGACAGGTAGGACCATGTGAGAGGGTTCACTGTATTAGCAAAGACCCCAAATCGCTGGCTTAAACGAGATGCCTCATTTTCTCACTTAACCCCCCACAAGCTGAAGAAGTTCAAGGCTGGGAGGGTGCCCCCGGCTGTTAGGGACCCGGCAGCTCTGTCACCAGCCCTTAGCATGTGGCCGTGGGGCCCCAGGTGGCCTGCCACCACACCCCCATCCCGGCAACGGGCTGACGGAGGGAAAGACACACAGGTCACTGCACACACATCCCATGGCCGGAATGTGGTCACCAGGCCCCAGAGGGCTGCAAGGGATGCTGGGAAGTGTGACCTTGATCCCAGGCAGCCAGGACCCCTGAACAGATCTATTCCTGGAGGGAAATCATATTCGTTTACCAAGAGCAGCTTCTGCCACATGCATCCAGGCAGAACCTAGTCGCTGAGATGACGCAGCGCTGAACAAACAGGAGAGGCAGTGGCTCACCCCCTGGAACAGTGTGAGGGTGGAAGTGGGAACAGACAGGACAAGTCCTCCCTGTTGGATAGTGAGGAGCCAGGCAGGGTGCAGGGGGACAGTCTGGGAATGACAGTCAAAGGCCCTGGCTCTGCAAAACCAACCCGGCCTCCTCGACGAGCGGCCAGGGGACAGAAGCGATCGTAGTTGCCATTTAAAGGGCCACATCCGTTCCGCCTGTGTTCAGAGCTCGGGGTGCAGTCCCGTCCTGAGCCAGCGTCTGCTCGTCCTCTCCCCTCAGGTTTCAAGCTGCCCTGCCAGCTCCACCAGGTCATCGTGGCTCGCTTCGCCGACGACGACCTCATCATCGACTTCGATAACTTTGTCCGCTGCTTGATTCGCCTGGAGACGCTGTTCAGTAAGTGGCCGCTGGGGGTAGACACGTGTCAGTCCCCACGCGCGAGAGCAGCCGCCTCCCACGTGGGTGGGCTCGCCGGGACCAGAGGCCTGTCTGTCCAGTTGAGGGTGGAAACCCTTCTCTCGTTGGGGGAGGGAGGGAAGAAATGACGGCTTGGGAGACTCAGGGGTGCGGCTGCCAGAGGGGAAGGAGATGACGTGCCCGTCGCTGCTACTCGCTCACGGGTGACACCCTGTTTTTCTCCCTCCCCAGGGATATTTAAGCAGCTGGACCCCGAGAACACGGGAACCATACAGCTCGACCTGATCTCTGTAAGTACACCACCCCTCGCTCGGACCTGGACGGGAGGGGAGGGCTGTCGCCTGGGGGACAGGGACCTATGGCTGGTTGACATGCTGTCTGAAAGCTCTCTCGTCTGCTGGGGACAGGCCCGTGAATGGGTCTAGGACCCCATGAGGCACTGTGTTTGCAGCTTTTCCCCAGCTTCTGATCGGCTCTAGAACACCAGGAGGCGCACCTGGTCCCTGGTCCCAGGAGCTTCGCCCTGAGGCCAGCACTGGGTGGGGTTATGAAACACTCTAAGAGGTGCAGATCCCTCTAAGAAACGCGGCCTGCTAACCAGCAAGCCTGGGCAGGGTGCTTCTAGAAGGAAACCCTGTAGATGAAATCCAAGTGCATTCTTAGAACAGATGAACTTAAAATAGCTGCTGAGAAAAATCACTTTCCTCTCCTTCTTCCCCCTTTAAAATAAAATAAACAGCCCAGCTGGTGTGGCTCAGTGGTGGAGCGTCAACCTATGAACCAGGAGGTCAGGGTTCGAGTCCTGGTCAGGGCACATGCCTAGGTTGCAGGCTCCATCCCCAGTGTGGGGCGTGCAGGAGGCAGCCAATCCATGACTCTCTTTCATCACTGATGTTTCTATCTCTCCCTCTCCCGGCCTCTCTGAAATCAATAAAAATATTTTTTTAAAAAATAAAATAAAACCCTTTAGTCTGCAGGCCAACGCTCTATCCACTGAGCCAAACCAGCTAGGGCTAAAAATATATTTTAAAAAATAAATTAAAATGAGCAATAGTAACTAAGCTTCCCTTAAGTAAGTACTGTGCTCCCATGTCTGGAACCCCAGCCAGGCCCACTTCTGGAATGCTCATCAACCCAAATTAAACTGGAATGCCAATGCCACACAATGCACAGTGTCCTCCCGCCATCCTGAAGACAGCAGCCTCTCCCCCATCCGAGAAAGAAGCCAGCTCGGGCACGCTTTCATTAGGGAACGGAGCAGCAAGGGCTGGGTCGGGGGGCAGTGCTGGGGGGGACAGGGGGTTGACCAAGTCCCCGTGGACCAGAGAGGAGCTAAGTCCTAAGAAGGCAACGCTTTCCCTTGAGTTTTGAAATCTAGAGAGAGCCAGCTATTTCTAGAGAAAGAGCTATTTGACTGCATGATGCATCCGCAGTACCTTTAGCCGACCGAAAGGATGCTTACTTAGCTGGTTACAAGTCACACGGTGCTCAGAACGCGGCAGCCCGGGAGACAGCCCTACCCCGAGATGGCGATCTCACGTGGAGGCCACACAACTGACACAACATGCCATCTGCTAAGTCCGGACACTCGAGCCCCTGTACCGTTGTTACTGGGAGCCCTACTCCTCCCCAGCTCCCACCCCACGCCGGCCAGCTGCCACCTCGGCCCACCCTCCCCACTTCCCAGGGAAACATCTGCCCCCGGCTCCCCTGCTGCCCTCAGCCGCCCCTTCCACAGGCGCCTAGAGCTGCCCACACCCTAGTCTTTGCTGAGGGTGAGCTACACCATGTCAAGTAAATCCCCTCGGTTTGCAGTCTGCTCAGCCCTGGCTGCAGGTGGCATCACCTGCTGACTCTGCCAAGTCCTGCTCTCCAGGGCCATCCAGCCGGTTCGGTCCGGATCCCTATTCGAGCTACCAGAAGTTCCAGTAAGAACCAAGGTTGAAAACCACTCGTTTAAGGGAGAGCCACACCCCAGATGACCAGCTGATGGGGCGAAACAGCGTGAAAGCCCCGGGTGGTCGCTCCGGGATGAGAGCATTGGCCTGGGCAACGAAGGGTCTCGGGTTCGATTCCCGGTCAAGGGCACGTACTGGGTTGCAGGCTCGACCTCCAGGCCCAGTCAGGACAGGTACAGGCGGCAACCAATCGAGCGTCTCTCCCACATCAATCTCTCTCCCCAGCCGCCCTCCCTCCCTTCCAGTCTCTCTAAAAATCAATAGAAAAAATACCCTCAGGTGAGGATTAACAACAACAAAAACCCCAGAGTGAGAATAATCCAGATGCTGTCCGAGTCGCACATTTCGTGTGTCTCATTCAACCCTGAATATAATTCACGACCATCTGCTTCAAGTATCAGCTTTTTACTAACCTGTGAAAAACTAGATTCTAGAAATCAGGTAGAAAAAAATATGAGTTGGCACACTGATATCTTAACCCTCGCTCAGCTTTTCTGGTACCAAGTCAGTCCTTCAGAATCATCTACAGGTAAGTTGCCTTTCATTTTAAAAATAGTCACTGAACTGATTTTTTTTCTCCTTCCTCCCAGTGGCTCTGTTTCTCAGTACTTTGAAGTTATACACAAATTTGCCTGAAGACTCCTCGTGAAAGAAAATCAGCCACGGACTAAGCTTTCACAGAGAAACTTTTATCCGGACCTCGATTACGGGAACATTTACTTAAACCGATGATTATAGCCGAACCTAACGATACCATTTGAGATAGGAAAAGATTTGCATATCGTTAGACTAAATGCAAGCGAGTCGCTTAACCCTCGACTGGCTCAAAGAAAGCTTTAAATCTGTACATAGGATACACTTTTTACTTTTACACACGGTCCCTTTAGAGCAATATTAAATCAGGTAAAAAACATAAAAATAAAAATGCAGGGGTTTTAACAGCTGAGCAAACATTCAGTCCATCTCAGAGGACACAGGGTCCTGCTGGGAATACTGAAAGCAACTTCCAGTTCAAAAATGCAGCTTCGACATTTACCAAAGAGCAGCTCAGGGCTCACCCGATCCCTTAAGTAAAATCGGAAATACTAGGACGATGGTCAACAGGGATGCTGTCAAGGCCCCTGGAGCCGGTGAGAACGCCCACCGCCGTCTCCGGTTAAACAGGAGGCGGTTTCCAGGACACCGACTGGCAGACAGTCAGTCTGAGATTCGAGTCCATGTGTATCCTACACTGAGCGTTAAAAATACCGAAGGGAGGCCACACGGGACCCAGGCGTCCAGCGTGCACACCTGTTGTGATGAAGACAAAACAAGCTGCTGCCTGCTCAAGCTCCCGCACTCAGCCACCTCCAGCGCCGCGCACGGACTGGGGGGGGTCGCACACGGACTGGGGGGGGTCGCGCAGTGAGTGGGGGGGTCGTTCCTCGGCTCCCCTGAGGCTGCGCTGACACTATGGGAATGCTGCCTTGTTGCCTTACCTGCCGAATGTGCTGTTAAATAAAGAGTCGCCTGGCACCGCAGTGCGTGCTGTGCTTCCTGGAGGCGTGGCGGGGCAGCCTGCTTCCCCTCTGACCCGGGTGACCCCGACTCCCAGGTGGGGGTGTGCATGACACGGAAACCAAACCAGAAGGCAGCGCAAAGTCCCACATTTACTTTTATTACAACTGTTTTCAAAGTCAGCTATGATCTTGCCAAGTATTATGGGTAAGTCTATAACAAGTCATTTCCAAGATACAAAAGGCAATAAATATAGATTCAAATGTGGCCTAAAAACAAGATTCCAAACCTAATTATCTGTAGTGTAGCTTGGTTTCAATATTTCAAATATATGCCTAATTCTTAAAATGCTACAAACACGTGTAACAATAAAGTCACTGCTCACTGGCTGCCAACCGCTCTTCACTGACAGGGCACGGGCGTGTGCACCTTCGAGCCTTCATGGGGCCCCCGAGGGCAGCTGGGGCCATCAGAGGTGGCCCAGGGTGGCCCGTGATGGCCCTGGTCCTTCCCGTGGGGGGACAGGCACAGGGGCAGGTGCTGGAAAACTCCAAGGGTCTCCCAGGAGCCCGACAAGGGCCTGCTTCTGGCGGAAAGAGGCAGTCGCTGTGTCTGAGTGCTCCTGGCACGCCTGTCCCAGCGCAGTGAGGCCACTTCCGCCTAAGCTCCACTTCCTGGTGCCGCCGTCCTGCACCAACAGGGAGTTCTTCCATCCTTCATTTCTTCCAGAGCATTCTCACGGCTCTCACGTTACGGCGTCATTGAAATAAGTCTTGTGAGATTGTGCCCAAAACAATCCTATGACTTCTTAGTGGTAACAGAGATTAGTTCTTCATTAACTACCTTCAATCAGGTTTCAGGCCAAGCTCCTCTGTCTTGGTTTAATTCTTGGGTACAGCTGTAAGAGAGTTTACAAGACGTTTACACACATACGAACATGGGGGAACACAGCTCAGGAAATATGGGGGTGGGGACTGGTGGGACAGGGAAGAAAATGAAAGAAAAGGGTTCCTTCTGCCTTGTGAAGCCCCCAGAGTTGCCCGAGGACACAAAGATTCACGTGTAGCAACTCTCAGCTCAGGGACACTCAGAAGCCACAGGGCCCCTTAGCAGGCACAACGCCACGGCAGGGACATGAAACCCACGATGCTCTCAGCGTGAGCTCCATCTGCACAGCGAACAAGTCTGGCGAGGATGCCGCCGGCTGCGGTGACCTGCAACATGCTAGGCCCCGCACCTGAAGCTCCCATTTCAAGGGAAACGTAAGAGATTCACGTCTCTTTCAACCTGATTCACTACGGACACAGCTCTGTGTCCCGGGACTCCAGGCTGTCAGGAGCCAAATGCCCTGACTCCAAGTCTACAGATCGAGGAGCGATAGGGGAGTGTTCTGTTTTAGGGTTTTGTGGGTGTGTGTTTTCCATAACAAGAGCTGGAGAGCAGTGTGTATGTGAAGGTCACAAGATCCCCCGTCGGGAAGCCAAGAGCAAGTCAAACTAGTAATTCAACTGGCGGCGGAACAAAAGCCCCCCTCCCCCCTCTCCCTCCCCCTCTCCTTCTCCCTCTCCTCTCACAAAGGGGAAAAGGTTTTACTGAAAGAAAGGAGTCAGACTTCCAGCCAAAACTGAAAAACTAACTGCAGGATCCACGTTATATAAAGGGTTATTTTTCTCTCCGAGAAAAGATGTTCAGCCAACACAATTTTCTAAACGCGTAGCTGAGCCGCTGGCTAAAAATTCAACATGTATGCAGTTTTTTTTTTTAAATTTCCAAGAAACAAACAAAGAATGTGGTGCGGAGGCCACTCCGGTCCAGAGGAGATTTCCACAGGACAGACTGCTCACCGCTGGGCCAAAAGGAGCTTCAGTGCAGCCCGTGATTCCAGAAGCTCTGAGCCACACGCACGGGCAGCCCCGCATCTGGGCCACGGCTTCCCGCTGGGAATCCCCCCCCCCAGCTTCCCCAACCCCTCGAGCCGCCACCACAGCACCTCTTTGTCAGGGACTAAAACAAGACCCAAATAAGCAACCAGCTCTCGGAGGCCGCAAGACACTGGAGAAGTCGGCGTTGGCTGGCTGGGGTTTGGCCGAGGGACAGTGGCGCTCAGACACGCATTTCTCTGCTGCTAAGGACTGAGCAGAGCGAGCGGGCTCGGAGAGCCACCTCCGTGTTGCTGCTTCACCGGGGAACTCAGAGCTTTGTAAAGGGCCCATGCCTGTTTCTTTTCGCTCCACGATCCTCTGTCATTTACGTTACACGAAGGAGCACTGGCTGTTGAATAATAAATCTTGCATCACAGGCAGCGTGGGGACGGGTGAAATCATTTAGGCTGCACAGCAGACAAGCAACAATGGAGAAGGGAGAGCCAGGAGGACAGGCTGGTCACCAGCTGGCTGGCCAGGCCCCGGCACAAGTCACTTTAACCAGCTCGGCCGCAGGGCGCCAGACAGAGGCTGGGGCAGGGCCTCGCTGCCAGTCGAAGCCCTAAGTGGGCACAGGCCATGTCTGCCCCACAGCTGATGGCAGTACCAACAGATCCACCTCCCAGCCACTGTCAGCACCTGCCCTACCCTCAGCCTCACCACCCGCCTCCCGCGGCGCCGGTCACCCAGGTCGCAGGGCTCGGGGCACCTGCCCGGAGTGGGAGCCGGGGCTACTGACCCGTGTGCTGTTCCGTGTAGGTGACATCGCCCTTCCGCCCTCAGACTCGCCTACTTCCCACCAACAGGCTCTGCAAGCACTTGTACCTTTAAGCTGGGAGCTCAGTTTCTCAATTAACTCACATTTCTCTGCCTGGTTCCCACGTCCACAGGCCCCAGGCCCCAAGCCCCAGGCGGCTCCTGCCAGGTCCACCAGGAGTTCCTCCCCCTCTTCCCTGGCCAGCCAGCCTCCTCCCCGAAGGCCCTGCTGAGTCTTACTGAGGGCGGCCCCCCTTCGTGTGCTCTTGGTTCATACGATCTTACTATTTTCTGAAACTTAAAATCAAGCAGCAGAGAAAGAACAATCCTGTTCGCTAGCAGAGCTGCAAATCCCGATTTAAACACTTTCATTTCCAGTGTCGGGAGCTCACTGCCCATCCGTTAGCTTTACCCCACCTGCACATGCGACAGGCCCTGACCGCCAGGCCTGGCAAACGTGGAAACGTGCACTTGGCCATCAACAGGAACCACTGGAGATGCGTCTAAACCTGTGACCATCAGCATTTCACATTCCATGTCCCGTGAGCGCAGGGCAGCCGGCTGCACTGAGCCCGTAACACCTGGCGTTTTCACCAAGCCCCCCGCAAAGCCTCGCCCGGGCCGGGGAACTCACCCCCAGCAGGTTGCGCGGGACGTAGCCCTCCTTGTCGTTCAGGCGCGCCCACCACCACTCCACCTCGTCCTCGTCCTCCCGCCGGAGGACGGTCATGCAGTCTCCCTCCTTCATGGGCAGCTCATCCTCGTTCTGAGGCTCGTAATCCCAGAGCGCGTAGATGACGCCTTTGTTCATGATGCCCATCTTCTCCTGGACGCCTGCAGCGGCGGGAAGACACGGCACAGGGAGTGAACGTGGAGCGGACCCCCTGCTGCAGGAGTCTGCGTGGGTACAAGCGGGCCCCTCGCACTTCTCCCTTAAACACCCGCACGCAGAGTCCCGGGCAGGGAGGGCGGCCGCAGAGCAGAGGGGACAGACAGACGAGGTCCCCGCGCTGCCGGCTCTAAGCCCGCACACTGGCCCCTGAGCACCTCTCCACACTAGTCTGCCTCCCCACACAGCCTTCTGCAAGCCCAGGGGTCGGAGAAGAACCGCCACAGGCGAGGACAGGAGCGCGAGCGGCATGCCGTCCCCTCCCAGCCGACCCCTAAGCACCAGGGCTCATCTGCTCCCTAAACCCGAGCGGACAGAGGGAAAAGCAGAGCGTGTAGCTGTTAAAGGGGTCGCTACCCATTCCCAAGTGGGGAAGGATGAACGAACCACATGTAACTACTGCGATGCAGGATGTGGCGAAAAGCCTGCACGCAGTCAACTCTACAGTAATGAGACTCCGAATTCTAAGACAGTGAAATCCACAAACTGGGGAGCGGAGAGTCCCGCAGCGCCCACTCTGTAGCGGAGCTTCTCCCCAGCCCCCTCTCTCCAGCCCTGCCCCCCTCCCCCTCGGGGTGCTGCTTGTGAGGGGTAGCGTGAGGGGTAACGGTCCTTACAGGGCGGGCACGGATTCACGGCGTGCTGCACGCACGTCTCACGCCTACGCACCGTACAGAAACTGGGAGCACTGCGTGTAGCCCTCCTCCATCTCCTCGCACTTGTCCGCGGCCGTCTGCATGTCGCTGTAGGTCATGGCAAACACGGCGGCCCCCGACTCCACCAGGAACTTACACACCTGGACGTTGTTGCAGGAGGCAGCGCAATGCAGGGGGGTCCTGTGGGGGCAGACAGCAGGGACTGGGAACGGTTCTTAACTGAACGGCACCTGCTGCGACCTGGTATCTGGAAAGGAAGTTCTTGAGTCGCGTCCACTAAGCCCCGCCTTCCGAGAACTCTTCACAGTTTCCTTTAAATCAGTTACACGCAGACGCCGAGCCCATCAGAGAGCCACAGCCACAGAGGAACACGTCCGAGTGCTGGGCTACATGGGCTGGAGCGGGAGGAGGAGAGGAGACTCAGGAAATGAGCGAAAGGACATGAAACCTGGGTAATAATCTAAACCAGGGTGAGATGTATATAGTTGGATGCTCTGAAGCTCCAGCTAATTATTCTGCCAGAGCAGAGGACCCGACAGTCTTCTCATTACAGACCTTTACTCGGAACATGTGCCTCGCTGTTAACGCCATCACCAACTCTCTCGCCAGCACGGCCATCGCTTTATCATGGACCGCCAGCGACCCCAGGCTGACAGGGAGGCAGCGCTGCTGCCCAGGCTCAGAAGAAGGGCTTGAGAAACTTTTAAAAAATATATATTTTTAATTGATTTCCGAAAGGGAGAGAGATAGAGGGATAGAAACATCAATGACGAGAGAGAATCACTGATTGGCTGCCTCCTGCACGCCCCCCACTGGGGGAGTGGGGGGGATCAAGCCCACAACCCGGGCATGTGCCCTTGGCTGGAATTGAACCTGGGACCCTGTAGTCCACAGGCCGACGCTATCCACTGAGCCAAACCTAGGGGTTGAGAATTTTAAGGAGGCCCTACAGTACATAGGATTCTGTTTCTTTACCCTTTTTCTCTCTCCCCTCTTCATTTCGTTCCTCTTGGGTACACGGGTTTAAAAAAGTGTACCCCCATCCCCAATCCAGACGCCATCACTAAAGTGTGGTGACTATAACGACAGGGTTTTTCAACTCCATGTTTTGTAATAGCGGGAAATTATATATAAGCTGAGCTCCCAACATGAAGGGAACAGGATGTTATCACACATTAAGAATTTGTTTCACAGTTAAATTTTTAAAAATGGACTAAAATATGCGGAGTTGCAAGGAAATCTCACCACCCATCGCTGTCAGCAGCATTTACGTTCACACCAAACTGCACCAGGAACTTCACAATCTCCGTGTGGCCGGCGCACACGGCGTTGTGGAGCGCCGTGATGCCCTCGTCGTTGGGCAGGCTCGGGTCCTCCACCTGGAAAGCAAGAAGGATGGGCGCTGCTCAAGTGTCTGCACACCTGAACCGCCACGGCGTCCTGGCTCTGCAGGATCCTGAGGACGGGAATAGACTCGTGGCCTTTTAAAAAATCGTAATTAAAGCCTACGAGAGCCAAGAAAACGATACCTAGAACAATTCTAGAAATAAGACAGACAAAACAGCCACGTTAAGTAGGCACTCGCTAAGAAAAGTCTTTTTTCTTCCCAAAAATTGAAGTAGAACCAGAAACTGTACCCGTAGAGTCATTTTTGTTTATTTACCCTCCAACTTTCCACCACAAATTAGTATCTAACTACAAGTGACATTTTCCATGGAAAGAAAAAAAGGTCAACTAAAAATATTTTAAATTGTAGGCTTCTGAACAGTAGGGACCACATCTGTAATTTAACAGTCTAGTATAAATCCACACAGGAGCATTGTTAAAGGAGGGAAAGGAACCCCCGAGAAAGCACAGGACTCGAGGGGGCCTGGTGGAGACTAACTTCTGCATCATCGAACACCCGACAGTCGCACCTTTAGAACAGCAACGCCTGCTTGGGAGCAAGTTCAAGAGTTCCTCTCAACAACCCCACCTCCCCCAAAAGAAAATTTAAAAATACAACTTCTCTATTGCAGCCTCCTGATCTGAGCTTTAAAGCAAACTATGATGTAAGGTCGTGTTTAAGAAACTGACCAATCATACCTCATAGATAATCCTCTGTACAAGGTCAAACTCTCCCTCCAGAGATGAATCTAGAAGCAAAGCCAGGGGGTTGAACTTCACCCTCATTCCGTGGGCAATTCGCTCAGAACCAGTCTTACGTAAGTTGGTCCTTTTGCCCTGCAGAAGAAAAGCGTGGAAAATTAAGGATCCTGCTCTAAGCAAGAGACTGATAAAAATGGGGAGAATAACATCTCAGCTGAGTTGGTAAAAGACACAAAAATATATTCAGCACTTTTTATGAAAGTACCACATTACTCAGAAGAGTATATAAACCACAACAGCTTAACCAATGTGCCCAAAGAACGTGACTTTCCAGAACCGAGTGAGATACATTTGGTCGTCCCTCCAGCAGGAACTGAGCTAAGAGGACCATCTCCAGTGACGGGAGGGCTGGTTTTCTGTCAAGTTCAAAACTAACCAAGACTGGCTTTTAAATTACCTACCTAACATGGTATAGCAAACCCCACGGTTCAACCGGGCAAGAGCTAACCCTAACCCTCACCCTCTCCCTTCCTCTCTCTCCAAAAATCAATAAAAATATTTTTTTAAAAAAACACAACGCTGTTTCCTTTCCATTTATAAGGTCGACTCTGTGTCAAAGAAATCCTATCTAATAAAAGAGTAATATGCAAATTAACCATCCCTCCACGACAAAGATGGCGGCACCCATAGTGACCGGGGTGGGATGCTGGTGGCGTCACCCTGGCAGCGCAAGCCCTGCATCTGCACCCAGCCACATGGAGGGAGGGGAAGGGCCTCGGACCTGAGGCCGGGCGAGGGACGCTGGCGTCGTTGCGGGCTGGGCTGAGGGATGCCCCCATGCACGAATTTCGTGCACCAGGCCTCTAGTTACAGAATAAAAAGACAAACTGCGGGGCACATGCGCTGCAGCGGGCAGTTTACACACCAGCCTTTGCAAATGGCTGCACACACTTGTGCTGCTTCGCCGAGTTTCACAATCAGCCCCTAGAAGAGCGACAAGGCCCCTGAAGCACCACGAGCACCACGTGACTTACCGGAGGCAGCGACACCTGCCCGGTGATCTCAGGCGGACGCAGGCTCCCGGAGTCTTCCCCCAGCCCCTCTGGCTCCCCCGAGGGGTACGGTGGCGGAGGGTAGGGGGGATACTCCTCCAGGTACACCTCCAGCAGGTGGGGAGCCTCTGGATTCGGTTCTTCCACGTTATTCGGGAAACTCGGGCTGGTGTCCGGGGCACCTTCGGACACATAATCCAGGCCCAGGGGAGGAGCTGGCACGTCACTGTTCGCTGTGCTGGTGTGGGCGGCCGCCTCCGGGGACACGGGCTCAGGGGCCAGACAGGCCACCTCCTTCTCCGGCTCTGCGTGTGCGTACGGGTTCTGGATTTCCATGGGGCTCTCGGGGCCGGCAGTCACTGCGCTCGCCGTGGCCGGGTAGGAGGGCACCGAGATGGTCTCCATGGCAGCGATGGTGGTCCGCTGGTACAGGAGCTTCTGAATGTTGGGCCCGTTGGGCCCCTCTGGCTCTGTGATGGAGCTGCGCTTCTTCAGGGGCCGGGGGGCGTTGGACAGTTTCTTCCGCAGAGCTTCGAGGTCAACGTCACTCTGGTTTCGGTAGGGATGTGACAGGAAAGGCAGTAACTTGGTGGGGCTGAGGGGCCGAGGAATCCTCTCGTTCTCGTGGCTCTCCGGAACGGAGGAGGCCGGCTCCGTGTCGGACTCCGGGCCACTGGGTTTGCCCTGGTTCCCGGAGTAAATGCTGTCCGGGGGCTGTGGGTTCTGGGCAGTGATCACAGGCTTGCCATAGACTGATCACAAAAGGAAAAAAGCTCCAATTAACGTCAGCTAAGCAACACTGGCAAGTCACAGCCACGGCTAACCATAACGAAGGCCTCTCTGAATCTCATGAAAGCGCCTCCACGGGCAGCTGCCCGATCGTCCAGGCACCAAGAGGACATTGGCCGCCTATGTGAACAGAGCCTCGTGCAGCGCACACCGCGGGCGTCTGTCCCGAGTCCCCACTGAGCCCTGTGTCCTCAGCTCTGAAGGAGCCCTCGGGGAGTGGGAGCAGATGCCCCCGGGCAACCACCACCAGCAGGCTCTGTCTCTCCTATCGATTTTGTTCCTCTATTTTACTCCGTGTTTCGAAGTATTCACTACTATCACTGCAGTCAGTGGCTGATGTTTAGCAGAAACTCACATTTTAAACTGCCAATCAAGACCAAAAGCCACGATGAAACAAAACTCACAGAAAAACATCAGTGAGACGGGACAAGTCCCTTGGCTTCCTGGCGGGTGACAGCCCTGGTGGGACTGCCATCACCCACGCGGGTGAAAGGAGGGGAGGAGCTTACCGCTGGGGAAGTGCGGCCCTCGGGGCTGCGCCTTGGTCAGGGCGCTCTGCACAGCCTGCTGGAAGCTCTTCCCAGGCGCCTGGTGCTGGGTGTACATGGAGTAGATGGAGCTGGCCGCCACCGTCTGCGGCCTCCGGAAGGGAGGCAGGCCGGCCTCCTTGGAGGGCTGCGGCGTGAAGGGCCGCACAGCCGCGGCCGGTGGGCTCTCCTGCTTGGCGCCGGGCACGAGGGCTGGGTCCTGGCCGCCCGACGGTGCGCCGGGGGCCAGCAGGCCCCTCTGCGGCTGCCCCGCAGGCTTGGGCTTATTTCCCACGGACGCCACGGCTGCGGACAACTGCAGAGGGTTCCCGTCGGGCTTCATGTCTGACGGGGACACACTGGTTTGTCCAAAATAAGGCAAGTTGATCTGCTTGGGTTTTGATGGAACAGGAGGTGGTACTTTCCCATTTTTATTTGCAGCCTGTAAGACACACACATACACACACACACACACACACACAGAGTCAGTAAAAATACTGAGCAACTGGGCACACGGATGGTTGAGATGACCCAACTGCACAGATGCAAGTAAACACTAAACCTCCTAGCTCCACACGTTTAATCATTCTCATTTAACTCCTAAGTCTCTGAACTGAGGCATGGTTTACGTGGGCTCAGTAACGCAGAGCAGTTCCCACGAGGAACCACCCCGCTGTGCCCACTTCTGTCCCGGCTGGTAACTGAGCAGACACACTGGATGTTCTCCTTTGCACTCGTGTTTCTTAGAGAATCACATGAAATACGGCCCAGACGCAGGTAGGTCAGCTGCCCCCGTCGGTGTGACACCGCACACAGACTCACTGCCCAGGACAGAGGCTGCGTGTTTCCTGACCTCCCAGGTGTCATTGCCGCTTCCTACCCCCCCACCTCGCCCTGTAACCCTTCTAACACCAGCGGGCTCTACCCCTGGATGTGCCCACACCCCGTACCTGCGCGTCCCGCAGGATGTCCTCGCTGCTCTGGTTCTTCCTCAGGGACCCGAAGGCGGGGGGCGCAGCCGCCTGGTCGACCGTGTCGAACATGGAGAAGGGGCGCACTTTCTTCTCCTTCTCCCTCGGCGGAACCTCTCCATCATCAGCTGAAGAAAACAGAAGAAAGAAAATCACACTGATATTCAAACTGTTTGTAATAGAACTTCTTATTCACATGTCAGTTTCCCTCCTCCATCTCTTTGGAACCCTGCATTCAGTAATTGTAAATTAAGGTGATTGAGAAATAACCCAGACACGACAATGCTGGCATTGCCTTCGTTCCCTGGCTAAGGGTGATCTGCAAATAAACCCCGCCCCTGGCTTTAACACTAGAAACAAACCACCTGAAAAGAACTCCCGGCACCTTGAGAAGCCCAAGCAGAAAGCTGGGAGCAGCGCCGAGCCTCACCTGGGTCGGGCGCACTCCCGGCGCCTTTTGGGGCAGAGGCCTGGCTCGGGAAGAGGTCTGCGTGGGGACTCCAGTCGGGGCCGAGCGAATGGACTTTAGAGCCTAGAACACAGAAAAGCAGCCACAATAACCTGGGTTCTAAAGAGGTTTTAATGATTCCTTTGCTGCTAAGAAATGGAATCTCTAAAAAACAGCTTTAAATTTCAGAGTCAACCATCCCAGCAAACTTATTTAGAAAATGTTAGGGTGCACATTTTTAATTTAAAATGGTCTCCCTCCCTCAAACAATTTAAAACTAATCGTGGCAAGTGGAAAGCCTGCCAACAAGGACACATGGCTCTCCGCTGGGTAAGAAAATGTCACCATCACTCCCAGAAAACGATTTCTATTTAGCAGGCCGAGGGCTCCCTAACGACACCAAAAGCACACACTATAATAGGCAAAAAAATGAAAATAAGCCATAACTTGGACTAGTCTTGCCCAAATCAGTGTATTCAGGATTTTCCTACACCAGGACTGAAGTTTCAAAGCTTTTCTTTTTCCTTACAGAAACAACACAAAAGCACCTCTACAAAAACTCACAGGTGCCACACTGCTTCACAGTGGCCATTACGGCAAAATAATAACTAAGTGAGCAAAAGCATGCACGTGATAGTGGCAGGGGATGAGACAATACTGTTATCTTTTCTCCCGTGTTTACCCTCCTCTTCCACGGTTCTCCCTTCATCTTCCTCCTATTACAGACCTCGGCTAGTCCCTCCCAAGCACCTGGGGACGACCGGGGATGCAAAGCCCACTAACTAAGGAGCCTGTTACTCACACTTTCCCTCCCAACAGGCTGACCTTGATCCTCGCATCATCACCGGGCAGGTGCTCAAGCACACGCACATCTGAGATAAACATGACTTACCAACAGGGAACTCACCACCTTGCGCTCTGCAAAGTCAACACCATCAACCACATCGATGGTGTTTTCACACAGACAGCTGGTTCCCAGTTACTAACATTCGATCACAGTTTCCTTGTTCACAAGGAGGAATTCAATACAGTTTTCGGATTTGCAAAGACAGTACATTCTGCTTCCCTTCCTGACCAGAACTGTGTCACTCAGGGCTAAGAACCCTATCGCCCAGCAATGAATACAGGGGATCCTTAGAATCTGAACACGAGCAGGGACAGGAAGACGTTGTTGTAAAACTCCCGCTTGGGAAACGCAGCAGCGAGGGCGGGAGGCGGGGCTGTGGCAGGACGTGCGTGACGGGCTTTACCTTTAGTCTGCGCGGCGGCCCCAGATCGCATGTTGGGCAGGGTGTGGACTTTCATGGGCCCCTCCGCAGGCTGCATGGCCAAGGGTCCATCGGGCAGTGCCGGCTTCACCAGCAGTTCCGGCCGGGAGGGCATCCGGGGCATGGTGGACGACTGGATGTAGGGACCCACGGCAGCCACACGACTTGGCGCCGACACGCCTGGCGGAGGCAGGTTCCCATCAGGTGAAACCTTCGGAGGAAGCACAGGTCCTTCAGGATCACAAGGCAGATGGCATCCAGGAAAGGCTGGGAAATGTTCGTCGTGTTTAACAATCAGCTCTAGCCAGAGCCTACTAGAAACTCCCAAACAAAAGCACCGCTCAGTGAGCTCTCCCCACCCTTATTACAAGTATCAGCGAGAAAACCGGAGCCACGCAGGTCGGAACGGCAACAGGCACAAGAAGATGGGTCACGTCTGAGCAGCTCTGAGCACCGCCTCTCCGCAGAGGGCACAGCCAGCACTGACCACGGAGCCGCTGCCGAGAACTGGCCGCCCGGGGCTGGCCTCCCCCCCTCCTCCCGCCCACAGCCAGCAGCCCACGCACGGGGAGGTTCTCCTTCTGCTGCAGCGCCGCCTTCTTCTTCCACAGCCGGTCCCGCAGCTCATTCACACGCTTGTCCATCACCGCCACCTCTGAATTGCGCTTATTCAAACACTCCCTCTGTTGTTGCAGCTTGGCATTCTGCTCCTGATTCAGTTTGTTTCGTAACTGAATAAAACGGGGGACAACAAAAAAAGGTAGTCAAAGAGGAGGAAGAAAAAGTTCTCACACGGAGTCCCAGGGGCCACTATTACATAATTTCTAAAAGTGTAAGGTCTCCTGCCCACTGTCCCACCCCTCCTTTCTCATCTCGAGGTTTCTAGTCCAGTGCAGACCACAGGCTGTGGCTCGGAGGACTGCCTCTGATGGCCAGTGCGAGGGACTGGACAGTTTATTCTAGATGCGTCGGGGCTAAGGTCTTCTCCCCTTCATCTCCTTAAAGCAGCGGTTCTCAACCTGTGAGTCGCGACCCCTGAAAATACATCCTGCATATCAGATATTTACATTATGATTCATAACAGGAGCAAAATTACAGTGATGAAGTAGCAACGAAAATAATTTTACGGTTGGGGGGTCACCACAACATGAGGAACTGTATTAAAGGGTCGCGGCATTAGGAAGGTTGAGAACCACTGCGAGGAAAAGACGTGGAAATCCAGCACTTTCTGCCACGCAGAAGGACCATGTGTGGCAGGGGAGGCGGCTGTTGTGCGTCACAGCAGCCAGGGTACCTGTAGCTCCTTGTACAGCCGGTCGAGCTCGGCCACGGCAGACTGGTTGTCATGGTGGCCGTCGATCCTGCCGTTCTTGAGCATCTCGAGCTGCCTCGTCAGCTCCTCAACTTTGGACATGGCCAGGACGAGCTCCCTCTGCTTCTGCTGGAACAGACTGTTCATCTGCTCAATTTCCTCCACTGGAAAGAGGAGAAAAAGCAACAATCACTGAAAAGAAATGGAAGAATGGACCACTTCCCAGCGAGCAGCTTCCCAGTGAACTTCCTAACAAAAAGGAGAGGAATTTTCCAGACGTGTCCTAGGCCAACCTAGTGGTGTTTTGTTGTTGTTTTTAATATATTTTCATTATGATTTCAGAGAGGAAGGAAGAGGGAGAGACAGAAACATCAACAACAAGAGAGAATCATTGATCGGCTGCCTCCTGTATGCCCCCTACTGGGGATGGAGCCTGCAACCCGGGCAATGTGCCCTGACCGGGAATCAGACTGTGGCCTCCTGGTTCATAGGTCAATTCTCAAACAGGCCCACACCCAGACACATCATCATTAAAATGCCAAAATTTAAAGGAAAAGAGAGGATCTTTTAAAGGCAGCAAGAGAAAAGCAATTTGTTACCTACAAAGGAGCTCCCATAGGCTGTCAGCTGATTACTTATCAGAAACTCTACAGGCCAGAAGGGAATGGCATGACGTATTCAAGGTAATGAAAAGCAAGATCTGAAACCAAGATTACTATATCCAGCAAGGCTATAATTCAAAATAGATGGTGAAATAAAGACCTTCCCAGACAAAAAAAGGGTAAAGGGAGATTATCACCACCAAACCAGCACTGCAAGAAATGCTGAAGGGACAGCTGTAATGAGAAGAAATATAGAGTGAGAAGCATAGATATAAAAAATTAAAATGGTAATAAAAAATACCTACCAATAATAACCTTAAATGTAAATGGATTAAAAGCCCCAATAAGAAGACATGGGGTAGCTGAATGGATACAAAAGCATGAACCAATTATATGCTGTCTACAAGAGACCCACCTCAGAACAAAAGACTCACACAGGATGAAAGTGAAGGGATGGGAAAAAAATTCTCCTTGCAAATGGAAAAGAAAAAAAGAGCTGGGGTAGCAACACTCATATCTGACAAAACAGACTTCAAAATGAAGGCGTCACAAAAGACAAGAAAGGTCACTACAGAGTACTAAAGGCACTGATCCAACAGGAGGTATGACCCTGATAAACATATATGCACCCAATATAGGAGCACCTCATTATATAAAAAACTTCTAGAGGACTTTAAGGGAGAGACTGACAGCAATACAGTCATAGTAGGGGACCTTAACACCCCACTGACTTCACCGGATAGATCTTCCAGACAAAAAATTAACCAGGAGACAATGACACTAAAGGATACACTAGATCCGATTTAACTGACATTTATAGGACAGTTCATCCCCAAACTGCAGAATATACATTCTTCTCAAGTGCACATGGATCATTCTCAAAGACAGACCACATGTTAGGACACAAAACTGAAGCATAGAATAGACTGTGGAATCTCAGAGGGAAGGAGGAGGTAGGTGGGTGGGTGGGTGGGAAGAGATCAACCGAAGACCTTGTGTGCATGTGTGTATAACCCATGGACACAGACAACAGGGTGGTGAAGGCCTGGGGCTGGGGACAGAGCGGGCTAGAAGGGGCCAATGGGGGAAAAGGGGACATGTGTAATACTTTCAACAATAAAGATTTAATTTTTTTAAATCACTAACATTTTAATGTAAATGGTCACATAACTGATGGAGTTATTATATGACTAAAAATCCTTGCCTTCATCTGATTTGCAATCAGAAAATATTTAGAGGAAAAAAACTACTTCATTTTCCAAAGGTAAGTTTAGAAACTTCTCTAAACATTCAACAACTCAATTCAATTCAGAGGAGCCAGCGACATCCAAAACCTTCTTTTAAAGTTATCTACATACAGAGCCTCATCTTATTCCTCTTTCCTACAAGTTTATAGACTTCCTACCCCGACGTGTTCAACGTGCGGCCTTTGGAGCCGATACCTGTCGGGGCCACTCACCGAGCCTCCCGTTGCTCAGCCTCTTCTGCTCCACGTGGCCTTTGAGCGCTCTCACTTTCTTCAGCTTCGCTTCCTGGTTCTCGGCGATCTCCTTCAGCCTCCGGAGCTTCTCCTGCTCGGCAGCCTGCTGCTGCTGCCGCTGATCCTGCTGCTTCAGAAACTTCAAGCGCTGTTCCTAAAGGTGAAAGCCACCATCAGGTCGTATCACTGTCAGCAGGGATCCCACCAACCCCCAAATAATCTCACCAGAACCCCGAGACGCCGGGGCCGAGGCGCACCAGCGCACTGCTCTGCCCTGTACACGCCATCAGACCAGCGGGGCCCACCCCCAGAATCCCTTGGGGGTAAGATCCAAAACGCAGATTCCTAATCCAAGTGGTTCTCCCAGCAAGCAGGGAGCCTTGAACCCATTTTTATGCACCACAGCTACAATGTAAGAGGGAGCTCCTGAAGGGGGCCGTCTAGGGAAGCTGTTAAGTGATAAGCTGTGGAGTCAAATTCGGGTTCAGACCCGAGCTCGTCACTCTTTAGCTATGAGACTGCGGCCACTCACATATGCTCAGCATGTACACAAGTCTGTTTCTTCATCCATGAGATGATCAGTAACTACCTCGCGGGGCCCCGTGAGGATTACATGAAACGTGAAATGTAACCCTCTTTGTACCTTACATCCTTAATACACACTCAATAAATACACTACCTACCCCCTGTAGGAAACTGCACTGTGCAGCTTTACATCTTATTTCTAGAATATTCAATGCTTCAAGTAAACTGATAGAGCTACACAATCTATAATGAAGGGTAAACTTCACAAAATGCCTAAAACATATGTCACACAGAAATCGTTTCAAAATAAGAGGTTTCTTCCATTAACCTTCTTATTTGAATTTATGTCTTTACTACTCAAGGAATGATACCCTCACAGCGTCACCTAGGAGCTTGTGAAACACAAAATTTCAGACCCAACCCAGACCTACTGAATCAGAGCCTGTATTTTTAGCAAGAGGCCTGGGTGAGCCACGTGCGTTTTGAAGTGTGAGGAGCCACGAGACGCGTGACTCTGAGAAAGCGGGGTCCGCATGGGGAGGAAGCCCAGGGGAATCCCGCGGAGGCTGGGTGTGGTGAGCGCTGCCTTCCAGAATCCTGGCCGTCACGTGACTTGCTGTCAAGCCGCCCCTGCCGGCCCCCTGCAGGGAACCTGGTCACTGAGGGGCGGGCCAGCTGCGGATCCTGGGAGTTTAGGCCAGGGGCGGGCAGACCACAGCCCCCGGCCAGTCCCGCCTGCAGTTTCCCTGGGACACGGCCACCCCTCGGCTGCCTATGGCTGCTTCTTGCTACAACTGCAGACCGAGACAGCGCGACCTGCGGAGACTAAAGTGGTTCCTCGAGAGCCCTTCCCAGCGTCTGCTGCCACCGGCTGCAGCCTGGAGGCCGGGCTGGCAGGAGAGCCAGCAGGGAGCTGGTGTGACCGTCATGGGCAGGCGTCTGCTGGCTCCCTCGGTCAGGCCAGGACTGGGATTGGCTTGTGGGTGGAGAACGTCCCCAAAGTAAAGGCAAGCAGCCTGTTCTGGGCATGGGAGGGGCAGTGTTAGCATCCGTAGATGGGACATTTCTCTTTGAAGCCACGACTCAGGGCAAACTTAGCCCACAGCTCCTGCTGGCCACGTTCAAGGTTCCTACCACCGCCCTCTCTCACTGACACCGACACAGCTTGTCATTTCATCAGAATCAGGGGCAGGAAGATCCCGAGCAACGGGATGATCAGGGGTTTCCACCAAAAGCTGCAGTGAAGAGGAGAAGGCACCGCCCAGCAGGTGGCCTGGGGTTCAGAGCGCACGTCCTGTCTGTGAGGTAACTGGCGTCACAATGAGGGTGCACTGTCAACAGCCCGGCGCGCACACTGGCACGGCGGCCCGTCAGGCTCTTCACACAAGACGTTACCTTCGTCGCCAGTATCTGCTGCTGGGCCTCTATCTGCTGCTGCTGGCGAGATGCCATTTCCTGGAGCTCAGCGAGGGTCAGATCCATCCTAGGACTATTAACCTGAGAGAGAAAACAAGCCAGGCACATGGGTGAGCGCAGAGACTGCGCACGGAGTCTAGCTGTGCTATGGACAAGCCTCACCTGAACCAACCAGGCACCATTATTCAGCCATTTCCTTCCATGATATTAAAGAGACCATTGATTTTCTACATCAACACCTCCCCCCCGTTGACTTATTACTAAGTTAAGGTATAAAACATACTAACATACAGACCAACACTTTTATTTTAAATAAAATAAAATATTTTATTTTAAAACTATTTAAACTTAAATAGTTTCAATAGTCAGTAACATAAGTGGAACAATTTAGAAAAACCCTGTTCTGTAACTTATATCAGAAAGTAGTGTTTGATCATGTTAAACGTGATGGATGGGCATTGGCGGCAAATCTAAAATAGTCATCAGACCACCATCAAAAAATATGACACTGGCATTAAAAAATGTCAAGAAACACTGGATCATCAGGAACAAAAGGCAAGATGTCTACTCCCAAAACCTCTACTCAACATGGCCCTAGAAGTTCTAGCCAGTGCAATAGAACAAGAAAGAGAAATAAACTGTATCCAGATTGGGGAGGAAGGAGTTAAGCTGTCATTAACTTATAGACAACATCATCATCTGTAAAGAACTGTAAGAAAACTATTAGAACAATAAGTTACTTAGCAAGATAGCAAGATAAAAAAAATCAATATGCCAAAAATCAATCACCTTTCTATATATTAGGAAAACCAGAAGTTGAAAATTTTTTTAACCAGTTAACTGCCATGTGTCCAAAACGGAAACCATCCCCACACGTCACAATATTTTGAACTTAATAAAAAAAAATCAATTTGCAGTGAGTATTATAAAAATAAGTATATTACTCACAATGAGGGTGTTCTTGAATATTTTCAGCTGAAAATTCTCACGAAAAATGGTTTTAAAGTTGGTCAGGGCTGCCACGTAGGGAAAACATTATTTTCATAGACGTGCGTGGCGTGTGAGGAAGGTCTGACGCTTATGGCGTGCAATGGGTTAAATACTGGTTATAATGCCATACAAAATAGCCAGTACTGAGGAATAAATTTAACAGGAGCTATGCAAGACCTATATACTGAAAACCTCAAAACACTGCTGAGAGAAAGAAGACCCCAACAAACGGAGACAGAGCCTGGTCTCATGAATGGAAAAGCTCAACACTGTCAAGATGGCAATTCTTCCCACACTAACCTACAGAGTCAATGGACTCCCAACCAATATTCCCGCAGGCTTTTTGTATAAACTGACGAGAGAATTCTAAAATTCCATGTGAAAATACAAAGGATCTAGAATAGCCAAAACAGCCTTGACAAGGCTGCCTCACTTTAAGGCTTACAGTGTTTGGGTAACCAGTCCAGTGTGGTACTGATGCCAAGATAAACAGACCAATGGAAGAAAAGAGCACAGAACAGACCCACACACGTGGGGCAACGGATTTTAGACAAAGGTGCAGGGGCAACTGAGTGGCGAAAGAATAGTCTTTTCAACAAATACAGATTGTACAACTGGATACCCATATGCCAAAAAGAAAACTTTTATTCCCTCACACATGGAAATGCTAATTCAAAATGGATTATAAACCTAAATGTAAAACCTAAAACGACAAAACCAAAATTAAGAACAAGTCACAGACTGCAAAAAATATTTTCAAATCTTATTTCTAATCAAAGACTTGGGTGCAAAATATATAAAGAACTCTCCAATTCAATTAGAAAATAAATAACCCAATAAAAAAAATGAGCAAAAAAAGAAAAGAAAAAAATATGAGCAAAAGAGTTGAACAAATACTTCACCAAATAAGATACAAACGGTAAACACATGAAAATATAGCCAACACTATTAGCCATTACAGAAATACAAATTAAAACCCCAATGTAATACCAGCTCACACCTATTAGCCAACATTAAAAGGACTGACCATGCCAGATGTTGGTGAGGATGTGAAAAATAAAGCAATAGCTTTGGAAAAGTTGGGCAGCTTCTTAAAAAGTTAACATACACCAACCATTTCATCCAGTCATTCCACTCCAGTATTTACTCAAGAAAAATAAAAGCGCTTGTCCACACAGACTTGTACCAAATGCTCACAGCAGCTTGACATGGAACAGCCAAAACGGGAAACAACGCAAATGTCTACCAGCAGGTGAATGCATAACCCAGCTGTGGTACATCCGGGCACTGCAACCCCTCTCAGCAACGGAAAGGAATTAACTACTGGTAGACACAACAGAGGATGACTCTCAAATAATTATGCCGAGAGAACTCAGACAAAAAGAGTACATGCTGGAGAAGATTCTAGAAAACACAACTAACTTGTAGAGACAGAAAGTGGACCCACTGGCGGTTCCGTGAGGGTGAGGAGAGGACACGAGGGGACTTGGGGTGACGGGGATTTTCGTGGCTGTGGCTATGGTGACGGTTTCAGAGGTGTGTGCAGTATGTCAGACATTCTCAAATGTGTATCTGAAATGTGTAGTTAACTGCATGTTGATTATACATCAATAAAGCTGTTTTTTACAAAAAATACCCAGTGAAGGGAAAAGATACATATTGTCAAGAAGCACCCAAATCCTGTTAATGCTTAAGACCCTGCTTGTCCTCCAGGTCAGCCGTTCACAGTCAGACCTGGGAAAAGATGGAGCAGGAGCAAATGCCACTTCAGATGCCCTGGACCCTAACATGAGGTCACTGCAGGTGGGAGAAGGCCGTCTAGCCAATCCCCACAGCATCAGGAATCCTGCGCTCCGAAAAGAAGACGTGTGAGGGCACCCCAAAGATGCTGCTGACATTCATACGCAAGAGCAAAAGCGCTGGTAAATAACTTCCATTTTTCTAGAAACATGACAGCAACAAACACAATCATCCCCAAACAAATACTTCCTCACACATGCGCTCTACATGTTTTGTTCTGAATTGTATATTCAGCGTCTAACTTCTTTCAATAGTCAGCACGGAGAGAGCATGGAAATGAACTGTTTCTATGAGATAAATATAAAATAACCTTTGAAAAAGGGCTGTTCTTAATAACCCACTGAATAACAAGTAACGACGAGCGAGCTTTAAAGGTTTAAAGGCAGCAGCGCTGTGGGATCGCTTAGCAGGGGGAACAGGTACTCACCCCGTTCTCCTTCCTCCGATGGTCACCAGGAACTTTCACGCCATTTCTCCTCAAAGCTGGGTCCTGAGGCCGTGGTCCACTCACTAAGCACAAAATCCCAAACTAAGCATTAAATCAGGGTCGCAGATACTCCAAGTGCCAGTCCGTTTCTTAGCTCTGTGACCGCTGCCCTTTGATATTTTAAGTTGAAAGGAAACTTCAAACAAAATCTTTTCTAATAGCGACAGCCCTGAGGTCTCGAATTCAGCCTGTTTGGGGAAGCCGATCTCGGAACAGTGAACAGTGAACTTTACTAAACACCTCTTGCTAACTCTTCCCTAGGAAAGCTGCATGATTCAGAGACCAGAAGAGGGGGAAATGTAACAAAATAAATGTACTTCTCATTATGGGTGAATCACACCATTCGCTCAGAGTAGCTCCCCCTAGTTCTCCATTTAGCTCCTCGGAGTGAAATCAGAAACAGTTTCATGGAAAGAATTAAGTGAGCATTATATCAATCCGTCCTGTGCTCACTGAGGCTGTTTTGTAACATACATGGGAAGGAAGCAATTGAAAATACAAGTGGTATTTTGAATATTTGGCTTACTTGAGGGCATTTTGTGGTAATTCTTAAGTACTATGAAGTACTTCCCATTTATTTAAGTAAAAATCTTGCATTTTCTTAGTTTGGGAAAGTACTAACTGGAAAACACTGTATTCTGTTTTGGCTAAAACAAATGTTTTAAGTTAAAATATATGGGTCTCTCAGCATCACTTAATGCATTATAAGGGAATATAGTCTTAATTTAAACAGATACATCGTAAGAAACAGATAATATCAACAAAGAGAATTTTTTAAATAAGTGAAATTAAGCTACTATTTATACTTCCAGAAATTAGAAAGGTTATTAAATTATCAAGAAATTTTTTGAGCCAGAACCGGTTTGGCTCAGTGGATAGAGCGTCGGCCTGCGGACTCAAGGGTCCCGGGTTTGATTCCGGTCAAGGGCATGTACCTTGGTTGCGGGCACATCCCCAGTGGGGGGCGTGCAGGAGGCGGCTGATCAATGTTTCTCTCTCATTGATGTTTCTGGCTCTCTATCCCTCTCCCTTCCTCTCTGTAAAAAATCAATAAAATATATTTTAAAAAAAAAATTTTTTTTTGAATCAAATGTCTACTGAATCTGCCTAAAGCTTACCACAAATTCCCGTGCCAGTAATACGATATGATATCCTCAGACCCCGGGGTCACACCATCCCTAGCCCTAATGTGCTAGCTTTATTTATTTACTTATTTATAACATATTTTTATTGATTTCATAGAGGAAGGAAGGGGGAGAGATAGAAACATCAATGATGAGAGAGAACCATTGATTGGCTGCCTCCTGCACGCCCCCCACTGGGGAACGAACCTGCAAATTGGGCATGTGCCCTTGACTGGAATCGAACCTGGGACCCTTCAGTCTGCAGGCCGACACTCTATCCACTGAGCCAAATGGGCTAAGACTGTGTTAGCTTTATTTTTATAACACTGTTCAATTCTCTGAGAAAATAGCTCCAGGATCGGCCACACTATTTCTGCAAGAAAAATAAACCTCCCGTTTAGGAATGACTGCTGTCTTCGCTGCCTCACAGGCAGCCCCACCAGTCCCTTCCCGGCCATGCAGTTCCACAGTTAGAGTGCCAGGCGAGAGCTTTAAGAATAGTTCCGCCCATTCCGGGTCCCAGGTCCGGTGAGACTGGCAGAAGACCATAGTGACAGCCTCCCAACCCGTAACCTCGCCGTTCCCACTAAGGAGGACACGGACAAGCAGCCCTGCTCTACCCCAAGTCAGACACCGTGTGGCACTGGAGTTTGTGACAACGTGAAACAGCTCCCTCCCCTTCCGATGCTACTCTCACGTTACAGACACACCGACACTGCACATCACACTATCGCAAGGCCGTTTAATAATTCAGCCAGGACGACACGGGCGGACATTTGAACTGGCAGGTGAGTGGGTAAAGTCCAACTCCTTTCTTACAAGAGGATGCGTGCAGCAACGTAAACAAAGAACAAAATAAAAACGAGATGCAGGTGCCAGTTTAAAGCTACAGAAGAACGCTTAGGGAGAAACTACGTGCTCATTTAAATTAAAGCCATGGGCACCAGTCACACTGCCAGGCATGCCAGCCAGCCTGGCAGAGGTGACGCGAGCCCCACTCCTGGCTCTGCCTCTGAGTGTGTGGCCTCTGACAAGTCACTGAACCCCAAAGTATCAGCCTTCTCAACTGCAGAGTGGAAGAGGCCAGACAAGTCAATTTTGAGCTCCTCCTCAGTCTATCTACACTTGATAACTTCTCATTGTTGGGTACCACATGGGTATCTGCATTAAAGCGATAAAACCGAGACTGCATGACATCCAGTGACGAACATGTTACCTACATTCTTACTCCCAAGAATTATATATGGAAGTCACAAACCCTCAGCTTCCCATTGTGAAATGCCAAGTCTTAGAAAGACCTAGCGCTCCGCCCCCACCGGGCCTTGCCATGGAGAACAGAGCTTCCCACAGGCCTGCCTTGAGCTGCTCACCTTCCCACAGCCTCCGAGACCTGCCCAGAGGGCGGGGACGTGTCCAGCCGGCCATCTCTCCACCGTCATGACCGCCTCCTGCCCTCTCCTCACCGTCACCTACACACGCCGGTCACAGCCCGCATCACGAGGCGAGCACCTGACTCCCATGTTCTCCCTGCGCGGGGCCTGCCTGCCTCCTGCATGACCGTCCCCTCCACAAGCCAGGCTCCCGGCCCTGGGCTTCCTCATCCCCACCCCAACCCAGGCTCCTTTCATGACCAACCTGGACCCTCGCCATCTAGAGGAGCTCCACCCCAGAATGTCACCTCCCAGCGTTCTGCTTGTGACCACACGTTCCTCACTCACCCTGCACGACCTGAGACTTGTCACCTCTAAGCCCTGGTCGCCCTTCCCCCTCAGCCCTTCCCATCCTCACTTCCTCCCCACCCCGCTGAGATGTCATCTTGCCAGCATCCTCTTCGTCCCTGTCCCTGACCTTCCACCGAATTGGTCTGGCATCGCCCCAGGCTGGGGTCAATCCAACCACCTTTTCCCTTATGACCCTCAGGCTGGAGAACGTCACGGGTGGCCTCACGGCCTCCATGGAGCCCGTCAACCTGTTCCCCTGGGGCTCTCTCCTATTCTTCACGTCCATCCTCACCTTCAGAGGCCTCTGCCTTCTCCGCCTGAGAGAGCGTGTTCCGGTGACAAGTTCCCCGAATGCTCACAGGCGCACACATTTACTCGCACTGCGCTGTTCCTTCCTGTCCTGTCACCATGGAAGAGGTTCCCTCCTCTGCCCATGAGACTCTCTCTGCCAGGGCTGAGGACGCCCCCTCAGCACCCCCTTTCACGTACTGCAACCGCCTCCCCTCCCGCATTGAAAACTACCATAAAGCGTCTCCCGTCTGCGCCCTGGCTGGTGTGGCTCAGTTGGGTGGACGCCATCCCATGCAGCACAAGGTTGCTAATTCCATTCCCGGTCAGGGCACATGCCCAGGTTCCAGGCTCGGTCCCCAGTAGGGGGCGTGCAGGGGCAGCAAATCGAGGTTGCACTCTCGCATCGATGTCTCTCTCTCCCCCTCTCCCCTCCTCTCTCTCTGAAAATCAATACAAAAATCTTAAAAAACAAAAACTTCTCTTCTTCAAACCGAACAGAACAAGCAAGACCATCCCCGTGTCTCCTCCCCGACAGGCAGATCTTAGAAGCGTGGCCTCTCCCCACGGTTCACACTCACCTCTCGCTCTCCCCTCAAACTGCCCGGTCCCACCCCAACGCATAAAAACACAGCCCGAACGCTGCGCCTGCTCACAGGATCTACCCACCGAAGTCCCTGCCGGGGGGGCGCTCATGCCGCAGGAAGAAACGCACTTCGCTCCTCTGGCTTCCAAACCTCTGCAAGACGTCGAACATCCGCTCGTTATCTGCGACGGGGCGTTCTAGGAGAAAGACAAACACAGCACGTCATCCGTCCTTCATGCACAGTATACACTGGGGATGTAGGAAATACACGGCATCTTAGGTCATCTGTTTCCATTAAAGGCCCCTTAGAAAACGCAGTATCACGGAATTCCCACACACACATACACACACACCATCAGTGTCGAGCCGGGTGGAGACCTGGAAGGAAGCCTGGGCTGCGGGTTCGAGTCCCAGTCAGGGCACATGCCCAGTTTGTGGGTTCCATGCCAATCAGGATGCATGTGGAGGCAACTGATCGGTATTTCTCGATTGCCAGTATTGTTTTTAATAGAAGACGGTTGAAACAGCCTAAGAAAACTCAATGCACTTGTCAGTCACCAGAGGCAGTACCTAAGGAAACAGCAGGGGCAGAGAACGCAGCATGTGCAACCCATTTCGCGAGCTAACCCTGAGCTTCATGGGCCTGGTTGCAATAAAGGTCCGTTCTGGTTCTGGTCCTATTCCCAGGGACAGAGCGTACTGAGCCGACACAGACGTCCCTCTTCTGCAAACCACAGAAATTCTAAGATCCCCCCAGAAGGGAACACCATAGATGAGTAGAAACCCATCGAAAGAAAGAAAGTAGCCCTCCACCTCCTCACCACACACACACACACACACACACACACACACACACTATTCCAACGGAAATAAAATCCCCCGATTCCAGAAGCGAAGAGAGAACTCAAAGGCAGTGAGGCAACTCCCATCCCTGCTGGGTTGGACCATCTTAAAGGCCATGAACCTTCCCGTAGGTGTGGGAGCCGAGGCCCTGCCGGCCTGTGGTAACAAGAGCAGGCCCGGGCCTGCACGTGCTGAAATGCACGTCACAGGTTCTCAAGGCCCCTGCCCCCGTCTGCCCCCCCCCACATCTCCTGGTCTCGGCCCTTGGCCTCCGTAACTATGAACGTGCCACTCTGCGCACAGATACGTCCCAGCCCCCTCTCCTCCTGCAGATGGAGCAGGTCCACCCATCACTGCGGTTACCACGCCGCGTTCTAAGCATCTGCTGAACCTGCTTCTGCGTGAAGGCAGGAAACTTATCTGTCTCCCTCCCAATCGGTCCCGAGCCCAACAGGAACCTAAGAAACGCTCTCTATACAACAACTGACAGGGCAGCAAGGAACTGGAGATGACAAATCAAAGCTGCTCATTTTAAAAAGATTGTCAGCCAAAGAAAATAAGAAGCTTGAGAAGCTAACAAAATCAAAGTAATATACTTACTATTTGTTAAATAGGACACTTTGGACAATTTATAGCAAAGGGGGGGGGGGGAGTTTAAAACATCATAGCTATTACTGAGAGCTAATACTAAGTGCACCGAGGGCTATGCTAAGCCCCCAGCACGTATTGTCTCCTTGAATCTCACTCAATCCTATGAGATAGGTTCAATTATCATCCCAATTCTGTAGATAAAACACAGAGATTAAGGACCTGGCCTTCAATAATAACCCTGGTAAATGACAGAGACAGAATCTCAATACCCAAGACTTCGTTCTTAATCACACCTTACAAACAACCCTCAAATCAATTATGAGTTCACTGCCACCAATCCAAATCCCAACAGAATGCTTCACGGAGCCTTTCAAGGTAATTCTAAAATATATCTGAAAAAGGGACTATACAAGCATAGCCAGATATCTTTTTAAAAAGCAGAAGAATGAAGTAAGTACTTGCCTTATAGATACCCAACAAATTGGAAAACTATAGTAATTAAAACTGGTTCTGTCCCGCCCTGGCCAGAGTGGCTCAGGTGGTTGGGCATCGTCCTCTGCGCCGAAAGGTTGCCGGTTCAATTCTCAGTCAGGGCACATGGCCGGGTTGAGGGCTCCATTGCTGGGAGGGGGCGTGCAGGAGGCAGACAATCCATGTTTCACTCTCACATCAATGTTTCTCTCTCTCTCTCCATCTCCCTTCCTCTCTCTCTAAAAATCAATTTTAAAAAATCTTTATAAGACAAACAAAAGCTGGTTCTGTCGTAAATAAGAAGAAAAAATGAAAGGAACAGGCTAAAGTGTACAGAAACATCCCTTCATAGGAGACGCGACACAGGACAGGAAGTGATGTCGTAACAGTAGGGAAAAAACTGCTCAGTGAGGCACTTAAGAAGATTTGCTATCCATCTGGGGAAAAAGTTAAATCCCTAATTCACACTAGGCACAAAAATTCATGAGGCGAGGGAGGGGTGGGGGAGAGGAAGGAAGGAAAAGATCTTAAAACTTCTGGCATGAAATAACAGAAGAATATGTTTACAGTCTTGGAGTAAGGAAAGAATTTTCCCATAAAGGGGATAACTTGGCCTGAGGTCTACAATAGAATATTTTTTCGGTTCGTCTTTGTTTTTAATGCCTACAAAGCAAGAGGGAAAAGACAAACGCCAAAGGAAACCTACAGAGAAACCAGTTTTTAAAAATGGAAACCCAAACGGCCAATAAATTTTCAAATGGGCAGTATCAGCTTAGCAAAGATTAATATATTATTCTATCAGCTGGTGATGAGGATGCTTTTAGAAAAAGCTGGTAGGACTGTGAACTTATGTAGCCTGTGTTGAGGGAAATCTGGCAATACGTTAAATTTTAAATGCGTGACCCCTCAACCAGGCAATCCCATCTCGTTATCTGCTCTACAGAAATGATTGCACGTGACCCCAGAGGCTCCTAAAAGGGTTTTACTGCAGCATTTATGAAAACAAGAGCAGGATTCATGTAAATGTTTACGAATAAAGAAATGGTTAAATCAACCGTAGTTTATGCATACTGGGAAAAATTATGTGATTATTAGAAATAATGCTGTAAACGTACACATCTTAAAATACCTCCAAGCTCTGTTGGAAGGTAAAATAGCAAAGGGCAGGGTATTGATACACATGGTACTATTTACATAAAGCAAAAATAGAGAAAGGCATAACCCACTGAACTATTTCTATAGCTACGTACAAATGCAGAGAAGAAGTCTGAAAAGCAATCGACTAAAGTCATAAGCAATTACACCAAGTGATCAGGGGATGGACTTGGGGGAGACATCTCCATTCTACTGATATTACTTCCCCTCTCATAAAAAGAACATATTCAGATGCTAGCCACCTTTTTTCATTTAAATCGTTAGAAAGAAAAGAATCCTTAATCATCATCACATAATATGGGTTAGTGACCTCAAGTGAGCAGAATTGGAGAGGAAAGGGAGGCAGCAGAATCTAGTGTTCCAGGAGGAGAATGAGCCTTGGCAAAGAGAACATTCTCCCCCATGAAAGTCAGGAGGAGGCAGGCACACCTTCAGGCAGAACCTGAGGGGCGTGCAGAGGCGGGAAACGGAGGGATCTGGTGGGTGGTTCCGGTCACCTCGGGGAAGTGTAAGGCGGGTGAAGGCGAGCTCATGTACTCTTTCAGTGAGCGCTGACTGAGCACGAGCACCGACTACGTGCCAGGCACTCCTCGCGCTGCAGCAGCAAAGAGCAGGGAAGCAGATCTCTTCTCTCCGGGAGTCTACACGCTAGTGCATGTGTTTGGAGTGACAGGGATCAAAAAGGCAATAAATAAACACACACACACACACACAGAGCGATGTGTGGATGCAGAGGATTAAACCAGGATGACATCATTGGGAACTTCCTGGCTACTTTCGCAAGATGCTCAGGCAAAGCCTCTCCGAGGAGGAACCTTTTAACCGAAACCCCAAGGACCGGAGGGAGCAGCACTGACAAACCGGAGGGAAGCCAGCCAGGCCTGGGAACAGCTAGTGCCCTGGCTCTGAGGCGGGCAGAGCCGAGTGTGGTTTGCTCGTGAATATAAAAAAGGTGCAGGAGGGGCAAGGAGGGAACAGGACCAGATGACAACACAGACAGCAAGCCTCTAAGGTCCACAATCCGGGATCAAGCGTTTGGACTTTATTCTAGTAGAAGAGAAAGCTCTAGGGGGTGTCAATACAAAAGTCCAACCACCGACTTTCCACCATCCTGAGGGCACAGAAGGCAACCAACTGTAAGCCAGGAAGAGAGCTCTCACCAGAAACCCAAGTCAGCTGGACCTCTCAGCCTCAGAAATGTGAGAAATAAATTTACGTTGTTTTAAAAAAAAAAAAAAAAAAAAAAAAAAGTCCAACCATCAGATTCTCATTTAAAGGGATCACTTGCGTTTCTTTATGCAAACCGTCTAATCTAGCTCTTAGGTGAAGGTTAAAAAAATAAGTGATTCATGGAGCGTGGAGACCTTCTAGAACACCCAAGGGTGGGAAAGGCAACACAGACAGGTACGAGGACGTGCAGGGGAACCGGGCGCTCAGCTGAAGTCGGGTTTCGTGGCCGGTGTGAACCCGTGAGCACAGTGTGTCACCTGCACCCCGGCGGAGAAAGGGGGAACAGCGGGAGCCCACCAGGCCGTGCAGGAACGAGCAGAACTTGGGAAAAATTCCTCCCATGTCGACAAACTCCTATGGGGCCAAAAGAAACCAGGCCGCCCCACTTCCGAGCTGCCAAGAACTACCATATACTGAGGGATTGACTTCAAAGCTTCATGTAAGGCCTGTGATTTCCCCAGTGCCTCCTGCCACCACAGTAATCAACGCTGAGCAGCTTTCCCCAAAGCCCACGCAACCTTAGAGGCAAACAGTCAGGACGCCTCGCGTTTCTCATCGAGCAAAGCCTCAGCACACAAAACCCTGGGCCAGTGATGGCGAACCTCTGACACGCGTGTCAGAGGTGACACGCAAACTCATTTTTTTGGTTGTTTTCTTTGTTCAATGGCATTTAAATATATAAAATAAATATCAAAAATATAAGTCTTTGTTTTACTATGGTTGCAAAGATCAAAAAATTTCTATATGTGACACGGCACCAAAGTTAAGTTAGGGTTTTTCAAAATGCTGACACGCAGAGCTCAAAAGGTTCGCCATCACTGGCCTAGGGGCACACCAGCCGCTCCCACTGGTGTGTCAGCTGCCTGCCCTGTGAGTTTCCTGCTGTGGTGCCGTCACCGTGTAGCAGAAGGAGAACAGAAGGACTTCCTATGTCACAGCGAGGCTGGAGGGGACGCTGTCCCCTGGTGGACATGCTGTTCTAGAGCATCCCCGCCACACCCAGGAACGGAATGGTAAGAAACGCAGGACCAGGCTCAGGCTGCGCGCTCCCACCTGAGCCGCACCACACTTCGGCCAGGTGGCAGTCGCTCTCGCCGGGCTCCTTGCACAGGTCCACCACATCCCGGCATATCGTTTCTGGGGTCACGGGGACTTCGGTAAAGTGCTGCTCATTGTTGCTGAGGTACACGGTAAGAAACATCTGGAAACAAAAGAGAAAGCACGAGAGTTATCGGACTGCCCACACCGGCCGTGTTCGCTTTGTGTTCACCTTCGCTTCCCGTCCCCAAACAGGCTGGGGGGCAAATGTTCAACAGGACCGTCTGGCTCACCCTGGCCGGGAGGGAGGGGGGGGAGGGTTCTGGAGCCCTGCCCACTGGGTTCCTGCCCCCTCCTGGGTTCCTGCCCCCTCCTGGGTTCCTGCCCCCACCGGAGCAGAGCCTGCAGCAGCCTGGGGAGCCCTGGGGGACAGTCAAACCAGTTCACACAAAAGGTGAAATTAAACCATTCTCTGACATTTTACTTATGGGATTTGTCTACCAAATCCTTATACAGTTCTTAGCATGTGCCCGGTGCACACTACATGCAGATCTTCCCACCAATCCTGTAAAGGTGATGAGGGATATCACACAGACACACTCATGCACAGATACATAAGAACATAAGACGGCTGCATAAGAACATAGGATGTACTGCTTCTGAAGGCATGGAAACAGGACAGACCTTGGAGGGCAATCTAATGTTTACACCACGCACATACATTCCCTACTCAACAATTTAAACCTAAAATGTTTTAAGCAAGTTAAATACCTACTTCAAAGCATGCCCTCACCAACCAGGTGTGAGCAGAAATGACCAGCTGTAATGCTACAACGTGTCTGACCTTGCAAACATTCAGGCCAGCCGAGGATTTAAATTTAAAACTCATTAACAATCTTTTTCCCAGTAAAAATAGACATTGCATCTTAAAAAACGATGCTACTAAAGAATGCAAGTTTTCACACCTATTAAATTACCAAAAAGAAAAATGCTGTTAATTCCCAGTGCTGCAGAAGCAAATTGTCGATGGCAATGCCAGTCAGTAAACCCCTATGGTTCATTCAACTCAGTGGGCACCTACTGTGTGTATACAACTCAATGAGCACCTACTCAGCGCAAACCAGTATGCATCAGGAATAGAAAAACAAACCGTTTGAAAGAGTAACCCCACTGTGACACTTCATCCTGTGAAAATAATTCCCATCCAAGAGAGAGCATGCAAAGGCTCTGGGCCATGAGCCTGATGGACCAGTACAGCACGTTATGCAAAAGTAATTAGTGAGACTCTATGAGATATTGGGGGAGTTTGGGTTTTAAGGCCGTAAAAAGCAGAATGAGTAATACCTGCACTGTGATCGCGACACGAGACCATCATACAACAGCCACACGACGCCCCTTCCAGCTCCAACTGCCCCGCCCATCACCCCAGAACTGAGAACGCTGCACTCGGCCCCTCGTTGTAAAGAAGGCAGCGTCCCATTAGGGATGATGGTGGAAACTGGCTGAGACACCAGACTGGGTGCCTCAAGGATTTGGCCAGAGTGGGAGGAGAAGACCAAGAGAAAGTGTGTGTGTGGGGGGGGGGGGGGGGGCCGCGCCGCGGGAGGAACTGGCTCATCCTTGGGAGCTTTCTGGCTCCTCCCTGCAGTAAAACCATCTTTTCTTAAGGGAATCCAAGCCTCCACTTCTTACAGCCAAAGCTCTTAATTCCCATAAACGTGTATAACATAGAAAGTAACCTAGAGCCCTGGCTGGTCTGGCTCAGTGGATAGAGCGTTGGCCTGTAGACGGAAGGGTCCTGGGTTCAATTCCGATCAAGGGCACATGCCCGGGTTGCAGGCTTGATCCCCGGTAGGGGGCGTGCAGGAGGCAACCAATCAATGATTCTCTCATCATTGATGCTTCTATCCCTCTCTCTCTCTCCCTTCCTCTCTGAAATCAATATTTATTTTTAAAAAAAAGTAACCTAGAAAACATAGAAGGTAACCCATTACAACTAGAAGGCAATCCAGAAAAGTTAAAGGTGGATTCTGCTGAAACAATAAATAAAACGAAAGAAAAACAGCTACAGTTCCCATATGAGGTCAGAGCCCTCCCAGCTAATGACACCAGGTTTGCACATTCTGATACACGGTTCTCGGCCTCAACTTGGCAGCATTTTGAAACTGTTACACAAAAATTGCAAAGTATTAGATAAATAACAAAGATTAACTAAGCTCACAGAATTCCACCCGCTGCTGCTCTGGCAAATGTACAGCGTGTTTAATGACAGAGACAAACAACTTACACTTCGGTATGAAACAGGACTTCTCTCCTCTATAGTCCCCACCCACCCCAAAACTCTCTTTGAAGTTGAACTCTTCGAGAATAGCAACTGTTTTCACTGTAAATATGAGACTTGGGTGTTTATTTAATACAGAAATACTTCATACCCAGTCTGCCTACTAAACACACAGTCTCCACAAAGCAAAGGCTGTCATTACGTAACACTGGCCCCTTGCCTCGCCAATGCCACTCTCAGAGGGCTCGCACACCAGGTCTCCGACAGGCAGCACGGGGATTCTTTTCTCTTTATATGTAAATTCTTTAAAAAGGACTCAGAGAAGCGATCTACTTAGCTGCTAAGGAGAGGGCCGGGGTACACGTCTGTTCTTCCAACCCATCCTCTACCCTTTATGCTATCCACGCAGCAGAAAAGTAACTAGGAAATGCTCTATTTAACCACAGCAACCCAAACCCGAACAGAGATCTGGTCTTTCACTGTCTGGAAACAACAACTTTGTCTCTTTAAAAGCGTAATTACAAATAAGAATGATGAGAGGTGTGCTCTGTTTAAGATTCCTATTCCCCCCGAAGCCCCCAGAATTAGTGCTGGCATGAATGGCAGGCACATGCGGTGACCCATCTCTACCTTGTCTGCACGAAGACTGGCTCCGGGGTGACTTTCTAACTGTGTGAGGCCCTGGGTGCTGGGCCAGTACCGTGACGTTGCTGCAGGTTCCTGGGCAGGAGACCTGGGGCCTAACCCCAGATTTGTTAATAATTACTTAGCCAACCTTAGGGAAATAATGTCACCTCCCCGAATCTCAGCTCCTCGTCTTCAAAGTAAGAGTCTTTTAGTTCCCTAAGGGCTACCATTATTTTAGGTGTTTATTTGGTGTCAGAGTAAAAGCCAACATCTTTACACCAGCCTGCAAGTTGGACGTCAGCAATCCAGGCATGCAGTGAGGGCCTGAGTGAAGGCAGTGGGGGGACCTAGAAAAATGGCAGATTCAACAGAGAAGACAGGCGGTGGGGACTAGGTGAGGGTGGGGGTGAAGTCAGGGTGGGGGTGAAGGGGTGTGCGGGAACTGAACAATCCAGTGACTAGTGAGAAAGTCAGTTCAGGAAGAAACCGGGTTGCTTTGTTGTGTGCCTGTGACAGCATTGGGGGGTGGGGCCGGAGTTTGTTTTGGATCTGCTGCCTGATCCTGCCACCAGCACCTGCCCCCATCCCCTCAGCCCTCATCGCCTAATCCCCTGCGTGCTCTCTGTTCCACCAGCGTCCCCCTTGCTGTTCCTCACATGCCAGGCACATTCCGCGCTCAGAGCCCAAGCACTTCTGTTCCTCTGTTCGCAATGCTCTTCCCTACAGGCCACTCAAACGCCGCCTTCTCCGTGAGCCTTCCCTGGCCACCTGCTAAAAGTCCACTTACTGCTTTATGTCTCTTCTTGGCACAGTCGCTGCTAACACACTGTATTTATTTAATTATTACATTCTTTAACGTGTTTTTATGGCCTGTCTTCCCAATTAAAACAGCCCAGGGTTTTGTCTGTTCAATGCTCTGCCCTCAGCCCCACGAATGTGCCTGGTATGTAACAAGAAAACGGTAAGTATTTGTTTATGATTAATAAATTCTTTAGCAGTGACTGCATTTCACAGATTTGCCTCTGATTGAGTTTCACAGTAAGTTCTCTTCCAGGCGTGGTAAATGCTGCAGCGTACAGCACAGCGAGACACTGAGGGGAATCAGTGTGTCCCCTCATTTCTCCAGCTTCTATCATGACTTTAACAAGTCATCCCACTGTTTCAACGTTCTTCATTCATTCACTACTTAGAGGCCAGCATTTTATAATCTAAGTTCCAATAGAACTGATCCTGACTAAATAGCTAAGACAGCACACAGTACAAAATTCGAGAGATAGAGAGAGCTGTGTGGAGGGGGACATGGCCGGCCCCCGGGGAGGGAGCACATCAATCAATGGCCAACCCGGCTTCCTCCCTCTTCAATGCCCTACTGCTCTCCACTGGCCCCTCAACAGCAGTCAGGCGGCCTGGGGAGCAGTTTGTGGAAATCGACCTTCGGGCACCAGGCAGGTGGAGAAGGTGGAGGGGGGTCTGGAGGGCAAGCGGGAGATGCGGTGACTCCCACACCCGCCTGGTCGGGGAGGGGCCCGAGCGCTAACGTCCCGAGCAGAGAACCAGCCGAGGGACAGGCCCGAGGAAGGATGGAGCTGGTCACGGCTGTGGAAGAGGAAGGTCACTGGAGGCAGCACAGGGAGGGGCTCCCGATTCCAAAGGCAGTGATCCAAAGAGGCCGATCACGCAGGACTTGGAAGGCCACGGGTCCTCAACGTCGGTGTGGACAGAGCTGCTCAGCACAGATGCTGGGCCCAGCCCCAGAGTCTCTGATTCAGCAGATGGGGAGGGACTGCGCGCCTGCATTGCTGTGTGTGTGTGTGTGTGTGTGTGTGTGTGTGTGTGTGTTTTTCTATAGATTCTGCATTTCCAACAAGCTCCCCTGTGATGCGGACACTGCTGGTCCACAGACCACAAGCTGAGAACCGGTGTTCTAAGGCCCAGCAAGAATCTGGGTTCTAGTCTAAGAGGCCATGGGGAGCGAACCACTAAGAGGCACAGAGTAGATGAGTGGTTGCCAGGGGCTGGAGGGACTTCCTTTGGGGGTGATGGAATGTTCTGGAGTTAGTGATGACAGTTAACGACCTTCTGAGGGCACTGAAGCCACTGCATTGCACACTTCACAACAGGGGTGGGGAACGCCGGCCCTCGGGCTGGACTGAATAGGCCCGGGAAATGCTTTGGTCTGGCCCTGCCAAGGCAGTAGGGGTGAGCTAATGAAATGTTTCACCCAATACAGCAGGCTCACTTTCAAACTGATAATTCTGTATGGCCCACGAATGATGTTATAAATATCCAATGGCCCTGGCAGGAAAAGGTCCCGCCCACCCTCCCACCCCACCCCCCGCCTTACAGGGTGAATTCTGTGGTATATGAATTGCATCATAATTTAAAAGGCCTACTACGTGCTTACTACGTGAGAGAGAAAAATCTCTTAAGGAAGATACATTTACCCATGGGAAAATCAGAGAACAACTTAGTACTAATCTGCATGAATGAGACGTGCAGGTAAGATGGAAATTCAGAAATGGAGAAAAAATAAATGTGATCTGAGAGACTGAAGTGTCAGCCAAGAGGTGTAAACGAATGGAAAACATAAAAACGAACCTACAGTAACCTTACTTCCCAAATGCCATGTTCCTGACACTTGCTAGTTTCTAATACACCATAAAGCCCCACATCCCCCGGACACAGACATGGCTCATGCGCTTCTTTCCCGTGCGGGGCAGCAGAATGGGTCCCTCCAGTTAACCCCCCTGGGGAACAGCTGTGAGAAACGCGATTCTTCTCTCTGACTCCAGCGACAGCGTTCGCGCCTGGGGACTTCTGGGCTCCGTTCTCTCCACCATAGAGTGCAGCGACAATCAGGTCAAACCAACGTCCAGCCTGCACAGAGGCACTGAGCCTCTCGCTGGACACGGGGAGGAAACTGCCGGGCGGCTGCAAACGCTCACAGCGCCCAGACACTGAGTCAGGGCTGTCCTTCCCTGGCAGGATCAGCCCTTCTCACTGACATTAAAACGCCAACTTCCTTCCGACTTGTAAGTCAGGAACTTCAACTTTCTATAGTACGAACTGCAGAGAAAGCGATCCATCAATCACTATAATAAACTAAGTGGAGCGTAGCCCTGGGCTGGTAGCTCAGTTGGTTAGAACATCGGCCCAATGGGCCAAGGTTGTGGGCTGGACGGTCAGGGCACACACAAGAATCAACCACTGAATGCATAAATAAGTAGAACAACAAATCTACTCCTCTCTCTCTTTCTCTCTCCCCTACCTCCCCTTCCTCTCTCTAAAATCAACTTAAAGATATTTTTTTTAAAAAAAGAACAGAGAATATAACAGACAGATCATATAAGATAATATAAATGATAAAACCTGAGGGGGAAATAAATGTAAACTAAAACAATGAGATACCACGCACAACTATTAAATTAGTTTTCAATTCAAAGATAAGCTCCAACAGAGATGAGGATGTAAAAGGTGATTCACGCCTGGCCAGAGCGGCTCAGTGGGTGAGCACAGTCCTGTGCACCGAAGGGTTGCTGGTCTGGCTCCCCGTCAGGGCACACACTGAGCTGCAGGTTTAAGCCATGAAGGCAACCAATCCATGTTTCTCTCTCTCTCTTCCTCCCTCTCTCCCCACCTCCCTCTCTTCCTCCCCCGTCCCATAATTGCTCCTCTCTCCAAGCATGTCCAAGGGTGAGGGTGAGAGAGAGAGAGAGAGAGAGAGAGAGGATTACATCAGCCCAGGCAAGAGCAGGGTAGAGCGGAAGAGGAGCCTGGACTAGAGGAGGGACCGTGACTCAGGGATGGAAGTTATGGGAGGAAATGGAAGAATGGAAGGGAGTGGGCTACAGCACCCAGGTCTCTGGCTGCTGAAGGCAACAAGGAAAACCTACCAGAGAAGGATCCCATCTCCCTTTAATATAAAGTGTTGTCCAAAATAGCTCCCTTCCCAGGAAGTCAACGGATTACCCCAAAACGACCTCTGTATCACAAACTAGCTAGCAGTTACCGTCCACCTAGACCACGTGCTGCAGAAAAACCCTGGCTGGAGGAGCCCGTGCTAGAACTCAAGCAGCTCTCCTGAATTTCCTAAATCGCTTGCTACTTTGCATCTCTGTCAATCAAATGAAGACAAGCCTGGTTTTTAAAAAAGTCAAGGAACTGTTAGGTGAGCGCATGGGAAGCGTCCGGGGATGGTCACGTGGTCACAAGTGCAGTTGGTGCAGAGCATTAAGGTCATGGCTTCCTTCAGAAACCTGCGTGCTCCACTCAGCGTGACAAGAGACTGCGGCTCCTCTCACGCCTGCAGGGCGCTCAGGGAGATAATACTGGGCGGTTTCTCCTGGGACCAGTCTCCCCTCTCCCTGACTTGGTCTTATTCCCACGCCTGGGTCGGCATCGTTGCTTCTTCGCTCGCCCCTGGCATCCTGAGTGTTCAAACAAGTGGAGACTGTGTTGATTGAGTTCATGGCCAGCTCACGCCACCCGCTGGGCCTGGGGGTGGTGAGGTAACTCAGATTCGTTTGGGGTGGTTTTCTGCAGACTTTCCTGCAGTGGGTGCTCTCTCCCTGCTTCCCACCTTTCCCAGGCCTTCCATTCGGGCACCTCCACAGCCACTCTCCACTATTACAGCTTAAAGCTCTCCCCGTGGCTGCCACCTCCCTTCCCAGGCCACCTGAGCTCTCCGCCCACCTGGAAGCTGCCCTGCGGCCCCTCTCCACTCAGCTCCTGCCCCCGGCCACCGGCCCCTGGGCGTCCTCCAGGCCCAGGCTCCAGGGCCTAGGAGTTCTTCCCACTCACAAACCTCACAGGACCAGCTCCTTCGGGTCAGCAGGTCTGAGCTGAGCTGTCCACCCCCTTCCCTGGCCACCCCAGTCCCATTATCCTCCTTACACCCCACTCTCGTGTTTTCTTGTTTTATTTTCCATCTCTCCACCCCCTCCCACACTCCACCCCCACTAAGCTCCATGAAAAGAAGGTCCCTGAAATCTGCCTTCTTTCCTGTATCCATGGCACTTGGAATATAGAGAATGCTTATAAGTACTTGTTGAACAGATGTTGTCCCCAAAAGGCCATCCGTAAATGAGGCTGATGAGGAAGAGTGAAGAGCATGACTCTTGTGATTTCATTCAACATCAGCGCCTAGCTCAGCGGTTCTCAACCTGTGGGTCGCGACCCCTTTGGCGGTCAAACAACCCTTTCACAGGGGTCGCCTAAGACCATCCTGCATATCAGATATTTACATGACGATTCATCACAGTAGCAACATGACAGTGATGAAGTAGCAACGAAAATAATTTTATGGTTGGGTCACAACGTGAGGAGCTGTGTTTAAAGGGCCAGAAGGTTGAGAACCACTGTCCTAGCTTATGTCCAACAGATTCACCTCATTAGATGGAATCACTACTCCCCACTACACAGAAGCAGAGCGTGGAGACCGTGTCCCTGGGCCCCCATCTGAGGTCCCACCAGCAGAGGGCATCCCTTCGGCCGCGGCTGCACCATACGAGCCCCTGCAAAGGGCTGAGGAGTGACGGTGGCAGCTCACATGGCAGCTTTATGATTCCCCCCTCCACACCTCCCAGCATTAGTCCACTTCAGATTCTTTCTTCCCTACATCATCACCTTCAAGCCCTGTTAAAAGATAGAAAGACTGGCCAACACCCACATACCGAAGGTAATTACTACCCCTCCTCCCTCACCCTGCAGAGGTGGGAGAGCTGAGGTCTCCACGGAAGTAGAGGAGGTAGAGAAAAGTCAGAGATGCCTCCACTGCCAGGGTGAGAGCATCTCCTCCACATCATAGTGATAAGAGAGCCATTTAGCAATCTTCTCCTCCAGTTTGGGTTTTAAGGACGGAAAGATGTCCCTGTTTTCCTTTTACTGCTTCAAGAATAATTAGAGTTATGCTCAAGGAAGCAATATTTGAAGTTATCATTAGCCAAGCGCTTGATGGCATCAGCCCATCATCGCCACGTCTGCCCGGCCAAGTATGTCAGAGGATTCTAATCTCGTCTAATCTCGGCATCACCATCTCAAAGAGCGTGTTTGGAGGAGGACCTGGATCCATATCTCATTGCTGCTGAGGGACCAGGAGCAAATTACCGAAATCCTTCCGGCTTCCAATTCCTAATCTGTGGGATGAGGATGAGAGGACTCGCATCACAGGGTCATTTTCTGGGTGACCAACCTACATCACTGGGCACAGTGCCAGGCACAGGGAGGTCCTCAGAAGCTTCCTCGCCTCCCCTGGGCGGGAAACGAGCGCCCAGGGCACTGGTTTGCAGGGAGAGGAGTCATTCCGCGGTGGAAGGTCAGCCTCCCCGCCCCCCCACCCCACCCCTGGCCGCTTCTCATCACCACCATTCACAGTGGAAACTGGGATTCTGTAAACACTTACTCCCTGAGGCTCTCTGCGATCTTTCTAAACGTGTGTCGTAGGGATTTTTAGTTGAAAGGTTTGAAATCTAAATGAAGTAATACTTATTATAAATTTGTTTCTAGAAAAACAACTGAAGTCTGCATTCCACGTGAAAGTTCAGTATTTACTGGCCAAATGAACATTTTCAATGAAAATCTGACTCTGTTATCATCCAAATAAATAACTTGGCTTGGGATAAAGTGTATGCAGAAAAAATAAAACTAAAAGTGACCACAGCTGCCAGTTAGTGAAGTTTCTTTTATGTTTAGAATTTGCATCTTTGATAATTTTCTTCTGATAAGACAATATGCAAAGTGTTTTAAGAACCACTATCTCCTTAAAACTCAGTGCTCCTGAAGGATCTGCTAATGACTAAAGTTTCTTGGCTCTCCCCAATGAGATGTAAATTTTTTTAAAGATTTTTTAAAAAAACAGATTTTTAGAGAGAGGAAGGAAGAGGGAGAGAGGGAGAGAGAGAGAGAAACATCTATCACTGCTGAGGCCTATTATGACTTTGGAGCTGATGCTCCCACTTAGATGTTACTCCTGAGACCATTAAACTGTGTTTTACTGTAACCAATTACCCTGAGTTCCATCTACCAATGTTCTATTAAGAGCCAATGACATTTTTTAAAATTGATTTTTAGAGAAAGGGAGAGTGAGAGAGAAATATCTATGTGAGAGCAAAACACTGATCAGCTGCCTCCTGCGTGCCCCCTACTGGGGATTGAGCCCATAACCTGGGCATGTGCCCTGACTGGGAATCGAACCAGCAACCTTTCGGTGCACAGGACAATGCCCACCCAACTGAGCCACACCTGCCAGGGCATGAGATGTAAAAATGCAATGTCTCACCTACCACTCCAGCATAAGTACACACTTCACACCCAGTCTGTCATCTGTGCTTTCTTTTCTCAATTACTTTGATTACAGAAGAATGTTCTGTTGAGCACCACCACACCATCCAAAAAAACAAGTATTTCAGTAACGTTTGACTTGATGAAGGGGCATGACCTGAAAGAACACTCCAGGTTCCTTAACTCTTGCATCCCAACCTTCTTGTTCTCAGTAGAGAAGGTTGGTGAGAGGTTTTATAATGCATACGGCAAATCATACCCACGTTACCCTATTTGAACTGAAGGGCTCAGTGTCCAATGAACTCTGGTTCTCAACCTTCCTAATGCCACGACCCTTTAATAGTTCCTCATGTTGTGGGGACCCCCAACCATAACATTATTTTCGTTGCTACTACATAACTGTAATTTTGCTACTGTTATGAATCGTAATGTAAATATCTGATATGCTATATGTGTTTTCCGATGGTCATGACCCACAGGTTGAGAACCGCTCCTTTAGAAAGACGTTTTAGGGAGGGCCACCCACTATAGTAGATTACCCGGAGGTAAAGGTCTACAGTATTCCTTAAAAGCTCCAGAAAGGAGAGGTTTCGTTTTATTGTTTTTACTGTCTGCTGTTGGGGGACGGGGGGACATGAAGAGGGAGAGAAGCAGATCCTTCTAGAAGCAGTGTCTGAATAAAGGACACTGCATATCATTCTAGATTATTTTTTTAAATATAAGCAGCTGTACACTTGTGCAGTCTAATTTTGTTTTTGTTTTTTTTCTGAAACAGGTAAAGCTACAGAAAAATTTAAATGCTTTTCGGCTTTTAATTAATACAGCAGAAGTTCCAAGGCAACAAATTTCACAGCACATGAAATGTGAGATACTTTGCACGTTTTTTTAAAAAACGTGATTTATTTAGCAGCCTTTAGGAATTACAATTCTATACAGAACCTACCTTAAACTTGATTCTGGAATAAAACCTAAGCTAACTTGCTATATTACTACACAACCACAAAAAGGAATTCTTTTAGCATATGGTATAGTCATACAAATACAATTATTGCAAAGCTAGAACTTGAAAGCTTTTTTCAAAATATATTTTTATTGATTTCAGAGAGGAAGAGAAAGGGAGAAACAGAAACAATAATGCTGAGAGAGAATCATTGATCGCCTGCCTCCTGCACGCCTCCTACCGGGGATGGAGCCTGCAACCCAGGCCTGTGCCCTGACTGGGAATCAAACTGTGACCTCCTGGTTCATAGGTCGATGCTCAACCACTGAGCCACACCGGAAGGGCTCATCGTTTCTATCTCTCTCTCCCTCTCCCTTCCTCTCTGAAATCAATAAAAATATATTTAGTAGTAATTTTTTAAAAAGCTGAGAGATGAGAAATATATTTAAGAAAAGTCTTATTTGCAAGTACCCAAAATATTACAGGATAAAGACATATATAACACGAGGCTACTAAATGAAAATCTGTTTCATATGTTTATGTATTGCAAGGATAAGACTCTCAGTTTAGCCGAAACCGGTTTGGCTCAGTGGATAGAGCGTCGGCCTGCAGACTGAAAGGTCCCAGGTTCGATTCCGGTCAAGGGCATGTACCTGGGTTGCGGGCACATCCCCAGTAGGAGGTGTGCAGGAGGCAGCTGATCGATGTTTCTCTCTCATTGATGTTTCTAACTCTCTATCTCTCTCCCTTCCTCTCTGTAAAAAATCAATAAAATATATTAAAAAAAAAAAAGAATCTCAGTTTAAGTGGGAAGGTGTGGGCTAGAAGGGGTCAATGGGAGGGGAAAGGGGGCATATCTGTAATAATTTCAACAATAAAAACAAACCTTAAAAAAAAAAGACTCTCGGTTGAACCAATATTGTAAATTCAGGAGAAGCTCTTACCTAGCATCTATTCAAAGCAAGGCACTGAACTAATTGCCTCATAAACAGTAGTAATTCTAATCCTCACAACCACCCTAAGGGCGCAGTACTATAATTACCCCCATTTTACAGATGATGAAACTGAGGGAGGATGGATTGAAAAAGAAAAAAAGCCTATGGCCACAGAGGTAGTAGCTGAGCGAATGCTAAGGGGTAGTCTGGCTTCAAAGGTGGTACACAGCCACCACACCACACTGCAGTCCCTCTGCTAAAACGCTCCTCTGACATCAGAAAGGTGACTAGAAGAACCGTACTGCTCAATTAAATATCGTTTCAAGAGCTACATAACTTTTTACAAATCCTGACGACCTGGTACGCAGTTGGGAGGAGGAAACAAAAGTGTTAAGAAAGCCCAAAGGATGCCTGGACATAAAACCGATCTTCAAGGAGGAAATCACACAGCAACAACCAACACTTGTCTTGGTCCTATTTTTAGGAAAAACTCACAGCCAGCCAGCCAGCCAGGCAGAGCTATTCCGAGACAAAGAAACGTAAATCCCAGGAATAAAAATTTTAACCACAAAAAATCCTCCCCGCTTATTCATGGTCTTGTATTGATTGGACATTCGCATCACAAACTGACTTTATACCCAGGTAAGACACTAAAATAGGACGCACATTCATGTAACCCACCTATGTCCCTCCTTTGATTGCAAATGTAATAAATACAAATGTAACCCCTCCATTCTCCGGAGCATTATCTCAACTCGTTGAGGTTCTGCTTCTGGGCATATGTCGACAGTTTGGCTCAAATAAACTCACAAAAATTCAAAAATAAATAAATAAATAATATAATAAAATAAAATAGGACGCACATTGCTATTAACAACTTTCAAATTCCTAGACTCCTGGCAGGACAAAATATCCGGAACTATCAAAACTCAAATGATCAATTCTAATAAATTCAGTTTGTCCCCAACAGGAAAGGTTAGGACACCCGCCCATGACACAAGCAGAGGGGGAGCCGGGGACAGAATAATTAATAACTATACTCTGCATCTGTGGCGGCACATAAACAGAATGGGTCGTCACTCGGACCCACGGCCTGCCTCAAAGCTGTTTCTCTGCACAAAGGAAGGCATGAGAAAACATCGGGAGCGGCGCAGGGGCACCTTCCACGGGGAAACACGCAGCGACGTGCCGTGCAGCCTGCAGAAGCCACTGCCACCTTCCAGGTCGCACCTTCCAGGCTGCGCGACCTTTGCAGGAAGCAGGCATCTTTCAAAAAATGCCTTCGAACCTGCCGCCCACCTGCGGCCTGGGACGCACCGATCCTCTCGGGAGCGAGCGGGCACAGGCATTTTCCTGCGATCGAAAAACTTTTTGCATGGACTGAAACCCGTTTTCCAGAAACAGACTGAGCCAGGCGGGGCTGCGACTGCAGATACCCAGACGGAAATTCAGTTCCCAGGCAAGCCAGCCGGCGCACTCTTTTCGGGATGCATATTGCACGCCAACGAAAAGTTTTTTTGTTGTTTTTTTTTAAGACAAAGCAGGAAGATGCCCGGCTTCCCTGTTCTCCACCTTCGAGAACTGCACAACGTCAGGACCCAGGCGGAGAGAAAAAGAAAAGTTTGAGCGGCTGCTGGGACCCTCCTCCCGGCCACGGGCTTCCGCGCGCGGGCCGGGGATCGTGGGAACCCGGAGCCTGGAGCCGCCGCGGCCGCTCCCCGCCGGGTTCGCAACACCCCGGCCCCGCCACGCGGGCTCAGGCCCCAGGATCGGCTCGGGACCCTACGGAGGGCGCGCACCGGACCCCCCACCCGCCACCGCGCACACACTTCCGGGCCTGGCGCCCCGGCCCCAGCCCGCCTGCCCGCTTACCGGCATCATGTTGGACCCGAACCGCATCGAAGCGGGTGGCCGACGGCGGCCCGGAGCCCAGCGGAGGCGCCCGGGGGTCGCGGGGCGGGGGAGGGGAGCACGGAGCGAGGCCGCCCCGGAGGCGGCGGACCTGTTGCGAGGCGGCGGCGGCGGTGCTGGTGGTGGCGGGACGGCGCGGGGTCCGCACAGCCCTCCCGCGGCCGGGGCGCCTCGGAGCCCGGGCCAACCCCAACCCCGCGGGGCTCCGGACGCGGCTTTGTCTCCTCCGCGCTCGCGGCCGCGGGGCTGCCTCCTCCGCTCCGAACCCAACTCAGCCGGGCCTGGCCCCCGCCGAGCCCGCGCCGGCCCCGCCCCCGCCCCCGCGCGCGGCCCCGCCTCCGGCGCGCACGCGGGTCTGGGGGGAGGGGGAGGGCGCGCGGGACCCGGAGCGCGTGCGCATGCGCGGGGCGGGGCGGGCGGCGCACGCGCGCTCGGGGGGAGGCGCCCTTTCCTTTCTTTGCGGCGCGGGACGTGCGTCGGGGGCGCGCGGCGGAGCGCCGAGAGCGCGCACCTCCCGGCGGAGCGGAGCCGGGGCTTGGGGGGCGGCGCCCCGGGAAGAGGGGCAGATAAGAAAGACCCCGAGGAGCAGCGGGCCGCACCTCCCTGGCACCTCCCAACAGAGCGGGGGGGACCCTTGGCCTTGGGGATCCCCGGGCCCAGCCTGGGCGCCTGGGCCCCTCGCGGGAGGACCTGTCGGCCCCCTGGACGGCCGCGCTTCCCGGAGGCCGCGAGGACCGCCGCGTCCAGCAAGATGGAGATCGGCGGTGGAGGCTCGGCCGGCAGCACGTGCCGGGAGGTCCTGGGGGGGTGGCGGGGGGGAGCTCTCCGCCTTTCATCTCCCTGGCCGCGGCCCAAATTCAAACTCCCGTGTGACTTTGTGTCATTTGCAAAAAGTACGCTTAAGAAAACGACTCGAATGGAATGTGTATACTTAACCACAGTAAAAATGAATAAATAAAGGTTAAAAACGTGCAAAGCAGCATTCCAAGGAGCTTTTCTGCTGCTCGGGAATACCTTGGGTTTGTACCATCCTCCTCCAAGGGGAGCGGGGCCCGGGAACGGCAGTGGCTCAGCCCCCGGAGAAGTAGCCGAGCTGGTTCTGGCACCGCCGCCTCCCAGAGAGACGCCAGGAACCGAACCCCCAGCAGCTTTCCTTCTGCTAACCCTCTGCAGGCTCGCTCACCGTCACTTCCCTCAGCGTCTAGATCAGCGGTTCTCAACCTGGGGGTCGAACGACCCTTTCACAGGGGTCACCTAAGACCATCGGAAAACACATCTATAATTACATATTGTTTTTGTGATTAATCACTATGCTTTCATTACGTTCAATTTGTCGCAATGAAAATACATCCTGCATATCAGATATTTACATGACGATTCATAACAGTAGCAAAATGACAGTTACGAAGTAGCAACGAAAATAATTTTATGGTTGGGGGTCACCACCACATGAGGAACTGTATTAAAGGGTCGCGGCATTAGGAAGGTTGAGAACCACTGGTCTAGAAGGTGGAGGGAATCCCCTGGATTTATCTAGCTTCAAGGGTGGACCATTCTTTCCGAGTCTAAACAGACCCCAAACCAGAATCTCCATCCAACTCCAGACCTCACCGTCCAGCTACGTATCTGGAAATACTCAGCTATGGCTAATTCATTTAGAATGCAAAGTTCTCCAAAACTCTAAAGTCTTGTTATTTTAAGAGAATTGTCCCATAAATATTCATCAAATACCTACCCTCTGTTGGGTATTCTGCGTGCTGGAGATTCATTCATGAGCCAAACAAAAGCTTGGGTGGACAATAAAACCAATAGCTAAGTGTATGAATAATGACATAAATTACCAAGTAGAGTTATAAGGAGGGAAGCAAGTGGCTGGGAAGAGGAGATCTTGTTAAACTGGAGAATCTTAATAAAAATAAAAGAATCTCTCATCCTGAAACTTGGCACATTTGTGGGAAGCAAGAACCCCCACACCCCCCTTTATTTTTTTATTTTTTATTTTTTTTGGCAACCTGCAGCTCATAAAGGGACTGTTTAGCACCAGAAAACCAGCTTCATATTCCACTGGTTTTCATTATTTTTTGTGCATACAAGGAGATCTCAGCAACCTAAGTTATCATCCACATTCATCCGGAAAAAGAATCCTAGATATCGTTCACGATGCCTCTAGTTCTCAACAATGAAAATCGTATCTCTATTGCCTGAACCCCGAAATAGTCGCACACGATAGTAAATCATATCTACTATGAGTATTGGCAGCCCTGGCTGATGAACAAAACAATTCCGACAGAAATAGAAGCAAGGAGAGGGGAATTGGGATAAGGTGGCCCCATTCAATTTTTTTTTCATTCTATTTTTTTTACTGCTTGTCTCACAGGTGACCTGCCCAAGGAGGGGGAAGAAGGGACAGCAGTTGGCACTCTGTCCCGAAACTCACTTCCAGCCAATTGAGAATTCCCTCCTGCCAAATAGCAGGTATGTTTATGTTGAGGGTTTTGTTTTCTTCTCTCTCTCTCTCTCTCTCTCTCTCTCTCTTTCTCTCTCTCTCTCTTTCTCTCTCTCCCTCTTTAAATCATAGAAGCAGGAAACAACAACAAAAAAAACCCCTAAGCTTTGGTCTCATTCCTTACATTCTGTGCCATTCACAAAAGGCTCTCCCAGGCCCCACCTGCTTCGTCTGTCTGTCTCGAGCCTCCTCTATAATTCTGTCATCAACCCCAAGAAAGAGAAGCCAAATTACCACCAGCTGGGCGGGGAGCCCTCTTCTCTTTGGACCTCGCCTCACCCCCAGGCACATATGTTGGGCTTGAGTCGAGGTGTTTGAGTTCCCAACTTTCTCCCCATCTCCCCTTTCAGAAGGTCAGCTCCCACCTTCCTTAGCCAGTAAAGGAGAGGATGGGGGGGCCTTCACTCCTGCAGTTCATTCCTCCCACCCCCAACCCACTGACTTTTTAACTAATACCCTTGTGTGTCCGTGTTTTGCCAGGCACTGTTCTAGACTCTCGAGAGAACACAGCTGTTGTTCCACTTATTTATGCATTCATTGCTTGCTTCTGGTCTGTGCCCAGTCTTAGTGGAACACAGTCTTACTGTGTACCTATTGGCTGTGGCTGCTTTCACACCATAGCAGCAGAGTGGAGTGGCTGGAGTAGAGAGGACTGTATGGCCTGCAAAGCCTAAAAGACTTACTGTCTGGCCCTTTATTTATTTATTTTTTAAAAAATATATTTTATTGCCGGAACCGGTTTGGCTCAGTGGATAGAGCGTAGGCCTGCGGACTCAAGGGTCCCAGGTTCGATTCTGGTCAAGGGCATGTACCTTGGTTGTGGGCACATACCCAGTAGGTAGTGTGCAGAAGGCAGCTGATTGATGTTTCTCTCTCATCGATGTTTCTGGCTCTCTATCCCTCTCCCTTCCTCTCTGTAAAAAATCAATAAAATACAACCAAGGTACATGCCCTTGACCAGAATCGAACCTGGGACCCTTGAGTCCACAGGCCTACGCTCTATCCACTGAGCCAAACCAGTTAGGGCTGTCTGGCCCTTTAAAGAGGAAGTTTGCTGGCCCTTGCTCTACCCAGCAGCAAGCATGATCTTAGCAGAAATAGAATCAAGCCTGGCTTAGGACTCTTAAGTCCAAGTGGATGGGCGTATGGATGGGGCAGGATTGAAAGGCTGAAGCATTTCGGGGCCAGACGATGAGTAGTGCATGGTGGTTTATTATACTTCCCTGTCTTCCTGTGTTTGCTCTTAATTCTAGGTACTAAAATGTTTTTTAGAAAATAAAAAAAGAAATGCTTTCCATGTCTTTCTATTTCCGTTAGGACACACACCTTGCTGTTAACATGGCCTCCAAGCCCCCTCTTGGTCTAGCTCACACTGGCTCTCCAAGAGAGTTAGGGTAGGAAGGAGGAGCAGTAGGTATGTGTACCTCCCCATATTCATGACAAAAGACCCAACATTGGAGAAACCCAGTGTTTGAAGACATTTATCTGGGCTCTTGATGGCACCTTGATTTGGTTTAAGCCATTCCCTGCTTTATTGAAACCAGGAGCTAATGAGTTCTTATCTTCCTGTCAGTCCTCTCCCCATTACCTCACCTCCCTCTTACTCATCCTTTCGGCTCCATCCCTTCCCCCCCTTGCATCCCCGCCCCCGTGTGAAACAGCCCTTGCTGAAGTCACCAGTGACCTTTCTTTCGCTGATGCAGTCACCATGTTCGTTCAACCCTTGTCTTCTTTGACCTCCTGTAGCGCTTCGCTGTTGCTCATTTCCTCCTTCCCAAGATACTCTTCTCCCTTGACATTTGGGACGACGCTCTCATGGTTCTCCTACCTCCGTGTCTGTGGAAGGACGCTCTTCCTCGCCGGCCTGTACGTGTTCAAACTCCTCAAGGCTCAATCCCCCGTCTTCCCAGACAGCCTTATCCACAGTCTTAAATGTCATCTACACAGGGGTCAAGTTTTATAGTTCCAACCCAGACGGCCTCCCTGGGCTCTGGCACTGCGCCATCCCGTCCGGCCACGTATAACTACTGAGCGTTTGAAACGTGCCTCGTGCCACTGAGAAGCTGAGCGTTTCATTTCAATCCATTGACATGTAACTGGCCGCATGTGGGTAGAGGCTTAAAGATTAGACAATGTAGATATAGACTATTTCCATCATCACAGAAAATCCTGTTGAACAGCTAGACATCCATGTCCCGGCACATCCAACTGCCTGCTTGACACTGTGTCTCAAAGTATGGCCGACTCAACTTCTCTGAAACCAAGTCCATAGCCCTTCTCCCAGTCCTGGCCCTCTTCCAGCATTTCCTGTCTCAGTGACTGGCACAAGGGTTCATTCACTTTTCTCAAGCCAGAAATCTAGGAATCGTGCTTGGCTTTATTTCTCCTTCGTCTCCAGCATCTAGTCAAGCTCTGTCCTTTATGTCTTAAATATTTTTTTCAAACTCCTTTGCCGTCTCTCACCACAACGACCTTGTTCAAGCTCCCACGGTCTCTCACATATCTGATCTAGATGAGACACCCTTGCTTAAAGTTCCCCCTTCACATTGCCTCCAAGCCCCTGACTATCCTCCAGTCTCCCCAGCTACCACAGTCCCCTCCTGAGACAGCCATACCATCGTTTTTCTGTCCCTTTTGCTTTTAAAAATATATATATATGTGTGTGTATATATATATATATATATATATTTATATATTTATATATTATTGATTTCAGAGAGGAAGGGAGAGGGAGAAAGACAGAGAAACATCAATGATGAGAGAGAAAATCATTGATTGGCTGCCGATATTTCAGTAGCCGATGGCCACGTCCTTAGTCTTGGACTGACCTGTTTGGTGTGCGTAACAGGAAATATTTTGCTTTCGGAGAACAAGAAAAATAGGTTTGTTTGCGTTACACTTATTCATTTGTGCAGTTATTCAGTGTCTGGTAAGTTAATGTTCAAGAAAAAAATATTAACTTTTATTAAGATGTTCTATTTTTTTATGGTAACGATGACTCATTTATTTCTGCCTTTTGTATTCAGCGTGTCTCTATTGAAATAAACCTACGTTTCTATGAAAACTGAAGCTTTTATTTTTTTGCGGCCCACATATACTTAAACCTTGTTTATTTGGCCCGTGTCAGCCTTTGAGTTTGACATGCTTGGCCTAAAGGAGCAGGGACCGTTCTGCATGTTGTCACCAGCCAGTGTGTTTTTGCATTCACTCGAGCCAAACCCAAAGAGAAGGGAACGTATGGAATCAAAAGTCAAAACAGAGCAAGGACTTGTGAGCAGAAAGGCTTCCCTAAGACAGGCCCGTGGGAGACAAATAAAGCTTTGCCTCCCACACGCTGTATCAAACCCATCTCCATCAAGACCAGCTCCATCTCACCCTGGTCTTAACCTCAACCCATGATGCATTCTCCATTCTTATCTTAGACCGAAATCCCTTGTGGGCTGATGGAAGGCGGCTCTGATACTTCAGATGAGGCGGTCAGATAAGCTTCATGTCAAAAATGCTTGTAGCTTCTCACGGGCACCAGCAGAGAACTGCTTAGTCAACAGGGCCCCCACTCCTGGAGGTCCCCAGGGGGCATCGGGCAGCAGGCAGGAGCTGTCTGGGCAGGAGTTTCTGCAGGAGACCCCGTGCAGGGTTGGCTGGTCAGGTGTGATTAAACTGGGTGCGCATGGGCGAGGGTGTAGTTCAGACAGGAGTTGCTACTGAGATAGTGATCATAAGGTAAGTGGCAAAGGGCCAGACAGTGGGCGGGGCAGGCTCAGGTTGCCAGGCAAGCTGTCATAGACAAGGAGGGCAGAAAACCAGCGAAACGCAACACCACGCTGCACCTGAGAGAGACGTGTTGTTCTGACACCTCGCTGGGTCAAACGAGCCCATTTTAACTCCAGGCAGCCCGGATTGAACTGGGCAGTCCTGTCCCAGAGAAATTTCATCTCATCTTAAAGGGCTGGGCCTCCTCTCTCTATCCAGGTATGCAGTGTCATACTCCAGCTCAGCTGGGAGGAAGTTTCTAACTAAACTCCCCTGCTCAGAGCTGGCATCAATGAAGGTGGTTTCTGGGGTGTGATTTGTAGGTTCTGCCGGCGTGATCTGTGGGTGGGGGTGTGAGGGGCACATCCACTCTGAGATCTGTAGAGGCAGCTCTTCTACAAACGAGACAAATCATGAGCCACTGGGGCTCTATTCCTCAGAGCTTTTATGAGTTGATTGGAAAAGCTCCATGAATAATCATAATAGGAACTACCTTTGATTCTCAGTTCCATGCCAGACCCTGAAACAACATATCATATCTTATTCAATCCTCACAACAGCCCTAGCCGGTTTAGTTCAGTGGTTAGAGTGTTGGCCTGTGGACTGAAGGGTCTTGGGTTCGATTCCGGTCAAGGGCACGTACCTCAGTGGCAGGCTCGATCCCCGGCCCCGGTTGGGGCACGTGCAGGAGGCAACCATTCGATGTCTCTCTCACATCAGTGTTTCTCTCTCCGTCTCTCCCCCTCCCTTCCATTCTCTCTAAAAACAAAAACTATCCTCGGGGGAGGATTAAACACAGCAACACAATCTTCACAACAACCTTAAGAAATGGCTGCTATGAATAGTCTCGGTTTACTGATGAAGAAACGTGACTTGGAGAGAGGAGTAACTAAGAAGGTCTCTGTGAGTGAAAAGCAGTGGCAGGTCGTCTTGCTGCGCTAGGTCTACCCTCTCCTGCTCCCAACCATAAGCGAACGGAACCTTGGAGAAACACCTGGGCAGCGACCCTGGTGGCAGTCACAGCAGCAGCTACAGCCCTGCGGGTTCCCCAGCTGAAGTCTGTCCCTTTCGTTAGCGTGCTGAAGGCTGCACAGCTGACGTGTGCCGTTCGGACAGGCTGATGCGTTCAAACGCCCAGGAGGGTTTCATCCTGGAATGACATGAGGACTGGGAGAGGTGTGGGCAGCTCTGGTTCCTATTTTGGATCAGGTGTCCACTAACCAGTAGGTTTCCCCCTCAAATTCCAGTCTGCCCGAAGTCCTCGGTGACCATAACAGGGTGATGTGGGGCCCAGGTACGTCTTGTGGTCTGAGCAACCCTGGCAAGGACACCCATGCATCTGAGGGTAACTGACAGAACCTGTTGAACCAGGAGCCTGGCTGCTCCCGGGTGGCCCGGTTGAGGGAGAGGCGGCCCCTCCTAGCCACACTCGGAAGCAGCAGGCAAGTTGACACTGTCATCTCTGGGGACATGTGTATGCATGGATTCGGAGAAGACAGCCTGTGAGAGCAGGATGCTGCTGAGATGTGCAGAATCGAACCGCACACGAAGCCAGGTGGTAAGCTGGGCCAGCAAACCACTACTGGCTGAATCTAAGGATGCCAAGAGATGTCTGCAGATCTTGGTGGGCTGTGATGATGTCAGTGGCTTCTTCCAGAGGATGCTAGCAGCTTAAGTCATTAATCTGAAGTCAGTGTGAGAATAAATTCTTTTAAAAAAAAAAAGTAGCCGAAACCGGTTTGGCTCAGTGGATAGAGTGTTGGCCTGCGGACTGAAAGGTCCCAGGTTCGATTCCGGTCAAGGGCATGTACCTTGGTTGCGGGCACATCCCCAGTAGGAGATGTGCAAGAGGCAGCTGATCGATGTTTCTCTCTCATCGATGTTTCTAACTCTCTATCTCTCTCATTTCCTCTCTGTAAAAAATCAATAAAATATATTTTTAAAAAAAAAATAAAAAAAAAAAAGTATAGGGTAATAATAAATGGAAGGAATTTTCAATAAGGTAGCAGAGAACCTCCCCAAGTGGGTTCATTCTTGGGAACCAAGAACTACAGGGCAGCGATGGGTTGATTTGTCCAGAGATCAAAGAGCTTCTGAGTCTCTGTTACTAAGTGTTTCTCAGATATAAGTGGGGGAAACTAGCCCCTTTGACTAGAGGCAGCCTGAGTCCACTACCCCTTCCCCTGAAATAAGCCTGGTTGGTGTCTAAGAACGTCAGTCCCGGAAAGGAAATAAAGCAGAGCGGCTAAAACATGGAGTCAGTGTCGCACAGAACCACACGGGAAGCCATCCCTGCCACTTTAAAAATATATATATATATTTTTTATTGATCTCAGAGGGGAAGGGAGAGGGAGAGAGAGAAAAACATCCATGATGAGAGAGAATCATGGATCAGCTGCCTCCTGCACGCCCCCCACTGGGGATGGAGTCCGAAACCTGGACATGTGCCCTTGGCTGGAATCGAACCCGGGACCCTTCAGTCTGCAGGCTGATGCTCTATCCACTGAGCCAAACCGGCCAGGGCCATCCCTGCCACTTAATTGTCTAATGCATGGCATTAGACAATTTACTTAAAATCTCTGGGAGCCTCAGTTTCCCCATCTGTAAAATGAGGAAACCAATATCTAGCTCTCGGGTTACTGTGAGAATTAAGGGAGACAGTATATGTAAAACATTTAGTTCAGAACCTGGCCCATAGTAAGCATTTAACAAGAGTATCTACCATTATTTTTTGAAATACCTATATTTTTACTGACTTCAGAAGGAGAGAGAGATAGAAATACTAATGATGAGAGAGAATCATTGGTCAGCTGCCTCCTACACACCCCTCACTGGGGATGGAGCCTGCACCCCAGGCATGTGCCCTGACCAGGAACCGAACCTTGACCTCCTGGTTCATAGATTGATGCTCAACCACTGAGCCACGCCGGTCGGGCTCTGACATTTTCACACAGCATCCAAGTCACCCCACCCCTCACTCAGGACCACCGGCTGTTGGTGTTGATTACACAGAGCAAACCCCCTGGGAAAGTCTGAACGTCTCCGGGGGCCAAGTCTCCCCTGACACGAAGGCCCAGGACCCGGATGGTGTGTGTTAGGCCTTCATTCCCCAGGCAACGTGGATCTCTTGTCTTACCTCGGTCTTTTTTTTTTTTTTTTTTTATATATTTTATTGATTTTTTACAGAGAGAAAGGGAGAGAGATAGAGAGCTAGAAACATCGATGAGAGAGAAACATCGATCAGCTGCCTCCTGCACATCTCCCACTGGGGATGTGCCCGCAACCCAGGTACATGCCCTTGGCTGGAATCGAACCCGGGACCTTTCAGTCCGCAGGCCGACGCTCTATCCACTGAGCCAAACCGGTTTCGGCTACCTCGGTCTTTGATTGCCATTCCTTCACAGTGTCATGCTTTCTCCCAGCCCACGTAGATGCCTCCTTAGCAGTTTTTGTCTTTAAACAGGGGTACAAACGCCTGCCTTCCTTACTTCCCAGGGCTGCCGTGGGGGTCAGGCACTTTAACCTTTGTGAAGTAAGCACTCACAGAGAAACATGAGAGAGAGACTTTGGTCCAAATGACTGACTCAACTCTCGAACCAGCAGCCGGAAAGAGGTGGAAATGGATGAAAGGATGCTTTTCAGGAAAGAGCAAGAGAGTGAACAGGACTCGGTGAGGGAGTGGCCACCGGGCACAGCGCTGGGCAAGGGAAAGAAGTCAGAGCCTGGTTCCTATTGATCAAGATGGCCCAAGGCTAAGAGAGGATGTCCTGTACCAGGACCCACGCCGTTGTCAAGGTTGTGGAACAAGATCACCCAGCCGCTCCCTCCCTGGACCTCGGAGCACAGGTACCCTGCCCAACAGAGGGACTGAGGGGCCGTGGCGAAGGCTGGCAGGCCTCCAGGTGCAGGTGTTGTCACTGCAAACGACTGCAACCCGGATGCTTCCAGCGGCAGTAGCAGAACTGCACGCTGAGGTCCTCTGGGGGCAACCACAGGTGGGCCCAGGCTCATCGCATGAGTCTCCGACTGGATGGACACTGAAGGAGGAAGGGAGTCTGACACAAGGCAGGTTGCCTGTTGCTGAGATCTGGGGACCACGTGAAAGGACCTGAGTGCAACCCCAGCCAACAGCCGGCAAGAAGACAGCCTTCATTTCTCGAACTGCAGGAAACTGAATTCAGCCAACAACAAGACTCCCATAGCCAGAAGCAAAGATGAAACCTTAAGGCTTATCAAATGTCTTTCCTCCTAAAAAAAAAAAAAAGAAGAAGAACCAAAATGACCTCATTGGGTGCTCAAATAATAAGGGGACTTACTGGGCACTTTCATATTGTTTTATTAAATTCTTACAATTCCATCAAGTGGTAATTAGATCTCCATTTTACAGAGAAAAAACCCAACCACTCAAAAAAGGGACAGTGATCTGGTGCCAGGGATGAAGGACTGGCCTTCGAGCCCGGGGCTGCTTGATTCCAAACCCCACTCTTTCTACTCTGTAACCCTGACCCGCCTGGAGGCTTGGTGGCTGAAATGTGACAGCCACACGGAGAAGACCAGTCAGCACTCTCCCCTTTGGGTCAGCGCCCCTCAATCTCTCACCTCATCCTTGGATACATGGGGTTTCCATGTGGATTTCCCAGATCAGAGGCAAGTGGCTTTGCTCCATCATTTCGGATCAATACTAGTAAGTGAACTCTAGAACTAGTGTGCACAGTGGACACGACCTCCCAGCTCCACCCAGGTATTCTGTTTCCCGAGGTGACTCATTGTATCTGGTCCTCATCCATGGGCCAACCTGCCAAGGACGCTGAAGGCATCCCTTCACTCTGGGCTGTATCTCTCCATCCCCTGGGGATTTCCACCTCAAAGACCTTCTGCTTCGATGTCCAGGGCGGGCTCGCGCTCTGGTGCCTGGGCAGGGTTTGTGGGGGGACTGACTGGGGATCCCCACCATGTGGTTTTTCTGACGTTTTTCTCAGGGGAAACATTCACCCATACACACAGCCCTGCAACATGGTGCCGTGCTGGGGGACATTCATCAGGAGCCCCTGAGCAAGGTCAGAGCGATCGGAGCTAATGAGTCACACGGGCCCGGTTGGCATGGCTCAATGGTTGAGCATAGACCTATGAACCAGGAGGTCACGGTTTGATTCCCTGCCCGGGTTGCAGGCTCAATCCTCAGTGGGGGGCGTGCAGGAGGCAGCCGATCAATGATTGATTCTCTCTCATCATTGATGTTTCTATCTCTCCCTTTCTTTCCTCTCTGAAATCAATAAAAATATACTGTATATACTGGTATATTTTTATTTTTTTTAAATATTTTTATTGATTTCAGAGAGGGAGAGATAGAAACATCAATGATGAGGGCGAATCATTGATTGGCTGCCTCCTGCATGCCCCACACTGGGGATGGAGCCCACAACCCCGGCATGTGCCCTTGACCAGAACCGAACCCAGGACCATTCAGTCCATAGGCCGACGCTCTATCCACAGAGCCAAACCAGCTACGGCAATGCTGGTATATTTTTAAAGACTCCGCCTTAGCCAGTTTGGTTCAGTGGATAGAGCGTCAACCTGTGGACTGAAGGGTCCCAGGTTCGATGCCAGTCAAGGGCACATGCCCAGGTTGTGGGCTCGATCCCCAGTAGGGGACGTGCAGGAGGCAGCTGATCAATGATTCTCTCTCATCATTGATGTTTCTATCTCTCTCCCTCTCCCTTCCTCTCTGAAATAAATATATATTTATATTTATTTTTTTTTAATTTTTTTTTAAGACTCCCAAAGGAAGCAGTGGTCAAGAGAAATGTCCCTGGCGAAGCTGCCTGCTCCCTCTGGGTGAAAAGTCGGAGGGGAATACCAGGTGTGGTGGGGGTTGGTGAGGACTCTAGAATTAGTTTCATAAGCCCGGCTTACCCCCTCTCCTAGCTGCGAAGAGGAGAGCAGTCAAGGCTGCTGGGAAAAGGGTTCGTGTTGATTTCCCAACACAAAGAGCAGATTAGTCAACTTGGAAAAAATTCAGAGAAGCTGAAACCCTTCCCGAACTCCCGGTTTCATAAATCAGCTGAGACAGTAATCCGCCCTTCACATTCGGGAACGCTGGCCTTGCATCACCGACCAGGCCCAGGGAAACAGCCCTTGATTGTGACTTCAGTCAGTGATAACGGGAGCCAGCTACAAAGGACCCTGTCCGAGAGGAGATGCGTGGGAAGGGAAAACGGGTTCAGGGAGAGGAGGGAAGCCAGTGGCACTTACATGCTGCCTAAGATCCTGCTTCTGGGGTCCCTGGACAAACAGCCCTGTCTCTGGAGAAATACCCCCCAATGAGGCGAATGGGTGGTTCACTAGGCTTTAGGGCAGTGGTTCTCAACCTTCTGGCCCTTTAAATACAGCTCCTCATGTGGTGACCCAACCATAACATTATTTTCGTTGCTACTTCCTAACTGTCATGTTGCTACTGTGATGAATCGTCATGGAAATATCTGATCTGCAGGATGGTCTTAGGCGACCCCTGTGAAAGGGTCGTTCGACCGCCAAAGGGGTCGCGACCCACAGGTTGAGAACCGCTGCTTTAGGGGGCCATAGAGACGGCCTCCCAGAGCCGTGATGCTTCTGTTGTCCAAATTCCACGCCTAGGAAACAGCCTTCTGCTAATAACGACACAGCCGCCCGAGAGCCTCTCTATGAGAAAGGATGGCAGCTCTCCCCCCGAGGGCACGGACGGGAGGCCCCGGCATTCTGGTCACTGGGAAGGGAGACCTGACTGCGGATTCTGCTGGAGTTCGGATGGACCTGTCCGTGTGGGAATATAGACCAAGAGCCGTAAAATCCTTCTTTGATCCTTTCCTTCCACTGTGGGGCCTAACGCTCTCACGTTCATATCAATGCTATTTCTAATGATGGAAACATGAGAAACACATTGAAATATTGTTTTCCTTTCTAAAATACATGTGTAGATGACATTACGTACGTCACACATGTGACATAACAAATTAAAAGTGGAACACCACATGGTAGTCAAATACTTGTTACAATTCTATAAAGTCTCTGTAGAGACATTATTTTTTTTAAATATATTTTATTGATTTTTTACAGAGAGGAAGGGAGAGGGATAGAGAGTTAGAAACATCAATGAGAGAAAGAAACATCCATCAGCTGCCTCCTACACACCCCCTACTGGGGATGTGCCCACAACCAAGGTACATGTCCTTGACCGGAATCGAACCTGGGACCTTTCAGTCCGCAGGCCGACGCTCTAGCCACTGAGCCAAACCGGTTAAGGCAAGACATTATTAAGGGGCGGGAATACATTTCGAGGCGCGGGAATGGTTTCTAATGAAGTGTTCACCCCTCTGGCAGACATTGCAGCCGAAGGAGGAGGACCCATGGGCACAGTACTAGGTCAGGACTGGCAGAGGAAAGAATACCTAGGGTAGGATTACTGATGTCCCCCCACCTTTGGCACCCAGGGCAGTCCAACTGGCCCGCTAGACGTGGGCCGCACGCACCCAAGGGAATACATGCCACCTGGTGGCTGGATCTGAACATTACAGCTCCGTTGATTCCTGGAGGTCAGACTTACTAATAAGAAAAACTAGGCAGCTGGCCGGTTTTTGGCAAGCTTTTCATGCCCCCAAAAGCATCTTACCTGGCTCCTGGCTTATGATTGCCATTTCCTGAAAACCCTCTTACTACCTCTCCATGTTTGCCAGGGTCCTCAGTCACGCCTTTTCTCACCCTCAATCAATATAATGTCTTTAGTATCATCTTTCCTCTGAAAACGTAACGTATCTTGAATGATCAAGACTCGGTCCTCGAGGACGGGAAAGCCATCCCTTTACCCTGGGAACGCTCTCTAATTCTTCTCCGGAAACACAGCGATATATTTTATTATTAAGCATCAAAAGATAAATTCGCAAAGGTAACTCACATTCTGTGACACTGTCCTTTTTTTTTTTTTTTTTTTTGAATGGCTCATTCATTATAGAACACTATCCCCATCATTCAACCAACCCTTGATAATCCTTTGGGATATGTCTGGGCAATTAAAATAGCAGCATTTCCTTTCTTTCTCGTCTATTTGTGTTACTGTTATTATTCGTGTCCTTTAAGAGAGACCTGTCTGCTTGAAAGGACAGACCCCCTCCACGTGACAAGTCCTGATTTGACATGGGAAAGGTGAGGAAGGTTCTCTGGAAAGAAACTTCCGGATGCCGACACTGACTCCCTTAGTTTTTGCTGATTGCCCTTCCTGCTGACTTCTACTTCCTCGTTACTCAGCTGACGGTTCCTCATCTATTTGTCATGAGATTAAATGGGTCATAGCAGCCCAGCCGGTGTGACTCAGCGGTTGAGCACTGACCTATGAACTAGGTGGTCACGGTTCAATTCCCGGTTATGGCACATGCCCAGGTTGCGGGCTCCATCCCCAGTAGGGGGTGTGCAGGAGGCAGCCAATCCATGATTCTCATCATTGATGTTTCTATCTCTCTCTCCCTCTCCCTTCCTCTCTGAAATCAATAAAAATTTATTTTTTTAAAAAAATGGGTCAATTAAACACCAGTCCCTCCTCTTCTTGCCCACTTGAACCATCATGCTCGTGTAAAGGCCAGAAGTATGAAACAGACTCGCAAGTACCAGTCACATAGGATGTGAAGTGGGGAAAGTGTTGGGGAGGGGGAGGGCCAGGGTCCAACTCCTCCTCCCAGTTTTTAGGTTCATCATGGCTTTGACAAGTCCTCACTCTGCCACCCCATCCATCCTCACACCTGTCCACTCAAAGGTGGGGCCCCCCTCAGCGCTTCAGTCCATCTTCCCCCAACTGGACTCCGGTCTGGGCCTGATCAGGAAATGTTTCCAACCCTCTTTCCCTAAACTCACCTCGCCACAGCACCCCGACTGCTTGCTCTTTTTCAAACTCACGGATCTTTAGGAGATATACACAAAGAGAAATGTGAGAACAGAGACACAAAAGACTTCAGAAAATGGGTGGCGTTCCTCTGAGAAGCCCTCCCACTAACTGGGCGTCAACACGTTGGTTATTCTTTGTTCCCTTGGCTCTTGCTGTGCTTGTCCATGATCAAAACAGCAGAAAAGCGCTGGCCGGTTTGGCTCAGTGGATAGAGCGTCGGCCTGCGGACTGGAGGGTCCCGGGTTCGATTCCGGTCAAGGGCACGTGCCCAGGCTCAATCCCACCCCCAAGTGGGGGGCGTGCGGGAGGCAGCTGATCAAGGATTCTCTCTCATCATTGATGTTTCTCTCTCTCTCCTTTCCTCTCTAACATCAATAAAAAAATATACATTTTAAAAAAACAGCAGAAAAGAGTTAACATCACCAGTAATGAGACAAGCTGACAACACGAGCTTCTCAGTAGTGTAACACACCAGGAAGGACGCTATCTTTGCCAAAAATGCACAACACGAATCTAATCATGAGAAAACACAAGACAAATCCAAACTGAGTGACATTGTACAAATGGCAAGGTCCTGAAAGAGAAGAAAGACTGAGGAGTTGTTCCAGATGAAAGGAGACTGGAGGGTCATTTCAAGGGCATTCTTGAGACAAGCAGAAAAATTTGAATATGGACCGTATATTAGATAATAGTATTCATTATATCAAGGCTGAATTTCCTGGATTTTATAACTGAACTGTTGTTATACAAGAGACTGTCCTTGTTCTTAGGAGATATCTGCTCATGTATTTTTAAAGTAAAAAAGGCGCAAATAGTTTAGGAGAAAAATACTGTGAATATATATAAAGTCATAAAACAAATGTGACAAAATGTTAAAATTGAGGTCAAGGGAATGTGGGAGTTCTTCGTCCTATTCTCGTCACTCTGCTGTAAGTTTGAAATTACTTCTAAAAAAGAAGACACAAAAATAGAATAACATTGAAGAATCAGGTCCTCCGCTGCTATTTCTGGATGGATTTTTCATGCAAGGAAGGGGGAGAGTTTACACGGAGCCCTTCTGGCACTTGCATTTTTAAGCTGAGCGGTCATGGGGGATTAGATTGTTTGTCGATGTGGGCCTGGCAAGGTTATTCTCTTATCAGAAAGAAGGCAGGGATTTGCCTCACGGGTTCTCCTAACTAATCCTGCAGCACTCCACCCACTCAGTCCGTGGGATGGCTTGCTGTTCTCTGTTCACAAATAATAATAGTTGATGAGTAGTAAGTGCTTATGTCTGAAGCATTGAACCAACCTCTTATTTATTGATTTCAGAGAGGAAGGAATAGGGAGGGAGAGATAGAAACACCAATGATGAGAATCGTGGATCGGCTGCCTCCTGCACGCCCCCCACTGGGGATCGAGCCCACAACATGGGCATGTGTGCTCTGACCGGGACTTGAACCGCGACCTCCTGGTTCAGAGGTCGACGCTCAACCAACTGAACCATACTGGCGGGGCGAGCTAACCCTTTAATAGCATTGGGACATTTAATTCCCATAACAATCTTATGAGGTATGTACTATTACTATGCCACTTTTACAAATGAAGAAACGGAGGCACAGAGAGGGTAACGACATTTCACAAGGTCACAGAACTGCTCCACGGACAAGCCAGGAATTCAAATCAGGTCTGTCTGACCCCAGCATCAATGCTCTTCACTACTGCGCTACTTAACCACGGAACCCTGGCTCTTGGGTGGACTCTGGTCTTTGGGGATAGGATAGTCCTGGTGGGAAGAAGGCACATACCCAGGTTTGGATAGAGAGGGTACCAGGCAGACATACTAGTAAGCACATCAGATACCACATCCATCTGTCATCACAACCAGCCCACCGGCTCCTGCAGGCCAGAAGCCAGGGTGCATTGGAAGCAGTTCTTGAATGTTGATCCACAAGGTCAAAAAATGCCCTTCACAAGGTCATGTTTGGCCGCAGAGACCGAAGCACCAGGTCACACATGGCAAGGGTCCCGAACCCAGAGAGACGGCCTCACGGGGGGCTCCCCAGGGTCAGGGAGAGATCTTTCACTCACGAGGTGAACATGCCCCACGCACTCAGTGTGTGACGGGCACTGGGCCACAATGGGGAAGAGTCCCTGCCGGGAAGAGCTCTGAGAAACAAGACTCATACATCCGATGGCCAGCACCTCTGGTACAATCAGCACAGACTGGAGACAGGCCTCCGCGCGGGACCTGCAGACACGGTTCAACATGCCCTGCACAGCAAAACACGTACCTAGTAACGGGCACAAGCCTTCAGCTCGATAAGGTTATACTCACCAGCACAGGGCTAACCCTGAATGTGGACCGTATGGGGTCGACACTCTAACCAACTGAGCTGCCTGGCCCGGGCTAGCATATTGTTGATAAATGGAGAAAAATATCCAGAAGGAATGTTTAAATGAAGTAAAAGTGGATGCTTTGGGGGAATGAGACTAAAAGGTGGGACAGGAGTCTGCTGCCTTTAGTGCTATTTTAAAAAATCTCAGTGCAATAAGATGTTGACTTAAAAAATGCTAATGCATGCCCTGACCGGTGTGGCTCAGTGGATAGAGCGTCGGCCTGAGGACTCAAGGGTCCCAGGTTTGATTCTGGTCAAGGGCATGTACCTTGGTTGCGGGCACATCCCCAGTAGGGAGTGTGCAGGAGGCAGCTGATCGATGTTTCTCTCTCATCGATGTTTCTAACTCTCTATCCCTCTCCTCTCCTCCCTGTAAAAAAAATCAATAAAATATATTTTAAAATAAAAATAAAAAACGCTAATGCAATGTAACTAGGCAGGTGTCATCCTTGGTAGAGCGGCTTACTACCTATTGTCTAGGGCTGTGCTGGGTTATATGGTAGCTGCTAGCTATATGTGACTTTTACGTTTTAAAATAAGGTGAATGGAGAACATACAACTAAAGGATCAAAGAGGAGATCTCTGCTAAATCCAGGGATATGAGAAAGAGAATAGAAAAATTATATAAGGACACTGGAGTCAAAAAGTTGATATAGCCCAGCCAGTGTGGCTCGGTGGTTAAGCATCAACCTATGAACCAGGAGGTCACAGTTCTATTCTGGTCAGGGCGCATGCTCTGGTTGCCAGCTCAGTCCTCATTAGGGGGCGTGCAGGAAGCAGCCAATCAGTGATTCTTTCTCCTCATTGATGTTTCTATTTCTCTCCCTTCATCTCTGAAATCAATATATATATATTTAAAGTTTATATAGGGTGTCCCAAAATTCACGCAAGATTTGCAATTCAATTCAATTGAACATCTTGGGTGAATTTTGGGACACCCTATATAAACACGGTGCACAAAATTCATGCATGGGTAGGGTCCCTAGGCCTGGTCGGTGATCAGGGCTGATCAGATTCCCCGCCTCTCTGCCTCCCCACCTCCTCCTTCCCTCGCTCCCTCAGCTGCCCCGCTGCTGGTCGCCTGCCATGTTCCGCGCCACCCCCTGGTGGTCAGCGCACATCATAGCGAACAATCGAACTCCCGTTCTCCCAGTCGAACTCCTGAGGGGACACTTTGCATATTAGCCTTTTATATAGAGAGATAAACAGACAACCCTGGGACAGAACAGAATAAAGAAACCACGTGAACACAATGGATTCTGAGCCAAATCTCTTGAAAAGAGTAGCTCTGAGGAGAGCCTATTGTATACGCGCTAGGGAAGCAGAAGGGATGAAATCTGAGACAGAGAAGCAGGCGGATCCAAGGTGAACCTGACTAGAAAGGCCGCAGTTACACGGGGGGGCGGGGGAGATGCTGTTTCTCTAGGCTCCTGTTCTGGGTTCTTTGAGGCCTTCCTCTTTCATACAATCTAAAGCAGTGATGGCGAACCTTTTGAGCTCGGCGTGTCAGCATTTTGAAAAACCCTAACTGAACTCTGGTGCCGTGTCACACATAGAAATTTTTTGATATCTGCAACCATAGTAAAGCAAAGACTTAGATTTTTTATATTTGTTTTACATATTTAAATGCCATTGAACAAAGAAAAATCAACCAAAAAAATGAGTTCGCACGTCACCTCCGACACGCGTGTCATAGGTTCGCCATCACTGATCTGAAGTGTTAGGTATCTGATCCAAGAGACAAATTCACAGCTAGTTCCTCTCCACAAATACCCGTTGTCTGTCACATGACTTTTTCCACAGCGCCTGAGCGTGTCTTCACTGTGAGCAGTTTATCAACCGAAGAAACATCCAAACCTGGGAGGATTTTTTGAGTGTATTTGAGCCAAACTGACGACAATTGCTGGGAAACAAAATCTCAATGGATGGAGACAATGCTCTGCAGGATGGGGGTTTTACACCTTGCTTTACACATTACAGCCAAAGGCGGAGGCGCAAGGGGTTACAAGAAATACCTTGGTGATAGATTAGGGAGGTGGGAGAAAGCAAGGCGGGGGGGGAACCTCTGGGATTGGATAAAAAGTAAAACAAACAGACAGAATTATTTTACATTTGTGGGTATAGGACAGTGAGCAGCGAACCAACTGAGCTATGTGGCCAGGGCTGGACAAATCTTGACCCAGAGAAAAAGCATCATTTTTGCTGCAAAAGCAAGTTTGTGTGATAGGACCCCAGAGCTCTCTGTACCTCGGTTCCCTCATCTGTTCCTGCCATGCGTGGTTGTCCAAATGCCCGAGTGCTGGCTTTAAAGGTGTTTACTCCAAATATTCGGATGAGCGCCAAGGAAAATCTGAGTCGGGTTGAGCAGTACAGCCTGTCGCTGCCCCTTGAAGAATTCACTGAATCATTTCAAACCAACGGGCTCTGCAGATCATCACGGGGCTTAGTCCTTTGTAGACGCAAGAAACAAGGGGATGAACTGAGCAGAAGCCCAGTCCTGGAGGCCTTGCCTGAGTGTCTAAAATGGGTATGAGATGTTCTTTGGGGAGCGCCTTTAAAGAAAAGCAATTCCGTTTCCTGAAATAGTTCGGGCTTCAAGTGAAGCAGGAGAGTTGAGTTAAATAACCTCTAAAAGTTTTTTCCAACCCGCCCCCCGCCCCGCTCATTTCAAAGAGGAGAAGGTAATTGTGTCCACGTCTTGCCAAAAATGTAAGAAAAGAAACTCCAGCTCGGCTCCAGAGGGACAATTCTACTTCCTAAAAATACAATGAGCCTCAGCGCGGAAAATGAAAAGGTTGCTAAAGCAGAAGGTTAGTCATTGTTTTCTGGTCTCCTTTCATCACTGTGTGATTTACTTTAATGGTAGCCTGTCATTTCGAACTGGGTGACTCAGTGGCCTGGTCGTGGGTTACAGGGCATTTTGTCCACGGTCACCCATCCATCCGCCCAGGAAGAAGCTGGTGTTTAGTCACTGCAGAGACCTGTTCCCCACTGGATATTATTCTCCATCGTCACCTCCTGGCCCGCATCCAATCAGGAAGATGGGTGCTTCCACCTTGACCTGCAGCAGGAGAGCAAGGAGAAGACGGAGCCGGACCCCCGATGAGGGCTGTGGCTCATTTCTGACGGTCAGACGTGAAAAGCTGTTTCGCATCCTCATTTGGCCCATCGGTTCCCAAAGCGGCAGCACGGAATTTATACTCATAACTGCCCTTGATCGCTCTTCCAAGAATGAAATTGTCTTCCCCAGTGGAAGTTGAAGGGAACGAATGAATTGGTGCTTGGGGCAGGAGTGCTCTCTCATTGCAAAGCACAATGAGTCTCACCAAGCACTCTTGTCCTTATGTGATCAGTCAGGAAGATGACATCCTCAAAGCTGTGCTTTCATTGGGTCAGCAGAATCCGCCAAGACTCGGATCCCCTCTCTGACCAGGTCTGGTCACAGCGGCAAGTGACTTTCAAGCTCATGTCCACGCGATCCTAACTTCCTGATTTGCCCCCAGAAAGAGGTTCCCAGTGTTTGCCCCTGGGCCTGACCTTGTCTGCTTAGATTTGGGTCCTTTTGCCTGCCCTTTAACTTGTGACTCGTCCCCCTGGGTTCCTGACCCATTTTTTTTTTGTCTTTTTTTTTAAATATATTTTATTGATTTTTTACAGAGAGGAAGGGAGAGAGAGAGTTGGAAACATCGATGAGAGAGAAACATCGATGAGCTGCCTCCTGCACATCTCCTACTGGGGATGTGCCCGCAACCCAGGTACATGCCCTTGACCGGAATCGAACCCGGGACCTTTCAGTCCGCAGGCTGACGCTCTATCCACTGAGCCAAACCGGTTTCGGCCAATTCTTAATTCTGATTGTTGGGCTCCTGGACCAGGCCAATCTATGCTGTCGGAAGGGGAGTGTCGGGGGACGGAGATGTTCTTAACCGGAAACCATCAAGACCAGATCTGGTGATTAATGCAGACAGATGACCCAAGGACTCAGGGACCATACGAATGTCCAAAGGCAGGGAGAGGTATGTGCAACCTGCTGTAAGGTTTAGATTTCATATATTATCTATACATGAGGTTTGTATAAGGAGAGGCAGACTTTTCAAACCTCGGTCACAAAACACGGAGTGTAGCCCTCAAAATGCACCCTGGATCACATGGCAAAAGATATGTAGTCACAGAACTGCTGGTGGGCCCACAGTGTCACTCAAGCCCTGAGGACAGCAAGCGAGGCGTCCACTGAAGACCAGAAAGTGCAGGAGATGTGGAAATTCTGGGGACGTCTTTATCACTTACAGACACAAAGGCATGGTGTGTAAAATTGCTTCCACTCCATGGGGAGACTATTATTCTACATGCTCAGATGTGTCAGGATGTTTTAAGAGCAGTTTGGACATGTAATACTTTAAACAATAAAGAATTTAAATTTTTTTTTAAGCAGTTTGGACAATGAAAGGCTCCTGTAGAAGACCAGAGGAATGCTAGGTGGGGAGTCAGAAGGTTTGGCTAGAGAACTTGCTCAGGCCCTCATCAGCTGACTCTCAATTCCTTCCTCTGAAAAAAAGTGAGGAAGGTGATTCTAAATTGCATGTTTAGCCCTTCCCGCTCTGAATGAGTCATTGACCTTGAGATGGAATCACAAGCCTGGAAAGGCTCTTAGAAGTTACTTAATTCAATGTCTAACCCTTCAGGGACATGGAGGACAGCCGCTTCTGGCCGAGCTCATGCCCTTTCCACACAATTCTTTCCAGGATAAAGGGCTTCTAGATCTTCAACGGCCACCCTCCTCTCTCTACTCTCTACCATGAGTCCCAATGCCAGCCTCCTAGACAGCATCATCCAAATTGAATCCTGTGCCCACATGACAGCTCTGTATATCCCCCCTCCTGCGTTCTCTTTCTCCAGCAAAGCATTGTTGGTTGCCTCGCACATTCCTCCCAGGCTGAGGTTTCAAGTCCCCTCTCCACCCATTCACTCTTGTCGGGCTCTGCCCTGTACTGTCGTCATCCTTCTGAAACCCTGCATTTACTTTTGCTTCCTCCCAAGACTCCAATAAATCAACATAATAGATTTTTTTTTAAAGCACAAACTCACAAATATAAAGAGAGTGGAGAGGTCATTGTAGTAATAAAATTTCAGAATCCGAAAAGCTGATGGACAAGAGGTAACTAACTTAGCACATCTGAGAAAGTCAGTCCCCAAACCAGCAATGGGCAAAAGCCAAGAAACTATGTGATGGGCTCCCCCAAAGTCCTTCGAGGCTCAGGAATTGATGGCTTTAGGTTCTACTGGAAGCGAAGAGGAAGGTAGGCTGGATGAAGAAATTGCCCGGAAAGTGGGGCAAACTAACAGAAAGGAGGGAAACTGGAGTGTGGAGACAAGAAAAAGGATCATTCCAGAATGTCAAATATTCAAATGACAAGAGTTCTATAGAGGAAGAATAAGAAAACACTGAGGGGAGAAAGTCATCAAAGAAATAATTCAAGAAAATTTTCTGAGCCCTAACCGGTTTGGCTCAGTGGATAGAGTGTCGGCCTGCGGACTGAAAGGTCCCAGGTTCAATTCCGGTCAAGGACATGTACCTGGGTTGTGGGCACATCCCCAGTAGGAGATGTGCAGGAGGCAGCTGATCCATGTTTCTCTCTCATCGATGTTTCTAACTCTCTATCCCGCTCCCTTCCTCTCTGTAAAAAATCACTAAAATATTTTTAAAAAAATTTTCTGAGAACTGAAAGGCATAAGTTTTCAGATGGACAGGAACAACCCAATACCCAGCACAATATCTGAAAATAGAACTGGGTCACACCAAAGAACTAGATTGTCCTCGTCCAGAAGATACCACAGGCCTGTTTAGTGACTAGACTCTCCTGAAGAAATTCTAAGAAAGCAGCAACTGCTAAGACCGTGGCCATGTCACACCAGGGGTGTGCCTCAGAGGAACCGTGTCCCTGTCTCCCAGACAGGGCCTCTCTGAAGAATTCTATTCTCATTGCACCCTCCTTCTTCCCTGTCTTGACAAACATTTTGCTCTGGGTAACAGAGGAGCTGCAAATGAGAGTCCCTGAGTCCTAGCCAGTGTGGCTCAGTTGGTGGAACATTTCATCCTGTGCACCGAAAGGTCGCTGGTTCGATTCCTGGTCAGGGCACATACCCAGCTTGCCGACTAGATCCCCAGTAGAGGGCATGCAGAAGACAGCCAATCAATGTTTCTCTCTCATCGATGTTTTTCTCTCTCTCCCTCTCCTTCTCTCTCTCTAAAATCAATAAAAACATATTTTTTAAAAATCAGAGTTCCCCAGACTGAGTCCCTTTCCATCCTTCTAATCAAGGTCACAGGAAAGGGAGAGACAGACAGACAACCAGGGAGGGAGAGGGCGATTGAAACAGATAGTCAATGGGAATGAAACACTTCCATTCCATTTACTATTATGACCAATAAATACCACTTACAATAATTTTATTCAACAAATATTTATTCAGCTGCTACCATGTGTAGGCACCATACTGGGCACCGGTGAAACAGTGATGCCAACATTGCCCTAATCCTCAATAGGCCCATCTGTTGGGCATCTGCCTACTTCACTGTGTACTTGTTCCGAATATGGCCCTAAGAAATGGAGGACAAGGAGAGGGTGCAGGATAGGATGTCCAAGTGGCCAGGGTACTCTGCTGGGTGACACAGCTCCCTTGAACTGTATTCTGGGCAGCTCATTGCCATGTATCCTGTAGTCTCTTGTCACATCAGCCCTTTTCCATGGGGCACTTGAGCCCTACACAGGTGACCAGTGATAAAATTTAGCAGAGACTCACCAAGCGAGGGCCAAGGGCAGCCAAAAACCCCAAACTTTTCTTTTTTAAAAAAATTGGTTTGAGAAAGAGAGGAAGGGAGAAAGAGAGAAACATTGATTTTTTGTTCTACTTAGTTATGCATTCATTGGTTGATTCTTGTATGTGCCTTTGAATCTGAGATAAATCAAAATTACAGTCCCCCTGACTGTCTGTGGTCCCAAAATAATAACATCTTGAATATTTTCCATAAACTCCCTTAAAAAAAAAAAAGCACAATTTTATCTCTTATTTTTGCTATGCTGGTGTCTGAAGCTACATCTTGACCTGGGAGAATAGGATAATCATGCGAGCATGTGGTCGCCGCCGTTCCTCCCAGAACAGATATGCAAACAGGGTAACCTTGGTAACTCCCCAGGTTGTATCCCTTTAAATCCTTGTGTTTGTATTTGCTGAGCCAGAGCTTCTGAGGGCTGACGCTCCTGCGTTCTTTGCCAAGTAAACGCTTTCTTTCCTTTTTTAGATGCTTCTGTCTCAGTCTTCCTTTAATAGTAACAATAGAACCCGCTTCCTGGAGCTTTTGTGTGGATTAAGTGAGTTAATATTTATAAAGCACATAGCACAGGGCTGGGCTTTTCTGGGATGATAAAGTGGACTAGTATGAGGCAGCTTCCCAGAGCAGAGCAGACGTCACCCGGTCCAGAAAAATGAGTAGGATTTAGAGGGAATGAGGGAAGGGCGTGAGGATAAGAGCGGTGCAGCTGAAGGACACGGAGTAGCCTCATTGGAATGAACAAAGGATTCGCTTTGAGTGTGGCAGAGAGGTAGCACGACTGGAGGACTCATGTGAATTGCACACTGAAGGGCCTGGTCTTCTTGGTGAAGATAATAGTTACGGAGAGGTTCGTGGTGATGACATGACTTGGCCACGACTCTGCTGTAAGAAGCCTTTTCTTCCAAAAATGCCTTTGGGAGCCACGGCCCCTGAGAGTCCTGAATCGCTGTGTGAAGTTTCACTTCATTGTGCAAGCTGCCTGCTGCCTTTGCTGAAAATTACCATGGCTTTCTGTCCGCTCCCTCCAACCCGTGTGATGTCAGTGGCCGCTCTCTCCTGGCGATGGGCTCAGAGGTGGCAATGGAACACGTCTTATAACTCCATTACAGAAGCCACAATGAGTTTCTCCAACGTGTCCTAAGAGCACTGTTCTCCTGCCCATCCTATATAATAAAAGGGCAATATGCAAATTGACCCTAACAGCAGAACGACTGGGAATGACTGGTCACTATTACACACACTGACCACCAGGGGGCAGACGCTCAATGCAGGAGCTTCCCCTGGTGGGCAGTGCAATCCCACAGGGGGAGCTCTGCTCAGCCACAAGTCAGGCTGCCAGCTGCCAGCACAGCGGGGGTGGCGGGAGCCTCTCCTGCCTCCTCAGCAGTGCTAAGGATGTCCGACTGCAGCTTAGGCCTGCTCCCCGCTGGCAAGTGGACATCCCCCAAGGGCTCCTGGGCTACCAGAGGGATGTTTGACTGCCAGCTTAGGCCCGATCCCCCAGGGAGCAGGCCTAAGCCAGCAGGTGGACATCCCCCGAGGGGTCCCAGACTGCGTGAGGGCACAGGCCGGGCTGAGGGGTCCCGCTCCCCGAGTGCACAAATTTTTGTGCACCGGGCTTCTAGTCTTACTATATGTGAGGTCAAACCACTGCAGCTCATCATGCAGTTTCTACAAGCATGCTGTAAGCTAGACAGCGTCCATTTCCGGGCTGGTTCCAGAACCCCTCTGCCACTCATCATAACAAACCAAGAAGCTGAATTCATTTATGGGCCAGCCTAGAAAACATGACTAACGCTCCTGTAAACGCTGAGGCTGAAGCTTAACTCCCTTTTGCTTCTGCATCTTGTTTTCTCGTCTCTGAAATTCTATGCTTCCTTCTTAATTTGATTTTCTAATTTAAAAAAGTCAATACATTATGTGCAGGAAACAAAGAGCTTTTACAATCTCCTGCCGGTTAAAAGCTTTGCCTTTCGAAATCTTTGACTCTACCTAAATGTTCTCCTCCTTGATGTTTTTCTGCCCCTGCAAAGTACACAAGTGCTCTGGCCAGGTAGCTCCGTTGGTTAGAGTGTCATCCCAATACACCCAGGTTGCATTCCTGCCCAGGAAGACTGAGAAGAAAGCATACAAGAGGCAACCAATGAACGCGTAAATAAGTGGAACAACAACCCCCCCTCCCCCCCTCTCTCTCATGAATAAATTTTTAAAAAGAGAGAAGTACATAAGCTCTGTCGATGTGCTTTAAGGGATGTAACTATCTACAGCAATTCCGATTTACTTGGTGACGAGATGAAATCATTTCATCAGCATGGCACAGGGAAAAGAACATTGAGTTCTTGTCCTGACCTTGACACGAGCTCATTACATGCTCCCGAGCAACACATCTACACTCATTAAGCTTGACTTTTCTCATTTGTAAAGTAAGTTTGTGAACTAAGCTAAAAATACCCAAAGTCCTTTATAGCATTAAAATTCCATAATCTACGATCTCATGAGCACATCATTAATCAAGATGTGGTAAGACAAGTCGCTGCATTCTGTGGGCTATGCTGGGATAGAAAGTTCTCCAACACTCCCTGCCTCCTGGCGTCATGCCCTTATGGAATTCTCTTTCCCTAAAGCGTGGGCTGAACCTCACGACTTGCTTCTAACCAACAGCATGCAGGAAAGGTAATGGGGTGGCACTTTGTGATCAGGTGTCATACTGCAGTACAATCTGACACTAACCACCCGGTGTGAGTGCCGTCTCCGTGGATGTGTGGGTACAACCCCCACCAAGATTGCCTGCACGTCAGATGCCAGCCACAAGTCTGGAAGTCCCCAAACCACCAGCACCTCTAAGCAACTGGCTAGGGGTTCAGAGAATTCTCACCATCCTCTCAGGTTCAGTCTCCACTAGAGAACAGCTCACGGAACTCAGGAAAGTATACATCTACAACGGGCGTTTTACTGTAAAGCAGTGGTTCTCAACCTTCCTAATGCCGCGACCCTTTAATACAGTTCCTCATGTTGTGGTGACCCCCAATTTCATTGTTACAAATTGGACATAATTAAAGCACAGTGATTAATCACAAAAACAATATGTAAATGTGTATGTGTTTTCCGATGGTCTTAGGCGACCCCTGTGAAAGGGTCGTTCGACCCCCACAGGGGTCGCAACCCACAGGTTGAGAACCGCTGCTGCAAAGGATACAAATTAGGACCAGCCAAACGAAGAGACACAAGGAGCAAAGATGGGGAGGCTCGCAAATGCAGAGTTTCCATGTCTTCTCCCCGTGGAATCAAGACACCAACCTCCTGGCACATCAGTGTGTGCATCAGCCTGGAAGCTCACCTGAGCTTCGGTGTCCAGGATTTTTATTGGGGTTCTATTACCTATGCACGGTTGATGTAATGACTGGTCCCGAGATGTGACTGAAGTCAGTCTCCAGCCCCTTCCTCTCACCATAGGACGAGCTGATTCCAACCCTCTAATCCCAAGGCTGGTCTTTCTGACTTCCCATCCTGAGTCATCTCATCAACAAAAACCCAGGTGTGGTTGAGCAGTCAACCATGAATCACAAAGACACTCCAATAACCCAAGAAATGTGAAGGATTTAGAGGCTGTCTCCCAGGAACTAGGAGCAAAGACCAGACAAATTTCTTACATTAGGTTACAAAAGATTGTGGCTTTCATCTTGCTGGTAGAATGACTCTCTTGCTGGCTTTGCTGAAGCAAGTGGCAAAGCACAGCCCTTGAAGATCTGAATCCCATCAACAACAATGTGGGTGAGGATGGAAGCTGACTCTTCCCCAGTCGAGCCTTCAGATAATACCCTAGATTGCAGCCTCCTCAGAAATCCTGAAGCAGAGGACCCCGCTAAGCCCTTCCCAGATTCCGGACTCACAGTAACTATGAAATACTAAACGTGTGCTGTTTTCATTTGCTAAATTTGGGGATAATTTGTCGCACAGTAATCCACACTGACTATATTATGACTAAAAGATAGTGATGTCCTAAATACACAAAGGAAATACTGTGTGATATAGTCATCAATAGTCACAAAAACATCTACAGGGGACGAAAACAATGTCACCCAGCTTCCTGGTGATGGTTCAACACATGTATAGAGTTTACAATAACTAGAGAAACGAATGCAATGTCTAGCTTCTCTCTCTCTTTTTTTCCACTCTCAACATTTTTTTACTCCTACTTTTTGATATCTTCTCTTTGGTGGTTTGCGCATTATTGAAAAAGCTGTAAAATCTTGCGTTGAAAACGAAGACCAAGTACAAAATCACTATGAAAATGAGCATTATCACAAAGAGGAGGAGGAGGAGGAAGAAAACGAGGATGTAGCTCCCTAAATAAATCAACTGCTTCCATCATTTTGACAAATGAATCTTCCTTCATAGATGTACACTGGACCTTCTGCTATTCCACTAGTCAAAAATTTTTTAAAAATATATTTTAATGATTTATTTTTTACAGAGAGGGAGAGGGATAGAGAGTTAGAAACATCGATCAGCTGTCTCCTGCACACTCCCTACTGGGGATGTGCCCACAACCAAGGTACATGCCCTTGACTGGAATCAAACCTGGGACCCTTCGGTTCGCAGGCTGACGCTCTATCCACTGAGTCAAACCGGTTAAGGCCCACTAGTCAAATTTTAAATGTGCTTTGAGGACACAGTAGATTCCAACACTTAGACCTTCTCCTTTTGCAGTTGCAATATGACACTTTACATTTCTTTGCTGTAAAGTCTAAATCCTACAACACTACACTCAACAGCCCAGTTGGGAACATCCTTCCTTGTGTAATTATTTAAATTCTTTGGCTAAATGATTTGAACACTCATTATTTCCTGGATCTCAATGACCTTATAAATGAAGTTATTATACGATTATGGAAGAACTATTAAAAATAATAGCAGGAAGCCAAGGGATATAAAACAAAGACGTGAGTAATTGCTTGGTCTGTGATCCTTAAATGCTTGGTTTCCATAAAAGGCCAAACACTTGAAGTGAGGCAGGATGAGGCAAAACACTGTACAACTTCTTCCCAAAATGTCCTTTGGCAGGTCAATGCCAACGGTTAGCCATCTAACTTCCACTTGATTGTTAGAATAGACAAGTGATTCTCAAGCATAAGGACCCCCTGCCCAATGAGGGGGACTTCTCAGGACCTGGAAAAGTGAACTATGTAAACTGAAATCATATTATAATGTTATATTATTTTATATTAGGGAAAAAAAGAAAACTATCCTATATAATAAAAGGCTTCATATGCAAATTGTCTCCTCGGGAGTTCGACCGCCCGCTATGACATGCGCTGACCACCAGAGGGCGGCATGAAATGAAGGAAGGCCCTGGCAGGCAGCCAGGGGAAGGAAGACCCTGATCAGCCCTGATCTCCAGCCAGGCCTAGGGACCCTACCCGGGCACGAATTTCATGCACCAGGCCTCTAGTTTTTATTACAAAAACTTCTGAAAGTTTTGCTCAGTAAGATTTTCTGGGATGCAGAGAATATAAAGCAGCTGCGATTGTCAAAGTCATGAGAACGCAGGGACATGAGAACGCACGGCTCTCTCTGGACATAGCCCGTATCTCAGAACAGGACTCAGGTTCCTATCATCATCAAAGAGGGCCTGCACTGAAAAGTTGAGAAACATGGTACCAGACAGTGGACCGTATCTGACTGACCTTTCTCTCCCCAGGGCTTATGATTCCATTTACGCAAAACACTGGGACAAAAAAAAAAAAAAATCGGATGGTGAGAGAGTGCATGGATCAGTGGCTGCCTGGAGCAAGGAGTATGAGGAGTGGGGACTGACTGGGAAAGGGCACCAGGGAACCTTTTGGGGAGATGAAAATGATCTGTGTCTTGATTGTGTCGTGGTTGCATAAGGACATCCATTCCACATAACTCCTCAGATTGTATCATTAGAATGTGCACACTTTCCTGCAGGTACATTGTACGTCTATAAAGCTGATTTTAGAAGGAAACTTAACATGTTCAAGTTCTTTTTCCTTTCTCATCTGCCTCTCATTTCTTTTTTAAATCTTTTTTTTTTGTTGTATTACAGATGCCCCTCTTTGCTGGCATAGGCCTGACACCTGTAACACAGCTTGGTCTCTCGGGCACCCAAGGGCACCCAAGTACTATTAGCTTCACAGACAAGTTTGCGGCTGCCTTCAAGGTCATAACCCTGGTTGCGTGCAAATTCAACCTCTGCTGTGTAGTAATTTTTCTTTTCTCCAAATCCTGACACAAGCGTTTCCATGAGCGAGTGACGGAGAGTCGCATTTGACCACTTTACACTCAGGAGGGTCACTACTCCGTACGTTTGGCCCGGAACAAATCAGCCTGCTCTCTCCAACAAGTGACCATTCCTCTGGTCCATTGGAAGGTTTGCCACTGTACGTTACTATCTCATTATATTCAAATGTATCCTTGTGGCTATTGCTGAATGCTCCATTTGGTATTTGTTGAGGTGGTTGATGCAAAATCTTCCCACAGCGTGGGGGCTCATCACGCCAAGCCACATCATTTCCAGAAAGTTCACAATATAGAACTGGCGATCCAAGTAAGTAATAACCCTCATTACAAGAACAGTGAGCCTCTGAACCAAACTGGAAACTTCCATCTAGCCTCGATTTAGGCATAAAGCATTTACCGAATGTTTTATAAACAACCCTGGGGTGGAAGAACTGAAGAAATAACTTCAAAGGATTTTGCCATGTGCAACAGTGATAGGTCACATGACCAATCGTTTACTTGCCCAGGAAGAGGGAAAGGATGGCTCTGCTAGTTGTGGACATGAACTTCTCATACAAACCTTATACATGGGAGGAGGTGCCCATGTATTATCAGGCTGACAAATGGTAGAGGCGGGAGGAACAGGAGGAACAATAAGCCTGTATCCTAGGCGACACTCATGTTCTACTGTGAACCCAGCATTAAAAGGGGGTGCAGGCCCTAAATGGTTTGGCTCAGCGGATAGAGCATCGGCCTGCGGACTCAAGGGTCCCAGGTTTAATTCCAGTCAAGGGCATGTACCTTGGTTGCGGGCACATCCCCAGTAGAGGGCGTGCAAGAGGCAGCTGATGGATGTTTCTCTCTCATCGATGTTTCTAACTCTCTATCCCTCTCCCCTCCTCTCTGTAAAAAATCAATAAAATATATTTTTTTTTAAAAAATGGGGGTGCGGGATTACCCTAGGGTTTCCTAGATTCATATCTTGGTGTGTCATCATCACAGGCATCGGTGGATGTGGGTCATCGGAGCACTAGAGTCACCGAAAGGATCAAGAAAAGGGATGGAGAGAAGGTGCCGTTGGAGGCCCGCGAGGAGCCGTCATTTTGCGGGAGGTGAGCGGGAGTCCGCCGGCCAGCCAAGCACTGATGTTCATAACTAAAATAAAGCAACCATTTGTTTTGAAATTTTCTCTATTAAAAAAAAATGTGTAGGGAATATAAGGGCACAGAGCCAATGTACATAAACAGAGGACAATGTGAATGAGCTTACTGGCAGGAAGTGGTTTAGATTCTTTCCAGAGTTGTATTGTGTTGTTTAGATCAGGGATAGATGTTAACCAGATATTGTGTTAACATGAAGGTAGACAATGAGTTCATTTCAGGCCAAATTGTAATAGGTTCTATGAAGAGATAGCAATACCCTAAACAGAAAAGGGAAATTACAATCGATTAGTGGAGATAAAACTAATATATTATAAATATGCAAATGTGTCAGAAATGTTAAGCATAAAGCATTTATTGAATGCGAAACAACCATGGGGTAGAAGAACTGAATTAACTTCAAAGGATTTTGCAATTTGCAACAATGATAGGTAAAATGACCAATCATTACTTGCCCAGGAATAGGAAAAGGACGGTAATTCTAACAAGTCAACCAACACTACTTCCAATTAATCTTCTTGCTTTAGTTGTCCCTTCCCCCCATTTCCTGTTGCCCTTGGTTATGGTTAGCTTTTTTTGCAGTTTCCTTACCTACCATCCAACAATTAGATTCCAAACCAAAGCTGCAAAAGAAAGAACATCTTGGAAAGCTTAAGACCCAGAACTAAATAACAGAAACCTTCAAAAGTTAGTGATTTGTGTACCTTGATCTTTGTCATATTATGAAGATACAAAAATATGGAAATATTAAGCAAACTTTAAAAACTTATTTTTGATAGTCATGGGTTTGTAAAGAACAGCATAAGACATACAGTCACTGCCCTAGCTGGTTTGCCTCAGTGGATAGAGTGTTGGCCTGCAGACCGAAGGTCCCAGGTTTGAATCCAGTCAAGGGCACATGCCAGGGTTGTGGGCTCGATCCCCAGTAGGGGGCGTGCAGGAGGCAGCCGAACAATGATTCTCTCTCATCATTGATGTTTCTCTCTCCTTCTCCCTTCCTCTCTGAAATCAATAAAAAATATATTTTTTTAAAAAAAGAAATATAGTCAATAATCTATATATATAAAAGCCAAGTGACCAGAACGATGGAATGACCAGAACGACTAGAACGACCAGTCACTATGATGCGCACTGCGGGGGCCAACCTGCCTGATCAGGGCCCTGATCAGCGCCCCCCCCAACCTCCTGTGGCCCCTCCCCCCAGCCGGCCCCACCCCCGATGGCCCCCATTAGGGCAGGCCAGTCAGACCCCAGCCGTGCACGAATTTATGCACCAGGCCTCTGGTATAGTAATAACTCTGTATGGTGCCAGATGGCTTATCAAGGGAATCACTTCATAAGTTATATAAATGCCTAACCACAATTTTATTTTGAAATAATTACACAATATGACAAGTGACTCTCATATACTCTTCATCCAGATTCACTAATTGTTAACGTCATATTTGCTTTATTAATCACATTCTGTATCTATTGAATGACTTGAGAGCAAATTGAGACATCATGCCCCTTTACCCCCCAAATACTTCAATGTGTATTCACTAAGAACAAGGACATTCACTTACAAGATGCTAATAAAATTATCCAAAGCAGGAAATTTAATGTATTACAATGTAATTGTCTAATATAGTTCATATTCAGCAATTGTCACAATAATGTTCTTGATAGCTATTTTTCCTAATCCAATTCAGGATCACTCACGGATTTAGTTGTCTTGCCTCTTTAGTCTCTTTTAATCTGGGATAAATCCTTTGTCTTTTACGGCATCTACCTCAAATTCAGGATGTGCATTTTTTTTTGCAGGAATACACATTACGTTATGGCTTTTTGGAGGTATCATATCAGGAGGTAAATGATGTCATTCCTCCCATAACTCGTGATACTAAATTTGATCCTTTGGTTATGGCGATGTCTACCAAGTTTCTCTATTAAACTTCTCTTTGTAATTAATGTGTAATTTGTGGAGAGTCGAGACTGCAAATATTATGTTCCACATCACACACATTTGCTGTTTCGTTTCAGCATCTTTTGATGATTCTTGCCCAAGTCAAAGTTTTCATTGAGCTATAACTCACATATAAAATGTGCTACTTTACAGTGTACAATGCAGTGGTTTCAAGTGCACTCACAAAGCTGTGCAACCATCCCTGAGATCCGATTCCAGAACATGTTCCTCCCATTAAAAAAAAAAAAAAAAAAGAAGAAGAAGAAGCGCTGCCCCCCTTAGCAAACCCTCCCACCCCCTCCCTCAGCCTCTGGACACCTCGACTCATCTCCTTTCTGTCCCTAAGGGTTTGGCCATTTCAGGTAAATGGAATCACACAATATATGGCCCTTTGTGTCTGGCTTCTTTCATTTAATCTATTTTCAAGCTTCATCCGTATGACAGTTTTAATCAATACTCTATTTACCTAAGTCGATTATTACTATGATTTTTGAAAAATCACCCTTTAAACACATAGTTCTGTCTACACGTACTGGTCCACATAGTTTTACCATGCTGTCAGGAAGCTCTTTAAGGAAGCTGCGCCGGGGGGTGAACTGTCATGGAGGGGGTCCCCCTCCCCTGGAGCCCTCCCGACCTCCCATCACAGGTCCCCGCTCTCGGCTCTGGCCTGCGTGGCTCTTTAACAAACAGCTTTGCGGCCGGCTCCGCCCCGTCACCCGTAGGCCCCGCCCCCTCCCCAGGTGTCCCTCCCCGGCGGCGCCGGGGGCGGAAGTGACGCACCGGAAGTGCCCCCGATCCCCCTCGCAGTGGGGGAAGGAATTAAACCCCCAAGATGGCGGCGGCGGCGGAGGAGCGGATGGCCGAGGAAGGAGGCGGCGGCTACGGCGACAGCGGCCCCTCTTCGGCCATCGGCTCTGCCCAGCGGCTGCCCCCGCCGCCCGCGCCGCAGGCCCCGCCGCCGGGCTCCCAGGCGGCCCCGGCCCCGGCGCTGGCCCCGGACCAGCTGCCTCACAACAACACGCTGGTGGCGCTGCCCATCGTAGCCATCGAGAACATCCTCAGCTTCATGTCCTACGACGAGATCAGCCAGCTCCGCCTGGTGAGCCCCCCCACCCCGGGACCCCGCCGCCCCTCCGCCGGGCCGAGGTCTGGGGAGGGACGGAGGGGGAGCGCGTTCCCCGGGGAGGGAGCCCCCCGCGAGCCCAGCCGGGGCCGGAGCGCGGCCCTCCCGCCCCCAAGCCTCTCTCCCTCCCTCCCTCCCTCTCCCTCGGCGCCTGTCAGCGGGGTTCGTCCCGAGGCCGCCCTGGCTCCGGGCTGGGGGCGACTCTCCGGGGCCCCTTCGCTCCCCACCCCGAAGCGGGGCGGGAGGTGGAGGGAGCGGGGACGCCCGAGGGGCTGGTCGGGTGCCCTGGGGACGCCGCCCCCCCCAGCCCGGCCGGGGTTGGGGGACCCCGCGACCCAGCCAGGTCGTCTGCCTGCCAGAGGGACGCGCCGGCCCCCCTCGTTGGAGAAGGTGGAGGGGGGCCGGGGGGGGGTCTCCCCGCGCCCCGCGGAGGCTCGGGGGCCGGGAGACCCTGCCGGCCGCGCAGACACCCCGCCCCCCCCCCAGCGGAGCCCCTCGACCCCGGTCCCCCTGGCAGTTCGTTTCCTAACTAGGGGTTCGCGCCGACCCCCAGCCTTAGGAGAGGGGTCCCCCGACAACCCGTCGGTCCAGCCGGGGTCTCCGGGAGGGATGGCTGTGCCTGGGGGTCTGGCCGGGGGTGGAGGGAGGTCCCGGTGCCGCCGCGCGCGCCCCCTTCCCGTGGATTCACCGTCGGGGGGGACATGGTGGGGCGACCGGACCCCATCCCGGTTCCTGCGAGGACAAAGACGCGTGTCTGCGCTTCCTTCCTCATCGATCTGTGTGTTTCGGATTGTCATGGCTTTTTTTTTTTTTAAAGGCAATCACGCTTATTTTTAAAAACAACAACAAAGCTTATTAATATTAATTCAACCTGATGACTGGTTTCATTTTTCTCAACACAGCAGTCCATTCCAGTCTGCAGGACGGAACATTCTTCCGTTGGAGAGTGTGTTTCAGAATGGACTGTCCCTGACTTTTCGACATCTCCCGTCCTCAGAATCAATCCCATGTAGAATCTTAAACATTTCTTCAATTTGTGTCAAGGATGGTGTCCGCGCGGACATGACATGTGAATTGAGCCTTTCAGCCCGACAGTAGCTTTGCAGAGCTTGGGACGGTCACGGTTCTGTTTCCTACGAGTGTTGGGGAAAACTGGTTTTTTTTTGTTCTTTTGTTAGTTGTTTTACTTTTTTTAAAAATTAAAAATATTTTTAAAGGGGGGAGGAACCGGCCCATTCTAGGGGACAGTTAAAACACACCCCACAATTTATCCAGTGGCATTTCTTCCGAGTGAAATACTCAGTCGCATTCTTCTTCTTTAAGCAGCTATCTATCTGTTCTTCTAGCCTTTTAAGGACACAGATTTGTAGTTTCAAAGATTGTTTTCACACGGAGCCCTTCCTTACCAACCCTCCCAGCCCCTCACCCCAAGATGCTGCAGCCAGTTTTACCTCTCAGAGATGTGTTTTCTCTGCTTTAGCAAAAGGGAACTTACTCCTTTCTTTACTTGAGATCAATGGATAAGTCTTAGATTAAATCAGTGGTTCTCAACCTTCTGGCCCTTTAAATTCAGTTCCTCATGTTGTGACCCAACCATAACATTATTTTCGTTGCTACTTCATCACTGTCATGTTGCTACTGTGATGAATCGTCATGTAAATACCTGATATGCAGGATGGTCCTAGGCGACCCCTGGGAAAGGGTCGTTCGACCGCCAAAGGGGTCGCGACCCACAGGTTGAGAACCACTGGATTAACTGCATCATCGTTTGGGGGTTGGAGATGCCTTTAGTTTTAGATTCTTTGGTTTGGTGTCATAGGGTACAATTTGGTTAACGTTAGAAAAGCAAGATGTTCTTTCTAGCCACTAGATGTCAGCATTAAATTTAATTACGCCCTTCACATGAAATTGGCAGTCTGCAGCCCGTTCCTGGGAGGTGCCACACTCGCCTCTTCTATGTAAGCGGGCATTCGGACCTGAAGAATGGTTTGCCAACAAATCCAGGAACTTCAGTACGTATGGTGTTATGAAGCACCGAGATTACATAGTTCCTTTGGTTATTTTTTTAGGGGAATTGGGCTGGATGTGGTTGGAAGGAATCCGTTTCCTAAGCTAAATGTCAGCTACTCGGGCGTATTGGCTTGCTGACGTATGGTTCAGGGGTTTGTTTTTCCTCTTTCCCAGTTGACTTGCTGATTAGGACCTCAGTCCTAATTCTGTTAGCATCTAGATTAGAGCACAGGCACACAACAGGCACTTATGACTCTATATTTTCTTTAAAAGATTTGCTCTACGTTGAAATTGCTATCGTAACATTTTTCAGTGATTTGGGCACTTAGGTTGATCACAAGCTTTGCCTCCTGCTGCCGTGAATTAAGAAATTTGACTCCCCAGTCCAGTCACTTCCAAAGGACTGTCCAAGTGCCTTCTTCAGTCCTTTGTTTGTTTTTCTGCCATCGAGTTGCTCCAGAAATGTACCCAGAGCTTGGAAATCCTGGTTACACAGGATTTTAAGTACTTAAAGTATTTAATTCCTCTAGTGTATTTAAAATTATTTGGCTGGACTCAACTTTTGTAATGACAAAACCTGTACTTTGAGTTGTTTTTCTAGTAAATCAGACAGATTTGTGCTGATGCAGCAGTAGACTGTCACCCAGGCCCCTGTGACAGGCATGAGAGTTTTTGAAACTAGAGGCAAAGGTCCAGGAGTTGGGGAGCAGAGTAAAGCCATTGGAGAGGACAGCACTGATGGGAGCAGGGGAGGCTTTCTGAGAGGTTTTAGGGGATCCTATCAGATATTCGGGGGGGGGGGGGGCCGGCAAGTGGAGTGCCTGTAAATGGAATGGAATCCTATTAGTGGCCAAGGATGGACGTTTTCCTGAAGGTTGGATTCAGAAGTCTTGCACATTATCAATTGGAATGAAACTTTTCCGTTGATAACAAAATACATAAGTACATGCTTTTGTCCCAAGATATTTCTCAAGAGCACTCTAACTAGTTAAATCTGTTACCCATTTGTAATTCCTTTCACATCTTTTCTTCCAATGTTAGAAAATTTCAGTTATAGAGAGGGTTGATGGGTAGGAAATTTAAAGGGAAATGAGAAACCATTACTTTTTTTTTTTAACCAGGCAAGCTGTCTTCTTCATATCGCTTGCTCTGCATCAGTGTTTCTCAACATTTTTGTTTCAAGACACCTTTACAATCTTAAAAGTTGCTGAGGACCCTCAGAGCTTACCTTAGAAATTTCTAGAAAGCACAAGAATATACAGTATATCAGCTGTCAGAACAGTGTCCTCAGATGTGTTGCCTCTGGAAAACTCCACTGTATGTTGTGAGAGAATTGAGAGTGAATGTGGCAGATCACATCTTAATATTATGCAAATAGTTGGCCTCCCAAACCCATGAAAGTATCTTGGGAAGCCCAGGGGTCCCTAGACCACACTTTGGGAACCACTGCTCCTCTTGCTGTGTCATAGAGAATACGCTCTCTTTATTGCTGCTTTTCCTTTTTTCTTTACAATCTCATCACCAGGTAATTGATTTTATTAGGAGGTGCTTAAGTTCAAGTAAGAGATTGTAATATTGGGGGGCTAATTCCTTCTTCCTATAGATTCTAGTCTGAGAGTGAAGGGGTCCAGTCAGGAACGCCGTCCAGTCTCTTCACGGAAGCAGTGTTCCTGGAGCACTTAGTGCAGGACAGCAGATACGTACAAGGGTGTCGGGGGCATCGGGAGGGTTTATCAGGACAGGCTTCTTCAAGTTAATGGGGTTTTATCCAGTGAGTAAAGTAGAGGAATGTTCCTCTCAGAAAAACAAACAACAGCCATAGAGTGGAACAAAGTAACTGCAGAAGGGTGACTTAGATTAAAATGAGATTGGTTTTGGATGTGTGACGTTTTAGATGTCCTAGACTAGTGATCAGACTCCCTCCTACTTTCTACCATTTTATTTCACAGACTTGTCAGATTTAAGAAACTGTTTTTGAGAACCTCTGGGGTTGACAACTTGTGGGGGAAGCAAGTAGGGATGTTAAACAGCAATAACTTCTCTCTAATCATCATTATTTCATTAAAAAAAGACCAGATATAACTGTATGTCCTGGTAAACTGAGAGCTGTGGATTCTTACAATGTTGAAGAAGGTACCTTAAAAGGATGGCTCCTGGCCCTCGCTGGTTTGGCTTAGTGGATAGAGCATCGGCCTGTGGACTGAAGGGTCCCGGGTTCGGTCTGGTCAGGGGTGCGTGCCCAGGTGCAGGCTCGATCCACAGTGCCGGAGGCAGCCAATCAATGATTCCTCTCATCACTGATGTTTCTCTCTCTCCCTCTCCCTTCCTCTCTGAAATCAATAAAAATATATTTTTTTGAAAAAAGAGGCTTGTGCAGCCTGGCCAGCGTAGCTGAGTGGTTGAGCATTGTCCTGTGAACCAGGAGGTCACGGTTTGATTACCAGTCAGGGCACATGCCTGGGTTGTGGGCTGGATCCCCAGTAGGGACGTGCAGGAGGCAGCCAATCAGTGATTCTCTCTCACCATTGATGGTTCTATCTTCTTCTCCCTCCCTCTCTGAAGTCAATACATATATAGTCAAAAAATATATATGAAAAGAACTGTTTTCCTTAATACCTTTCATTTGACATGTGATTTAGGAAGTATCTATTATTTAATATTAAGAGTACTAATGCTTTTATTAGCATAAACCAGTTTGAATTTATTTGTCCCTGTATTCCCAGGAGGAAGCAAACTTGTATCAGTAGTTTCAGCAAGTATTTATCAAACATTTGTCCTTGGGTGTTATGAGAGAGAGAAAAGTATAAGACAGCCCATGCCTGATTGACTTGAACTTGATCTAGATTTATCTGTCACCATCAACATCTGTACAATGAGAGTTAATGTTCAGGTTGATAACTCTGAGTCACTGCAAAACTGTCCGGGATCAAAGAACAAACAAACAGATACTAAGTACTAGGTCTCATTAAGAAAGATGCTGAGATAGCTCAGAAACATAACTAAGTATATAGAGCATAGTTTTTAAATTAGTACTAAGTTAAAATTTATTGAACATAGTTTTTATGTAACACTTTAGAGTTAACCAAATGATTTAGCATGTATTGTTCCATTTAACCCTCATGATGTCCTGAGTTAGATACTATCCACATTGTACAGGTGGCTGGCTCAGGTTTCAAATGGTAGCTAACTTGCTCAAGAGAGCATCAAGACTGGACTCAAATCCAGGTGTTTTGATCCCGTGCTCTTACTGTAAATAAACATCATATTCCTTAAAGATTCAAAATGGTTGAGAGTCTGCTACACATGTTAAGATACTTTGGAGGACATCATAGTATCTGGAATAGAGAAACTGTCTCTAGTTAACCCAAATCACTAGAAATGAGTAGGAATTCTCATTCAGTTACAGGTCATATAAACTTTGTGAGCGGTTGGACTCTAGCTCGAATATACATATTTTTTAAATATATTTTTGTTGATTTCAGAGAGGGAGAGGGAGAGAGAAACATCAGTGATGAGAGAGAATCGTTGATCGGCTGCCTCCTGCATACCCCCTACTGGGGATCGAGCCCACCACCCAGGCATGTGCCCTTGATTGGAATCTAACCCAGGACCCTTCAGTCCACAGGCTCTATCCACTGAGCCAAACCAGCTAGGGCTGAATATACATTTTTATCTAAGAATTTCCCTTGTTTCAAACCATTAAAAACCTTTGAATATATTGTTTGATTGATCTTCAGGGCTACATTTTCTGACCATATTAGTGGGGATACATTTAGAACTATTAACAAATACCTAAATTAAAAGATCAGTTTTCTCCCCACAGGTGAGAAAGGTCAAGTGGCTGAGCGCTTGACCTATGGACCTGGAGATGGTGATTCCATTTCTGGTCAGGGCGCATGCTCGGTTGCAGGCTGTATCCCCAGTGGGGGCTAGGGAGGTTGCGGGAGGCGGCCAATCAATGATTCTCTCTCTTCATTGATGTTTCTCTCCCTCTCCCTTCCTCTCTGAAATCAATAAAAATATATATTTTTTAAAAGGTAAGTGTACCTTGCCTACACATATTAATTTTTAATACATTATTGTCAGAATTGCAAAGTATGAGGGATTCACCCACATATGATCAAAGGATTCAGACTGTAAATGGGAACAGTACTAGCACAGAGAACTTACAGTGTTCAGTTATGAGTCTTAAGTTAAATGACTGTCATTAATTTGATTATTACTTTCTAAAATTCTTCTTTCTCCTCCTCTCTCCCTGTAGGTTTGTAAAAGAATGGATTTGGTCTGCCAGAGAATGTTGAATCAGGGATTTCTAAAAGTGGAGAGGTACCATAATCTGTGTCAGAAACAAGTCAAAGCACAGCTCCCAAGGTGTGTCATGGCTAGCAATGGCAATGCTTCACAACTGGGGATTTTGTTGGTGTGTTTCTTGATTGTGCTTGGGTGTGATGAGAGAGAGAGAAAAGAATTACTCTTAGTATCAGTATTTAAAATATATTATGTGTTATTTGTTAAATAGTCATTTGTAGTAAAGGGGAACCCGGATCTCAATAAGAGATACTTTACTATAGTTTCCTCCCTCTCGTCATTTCTGTTCAACATTTTACTGGAGGTTCTAGCCAGGGCAGTTAGGCAAGAAAATGAAATAAAAGACATTCTCGTTGAAAAGAAGGAGTTCCTCTCTCTGTTCACAGATGACATGATCTTGTATGTATAGAACCTTATACATAAGGAATACACTAATTATTAGAGCTAATAAATGAGTTGGGTAGGGATATAGGATACAAGATTGATATACAAAAATCAATTCTGTAATTGGATACACTAGCAATAAACAATCCAAAAATGAAGTTAAGAAGGCAATCCCATTTACAAGAGCATTAGTAATAAATATTACAAAACAAATGCAGGACTTGTACACTGAAAACTGCCAGACATTGTTAAAAGAATTTAAAGAGAATTAGACGGAAAGACATTCCATGCTGAGGGATTGGAAGGTTTTCTATTGTTGAGATGGCAATACCCCCTAAACTGATTTGTACATGTAATGCAATCCCCAACAAAATCCTAGCGATCCTTTTTGAAAACATTGGTAAGCTGATTTTACTATTTCTCTGGAAATACAAAAGACTTAGAATAATAAAAAACAATCGAGAAAGAACAGAGTTGTTGGAGGGCTACCACTTTCCAATTTCAAAACTTACTACAAAGCTGTAATAAAACAATGTGGTACTGACGCTGGGACACACATAGAGATCAGTGAACTAGAACTGAGAGTCCGTAAAATAAACCTCTGATTTTGACAGTTGATTTTTAACAAGAATGCCAACACAGTTCAGTGGGGAAAGAAGAATGTTTTCAACAAATGATGCTGGGACGACTGGGTAGCTACACACAAAAGAATGAAGTTGGACTCCGTCACACCACATACCTGTAAATGTCAGTGCTCTGCTGTAAAGCCTCAGATGAACCTGGGTTAGGCACTGGCTTCTTAGGTATGACACCGAAAGCACAAGCAGCAGCAGAAAAAGGCAAACTGGACTTTATCACCATTTAAAACTGCTTCGCCTCAAAGGACAACATGAAGAAAGTGAAAAGACAACCCACAGTTCGGGAGAAAATATGTGCAGCTTATGCAGCTAATAAAGGACTTGTGTCCAGATTTATGAGACGCTCTTAGATCTCAACACTAAAAGGACGAGCCAGTTTAAAAATGGGCAAAGGATCTGAATAGACGTGTCTCCAGAGAAGACATGCTAAAGTCTGCAGCCGGGAACGATGCTCGGCACCCTTAGTCACCAGGGCATTGCGAATCAAACGCTGAGACAGCACTTCACACTGAGTAGGATGGCTAAATACTAAAAAAGACAGACAGTGCGGGAAGGGTGTGGGCAAACTGGGACATTCATGAATTACCGAGGGAATTATAAAATGGTGCAGCCATTTTAGAAAGCAGCTTGTTCCTCAAAAAGCTAAGCATAGTGTTACCACTTGACCCAGCAATTTCACTCCTAGGTATAGAACCAAGAGAAATTAAACTATATCAACACAAAAGCTTAGATATGAATGTTCGCAGCAGCATTATTCATAACAGCCAAAAGGTAGAAACAACCCAAAAGTCCAACAACTGATAGATAACAAAAATAATGATATAACATGTAATAGAATGTTATTTGGCCATAACTGTGCTAAATGAGAGCAGATGTACCCCGAATGCCACATACTGCACAAATCCAGTTATCTGAAATGTCCAGATTAGGCAAATGCATAGAAACAGAAAGCAGACTAGTGGTTGCCGGAGGCTGGGGAATGGGAGTGACTGATAATGTGCGTGGGCTTGCTTTCTGTAGTAATGAGATTGGTCTAAAATTAGAGGTGGCGATGGGTCCACAACTCTGAATACACCCAAACCACTCAATTGTACATTTTAAACGTGTTTTTTATTATATGTGAATTATTTCTTAATAAAACTTTAAAAAGTTTAAATGAGTTCATTGTATGGGCCAAAAGATACAGTCTCTATATGTCCAAGTGTAATTCTTTTATTTTTCTAATTTCTCTGATTCTAACAGCCAATAGGCTTGATATAGGCCAAAGAAGCCCATAATTTTTTTTTCTAAGTATTTTGTCAGTAAGTGCTAGTCGTTAGCAAAGATTTCTGGACATGATTTATTTATCCTTACAGTTGAATTATGATCCCATTGTAGATTTCTAATTGGACATGTAAATGTTAGGTTGTTTCATTAAGATGTTTTGATTGTTTAACGCTTTAGTCCACAGCGCATCTTTAAAAGTTGCTTTTCTAATTATAGGAGAGAGTCAGAAAGGAGAAACCATTCATTAGCTCGTCATGCAGACATCCTTGCTGCCGTCGAAACAAGGCTTTCACTATTAAATATGACCTTCATGAAGTATGTGGATTCCAATCTCTGTTGCTTCATCCCAGGAAAGGTAAAATAGAATTGCTTACTTACAACAGCTGGATTGTACTATGTAAACTTTATTATAAAGTTACAGTGATTTTTAAATGTCAGAATTGCTCCTAATTCCCTGGAATGAGTTTTTGTGGATGGATTTGTATAGCTTCTTTCTGTACAGTATCTAATAGAAATATTGAGTCATTTGTGTGTTCTTTATATTTAAAATGTTAAGTATGAAATATACAGTAGGAACCCTGCTGTTCTTTAGAGAAGCCTGTTAAGAGTTCATAGTCAAGAAAAAAACGTTTGAACTTTTACTTTTTGTTAAGATGCCAGAGATACCGCAGCAGTGAACAAGATAAGTATTGTCCTGCCTTCAAGATTGTTATAATTTAGCGGGGGGTGGAGGGGTCGGGGGGGGGGGTGTGGAGTAGGAGGGACAAGCTGGGTTTTGTTTTATTTGAGAAATGTTTCATGAGACAACTTTATAAAACTTCCAGATTTGAAAAGAATGAATAATTATATAGCAATATACTCAGAGCTAAGTAATAGCTCTGTTTAACCCAGAAATAAGTATATTTAGCATATTGGCTGTTATTAAGTTAAAAGGCCCCAGTATTCAGTATGGTACTCACACCTTCAGTAGTATCATCCTTCTTGAATTGAGTGTAAATTCAGATGAAGTATGTCTATATCCTTTTTTTATATGGAAGGGTGGAGGTGGAATTAAAGGTCATTTTGCTACTTAGTTGACACTAGCAAAAGTATCAACATGGTTAGAACTAATTACTACCTAGTAAAATCGGAATGTTTTTTGTTATTTCCATAGATAATTAACATTGGCAATATTTTGTATGCACTTTCTCTATTTTCAGTTTTATGTGGTATTTATTTGGGGGCGTATTCTGTTTCTTTTCATTTTATTTTAAATATTCTTTGGTATATCTCACTTTCCTCATATTAGCTACATTGCTTTTTTTTTAGGAATTCATTTTTTTTTTAACTTTTTTTTTTTTAATTGATTTTTTACAGAGAGGAAGGGAGAGAGATAGAGAGTTAGAAACACTGATGAGAGAGAAACATCGATCAGCTGCCTCCCGCACATCTCCCACTGGGGATGTGCCCGCAACCCAGGTACATGCCCTTGACCGGAATCGAACCTGGGACCCCTCAGTCCACAGGCCGACGCTCTATCCACTGAGCCAAACCGGTTTCGGCTACATTGCTTTTTTGTAGGATACTCTAAAAGGGTGACCAGTTAGAAATTTTAGATTCTGATTATACACACACACACACACACACACACACACACAAAACACACTAGTATATATATTTTTAAAATATATTTTTATTGATTTCAGAGAGGAAGGGAGAGAGAGAGATTGAAATATCAATGATGACAGAGAATTGGCTGCCTCCTACACACCCCTCACTGGGGATTCAGCCTGCAACCAGGGCATGTGCCCTGACCAGGAATCGAACTGTGACCTCCTGGTTCATAGGTCAATGCTCAACCACTGACCCACGCCAGCCCGCCTAGATTCTGATTCTTAATGCCAGATTGTATCCTGATTTGATTGATAGGCCTTATCTCAAGTATTCCTGGGAAGTTCATTGAACTAGTTACCCCTATAGCCTCATTTTTATTGTATATCTCATTGTTAAGAATATGACTATTTAAGAAACATCTTGCCGTTTTCATGACCTCAGAGGCAGTTCAGTCAGCTGTTACTAACAAGAGTTGAGTTGTTTAGGCAGAGTCCATGTGGCCTGCACAGCCCAAGGTATTTAGTATCTAGCCTTTATAGAGGTTGCTAATCTTTGTTCTAATTCATTGGGATCATGTGATTGGAATGATGATCTTTACTGTCTAAACAAATAAGAGCAAATCCATTTTTTTTAGAAACCACTAGTTGACCTCTCGCTTCTAGTACCAAAATAAAAGGATAAACCGGCAGCAATGGAGAATGTCTTAAGTTTTCAAGATGCAGTCGGTCCCCTTGGGCACTTGCTCTGGACAGCTCCTTAACTGCAGCCTTGACCTCGCCCTCAGGAGAGGAGAGGTTGAAAAGGAATTTTGTGCCTAATTTTATCATATAGGCAGCTACCTATCTTTTTCTCTTGCCATTGCCCTCATCTTATATTTATGAAATACTTTGTAATTCTCAGAGCATTTATATATAGTGTCTCATTACTTTCCATCGCAGCCATGCAAGGCAGATAACAGTATTATTCCTCTTCCATTGGTCAGAAAACTGACGCCTGGAGACCGTAAGTGATGTGACAAAAGCTGCTCAGGTTTTCTGATTTCTCCATTGTGGGCTTTACTGTTTTATTCCATTTTTCCTTAATACCCATTTCTTCACAAGACCTTATTTTAATTTTTCTCCTGCAAACCTAAACTTGACTGGACAATTAAAAAATAGTAATTTTTGTCTTAATTACCACACTTAATTCAGCTTGGATTATTTTGTTTCTTAAAAGTGCCATCTTAGCCCTAGCTGGTTTTGCTCAGCGGGTAGAGCAGTGGCCTGCAGACTGAAGGGTTCCAGGTTCAGATCCAGTCAAGGGCACATGCCTGGATTATGGGCCTGAACCCAGGGTGGGGCATGCAGGAGGCAGCCGATCAATGATTCTTTCTCATCATTGATGTTTCTCTCTCTCTCCCTCTCCCTTCCTCTCTGAAATCAATCAGTTTTTTAAAGTACCATCTTATTTACAAAAACAGGCACAAGTCAGATAGGGACCTAGTTGCTGACCCCGCCACTACATTGATATCCATTCATCTTCTCTCCAAACTAAGGGGGTGCAGATTGTTGGCTTATTCCCATACACATTTCTCCAATCTTCTGACATTTAGAAGTTAAACTTTTTACAGTAAGCTTATGGTCAGTGTCAGCGTTCACATACACATGAGCTGGGTCCAACCCCAGCGGGTCCAGGGGTCCCCAAAGGTGTGGACGGAGTCGGCGAAGAAGGAATGACACGGAGACAGCATTCAGTTGATCAGCAGCCTAGCCAGGTTCCTCTAGCCAGGATCTCCAGCCAAGTTCTGGTCTGGATCTCCAGCGAAGTTCTGGTTAGGATCTCCAGCCAGGTTCTGTAGCCATGTTCCCTTGCTAGGTTCTCCAGCCAGGTTCTAGTCAGGTTCTCTTGCCAATTTCTGTAGTCAGGTTCAGTCCAGGATCTTTTGCCATGTTCTCTCGCTAGGTTCTCTCTCTAGGTTCTGAGGCCAGTTTCTGTCCAGGATTTTTTGCCATGTTCTCTCCAGCGAAGTTCTTCTGTCTCTAGAGAACGTTCTGTGTAGGTTCTGTGCCTAGGTTCTGTCTCTCTTGGTTCTGTCTTCTAAGTTCTGTCTTCTTACATCTGTATTTATACCAGTTGATTCCAATCCTATCAATCTCTATTCCAAAGGTTAGGGCGTTTCTTATCTCCATTCCAGGGAGTAAAGATTATGTAGCTTAAGCATGATTGTTCGTAGTTAAAGTGATTAATTACCCGCCTGGCACTTAGTTAACAGGTTTTATTCCCTCCCTAACTTCAGGGGAAAATCCCTACCTGGGGAAACCACCTTTCTCAGAGACCTTGGTTAAAACACATAGTGCCAACAAGGTGAGCAAACATATTAAGAACAGTATGCCATATATGCCAGGTCCCTTGAAACAGCAAGCATGGACCGGCTCCCGGCACACATGTGAGCAGAGGCCAACCATTTTGAGAGAATGGTTAGTTGGCCTCTGTACTATAGTACAGATCTCAAATCAGGAGATTTTAACATTGATACAATTACAATTAAATATCTCATTGATAATCCATATTCAGATTTCATCACTTATCCCAATAATACCTTCCTAACTATTATTTTCTCAGACCAGAATCCAATCCAGGGTCATACATGGACTTCTTAATCTTCTTTAATGTGGAATAGTTCTCTCTACTTTGTTTCTTGATCTAGATTTTTGAAGAGAATGGGTCATTTTGAAGAGTATTCTCTAATATGAACTTATGTTTCCAGAAAGTTGTATTTTTGTATCCTTTAAATTTGATTTTAATGTGATGACATTCTTAAAAATCAAATCAATTTATTCTCATATTGAATTTTTAGGTCCCTCCTTTTTCCTCCCCTCGCTGCCCCTGACAGCCATCTTGGCTCACTCTAGGGAGTTCTGATAACCTTTTTTGGACTCCATCCTATATAATAAAAGGCTAATATGCAAATTGTCCCCTCAACCAGGAGTTTGACAGGGAGTTCGATTGGGGGCGGGGCTGGCCAACCTCCCGTGTCCCCTCCCCCCAGCCGGCTCTGCCCAATTGGGGCAGGGCCGGCCGGACCCCACACGTGCACGAATTCGTGCACTGGGCCTCTAGCTCTTTAATATAAGCAGAGAGTAGAGAAGCACGGGCGAGGGCAATTACTGTGCCAGTTTGAACATTTGCATGATAGAGTGAACTGCAATGTCAGAAATGGGATGGCTGGTCACCATATTTGGTTTCTTCCATACGATTTTAAAACTTAGAAATATTTTTCATAACTAATATTTTATTATCATCTCAAACCCGGGCAGGATTCAGCATGTGGCGCATTATGTGAAAAGTGTAGAAAGAGCTTCTCGTGCTGCTTATCCTGTGGGATTTTATGGTTCCTATCAGGACTCAGCAGCCTGCGGAAGGAGAAGGTAGATAATGAGATTGTTCCAGAGTCGGGTGCTGGCCAGGTAATGCAGCAAGAGGAATGAGTGGGATTTGAAGTGGTTTGAGATATTTTGGTGGCAATCATTTCGTGATTCACCCACAATTGGGGAGGTAAAGGCCCATTGGAATAGATGTCATCCATCTGGAGGTTTTCAGCGATGTGAGTTACTTTCTTCAGGTCCATGCTGGGGCCATGGGAAGGATGAAGGATAAACTCCCAGGGATTACAGCTGAGGGTAAAATTGCCCCAAGAGGGTTCAGTTACTATTCCAGCAAGAGAATTAGGATTTTCAGAAGTTGGTTTCTTCTCCCTGTATACTATGCCTGTATGCTAATGTCTCCCCATCGCAGTTACCATGAAATGAAGAAGGCTCTCTTGCTACCCTTTGGTGACAGCAAGCAAGTGGGATCTGAGGAGACCTCATTCTAATCCATAGCAAGTTTGAGAGAACAAAACCTCCAGGGACAGAGCACGGTGGCAGTGTAGATGAGAGGAGGCGGTCAGGCGGGGTTCCTGGGGCCCCAGGAGACACATTCGGGCTAGGGTGAAGTGCGTTTGGAGGATTAGCAGAACCCCTGCTTGCACACAGGATTTAATGTCTTAGTTCAGTCTTCTAGTTTTTAGTATGTGTACATCCCTCTTTGTGGCACTTACTTATACATGTCTTCCCAGTTATACTGTGATTTTCTTCAGGGCAGGAGCTATATTCATCCTGATTCTTTAGCCCCAGCACAGTGCCTGGTACTTATTAAATGTAAGTATGAAACATATAAAGTATTCTAAGAAGGCCAAAGCCGTGTGTTCCAGATGGTAATATTATCAATGGCCAGCACATCAGTTAAATCATCCTACAGATTTTTACAGGAATTGCAGTCACGCAGTCACTGTTTAACTGTTTTCATATATATGTCTCGAAAGTGCTAATGAGAGCTCATTGTTTCAGGTTATTGATGAGATTTACCGTGTGTTGAGATATGTCAATTCTACCAGAGCCCCTCAGCGAGCTCATGAGGTGCTTCAGGAGCTGAGGGACATTTCCTCCATGGCAATGGAGTACTTCGATGAAAAGATTGTTCCCATTCTAAAGAGGAAACTACCAGGGTCAGATGTGTCTGGGAGACTCATGGGCTCGCCTCCAGGTACCTCTTGACTTGACTATGTTCAGTGTGTCATGTTCTATGTAGATGAGATAAGCTGCTCTTTTACTTGTTTGATCATATATCTGAACTTTCCTGTGTCTGTAAATGATCTGCAACATCATTTTTAATGACAAATTGGTTATAGACCATACCTTCCATGACTGATCCACTGCCGGACGCACACTTGTCTCTAGTTTTTCAGTCCTGAAACCACACTCTAAAGAACAGTCTTGTGGCTAAATTTTCATGCATATCCATTCCTATGGACCGAAAGTAGATTTATTACAGTGAGACTTCTCAGTGAAAAACTATATGTAGGTGTATATATATGTAGATCTTGTAGGCATATTTTTTGATGTTTCTGACTAGTTAATATTCATTATCCTAAAACAATTAAAAATACCAGATAAAATTCTTCCTGGAAATATCCAGTTAATTATTTTAGCCCCCAGAGTGTCTGGTTGCTACTTCAAAAGACAGGGTGCGTAGGCTGTTGTGAACACCGCCACTTCTGTGGTAGCTGTTTCACAGAAGGACACTGGAGCCCAGAGATCTGTGCCCTTACCTACTGAAGGACTAAATTGCTCGGTAGTCTCAGTCCTTGCAAATATGTGTTTTTTAAAACTTTGGTAAAACGTTTTGTTCGGGTAGTTAGCTCCCTGGAGTACTTACTCAGCGGGGGTAACTGAGTGCCTCGCTGTAATTTAATTATAAAGCCTATGGCATCTCAGCATTCATAATATGCCTGTTATTTATTGAGTACTTATTATGCGCACAGCACTGTACTGTGTCCTGTGGAGACTAAAGAGAAGTGTAGTACGTGGTGTCTGCCCTCAAGGATCTTACTATTTCAAAAGGTAAGACATATCCAGGCCTGAAGTTCAATTATCGTAGGCAACAGAAATATTTTAAAGGAGTGTCCATTTAAATGCCAAATGAGTAGCAGAGACAGAATCTTACGGAAGATCAGATAATTGTTGGCTGGACTGATAGGACTTCACAAGAGGTAAAATTGACCTGAGTGCTGATGGATTAGTGGAAATTGGATAAACAGAGAGAGAAGGAAAAGATTCTGGTATTTAAATATATTTTTTATTGATTTTTTACAGAGAGGAAGGGAGAGAGAGAGTTAGAAACATCGATGAGAGAGAAACACCGATCAGCTGCCTCCTGCACATCTCCTACTGGGGATGTGCCCGCAACCCAGGTACATGCCCTTGACCGGAATCGAACCTGGGACCTTTCAGTCCGCAGGCCGACGCTCTATCTACTGAGCCAAACCGGTTTTGGCAAGATTCTGGTATTTAAATGGACAAGGAGAAAATTAGCATGGGGTTAGGGCATGAACGGATCCCTCTGGTCCTTTTAGAAAACCTTCAGGAGAAAAGGTGGTTGTTGTTGTTTTTTAAAATAGGTTATTAGTTTAAAATAGTGATTTTTATGTCCATGTGACATTGTATTATTCCTAACAACAGTTCCAGAGCCTTCCTGCACGTGTCAGAAAGTCTCCATGATCATCAGGAGCGGTGTCCATTTGTCCTTAAAGTTGGGGCTTTTGTATGTAACTAAGTGCAGCGAGAATTTAAGAACATGATAGGTCTACGTCTGACTCCAATGTTTATGTTGGTCTCGGTAAAATAAGATAGAAATGTTATTTTCTTAGTAGGTCCAAAAGTGATTTACAGTATTTTAAATCCAAGTTTATGCCATTAAATGTCCTCCTCCATGCTGGCAGTCCACACTTTGCCACGTGAACACGAGAATCAGAATTCAGACTCATTTGTAGTTAAAACCAGGTGTCTGAGTGGAGTAATCCAGTAGACAAAGTAGACTGCAGAGAAGAAATGATCAGAAGTGGCAGAAGGACATTCCATTTCAAAATAAGCTTAATTAATGAAGTATTACTGGTAGAGTGACATTTTAAGTGACTAATGGCTGTTTTAAACTATTTTCCCACAGTTCCAGGACCTTCTGCGGCCCTAACAACAATGCAGCTCCTCTCCAAGCAAAACCCTTCCAGGCAAGAGGTGACCAAACTCCAGCAGCAGGTTAAGACAAATGGTGCTGGTGTGACTGTTCTCAGGCGTGAGATTTCTGAGCTCCGCACCAAAGTGCAAGAGCAGCAGAAACAGCTGCAGGACCAGGACCAGAAACTGCTAGAGCAGACCCAGATCATAGGCGAACAGAACGCACGGCTGGCGGAGCTGGAGCGCAAACTGCGGGAAGTCATGGAAAGCGCAGTAGGAAACCCCTCAGGGTCTGGGCAGAGTGAAGAGGCTCCCCGGAAACGGAAAAAGGCAGCAGAAGCCATAGACTCCCTTAGGAAGTCCAAACGTCTCCGGAGCAGAAAGTGAATGCAAACAGCTCTGGGCTCCAGAGGGAGGCCTGGCTTAGTCGCTTGAGCAGTCATGCATATCAGGACTCCGTGAGCAACGTGGCGTCCCCGAGGCTTCTAGGCGCTCAGAACACAACTGCAACTTGAACTCTCGTGATTGGGACATTCTTTCCCCGCTTCTCCTGGTCGAACTGACGCACAGAACCTTTTTACTTTGCAATAGATTTGTACTAACCAGACCTATTCTATCATGTTTTGAGGAGTTAACTTTTTTTCTGTGCAGCTCATGTTTAAAGTAAGTTTGTTTCTGCATATATGCACATTACTTAAGGATCTTAAACCAGTCTTGACAGACTAGAAGTTTAATACAGAAAATGTCCTGTTCACTTGAAAGAAAAGACCTACTTTTTAAATGGACAGTATCTTGTTTAAAAAAAAAAAAGTTGACTTTTTGTTATAAGTGACCTTTGTCTGGAATGTCTGAAAAGTAGTAAATGCTTTTTGGTATTGAAGTAATGGGTAACTAAAACGGACTTCCATAGTATTGACTGTAGAAGGGGCCTCTACAGTATTGACTATATATTTTTATAAACTACTGGCAAGGGATTTATGCAGTTATATCATGTTTTCAGTTCTCTTTGGGGCCACGTCGTACGTTTGCATGGATGGATGCATGCATTGCCTAGGCAACTCACTTAAAAAGCTCTTGCACTGGTATTGATCTTGAACCTCTATACTTCTCCACTTGTTAGAGCAGCGGCTGAGTTAATTTAAGCACTTAACATCGTCCACCACAACAGCTGGCCTTTGGGGGAGGGGGTCGTGAGTCCATTTGTCCTCCAGTTTTACAGGAACAATGGAGCATTAAAGCCCATTGCTTTATCTGTTCTCTGTAGGGTCCAGGTACACTGGCTAAGGCAGGACCCCAAATCCAAGGCTCTCTCTATCGATATCAGACCTCTGGTTACTAGTACTTTCCTTACTCACCACTGTGTGTGCTCCTGGATCAAGTGTGATGACCAGTGGGGTGAGAAGGGGACCCAACCTGTGGGATGCAGTTTTGCCATTGAAAGAAAGTTCACTGAAGAACACTGTACTACGAAAAAGCATTTTGATCATTTCATTTCTGGGGGGATAACCGGAGGGAAGCTTTTAAATATTAATTTCAAGCTTTCCTTGTCCTCAACTTTAAACAGAAGCTTTAATTTTTGCACTCCTGTGTTGAGCTTGTAACTGGAAAAGCATGTCTTGCACTGTCAGCCTTCTAAGCGGCCACTTTAACAGCCTCCAAATCGTGCACAGTGGTTATTTCCCCAGCTGTATATTTTTGAGACATTCAGATGTTACTGTTCTAGTTTTATTTTAATGTACTAAGTTATGTCATTATTTGACTGTTGTTTTAAACAACTGTTGCCCTGGGCTTCAGTTATTTAAAATAAATTTAGGTGTAATGTAGAAAACTGTCCCTTTCCAGGTGGGAATTAGTACCTGTATAAAACCTAAGGTTTTGGTAAGTACCTTAGTTGAATAAAAGCACAAAGTTGTCACCTTTTTTTATCCGTCCAACATGACATGGTTCTGCATTCTTCAGATTAACCTCACCAAATGGAATTTTTTCTGACCCATTTTTTATATTGTCCTTACATAACATTGTCCTTAGATTTTGATCAATTCTATGTCTAACTCTGAAACTCCATTTACAATGTAGTATGTTTTCAATGAAAAAACCATAAAATAACTTCCAAGTGTTTCATGGTTTGTTGGGAAGGTAATTTTAAAATAAACAATTTCCAGAAAAGGTTTGTCAGCCAAGGTCATCCGTAAAAGTCCCTGTCTGGAACTCATTTCCTCAGCAAGTCTCATTTTTTGTAATCATAGGATTTAGCCATATTGTCATAACTTTGGAAGAGGCCTACTGGAATATTCATGGCCTTTAGCAGTCTGCTTTCCTGGTAATAGGAAGACTTTTTTAAGTAACAAAGTACATGTTTACAGGTTTACAAAGTATGATTCTTATGCATCAAAGGGATATAACCTCAGATGGTTTCTTTAATAGTTGTTAATGAATTCTCTCAAGTTGCCTGGGATTCTTTAGAAACTATCTAGATACCCTAAATGTATCTGTAGTCTTCCATTAGGGAACACGAGTATTTGGCTTTCATTACAAGCTTTTACACATTAGAAGGTAGATTTTGTTTTGAAATCCAAATTTCTACAGTGTACACTTGTAATCACCTGTCCGTAAGATTAATGAGTTGCAGTTGTTAATGCATGAATGTTCCATAACAGTCGGAGAATAAAACACTACAGTTCTGTTGTTTGTTTAAGTCTTAAATCTTACTTAGGACATCTAGTTAAAACATGTTATGGTATTGTCTTGACCGATTTGGTAGTTTTTATACTTGCTTTTGGATAGCATAATGGTATTTAAGGTTCAACAAATCACAAATCCTTTTGATCAGCTTAAACTGACGTACGTTGTAGGTAAATTGTAAACTAGCCTCTCAGAGAGAGAACCATCCTGCCTGGATCCTACGTCTATGATGTAAATGCCACAATGTTAATGTCCTAGAACAACATTTCATGAACTATTCTTGTCATCTCCCTTGGCTGGTTTTCAGAGGAGATGTCTCTATTTTAATGGGTCATTCCCACTTACAAGGTGATTATGGTACAAGAGTCCAGACAGATCCAAGGTGAAAAGGCATCTAGAAGAGAAAAAGCAGACTGCCCCCCACAGGGTCCTTGGCTTATCTCCTACATGGACATGGGCTGAAACACGAGTTCTTTCGGAACCTGAGGTTAGAGAACCTGCTGTTTTTTTAAGCTGCTCTTTTGGGCAAACACGAGTGTATTCAGAGTAATCGTGCTTTAAAAACGACTGGGGTGCCATGCAGTCTGAAGCCACTGGTTTTGGAAGCAACTTCTTTTTGTAAACCATGTTTTCTGGAGTGTTGAACTTTATAGGGGCTTGCCTTAATCTCTGTTTAGTAGTTCCGAGATGTACGCTCTATTCTACTTGTTAAAATGTTAAGATATTCTATGTAGCCCCAAAGGTGGGTAAAGGTATAAATGATGCCTAAATAAATAAGCTAAAAGGTGTCACGGCAGCTGGAGTTTTGAGAGAAAATGGACATGTAGACATAGGCTATGTATAATAAAAACAATGGCACCTTAAGATTGCACTATTTTATGCATTATTTTCTATGCCATTTCATAGCCGGCACTTTAAGCTCCAAAGAAATGATGTATGATGTCCCAGTTGTCCCTTATTATTAATAAACTTTTTCTTAAGACAGGGCACTCAGTTCTATTTTACTATACTGAATCAGTTTCTTGGACGTGATTCCTTTTTTTGAGTTCTCTATTTCCTTAGCCATAATATTTTCTAGGATCTAGGAACTCCCTATCTTGTCAGTGTCCACCAGTGTATAATTTTAATTTAATGTAATGTAAAATCTCATACTTGGTGATCAGCACGTTTTTATATCCTGCTCTAGGCCATGAGTACCAGTTTGTTAACACTTAATCAAACCGTCTACAAGTGTCATATGCTGATAGTAAGATTTGAAGCCAGGAATAAAAGACATTCTGAAAGGAAAGGTCCTATGTAATGCAGCCTCTTGCAAACAGCTGTTTCTAGTATAAAATCCAATTCGATATGCCATCCAATTCTTTGGCTTGGGATCTCTCTGAATTAACTAGTCCACAAAAGATTAGTAAGTTAAAACCACTTAAATGTAACAAAATCCTATAGCCTGTCATTCTAAAGCGAATTATTTTTCAAAGATGCTAAAGTGATCTACAAAATGAAACTAGCAATTAGTTGGTTGCTGTGTACCCTGATTTTATTTTTAATAGCAATATACGTATAATCATGATAAATATGATAGGCTCAAGTCTTGTTGGCCTTCGTCAGCTCCCTAAAAACCTGTTCAATTTCTGAAATCAAAAAAATAAAAATAAATCCTAGCTTTTCCTGTTGTGTCTGAAGAGAATTGATGGGGTTTAGAAGCATCCTGGTAATCTGTTAGGTCCACGGCCAAAGTTTAGCGGTCCATATTCAAAACTCAGACCGAGAGTCTAGACGTGTTCGAAACTCCTTCATGTGGTACCATGTCTGTTTACTTATGCTCGTGAGCAGCAATAAATGACCCGTTTACCTTCTGGAATTTTCATTGTTATAACCGAATTCAATCATTGGAAAGTGAAAAACACCTCCCAGTCACACAACCGGGTACGGAAATAAAGGTGTTGTTACCAGCGCTGCCTGTTTGCCTTTGTATTTCGTGCGCAAAGGGTTGTGGAGCTCCGCTTCCCAAAGTGCCATGGGAACAGCTAGCTGCCTCCTCTTGCAGCAGTTGCGTGGGGCTTTACATGTGACCTGAGTCCTCACAGCTGCTCTATGAAGTTGGTTTTTCTCTGCAGGGAAGTTTTTAAAATATATATTTTATTGATTTTTTTTTTACAGAGAGGAAGGGAGAAGGATGGAGAGTCAGAAACATCGATGAGAGAATCATCGATCAGCTGCCTCCTGTACAACCCCAACTGGGATGTGCCTGCAACCAAGGTACACGCCCTTGACCAGAATCAAACCTGGGACCCTTCAGTCCATAGGCCGACGCTCTATCCACTGAGCCAAACCAGTCAGGGCTGCAGGGAAGTTTAAATTTGGGTTAAGCAACACGTCCACGATACCATACAAGTAAATGCCAGACCTACCTGCACCCAAAGCTGCTATACTTCCTGCTACATCCACTACACTAAATTCTACAATAGCTGGGAGCCATGAAACTAGATTACATCAATTCTAAATTTAGGAATAATATATAGATGAGCACCCTATATATCCACTAGAAGTAGTGTCCAAATCCCTCATGTTAAGAGTAACGTACAAAAAAAAAGTAACGTACAGAACTTAACATCTAGAAAAGGCTGGGCGTGGAGGAGGCCATGGTTTCACCCGAGGCATACAGTTAGTAAGTATTGTGAGGGCTTCTGGAACCTGTGACCTTAAGGAGGAGGCAGTCCTAGCGGATGTGGCCTGAAGCCCTCACTGGTCCACAGTCGCTTTACTCTATGCTGCCAATCAGTACAAAATTCATGACCACTAATTTTTCTTTTTGTTGCTCTGCCAGGAAGAATACTGATTCTCTTTTCAAAATTCCTTCAAAACGATTCCAAATTTCAATGCAATGCAATCACACACATTAATCTCACCCCCATCTGTAAAGAAGGGACTGGTAAAGAAATGGCTCAGAACAAAATGCGCAGGAAGAGCTTGGATACGTGCTTGACCCACTTTGTCTAGACAGCGGTTCTCAACCTGTGGTCGCGACCCCTTTGGGGGTCCAACGACCCTTTCACAGGGGTCGCCTAAGACCATCGGAAAACACATATATAATTACATACTGTTTTTGTGATTAATCACTATGCTTAAATTATGTTCAAATTGTAACAATGAAATTGGGGGTCACCACAACATGAGGAACTGTATTAGGAAAGTTGAGAACCACTGGTCTAGAACTTAGATGTTTAGAAAAGAGGTCACAGAGGACTTTTTGCTGCAGGATGAGGGTGACACAAGTGGGACCGGTTGTCCCAGCACCACCTCTTCATTCCAGTCACCCGGACATCACAGAAGCAGGAAGAGAGAGGCTGCGGCAGCCTCCCCAGTCTGCGGAAGGTAGATGAGGGTGGAACCTTTAGTTCCATATCCTACACAATATGTTCACGTTGTTAAGAAACCAAGGACCTTTACCAATATTATCATTTTCAAACAATCAAACAATTGGAAAACAAAAAATGTGCACGGAAGGACACCTTGATTGTAGAAGTATGATCTGCTTACCTCACTTGCAATTTCCTATGGCATCAGGAACTGTTGGGACTCACCTTAGCTTTTCACAGCAGATTGGGTAGCAGTGTCTTTCTAGAATAACTGGTATGATGGCCCAACAACAAATCACCTGGCAAGAATAAGGAAGAGGTGTGAAACCTACATAACACATTAAGAACTTATTTAAAAGTATTTTGATTGATTTCAGAGAGGAAGGGAGAGGGAGAGAGAATCATGGATCGGCTGCCTCCTGCAACACCCCACACTGGGGATCGAGCCTGCAACCCAAGCATTTGCCCTGACCGGGAATCAAATGGTGACCTCCTGCTTCATGGGTGGAGGCTCAGTCACCGAGCCGTGCGGGCCAGGCAGAACTTGTAAAATTCCTAACTAAATATGCCTGTGTCATCAAAATATTTGTCAATCCACACAGGAATGCTAGAGCCAAATCCTTTTCCTTCTCTTTAGAATGTCAAAATCCACATTCCATTCAAATGTAAAAGGTAAGGAAAAGGGAGGTGTAAATAAAAACTCCCTTCTGCCCTGGCTGGTGTTGCTCAGTGGATAGAGCGTCGGCCTGCAGACTGAAGGGTCCCAGGTTCGATTCTGGTCAAGGGCACATGCCTGGGTTGTGGGCTCGATTCCCATGGGGTGGGTATGCAGGAGGCAGCTGATCCATGATTCTCGCTCATCTTTGATGTTTCTATCTTCCTCTCCCTTCCTCCCTGAAATCAATAAAAACATATATTTTCTAAAAAGTGATTTAAAAATAAAAACAAAAAACAACATCCCTCCCAACCTTTGTCCTTAGACTCCCACTTATTTTCCTACAATGTAATCATTTTGGGGTGTCTTTCTAAACATTTCATGCATATGCAAGGAAACATATGTGTATTATACATACACAACACCCCCAAACCTGGTGCTTTGCATTTAATAGTACATCTTGGAGGTTAATTCATATTGACACATAAAGAACTTCCTCATTCTTCTGACTGGTGGTATAGTACAACACTGTACGGTTAATTGCATGTATAGTCAGCCCTCCGTACCCACAGGTTCCACTCCTTCGGATTCAACCAATCAAGGATTAAAAATACTTGAAAAATAAGTATTTTAATACTTTTTACTGACTGAACATGTACATCTTTTCCTGGTGATTATTCCTTAAACAATACAGTGTAACAACTAGTTATATAGCATTGGATTAGGCATGTTAAGTAATCTGGAGATGAGTTACGTATACAGGAGGATTATGTAAGTTAAGTGCAAATACTATGCCATTTTATATTTGGGGCTTGAGTGTACAGTATCCCAAGGGGTCCTGGAACCGATCTCTCAGGATACTGAGGGAGGACTGTGCCACTATTTATTGGTTTGTTTTTAGTTTAGTGAGGTGTATTCCCTTGGTATGAACCACTTAAAGATATAGACTTAAAAACAACTAGAACCATAATACTATTATCACACGAAAGAAATGAACAGCAATTTCTTAATACTGCCACATATCCAAGCAACATTTGAATTAAATTATCTCCTGTCGGTTTTAAAAAAAAACCACCACTTTGACCATTTGATCAAAATAAGGTCAGTGCATTGCAACTGGTTGATAGGTTATTTAAGTCCCTTTTTTTTCCTATTTTTTTTTTTTTATAGAAACATCAATGATGAGAATCATTGATTGGCTGCCTCCTGCACGCCCCCTACTGGGAATCGAGCCCGAAACCTGGGCATATGCCCTGACCAGGACTCAAACCCGCGACCTCTTGGTTCCTGGGTCCACGCTCAACCGCTGAGCTACACCTGGCTGGGCTAAGTCCCTTTTAATATATAGGTTCCCCCTCTTCTATCCCCACCCCCCACCCCCAGCCTTGCATTTTATTAAAGAACCTATAGAGGTCCTCACAGTCAGGATCTTGTGGTTAGTTTCACATGCGCCCCTGTCCCATTTCCTGCACGCTAGCAGCTGGAAATAAGTCAGCGCTTCTCAACCTGTGGGTCGCGACCCCTTTGGGGGGGTCGAATGACCCTTCACAGGGGTCGCCTAAGACCATCGGAAAACACATCTATAATGACATATTGTTTTTGTGATGAATCACTATGTTTTAATGATGTTCAACTTGAAACAATAAAATTGGGGGTCACCACAACATGAGGAACTGTATTAAAGGGTCGCAGCCTTAGGAAGGTTGAGAACCACTGATTCTAAGTGCTTGACCAGATGTGCGTGCGTGCACGTGTGTACATGTGTGTGCGTGCATGTGTGTGCGTGCATGTTCTTTTATTCTGAGTCACACCATGCCTGGCTGTCTTCCTTTCTGTAACTTTGGTCACAGTCTCTCTACTGATGGAGAAGGGGTAACTAATTCTGAAACCAAAACTTTCTGTCCCAGGAAGCGGCGGTGGCTGCTGTGACAGCGGGAGGCGGGGCAGCCTCTGGCGGGAGACCCGTCACCACAGACCCACTCCGGCTGCACGACACGTCCGTCCGGCTCCCTCACAGGTCGCCCCACGCGCGCTCCTGCGGCGGCCTGGCGGCCCGGAGGCAACCCCCGGGCTCCGTGCAGCACCTGCTGGTCCGCACCAACACCTGGCGCGCCGCCCTTACCGACGCCCGGGGTCCTGTGACCGGCCTTCTCGGAAGCGCCGGAGCGGCGCGGGAGGGGGTGGCGACGTTTCCTTCCCTTCCCGCCTGTCTCCCGGGCGGGGCGGGGCGGGGCGGGGCGCGGGGGGGGCCCGGCCGGGGGCAGCGGGGCCGCAGGAGCGGCTTCCCGCCGCTCGGACGAGCCCCCGAGCTCAGAACCACGCGTCCCCGAGCGGCGGCGCCATGGGGGCTCAGGCGTGCCGCGCACGCGGGTCACGCTCCGCGCCGGCCGGCAGGGGCGGGGCCTTAGCGCGGGGGCGGGGCCTATAGTGGGGGCCGGGGCCTGAGCCTATGGCGCGGGGGGCGGGGCCTTTGGGGCGGAGCCTGGGCGGGACTCCGCTTCATCCTCCCTCAGCGCCGACGCCCGCCCACTCTAGCCGGGCCGCCGCCGCCGCCGTCTCGAAGGATCCGGGAGCGGGAGCGACAGTCGGGAGCCGGTCCGAGCCGCCGCCGCCGCCATGGGGAACCGCGTTGCGCGGGAAGACTTCGAGTGGGTCTACACCGACCAGCCCCACGCCGACCGGCGCCGGGAGATCCTGGGTGAGGTCCGGGCCCGCGCCCCGTTATGTGCGTGCGCGCGGCCTCCCGCCGCCGGGGCGCGCTCTCCCAGCGCGGGCCCCGCACGCCCGAGGGCGCCCCAGGCCCGTTACGAGCCGGCTCCCCCGGCGTCCCACCGCCGCCCGGACGCCCCGGAAAGGCCCTCGAGGCCTCTGGCCGGCGCTCCGGGCTCAGCCCGGCGGAGAGCGTGGGGGGAGGGGGCAGTTCCCGCGCGCCCGCCGCGCCCGCCCTTCCTCGGGGAGGCGCAGGCATCCGGCCGGCGCGAGGGTGTGTGGGGAGCCGGTCTCCCGGCTGCTGGGTCGCCCTTGGGGGCGTCCTCTCCTTGGGAGACCTCCGCGCCCCGGCGGGCACCGTTGCCTCCTCCCCACCTCCCCCCGCGGGGCCGGGCGTGGTCCGGGCGCTTCGGGGGTCCATGCACCAGCGATCGGGAGAGGGCGCCGCCGCCCTGTCCCCTGGGCGGGGCCGAGACCCGGTCGGAGTGAGCCCTGGCGCTGCCCGGATGGGACCCGCGTCCCGTGCGCTCACGCGCGTTGTCGCCTTGATCTTCATCACTGGCTGCGACGCAAGGGCCGATTCTGCTACATTTGCATCCGCCCGGGGTCTGCAGTCCTGGAGACTCGAGCATGGAGACGAGCCGGGTCCGCCGCCGGTCCCCTGGGCGCTGATTCCGGCCTCCGCGCCCGCTCTTGGGGCCTAGTTACCGCCCTATGGGTGAGGGCTCTAGGGGTGCGGGCGCTCAGCCCCTGGGAGCTTCTGAATCACATAGACAACCCGCTTCTCTCCCGGTTCCTCGTAATGATGTGCCGGGCATTGGGTTGACTTCTTTGCAAACATTACCCATTCAGTCCTCCCAGTAACTAGGTCAGTGATCGCTGTTTGAAGGCGAGCAAAGGGTGGATAAATAACATGTTAGAGGGGGTTCTGTTCTGGGTTAGATTGCCTCCAAAGCAGGTGCCTTTAACTTCTTGGCTGTTACTCCAAAAATCAGGAAACTCACGGGTGGTCGGTTGAATAGGAGGAATTCTCGCTCATGCATTGTATTTTCCTAGGGTGTCTTCGCAGCATCCATTTGAAATCAAAGAGCAAACCCCTGGTTTTTGCTGGGGGAATCTAACGTTAGATATGTCATCGGTTGCTGCCCGTATGCGGCGGGGGTGAGGGTGGAGGGGGGGGCGCCACTGGGGATAGAGCCTGAAACCTTTCGGTGTATGGGGTGATGCTCCGAGCAGGTGAGCCACTGGGCCAGGGCTTGGATGCGTCCTTTTTAATTACAGGGCGTATTTTGCAAATCACACATAAGAGATAGGCCTTATCAACACATTGCCTAAGAATAACCAGGCGTCCACTCGGTGAAAATCAACTCCTGAAGACTGGATCTTAGCTGCTTAATATTCAGGAAATCAACGAAGTAAAAAAGTGCTTATTGATGCTTATCTCAACACTGAGCCTTTTCCCCCACACATTATCACCGAACCATTTCACTTGGAAAGATAAAAGACTCCGTATTGCTCAATGAAAATATGATTATCTCCCCAGCAGGTGTAAATACTGCCCCGTGTTCCATTTCAGGGGTGGAGTATCAGGAAAGATAAGAATCTGGAGGTTTGTTTACGTTAAATGTAAATGATAAGAGATGTCTCTGAAATTTGTCAGGTTTTGGGGGGAGGGAAGCACGAGGAAGCAGAAATATGTTGTTTAACAACCAACAACACTAAGTTTACATTTAGAGTTATATTAAGAGTAATATTAAAAGGCATCTGTGATCTCACTAAAGAACAAAATAAACTGATGAACAAAATAGGGCCAGAGGTATGGATGCAGGGAACGGAATAACAGATTCAGAGGGGGCAGGGGTGCTGAGGGGGAGGGGACAGGAAGAGATTAACCAAAGAACATATATGCATTATGAATAAAGACCTGGGTGGGGTGGAGGGGGGCAAGAAGGGAGAAGATATAAAATTCTCCCATTAAAGTGTACAATTCAGTGTTTTTTAGTGTATTCAGAGTTAGTAATTATTTCAGTTCAATTTTTAGGATTTTGTCGTCACCCCCAAAAGAAACCCTCTACTCCTTCAGTTCTTGGCCCCACTTTCCACTCTCAGTACTCAGCAACCACTCGTCTACTTTCTGTCTCTAGATTTGCCTGTTCGGGACATTTTTTATAAGTGAAATCCTACAATACTGGTCTTTTGTGACGGACTTCTTTCCTTGGCCTAATGTTCTAAAGGTTCATTCATGTAGTGTGTATGTGAGCACTCCATTCTTTCTTGTGGTCGCGTAATACTCACTTGTATGGCTATGCCACAGCTCACCTACCCATTCATCGTTTGGTAGGCTTTGGGTTGCCTTCACCCTTTGACTATTATGACCAGTGCTGCTGTGCACATTCACATAACACGTTATTGTAGAGATGTATGTTTCCACTTCTCTTAAGAGTGGCAGGGCTGGGTCCTTGGTAACTATGTCTCACATTTTGAGGAACTGCCCAACTTTTCGAAACCAGCACCATTGTGTATGGTTTTCAGCTACGTGTGTGGGTTCCATTTCCCCACATCCTTGTTCTGCTTGTCTTTTGTGTTACAGCCATTCCAGTGGGTGTGAAGTGCTCTCGCATTTAGTTTCAATTTGCATTTTCCTAATGACTGATAATGCTGAGTATCTTCCTGTGCCTACTGGCCATCTGTATATCTGTTTTGGAGAACTATTCAGATTCTTTGTCCATTTTGAATTGGGTCAGTAACTGTAAGAGTTTTAAGAGGTCTTTATATGGTCTAAATACAAGTCACAAGATATATGATTTGCAAACATTTCCTCCTATTCTGTGGGTTGTCTTCTACTTTACTGATAGTATTGTTTGCAAAATAAAAGTTTTTGATGCAGTCCAGTGTATCCTTTTTTTTCCCATTTGTCCTTATGTTTTTGGTATAGTATCCAAGAAACCATAAAGAATATTAAGATTTACTTCTTTTCCTTTTAAACCGTTGACATTCAATATTATATTAGTTTCAAGTGTACAGCACAGTGGTTTGGCATTTATATAACTTAGTACTTCTGTTTTCTTATGAGTCTTACAGTTTTCTTGTATTTAGACCTATGTTCCGCTTTGGGTTAATTGGTATAAGGGAGAGTGCAACTGTATTATTTTGCATGTGCACAGGCCAGCACCATTTGTTGAAAAAACTCTTCTTTCCCCGTTTACTTACATTGGCACCCTGTAGTACTGATTTTTATGTACTATTACGCTTTGCAAAAATTTGGTACAGAATTATTTGGAGCAAGTTGATCTGTCTGTCTGAGAAAACTGTGCATATGAGTTTCAGGATTTTAGAGTGCCATGAAATATGTGTTATTTTCTATCCTTTGTGAGATGTGTCATTTTGATTGTTTTATGAAAGGTAAAAATGCTGGAGCTCTGTCTAACCAGAAATAACACATCTTAATACAAAAGAATTATTACCCATCCGTTAACTGAAGTTGCTATTCTGCTGTGGGAGAATTGCTCCCAAAGTGCTTATACTTTAATGAATGGCTTATCTGAACCCTTCATTTACACCAGGAAAATTCATTTTAGACTAATTCACTTCTAGGCTTGTAGGATTACTTTCTTGGGGGCCTATTGCCTACAAATTATTAACACTGGCGAAAATGAACTAATACCGCCCTAACCGGTTTGGCTCAGTGGATAGAGTGTCGGCCTGCAGACTCAAGGTTCCCAGGTTCGATTCCGGTCAAGGGCATGTACCTTGGTTGCGGGCACATACCCAGTAGGGAGTGTGCAGGAGGCAGCTGATCGATGTTTCTCTCTCATCGATGTTTCTAACTCTATCCTTCTCCCTTCCTCTCTGTGAAAAATCAATAAAATGTATTTAAAAAAATAATAAAATAAAATGAACTAATACCAACAAAGATCAGAGGACAGAGGTTGGAGACAGAAAAGGGGAGAGGAGAGAAAGGACAAGAGTTATTCATCTGGAACTAACAGTATCCTTACTCTTTATATAAAACTAGATTTAAATGAAAACATACATCTTGCATTTTAAGCTTTTATTGTATTCTTCATTTCACATTTAGAGAAAAGAGGATAAAGCTACTCTTTCCCCTTCTTTGTCTTTTCAAGCACATTCTGCCCGGCCAGTGTGGCTCAGTAGTTGAGTGCCGACCTATGAACCAGGAGGTCACGGTTCGATTCCCAGTCAGGGCACATGCCCGGGTTTCAGGCCGGATCCCCAGTGGGGGGCGTGCAGGAGGCAGCCGATGAAGAACATGCTGAATGACTTCTCCCAAGAAAAAGCTCCTTCGGAACTTCTGCCTTCCTGGGCCCAACACACAAAACCAGACACATTCATTCTCCCCGGGTGGTTGGATCCAGGGGAGAATCTGCCTTTGCCATTAGGGACACTTTCCTACGTATGTAATATATTGCCAGACACATACACTAGATTTACCAGACCATGGCTTTAACTTAGTAAACCTTATACGTTTACTGTACAAAGAACTGTTAGGGGTGAAGAGGTAATTGGACAACATGAACTCTTTACTCCTTTGTGACTATCTTTTTGTTAACGTGGAGAGTCTACATTTTGAGGCTAATTTTTCCTACATAAATTCTCAATTTGTTGTGACATGGTATTTAGTAACTGTACTCTTAGAATCTACTCCTTCCTGAGGAGATCAAGTCTCTAATTGGGCATGTAATGATTTGGGGTGGGGGTGGGGGGGAATTAAGTGTGTTACTTTAATTGTTGATTTAATTATCATTGTAGAACTCTGCTTTTCTCAGTTCCTGATTTTTGTTTTGTTTGTTTTTTCTTTACAGCAAAGTATCCAGAGATAAAATCCTTGATGAAGCCTGATCCCAACTTGATATGGATTGTCATTATGATGGTTCTCACCCAGTTGGCTGCATTTTACTTAGTGAAGGACTTGGACTGGAAATGGGTCATATTTTGGGCATATGCCTTTGGCAGCTGTATTAACCATTCAATGACTCTGGCCATTCACGAAGTTTCCCACAACAGTGCCTTTGGCCACTACAAATCCATGTGGAACCGCTGGTTTGGAATGTTCGCGAATCTTCCTATTGGTGTTCCGTACTCCATTTCCTTTAAGAGGTATCACATGGATCATCACCGCTACCTCGGAGCGGATGGCATCGATGTGGATATTCCAACCAATTTTGAAGGCTGGTTCTTCTGTACCACTTTCAGGAAGTTCATATGGGTTATTCTTCAGCCTCTCTTCTATGCTTTTCGACCTCTGTTCATCAACCCCAAGCCAATCACTCACCTGGAAATAATCAATACTGCGGTCCAGCTCACATTTGACGTGATCATTTACTACGTTTTGGGAATTAAGTCTTTAGTCTACATGTTGGCAGCATCCTTACTTGGTCTAGGTTTGCATCCGATTTCTGGACATTTTATAGCTGAACATTACATGTTCTTAAAGGGACATGAAACTTACTCGTATTATGGGCCTCTGAATCTACTTACCTTCAACGTGGGTTACCATAATGAGCACCACGACTTCCCCAACATTCCCGGAAAAAACCTTCCACTGGTAAGTAAGGGAGAGCATACATACACTAATTTCTGACGGCTCTGTGATCAAAATTAGTCTCAACTTGCTTGTTTTAAAAGGGATCTAGGCCCTGACCGGTTTGGCTCAGCGGATAGAGCATCGGCCTGCGGACTGAAGGGTCCCAGGTTCGATTCCGGTCAAGGGCATGTACCTGGGTTGCGGGCACATCCCCAGTGGGGGGCGTGCAGGAGGCAGCTGAATTGATGTTTCTCTCTCATCGATGTTTCTAACTCTGTATCCCTCTCCCTCTCCCTTCCTCTCTGTAGAGGATCAATAAAATATATATATATATATATATATATATATATATATATATATATATATATATAAAAAATAAAAGGGACCTAGTATATTTTACAGTGAGCTTCCCATCAAAGACCTAATTTCAGTTCCCACTCCGGGACCCGGGAGCCCAGTAGGAATACTTAGGGTTGAGAAGTGTTGGAGGGTCTGCAGTCTGCTAGCTTCCAAGTCACTCAGGAATGGGGAGGGAACACATGGCCTTCCTCACTACTCACCTACATGGGCTGGACTGAGACTTAGTGCTGGTTTATTGTGGAAGACAGGTCCACAGAACTGATGTGCAGGGTAAATGGACTCAGTTTCCTGAACTGCTGACTCCCCAGGCAGGGGCCATCTGTTCTCACCACAGTAGATGTTTAGCGTATTGTTTATGGAATAAATGAAAGAAACTTTGACCCTCACCTTTTCATCCCCTCCAAAGGACCACCTTCCTAACTTCAGGTGTCTTTCTGGTAAATTCTCTTAGACTTTCCATCCTCAAAATGGGTAGTTTTTACAGTTGTGATAAAAACTGTTTCCATAAATCTAGAGAGAAAAAAAGTACATATGTATGAAATGTAATAATAGTTTGTCTTGATTTTTTAAACCAATCAATATAAGCCAGATATTTTATGCTATTACTGCCTCCCAATCAAATTTTATCGATTTCCTCAAAGTTTTTCTTGTTGGCTGTTTAAATATGTAACATTCGATTGGATTTTCAATTGAGGAAAGAAAAACCTAGAAAGGACATTGGGTCAGTGGGGAAATTCTGAATCTGGACTGTGTAATAGATCACGTATTGATGTTAAACTTCTGGGGAATGAAATGGTACCATGATTTTGTGGGGAAATGTCCCTGTCCTCAGGAAATACATGTTGATTATTAAGGGTGAGATATTAGGGGTAAGTTGTCACAGAATGTCTGCAACTTACTTTCAAAGGTTCAGCAAAGAAAGCCAAGTATGTGGTGTATGTTATAGAGACACAGTGACTGACACAGTGTGAATGGGTGGGCCGAGGTGAAGAGCATGTGGCTGTTCGTTTACTATTCCATCAGCTTTTCTGTTCATCCTCACCCAGCGATACTTTTCCCATTGATTTGTAGACAGAGTGGGAGGGAGGGGGAGAGACACATTGATTGGTTGCCTCCCCCACACGCCCCGACCTGGGCCCGGGATCAAGCCTGCAACTGAGGTGCATGCCCTTGACCGGAATCGAACCCGGGACCCTTCAGTCTGTGGGCCGACACTATCCACTGAGCCAAACTGGCTAGGGCCCGTCAGCTTTTCTGTAGTATAAATCAAAATAAAACGGGAAACACACCACACGACTGTGTAAAAGCCACGCTGGACCCGGTGTAACATGACGCCGGTTTGTCACTGTGCCCGCGTGCTGGCCTGCATTGAGGGTGGCCTTTGCCTCTTCCCCAAGGAGGCAAGTACACTTTTCCTTACTTTGTAAAAGGTTGTGGAGAAAGCTGGCTGCCCTTTGAACGAGAGAACCTTCTCCAACATAAGCCACATACTTGTCCTTGTTATTTCCTTTCCCAGACGGAAAACTGAGTTCAGTTCAGGTATTACTGGACTTGAGGCCCCGGCTCATGGGTGTCTCACTTCCCCTGTATCTCATGCTGTTAGAATACATTGCTTCCCGCTGGCTCTGACCTGAGTCCAGTTGGATTAGGATCCAGGTGTAGTTATGTGTGTGGTCTGTGGATATCCTTATTCGTGGAAGAGCTTGAGGAATGCTGAAGGGCTGTGTCCAGAGGGATTCGATCTCTCTGTTTCTTCTGACTGGCTGAGAATACGCTGTGGGAAGCTCTCTCTGGCTTCATTGTTCCTTGGGAGTGGTACACCGTCTGGTTCTCCACAACCAGAAAATACTATGGCATTTCCCGAACCGAAGGAGTAATTTCAGCGTGAACAGTCTTTTTCTCGCTGTCTTCCACCGCCTTGGCTCCTGCTGTTTTCTTTCCCTTTGGGAGTTACCGGGAGAGTTCTGTACATTTCGATGAAGCCATGGGACCGGTGTGCTTGCTGGTCACACTGGCTGTCGTCACTTTCAAAAGACATTCTCCACTGGGGGTGGCAGACCTTGCTGAGGCTGGGTAGGCGCCCATCCACTGGGCCTGCCAGTCATTCATTCCTATTTGCAGGCTCCTTGGCCGGGTCACGTGATACCTTTATATCCTATAATCCCTGCAGGTGTGCTTGAGAAATACCAAGTATCTGCTGGTAAAGATTCCAAGGGCCAAGCTTGACAAATAAGCCAGATATGTAGTCCCTCGGGGCTTGATAGCAAAGCGTCAGGCAGCCCAGGGTCAGGCCTGTTTTACTGTGGAAACTGCTTAGAGTTCCTGAAGCTGCTTGGGTGATTGGAGAGGCTAGGAGAGAGGAAGGTCTCGTGGTCTCGGTGCTGTCACATGCCCGTCCGTCCTCTGCAGTCGCCTCGGGGAGCCATCACTCACCCTGCTGTGTTCTCTCCCCCCAGGTGAGGAAGATAGCTGCTGAGTACTACGACAGCCTGCCCCACTACAACTCCTGGATCAGAGTCCTGTACGACTTCGTGACGGATGACACAGTCAGTCCCTACTCGAGAATGAAGCGGCAACAGAAAGGCAAGGTGGAGCTGGACTGAACGTGGCCGCAGCCAGAGGCATTCCTCTCTGGAGCCCCCAGTGGCCACAGGTGGGATTCAGCGGTCAGCTGCCGGCGTACAGTTTCACAGGATGGCCTCCCCTGGTACCAAGAAGCTAACCTGGCTCAGCGGACAGACAGCCTGTCCATGCAGTGTTCGGCTTTCCATTCAGGAAACGTGTTTGTGTCTTTTTGAGGATGGCGTTTGACATTTATGAGCAGATCATAAAGAGCTTTGACGAAGCTACTTCTCCTATATTATTTTCACTATGAATTGTTACTTTCTTATAACAGCTAGTAGCCTGAGCAATTAGTCACAATAAATAGTATTTATCACATTTTTGTACTTGACTGTCTTTGTATGACTCTGCTCGTCAAGGTGCTGGTGAGCTGACTATAAAATTCCGCCAGGAAAAACAAAAGGCCTGGGAGTATCTTCCACTGCGAGCTGAATTTCTCGTTTTTAATTTTCACAGTTGTACCTGGGACCTAAATTAGACACTGCTGAGCCCTACACAGCCTTATCAATAAAGTCCTTAATGGATCTAATCGTGTCCAATATGCAACTTGCTTTTTCAGGCGCACTGACTCTCAAGCGAGAAGCAGCTCACTGTTGGTTTCACGTCACTGCAGTGGAAACTGGCTGCAGGCTGATGGGAGATAGTTGGTCTCGAGTGGCCAGTGTCACGGCTGGGAGGCTGCAGCCCTGCTTACCTGAGGTGTGTCACTCAATTTAGTGTAATGCGTGAACTATTTGCAAAGTAAGACGTGGTATCAAAAAATCAGTAGTCTACAATGTGTGCGCAACACCAACCCTCGGGCAGCCTTCATATGAGCCGTTACAAAATCCCTGTTATTTTTTTCTCGATATAAAATCCCAGTGTTTATCACTAGCCCGATGTGTTGGGTTCCCCCAGCTGAGGGGGCAGAGCCTCGTGCTCAGGACTGCAGACTTTCATCTCCCCACCAAAGGACTCCGCTTTCCCTCTGATCCTCCTGCTCCGGAAACGTCCCCGTGTCTTTGAACTATTTGCTTAAAAAGCCATTGCTTTAACGTTTAAAGTGATAGTAGAGCCAACTTGCCAATTCAGATACACTGCGCCAGTTGGTGGAAAGTACCGGAGACATCCCTGTGGCTTATTCGATGCGAGATGGGAAAGGGATTGTGTTCTCACCAAGCCCTCCAGGCCCCCTGCCTGTAGGACTAGCCAGTGGCTCCAGCTGCCCGGCTTGCAGCTCGATCCCCAGTGGGGGTGTGCAGGAGGCAGCCGATCCATTATTCTCTCATCGTTGATGTTTCTCTCTCCCTCTCTCTTCCTCTCTGAGATCAATAAAAACATATTTTAAAAAGGAAGACCAAAGCCCACGACATCATCAGCCTCTTCAGATTCTTCTTTCTTTGCTCCACTCTCTCCTCAGCTGGGGCAGGGGCAGGGACAGGACCTCCTGCTGGGGTGGGGCCACCATCCCCGGATGCAGATGCCGACAAGGCTCTGTTGAAGTTGGCCAGGACCTCGGCACTGCTGCTTTAATGAGGGAACTGATCCTATCTTCCGTGGCGTGCCTGTCACATCATCATACAAGATGAGACAGGCTGTGGAGTGGGTGAGGACGAGTGACAGGCGGGCAGCTGCAGCGCGTGGTGCACACACACCAGATGAAGGGAGGGCCTCGCCCCACCTTGGCCTTAGTACCTCAGCAGAAGCGGAGGAAAGGGCCAACCTGAAATTCTCATGTGAAACAATGTTTAAATCCAGAGCCAAAGGCATTCATTCATTCATTCATTCATACATTCACTCTACAGGCACTTGGCCAGGCATCGCTTTAGGCAGTGAGGATACAAAGACAAAACATGGTCCCAAATTCAGGAGCTGATGTTCTGGTGCTGGGATATGCGTGGAATCGGAGTTCAGTAATAAAGAATCAACGCCTGAGACAGGAGAGTCTCGACGTGGCTGGAGCCATGGAGGGCGCACAGCTGCCATCGTAGACAGGACGTACGTGCACTATCACTGTAATCCACGTTGGCCCGGTGAGGGAGACACATCCACGATAAAAGGAGGCATTTTGCAGAAATTAGCCTGAGGGCACACACCACACACTGCCAGGGACTGAACGCTGTGGGAGCCTGGGAAGGTCTTTGTCCGAACAAGGTGATGCCTTGTTCCTTGTCTCGTTGGGAAAGTCTCCCAGCAGCCTGTCATTGGAATGCAGTGAGGAGCGTCTGATGACTTAAGGCTGGGAAGGCCCTGAAAAAAATCCCCTTTGAAACACAAGAGCACTAACCCCCTCTTGGAATGTTCGATTCTGAGACAGGGCAGGGAGGAGCGAGGAGGCACCTGGCCAGGGAGCTGAAAGGGGTGTGGTGACACAGGGACAGTCCCGACGGGGAAAAGAAGCAGGATCTGACAACACGGGTATGTAGGTCAGATCACACTGCAGGGGCTTTTTGGGTGGAAAATTAATGACAAGGTGGAGTCACCTGAAGAAAGGCGAGAGTCAGCTGCAAAAAGACAGCTTTGACTTTGCCAGGTTGAGTCTGAATTGGTAGGTGGCTCATGAAGCTCCCAACTGGGCCCAATCGAGGGGGGGCTTTCAGATGCTGACAAGTCAACACAGCTCTGCCGTTCAGAGGGGAGCGGCTGTCCTGGGCCTGTGTGCGTTGGCACGGAGCCTGAAGCAAGGGGTTGAGGACAGTATCCGGGGGGTTCTCGTTAACCAGGCTGCAGAGGGGACTCTGAAGACACAGCACCCCTTCTTGGATCTGGGGCACACTCCTAGAATTTTCTTCTAAGGGCAGAAGCCAAAGAAACACAGGAGTTTCCCTATCGAGCCGAGTGGAGGCCGTGTTACTAGGTACACATCCTGTACCTGTAATCCTTGGGGAAGAAAACGAAGGGCAGCTTTGTGGGGAAGGCCTGGGGCAGGGGTCCTCAAACTACGGCCCGCGGGCCACATGCAAATACAAATGTTGTATTTGTTCCCGTTTTGTTTTTTTACTTCAAAATAAGATATGTGCAGTGTGCATAGGAATTTGTTCATAGTTTTTTTTTAAACTATAGTTCGGCCCTCCAACGGTCTGAGGGACAGTGAACTGGCCCCCTGTTTAAAAAGTTTGAGGACCCCTGGCCTGGGGCATTGAATCGCCAGCAATGTTGGATTCTACTCCTTGTAGATCAGCGATGGCTGATCTGAGGCCACCACCATCGCCCTCCCTGTCAGGTCACTAGCAAAGGCCCTCAGGGAGGGTCCAGTAAGACCCAGAGTAACCTCTCATTTGTTCAAAAGGGAAAGGGGCCCTGGCCAGCGTGTTCAGTGGTTAGAGCATCGCCTGGCCCCGCGGGGCGGAGAGTGCGGACACCAAAGGGTTGCAGGTTCAATTCCTGGCCCTGGCTAGGGCATGTTCAGGAGGCAACCAATCCATGTGTCTCTCTTACATCAGTGTTTCTCCCCCGACTCCATCCTTCCCTTCCACTCTCTCTAACCAATGGGGGGGGGGGGGAGATAAAAGAGAAAGGGCCTATCATTGTCCAGTTATTTTGGTTTAAGTCTCAAATTTCCCTCCCATTTAGTAGCTGAGGTTTTTGTTTTGTTTGTGTTTTTGGCACAAGGGAGTGTCTGGTTCCCTTCCCAACCTCAACAGCTATCTCCCATCTTAACCATAACCAAACACCCAGACACCTGCTGTCCCCTGCAGGCTGGGCCAGAAGCACGCCAGAAGGTGAGTTCTTTCCTGGCAGTGTCTCCAATAACAGTGCCCTGTCACCTTCCCTCTGTCCAAGCAGACGCCTGCTTCCCCGCTGACAGTAGGCGCTAGCCCGCCGAGCTGTGTTCAGCGCCTGCACCGTCCACTCTGCCAGGGGTCCTCAAACTTTTTAAACAGGGGGCCAGTTCACTGTCCCTCAGACCGTTGGAGGGCTGGACTATAGTTAAAAAAACAACTATGAACAAATTCCTATGCACACTGCACATATCTTATTTTGAAGTAAAAAAACAAAACGGGAACAAATACAATATTTGTATTTGCATGTGGTCCGCGGGCCGTAGTTTGAGGACCCCTGCGTCTTAGCCCTGGGAGCACGTCTAAATCCCGCTCTCTCTCTCTCCCTCCCAGGGTGGGGTCAGCTACAGAGCCCCGGGCGGGCTTCCTGCCGCCTCTGCTTTCCAAGGGACTGCCCGCCAGGCCAAACTGGGGCCCACCACCATCATAAATAACTGGGGAGGCTCACCCCACTGCACCCCACTTTGAGGCCTCAGAGTTGAAAAGAACGACTCCAGATTCTAGTTCAAACCCTCCCGCCCTCAATTGTATAAAAGCAGTTTCTTCATCCCTGCTCCCTTCTCAAAGATAAGTAGACGAGTAAAAGCAAGAGAAATCGCCAACAGTTAAACCTGGATGACAAAGTCAATTAACGCCTAAAGATTTTTTTTTTTCCCCTGTAAGAGCACTCGATTCCCTGGGCCTCAGCCCAGCCCTTCCCGGGCCAGAGCCATTTAACTGAAGCAGCTGTTTCCCCAGAGGCACAGGCGGGAGCTCAAGTCAAATCTCAAATCTTCCTTAGTCCTTGGAACTAAGTCCTTGGGAACTGAGCTGGCGCCTAATTCCCTCCTGTTAGGAGATGCCACCCCTGCGCTCTCGGCCTCTAGATCAGCGATGGGCCCGGTGGCCTCCCGCCCTCTCGTCTCTCTGCTGACCCCTCTCGTAGGATCACAGACCAGTGTGAACAGGTACCAGGGAGATGACTGTCACGTTCCAATCCACCATCATTAGCTCCTTTGAAAGCCCACAATGTAAAGGAGGTAATGGTCGCCTCATTCAGAGGAGGAGGAAACTGACAAAGTTAGGCAACCAGCCTGGGGTTGGCCAGCTTAAAGTCTGAGGAGTGGCAGAACCAGACGAGGCTTTAACGAGCTTCGTTCTGAGCCTGAGCCCTCCAGACGGTGACAGCTCCTTCAGTCACCTCCCCGAGGAACCTGCTGGTGGTGTGGGAAATGGGGGTGTTGGGCCACCGTGCCTTCCGGGCCGGAGCCCGGGCGTCTGCATGCTCCACCATAGAGGACAGCGACTGGGAGGATGTCCTTCCGTGGGGAGGCCTGGGCCCATCCCAGGGAACATCCCAGAGACAAAGAGCCGATGAGGCACAGCGCTGTCTCAGCGCCCAGCTCAGGCTCATGGCTGCGTTGCTGGAGAAAACCGTGCCATTGCGCCACCCCTGTTTGGACCTGGCTGCCCCGAGGGTGGCCCCGGCTCTGTACAAGCTTGCTGAGTGACCTAATAACATAGGCCAGGGTAGAGGAAGAACCTGAATAATCACAGGTATATTAAGAAGCCAAAAGACCCAGCCAGTGTGGCTCAGTGATTGAGCGCTGACCTATGAACCAGGAGGTCATGGTTTGATTCCTGGTCAGGGCACATGCCCGGGTTTTGGGCTCGATCCCCAGTGGGGGGCGTGCAAGAGGCAGCCGATCAACGATTCTCTCTCATCATTGATGTTCCTATCTCTCTCTCCGTCTCCCTTCCTCTCTGAAGTCAATAAAAATATATTTAAAAAGAAAGAAGAAAGAGCTGGCTCAGAAGCCTATGGCTTCCCAACAGCCGCTCTGCAAAGCCCAGTTTGGAGCGTCCGACAGCCATTGTGGGAAGAGCAGACACGACCCGGGCCCCGTTTGCCAACAAGAGAGGACGGTGGCCATGCAGAGGTCCAAGCTCCTCACACCGCTCACTCCTCCTCTGGGCGACCGCACGGCCTGGGAGGGGGGTGCCGGGAAGGGATCCCACATTGCGGGAAGTCGCACCACCTCCAGACATCTCAGAGCAGCAACGGGGCAGGAACACAGGATTTCAGTGCCTGTGGGCCTGGAGCCAGGAACTCACTTCTCACGGTCCCAGGAAAGACACCGTCGCAGGCTGCCTGGGTTTGGGTGCCACGGTTACCACTGCCGCTGGGAACATCACGGTGTTGGGACTGATCACTGGACAAAGGACATGTCACAAAGCGGCAGGCTATGTCCCAACTGCTCGCTGCCCAAACGTTTTGAGTGTTTTTAGACATTTTTTTTAAATGGTGGGAAGATACACAGCATACGATTTGCCATCGTACAGTTCGGTGGCCTTAACCACACTCACGCTGTCGTACAGCCGATCTCCAGAACCTCTCGTCTCCCAAACTGAAAGTCCAGGCCCACTTCCCCTTCCTCCCCAGCCCTGGCCACCACTTTCTGTGTCTGGGACTTGGCCTCGATTGTTTTCTGAAGTCAGCAAAACGCTTAACTTTGCACGGCAATGCGCACAGCACACATTCCACAGGAGGCTGCCCACACTGGGGACGCAGAGGCAGGTGAGTCAGAGAGAGCCACACCCTCCCAGCCCCAGGCCAGGGCCACTCCCAGCACCCCGAGTCCTGCCTCTCGCAGCTGCAGGCTTAGGGGCGGGGGGGGGGGGGCGGGGGGGGGGGCTGTTCACCCTGTCTCCCAGGCCTCAATCACCCCACCTGCCCGCTCCATAGCCCCTGCGCCAGGCCTGAGGCCTGGCAATCCTTTGTGCTTCCGTTACTGGCCACCACCAAGCGATATTAGTGGTTGACTGTCAGCCTATGAACCAGGAGGTCACAGTTTGATGCCCGGGTTGCGGGCTCGATCCCCAGTGTGGGGCGTGCAAAAGGCAGCTGATCCATGATTCTCTCTCACCATGGATGTTTCTCTCTCTCTCTCTCCTTCTCCCTTCCTCTCTGAAATCAATAACAATATATTTTTAAAAAAGCTTATCCTGGTCCTTACGCATCTGCACTCAGGGTGGCTGTGCTGGGCTGGTGTGGTGCTCTAAGCACCCAATTTGAATAGACACGGTTGCAGGACTGGAATGGCCACGTGAAATGGGGTTTTCAAAACTCCGCTTCCTGTGAACGTGTGTGTGGACGCATCAGATGGGAGAGGGGCAGAGGGAGGAGGAGGCGCTCATCTCCTTTCCCCAGGGCCTGGCCTCCCACACGACTCGCATACGTGCGTGTCAGCACACACACACACACACACACACACACACACACACACACACGATCTCCAGGCCTGTGTTCTGCTTTCTGATCGTCCCTCCCAGGCCATTGCTCACGGCTCTCCTCCCTCTCCCTCCCCTCCCCTGCGCCCCCCATGGCCCAGTCACCATGAGCAGGGCCCCCCAGTCCCCGCGACCTGGGACTGATGGATCTGGGAGCAGCCAGTCCCTCCTGACACGCAGCTCTCACCTAAGAGCCACCTCTTTAAAGAAGCCGTCCCTCGGGACCTGCCTGATTTCCAGTTTCACCCCAAACCCACCCTGAGACAAGCGTGCGGTGCCAGCAGCTTATGGGAAAGGTGTCCCCCTGGTTACGGAGCCCCACGTGCGTTCTGTGTGTGTTTTTCCTCTATCTGCACTGATGAGATAAGAGTTGTTTAAAAGCCCCTCTGAGCGGGGAGGAAGCGGAGCTGCACATTCACCACTTCCTGTCCCTCCTTGTCTGATGGTTTCTCTTGGGGACGCTCTGGTCTGTCAGGGGCGGGGAGACAGAGAAAGCCTGAGGCACTTCTGTGCAAGGCACCGGGCCCTCCAGGGTGGGAGCAGAGGACGGGGAAGGGGGGGGGGGTGGCCCTGATGGGTGCCCCACACCCACCCTGAGACACGAGCACTCACCTCGCCATTCTCTATCCTGGTCGCTGCTGTGATGCTAGACCAGGGGTGGGCAAACTTTTTGACTCGAGGGCCACAATGGGTTCTTAAACTGGACCGGAGGGCCGGAACAAAAGCATGGATGGAGTGTTTGTGTGAACTAATATAAATTCAAAGTAAACATCATGACATAAAAGGGTACGGTCTTTTTTTTTTTTTTTTTTTAGTTTTATTCATTTCAAACGGGCCGGATCCGTAGTTTGCCCATGGCTGTGCTAGTCGCTCGCTTTATTATTATTTATTTATGTATTTATTTATGTATTTATTTATGTTTAATCCTACCCGAAGATATTTTCCCATTGATTTTTAGGGAGTGTGAAAGAGAGAGGGAAAGACAGAGAGAAATATCGATGTGAGAGAAACACATCGGTTGGTTGCCTCCTGCACGAGCCCTGACCAGGGCCTGCAACCAAGGTACGTGGCCTTGACCGGAATCGAACCTGGGACCCTTCAGTCTGTGAGCCGATGCTCTAACCACTGAGAACACCAGCCAGGGCACGGGGTGGTCTCTGAGAAGTGGGATTGTGGATGACCGCTCCTCCCTCCGAATTTCTAAAATTCCTTTAGCAACAGAACAGCACACTGAGCAGAAGTACCCACGAGGGTATTAAAACCCAGCTCCGCCTTGACTGCTACCCACAGCCAGCACCGAAGTCCTCTCTCCTTCCATGAGTCACCTGGCTTCTGCCCGGTGACGACGCTTGGAGTGTTGAACCCCAGACCTTTAAACTTCTCATCGCTGTTCTTTGTTTCCTTAAAGAAGGCTTTTCAGTGGCTAAGGCTTGCCCGGCTCTGCCCCTCTCTTGCCGCGGGATAATTTCCACCCACTCTCTGTGGCCACTTTCTTCATCTGAAAATAGACAATAGTCTCACCTCCCTTCCCAGGGCTGTTGTGCAACTGAATGAATTAAAACGTGCGAAGGCAGGTGGCTCCGCACGGACACTGGTAATGGCCTGTGGTAATGACCTCAGCCTGTGGGCGGTGATGTGAGACCCCCCGGGGCCTGCAGACACAGGGATTGCTCTGCACACTCGACCCCACCCCCGCAGAGGTCATGGGAATCCCTACCACAGATGGAGCCTGCGACAGGTGCAGTGTAGGGCCGCCCTGCCCTGGGGGGCTTCCCGTACAGGGAGGACAGATGCGTCCTTGTAAGACCACCCACCTGGCCTGGGACGAGACTGGAACATGTGTGAGGGAGCTGCCCATCAACCAGGAAGAGGCCGACAAGGTGCATTTTTTGTTTTATCCTCACCTGAGGATATATATATTTTTTAAATAGATTTTTACTGATTTCAGAGAGGAAGGGAGAGGGAGAGAGAGAAACATCAATGATGAGAATCATGGATTGGCTGCCTCTTGCATGCCCCACACTGGGGATCAAGCCTGCAACCTGGGCATGTGCCCTGACTGGGAATCAAACCGTGACCTCCTGGTTCATAGTTCGATGCTCAACCACTGAGCCACACCAGCCAGGCGGGGGATATGTTTTTGTTTTTAGAGAGAGAGGAAGGGGTACAGAGGAACTTGGATGTGGGAGAGAAGCATCGATCGGTTGCCTCCGGTGTGCACTCTGACTGGGATCAAACCCGCAGCCTTTTTGGAGTCTGGGATGTCGCTCCCACGGAGCCACCTAGCCAGGGCAGGTGCCATCACTGCCCATTTGGTTCTGATGGAGACGCTGGTAGAGCGTTCGGGGACAGTGGCAAACCTGGGAGTGAATGTCCCTGTTTTCCTCCTGGGACTGATGGGCGTTTAAGTTATGTAGCCCACGTGGGTCAGAGTGAGGAGCCAGGGGAGGGCGGCAGCCCCGTGCACGTTACCCTACACCCTGACCTTGTAGAACGTGCAGAAGTCGCCCCGCAGGGGTCGCTCTCACGTCCCTTCCTGACCAGTCCATGTAAATAACCCCCGACCCACAGACCCACACAAGCAGCCCTCTCCTTCAGCTGCATCGCTCTTATTCTCAGGCCATTCCCTCATTCCCTCTAAATCAGCGGTTCCCAACCTGTGGGCCAAGACCCCTTTGGGGGTCGAACGACCCTTTCCCAGGGGTCGCCTAAGACCATCGGAAAACACATATGTAATTACATATTGTTTTTGTGATTAATCACTATGCTTTCATTATGTTCAATTTGTAACCATGAAAATACATCCTGCATATCAGATATTTACATGACGATTCATAACAGTAGCAACATTACAGTGATGAAGTAGCGACGAAAATAATGTTATGGTTGGGGGTCCCCACGACATGAGGAACTGTATGAAAGGGTCGCGGCATCAGGAAGGTTGAGAACCACTGGTCTAAAGGATCCTGGGTTCAACTCCGGTCCAGGGCACGTACCTTGGTTGCAGGCTCCACCCCAGCCCGGGCCCTGGTCTGGACAAGTGCAGGAGGCAACCCATCGATGTGTCTCCCTCACACCCATGTTTCTCTCTCTTCCCATCCCTCCCAGTCTCTCTAAAAATCAATGGAAGAATATCCTTGGCTGAGGATTAACAACACAAAAAGGAGGGAGGAAGGTGGTGGAGACAAACGGCATTGATTTGTTTGTGTTTTTTTTTTATCTGAAACAGCTCTCAGCAGATTTCATCTTGGGCACCGACGTGACTACAAACCTCCCCCGGGGACGGGCTCACTTCCCAGTGAGTCAGGATGGCAGGAGGCCAAAGCTCACCTTCACGGCTCTGGCTTTTGCTCTGTGCTTGACAGGCTTTACGCCGTCACAGAAATTTATCTCGATGATTTACAGCCTAATTGCTCCTACCTCAGCCCATTATTTCAGTCGAAAGTCGTTTTCCCCAGAAGGAACCCTCAATTCTAAAAATGTTTTTATCGTGTCAGAAGTACAGGCAGGAGCATAGAATGTCTATGTATAGTGGGAGAATCATAATAGAAACAGAATAAGGGAGGGGGGCGCAGGAGGAACTGCTCAAAGGTACAAAGCCTGCCGTCACCCAGACTGTGACCTTGAGCAACAGGGGGCTGGGGGCACGGACTCCCCGCGTGGCTGAAAATCCACATAGAACTTCTTTCTCTCTGAAAACATAACTACTGATCGCCTACTGCTGACCGGAAGCCTTACCGATAACATAAATGGTCTATTTCCACGTTTGTCATGGGCATTACATACTGTATCCTTACAGTCAAGTAAGCTAAAGAGAAAATGTTATTAAGAAAATCATAAGGAAGAGTATTGGCAGTGTTTATTGAACAAACCCACGTATAAGTGGAGCCGTGCAGTTCAAACCCATGTTGTTCAAGCATCAGCGGTAGTTAGAAATGAGCTAAGAGGATCGATCTTATGACAAGTTTCTGATCATAAATGAAAACATTAATTAAGAGGGCAGCAGGAAACTTATCTTCAAGCTCACCGAGTTGTATACATGAAGTATGTACAGCTTTCTGTATGTCAACCAGACCTCAACCAAGGGGCAGCCCCATTGCCTCCTGCTCCTCAGAGGTGACCATTATCCTGATGTTTATCTTAATCATGCCCTCTCATTTCTTTTCTAAGAATTAAAAAAAAAAAATTTTTGCCAAACCGGTTTGGCTCAGTGGATAGAGCGTCAGCCTGCGGACTGGGGGGTCCCAGGTTCGATTCCGGTCAAGGGCATGTACTTTGGTTGCGGGCACATCCCCAGTGGGGGGCATGCAGGAGGCAGCTGATTGATCTCTCTCATCGATGTTTCTAACTCTCTATCCCTCTCCCTTCTTCTCTGTAAAAAATCAATACAATATATTTAAAAATAAAAAATAAAAATTTTGACTTATATAGAGAGGGGAAGGGAAAGGGAGAGAGAAAGCGAGACATCAATGTGAGAACAGCTGCCTCCTGTACGCCCCCTACTGGGGACTGAGCCCGAAACCCTGCATGGGACGACGCTCCAACCAATGAGTCACACTGGCCAGGCAGTAAGTTCATGTCCAATCAACGCATCTATGCTGCCCTACAAACTACAATCCAAAACAGGGAGAGTCTGAACATTCCTTCCACATCCAATTTCTTAGAGCGCGGAGAACAAAAAGGACAATTGAAAAAAAGCCCACATGAAGTAGGTGCGCAAAAGTGTTTGCAGAATCAATTAGCTTTTGACCCCCTTGTCAGGCAGGGCGTTTTCCTTACAAAACAGATTTCCTTATACGCCGCAAAGCAGCACTGCCCCCACCCAGTATCTCTCTGCTTCTAAAGCTTTCAGTAATTGCGAAACTCGCCTTTCCGTCATAGTAATTTCCAGAAAGTTCAAGCCAGTGGAACTTCCCGGAGCGTGAAAAGGAGGACCATGGTCCACTCACCAGGCGCACGGCTAGCTGGTCAGCAGCGTGGGCGAGCAGGTTTGCCTGTCTGTGCAAAAAGAAGAAGGTAATTAGAATTCCGGTTGTAATAAATACATATAATCTCCCCTTTAGAGCGTTTGTTCTAGAGAATGCTCGTGCAGGCCAAGTTCTTAGAAACACTTTCCTCCGGGCGTTCTCAGTATTGCTGAAAGGGCTCCAGAAGTCATTCTGTACCAGGGGAAGTCCCATATCCTAAGCTTTGCTGGCTCCTCTTCAGGGAGCCATGAAGACCCAGTTTGGTAGATGGCTGGGGAGGAAACAACATGAAATCTCCATCAAATCTTCCCAATGCTTGGTTCTTAGGGGACACCATACTGGCCTCGGGCTATCTGAATAGTTTAACCCAAAAGTTGGGTATCAGACCCAACCGTACGATTTATATTGACAATAGGAATGGCAAAATTTAAAGAGAATCGAAGCGACCCCTGGATGCCCCATTTTCTCAGTTTGGCCATGTGGTAGATATAGCGGCTTTAAAGGCCACGAAGACGGGGGGGGGGGGGGGGGGTAGCCTTGGCCATGTTCAGTGTCTAAATACTAAGCGGGGCTCATCCACGCAGGCCTTGAGACAGTTACAAGGATTTCCATTGTAGGGGAAACTAATGCGAATCCAGTATTGAAGAACAGATTCTGATAGAGCAGCTAAGATGTGTAAGACCTTTGCTGACAAAGTAAAGAAAAAAAAGCCAAAACTGTGGAACAGGCAGCAAAGACTGCTAATACGAAATGTGACCAGCGAGCACCGCATTCAGCAAACACCCTGGAAATGCAACACCCGATCCTCAGGCCCCAGATTACCCTCCAAACTCTACTTTATTCCTTAATAACGTACCAGGAGGGACTAGTGAGGTGATGCTTTCCATGCTGTTCAGTCAGTTCCCTGGTTTCAAGGAAGTGCCTTTGGTACCCGGGAGGCATGACATTGCACTTGTTGAATTTGAAAATGATGGGCAGGCCGGAGCTGCCAGGGATGTTGTACAAGGATTTAAGGTCACACTATCCTGTGCCGCGAAGATCTCCCATGTCAAGAAATAACATCTGGGCCCTGGCCGGCGTGGCTCAGCGTCAGCCTGCGGACTGAAGGGTCCCAGGTTCGATTCCAGTCAAAGGCACATGCCCAGGTTGCGGGCTCTCATCATTGATGTTTCTCTCTCTCCCTTTCCCTTTCTCTCTGAAATCAATAATAATTATATATATATATATGTGTGTGTGTATGTGTGTATATATATATATAGTGGCATTTCAAGCCCAGAAGCCGGCCCTGTGTTGGGGGAGGACACACTCCTGGTAGTGGGAACACTGTGAGAAAAGGCTGAAGAACATGGGGTTTCATGGGAACGGCAATAAATCCATTTGGGGGGAGGGGACGGGACAGGTGCCAAAGGAGGGCCGATGTCAGATTCAAAAGTCCATGTGTAACTGGGCTAATGAGTTTAGGCTGCGTGAGGATGCGAAGCCGGGTGTTCTCGTGGGTCAGAGATGGGAACACGAGATGAGCTAGGAGGCCGAGTACACCTTCTGAAAGGTGATGACAGCTCCAACTAGGTCAGTGTCTGCTGAACAATGGAAGGGACGAATGTCAGACACATTTCTAAATAATAAATGACTGGTTACCGGCAGGCGAGCTGAGGGGTGATGAGCTCTGTGGGAGGAAGGGCAGGTGTCAGGAGGGAGGAGGAATGGAAGCTAATGAATTGGAGTTTTTTTGTCTCGAGACTCACTGTTCTCAGGAGATGGCATGTCCTCAGCTAGAGATAACGTGGACCTTTTACGCCACACCTAAGAAACAGTTCTTTGGAACAAACGTTGCCGAGTGTCTCCCTCCTCCTCTCAAGGGCAAGAACGACCTGCCAGTGCAGCCAGACCGCCCCACCAACACGCTGAGGACACATCCCAGGACGTTTTAATTCTCCCTTCGTTCGTGATCATCTATCTCTAGGACACGACCCACATCTGCTTTTTCTTTTGGTGGGTGCTGCCTCCTCTGCACCCCTCTCTTCACACCCCTTCCTTGGGCCTGTGATACTCTGTTTCCGTGTCAGCATCCTTCTGTGAACTCCTTGAAAAAAAAGGGGGGGGGGCTCCCTTATTTACCTGGTCTGCTTTTAGGTATTAGTACTTTCCCCATTTTTATCAATTACATTCTTAAAAGTAGCATACCCGGGGGTGATGAACACACAAGACAGTGTACAGATGATACGTTACAGGGTTGTTATCAACCAGTGTCACCCCAATACATTCACTAAAAAAGGGAAAACAATATTCTGATGGAAAGAAAAAGTAGCCTAACCATGTGTGCCCAGTGAGGTGGCGTAGAAATCTTGGGAGAACAGACCCAGGTAATGAAACCCACCGACCCAGCCTCAGAACACACGCGCGGCACCATGAATGAGGAATGAGATTAGACACGACAAATTCAACCCTTCAGAAAGGATCTGCAAGGGACTCATCAGAGGTACCCGGGCAGAGGCCAGCGGGAAAGGGCTCCCACACGCCAAACCTGGGGCCATCTGCACATCATGTAATGACAGCCACGGGAAACAACACATTGAAAACATGGTGATACCTGAGTGTGATGGGAAATGGACTTACAGTTTCCAGTACCTCCCTAAGGAACAAGGTAACCTTACAGCACAGGAAGCTTGGCAGAACCACCTTCACCAGGTGATGGAACTGGACCATCTCAGGAAGGGGCAACTCGAAATCACGGGCCTTTGACGGGACGCGATGAGGACTCGGCGTCGCTTCATGAAACGCCTCCCAAAGGTGCCAACTTGGGTCTCATCGAGAGGGAACCGCAGACTAACCCGCACGGAGCGCATTCTGCAAGGAGCTGCCTTTCAACCTGCACAAGTCTCAGGAGCCAGGACAGAGGAGCTGCTCCGGCCTCTAAGGAAGCAACAGCCAATTCTAACCTGGACCCTCTGATTATGAAGGGCGTTCCTGGGGCACGGGGGACACGGATGGAGCCGGGATGGAGATGGGAGCAGTGAACCACTAACTCCCTGGCTGTGATGGTGGCTGACGCAGGGGAGTATCTGGGTGGTAGGAAGTAAACATGGAAGTATTTGGGGGTGACGGGCCATCAGGTTGGCAACTTCCTTTCAGATGGTTCAGAGGAAGAAAGTTTTTTTTGTGTGTTTTTTTTTTTACTGTAAATGCAACCTTTCCAGAGTACAGTTGAGATAATTTCAATATAAAATTTTTATTAAAAAAAGTATCAGTTCTTTTATTTTGGCAGTTCAATTTTTTTGAAAGAGGAGGTAGGCTGTTTCCAAACAAGGCTGGCCAGATGGGAAGAAATCTTCAACTCTGACTTGGCCTCAGGAATTTGAGAATCAAAGCTTACGTGAGGCCACCTCTGTCGAGCTGTAGGCGCCCGCTCGGAGCGCTGGGCTTCTCGCCAGGCCGGCGCACGGGACTCCTCCATGGCCGCTGCTGGGAAGTCACTGGCCAAGGGACTGCTTCAGAGCCTCATACATCAGCCGGTCCTGGGAGGGGGGGGGAGACAGAATACAGAGCTGATCACTGTTTTGGGATGAACTGTGTCCCCCCCAGAATTTATATGCTGAGGTCCCAGGACCTCAGAGTGACCTTATTTATTTATTTATTTATTTATTAAATATATTTTATTGATTTTTTACAGAGAGGAAGGGAGAGAGATAGAGAGCCAGAAACATCGATGAGAGAGAAACATCGATCAGCTGCCTCCCGCACATCCCCCACTGGGGAAGTGCCCGCAACCCAGGTACATGCCCTTGACCGGAATCGAACCCGGGACCCCTCAGTCCGCAGGCCGATGCTCTATCCACTGAGCCAAACTGGTTTTGGCAGAGTGACCTTATTTAGAGACGGGGTCGTTAAAGAGGCAATTAAGTGAAAATAAAGTCGTGAGGGTGGGCGCTCCTCCCAACAGGACTGGCAGCGTCTTTACAAGGAGATTAAGACACAGACAGGCACGGAGGGAGGGAGGTCCATGTCATCTGTAAGGGGCGGGGCCTCAGAAGAAACCAGCCCCGCCAACACCTTGATCTTGGCCGTCTCATCTCCAGAACTCTGAGAAATAAACTGCTGTGTCTAAGCCCCCAGTCTGTGGCACTTTGTTACATCAGCCCGAGCCAACTCACACACAGAGCTGAGCTCCCCTCCCCGCATCTACGTCCATACACACTCCTTTCTCCAGGGAGTACCCATGACTCTCATAACTGTTGACATAAAAAGTTTGCCCCCAAATCAGGGTAAAAGATGCTTACGTCTCTATCTAATTAGTAAAGCAAAATTCGAAATCATACTGAGTCCGGACTGGAATGAGAGGCAAAAGCAGAGGCTGCGTATGCAATACTATTTGTCAGAAACTGTCGGAGTATTTTTCAATGGGGTTGGATCATTCTACATTTAACAACGAAGTATGAGAGTTCTAGCTGCTTCACATTCTTGCTACCCTTTGCTGTTGTGTTTCACATTTAAGCCATTCCACTCCTATACGTTTATCCCAAAGAAATACAGCAAGTTTCCGTTTTTCCAGCCCTTTAAAATAATTTTTAAAAAATCAAATTTTGGCCGAAACCGGTTTGGCTCAGTGGATAGAGCGTTGGCCTGCGGACTGAAAGGTCCCAGGTTCGATTCCGGTCAAGGGCATGTACCTGGGTTGCGGGCACATCCCCAGTGGGAGATGTGCGGGAGGCAGCTGATCGATGTTTCTCTCTCATCGATGTTTCTAACTCTCTATCTCTCTCCCTTCCTCTCTGTAAAAAATCAATAAAATATATTTAAAAAAAAAAAAAAAAATCAAATTTTGGCCGGGACCGGTTTGGCTCAGTGGATAGAGCGTCGGCCTACGGACTGAAGGGTCCCAGGTTCGATTCCGGTCAGGGGCATGTGCCTGGGTTGCGGGCACATCCCCGGTGGGAGATGTGCAGGAGGCAGCTGATTGATGTTTCTCTCTCATCGATGTTTCTGGCTCTCTATCTCTCTCCCTTCCTCTCTGTGAAAAATCAATAAAATATATTAAAAAAAAAAAAAAATCAAATTTTGTTAAAGTATTCCTCTGGATAGTTAAAATGCTCACAGGCTCAAAAATATCTATAGCCCTGGCCGGTGGGCTCAGTGGGTGGAGTGTTGTCTGCACTGAGAAGTCGCTGGTTTGACACCCAGTCAGGGCACATGCCTGGGTTTTGGGCTCAATCCCTAGTAGGAGGTGTGCAGGAGGCAGCCGACTGGTGCTTATCTATCGCATCGGTGTTTCTCTTTCTCTCCCCTCGCCCTTAAAAATCAAAATATATTTAAAAACATGTATATAAATAGTTATAGAGTGAAAAAAGGCTCTGTTCTATGCAGCCCTCCATTAATATATCCTTTTAGATTGTCCTCTGCATATATGTGCAAATACACCAGGATCAAGCAGCATCACTAAGACATACATGTATCCTTCCTAACAGGATAAAAAGACATCTACAATGTCTGGAATTATAGGTTCAGATGTGCTTTTAATAGAATCCACTGGATTGAATCTCTCATGTAGTCGATACACTCTAATTAGCAAAAGCTACTGTCAGTGTAACGTTAACGGAGCTGAGTGACCAGGTTAGCAGGTATCTGTGTATACATTTATGGAAGTGCTTACCATACAACTCCTAATTGCTCATAAAGATTAGGAACTGTGTCTACATGATTTTATATCTTATAAGTCCAGCAGCGTGTCTGGCCTAAGTATATAGTAGGTACATGATAAATGTTTATGTACAGATGGAAGAATGAGATCTTAGGCAATCCATTAATACACTAGGCGTAAGGGGTGGTTTTTCCTCTCATAAATGTCAATGTGAGAAATAATCAGGCAAATAGATGACCCATGTTATCCTGAGTGTGAAGAAAAGAATCAAAGTTCTCTGGCCAGTGGGTGTGAAAACCACTAACTCACTGAGTTAACAAAAGAGTAAGGTTTCTAGATGTGGGTTTTACAGAGGACAGGAAAAAGGTGTAATTTATGTTTGAGTGAGACTGGCTTCCTGATAGTGGAACAAGGCCATAGTGGGCGGAGTGAAAAGACTATAATTTGAGGTAATAAAGAGATGGGAAAATAATCTCAAGGTCTCAACATTTATTAACAGTTAACCCTGCCCCAGGTCACGGGTGAGCCGTTAAGGCTGAACAACAACAACAAGCCGAGTAAGTTATGCCCTGCTGGTCTGTGAAGTGACACATGCTGGACGCGAGGGCTTGGCTTCGCTGAGCAGAGAAAATAAAGGATGACACAGCTGAAACGAACATTCTGGATTCACAAAAGCAACTGGCAAAAAAGAGTCCAAGCTTAGTTGCTGGGCTATCTGTCATATCAAATTGCCAGCCTATTGAGTCTTCTTGGGGCCACGACAGATATAGCCCCTCACCAGAAAGTAGGCGGGGCAGGATCTTCAGATAGAGCCTGGCGGGCTGGCACCAGCAGGATGGGCGTGGATGAGGCAAACAGGCAGAGCTCAGAAGAAATGTTGCTCACCGTCCTCACTTCCCACCCTCAACCCGTTAGTGAGGATTTACTGGGCCAGGTGACAATGTCTGCATTTGGCCTCTAAACCAGACCCTACTGTTACCCAGGCAATTGCTGGACACCAAATCCACTTTACCTGCTGTTACTATCCGACCCCAAGTCCAGCATCGTGAGGCACCAGGGAAGCAGCTGCTTCCGGGAAAGAGAGGTAGCAGCTCGATTCGACGGCTGGAGAACATGCCTAACATTCCAGAACTATAAAGACCAGCTCTGCAGACCCTGGGAGAGCACTCACATGCCTACCTCCGTTCCTTTTCTATTTCAGACATCTCCTGGTCATCTAGTTCATGTTAACTCACTTCAAAGCCAACTGCTATTTCCTAAGTATGTCTGAAAGGCTAAAAAGCTATAGCAAGTGTTCCTTTCACATTTAACAAAATCTAGTGATTCTCTCAGTGAAAAAAAAGCACAAAGTCCAGACCCTCCGCAAATAAGGCAGATGACTAAGCTGATCATTACAGGTCAGTTACCTTGAGCACTACTGTTTTACTTTCATCTTTTCATTCTAGGGCTTGAAGTCAAGTTGCCCCTTAGACCCAGCCAGAGTGAATTCCGAGCTGGCCAGGAAGTGGTTTTGGTATGAGCTCCTCACCTGAGCTGGACCAATCACAGGCTTCCCTGAGACGCTCCTGCTAGAGCCATCAGGGATTCCCTTGCTACGGGGGCTAATAACCGAGTAACCTCTATGTCTGGGCCCGCAGGCAGCCATCTTCCCCCGCAAGATGAGGTTTCCCCCAGCCTGCCCAATGCCAGCTACACCCTCAGCATTCTTATCTTCTTGGAGCTACACTACTCAAACTAAGCGCTGGGGACTTACCCATAAGTTTCAGGAAAGTAAAAACATCTTCACCATAATGTCAGGAAAGGTTAAAAAACCACTCTGGCTTTTTCTGACAGAAAATGCCAGGTTTTACATGGTATTTCTTACTTTGTTGAGGGGTTGTTTGTGTAAGTTAAAATGGTTGTTATGCAGTGAAGTCTGGCAGCTATGACACTTACAAAGAGAGCTGGCAGGGAGATACCCAGCCCTGGGAAATGTCTGGGTTCGATGCTGCCGGGGTCCGTTTTGTTCACGTGGATGCCTTTTGTTTCCGGATCCTGGAGCTGTGATGTGCCTTAGCCACGAGGACCTGCTCGTGGACGCTACCTCAACTGCCTTTAAACTGTTAGCCCTTTATCACCCAGCTCAGTGGTTCTCCTTATGATTATTGATTGAAAACTGTAAGTCAAAGTCCAAACGGTTATATGAAGAGATTGCTGTGTTTCTCATTATGATTATTGGTGGAAAACTCTAAGTCAGCCCTGGCCGGGTAGCTCGGCTCGAGCGTCATCGTTGAGAAGCCAAGGTTGAAGGTTCAATCTCCGGTCAGGGCACGTACAAGAAGAATCAACCAGTGCAAGCATAAGTAAGTGGAACAACAAATTTCTCTCTCTCAAGGACACTCACACAGGCAGTCATTTTGTTTTCATGAGGTCATACCTACCGGTCTAAATTCTCGTCTCTTTTCTCTCTACATTTAAGAACATTTCTTACCTTTTTTGATATAGATGACTTCACTTTCTTGAAAGCTTCTTCAAAGTGCTTCTGACTAATCTTGAGTTCGCCTGCGGGGCAAAATCACAAACATACACATCTGGGCACGGTATGCTGGTTGTGATTTAGAACTTAGTTTCTCTCGAGACTTCCAACCATTCCAGGGGAACAGTGAGGAAAGCGGTGATGACATTGGGGCTAGTCTACTCAGAACAATATTCAAACAAGATGTAGGACCCTTGTTCCTTTTAGCTTCATTTACATATTCCGGACCATATTTAATTTTACTATAAATGGTTAAGTTTTATATAATGTATTTTAGTGCAATCTCCTCCTGATCCAAGCAATCAAAGCAATTTATTTTGGAACAAATTATATAAAAAGGTACTTTGTCGCCCTAACTGGTTTGGCTCAGCGGATAGAGCGTTGGCCTGCGGTCTTAGGTGTCCCAGGTTCAATTCCGGCCAAGGGCATGTGCCTTGATTGTGGGCACCTACCCAGTGGGGAGTGTGCAGGAGGCAGCTAATCGATGTTTCTCTCTCATCGATGTTTCTAACTCTCTATCCCTCTCCCTTCCTCTCTGTGAAAAATCAATAAAATATATTAAAATAAATAAATAAATAAATAAGTACTATGTCTTTAATTAGAGATTTTTACCCCTTTAAAAACAAAAAAAGGTCCCTGTGTATTATTTATTAGTTTATGCTCCCCCCCCCCCCCCGCTTTTCGGAGATATTATAGACATATGAAAGTTAAGGTGTGCAACATGATCACAAGATATATACATAAACTGCAAAATGATGCCCATAATAAAGTGTGTTAACACCTGCAGCAAAGCAGGGCTGTCAGAATGAGTTCTGTGTTTACAAGACAACGTCCAGACAGAGTCATTAGTAGCTGCCAATGCGTGTACGGCGGCGTTAATTTTTACTTACAAAACAAACCCCAAGCTAGTCATCAGATGCAGCGCTCAGACAGCCTACTACCACAGATGAGGTCTTCTACAAGAGATTCTAATTTTGCTCATTCTATCCCACCTACTCCAAAAGGAATTTAAAATCGATGACAATAAAAGAAGTTCAGATAACTGAATCTTAAAATTAACCGAAAACCTCGGGGACTTCGTGACTGAGATATGTGTGCGGACGAATCTAAGCTGAGCACATGCTGCTGTAACCGTAAACAAATTTAACTCTAAGATTCCTGGAGGCCTAAGGAAAAAAGAGGTGTGTGTGTGGGGGGGGGGGGGGGGGGAATTAGCGCAAATAAAAGACATCTTTTGGAAATCTACTGAGACTTGAATTTAGATAAAGTACAGGTTTAGAGGAAAACGTAGGTCTTCTGAAGAAGGTATGTATAAGGACTGTCAAGGACAGCCACACGCTGATGCAACAATTACCTGTCACAGGAACCAGGCAAAGGAAAGGCTATATTCTGTACTTGGCCTGGCTGGACTGCAGGCAGAAAATGAGCCATTTTTGGCCACACTTACCCAAATCATATGAAGACACTCTCACATGTGAGGAACAGAGCCAAGCTGTTGAGATGGCCCCAGACCATCACATAGTAACATGTACGGATTTTGTATTTTGAAAGGAGAGTCTAAGTGTATGGAAAGTTATTTCAATTTTCATTTCTCAAGCGTGTGTGTTTTCTACTTAATACTAATATTTGCTACTTAAAATTTACATCATATTCTGAAAGGTTTCTAAAGGTTTTATCAGACAGTTTTACTGTCACAGATGAGAGACGCCAGACAATGGTCACGTTCCCGCTCGACAGCGGTTCTAGGAGTCCAGGGTGACAACTGAGAGAACTGAGAGCCTCTGGGGAGAACCGTACCTTTTTCATGTCCACTGTTCTGTCTTGCCATTTCCTGTCTCAGGGCACAGACAGAAGCTTCCCGCACCAACGCAGAGAGATCCGCGCCCCTGTAATGCAAGAAGTCGTCTTACTTATTTATTCTTAGATACTGTTTAGGCCAGAGCAATTTTCTTTTAAATCGCATATTAAACAGTCAGAAAAGAAACTGACCGATAAATGTGGGATAAACTAATTACAGTCACTAGGAAAGAGTTTTAGCTTTCACTTAAATTATTTCTAACTTTCAGAAGGAAGGAAAAGATGGAGGAAACAATGCAATGAATCATAAATGGTCCCATGGTGACAGCTATAGATACCCACGTTAATATAAAAAGCTTAGAACATCGCCCGACTAGCGTGGTTATGGTTGAGCATCCACCTATGAACCAGGAGGTCATGGTCTGATTCCCAGGCAGGGCACATGCCTGGGTTTTGGGTTCGATGCTCAGTAGGGGGCGTGCAGGAGGTAGCAAATCAATGATTCTCTCTCACCATTAATGTTTTTCTCTTCCCCTCTCTGAAATCAATAAAAATATACTAAAAAGAAAAAAAAAAAGCTTAGAACATCATCAGTAGAAAGAAAGTGACACACCATTTATTGTAGATTTTTGTTCACATGGCCTGTGCTAAGTGTTGATGGCCCATTCCTAAATTATCTCATGTATAAGACAAGCTTCTATATAAAAAGTCATTTATGGCTCCATGTTCAAAAGGGGAAAATACAAAGGCTATAAAGTCTTTGATGTATTTGATTCAAGCTCAAGCTAAGTGGACTCTTAAGTTACTTAAAATAGGACAAGAACTAACAAGCCTTCACTTCATTATTCCATGTAATAATATGCTGACTCCACTTGAGTTCAATAGAAGACAATGGTGCTGACTGGTGTTTCACTGCACTAACATCTTGACCAGGTCTTGGTGATTCTTTGAGAAAGAGCTTGAATTTGGGACAAAAACCTTATTTCCAGGCATTAACCTACTTTATTATACAATGTTGATGACCCACGTAATATATAAAATGAAAGACCCACAGAGTTTAAATTATTAACTGAATCCAATGTTTCTGTTGTAAAATGTTAGGGTTAGAATATTAGCTAATAATCACATACATGCTGGACTCGTTGAGACCATCTTAAATGAGCCAAGGTTACTGACCAGAGCACATCTCTCTCAGGGGTGTGGGGGTGGCAGAACAAAGATTGACATTCAGAGTCCAGAAGCCCATATATTAAAAAATTGGAGATAAAATGTCTCTGACCACACTCCCTGAAAACGATCAGCATGGTTTCGAGTGAAGTCATATTGATAAGAGATGGTGATGGGACTTCTTCAACAGGGACTGGAGATAACGGAGGGCCTGGGTTACACCAGTGCAGCGGTTCTCAACCTGTGGGTCGCGACCCCTTTGGCGATCGAATAACCCTTTCACAGGGGTCACCTAAGACCATCCTGCATATCAGATATTTACATAATGATTCATAACAGTAGCAACATTACAGGTATGAAGTAGCAATGAAAATAATTTTATGTTTGGGTCACAACATGAGGAACTGTATTTAAAGGGCCAGAAGGTTGAGAACCACTGCTCCAGTGGCTGTGTTCTTTGGCTGTAAGTTCACGTTGCTGAATGACAGACTCCTGAAGTTCTCAACAATGAAAACCCCGCCTCCGTCCACATTAGTTGGCCTTGACCTACAGGGACATCATGAACCCCAAGTATATTGTGGACAGTCAACAGAGCCTTTCAAATAAGCCAAAGACATCTTCCCCTAATAAGCTTGCTTCATTTCCTCCTGTATACTCAAACGGGAAAGTTAACCAACTTCCTTAAAAACATATGAAAAAAACCCAACACCACCAAAAACTACATCCACCACACAAATATGAGTGCTGAGGGCAGAAATGTTTCCCTTCCTGCGTTTACTACGGGCTGTGTGGATGCTCATGGTGGCTGTGCTGCGAAGTAAGTTCTGAGCCATGGAAATGAGCACAATCGCTTATTCTCTTCGAAATGCTGAAGCACCTGGGTAATTTGGCAACCGGTCACAATACTCCGAAGGACAGACAGACAGACAGACAGACAGTATGTGAAGGGCAGCCGTGGTGGTCAGGGCAGCTGAGTAACAAGAGTCAACACATGAGAGGCCCCCCCCACTTCCGAAATTCCCCCTCGTGGGAGCTGCTTCTCTAAAAGGAAAGAGCAGGAAAGGGCCAGACCCTACACCAGGTGCCCCAAGGGATACCCGACTTAATCCTCCCAGCATCGCCCTTCTCCCTCATGTGACACACGAGGACACTGAGCCTCAGAGAGAGAACGAACTTGAGACTGAGATCCTTACGAATAGCAATCGCAGCGCTGGTCACCAGCAATCGCTTCCAGGTTGACATCTGTGTCCAGTGGGGGTTTGGTGCCATTCTGAGTGAGAGAGAAAAAGCTATTTGTCATTGAGGGTTCAATGACCGACACTTTCCCACACGCAAGGTTCTTAATAAACAGCACTGGCTACGTGACTAAATGAATATAACTGACTCCCGCAGCAGTGTTACAAGGTTTTTACAAATTTCCATTTTGAGAAATGAGGTTAAGAAGCAGGCTCCAGCCCTAACCGGTTTGGCTCAGTGGATAGAGCGTCGGCTTGCAGACTCAAGGGTCCCAGGTTCGATTCCGGTCAAGGGCATGTACCTTGGTTGCGGGCACATCCCCAGTAGGGGGTATGCAGGAGGCAGCTGATTGATGTTTCTCTCTCATCGATGTTTCTAACTCTCTCTCCCTCTCCCTTCCTCTCTGTAAAAAGTCAATAAAATATATATACATATATTTTAAAAAGAAGCAGGCTCCAAACCTGGGCAAGCTAAAGGCAACTTATGCTTAGGAAGTTTGAAGAAACTGCCTGCAGTTGCAAAAACAAAACATCACCAAGAACAAAATCACCAGCTCCATCTTCCCCAAGGTGAGGAAACCCATTTCCTGTGCTGATTAAACGTGGCCACGACGTAAGCAGTGCTTGGTCTTGACGTGCGTATGTGCGTGGTTTCTGGCTGGCCGGGAAGGGAGAAATAATACTGCAGCCGGCCAGGAGCGAACAGCAGGAAACGGCTCTACAAGAACAGCCACAAGTCCTCCGCTGAATGTGTTCTTTCTCAGCCCTGTACCTAAACGCAACCCTGACTGTGGTGCCAATTCCCCTTTAGCTCCTACCAAGAGATGCTAGAAAGGACAAGTATCAGATCCGTCTCAGCATTCCAGCACTAACACAGCGCCGTGCATGCACACAGGATGTGTTTAGTGACGTTTCTAGTTCCTCTCAGAGGCAAACAAAACAGCTTTTAGTGATTTAAAAGGTATGACATAAATGATAGGTTCGTGAGTATTTGCTTTATTATTCTGATTCATAACCTGCATATACAAAGCCTATAGTCTTTGTAGTAATCATTACATTAGAAAAGAAATAGCTTAAGAAGAAATATACACACAAAAAGAGAATATTTGCCATTAAGCTTCAAGGTAAGTGTAAATATTAGCACGGCGTTGCTCCAAGCAGGATGTGGTTCAGTTCCAGCACCTCGTGCAGTCCATCACCTGCCTCTTGGCCCGCACTCAGACGGGTCCCTCCTTCCTCCCAGCTGGGCGCATTTAAGAATTTCATGAGCTGTACATCTGCTGGCTGCTATTATTTAATAAAATGCGAATGTTCATCTAACACAGGCTCAAGAAACAGTTTTTCCTCATTCAATCCACTTTGACCCGGGAAATAATCACGGCAAAAATACTCTCCGGGAGACCTTAGGCAAACAGTCTTTGTGGTTTTTTTGGGGGGTGGGGGGTGTGTTTCATCCTCACCCGAGGATATTTCTCCAATGATTTTTAGAGAGAGTGGAAGAGAGGAGGAGAGACAGAGAGAGGGAAACATTGATATGAAAGAGACACATCGATTGGTTGCCTTCCACACATTCCCCAACCTGAGCTGGGGATCAAGCCTGCAACCAAGGTACATGCTCTTCACTGGAATTGAACCCGAGACCCGTCAGTCTGCTCTAACCGCTGAGCAAAACAGGCTAGGGCTGTCCTTTCCTCTCACCACCACACGCCCCCCCCCCCATGTGTATAAAACTAGATGGCCAGACTGCATGACCCCTAAGGTTCCCTTGAATGTAAATGTTTTCAATTTAGTCAATCAGCTCCAGGGTGGGAGGGTGGCATGGAGTTTTTTTATGAAAGCTCATGGAGTTGGACATTGAATGATATGCCCACGTTTTTTGTGCCTGGATTACACTTTAATAAAAAGGTCAAAAAAAGTGGAAACAACATTGGACCAGGAATTAGAAAATCTGCGTTCTGGAGATGAAGAGCAGTGAGGGCTGCACAACAATGTGAATCCAGCGAGGCCAAGGAACTACACACTCAAAGATGGTTAAAACGGTACGTTTAACTGGGAGTTTCATCACTGTATTAAAGACTATACTACCTCAAAGCATCTGGGAGACATCAAATAACCTTTCTGGCTTCTGGGGTAAGGGTAAGTTTTAATAACATTTATAGGGAAAAATGAAAGACAGACTTGGGAGACAGAGGCTGGGCAAATACTTAAAGCTGCAGAACAGAAGGCGATTAGGCATCCTAAGTTGCTACTTGTCTGTATTTAAAATGAGAGAAACAGACACAAAAACATACCATCTCCTTCACTCACTTTTGTGATGGTTTTTAAGATGGCGAGACGATCTGCGGGGGGCGGCAAGCCCACGAAGAGGGTTTTGTCCAGGCGGCCTGGGCGCAGGATCGCAGGGTCAATGATATCTAGAGAAGAAGGGAGAAGGGAGACAGGAGTCTTAAAGAAATAGAACAGAGTCTTTAAAAAATATGTAATTAACACGAGAGATGGGAAGAGTATATTTTTTAAAAGGAAAAACTGATTAGACTTCATGAAAATGAAAGTTTCTCCTTAACAAAATAGGCTCTTAAGAAAGGGAAAAGCCCACTCCCCCCTTCCTGCCCAAACCTGCCTTCCTCCAGGATTCTCATCTCGGATAATGACCCCTGGCCGCCCCCCCAAATATTAGGCAGGTTTCTCCTTCCTTCTAATGGGAGACACATGCTATCAAGTCTGCCTCCCATCACCTCGACCCTCCGTCAAGGCCCATGCAATGTCCTCTGTGAGTCTACCTGCCCCTCTCTGGGACCCCTTACAGTGCTGCCAGGATTACTTCCTAAAACACACATCCAATTCTCTCGACTCCTGCTCCCCACTGCAGACCGAAGCCTAACCTGTTAGTGTCATGCTAGAGCATCGCTGGACAAGCATGTCTAGGGGTCACCTGAGTCTACAGGGCAAAGGTCTCACACATTTTGGTCTCAGGAAACCTGTGCACTTTAAAAAATGACGGAGGACTCCTTTGTAACCTTTCTACCTCACCCTTCCCTGACCCACTTGTCCTTAGACGGCCACTATAGATTAGTTTGCATTTTCTAGAATTTTATATAAGTGTATCATACAGTATGTATTCCGTCTGCTTTCTTTTACCCAACATAATTATTTTGAGATTTAACTAAATTGCTATGTGCATTTGTACTTGATTCTTTTTTATTGCTGAGCACTATTCCACTGTATGGATACACCCCAATTTGCTTTTCATTCTTCTGTTGAAGAATTAACATTTGGCTCAAGTCCAGTTTGGGACTATGTGCTATGAATACTCGTGAACAGGTCTCTGTAATAGACGTTTGTGGGATGCAAAGCAGTATGGCTATATCACACTATAGGTGTATATTTAACTTTTCAAAACCGGGGATCGGGCCTAAGCTGGCAGGTGGACAACCCCCGAGGGGTCCTGGACTGCGAGAGGGCACAGGCTGTGCTGAGGGACCTCTCCCAGTGCACGAACGTCATGCACCGGGCCTCTAGTCAATGGTAAGAGAGAATCGTGGATCAGCTGCCTCCTGCACACTCCACACTGGGATCAAGCCTGGAACCCCAGCATGTGCCCTTGACCGGAAACGAATGAGGAGGGACCATTCAGTCCACAGGCCGATGCTCTATCCAGTGAGCCAAACCGGGTAGGGCCCTGGAGTCAATCTTGATTCTACTCTCCAACATCCATATCTAATCCACTAGCAAATCCTGTCAAATCTATGACACAACATGTCTAGATTCTTTCTACATCCCCAGGCATCGCCTGGTACAACAAACAACATCTTGCACTTGGACTATTGTTGTATTTCCTAACTGAATCCCTACATGATTGTGTCAGAGTCAAGATATCAATTCTTACATCTGCAATGAAAAAGTCACCAACAACCCCAAAGCTTTAAAGACAAAATGCATCACTCACAAATGAGACGGATGCCCGAAGAGGGACACCTCCTATCTCTTGATCAAGAAACAACCTCAATGTCCACCAACTGGTGAAGAAATAAAAGGCGGTGCAGCCACACTAGGAAGAATTTTCCAGCAGCAAAAAGGAATGACGTGTCCACACGTTCTACAACATGGATGAGCCTGGGAGACATCACTACAGTGAAAGAAGCCAGACACCACAGCCCACATATTGTATGATTCCTCGTGCATGAAATACCCAGAACAGGAAAATCTATGGAGACAGAGTGTAGATTAGTGGTTGCCTAGGGCTGAAGGTGGGGAGTGGCTACTGACACAGATTTTTTTTTTAGGGTGATGGAAATGTTCTAAAATTAGACTGTTGGGATGGCTGTAAGTATACTCAAAACCACTGAATCGTATATTTAAAATGGGTAAAAATTATGGAATACTGCATATGCCACTAAAGCTGATTTTTACAAAAATTAGATCTTCAGACTAATGAGACTCTCACTGTGCCAGTGAAAATTATTACAAGATCAGACAGCCTTCATGAAACAGAAGTATAGCTCTCTATGATTCATTAAACAAATAGTTACTGAGTGCTACTATGTACCAGAGTACTCATAAATCAGCAGAGGTGATGCCAGGGCCTAAGTTAATTTTCAAAGGGCAGTACTGTGCCAAAGGGTAAGATATACAGGCTTGACTAGGGCATCTAGTCGTTGGTCAACTGCCTTCAAGGAACATTCAACCATGATCCAAAGCCATTCAGATTAGATAGGTCAGGAGACAGTACATTTCACTTGGAATTCAACTGGCTAAACAATGAAATAAACCTTTTCTTTGTAAGTCATCCATACTTTCTGACAAATAATTTTAGAGACTTTTTAATTGATTTTAGAAAGAGAGAGGAAGGGAGAGGATAAGAGAGCTAGAAACATCAGTGATGAGAGAGAATCACTGATTGGTTGCTCCCCGCATGCCTCACACTGGGGATCGAGCCTGCAACCCCAGCATGTGCCCCAGTGGGAATAGAACCCTGACCTCCTGGTTCATGGTCGACCCTCAAGCACTAAGCTACACCAGCTGGGCTGGACAGAGACCTTGAACTAGGGCTCTCTCTCCAATATAAAAGTGCAAACCTAATCCTGGCCTGGAAGAAGCTTAGACATAATTTACTTATTACTTTTTTCAACTGAGCCATACATAGAAGGCGGAAACTCTTTCTAGATGCTGAAATGCTGCCGAAACAGACTCCTACCAAGTAGAAGAAAAGGTAATAAGCTGGTGTAGCTGTCTGGGAGTGTTTTTAACCAGTTAGACAGGGAGTTAAATGGGAATAGGTAGTTTCTCAACCGAAAACATCCTTTAAGGGAGTTGGTATTCAAAGAAGGGAATGCAAAGGAGTGTGTAGGAGAGATCAAAACTAGGCCACCTGTGTCTAGATGTGACTGTACAAGGAGCCTCATGCCCTTGGGCTGAGCGCAGGGAACTGGTTTATTCCCAGAAGAGGGCGGTCACAGTTCTTCCGAACAACCAGAGGCAGAAGGGGGAGGAGAGAGTCTTTTCATTTACTTTATAAAAATCAGTACCTCAAAAATTAGGAAGAAAAATAAAGACAGAGCTAGAAATAGGAGAAAAGAAATTTAGAAGATCAATTCGGGAGGGTTTAAGATCCACCAAGTACTAAGCATATACATAAAACAAATGAACAAAAAGTCACATAAAAAGGACCAGAATGGCATGGACCTTTAAAGAGAAAAAAAAAAAAAAAGCAACACCTACAAATTATGGGAAAAAAATGTTTTCAATTCAAATTCTATACCCTGCCAGGCTGCCAATCGATAATGAGAACAGAATAAAGATAATTTCAAATATACAAGAAGTCAAAAAAGTTACCTCCTGCATGACCTATCTTAGAAAAGCCGCTGAAAAATAAGCTCTAGCAAAATGAGAGAGTAAACCCAGAGAGAGATAAGATCAGAAACAGCGGGCAAAGCAAAGCAGCGCAGGAAAGGTGACCCTGAGATGACCCGGCCTCAGAGGGTGGCCAGCCCAGATGGAGCTGGAGGGGGAAGGCTCCAGAGGGAAGGCTCTAGATTAGAAACAAACAATCAAAGGAACACATCAGATGAAGAACAGGAACAGAGAAAAGAAAGCAAAAGAAAAATATTAGAGTTATTAAATTTAAGAATAACAAGGTCAAATGGAAAAGGAAACCCAATCACAGAATTATTCTTGGGGAGCAGGGAGAAACATTTAGTCATCAGTAATGTAAACACTGACTAGTGACTTAACTGAAGTTGTGATCAAACTACCTTCTATCTATATCATAAAAGGCCGTTACGGCGTCACGACCAAAGGAGCAGTGGCTCTTGCGGCAGAAGACAGGGCGCGAGCCACTAGTGGCGGATAGCTACGAGTGGCAGAGGGCGGGGCACGAGCTACGAGCTGCGATGGGCAGAGCGGCCAGCTGAGGCAAGCGGAAGTGAGCTACTTCTGCATGGTTTTGTGTGTGCCAGGTCTCTACTGTGTGTGTGTGTGTGTGCATATACACACACACACACATATAAATAAGGCTAATAAGCAAAATGTACCCTTGGGAGTTGGACCAGGAGATCGAATGCTCGCTATGATGTGTGCTGACCACCAGGGGGTGGCATGGAATGAAGGAAGGCCCTGGCCGGCAGCCGGAAGGCCCCAATCAGCCCTGATTGCCGGTCAGGCATAGGGACCCTACCTGTGCACAAATTTTGTGCACCAGGCCTCCAGCATTAAAATATTAGGAGGACAGAGCGAAGAGAACAGAGGTATGGGGGTAAGGATGAGGGGGTAGAGAAAGGGTGAACACAAGATAATGATCTTTATCTACCTTAAAAAGAAGTTAATGGGTAGTGTGTAACATTGGTGAGAAAGAGCCATTTGAACATATTATTTGAAAATATGGAGGAAATACAGAAGAAATAGCTCAAGGAGTTTACAAGTGGTTGCCTCTGGGCAGGGGATGGGGAGGAGTGGGACAGAGAACAGTTTTTGTTACAGGTTTTGCAGGGTCATTTGATTTCCCTGAGTGGGTTTATCTTTTTCATGCCATTCACTAATTGGCTCTAAAACCACGAAGACTTGTTATGCCCATTCTCTTAGGGAGTTAGTCAATTCACAGGAACTGGGTCACACAGAATACACAGTGTTGAAACCTGCTCAAAACCCTACTGTGTCTTCCCATCACGGCAGGCTAAAATCCACACCCCTTATTGCGACATAAAAGGCCCCAAGCACCTCTCCATCACTGTCCCCACCACTCATTCCACTCGGGACTCACTGGCCCTCTTGCTGTTCTCCAACAAAGGTCAAATCTGTTCTCACCTCGGGCCTTCACAAGTCTTGTTTGCTCTCTCCCTGGAATGCTCTTCTCCCAGTTTTCTGTATGGCTTAATCCTTCACATTATTTGGATTCATGAAATAATCATCGTCACTTCTGACGAAGCCTCCCAGGCCCATGGAGTCTAAATTAGCATTCCTCTCCCCAACCGCCAATCATTCGGTATCCTCCTACCCTGTTTTACTTTATTTCTCTGTCTATTATTTCTCCTGTCCCCCAGCCCCATATGAGAATATGTGCAGGCAAAGAATTTTTCTGAATTAACCTCTGAAGTGTTAACCTTTGAATTCCCAAAGCTCACCAGAACCAGGCATATACTCAAAATCAAGCACTTGATGAACGAGAGAGTCAGTTTTCTCAGAGGTAATTCCTACTTCCTCTGTTTTTGAATCTGGGCTTTCCTGTCACTGTCCTGACCAACAGAGTTTGCCCATCCTGGGCCTTGCCGTTAGGAAGGGCAGCCCCCACTCTGGTCTCCTGGGACCCAGCAGTCATGTGAGCAGTCGGAGTACTCAGAGCCATGCTCATGGAAGGCCGAGCCACACGGGAGGTCTTGGAAGATGACAGTTAGTGTGGGGGAGAGACATGCCAAGGGACACCAAGGCACCAGACATGAGTAAGAAGCCCCCTTGGCAGGGGTTCTCTGGCCCAGCTGCTCCAGCTGATGGTACAGGGGTCAGAGCTGAGCCACCTGGACAAGCCCTTCCTGGATTCCCGACCCACAAAACTGTGAGCAAAGTAAAAATGGCGATTTTAAGGCACTAAGTACCGCAGGAGTTTGTCAGTCAGAAGTAGCTGACCAGAACATCAGACAAGAAGGGATTTCTTTCTTTCTTTTTCTTTTTTTTTTAAAAATATATTTTATTGATTTTTTACAAAGAAGGGAGAGGGATAGAGAGTTAGAAACATCGATGAGAGAGATCAACCAGCTGCCTCCTGCACACCCCCCAGTGGGGATGTGCCCGCAACCAAGGTACATGCCCTTGACCGGAATCGAACCTGGGACCCTTCAGTCCGCAGGCCGAGGCTGTATCCACTGAGCCAAACCAGTTCGGCAAGAAGGGATTTCTTAAAGCCGAGTAGAAAACAAGGTATAAACCATCCAACCAAAATGTCACAGCAAAGTGTACAACAGAACAGAATGGCCAATAAGCGTAAATGCCAGTGAAAAAGATCTAGAACATCTATTTGTAAATGTGAGCAGGCCTTCAACGCAATGGGGTTTGTTCAATTTGGGGGAAAAGGGATGAGTAAGGTGCAATGGACAGGAAGACAATACTCAAGGTCACTGGAAAGGACAAAACACACAATGATTCATCTGTCATTCGTATTGCTGGTTAAACTCAACACAGACTATTATATTCAGTTCTGGGTTTTACAACTAAGTAGAATCTGGAGCACTGTAAAGAATTCCAAGATGAATAGAGAGACCATGGGGAAAAACCCATGAGGAAAGGTAATGTACCTGGACTGTTTTGAAGGAGAGGATTTAAATAAAACTTAGTGACGCTGAATATTTTCTAACTAGAGGCCTGGTGCACGAAAATTCGTGCACTGGAGGGGGGAGGGGGTCCCCTCTGCCGGACTGCACCCTCTCGCAGTCCAGGAGCCCTTGGGGGATGTCCAACTGACAGCTCCCCATGGGGAGTGGGCCTAAGCCATCAGTCGGACATCCTTAGTGCTCACCAGCCTTCAGCCCGGCTTGTGGCTGAGCGGCACTCCTCCTGTGGGAGCGCACTGACCACCGTGGGGGCAGCTCTGGGCCTGCCCCCTATTGCCCCTCCACTGCCGCTGGTCGCCGCAGTCCCCGGATTGCCGTCCCCTCCCTCTGCCCGCTGGCACCTGCCTTCGCTGGCCTGGCACCACCTGTTTGCTGGCCCTGCCCACCACTGACTGGTTGTTCCGCTGTTTGGTCAATTTGCATATTAGGCTTTTATTATATAGGATAATCTACAGAGATTACACTAAGTTTTTACATTAAGCAAACATGACCAATAATGAGCGCCGGTACACAGAATATGTTATTCTAGACATCAGACCAAAGACTCTCTACTTGAAATCTGCTACAAAGCTGTGTATCTACTTTGGAAATGTAGAGGTGATTCTGTCCAAATCTGAGGGACATTCAAGCTTTCTTCTAGGAAAGCTGTGATTTTATGACCTAATGACTGTTCCTACTGCTATTACCACAAGTGCTGGCGACAATGATGATAATACTAAATAGCTACTTGCCACACACTGTGGTAGATTGCTAATATCACTTCACCTGACAATTAGGTATTATTATCTTCATTCCAGAGATGAGACATGATGGTTAGCAAGATGAAGTAATATATGCACAAGATAAATGTGGTACAATAAAAGATAATTTGATCTTTGCCCCTGGTCCTTGGCATACTCCTTCAAAAATCCTTGGAATTTCCTGAGTTAGGAGTCTTTGTTATGCTAATGAGATGACTTGGCCGGTGCCAACATAACCTCAGGATGGGGACAGTTACCAGAAAGACCAAGTGATGAGAGGGTTGGAACTTGGACCAAGACCATTGGGGAAGGCAGGGGGAGCTGAAGACTGACCTCCACCACAGGCCAGTGACTCAGTCAACCATGGCTACATTATACAGCCCTCATAAAATCACTGCATCCAAGCTCAAGGGTGCGGCCCAGTTCAAAACACAGTGATGCACCCAGAGGATGATGGGTCCTGACTCCATGGAGAGAGGGCACTGAAACTCTATATGCCCTCCAAGACCTACCTGTATAGGTGGGTGTCCCTTATGATAAACTGTCATTGTAAATACAGTGCATTTCTGAATTCTATTAGTTGTTCTGGTGAATTGCTGAACTTGAGGAGGGTCATGGGAATTCTCAAATTTGTAGCAGGCTGATCAGAAGTGTTGAGTGCCCTGGAGATTCCACTGAGGCTGCCTCTGAGCGGCGGCAGTTTTGTAGAGGACTGACTCCTTAACTTGCGGGACTGACACTAACTCCAGGTGGTGAGTCAGAACTGACTTAAAATCTACTTCTCTGGTGTTAGACCAGTTTGGGGTGAAACACAGCAGTTACTAAGATATGAAGTGCTGTGGCCAGGACTCAAACCTCATTCTGTCTGATTCCAAAGAGAGCATTCATTTTTATAAGAGTCAAAGTATAACCCATAACAACTTCCGATTTTTCATTTTACAATAAAATGGCATATAATTCATGAAGGTTTTGAGTTTCCATGGTAACTTACATGAAAAATTGTATCAGCTTGACAACTGATAAAGTCCACTTAAGGAATTAAATTACCCTATCTCTGCTATCAGAGTTAACACAAACATCAATGTAGGGGCAGCTATGACACAGTGGCTCATAGGGATAGCAAGGAATTAAAGAATGTGAAGACAATTTAGGATCCAGAGTAAAAGCCACCTCCAGCACCTCTGAGGTTCTGAGTCTTTTTCTAAATCCTTCATTGAGTGCTTAAGCTTGTAAACTATTTTAAATACTAGTTAAACACAGGTACAGGGACATGGTTCCAGTATAAAATCTTAAAACCTATCTTCAACCTTCAGATACAAAGAAAAGAGTCTCATTGCTGCTTCCTATCAGCTTGAGAGAAACCATAGGACACAAATTCAGATTCCTGTTTCTGTGGTCAAAAGTGCAAGTTACACCAAAAAAAGAGAAGTGTATGTTACACGTGTTCTCTGCCAACAAGAGAACTTTCTGAGCAGCAACACAGAAAACAAAACAAAACAAAAACTCATGAAATCCAGGCAATACTATGTCTTCTCTATAGCTTACATAAAAGCTTTCTAAGGCTTTATTTCAACTTATGAACCCTCTTAGTTATTCCTTGACCAGGATGTATGTAAACTGTATGTTTTTGAATGCTTTGTCTTACCTGGCCTGTTAGTGGCTGCCATGATGAAAACCTGCTGACGCGTTTCCAGACCATCCATCTCTGTGAGGAGCTGATTCACCACTCGGACGCTTGCCCCTGTCTAAAAAGAAACAAACATAGCTCCATCAGCCCCCAGTAAAAAGAAAAATCCATCACCAATTTTATTTCGCCTTATAAAATAATACACTTGCTCATTTGAATGTTTGTCAAGAGATAACAATGATCATTTCCTGACTAGTTACTGTACAAGCACTGGACAAAACATGTTCTCATTCCCATGGTTCCCCAGCAAACCTTTTTAAAAAAGATATATTTGTATTGATTTCAGAGAGGAAGGGAGAGAGAGAAAAATATTAATGATGAGAATCATCACTGATCGGCTGCCTTCTGCAGGACCCTACCAAGATTCGAGCCTGCAACCTAGCATGTGCCCTGACGAGGAATCGAACCGTGACATCCTGTTTCGTATGTTGACGCTCAACCACTGAACCACACCAGCTGGGCAATCCTCTTATTTTATCCACAGTTTCGATAGGAAGTTGTGAATGAGAGAGGATGTTATTTGTCCATGGTCTCACAGCAAGATAAGGGCAGAAATGAAACTCAAACTCAGATTTATCTGACTCCAAAGTCTATGCCTCTTAGTTATTCAAGGATCTAAGAGCCACAACAAATTTCCTTTTGGACAAATCTAGACTGAACTTTTGAATGCCAGACCAGACTTCCTGGGATATCAGATGCCTCATCTAGGACACTGGGTCTTTTTCTCTTTTCCTTGAAGTATCCAGCACAAGTGCAGCTACCTCAGGGCAACACCCGAGAGAAAAGTTCTGGGGGTTGGTCAATGGGGACAAATCAGCGGGACAGAAGTGTAGTGTTTGCCTCTGGACTCCACAGAGACTTTAGGACATGACAGCTGGCAGGCAACAGGAAGGACCTCTGCCCGGGGCACTGACATCACTATCGGACGAGGCTGCAATAAGCATATGCTGCGATGCCACTGATGACTACTGGATGAGGAAACAACATTGCTTTGCTATGAATCACATTTATAGTCGTCAGGTTTTGTTTTTTCAACTATTTAATGTTTCTGGGGATTCTTGAGTAAAAGGAGCCACTGAACAAATGTTTCACTACCTACGAGAACATATACAGAATAATTATGCGAAAAGAAACCACAAAAACATGTGCTCTCTATGCTTCCAATTCTTACATAGCAATCTTCCTGATAACAGCTGTTACCACGCACTCTCGGTACTGAAATTTCCAAGAACTATGACTCAGCATAGCAATGCAAGTGGCAGTCAATGCCGACCAAGTTTTATCTTCCCCAGAGTGTAATGGTGCTGAGTCAGTGCACATTACCTGGCCCTATTGTGAGTGCGTGTCTTAAATTACATTTTCTCCTGCCTCAAGAACTCATTTAAACTGGAGAATCTTAAGATTACAAGGCAGACTTTTCAAAATCAGTCTCATTTCCAGTCCCAGCTACTCATTTGTGTGAATCTGATATGTGTAACGAAACTAACATACTAAAAACAGAACAAAACAGGATACAAGGTTAATAAAAATGCAACTGCTATCCCTCAGTCCTGATTTCAAATTACTAGGTTACTTCGCAAAAAGAGTCCCAATGTTCTCGAGGAATGACTTTACAAGAACTCCTTGAACTTCACAGAAACTTTATAAAAACTTGTTTAAAAAGGTTTGTGGTGCTCAAAAAGAGATCTGTAAAGGATGACTCGATGACAGCTACCTCTCGGTCTGATCGTCGAGGGCATAAGGCGTCCACTTCATCAAAGAAGATCACACAGGGCGCCGAGTTCTTGGCTCGTTGAAAAACCTGCCGTACAGCACGCTCGCTCTCACCGACGTACTGAGCACACAGACAGGAGATAAATGGAGAGACAGTTCAACCTAGGGGTTCAAGCCAAATTATAGTAAAACCAGTTTTAAATGACATTTGTACGTCAGAGTCCAAAAAAGTATTAGGTTGAGTCATAGGCAACTACTGGTATTTGCCCATTTCTGGCCAATAAGAATAGTCAGTTGTATGTGGTTCAATTTAATAAAATTAGCTATTATTTAAGCTTATAAATGTCCTCATTTATAAAATGAAGTCTAAATGCAATGTAATGTCTTCTCTAGATCAAAAAAAAAATCTCACAATTCTATTTTAGAAGTGACCTCCTAAGTTTTATGCATATAAAATACCCAGCAATAATTCTCATTAATTCAAAGAGTATTTTAAATGCTAACAAGACAATTTACTGTTCTACTGTCATTTGTACATCATCTTGCTCAAGGAAGAGCTATTTTGTCATAAAGCATCAGGAGAGGCAAACTGAGCCAGCTGGGAACTTAACAGCTGTTATATGGCATAATGTATGTAAAAATCAAAATCAAACTACAAAATATTAAGATCAGTCAAGAAATAACAGCAACTCACTAGCAGCTATATATAACATTAGGACAATTAAAATAAAAAGTTACACATAAGAATATGGTTTCCCTTTTAGCTAGGTATAAGAAATTGTTCTTATAAAATTTCAAACTAGTTTAAGAAATAATAAAACTGCTTTTTTGTTGTAATAAAACTGCTAGGTAAAACAGAATCTGATGCCAACAATCTCCTATCATAAAGTATCTCTGATGTTATTTTATGACTATATGGTCATAATAAAGTAATTAAGGAATAGACTGCATCACAGATGACAGTGATTAAAGTATCTGTTTTCTCATTTGAATAGAGCTGTCTTTCCCTCACATGTATCCTGGACTTTTCTTTGTACTTTAGCTCATTTTGCTTCCCTTACTTGAGCTGCTTTCCCAACCTACCACCAAATAGTTCTTGCATTTGAAAAGACACCCATTACTCCCTTCTTTGCTCTTAGAGCATTTTTATACTATTGCAACTGTGAGCTCTTCCATGTTCATTGTATCATATCGTAAAGTACTGGAAAGTAGAAGTCAGGACCGTTTCAAATTTTTCTCTGATCATAATATCCTGTGCAGTATACAAATGCAGTAGAACAATTTAGTTCCCTGAAAAATCTAATTTAGCAAAAATTTTATTTGGGTAACTAAACCAAAATATTTAGTAGATATTTTTAAAGAAAAGGTATCAGGCCCTATCTGGTTTTGTTCAGTGGATAGAGCGCCGGCCTGCGGAGTAAAGGGTCCTGGGTTCAATTCTGGTCAAGGGTACATGCCTGGGCTGCAGCCTCGATCCCCAGTAGAGGGTGTACAGGAGGCAACCAATCAATGATTCTCTCTCATCATTAATGTTTCACTCTCTCTCTCCCTCTCCCTTCCTCTCTGAAATCAGTAAAAAAAAAAGAAAAAGAAAAGGTATCAGTGGGTTGGGAGAGACAAAGTTCAATAAAGTTTCAAATGGGGATGGAAAAGAATAATCAATATAGCTGGCAAAGGACTTCAGATATAGCAAACCAAAATGACTATGTAAAAGGAAATTTAATTTAGGGGAAGGTAAACCTAGGCCAAAGGACAGATTAAAATCAATCTTAACAAAGACAACACTGATTAGAAATAAGCAAACAAAAGAAAAACCCCTATCTTGGCCTTTAAGAAATACTTCAAATAAGGATCGTATACTTATCTCTAAGTCCTCCTTTGCCATTCAGTTCTCAATCATAACCTGGCTTTCTAAAACACTGAAAATATTACCCCTGAAGTTAATAATGACCTTCTGAGTACCAAGTCCAAAGTCGTTCTGTCAGTTCTTTTACACTGTTTGGTTGCACTGACAAGGTTGAAGAAACATCAATATGAGAAACATCAAACTGCTGCCTCCTGCATGCCCCCTACTGGGGATCGAGCCAGCAACCCAGGCATGTGACCCGACCAGGAATTAAACTGGTGACTTCTTTGTACATGGGACAACGCTCAACCAACTGAGCCACACCTGCCAGGACTAAAAAGCCTTTTCAAACAAATGATAACATTCTCATTGTGTCTGTTTAAATGTTACAGAATGGACAGGAAATAAATTCAGTCTCTTAAATTTGAGATATAAATTGCTTAAGTGCTGAAAGAAATTATTATATATCACTTTAGTGATTTCTTTTCCCCAGAGTATTTTTATTTGTTAATACTTAACTCATTTGAGGCACACAACACTAGGACAAGGAAAGCAGACCCAGGAGTCAGACAACCCAGATTCAAACCTTAGCTTTACTGCTTCCTGGCTGGCAGACTCTGACCACGTTATATAAAACCCCCAAATTTAGGTTTCTTTTTTTTACCTGAATATATTGGGGGTGACGCTGGTTAATAAAATTACATAGGCTTCAGGTACACAGTTCTACAGTGCATCACCTGTATACTGCATTGTGTTTACCACCCCAAGTCAAGTCTCCTTCCCTCACGATTTATCCCTCCCTTCTCCTCCTCCACCCCCTAAACTTAAGTTTCCTCATCTGTGAATCAGAGGAAACAAGAATTTGTGTCTCACAGGGTTGTTGAAGAATAATGTATGCCAAGTGCTTTAAAAATGTATGGTACAGAGCAAACTCTTTAAAATGTTAATTGTTACAATTATTTCCATTTTGCAGGTGAGAAAACCGAGACTCAGAAGTTACCAGACTTAATTAAGAAAGTACATATACCACGTACAGCAGAGTAAGGTTCCAATTCTTCTTTCCCACAGAGGTGATTTCACCAAAATTTGACAATTGTTTCAAAAATATGAAGACATTCTACCCTGTAATTTGAAAGATCATTACCTTCCTTATCTAAACAATGGCAAATGCCACAACTTACCATATTTAGTAATTCTGGGCCTTTGACAGATATAAAATTTAGTCCAGACTCATTTGCAACAGCCTAGGAAAAGGAAGCAAAGAGATACAAATAAGACAAATATACAATAGAATAATAACAATCATTTATGATAACATGGGGATTTCTTGTGGTGTATACTCTATTTTCCCACTTTTATAGTTGCTTCTTTCTAATTAGAAGGAGAGGAGACTTATGGGAAAAAGAGAAATGAAGAAAAAGAAATGTCAACCTAAAACTTTCTAAGAATCATGAAGACTAGAAATCAGAGGAAAGGGACACTAAATATTTATGTAAATGTTATACATGTGTAGCCCTAGCTTGGAATTCTAATGAAAGATCATCATCTCTGTATCAAGAAATACCCTGCCCAACGAAAGCAATCATTCATTCATTAACCAAAATGTAAAAAAATCAATTTAAGCCTCTACTAAGGGTCAGTATTAATGGGCTATTTTTTAAATACTTTTTAAAAAAAATTGATTTCAGAGAGAAAAGGAGAGGGAGAGAGAGGCTGAAACATCAATGATGAGAATCATTGATTGGCTGCCTCCTGCTCTCCCCCTACTGGGGATCGAGCCCGCAACCCAGCACAGGCCCTTAACAGGAATTGAACCTGGGACTCTTCAGTCCATAGGCTGATGCTCTATCCACTGAGCCAAACCAGTTAGGGCTTCTTCAGGACTCTTAAATATCACCATCCCTTGCCCTAGCTGGTTTGGCTCAGTAGATAGAGCGCCAGCCTGCGGACTGAAGGGTCCTGGGTTCAATTCAGGTCAAGGGCACATGCCTGGGTTGCAGGCTTGATCACCAGTGGGGGGCGTGCAGGAGGCAGCAGATCAATGATTCTCTCTCATCATTGATGTTTCTATCTCTCTTTCCCTTCCTCGCTGAAATCAATGAAAAAAAAAAAATATTACCATCTCTTGAATACCATACCTACAATAGCCATCTCCCAATCAATCCATCATAACAATCTGTTTATTTCCTTTATAACTTAGCTGAATCTGTAGTTTTGTTTTTGTTTACTGCCTGCCCCTTCCAAACAGACAATAAATTCTATTAGCACAGGTTCACTAGTTTATCCCTAGCACCGGGAACAATTTCTGGCAAAGTCAGTAGCTCAATAAATACCTGCTGAACCATGAATGCATGCATGCTCCGCCACCAAAAATTGCTCAACATGAAGATTATCCTCTCTCTCAATCTTTGTCTTTCCTGCTGCCAATTTCGTAAGTCTCCTATCTCTCAACTCATTAAGCAAGGGAGAGTCAGGATACACATCTAATGAAGTCTGACTCATTCACATTAGGTTTTCAACATCTAAATGCCAGGTACCTAAGATTTAACCCATCAAAACCCCCAATAGTTCCTGAAATGATCAGAAATCTTCTTTGGCCTCCAAATGAAATATAGTGGACATAACTGAATTTTTCATGGGCAGCATCACGAATCTCGCACTCGCTGTCAGGCAAGATTAAAAACAAACATTGTAAGGCACCCAGGCAGGGGATGGCTTCCACCTGGTGGATTCACAGTTTAGCAGGCAGGGCCTTCTTTCTGGCCATGTTTTCTTAAAAGTGTTGTACAAGGTGCAGACCAAGACTGTGATGTTCTCACCCCCTCCTCTGTTCTCGAACTTCTTGACAGCAATGCCTTGTAGAGGTACTAGAAGCATTAAGAAAGGGCATTTAGTGATATACCATACCTTCGCCAGCAGCGTTTTCCCACAGCCGGGAGGACCGGCGAGGAGGACTCCGGCCGGAGTCACCAACCCGAGAGCTTGGAACTGATCTGGGTTACGTACTGGTGCCTGGAAGCAGAACCGCAGTGATCCGTTACAAGCATCCTTTTATACTGCGTGTCACGTGCTCTCCAGAGGCCCCCTTTCAGCACTGATCACGAGGCCCGAAGGGACGAACAGTGCCGGGACCAAGTGCTCACCTGCTCCAGGCATGAGGTATACGGTGGGAAACACAAAAGTCCCTGCTCTGAGGAATCCATACTTAAAATGTAAGCTCTGAAAACATTTTGAACATAAAGGTTTCTAAAAAAATTATCTCAATTTCCAGGCTATAAGAATTATAGGCAATGTCCTCCTTTAAGAAACCAGAAGCAGCAGTGCTCTACGTAGTCAAAAGCCAGAACCACCTGTTCGCTGTAACCTCCATGCATTTTCTCTCTCAATAGTTACACATCTCTGCAGAGATCACACTTCATTCATGAACCCTCAAATGATCAGCAGTGTGAAAAAGAGTAAAGAAAAATCCTAAGTTTCATGGGCATTAAACTGCTGTGACCCTCGTGAGCTTGACTAAGTTCAGAAAGTCTTTCTCCAACCATTTGGTCTTGGTTGAAACCTAAACTTTCATTTTTACTTACTCTCACAGAATTCACGCACAACCAACAGAGTAAGTCTAAAAAAGATCTCAGAAAAATGAAAAACCATCATTGGGGGATTAATGTTACTACCACAGAACATGTACAACCTACTACAAACGTGTGGTCATGTACCCATCACACGTGCCAGCGGCATTTAGCCACAGACATACCTACCAATATTGCCATGGTGAGCTCCTCTCGAATGTCTTCCAGGGCACCAACATCTGCCCATGTCACGTTGGGGACTGTGACAAAGCCTTCCCTTTTGGCAGAGGGCTGGACTGAGGACAGAGCGACAATGAAGTCATTCAACTCAATGCACAGTCCTTGCAGCTGCTCCTCCGAGAGGGGATCCTGGTTTCGTAGCAACCTCAGCAGACTCTGCAGTTCATCCTTAGCGGGAGCCATTGGGAGAAGAAAAGAAAAATCACTAAGTTTGTTGAAACATTACTTTTTGTACTTTTAAAAATTATTTCTGTAATATTTCTGCAAGCTACAGTAAACTTCTAAGCATTTTAATAATCATCTCCACTGACACAAGAAGTTAACTTTATTCTAAATAGATAATTTAATTTGGGCAAGGAAAGGAACACCAATTATACTCAAATACGGAAGAATGACTTGCATCCTATACTACAGCTAGCTACAGCAAATATATGCAGCTGGCACAGATTCATTTCAATAACCACGTTATTTCCATTTTTCATTTATAAATATTTAAGAGCAGCTGAATTCTGGTGAAATTTAAACAAAGTTACTCTGATGGCAGTAAAATTTCAGTCTTGAACTTCAAAGGCAGATTTCTTGTCTTGTGAAGAAAATGAAAGGACAAGTATAAAGAGTAACTCTGAATAATTCAATTTATAAAATCCTAACCTATATGCAACATTATAAAAGGGATATATTTATATTTTTAACAGATAAAATTGTGGTTCCAAATGAGTAAGAAAAAAATAATTTGAAAAACCAAAGACCTACTAGTAGATCTAAGTTCCTGTTCTGGAAAGTAGAGGGAGTAGGGCCTTAGGCAAGTCACAATCTCTTAACCTTAGTTTCTCTGATTATAAAATGAGGAAAGTAATGATATTTACTTGGCAAAGTTACATGGATCAAATTATATCATACGTAGACACCCCCTGTGCAAACCTTCAAACGCTGTAAAAACGTTATTTTGAGGTTTCGTGATTTACAAAACTCAAAATTTTAACAGTGACCTAGACTGATCAATGCCCCTCTCACATTCATAGGACTGTCACCCAGAACCGCCTGCAGCTAGAGATGAAGTGTGGTTGTGCCAGCACTTCCTAGTCCGCCTAACCAGGAAGGTAACCAGGAAGTAGAACTGAGTGCCCAATGCTCTAAGAGGAGTCAGCACACTTCCATGAAGGGCTAGAGCAGGGGTCCTCAAACTTTTTAAACAGGGGGCCAGTTCACTGTCCCTTAGACTGTTGGAGGGCCGGACTATAGTTTAAAAAAAAACTATGAACAAACTCCTATGCACACTGCACATATCTTATTTTGAAGTAAAAAAACAAAATGGGAACAAATACAGTATTTGTATTTGCATGTGGCCCGCGGGCCGTAGTTTGAGGACCCCTGGGCAAAAGAGCACACGTCTCTGCTGCAGGACTCCTGTGTACAGTCTGCTGTGAAAGGTGAGAGCGGAAATAGACAACATGTAAATAAATGACCACAGCTGTGTTCCAATACAACGTTCATTTACAAAAACAGCTGGTAGGATGAAGGCCCATAGTCTGCCAACCCCTGCTCCAGAATGTCATAATCATTATTGTAAAATGAATTTATTCAGGATAAACAAAAAGAAAAACACCAACCAACCAACTGTAATTTTGAAATTACAGACATTCTGGGCATAACTTCTAATTATTCTAAAGATAAAATGCCAAGACAACAGAAAATCATAAACCTCGACGATGACGACGCTTGCGGGGAAGGTCACGCCAATGCAGAGCATCTGAAGGGCAGTGTAGGTACCTGTCTGGAAAGCACCCGCGCTGTGTAAGTGGGCTCGGTTCCCGTCCTTTCTCCCCGGCCTCCTTCGAGTGGAAAACCTTCCGTCTCAGGCTCTTCCTTCGGTGCATCCTGCGGCCGCATCAGGACCCGGCTGACGGCGCACATGGCTGCCTCCCGGCAGAGCGCCATCAGGTCCGCACCCACGAAGCCGGGCGTGAGGTGAGCCAAGTGGCGAAACTGGAACGTTTCCGGAAGTCTGAGTTTTCTGCACAGCGTTTGAAGTATCCTGTAGAAAAGACGGAGGGAAAATTCAGATTCCTAACCTACCAGTGAAAACCAGTCACTGAATATATTTATTTGAAATACAGTATTTCAAAATATTTCTTTACTAGATTTCTACTCCTAAAGAGAGCCCCCTGAGGTATTTTTAGTCATTCGGTGGACATGTCTTTGCTCTGCTGACATTCAACACCAATGACTAGGAAGGGCTGGTCTATAACAAAACCCAGGTTTCAACTCTCTGGCAGCCATTTCATTCTTTTTCCTAGAAACTCTGGTCTTAGGCAGGTTAGTGCAACAGGTTAAGGTATGGTACTCAGATTGCACCCCCATGTGGACCAGTGAACACTGCTCTATTCCATACTCCAGACCAGCCGTGGGCAAACTACGGCCCGCGGGCCGGATCCGGCCCGTTTGAAATTAACAAAACTAAAAGAAAAGAAAAGACCGTACCCTTTTATGTAATGATGCTTACTTTGAATTTATATTAGTTCACACAAACACTCCATCCATGCTTTTGTTCCGGCCCTCCGGTCCAGTTTAAGAACCCATTGTGGCCCTCGAGTCAAAAAGTTTGCCCACCCCTGCTCTAGACACTGCCCTAAGCTGACCAGCCAAAGTAAAAATGCAAGCCACTGTTAATAATGGACAAATAAGTATAGAGGTATGTAAGTCCATTATTACTGCTGAAAAAAGTCTGAAACAATTACCCTATTGATGAGCAAATTATTTTCTTAAAGCATTCATTTAATGTGGGCTTCTTCCCTTTCCAAATCAATTTAACTGGAGAGCGAGAGAGAGAGAGAGAGAGAGAGAGAGAGGGAGAGAGAAAACAAGGCGACATGCTTTTCACCCCTCAATTTCAAAGCATTCATTCAGATGACACAGTGGCACACTTGTTCATTCTCTAAGAGCATACCTTTCCCTGGATGCTTCATCGGGGATACCGAGGCATATTTCCTGGTCGAACCTTCCTGCGCGTCTCAAAGCAGGGTCCAATGAGTCTGGCCGGTTAGTAGCTCCAATGACTAGGACCTGAGCTGTAGCAGCCACATTATTCAGATCTAATAAGAAGCAGACACAGGGTGAGTGGTGAACAAGACACTTGACAATGAGGACAATAATGCTTACGTGAGTCATTTAAATGGTTAGAGAGAAAGTATTACACATTTTAACAGCAAAATATACATATATATATACATAAAACTAACATTTACTAAATGCCTGATACGTGAGGAAGATAAATACAAATGGTCCTCAAGCAGCTCACAATCTAACAACAGGTATAAACAAAGCACCACAGCCCTAGCTGGTTTGGCTCAGTGGGGAGAGCATCAGACAGCAGACTGAAGGGTCCCAGGTTCAATTCTGGTCAAGGGCACGTGCCCGGGTTGTGGGCTTGATCCCCAGTTGGGGGCGTGCAGGAGGCAGCTGATCAATGATTCTCATCATTGATGTTTCTATTTCTCTCCCTCTCCCTTCCTCTCCGAAATCAATAAAAATATATTTTTAAAAAAGGCACCACAGTGACATGATGGCTGAGGAATAATGGAGAGTGGATGGACAAGGGGACATTCCATTCTCGCAGGGCAGGATACTTGATAAGCAGCGTTACGCTAATGAAATCCTACATGGGAGGAAAGGTGTGAGCGGAAGCACAAGGTGAGCAGTCCAACAACATGGAGTCTGGGCAAGACAGAAGAGTATATGTCTTCAAATAGACTCACGGCATTAATCTGAGATGGGGGGACACAATACAGTCTTCAGTTGCTCTGGCTTAATCCACAGCTAAATTTTTAGGCACAGACAGAATACAGGGCCTAGTGAGTCTTTCATAAGTATTATTTCTCTCAACTGTTTTTTACCAATAAAAGCATATCCTTGGGTGAGGATTAAAAAAAAAAAAGAATATAATTGCACTGAAATGGTAACATTCCCAAGACATGTTTAAGATACAAATTACAAAACAATGTGTATGGTGCAATCACAATATTGTGAAAAGCAAAAATAATATGTTAGTGTGTTTATACATTTGTGTAAACTCATTAAAAGTAACTAAGTTACACTCCAAAAACTAAAATATTAATGATGTAATTTTTTTATGGGGAAAAAAAAAAGATTTCTATTTTTAACTCTGAGTTTTATTCTATTTGAATGTTTTATATCCTCACATATTACTTACACTATTAAAAACAAAGACAATTTATTCTCTCAAAGCGAATTCATCATTTTAAACTGACCATCCATGCAGGTTAGGAGCTGGGCTACAATTCTTCGTTCCATATCTTTTGAAGCAACTTCTCTTTTGGGGGTAATGGCATCAATTTCATCAATAAAAAGAATACAGGGAGCATTTGACTAGAAACAAGAATATCACAAAAGACAATCATAAATATATTTCCTATACTGCAGCATCATTAACTATACAGTTTTAAAAATCTTCATGTTCAAGTCTCATTCACCAAAACAGTAACCCTGAAGGCAGTCACAGTGTATGACTTATCTGACTTAAGAGAAGCAAGATGCTTAAAAGAGACTCCATGTAAGAGAACACATTTAAAGTCTTCTCATCAATCCATGTTTTGTGATGCTAAATCGACCACAATTCTTTTGTAAATTAGGCATGTTTGCTATGCTACAATATATAAATTACAAGTTTATAAGCTTTAAATAAAAAAACCTAAACTTACAAATGTTATATGTGTTCCTGCCAATGTAAAAATATCTAAGCCTTTCCCTAGAATCTGCTATATAAGTGGCATTTAAGAAGACTAAAAGCTTTATTTTTTATTTGTTTTTATGTAGTAAAATATCCATAAAATTACTATCGTAACCATTTTTAGGGCACAGTTTAATGGCATTGAATATGCTCATGCCCTGTGCAGCCATCCAACCATCTCCAGAACTTAAGCGTCATCCCACGCTGAAACTGCAAGTGGCTGACTTTGAAGATGACACTGACTCAGGAAGGGTGGCCAAGCTCCCAGGCATCAGTGTGGAGAATGAGCATTTTAAAGAATATAAACTAGATAAGAGTTAAGGTAGAATAAGTTAGGGTGTAATATAAGCAACCGACTACCTGGAGTAGTCAAACTGGGAGAGACAGAAGTAGAATGGCAGTTGTCAGGTGCTGGAAGCAGGGGGAAATGGGGAGTTAGAGGGTTTAATGGGTAGAGCTTCAGTTTGGAAAGATGAAAACTTCTGAAGATGGAGGAGGGTGATGGTTACAGAGCAATGTGAGTGTACTTCATGCCACAGAAGTGTACACTCCAAAATGTTTAAAATGGTAAGGTAAACATATCTACCCCAATAAAAACAGAGACAAATAGATAGGGATCAGTTAAAATAAAAACTTAGATAAAAATATCTATATATATAAGCTAAAGCACAGCTCATTCTGAGTTACTCAGTGGGTGGGAGTGACACTGATTATGCTGAGTCAGACTCTGAGCCTGGCTAAGACTCAAAACCACACAATTTAAAAGAAGAGAGATTTGGCCCCTCACTGGCTGGTTCTCCTCCCAGCCCCCGATGACCGTGTTCGCAGAGAAGCACTTAGACTATGGACACGTGAGCCAGCTGCATGAGAAGTTCCAGAGAACACAGGTCAGACACCACATGAAAGGTTTCAGAAGAATCCTCTCATCCGCTGCTTTCAACAACCCATGAGATGTGAGTAGTACTATTAACCTAGTTTACTAGTAAGGAAGCTCAAGGTCAGAGAAGTTAAATATCTTGTCTGAGATTCCACAATTACTAAGGGTGGCACAAAGATTGAACCTATGCTTCAGACCTGAAAGTACAGACAATTAACGAGGACACTGTATGAAAGAGAAAACTTTAACTGGACTCAAGTATCATCTTTCTCAGAAGTTCTTAAGCATACAAATTTAATGACATGAATTCCAACCAGGACACAGTCCAAGCTGTAATTTCTCCTGTGACAAAACTTTATTTTCACAGCTTCAATTATGCAACCACAGAAGAGTTTATGCTGGTATTTCTACGGTTGCTTTTATAATGCGATCATTCTGTTAAAATTTTTCACATTGCTTAAAAGGTGTTTGGCAATCCTGTATTGTGAAAAGTGAAAGTAAAATTATCACAAGGATAATCTCTTTTCAACATACACCAATTTATCTTTGGTTTCAGAATCAACAGATTATTTTATCCCATGGTCCGTATCAGTAAATCTACTTTAAATATTTACATCATCATTTCTCAGCCTTTGGCTAAGATCAAGTGTAAAGATTCTGCCATCATGAGTAGCAAAAATTATGTTTACAAAAAAATGGCCAGTGGGCCCTAGGTGGATTGGCTCAGTGGATAAAGCATCAGCCTTCGGACTGAAGGGTCCCAGGTTTGATTCTGGTGGGCACATGCCCGGGTTTTGGACTTGATTACCAGTGGGGGGCGTGCAGGATGCAGCCATCAATGATTCTCTCTCATCATTGAAGTTTCTCTCTCTCTCTCTCTCTCTCCTCTCTCCTCTCTCCCTCTCCCTCTCCCTCTCCCTCCTCTCCCTCTCCCTCTCCCTCTCCCTCCCCCTCCCCCTCCCCCTCCCCCTCCCCCTCCCCCTCCCTCTCCCTCTCCCTTTCCCTTCCTCTCTGAAATCAATAAAAATATATTTAAAAAAGTGAATGGGTAACAAATACTGGCACTGGAGAAAACAGGGTTTTCAGTGTAACCTTATACAATGTGACCACGTGACATTACTCATTAGCTGACTCACCACAGCTTGTTCAAACAGTTCTCTCAGCTTCTGTTCAGATTCTCCAGATACTCCAGACACAATCTCTGTAGCAGCTACTTTGAGAATTGGAAGGTCAAGTTCCTGTGCACAGATGTATAAAAGAACGATCAATTTTTGAATTTTTCACTTCCCTACTTTGTCCGCAGTCAGTCCCTCTCTCATAATGACATTTTAAAATGACGAATTTCCTGAGAAATATCTTTTTGTGTTGGTCCGATAGAACACTTTAAAATCTATGATTTTATTCCAACACAATGACAAGATAACTTGTTTTTACTTTACAGACGTCACTATAAAACTCTGTTATCATCTCTGAATAAAGGATCTGGAATATCAACAGAGAGATTTCCCCCCACTTAGAACTGAACCAAAACAAATTTATCTTTTCAAGAGGAAATAGCAGGGGTGGTGACACAGTTGTCCCTCACACTCTACTAGCATTGCTCTATCCTGAGTCCAGACGAGTAGCCAGTTACTAGTCAGAGGGCAGGCTCTTTAAGCAGAGGAAGGAAACTACCACTTCCCACCCGACAAATGGTGACAAGCCTGCCTAAATCCTACTCATTCACCTTGAAATTCCATTTCCGCAATCACATTTTCTTTGCTCCAAACTCTTAACTTGGGTTTCAACAATCATACGGCATTCTGCACTTTTTGTGTCTCTCATTTATTACCGTTGCAACTATGTAGACATTTATTTGCATGAATGACTGCGTAATGTCTGTCTCCCATATTAGACTGAAAAATTCCTTCAAGATAAAAATTGGGTTTGTTGTAATTATCACTATATTTCAAATATCTGGCACATAGCAGTCACATAATTGATTTCTCCAAAAAATGAATAAGTGAAGCAAATCCATCAAATTCTCCTATATAAAGTCTCATAGAGCACTAATCTATTAGTGATCAGTATAGCACCCTGTGCTTAAAATTGAAGGACTCATTTTGTATTTTACCATCTACTACAGTTTCTGAAAAATTTGATGGGACTAAAATAAGACTGCTAACTTTTCATTTTGCCAAGTATCTATTTTAGAAAAACAGTATAAGACCATTACCCTGAATAAACTTAGTTCCATAAAAAAAATACATCCTTAGTTCTCTTATTTCACTGCTCTTTAGAACCACTGGCTTAAAGAGAAAGAGCAGTAACTAAAATGTAAAATGTAAATGTGTTGAAAAAAAAAAAAAAGAGGGGGTGTTGTTCACAGCTATATAATTTTGCTTCCCACCTAATCCTTGCCATATAAATAGCCAGATATAAAAAAACAGTATGGGGGGAGGGCGGGGCAGGTATGAGGGGGAGGACCTCAAAGGGGTTAATGGGGGAGGGGGGAAGGAGACATAATACTTTCAACAATAAAGACTTTTTAAAAAATAGCATCTCACAAACATCAGCATGAAAGAGGTGAAAAAATGAGGAATCAGTCCTCTTGAGAACATGCCAAGTCTGGTTCAAGTTAACCAAAGAGTAAAAACAAACAACAACAAAAATAACAAAAGCCACCAAGTGTCAGCAAACCTCACCCCAGCAATTGCATGTGCCAGTAATGTCTTCCCGCAGCCTGGCGGTCCGTGAAGCAGAACTCCACGGGGGGGCGAGACGCCCAGGTGCTGGTACACCTCCGGGTGACGCATGTGTATGAGCATCTTGCAGACTTCCTAGCAGGGAGGAGACAGCAGAGATGTCTTTCCCAGGCCAAGGAAGAAAGAATCAACGCGGAATGAAATGTCCTATTCTTTGGAGCAGCAAAATATAGGAGGGAGAGTATATGCTTTGGATTTAGACCTGAGCTTGACTTCCAGCTCTGGTACCGACTGCATGACTTCAGCAATAACCTCGCTGAGCTTCCATTTCCTGATGTCTACCTTGCAGATGTATTGAACTAGCAGGGTAACTGGAATAGAGCAGACACTAAAACATAAGCAGGAACCATTATTATTACTACTTTTAAATAACAGCACTTACAAAGCATGTGGCTTAGGCACACTACAATTAAAGTCGTGCAAGTTGAAGCTATTCTGGTGCTTTTATCCCTCAATACCCTGCAGGGTACAAGTTGGGTTTGCTCTTCTACCCTTCCCGGTCTCCTTCCTACACCCACTTCCTATCAGGGACAAAGAAGTGGACTTGATCTGCATAACTGATTTGCAATACCCACTGGAAGTAAAATTCTGAATCTGAGTAACCTTTAGTGTCACGTCATTGCCTCCCACATCTTCAAACTTCACGCTGGAGGTCTGGAAGTCTAGCCCCCTGGCTTGAGCTGGTAAACGAAAAGGGAGGAAGTGGAAAGATTAGTGATTCAGTAGTAACTCTGAATTATATTTAATACTTGTTAAGTAAACAAAGATCCATTAGCTATTGACACATTTCCTAGTAAATGTCTCTGCACCTGGAAGGTCCCCCAAGCAAATCAGCCTGGAGGAGTGATGCCTCCCTCAAAGCAAACACGGCCACCACCACCCACAAGACCTGCATCGCACCTTTCTTTTGCAGGACGGCTTCTATTTCTCCATCTACTTCCTGAAGATCTTCTTTCTTCCTTTTGCTTCCTCTGCTCTTTAACCTGCCTTTCCTTTTCTTGTTACTCTCCAGAAGAGACGACTCTTTGGAATCCTGGATGATTAAAGCAAAGAGATTTGGAAAAGATCCATTACTAATTCAAAAGGAGCAAGATTTTGGCAAACCAAAAGGCTTGGTTCTTGGAAACCACTTAGAGATGCCCTGTCCAAGAGAAATACAATGCAGGCCACATAGGTAAATTTATATATTCTAGAGCCATTTAAAAAAGCAAAGAAGTTGAAATTAATTTAATAATCTATCTTATTTAATCAAATATATTCAAGGCATTACCATTTCCATATAGCGTCCGTGTGAAAAATTAACAAGGTGTTTTGTATATATTGTTTTTGTAGTAAATTTGCAAAGACCAATGTGGACTTTATGCTTATAGCAAGCACATCTCAAGTCAGGCACTAAATTTTCATCACTGATTGGCTGCCTCCTGCATGCCCCCTACTGGGGATCATGCCTGCAAGCTGGGCCTGTGGCCTTGATCAGAATCGAGCATGGGACCTTTCAGTCCACAGGCCGATGCTCTATCCACTGAGCCAAACCAGCCAGGCGTTTACGTCCACTCTTGTTCCCCTAGTTTATTCTTCACACAGAGATGTCTTCCTTATGGGCTAAGTTAGGTCACTGTCAATCTTGTATTCAAAATCCTCCAGTGGCTTCGTCAGTCTGAAGTCAAAGCTCTTGCAGCTGCCAGCAAAGCCCTGTGTGATTTGGCTGCCCTGCTGCCCTCGTCTCATCCACTGCCCTCCACCCACACCTGCCGGCTTTGCTTTGGCACAGTGGCTGCTCCCTGTTTCTAGCACACACCAAGCACCCTCTCTCTTGAGGCATTTGGGGAGTGTCCAGACAGAGAGAGCAAGAGTGGATGCAAACGCCCTGGCTGGTTTGGCTCAGTGGATAGAGCATCGGCCTGTGGACTGAAAGGTCCCAGGGTTCGATTCTGGTCAAGGGCACATGCCCGGGTTGCAGGCACGATCCCCAGTAGGGGGCATGCAGGAGGCAGCCAATCCATGATTCTCTCTCATCCTTGATGTTTCTAGCTCTCTCCCTTCCTTTCTGATATATATATTTAAAAAAAAAAGGAGTCGACGCAAACTCCAGTTGGAAGGTCATTTCAATAGTTACGACAAGAAAGAGTAGATAGAGGTGTGGTCTAGGATGGAAATGATGGCAGCAGTAGGAAGTGATGAAATGCCACACTTATTTCAAAGTTCCTATGTCTTTTATTTAACACAAGAATCTGCTTAATATCATCCTCAATGAAAAGACGGCAATGTGCTCTAGCTACGGGGGCTGAAATTTCAGTATAAAAATACCTCTATCTCAGATAATGGCTTCTTATTACTTGTCTCCTCTGACAGGTCTGAGAAAAAACTGTCTTTCTTTCCACCCGGAGTTTTGTCAATGAACCATCCTCCTTCAGAGCCTCTGGCCGGGGTCCTCAGTGGAGCGGAGCCCGCTGTGGAAGCTGTCGGTGGTGCTGAACCGCTGGTCTCTCTCTGCTCCCTCTCGGGAGCACTGGCAACAGAATCAGGGTTTCCTTTCCGATATAAGGAGAGCAGGGAAGAGTTCATGTGATTTGCCAACTGGGAGAAACATGATGTTAGCGTAAGTTAATAGGTACTCATGAAGGTTTGATGGCCTATATTAACATGTTTTCTACTTTGTGCTTCCAACAACTTCTCTCATAACAGTTATAGTCAGAAAAACAGGCGTTTGCAATGAGATGATTCCAACACAAATATTTACTATCCAAAAAGGTGTGTCCCTTTGCCACTCCAAGTTAATGTACCTATTCATAATGGGCAGTTAAATAAAACTAAATAAGAATTCTAAAAAATATAAAAAGTAAGTATGAAAATGAGCTGGTAGGCAGTCAATGAGAGTCACCACTATCCCATCAATTAAAAACTAGATCACATATATCTGAGTATCATCATGGTTATTAATAAATTTAAATACTGAATTAACAATGGGAAAAAATAAGTTACAAATAATTTTACATATTATTCCCATGCTCTTTAACCCAAGTCTGTTTATTGGTAATGCAAACTCTGGCAAAGTATCCCTTTCTTCATTTTTACTATGAATTCCCCTTTCTGTGCATGTCTGCCCTTTATATGGCCTTTCTCTTCCCTTCTTTTCCTGTTTTTATAATAGGCTATAAAAACAAACATGGGCACGATGGTTAACCCCAGAGTTCACTAACCCTGTACACAGGAAGCATCCAATTGTTCACAGGTGAAGATGTTCAAAGTCTCTCATTGTATTCCTCACTGATTTTTCTCTAAGGAGGCTGATCATGATTTTTAAAAGACTCAAAGTCCATTAAATGTTTGGCTTACCTGTGGATCTGGGTAATCTTCCGTATTTGAATCGTCATCCGAATAGCTTTCAGTATACCTGAGTGAAAAGAGGCAAATAAATTGTAAAGGCTTTTCTCTTCCATCCTAAAAAAAATACTAACTAAAACAAGAAAATACACTGAAGGAGAATATTACTATGGTGGTTCAGAGCACATGCTTTGGGATCAGAGAAATCTGGACTCAAAATCCAGGTTTACCAGTTACTTTCTAACTTCTATTTAAAATCTCTGAGCCTCAGCTTCCTTATCTACAAAATGGACATCTCACTGAATTATTAGAAGATTAAAAGAAACCTGCAAATCAAAAGAAGAAAAAAAAGAGAAGGGGAGAAAAAAAAGAAAGCTTGCAAAGTCCTTAATACCTAGTAAATGCTTAATAAATTGTGGATTCCATTAGCTGAGCAATAAATAAAAGTGAAATGTGAATTCCCACTAGATCCCAGGGTCTCATTTAGGAATGTCTGATGCCAGGAGAGGGAATACTCCGTAAGCCATGTAACCAGATGGAACGTTTACACGTCTGCTTGGAGGAATGAAGACACACAGTCTTATCATATGATAAGAAAAACAAGCATAAATCCTAATAATTACAAACTGAGAATTTAGTCTCGGTTCTTTATAACCAAGAGTTGGTATCTAATAACTACAAGACTCTACTACTTATTGTTTCTATAGAAATAATTAAATAAGAAAAGGGCTTTCCAAGTAAAAAGGTTTACATGAATTTTATGACCCATCTTTATAATTAAGACATGAATTTCTTTGCTATTCATTAAATTCAACTAAGGTAATTTGGTGCGTTTCTTTTCAATATAAAGAAGGTAGATTACCCAACTATTTGGGAAAATATCATTTTGCCCTAGAACTCATGCCATACAAGTATGATTAATTACAAGGGGATGAAGTAGTTAAATGTAGTACCATAAAGGAACAAGAAAAAAGTACAGGTAATTACGCTATATGCTCCTGTGACAGAGGTCTATGTAAGCATTCAGAGCATAAACCACACAGGAAAAGGTTGGTAGCTTTGACTCGGTAAAGATGCAGAACTTCTCTAATCAAGACATTATAAACAAAAAGAAAAGGCAAGTGGCAAAATGGGACAAGCATTTGCAATACATGTGAAAAGAGGTGCTATTTGATACAAAGAACTCTGACAACTCATAAGGAAAATTCAAATACTTCTCAAATGAAAGACAAAATCCATAAGTAAGAAATTCACAAAGAAATGTGAAACAGTAAAAAAAAAATCACGTTATTAAAAGATTACAAATAAAAACAATATGATCAATTTTTGCCTATACTAGCAAAGATTAAATAATCATGTAACTAGGATTAAAGGGGGCAGAGAAATGCATTCTTCACACAAAACTGCTGGAGTATAAACTAAGGCAACCTTTCTTGGAGGGCAGCTTCAAATGCACTAAAAAATACATGCTTGAAAATATAAATCTCTGTCTCCAGAAATACCACTTCAGGATTTTAACATATAAAAACAAACAAATGGTCCTAGCCAGTTTTGCTCAGTGGATAGAGCACTGGCCTGCAGACCGAAGGGTCCCAGGTTCGATTCCGGTCAAGGGCACATGACCAGGTTGCGGGCTCGATCCCTAGTAGGGGGCGTGCAGGAGGCAGCCAATCAATGATTCTCTCTCATCATTAATGTTTCTAACTCTCTTTCCTCCCTGAAATCAATAAAAATAAATAAAAAATAGAAAACAGTCTAGGAAGGCCTGACAAAGACAAAGCATTCTGAAAGCTGACTCTTGAATGCTGAGTGGGAGCTTGTGAAAGAGAAAGGAACATGCCAGCTACAGAAAACTGCAGTTAAGGACTGGAGAGGTCAGGCAAGTGTTACACAGCGCCTTCTGGGCAACGAGGAGCCCCTGAAAGTTTTACGCGTAGAAATATAATGTGATCAGACTCATGTGCTGGACAGAAAAAACCCTGCACTCCGAGATCCTTACTCATTATCCTCTTCACCTTGTCTTGCTCTTTTTGCCAGGTGTTCATCTTCTAATTCTGTTAGATTCTTAAGTTCCTTCTCACTATTAATTATGCTAAATACTGAAACAAAAAGAAAAATGCCATGAGCCAAAGCCATTCTGTAATGTTATTAATGATTCATTTCTAACACTAATAGACTCACCTTTTTCTACCTGAATCCTAAAAGCATTTCTTTTTCTTCGACCGTAGTCTATGCTGAAAAAGAAGACAGAAATTTAGTACAGTGGTCTCCCTCACATAAGTCTGCATGGATATATAATTATGCCACTGAATTTACAGACCATAAATCTATTTTCAAATATCTTTGGAGTTTACACGTTTACAACTATAATTTCTCTTGATATTCTACAGAACAGGCCAAAAGAGCTAAGCAATTGGGAACATGCATTCTCCTTAAAAAAAAAAAAAAAAAAAAAAAAAAAAAAGCAAAGAGTGACTCCCCAGGAGGCTCAGAGGTCGGCAGAGCTGCCACGGCCACCAGGGACCCAGTGAGCACAGACGGGGCCACAGGACAGGGCCCTGAGCCACAAGATTGAAGTCTAGTGGAATTCACCCAGCTACGTTTCAGACTTGCTTGACACCATAACCCCTTTCTTCTTTCCAATTTCTCCGTTTTGGAATGAAAATGCCTATCCTATACCTGTCCACTACTGTATTTTGTCTTTTTAAAAATATGTTTTGTTGATTTTTGAAAGAGGAAGGGAGGAGAGAGAATTATCAATTTGAGAGAACCATCAATTGGCTGCCTCCTGCACGCCCCATATAGGGGATTGAGCCTGCAACTAGGAATGTGCCCTGCCGGGGAATTGAACCAGTGACCTCTAGGTGCATGGGAAGATGCTCAACCAACTGAGCCATGCCAGCGAAGGCCACCACTGTATTTTGGTAGCAGATAACCTGTCTGGTTTTCCAGGTTCACAGCTGGAGAGGAACTCGGTCTCAGAATGAATCATAGCTCCAGTCACGCCATACCTGAGTTACTGAGATTTAGATGTAATTTTGGAGTTAAAATTGAGACTGAAATGGGTAACGACTTCTGGGGTTACTGATCTTTTACTTGTAAGCAGAAGGATTAGGTTTGGGAAGGCAAGGGGCAGAGTGTTATGAACTGAACTGTGTCCCTCCAAAATTCGTATGATGCAGTTCCAACCCTGAGTACCTCAGAATGTGACTGTATTTGGAAACAGGACCTTTAAAGATGTAACTCAGGTAAAATGAGGTCTTATGGGTGGGACTTAATCCCATAGGACTGGTGTCTATAAGAGATTAGGACACAGACACTTATACACAGAGGAAAGACCATGTGACGACACAGAACACAGCCACCTGCAAACCAAAACTCCCCTGTGCAGCCGTCTGGGCTGAGTGACACATTTCTGAGAGTCAGGAAGCTGCGGGAGATCGTGCCTGATGGTTTAATTTTTTTTAAAAAAATATATTTTATTGATTTTTTACAGAGAGGAAGGGAGAGGAATAGAGAGTTAGAAACATCGATGAGAGAGAAACATCGATCAGCTGCCTCCTGCACACTCCCTACTGGGGATGTGCCTGCAACCCAGGTACATGCCCTTGACCGGAATCGAACCTGGGACCCTTCAGTCCTCAGGCCGACGCTCTATCCACTGAGCCAAACCGGCTACGGCTTAATTTTTTTAATGAAGCAGGAAAAGAAGTAATATTCCTGACCAGACTATAAGGTACTGAAAGATAAGATGCAGCCATTACCCCTAGTAACAAAGAAAGCTCTTTGCCTATAACAGGTGATGGATAAATGTTTGTATACTAGTAACTTACTTGAATTCTGAACTTAGGGACTGGAGAACTAATGTCGGCAGTTATTAATATCAATTGGAAATTTAGGAAGGATGGAAAGTTTAAAAACGATAGGAAAGAAACAACAAGCAACAACAATGGAAAAAAATGGAAGGAAAGAAAAGCAAGAACCTGCAGGCTCTATTTCTTTACCTGTACATTCTTTGTAGATCAGATGCCATGATTCCAGTGTCCACATACTTGCCACATCTGCTACTGGTGAGGTACTAAAACAGAAAATACGATAAATATGAACACTCAATATTTCAAACTCAAAGATTTTCTGTATTTTTTAAATATATTTTATTGATTTTTTACAGAGAGGAAGGGAGTAGGATAGAGAGTTAGAAATACTAATGAGAGAGAAACATCGATCAGCTGCCTCCTGCACACCTCCTACTGGGGATGTGCCCGCAACCAAGGTACATGCCCTTGACCAGAATCGAACCTGGGACTGTTCAGTCCGTAGGTCGACACTCTATCCACTGAGCCAAACCAGTTAGGCTCAAACTCGGAGATTTTAATTGACAAATAAAAGACTGGGCTACTCAACATGTCATATTTCAATGTAAACTCTTCATTAATAAAGCATACCAGAAACATAAATTAAAATCACTAAATGATTGTCACATCTGGAATCAGACAATTTAATTAAAATTATCAATCACTATGACACACAAAAATATTAACTAGAATATTTATAAGGTAGTGAGGACTTATTATATCCTAGGTTCCCAAATACCCCAGAACAAAACACTAAACTCCCAAGGGGTATTTTAAATTTGAAGGAACATAATAATATCTGACATCTGCCCAACACTGTAGGAATTACAGCCTGAGGCAGTTCATGGCTTCAATATTACATCACCTTTTGCTGATGTCATGTCTGCAAAACTGGGTTTTCAGCAGTTGCTATAATAAAAAGCAAATCCCATGTAAAAACCAATGTGCAAGAGGATGAGAATGGCAGAAACGACCTGAGTGTGAGGTATGAGAAGTTGTCCCTTAGGCACATAAATCCCACTCGCAAGTAAGTGCGGTCATTGAAGAACGAAATATAAATGTATTAATTTTCTTTCCATTTTTACATATTATCATCTCAAAAGGCTACTAAGTTATATGAACTAAATAGTTATTAAGTTGCTAGAACCTAACTAATTAATAAACAGATCCATTAGGTATTACTTTTGGTCTAGGACAGGGGTGGCCAAACTTTTTGACTCGAGGGCCACAATGGGTTCTTAAACTGGACCGGAGGGCCGGAACAAAAGCATGGATGGAGTGTTTGTGTGAACTAATATAAATTCAAAGTAAACATCATTACATAAAAGGGTACGGTCTTTTTTTTTTTTTTTTTTTTAGTTTTATTCATTTCAAACGGGCCGTAGTTTGCCCACGGCTGGTCTAGAAGCACCATGAAAATATTAATGAGAAACGAAGGGCCTTGTGAGCCTGTTCCCGGGGGCCCTTTACACGTTATCTCTTTTAGTACTCACAATCCTATGTGGTAAGATGTTGAAGAAGTGTAAATTAAATTAACCTTTAAAAGGTTAATTACTGCCCGGCCTGCATGGTTCAATGGTTGAGCAGCGACCTATGAACCAGGAGGTCATGGTTCGATTCCCGGTCAGGGCACATGCCCGGGTTGCAGGCTCCATCCCCAGAATGGGGCGTGCAGGAGGTAGCTTGATCAATGATTCTCTCTCTTCATTGATGTTTCTCTCTCCTTCTCCCTTCCTCTTTGAAATCAATAAAAATACATAAAATAAAGTATACCGCTAAGTGAAAAAAGCAGCAGAATTGATGCAAATAAGCCAGTGTGATTAAAAAAAAAAAAATGAACACATACATATGCAAGCGTGTAAATGCATACAAAGTTTTAAGATGCAAGAGAGAGACCTCTGGAGAAGTGGAGTGGAGGTGAAAGGAACTCTTTCTTTTCATCCTATGCCCTCTGCTCCTTTAATGTTAAACCCTAAGAACCTATTGCTTTTATAATGAACCAAAGTAAAAGCAATAGCGGAAACGTCTAATGTCAAATGCTGAAGGACAGTCAAGGGTGGTGAGGACTGAGAAGGGGCCAGTTTTTAGGGGTCCCCGATCAGAGCCCTGAAGAAGGGGAAGACGCAAGCGGTAGGAACAGCCCGCGGAGTAATTCAGGGTGAGTGAACTGCAAAGAATGGAAGTCGGGGCTTGGCACGTGTGAGAAGGTCCATGTGCTGAGGGCAGCGCAAGCCAAGGTGAGAGGAGAAGCAAAAAGCAAAAAGACAAAACAGGGGTCAAGGGGCCAAAACACGGGTTTTTTTTGTTTTTGTTTTTGTTTTTAGGTGGGTTTTACTCCAGATGTCTGACAAGTCAACTGGAGGGTTTGGGGCAGGGCATTCTCACATAAGATGTTTCTACTCTGCCTCTCCCTCTCCCGAGGATATGGGAAAAACATCCTTGGCCGAGGATTAACCAAAATAAATAAATAAATCCATAGTAAAGTGAAAAAAATATATACATTTAAAACAAAAACAAACGGCCGAAACCGGTTTGGCTCAGCGGATAGAGCATTGGCCTGCGGACTGAAAGGTCCCAGGTTCGATTCCGGTCAGGGGCATGTACCTGGGTTGCGGGCATATCCCCAGTAGGAGATGTGCAGGAGGCAGCTGATCGATGTTTCTCTCTCATCGATGTTTCTAACTCTCTATCTCTCTTCCTTCCTCTCTGTAAAAAATCAATAAAATATTTAATTAAAAAAAAAAAACAAAAAAAAAACAAACGAACAAAAAACAAAAAGATTATATAGCGGCCGGTAAGGTAAACAGAGAAACAAGAAAAGTAGCTGCCAAAGCATAATGTAAAGAAAAATTTCTCCCTTCTTCTAAATAAGATAGCTTCCTGCCCTGACCGGTGTGGCTCAGTGGATAGACCGTCGGCCTGCGGACTGAAGGGTCCCGGGTTCGATTCCGGTCAAGGGCATGTATTTTGGTTGCGGGCTCATCCCCAATGGGGGGTGTGCAGGCGGCAGCTGATCGATGTTTCTCTCTCATCCATGTTTCTAACTCTCCATCGCTCTCCCTTCCTCTCTGTAAAAAAATCAAGAAAAAAATATTTTTTTAAAAAAGATTGCTTCCTGACTGTACCATTCATTCCAAGACATTCAGCACACACTGCTTTTACTAATGATTATGGAAAACAAAACCCCTAGGTAAAGTGCGTATTATAAAGTCCCATCCATACTACCTATTTCTACTGTATCCCAACCTGACCCCAAGTTTCCTGAGATGGAAATGCTTTACGGCCCCCCAAGCGCCTCGTACAGTAGGGAGGGTCCTAGCTTCACGACAGGAAGATTATAACTCCAAGGCCTTCTCCGCTCTCCTTCCTGATCCGCGCTGAGGGGCTCCAGATCCGGGCAGGCCCCCGGGCTGCATCCTCCCACCCGGGCGGGTCCTAGACACGCCGCGCCCCCGGCGGGAGCGCAGGCCCGGCTCCGCGGGCGGCGGAGTGGAGCTGCCAAGAGCCCCACGGCGGCGGGCGGCTAGTCCCGTCCGACGTGGGAGCCGCCCTGCAAGGTGCCGTGAGCAGCGGGCGCGGAGCACTGTGAGGCCCACCTGGATGACTCGCTGCTTCAGCTTATTATCCACGAAACCTGCAGGTCTGGGCTTCATCCCGTCTGTCTCCGCCGCCACTGCCCCGGCGCAGGAGTCACGTGATCCGGAGGGGGGGGGGTCCTTCCCCGGGGCTGCCCGCGGCAATCGCCGGACCAGCTGCGCCTGAAATGCGCCTCCACCCGGCCTGGCGCGCGCCGCTCCCCGCAGCACGCGTGTCCCGCGGGCGAGGGAAAAACTACCGAGAACAACGAACAGGATTGGAAAACCATTCAGGGAGTTTCTCGGAGCCTTATTTTGCAGGCTCCTCCAACAGGCCCTGGATGACAAGGACCCCTTTGAACAAGCTCAACTTTATTGTTTCCAGCTGTGCGGACAAGCGCACGCGGCGGCTGCGGGGAGGGTCCAGGTGGGCTCTGTCACAGGCTGGTAAACTTGTTTTTGTTGATTTTACCCCGGGCGTTCCAGCCACACCTCTACTAGGATGCAAAGCTAATCTTGGCCTAGAATCTTAACAAAACCGGAAGCTTTTTAGACACTTGGGACGATAAAAAAAATTTAAAAAAAGGTAAAAACCCACCGCCGCCCTGCTGCTTGCTTTTCTAACTTAATTACCCACGTCTGGAGGCCTATGAAAAGGCTGGGTGTCAAAAGACTGGTTCACCCAGATAGCTAAACCATCTTGTACATTTGGAAATCATTTGACCTTATGCCATTTTTGACAGATGATTTGTTGAGCACATCCAGTGCAAGAATTTTACTAAACACTAGAGGCCCCATGCACGAAATTGGTGCAAGAGTAGGCCTTCCTCCCCCTGGCCGCGGGCAGGCACCCAACAGGCACCTGGACCCAGGCTTCCCTTGCAGTCTCAGCTTCATCTGGAAGGTCGTCCAGAAGGACGTGCAGTCTAATTAGCATATTATACTTTTATTATTATAGAGATGTATTTGCCCTTGCAAATTATGTAGCCCATACAGACCTGAAATACTCTGGAATGGCACCTATTTTTAGATATAGATAAAGATATATAGACATATAGATAGATAGATAGATAGATAAAATATATGACATATTTATATATGATATATTTATATGTGTGTGAATTTTTATTTATTTCAGAGATGAAGGGAGAGAGAGAGAGAGAGAGAGAGAGAGGGAAACAACGATGAGAGAGAATCATCCATGGGCACCCTCCTTCACGCCCCACACTGGGAATCATGCCAGCAATCCTGGCATGTGCCCTTGACCTGGAATCCAACCATGACCTGGTTCATGGGTCCACGCTCAACCACTGAGCCACACCGGTTGGGCTAGAATAGCACCTTAAGGGCAAGGAGTGTGTTTTCACCTCTTGACTGCCTCAAGTGCAGTAGGCAACAATTGAAAGTAAATTAATACTAGATACCAATACTGATATACTTGAATATATTTTTCCATTGGAATTATTTCGACTATTTATTACCCTGAAGACAATATTACATTAATTCCAGTGGTCAGAATTTACAATACCATATAGCTAAACCAAAAACCTACTGAGTAGTAACCTGAATGTATGTACTTCTTAAGAACTTCCTGCAGGCCCTGGCCGGTTTGGCTCAGTGGATAGAGCGTCAGCCTGCGGACTGAAGGGTCCCAGGTTCGATTCCGGTTAAGGGCATGTACCTTGGTTGCGGGCACATCCCCAGTGGGGAGTGTGCAGGAGACAGCTGATCGATCGATGTTTCTAACTCTCCATCCCTCTCCCTTCCTCTCTGTAAAAAATCAATAAAATATATTTTTTAAAAAAAGAACTTACTGCAGTATTTAAATGGTCTCCATTCTTTTTTTTTTTTTTTTTTTTAATGATTCGAGAGAGAAACATGGATGTGAGAGAGAAACATCAGTCAGTTGCCTCCCGCACACCCCAGGGAATTGAATGGAACCTACCACCTTTCTGGGAGGAGGCTCCAACCAACTGAGCCACACCAGCCAGGGCAAATGTCCTCCATTCTTTAATGGTGCAGCCCCACCTAGTGGTAGTGGCGGCACATTTCACCTCCTGTTCCTCATACCTTGGCTCCTCCAGTCCCAACCCCCGCAAATGTTGTACCTCACTAGCAAACAGCCTCTTGTCTAATTGTGCTTTATACTTAGGTTGACCTATGTGCTCATTTACTTAGGACAGCCCTGGTGCTGGCCTCTTGATCCAGCATGATAATTCATAGTCTCCCCTTTATGGAAATCAATGAAAATCACCTAAATGAGAGTAGGCAAAGACTCTTCAGAGCTTGCCATAACAGCAAGGGAGTCAGCCACCATTACTTGCATTTGGGCAGAGACTCGAAGGCAGGCAGAGGAATGGGCACACTTTATAACTGTAAAAGGGAAGGCTTCGGATATGCCCTGATTGGAGACTATTGTCATAGGGAAGCTGTACGTGGATAAGTAGAGGCAGGGCATCCTATATGACTACTTAGGGGAAGCATTTTTGGCTTTTCCCGGTTAGTCCTAAGTTGGAAGAACTGGGACAAAAGTTAGGGAAGCGGTCAGTTATCAATGGAGTCCTGGCCACTTAGGCCCAATTGTTACAGGATTTATTGTTTGTTGGGGATAGTGGGGGAGGGGGCAGGGTGGGAAGAAATTAACCAAAGATCTTATATGCAAACTAGAGGCCTGGTGCGTGGATTCGTGCACCGGGGGTTCCCTTGGACTGGCCTGTGCCCCATCGCAATCTGGGACCCCCTGGGAGATGTCGGAGAGCTGGTTTTGGCCTGGTCCTCGCAGGCCAAAGGAGGGACTCCACTGTTGCACGAGTCTGTGCACCAGGCATCTAGTATTAGAATAAAAGTCATGCTCCTTGCCAGAGATTCACGAGGCTCTGTGACCTTGCCCTGCCCACCTCTGACTTCCTCTCCCAATTCTCTCACCCTTATTCATTGTAATTCAGCTCTATTGGCCATTTTCTCTATTCCTGAGAAGAGCATGTGTCTATGAGCGGTTGAGTATTGCAGTCACCGTCCTCAATGTCTGAAACACTTTGCCTGCAAATCTTCACGTAGCTATTCAGATTTCAATTTACGTATCATTTCCAGCCTGGCCTTCTCTGATCACTCAATCTTCAAGTGTTTTCCCACCTTTCCCCCATCCTTTGCGAGGGTTTTTTGTTTGTTTGTTTGTCTCCCTCACTGTAATGTAAGCTACAGGATTGTAGGGACTTTTTCTCTCATATTCATCATGCATTCCTAAGTCCAGTATCTGGTATATACTAGACCCTCAGAAAATACTGGTTGAATGAATGTGTGACTGATATAACTTGCTCCATTGATCTTATGACTCTTCAAAATAATCTCTTTTTTCTGTAATTAGTTGCTACTTTATTGCCTGTCCCACCCACCCAGTGAGAGCACCATGTTGTCTGCCTCGTTCATTTCTGTATTTCTGGAGTGCAGAGAAGCTCTTGGCATATAGTAGGAGGTGGAGTCAGTAGATATTTGTTATGAATGCATAAGACGACATATTCAATTTTCAAAGATATTAAAACCAAGAGTGGAGAGAAACATCACTGCGACAGAGAATAACAAGGGACTGTGAAATTTCTGGAGACACTGAGATCGGGAAAGGCGAGTCTCAGCTGTCAAGCCAAGAGTGTTGAGGTTAGATTTGTGCTTTGAGATGAAAACCTCTCACCATTCCCAAGTCACGGGATCCAGTGGGTCCAGTGTGCAATCGAAAGAAAATTTCTCACCTGGCCAGGAAATGCTACTGTGTATCCAGAAGATTACAAGCATTCAGTAAATGCTCATTGATTAATTCCTTGTCACAATTTCTTGCAGTGGTTCTCAACCTTCCTAATGCCGCGACCCTTTAACCCTTTGAGTGCCAACCAATATCCTAGGAACTATGCTAAAATTGCCAAGGCATTTTTGCTGATTTTACAGCAGTTTAGGAAAAAAAATTATGAATCGCAAGTAAATGAAGTGACATATTCAAAAAATTAAGGAAACCTTTACTACATTGACATATTTAGCCATAGCATCATCACTAATAAAAGCAGACTTAGAACTGGACACCATTTCCAAGCTTTGATAGCGCTCCTGGCACTCTAGGCGGTTAATACAGTTCCTCATGTTGTGGTGACCCCCCAACCATAAAATTATTATTTTTTTTTAAATATATTTTATTGATTTTTTTACAGCGAGGAAGGGAGAGAGATAGAGAGTTAGAAACATCGATGAGAGAGAAACATCGATCAGCTGCCTCCTGCACATCTCCCACTGGGGATATGCCCGCAACCCAGGTACATGCCCTTGACCGGAATCGAACCTGGGACCTTTCAGTCCGCAGGCCGACGCTCTATCCACTGAGCCAAACCGGTTTCGGCCATAAAATTATTTTCGTTGCTACTTCATAACTGTCATGTTGCTACTGTTACGAATCACCATGGAAATATCTGGTATGCAGGATGTATTTTCAGGGGTCGCGACCCACAGGTTGAGAACCGCTGGTAGGGAGACCTTGCCCACCTCCTTGACAGGTCCTCGTCCTGACGAACTACATTTCCCAGCATGCCGCAGAACCAAGGCGGTTTACAACGGACTACAATTCCCGGCATGCCGCGCGCCCGGCAGAATGGATTAGACGCCCCAGCAAGGCGGGTGAGAGCCTATTAGGGCGGGGCGGGGTGGGGCGGGTCGGGGCACCCGAACCGGTTTCACGGAAGGACCGGCGGCGGCCGTGGAGGAGGATGGAGGCGGTGGTGTTCGTCTTCTCTCTCCTCGATTGCTGCGCGCTCATCTTCCTCTCCGTGTACTTCGTATCCTTGCCTGAGGCGGGCGGAGGCCTCCTCCCCGGGCCGGCCGCCGGAGGGACGGGCTGAGGTTGGGCCCGGGTGGGGGACCCGGGCAGGTGCGTGGGAAGGAGGAGGCGGGCGCGGGCCCCGGGGTGCGGGCCGCCGGGACCGGAGTGGGTGTGGCGAGCCCGGGCCGGAGAGCGCCCGGCAGCCCTCCTCCGCCCCGCTGGGCCTGCCCGGGCTGCGGGCCGCGGGTCCGAGCGCGCCTCTCCCGCAGCGCCCCGGCCCGGCCTGCCCGCCGCCGCTCGCCCCCGCGGTGCCGGGACCAGCCCTGCCCGGAGCGGGGCGTCGTGGCCTTGTCAGGTCTTCGGAGGAGAGGGGGCGCGGCTCGCCTCCCCTGTGGCCCCCCGGGAGACCGGCTGGCGGTTTTTTTTTTTTTTTGGAGATTCCCCCAGGGCCGGGCCCTTTGTCGGATGCGGGGTGTCCCGAGGGCGAGTGCCCACGTCCTGGGGTGCTCGCTCCTGGGCCCGCGGGCGTTGGGGCGAGTGGGAGGCGCTTTGCCGCCTCTGGTCATTCACTGGGCACCCCCACCCCCACCCCCTCGCCGCCCTCCCCTTTGTTCTCGCGGGTTTAGGAACTTGGACCTTTCACATCCAGGGGTGTGATTTTTTTTCAAAAACGGGTGGAGGACACCCCCCTTTTGTAGGTGCCGGTTTGTAGGGAGTGTTGGGAAGGATGCATTTATAAACCATCGGCGGTGGATTCTTTGCTTGCCCTGGCGGCTGCTGCTGTGTGAATGGAGCCGCTGGGCACGTGCTCTGTGTGCAGTTCCCAGGTCGCTCCTCGAGGTGCCCACTTCTCTGGGTCCGTCCAGGTTCAGAACTCAGTGTGTCGCGGGTAGCTCTTCATGGGACAGCATTTCCGCTGCATTTCCAGGCCCGCAGAGGTGGGTACACCCAGCCCCAGCCCCCCAGGAGCTGTGTGCGCTGCAGCTCATCCCTGCCCTGCAGGGAGCAGCTAGTCTTCGCTGTCGCCCAGTTCATTGAAGTCATTAAATATAAGCCCGGAAAAACGCCCGAAGAAACTACATTGTTTTGTTTTGTGTTTCCCCTTGGAAATCACACGTGCCCCTGTCCCCGTCCGATAGATTTAATAGATTTAAACGTTTTGTTGGCCCGAGTATCCTGGCTTTTTAGGGTGGTTTTACCGAGTGCGGTTTCCATGCGTTATTGTGGGAGAGGAGTTTGATGTCGGGCCTCCTTGCTTAGCTGGATATTCGCCGTGGGCATTACTTCACCTCTCTTAGGCCTTCGTTTTCTCTTTATTTTTAAAATATATTTTTGCTAGAGGCCCAGTGCACAAATTTGTGCACAGGTGGGGTCCAGCCGGCCCAGTCGGATTGGGGGGTGATTGGGCCGGTGGGAGGGGCCGAGGAGGTTGGCCAGCTGCCCTGCCCCCAGTCTGGCTGGTTGACTGTCTGCAGTAGGTCATAGTGACGTTATGGTCCTTAGGCTTTTATATATATAGATTGATTTCAGAGAGGAAGGAAGAGGGAGGGAGAGATACAAACATCCCTGATGAGAGAGAATCATGGATCGGCTGCCTCCTGCAAGTCCCCCACTGGGGATCAGCCCACAACCTGGGCCTGTGCCCTTGACCAGAATCCAACCTGGGACCTGTCAGTTCGAAGGCAGATGCTCTATCCACTGAGCCAAAGCGGCTAGGGCTCGTTTTCTCTTTAAAATGTGCGGAGGTTTTTACTTCCTGTGTGTGTGTGTGTGTGTGTGTAGTGAGAACAGGTGCTAAGCACCTAGCATTGCCCGTCCCATGGCCAATATTCAGTAACTATTGCTCCGCCTTCTTCTGGTGCAGTCGCATGAGGTTTGAAAGGGCAGCAGCATCTGCCTGCGTTTGGATGACCTATGTCCCTGTCGTGACAAAGGAGCTGGAGCTTACACTCAGGGAAATGAAACTTGGGTTTCTCGTTTTTGCAGTTTGGAAAGTCAGGCTCGATATTTTAAAATAGCCTTGGCGTATACCAGTTTAATATTCATAGAGAAATGTTAGGTGGAATATTTGACTTTGACTGTGAGGTACAGTCCGGGTGTGTTTTGATGAAACTCAGCCTATTGTATGACTGTGTTTTTGGGTAGTTGAACTAGCTTTCTTTTTAAAAAAAATATGTTTTTATTGATTTCAGAGAGAAAGGGAGAGGGAGAAGGAAACATCAATGATGAGAATCATCAATCGGCTGCCTCCTGCATGCCCCCCACTGGGGACCGAGCCCGCAACCTGGGCGTGTGGCCCCAACTGGAATCGAACCCAGGACCCCTCGCTCCACAGGCCGACACTCTATCCACTGAGCCAAACCAGCCAGGACTGAACTAGCTTTCTTAATATTACAGGCAAGAGGTGGGAAGTGGGCAGGGTAGACATTCTGTAGGGATAGGAGTTCCCTGGACTTAGAACCCTTCAGAGCGCCTGCAGAGGCGGAAAAGGGGTGGCTATTTATAATCACACCCGGGCAAGAGCAAAGGTGTGCCCCTGGCATTTGTGGGTGCTGGGGTTAAGGAGCACATGGCTGATTTGGGTGGTAGTAGAAGCTCCGGGTGGAAAGGCTGAATTAGGAATTAGTTAAGATTTTGGAAGGCTGGAATGTTAAGGAGAAGGGCTTTCCCCTTTTATTCTCTAGGCAGTAGGGAGCCATGGAAAAATGTCGACATAAAGGGGTGTGCTAGGAAGATGAATCTGCAGAATGGGTTGGAAACAGGAAAGATTGGAAGGTAAGAAACCATTAGGGTTCGTTCACCTGGATTTGAAAAAGAGGGCTCCTTGTGGGCAGCCGGAAGGAGGGAGTGATGAGAGTGGAATTAGGGAGGAATGATCGCTAGGACCTGATAACAGCTGATTATGAGATGGAAGCAGAAGGCAGACACCACTTTCCATGTTTTGAGCCTGGGCAAGTGATGCTTGTGTCATGGACAGAAATAAAACAAATTGGAATAATTTGTGGAGAAAGTGATAAGTTTGACTATAGCGTATCGAGGTCATAGGGGGATAGTTATATGAAAATGTTGTAGAATTTAATGGAAAACATTTGTTTGTACTTGCATTGTTGGGCATTTTCAAACTTAGAAGTAGAGGCAGTAATGCAATAAGCCCCATGTTTCTATCACTCGCCTTCAGTGATTTTCAGCGTTTTGCCATTATATTTTCGTCTCTCTCCCAGCTAGTGGGGGGAGGTGGGGGGGCATTTTAAAGTAAAGCCCAGACATTGTCTTTCAATCGAAGGCTTTTCCTTTCGTCTGTCTGTCCCTCAAATGTTTATTTGTGACTTTATATTTTGTACTAAAAACCATTTTTTGCTTAATTCCAGTGTAATAGATGTTTATTGTAGCAAGTTTGGGAAATAGAGAAAAATATTAGGAAAACACATCATTTGTAATCCAACTTTTGCAGCATACGTACTGCTAACATGTCCATGCTATATTCATAGTTTTGTATTCTGTTTTCTTTTTATATATCTTAAGTCTTTAAAGACATTTTATGGTTATATCCTAAGTAAACACTATTTTTCTACTAATGAGGAGAATTCAGGTTTTTAACATGTACACTGTTTTTACAGGACTTCTTTTTCCATTTCTTTTTTTTTTATTGCTTAAAGTATTACAAAGGGTATTACATATGTGTCCTTTTTCCCCCCGCCCTTGACAGTCCCCTAGCCTCCCCTACCCCCCAGTGTCTTATGTCCATTGGTTATGCTTATATGCATGCATACAAGTCCTTTGGTTGATCTCTTACCCCCCTACCTCCTGCCCCCCAACCCTCCCCGGCCTTCCCGCTGCAGTTTGACAGTCTTATAGCCACTGTTTGGCATTTGAGGAATTCAGATAGAATGCCCTGCATGGGTCACATTAGAATTGAGCACAATGAAAGGATTATTTTGTGAAAATCATTTATTTGTTGGAGGAACACAAATGAGAAAATTCTGTTGTCAAATGAGTGAGCTTTAAGGAAATAACTAACTTTTTTCAAGTCAAGTCTAATTCTGCCTTGCAACTGGGATTGCTTTATGAAACTTAAATACTTCATTGTTATAAAAGAAGTCTAAAAATTCCTTATCTTGATCATCAGATAATTACATTGTCTGATTTAGAATGTGATTACATTAATGCTAGATCATGTTGCTCGAAATTAAACAAGGTAAGACATTTCTTTGCTCATTTTCTGGCATTGAAGGCAGTTCTCCATTTTCTGTGTGAGATTATCGATAATCAACATGTATATTTGATTTCAGAGTGCATATTGTCTCTTGTCGGAATGCTGGTAGAACTATGTGTTTGGCAATGCTTTAACTCATGAAACTACTAGAAGACCTATCTTGGAATTTTGTTCCTTTATTCTTTTTTTTTTTTTTTTTAATATATTTTATTGATTTTTTACAGAGAGGAAGGGAGAGAGATAGAGAGTTAGAAACATCGATGAGAGAGAAACATCGATCAGCTGCCTCCTGCACACTCCCCACTGGGGATGTGCCCGCAACCCAGGTACATGCCCTTGACCGGAATCGAACCTGGGACCCTTGAGTCCGCAGGCCGACGCTCTATCCACTGAGCCAAACCGGTTTTGGCTTGTTCCTTTATTCTGCTTCTTCCTTTCCCTTTGTCCACAGAGCACATTATTACTCAGAGTAGGTAAAGGTTTCTCATGATGTTAATTGTTTTTGTTTTCTGTGTCCAAGCCCCCCCACCCCCCTCCCGTTCATGGAAAGAAAGCTTAATCTGTCTTCAGTTGAATGAAAGACCTTTTTGTGGCTTGCTGAGAAATAGAATTAATTAGCAGATTTGTTTTACAGCCATTTTGCCTTTGGTATCTAGTCAGAACTTTAAATTGGCAAGAATATTCTGAATTGCAGAGCTTGTCTAGATGCAGAGAAACCCGTTGATCCTGATTCAGTTGAGATGAGCAGACAGAAGAGCTTTCTAGATAAAAGTTCATATAAAAATAATACTGAGAGGTGCTTTTGGCCTGACCTAAAAGTGATTTCACATCTTCAGTCTACGTAAGCTTCTCGGGCCCAGAGGGAAATAAAGATACGCTCGGAAAGTTAAAATTTCTAGTAAACTATATTCCTTCTCTCTACTTTTCTTTCCCTTTCTTTCCCTTTCTCTCTCTCTCTCTCTCTCTCTCCCTCTTTCCCTCCTTCCCCTTTCCTTCCCTCCCTCCCTCCCCCTTCCTTCCCTCTCTCTCTCTCTTTCTGTCGAATTTCCCAGGACATGGTTTAATACAGCAATAGATTTAAATAAAATATTTTATGTTTACCTGCTATGCTTTGAGAGTTCTCTTTAAATTTTTTATTGAGATAGTATTATATGTAACATTAAATTAGTTTCAGGCCTTCTCATCTTTAGAGAAATGACTACATATAATCAGATGGATTGTGTGTCTTTATATTTCTTGCTTTCTCAATATTTTAGGTGGGTATTTGTTGGTTTTTTAAAAAAATAAAAATAAAAGTCTAAATACCAAGAAAAGCTTATCTGGATTCTTCTACTGAGAAAATTACTCCCTCACTTTGAAGTTAAGTACTTTTTTTAACGCTAATTTTTATAGGTAACCTTTCCTAGTTTCCACAGCTAATAAAAGGATAGCGCATGATTCCGCTTCAGGTTTGTTTGACTTTGCTGCTCACACTTATGTTAAATTGGTCACATTTAAAAAATGCATATACATATTAAAAAGTTTCAGTTTGTTGCACATTAGGTTTAAGGCTCAGAAAACCCCTCTTTGTTTGCAAAAAGAAAACTCTAAATGCAAGAGTCCTGGGGCAGCATGCCTGGACTTACTGTACTCTGTGCCACTCCGCCCTGGGGCAAGTTACTTAATCTCTCTGAGTTTTACTTCCCTCATTTCTACAAATAGGGAATCTCAGGTTTTGGCTCCATAAATATTAGCTTCTCTTAACTTCTATTAAAAGAAAAAGGTCTAAGAAGAAGAAGACCATTGATGAATTGAGAACCTGCCACAATAGTGCTGAGGCATGAGAAGTAGAACATTGTCCAGTAAACAAAGAGCGTAGCTAAGGGCATTTGGGTGCTATAAAGCCAATAGGCTGGGATTCTGGTAGCTTAGTTCATTACCATATTTGTTCAGCTTTGAGCTGTTATTGTTAAAGTACTTTGTCTTTGTGTGTGTGTGTGTGTGTGTGTGTGTGTGTGTGTGTGTATGTGTGATTGTAAAATGTTAAGGCTGATATTCTGACATGAAAGGCAGCATGCATGTGGATATATGTCCCAAATTAGAGTAGGGGCTTCAGCATAGATAGTGGTATACAAAGTAAACACTACTCGATTTTCCCCCTAATTGTCATTCATACCTGCTTAGTGGATGACTTGGAACATTTGCTAAGGACACATAAGACATAGTTGAAGTTTAAGTGCATTAGTTGCAAGCTGTGCCCTGATGTGTCTGCATGGGCTAAGCAGTTACAGCAGTTTGCAAATCTGGGACATGGAGTCTAAAAATATCTTGAAACACTAGCTTGGAAGTTCCCCGTCTCTTCACTGATTTAGCTTTAAGTGACATGTCATTCAGGCAGAACCCAGCAGTGAGATGTGTACTCTGTTCTCCCCTTGCAGTGGATCATTCCAGAATTGATTGGCCATACCATTGTCACGTTATTAATGCTCGTTTCATTGCACTGGTTCATCTTCCTTCTCAACTTGCCTGTTGCCACTTGGAATATATATCGGTGAGTCTTGTTTGTTTGCTGTTTCATGTCGGGGAAGTTTAAAGACATTTTTTTTTTATCTTAACAGCTTTCTCTCTTCTGCAATAGAAGAGTCGTGTGACTCAGGGGGGACATTTGCATTCCTAGAATCTGGGTTGAGAACTGAGTGTGGGTGAGAGGGAGGGAGAGCTACAGAAGCTTGGACGTGAAAGCAGGGAGAGGCCACGGGCAGTATCACAGAGCTCCCAGTCATGATGTTGAAGCCCAGGTTCTTCTTAACCTCATGGTTTCCCTCCAAGTACCCCAATTTCCTTATTCGTAAAGGAGTCAATCAAGGAGGAAGACTATCATGTGCAGCTACTACAGACACAGTGATATTAAATAAATAGGAAATGTTACATGTTATCTGAAGCACCCTAAAGGATCCATAGTATTAACTATAATATATGAAATACAGTATTATCAAGGTTTCTTTAAACAGTCGGAGTCTATTCTGAGTCTGTGTGAACTGGTCTGGATGTGGAACGAGGAGCACGCTTACGGTGCCTTTACCTTCGTGTTGACTTTCAGCTCCGTTCCTAGTTCCCCACTGTGGTCACACTGCCACCACTATAACAAGCACCGTTCTTACTTGTGTATTTGGCACTTCATCTGTTTTTTTGTTTGTTTGTTTTTTAGTTATGTAAAATCAGACATTGCATTTTTAGTCTGAATTATCCATTTACTGTCTTAATTGAAGAGTTTTATTTCATCACAATAGCATTTATTCTAAATCATTTCTGTTCTGTTTCCTTTAAGTTGCTCTTTTAAGGGAGGTGCTGTTCATAAACCATGCGGATTGAGACATTCTCTATTGATCAGCAGAAGCACAGAGATGAGGTTTCCGGTCTGGACATAGACCCTCTCTTTTTATTATCATCTGAGAAATGGGAATAATTATGTCTGACACTCCTCTTCCTTATGAAGATGAGAAAGTGAAGGGATTTGCACTAATTGATTTAGAACCTTTTAGATAAAGAAGTTTCTAAGAACTTGATAAGATTGGTTTGGTTTGGAGCGCTCTCCAGTGGTTTTCTACAGAAGGTGTGTAAGAGGGTCTCAGTGCATAAAATACGCTTCTCTCGCGTGTGACTGTGTTTGTTCCAGAGGGCAGAACACTACACCGAAAATTAACAGCATTGTATCTTTCAAAGGAAAAGTAAGCGGTGGCCTGTGACTTAACCATAATACCCCGCTCATACTTGGTCTGAATTTAAAACTGCTGTGATTAGTTCACTTTTATTTTTTTTAATTTTTATTTATTTTTTAAAAATATATTTTATTGATTTTTTTACAGAGAGGAAGGGAGAGGGATAGAGAGTCAGAAACACTGATGAGAGAGAAGCATCGATCAGCCGCCTCCTGCACACCCCCCACCGGGGATGTGCCCGCAACCAAGGTACATGCCCTTGACCGGGAATCGAACCCGGGACCCTTCAGTCCGCAGGCCGATGCTCTATCCACTGAGCTAAACTGGTTTGGGCGATTAGTTCACTTTTTTTTTTTTTTTTTAATATATTTTATTGATTTTTTACAGAGAGGAAGGGAGAGAGAGATAGAGAGTTAGAAACATCGATGAGAGAGAAACATGGATCAGCTGCCTCCTGCACATCTCCCACTGGGGATATGCCCGCAACCCAGGTACATGCCCTTGACCGGAATCGAACCCGGGACCTTTCAGTCCGCAGGCCGACGCTCTATCCACTGAGCCAAACCGGTTTCGGCGATTAGTTCACTTTTAAAGGTTGACGATTATTGGTTACTTAGTTTTGAATATTTTTTTGCTGATGAGTTGATTTTCCTTCTAATATGTGTGCATCCTTTAATTTACCAGGTTCATTATGGTGCCAAGTGGTAACATGGGAGTGTTTGACCCAACAGAAATCCACAATCGAGGGCAGCTGAAGTCACACATGAAAGAAGCCATGATCAAGCTTGGTTTCCACCTGCTCTGTTTCTTCATGTATCTTTACAGGTGAGTTTGCCTGTAAAGTGGCCTTTCCTGGGTCCCAGGCCTGCTTTTGGTGGCTGAGACACTATTCTGTAGGATTTAGCATTGACATTGCAGAGCTTTGGGGAGTTATGTGAATTCCTTGAAGTATGTAGGTTTTTATGTATGTCATTGCATCAGCATTCTGTCTGACCTACAATAGAGTTGCTCTGTAATATTAGTGATTCCTTAGCTGTCAAGTTGTCAACATGCTTAAACTGTCTTTGCTACTCCTTTCCTAGTGTCCAGTTGTGAGTTCTCACTGCCTGTTATAAGTAGAAATATTTGTAGCCTAAAGATTGTCTCACTTTATGGGATACCAGACCACTGAGCAGCTCTCAGCAACTTACAGCCAGTTGGGCCTATTTTTCTCGGCAATAAGGGACTGAGGTGTGATGCCTATTCTCCAGCCTGCTAAGTGGTCCATTCTGGTAAAACTGCATCAGGCTTTGGTTATAACAGGTTGGAAGTGTAAGAATTAATGTTGGCTGGCGTGGCGCAGTGGTTGGACATTGACCTGTGAACCAGGGGGTCACAGTTCGATTCCCAGTCAGGGCACATGCCTGGGTTGTGGACCTAATTCCCAGGGTGGGGCGTGCAGGAGGCAGCCAGTCAATGATTCTCTCTCATATCTCCCTCTCTCTTCCTCTCTGAGATCAATAAAAATATATTAAAAAGAAAATTAATATGAAGGATTGGCTGTCAGACACTGGACAGCCTATTTGAAACTTAGATTTATTACGGTATGTTTTAGAAATAATCATGCCACTTTCTTTTTAAACCTATCATAGACCCATAGATAAAGCAGAGGATAAAAGTTGTCATGTGTATGGCTTGATTAAGCCTTTATGATGCTAGACGTCAGGCTTAACCTTTGTATCTGAGCTTAATTAGATCATTCCTATTTTTTTGCAGGTAAATTTTAATTTTTCACAAGGGCATAGGGCTGTTAGGAAAAACATGCACTGAATGAAACTTCTATCACTCAAAGGAGTCTTAATAATTAGAAACTGAATAGAGATAGCAGGTTTAAAAAATGTCAGAAGTTGCCCTAGCTGATTTGGCTCAGTGGATAGAGCGTCAGCCTGTGTACTGAAGGGTCCCGGGTTTGATTCCGGTCAAGGGCAAATGCCTGGTTGTGGGCTTGATCCCCAATAGGGGATGTGCAGGAGGCAGCCAGTCAGTGATTCTCTCTCATCATTGATGTTTCTATCTCTCTCCTCCCTTCCTCTCTAAAATCAATAAAGATATATTAAAAAAAATAAAAATTGTCAGAAGTCAGAGCCATTTTAGTTCTTTCTGAATAACTAGGCCTCCTAAAGTCCTTTGGCTGTGCTAATGTCACCCGCTAGCATAGAGGAGATTAAAGTTGAGTTTAGATAGTTTCCTTTTCGCTATTTATCTTACTTGCTTTTCTGTTTTTTAAAAACTAGGACAGAAAAGCACATTAGAATTAATTTCTGACTCTTATCCCTACCTCACTGCTAATGTGCTTTTTTTTTTGTTTTGTTAATCCTCACCCAAGGATATTTTTCCATTGATTTTTAGAGAGAGTGGAAGAGAGAGGGAAAGACAGAGAGAAGCGCATCGATTGGTTGCCTCCTGCACAAGCCCTGACCAGGGCTTGGGCCAGGGAGGAGCCTGCAGCCAAGGTACGTGCTTTTGACTGAAATCGAACCCAGGACCCTTTGGTCCACAGGCAGACACTCTATCCACTGAGCCAAACCAGCTAGGGCTAATGTGCTTAATTTTTAATCCTCGTATTAAAGATGAAAAATAAAGAGCAGCCCTAGCCGGTTTGGGTCAGTGGATAGAGCGCCGGCCTGTGGACTGAAGGGTCCCAGGTTCGATTCTGGCCAAGGGCACATGCCTGGGTTGCGGGCTCAATCTCTAGTGGGGGGCGTGCAGGAGGCAGCCGATCAATGATTCGCTCTCATCATTGATGTTTCTATCTACCTCTTCCTCTCTGAAATCGATAAAAATATATTTTAAAAAAGAGCAAAGAAATGTAATGTTAAGAACACGATGGTACACCTATTTTCATTTTTGCCACTTTTTGAAGTTAAACCATATGAAGGTATCTTTATCATCATATATATTCCCTTATTTCTGAAGAGACGAAAAGCAAGCGGGGATCAGCTTAGCTCAAGGTTGCTGCTTCATCCTCCCCAGACCTCCAGGTTTTACATTGTTGGAGCAGAGTAGAGGGGCCATTCCCTGGTCTTGCTAGCAGGAGCTTCTTGGGACAGCTGTGGGCACAGCACTGTGGGCACACTTCCGGGAGTGAATGTAGGATCAGGGAGCAGTGTCTTCCTTAGGAGCCTTAAGAATTAAAAACGCACGACAGCCTCTTAGCTCTCGGTTGTTGAATTTCAAGCAATGGGAAGACATGGGCTGAAGACGGGGATCAGAGGAATCGGGAAGCTGTCTGGGGCAGGTTTAAGGTGTGGTTCGTTATAACTGAGTAGATGACGCGCCACCTGGAAGGGGTTTGGCTGAGTCAGCGGCACCCTTTCTTTCTCATCTCTCCTTTTTCCTTCTTAGCTTGTCATTTTTAGGCTCATTGCTGTTACCTTACCCCTTGGAGCCACCCATGGCTCAAGGGATCATGATGAAAGAATAGTCTCAGATGTCCTTTGCTCTTAGCTTGTGGTTGCTATTGTTTGAGTGGTTTTATTTCCAAAATCATCAGATTTCCAATGCAGGGATTTTATGCTGCTCCTTTCTGTGTCGCTGGCCACAGCTTGCCTGGGTGCCTTGCATATGGCATTCATTCAGGGTTTATTAAATAGAATTAAAGGGGAAAAAATGCCCGTCTTCTTTTAGAGATTGGTAGAATCTATGCCGTTGGTTTTTTGTTTAGTTACTGGTGTAGGGGCATCTGGGCTCTACCTTAGTCCCTGTGTGACCTGCGGCAGGTTTCTTAACCTCTCTGTGCCTCAATTTCTTCCTCTGAAAATGTGATAGTAATAGTACCTACCTTATCAGTGATGTGGACTAAATGAGATAATGTCTGTAAGCACTGAGGTTTGTGCTGACCTATAGTAAACTCTAAAAAAAAAATATTAAAAAAAAATTGGTCACTACCATTAATCTTTTGTGCACTGAGTACACTCAGTATGGTTAATGTTGAACAACTTATACCACTGGTAATGCCAGGTTATTTCTGTGTGTTTCATCATTTGATCCCAGTAGAGCAAAGCTGATTCCAGTAAAAGGAAATGATAGTTTGTTACTGTGGTGGTTTTCATAGAGTATTGATTGAGAGACTGCTACATGTCAGGTGACACAAAGGAGCAGCACACAATCCCTCGGTAAAAGCCAGGAGCCTGGGATTGCTGTAGTTGGATGTGATTCTGGAATCTGAAAGTGACGATGCTCAGGTCAGAAGAGCGCACAATCCAGGGCTAGAACGGAAGCCTCAGGCGGGAAGATGAGTTGTGGAAGGAGCCGGAGCAACTGCCCTGGGCTGAGGGCCGGCTTCCCAGAGGAGAGGCCTGACTGAGGCCGGACTAGGAATGTCCCAGTTGACGGGGCAGGGTCGGGAGGCGGGCTGCAGGCACAGGGTTAGCCTGTACAAAGATCTGGCTAGGGAATTCGGTCTTTTCCTGGACATAGCTTGTTTTTTCCTAAATGACAGCTCAATATTGGTTTTAGGTTATATTCCCACCCCCACCTTGATTACCTTATTTTTAGTGAAAAAACATAGGGCACCTAGAAACCCCAACATAGACTTTCTTTTCTTTCGGTATAAATGTCTTTTACTCAAATGGGTGTTCCTAGTTGAGCCTTAGGGATATGAGTTGGGACACACCAGACTGTGTGGGACATGCCTTAGGGACACGTCGGTAACCTGGATTTCTTCTCTCCACAGTATGATCTTAGCGTTGATAAATGACTGAAGCTGGAGCAGCCGTGGTGGGAGTCAGCTACACTACAGTGCACAGTCGAGGAGCCAGAGATGCTTCCATCATCCTTAGGACCGTAACCATAGCAGTATATTTTTTCCTCTTTGAACAAAAAAATATTTTTGCTGTATTTTTACCATATAAAGTATTTAAAAAACATGAATTGAGTTTTTGTAGATTTCTGGTTCTCCACTTTAGCCTGAACCCCAACATGTGAAGGTGTTTGTCATCGTCTGTGCGTTGAAGATGGTAAGTTGGATGTGGGAGCGGGACTGCCACCCCAACCTTCGCCCGAGAAAGGGAGGGCACACTTAGAGGGAAACGTGCTAGACGAGCAGAGCTGCTCATCACGTTGGCGGAAAAGGCCGAGTACAGAGCAGCCCCGCTAACCTGGGCAGAGGAAGAGAGTCAGTTTCCCTTTCGCCTCTATCGTGGCAGCTTCGTGTATTTAATGTAAAGATTTATGGGACTGTCAGCTAGAGCCTTTTCCTCAGAATCTTAACAGAAAAAGACATTTCAAAGACCATATATTCCTTTATGGAATTTGTGACACCTAGTAAGCCATCTGCCAGGTGCAGTGTCCTTCCTGCTTATGGGGAGGGGACAAATTAACCGAGAGATTTCATGTGAGAGCCGCTGCCTCCACAGTCACCCTCAGACCTGTGCAGTCCCACTGGCTCTGGCCAGCTCTCGTGCTTGTGTGCTCCCTGAGCCATCTTTCTGTGGGCTTGGAGAGGCGATTTGGTAGATGCTCCTCAGGTCAGAGGCAGGAATAGCCAGTCATTCGGTGTCAGCGCTCTGCACGGTGCCAGGTTACCTGGATGCTGTCCTGCTGCACTGGCCTCTCGCAGTGGGAGCTGCCGGACCAGCTATTTCAGACACGGCAGCGTCCAACCGAACGGTTCCTTGGAGCTACCCGGGTAAATCTTGCCGCTGGGGAGAGCAGTTCACCCCTTTGGCTGTGTGCCGGGGCAAGTGAACCTGGAAGTTAATCCTCAGTCCTTGTTTGTGCTGTAATCTTAAGTATTGGCATTTAGGCAAAACGTGGTGTTTTATGGCAGAGGCCAAAGGGATGATTCCCTGTGTTGAGGCAGAATGGGTGGCTAAACAAGGCGTGTGGTTACCAAAGGATCAAACATTGCATGTCCTTTCCACCCTGGACTAGGTTTAGCTTTGGCAGAAGCCAGGGAGCCAGCAAAAACTCCATGCCCGCGTTTCCAGGGTGGGTGTGGTGCCCCGGCCGCCCTGGAAAGCAGCAGGGAGACAGCAGGCACGGGAACCTGGTTCTGCTGCCTTGGGGAGGGGGGTCTCAGAACCTGCTCCCTGTGGTTATCCCGTATTTCTTCTGGTAAAGAGGCAAGAACCTGTAACATAGAAGTTACTTTGCTTGCATCTCTCTTGAACCTTTTCCTTCTGAGGCACCTTTTCAGCCTCCTCGCTCGGCCTTTCTCCCTAACTTCCGGGGTCTCTTCATGTTCTGCTCAGGCTCTTACAGCAACGGGAGCTGTTGGAGAATTGAAATCCTTAGAACTGAGACGCCAGCAGCTTATATGGAGTAGCTAAAAGGTGGTGGGGGGCCGAAACCGGTTTGGCTCAGTGGATAGAGCGTCGGCCTGTGGACTGAGGGGTCCCAGGTTCGATTCCGGTCAAGGGCATGTACCTGGGTTGCGGGCACATCCCCAGTAGGAGATGTGCAGGAGGCAGCTGATCGATGTTTCTCTCTCATCGATGTTTCTGACTCTCTATCTCTCTCCCTTCCTCTCTGTAAAAAATCAATAAAAATATATATATAAAAAAAAAAAAGGTGGTGGGGGACAGTGGACCGAAATGTTTTATCTTCTGTTTCAAGTTTTCTGAGTAACCCACGTCAAACCCACGCAGTGGTGAGTCTGGCTGTCCGTGTACAGGCTGTCAGGCGGCACTGCGGTGGCTGCACGCACCGGAAGGTGCCTTGTTTACGACAAAGGACAGCTCTTTGGGACATGAACTGAGCTTAAAAACAAACAAAACCACCATTCTTGTATTGCTTGTCTGCAACAAAGCCAGGAAAAGGGGGTAACTCTAGTTTTTTTCCCATTTTCCAGGTGCTTCTCTATAAATGATGTAAAGGGGGAAAAGCACCGACTTTTAAAAAATTTTTATTGATTTCAGAGAGGAAGGGAGAGGGAGATGGAAACATCAGTGATGAGAATTGCTGATCAGCTGCCTCCTGCACACCCGCTACTGGGGATGGAGCCCGCAACCCGGGCATGTGTGCTGACCTGGAAGCGAACTGTGACCTGGTTCATAGGTCGATGCTCAACCACTGAACCATGCGGGCCGGGCTGACGGGTTGACATGTTTTAACCGTCAGCTTTATTCCCAGGCAAGTGGCCGTCTGTGGACTAAGGGGGGGTTGTATGGTGTAGTGCTTACAAACGAGCTCAGAGGCACCTACCTGAGGCCCAGCTCCTCTATACCTGTTGGTTTGTTTTAGCCTATTTCCCTCCTTTGTAGAATGGAAATTGCTTGTAAAGTTACTTTGAGAAGTAAGTGAGAATGCATATAAAGTGGCTCATCCCTTGTGACTGGCCCACTGTAAGCATTCAGTACATTAGCCCAAATGAATACCTGTCCCGTGTGAATGTTCCTCAATGACCAAATGGGCGTGCAGCTTGGGGGCTGGTCCGTCTCAGTACACTTCTTGCTCCTGCTTCTAATTCTTGGTCTCATTGCTGAAGTAATACGGTAGTCCTGTGGTTCCCCAAAACTGCCCAGGAGTGGATCAGTGCCAACTGACAACATAAAATTACTTTTGGGGTGTAAGGTGGCTTAAAAATCTCAAAGTTAAATGAAAAACATTTAGCACATTCATTAATTTGAATTGTGGATATGGTCAATCATCATGACTAATTATGTCTTTGTCTTAAGTAAGCTCTTTTTCCTGAGGCTATAAAAGAAAAAAGTTTTGAAATGTATATGAGGGGTCCCCCTTGCATCAATATGACCAAAGAAGCCACCAATCCTCATATCCAAAACGGAACTGAGTGAGCCCAGCCGGTGGGGCTCAGTGGTTGAGTGTGGACCTATGAGCCAGGAGGTCACGGTTCAATTCCTGGTCAGGGCACATACCTAAGTTGTGGGCTCCATTCCCAGTGTGGGGCGTATAGGAGGCAGCCTATGAATGATTCTCATTATTGATGTTTCTGTCTCTCCCTTCCTCTCTGAAATCAATCAAAAAATATATTAAAAAAGACAAAATGGAATTGAAAACGTGACTGAAACTCGTCCTTCCCCATTTCCTGCGGTAGCTATAATTAATTACATGCTGCTTGAATATTTTGTTAATTATGTGATTAGAATACTGTTTCATATCTAGCAAGCTCACGTTAAGTACACCAATAAAGTCTGAGGGAGAAGAGCTCACTGCCACAAAGTCAATGGTGACACTTAAGATGCTTGGAGGTAGCCGAAATCGGTTTGGCTCAGTGGATAGAGCATCGGCTTGCGGACTGAAAGGTCCCAGGTTCGATTCCGGTCAAGGGCATGTACCTGGGTTGCGGGCACATCCCCAGTAGGAGATATGCAGGAAGCAGCTGATCGATGTTTCTCTCTCATCGATGTTTCTAACTCTCTGTCTCTCTCCCTTCCTCTCTGTAAAAAATCAATAAAATATATTTAAAAAAAAAGATGCTTGGAGGCAGTATTAGGATGATGGGGTCATACTGTTGAATCTTTAGCAGTTTTAAGTTTTTTCTAGAAAAAATTTCAAGAAGTCATTAAATGATGTAACCAAAGACCATCAACTTTTCTTAAGTGGAAGGGAATTCTTTTAAAATACCACTCTCTCCTCTTAGATTTAAGGTTGGGAGGTTTTTATTCCTGGTGCGGGAATCTGGCATGAAGCTTGAAGTGCAGAGGAACGATCCGAGTTAGCTCACTCCGCAGCGCACAGCTGTATTTAAAGAAAACCAGTAGGAAAGCTCTGTTCTCTTGCTTGGTGACCAGAGGAGCCGCAGCCCTGGCTCAAAGCAGTGCCTCTTGGCCTCTGAGTGGCTCTGCCACCCTAAGCTGACGGCCAGCATTTGCCTGCCAAATACTGATTTTTCATATTTGAGCTTCCTTTTACTGAACAGAGCTCCACTCTTAGTAAAAATCTTAAAGCCCACTTCTGTAGTAATTCACCCCGATGGGGCAATTGGTTTTTTCCCCCCCATAAATACAAATGTGCTACAGGTTTGTATACAATGAATGCTTTTCTCCAAGAAGATCTTTAAAGAACTAATACAATTATGATGACATAAATTTTAATTTCAAACTAGAAGTATATTTTCTCTACTAATCAATGTATTCGATGCCTAACTGCATGATTTCAGATCAGTAATATGTTTGAACGAGTGGGATATGTGACTCCTTTAAAATGTAAATTTTTCTAAGTTAATCCATGATTCCACACAATAGTTCTTTAAAAAGATATCCCAACAGATAAAACAGTGCTTCCTTAGACATCAACTTAAAAAGTCAAATTCAGCAAATTGGTTGTTTCAGGTAAAAACAGTACTAAAACATGCAGATCAATGCATATTATGAGATTTAACACAGCACCAATTACTTACTCATTCTGTTTATTGGATTGAAAGGGAATACAAACGATTGGTTAAGTGCTATGCACTGACATGGAAAGGTGTATTAAAAAAAACAAACCAGTAACACAAATCAAAGTTAATGTAGCTTCAATTGAACAGAATTCTAAAGACATTTAATATACTACACATTTATAAACGTTTAACAAAGGGTGTTTCGTAAATAATTAGTGGGACAAGTGAAAATAAATATCAGAGACCTGAAGTTTTTTATGCTTTAATGAAATAATAAAGCAAAGAAATTTAAAGTACTAAATATAATTTGAGAGGCAGTTAAAAAACAAACACAAACCAACAAAAAACAATACCCCCCCAAATTTAAGAACACAACCCTTTGGAACATTGAATCAGTCCACAGCAAGTAGTTATTACATCCCAAAAGCTCTAACGTTAACTAGTTCCACCACAATGCCATGTACATCTTGAGATCAACACAAGTTCTTTTCTTGATCTCTCCAGCTTGGTTTGTAAGGACACACATGCTCTTGTGGATCTAGTCCCCTCGCCACACACACACATTTTCAAGGAGCCGATAACATTTTTTTTTTTTCCATCTGTGCCTAAAAATGTTACGATTCAGTTTTAGCACATTGACCCTGATAATGAAAATGTTTAAGTTCAAAGATGGGGACACCGTATCAGTCTTATAAAAATATACCAGTATTAACCAAACCTTCACTTCAGAGGGCATTCGCATGTGCACAAGACTTTTAGTAAAACCGACAGGAGCCTAGAACAGCCATTTCCAGGCCTTTTATGAATTAACACTCTCTCTCTTCCACTGACACACAACACACACATTTTTATATTGAGTTCCATTACATCCAGGCTATCTGGATTAAGTAGCTAGGGGATGAGTTTTTATCGTTTTTGTTTTTGCAACTATATAGGGCAGCTACTATAACAACAGCCTAACAACATTGAGAAATTTCAATTAAGTTCACCCTGTTTTTAGAAAGTGTCCATGTGAAAATGAAATTCACTTCTCTTTAAGTTTGTTTATATTAAGTCAAACATGGTTTTTGACTGGAAGTACTATTTTGGAGAGCAACCCCAAAAGAAAGATGCTAACGTCTAAGTGAGACATTAAACCCAAATCAAAATGCGTATACATTTTAGAGATGGGGCAAAAGGATATTAAGAAAAATGTCTTCTTTCCTCCCCATTCAAAAGCAGCCATCTTCTGCTGTGAAAGAAACTGACATGGATATGTCCCTTTCAAGAGATGTACCATGTATTTACCACTGTGAGCAGAGGTTCTTGTGTGCAGGAACCAACATCCTAAAAAAGAAAATTTCAAGATGGGGAGGGGTGGGAAAGAAGGGTTTTCTATTAATGTCACGGAATGCCACTCTAGAGGGAGAACACTCCTAATAATAAATTGCCAGATTACTACTAGTGTGATTTCAGATTAAGAAAATACAAAATTGGATTTTTTCCCTTTTGCAACTAGCAGGTTAATTACTTAGTTTATATTTAAAGTCAGGTAATCCCTTTCTGTTCTCCCACCCACTAAAATAGGTCAATTTGCAGGGGCATTTGCAAGTAAAAGTTCCTCCGTTTAAACTACTTACCTGGTCATATGTAACACATTTACCTGGCCAATAAGAGTAACAGAAAGGTAGCTGGCAGGAACACTAGTAATTAAACTACAAAAACCAAAACTGAAGCGTAGCCATTCCTCCCAATTCTCCACTCCCAATTCTTTACCACCCATACATGTCTCAGTAATCCCCAAATCCAACACTGTACTATTAATAACCAATTATTTGGAGGAAAAAGACATTTAATTTCATACTTGCTCTAGCCCTTAATCAATGAATAACAACAACAAAAAACATTTTTAAGCACATGGAAATGAGCCTACTAACCTGATTTTTGGGAGCCAAAATTCTCCACTCTATTTTGATCTATGTGCAAAAAGTATTGGTACTTTTCAGTTTATACATTTGTTAGTATCTTGCGGCTGGTTTGATAGTTTTCTCCCATATATTCTCACTCTTCACCCTATGCCACACTAGTTTTCAGTTACATCTAGGGGTAGGTCATCCTGCTCTTGGGCTCTTTGTACCCTAAGTCCCTGGGTTTCTTCCTTCATTTATTTCACCTTTCTAGCACAATCACAGCATGGCAAATGCAGGAGACAGACATTTACAGCAAACTGGCACAGCAAAGTACCAGTGTATGTAGAAAGCGGCCAGTTCAGACATACCTGGGAAACACACTCACCTAGCTAGCTGCTGCAGAAACCTTTGCATAGCTGTGACTCCGTTTTAAGGGAGTTATGTCATTGCGAGATGTGCCTCACCCTCACTCCACTGTTTGAAAGTGTTTGCCACTGGACTCGAGCGGCACTCTGAAAACGCAGGCCTCGGGGTGGCTGGGTGGCGGAGAGCAGAAGCCGAGCGCTTAACTGCCCGGAAGGGGCACACATTTCAGCGAGCGTTACCATGTTCCCGGACACGCCGTAACCATGTTTGTAAACAGCTGTGGAGTGTCTAGGCCCACTTTCTGTGAGTTACTGTAGACTGGGGTGTATTAACGGCTTCAGGGTATATACATGAATCACTTAAAATATGGATTTAACTGTACTGAGGTAAAGAGAAGTTGCCACTTAATTATATACAGTTACCAATGAAGATTTTTTATTCAAGCTTAAAGTAAAAAGTAATTGTAGTTAAGAAAAATGAAGTACCAGATAAACTGTAACATATAGTATCTTAACTTAGAAGTATCAAAACAGGAATTCTTGATTCTAAGTAATGATCTCTGCAAAATGGAGCTTAAAGAAATCTTTTACATACCAATTTGATAAAATAATCTGCTGACCACGATTTGTCATTTTCTCTGACTAGGAGAGCTTTTGGGAGAATCCGTGCTATTTTAAGGCCAATTGTGTTTTTCTTTCTTCTCCCCTTCCCCGACTTTCCCGTCTCTCTGCTGCCATCCCCAACCCCTCAGCCCCAATGGAAGAATTTCTGACATCCAAGTTTTTCCCTTCTTCGTGGATCCTCGAGTCTACTCATGGTAATAATATAGACTTGGCTGGGCCAAATGGGGAACTTAGTTCAAGATTTTCTTCACCAGAATCTTATTTAGGGGGCATGCATTCCCACTCCTCTTCCCAATGTAACAGCTGTGGTCACTGTCTTTATCTTCTACTGAAAAAGGGAGGGAATTTCAAAGGAGTCCAAGGACGTTGCATTCAGCTGTTACGAACTTAAAAGCACAATGTGAACACCCGGCTTTTGGCTTACTTGAAATGTGAAATTCTCAAAATTAAAAGTGCTTTTCCATGAAGGAAACCTTTCCTTACACTAAAAGGGGAGGGGAGAGGGAAAGACTACCCACAGCACCAGTTTAGAATGAGGTTCAGTATGGCAATATCTGAAAAACTCACAAGGAAGATTCTTTAAATGTATGTATCCCTACATGTCAAAATATTAAGGGCAATTAAGAGAAATGACTATGAGGTTTTAAACCCAGGTTAAATATGTTTGTAACCCGCTGAATTCTTCTAACGAGCTGTTATACTAGAAACTTCCAAAGTGGCTATTATCTGCTGGCGTCTGCTCTCTTGCTAGATCACACCAAACATTTCCCAAGCTGAGAACAACTGGGAACAAGCTTTGCCAAAAGCCTAAGCTGACTGCTGATCTCTCATGTTGATTGTATTTAACATTCTTTTTAAATCTTGAATTTCTTCAAGATCAGGTACTGATGTTACTTCAGGAATAAAACAAAAGGGGGCAAACCTTCGCATTATTACTCTGAATGTCCTGTGTAACGTCCTTCCCACACTGCTTCTGACCATGTCTCAGGTGGCATTCCAGAAGAGCGTCAGTTGCACTGCGCATCTGAGTCAGAGGAAACTGTTTTTAAGCTGGTTTAGATTCCAAATGTATACAAAGGAAGTCACTTTGATCCTATAAATACTTCTTAATTTATTTTTAAAAAAATTGTGCTGTTAACCCTTTTACGGGGCAACAAGCTATGTGAAAAGTACAAAACTTTTTGTCAAATGTAGTATTGAGAGTGCTTTTGACATAGTTCACTGGTTTATCATCTGGATCTGTATATACTGTGCAACGGGCAAGGCTAGAATCCATGAACCAAGCTGCAAAGATCTCAAGCTAAATAAGGCGGAAAGATTTGGAGAAACAAAAGGAGGAAATTCTTTCCTATCCAATGTATACTCTTCAGACTAATGCACTCTTTCTATCAAGCCTTCTAAACTGTTAAATAAAGTTTCCAAACAAGCATTTTAAACTTCATTACACAGAAGAGCAACAAGAATGGTATCCCCCCAGACAAAAGGCAGGGGGGGAAAATATATATACTGAGTTCAATGGGTAAGCCTGAATGTAGCACAGTTCTTCACAACCGATGGGGGAGAATTCAACATGGTGTCCAACAACGTTCTAACGACGCGCTTCATCTCACTGGTTACTATGAAGCAAGGTGTAAATGTTTGGCCCCAATTGGGCTTCAGAAATGGTTCTTTTTTTCATGACGAGCATGTCTGTCCAGCTATCAATCATGTTTGTTTGCACCAAATCCCAAGCCATTAAAATACGACTAATTTAAGTTAAACAGAAGTCGTCTGCTCCAAATTCGCCATCAACTATCCATGCTACTGCATTCCTCTGAAGACAAGACAGGAGTATATGGGAAGGGCGGTGAGAGGAAGAAGAGGGGAGGGGGAGAAAAAAGTTGCCAGTTAGAAAGTTTTAAAATCAACACCATGATATTAAAAAAACCAAACACATAAAGGCAAACTCTTAGTACTTTTATCATAATCACTAAAAGGATGTGCCTGTATCATGTCTCAGACTATACATTAGAGCTAAACTCATGATCATTTTGAATATTGCAGTACTCAAGTGAATAATCATATTGGAATCTTTAACTTTTAAAATGAACCTTGAAATAGTTATGCACAATAGGAAAATCTTTATGACAGTTTATAACAGTAAGACATATATGGCAGTCCAAGGCAGAACTGTGCATTATAACTATATACTTAATTCTTTTAGTAGCTCAGTTTGAAATTCTGCAAAATCACCCTACTTTTTTTTGGGGGGGGGGTGTAATGTATCAACAGCTTTACTGATATAATTCACATGCTATACAATGTACTAATTTAAAGTGTACAATTCAATAGTTTTTAGTATATTCATAGTATTGTTAAACCATCACCACAACCAATTTCAGAACATTTGCATCACCATTAGCATATACAAACACCCACCCCCAATCCTAAGCAACCACTAGTCTACTTTCTGTCTCTATGGATTTGCCCATTCAGGCCCATTTCATGTAAACGGAATCACAATATGTGCTATTTTGTGTCTGGCTTCTTTCACTTAGCATATTGTTTTCAAGGTTCATCCAAGTTTAGCATATGTTAGTATTTGAGACTATTCCATTTTATACATTCCTCAAAACAAAACGCACACACAGTATGAAACTCTACTATTATAATAAAAGGTTAGCAAATTCTCTATTTTGAAATGGAATTAAGTGACAAATTTTTATTTAAATGACATATATAGCATTATCTTGGGGTGTTATGATTTTTAAATGGCAACTTCTTTAGTTTCATCTATGTTTTTCAAAATTTCTATTCCAAACAGGTATTACTTTAATTAGAAAAAACACACACAAAAACATGTTTTCAAGCAGGGGAATAAGAACCTAGAAGATATCTGTATAAAAGGCATATAACCAAATTTCTAATTGTAAAAGTTTTTTTCTATTTTAGGTATAAGTGAAAATCTTTTGGGGGCTATACCTATGTACCCAAAATACAATGGACAGTTGCTGAATTAGACCCCGACCCTACAGCTGAGCTAACGCCTGGCTTCCATACTGCAGTGAGTATCCACAGTAATCACACCCACCAACGAGCAGTGAACTCGATCCCACTGCAGTACACATATCCTCAGGCAGCTCTAGAACAAACCCACTTACAATAAATCTCTTACGATAAACCTATTTTCCTACTTCTTTAAATCAAATATGCTTATTTAAAGAAAGAGCTTTTAAATGACTGATAAAGTTAGAAAAGCACATATAATTATAGTTATAGATTTATAAAACATCTGAGAGAGTAGGTCTTGACATCTAAATGGGACAACAAAAGGGGGTTAAGTTTTTTGGGCTTAGTTGATTTCCCGTAAGGAAAGTCGGAAAGTCACGTGGTGATCTACAAATACAGAAAGGCCCTTCGCGGCCTGAACACCCGAGAAGGAGTTCTCAAAACTTTGTGACCCACATGCTCTTCATGTTTCCCCCTCATCTCTGGCCACACATCCTCACCTGCCCGTAAGATCTGGCCAAGGCTTTTATCGTTTGTAGCACAAAGATAAACAAAATAAAAGCATAGAGAAGAGGCTTTTTCAAACCACAGACGCTGTCCTGACAACCGTCCTCTGGTGAGAATAACTTAACTGAGAGCAGCGGGTCATCTTTCTTACTAAAACTCTTCAGTGGGACACACTATGACAAAACAATCTGTTTCTAGGTAAATTAGTTCCTCCTAAGCAAACTACACATTTTACTTGCTCTGTTTGAAAAAAGAAGGGTATGTCATTTACATGGAGTTTCTCATTACCTCTTCTCTCTAGTGCTGCGATCTGGGCTCAGTTAAGCTCTTTCTTCACCTCCAAGTCTTTGAAGCAGGGGAACCACCTTTCAGGCCTGGATGTGCAAGACCTGCAGCCTCAGCAGTTTTCTCCCCAGAGCAATGAGGGTGAGCACACTTCCCTTTTAGGGCCATGGAGGTTTATGGGGCATACATATACAAGCCTAGCATGCTGCCTGGCACACAGGTACAAGACATTTCAGTAGCTCCCTTCCCTTTCTCTATCCATCATGCATAGCTCACGCTAGTATGCTACATGCTGTTAACAGATGTTTATTTTTAAGGGTAAAATCCATAATCAAGATCATTCTAAAGTTGCTCACATTTTGTGTACTAGTTCGTTCTCATGAGTTTGAAGTATAAAATGCTTCAAGATTTCTCTAAGATTTTAAAGTGACACCACTAACTAGCTAACTGGTTGTAAATGAGGTGGCAGGTGCTAGCTTATTCTCCCTCTGCCACCAATGAAACCACAAAAACAACACTGTATGTTAGAGTACTTGAACTCCAAATGAGGAGTGCGTACACAATCTCTATAAAAGCGAGAAGATAAATGATACCCCACACTTTAAACTGCTGCAACTTTCTAGTAAGCAGGGCCGTTTCACCTGGAGAGGAGACAGGGAGCTGGGCAGTGGTGTTACCTTCAATATTCTGGTGGTCTAGAAAAGGCGCTGGTCCCCATATTCTAACGGTGCCATCGTCTGAGGCGCTGGCCATCATGGATGGGATCTGTGGGTTCCAGCTCACACAGTTGACTGTACGTGTGTGCCCTGTCAGCTCCGCAATGGGCAGTTCACTACGTTTGTGCCAGATGTAAACCTTGTGATCTGAATAAACAGTAATTCAGAGAACAGTTATGAAGTAGTTATGTATTAACAAAACCAGCCTCATCACACACAGAGAACACATGGCTTGACTATCAGAGCTTAAAAAAAAATAAATATAACATTAACAGTTTAACAAATTACCTGATGAAAAGCCACTTTAATAAAATATACATACATTAATGTAGGTTAGAGATCATAAATTCTATGGAAATGTGGTGACAGAAAAGCAATGTATCCAAATTCAAAGTAGCAATAATAAGGATAACAGCTCAATCTTGACTGAGTGCTTACAATGTACTAGGTACATGTTATTATTTTTTGAATTTACATATATTATTTAATCTTCACCACCAATGTGAGGTGGGTACTATGCTTACCCTGCTTTCAGAGACAAGATTTTTGAAACCTGCCCATGGTTAACAGCTAGTAAATGGTGAAGCTGGGACTGCCATCCAGGAGGCCCTCTCAGGAGCTTTCCAGCGAGTCTAGACAACTGTCCCCTATCTGCATCATCATATGGCTTTGCAGTCGGCTATTTATAACCCCATGAAATGACCATAAAAACCCAACCCCCCACAACTTTGTTACTTTGTGATAAAACCTTTAAAAAACAAAACACACACCCAACCAAACAATACAGAAGAGTGGTTCAGAGTGCGGGCTCTGTGGTCAGATGACTCTTCACACCCTCCCTCCATCACTGGCTTAGCTGTGTAACTTTGGGCACGATGCCCACGCTTTGCAACGCTTCCTCTGAATATGGGGATTCACACTTCCTCACCGTGTTCTGAGGACAGAGCAGTTTGCACAGGAAAAGGTGTTGTGAACAGTCTAGCACACAGTAAACATCATGTGTTACCGTAAGAGCCAGCACATGTAGGTGGTGGTTCTTAAACAGAAGGCAGAATCCCAGGTAAACCAGAAAAGTGTTCAACCTGACGATCTACTGGTCAATGTGGGAACTTCCAGGGGGTGTGCTGCCAAACGAGGAAGTGTCTGAGTTGTGAAAGGTGTGAACTGGTAAAGAAATATGCCCTGGTTTCAAAACTTGTAAGAAAAGATGAAACGCTGGGACTGTATCTGAACTTTTGGTGTGTGTGTGTGTTTATGTGAAGCAAAAGCTAAGACAGTCATTGAAGAAATGCATTTGTCTTTCCTAGAAAGTACTTGTTGTTCAGTAATTTTCGAAAATATTTTTTTCTTGCATAAAAAGGAAATAGCAAAATAAAGAGAGAGAGCAGATTAGTTGTTTCTTCTTGAACTGAAGAAGTCAACAAAAGAGAAAGTGTGGATGCAACCAAAATCTGCTACATTTGGAGGAAAATGCTTTTATGAACACATATCCAAGGAGGATATTTCCCGAAGAGGCAGCCACAAGTAGTCAGGGTCAGAATGACAACTCTGCGATCAAGCCCTGCTTGCCGCCCCGATCCAGGGAGCCCAGAGCTTACGCAGAGGTGCACAATCAGTAGTTCTCCTATCTGTTGCCAGCACAGTGAAAAGGCTGGAGGAAAGGCATGCTTTCTTGGGGGAAAGGTTTTCTAACTGCTCTATTTGATATTGGCATTCACATACTTGTGAATTTGGAAGGTCTTTGGAATATATTCCTTATAAATAAATGACAAATGAATCACTGTGGTCACCTTCAGAGATAATACACTCACTATATCCACATGCTGTTCAAAATAAACGTTTCATGTTTAGCCCTACCCAGAATATAATGTGGTGTAACTACATTATTCATTATTCATCAGACTTAATTCTGAAAAGATTAGCATGACTACGGATAATGATAGCCATACATATTAAAGCACTTCTAGAGAACGTATTATTTTTAAGAGCTACCGGGGGTTGTGAGGAATAATTAAGAGGGGAAAACCCACCAGAAGCATGATTGAAGAGAGCCCAGGGGAAAGATCTTAGCGTAGGAGCGGCTAAAAGGCAAGCAGGAGGTTGTATTTAGACCACATCCAGATAGAAACCAGCAGAGAATCAGGGGAACATAACATTGAACTAACAGGTAAAAAGATTTTTTGACTGGAGAGAAGTAAACTCTCAACTGTCACCTCACGAATCACTCTTCTCTCCTCTAAATGCTGTCTATCACCGACCTGGGGGGCGAGAGGGGGTGGAGAATAAATTCATATACTTCATGTTCAAGTCTGAATTCCTAAATGTCTGCTTTTGTCCCAATCCTTACACAGACCTTATACACACAGGAAAAACTCACGGATCACATGTGATCCTCTTATTTATGGAGATGAGCTTTTTGGCAAGATCGGGACACTAAAGATCTTATGTAAAACATGGTACGTTCCCAAAAGTATTTAGCACCATGATCCAGTTCCTTGGAGTATCTTGTAAAAGCAGATTCACAGTATTTTAAAAAGTGATGTAAATAATTTGCTGTCGTAGTACTTACAACAGTATAGTAAGTCCCCAAGAAAAATGTGTTAAATGAAAAATTGCTGTATTATGTTTCTTTTTCGTTCACCTTAAAAAGTACACTAATTTTTAATACTGCCTTACTTATCTGTGCTTACATGTTTTAAACAATTTATATATTTAAGTGAGACTGACTACTTTAGGCACATGCTTGCCTGAAATACTAATGCTGTTAGACTGGAGCATAAATTTATTCAAAAAGGTGGTAGAGACAATTCTGTAATTTCAGCCTTTCTGAGACCATATGAATTATCAAACTAAATTACTCTCTTAGGCCATTAAAGAAATGCCATATATCTACCTATAGTCAATTCTGTGCAAGTTCAGGTAAAACATCAAATTAACCTTGACTTTTTATATACTAACCTCTGATAAAAAACGTTAGTCTCATGAAAAAAACAAGTCAACATATGAAAGGTTTAAGTAAATCTTGACTTGATACATGCACCAAACATCTCCACATGGTCAGAACAGGCACTATTGATTTCTTTTTAATTTTTTTAAAATATATTTTATTGATTTTTCACAGAGAGGAAGGGAGAGGGACAGAGAGTCCGAAACATCGATGAGAGAGAAACATCGACCAGCCACCTCCTGCACACCCCCCAATGGGCATGTGCCCGCAACCAAGGTACATGGCCCCAACTGGAATCGAACCTGGGACCCCTGAGTCCGCAGGCCGACGCTCTATCCACTGAGCCAAACTGGTCAGAGCAACACTATTGATTTCTGATGATAAGACTCAAGTCATTCCAAAAAAGGAGAAATTAACAGTGTACTGGATAAATAACTCCTACAACTTTAAATTTAACATCTGAACTTGCTTGGAGACATGCCCACCTTCACATATTGAAAAAATTATAGAACTTTAAACCCACCAATACGTGTGAAAGGACAGTGACACAAATGATTTACCTTCACTGCCACTAGCGATGAAGTCTTCATTATGGCCTCCAAAACATGAATGAATTGTATAAAACCCTTGTGTAACACCTTGATACTTTCTTACTAAAACTCTGTCTTGCAAGTCCCATAAATGAACTCCCTGTAGACAAAAGAGAATATAGGTATTTATTTATACCAACTCAAAAAAGAGTTTTAAAAAATCATCTGTGAATATCCCTTTCCCTAATGGAACATTTTCATTTTCTATTTATGTAAAATGCCAATGTTCTGACAAATTTAGAGTTGATTCTATGCACTTAGGATTATACATGCAGTATAATTTAATAAGTGGTATAAATATTTCTGTTTATATTTATAATAAAAATCACAATTAGATTAGAACTAAGATAAATTTTTCTGGGAATCATATTAACTAACTTACCTGAGTTGCTACATTTAACAAAGCTAATCGGCCATTCTTTGAAATAGTAAAAGACATAATGGGATGATCTTCTTGTACTCTGTAAGCAGAAAACAATTTGTCAAAAGCAACATACTAGGAATCAAGGCATTCAAATTATTAAAATGTAAAATGTTCTAGTTTAATATCACACCGTTGTCTGTAGTCATTATTACAAGAAATATAATTGGAGTTAAGGATTACTCAGCATCACCTGACCACCAAGCCAAATCACCACAGAATTAACTAACACCAAATCCATAAAACTCTTCTGAAGAGCGAGTTCACTACACATTTAAAAAAAGATATCTTTATTGATTTCAGAGAGGAAGGGAGAGGGAGAGAGAGATAGAAACATCAATGAGAGAACACCATCGATTGGCTGCCTCCTGCACACCCCCCACTGGGGACCAAGCCCCCCAACCCAGGCATGCGCCCCTGACCAGAATCGAACCCAAGACTCTTCAGTCCGCAGGCCTACGCTCTATCCATTGAGCCAAACTGGCCAGGGCTCAACTACACATTTTAATATAAACCAGATAATTGTTATACAATGAATACAAAAAATAGTTACATGTTCCTATCTGTAAGGTCCTCGAAGTTATATCCTCGAATTCGCTGGTGTGTATCTGATGCCAGAACAGTCTTCCCGTCACTCAAGCACCAAAGGCATTGCACTCTCACGCCTTCCCAGGAGTCAAGGAGATTGCCATCTAAATCCTGAGCAGGAGGCAATGACAGTGACCTTGGTCATTAAAAATAAACAACCACCACTCAGAAAGCAAGCAAAGAAACAAAGCAATTCCCGATTTTCCTGGAATAAGATTGTCTATTAAATGTTTTTAATCATGAAAATCTGAACACAAATCAGATTTCATTACACTGAAAGCAAAGCGGGAGGGGGCGAGCATCTCTACCAATCTGTCCTCCCTTCAAAAACCCTGCACACAGATCCACACAAAGAAAGAAAGAATTCCTAAGCTCCAAGTAAATGTCTCACTATTAGAAAACAATTCAAACATTCCTTTAAAATGAACTATACCGGGAGGGGTCTGTCCTATCATATTCAGAAGTTGAGACATGTAAAGATTACCAACACTGTAATTACAGTTATAAAACTTAGGAATATGTTATGTCATTTTTTAAAATTATGTCACCAAATTTGTAACGTGCTCTAAAGATCAAGATTTTTGAATATTAAAAGCACTAAGAGGCACTTCACAGATTCGGGAACTACCACTATACAAGTAACGCATCCTAAAGGTTTAGACACAAACTCAGTAAAACAAATTTTAAACATTTTACTAAACTCATGAGCTACACTTTGCACAAACACTTAAGATAGTTAAAATAAGGTCTTCATATAGTATATTTTAATTTTTAAAAATACATTTTTATTGATTTTAGAGAGAGGAAAGGAGAGGGAAAGAGCCAGAAACATCAATGAGAGAGAATCATCGACTAGCTGCCTCCTGCATGCCCCTCAATGGGGATCGAACCCGTAACCCAGGCATGTGCCCTGACTGAGAATTGAACGGGCAACCTCCTGGTCCATGGGATGTCACTCAGCCAACTGAGCTACACTGGCCAGGCCATATATTATCTATGTACATAAATGCCTAAGAGACTGAATGACCAGTCGCTACGACATGCACTGACCACCAGGGGGCAGACACTCAACACAGGAGCTGCCCCCTGGTGGCCTGTGCACTCCCTCCGCACAAGTGCCGCTCAGCTGACCGAGGGGTGCCAGATACAGGGCTCCCGGCTGGCTGCCGTAGCCTGGAGCCTGCAGCAGAGCGGCAGCGAGTGGTGTGGTGGCAGGCACAGCGGGCCGAGATGAGTAGGAATGGCAGGCAGGAGCGGCAGGCGGCACTAGACTGCCGGTTTCGCCCAATCCCCGCAGGCCACGCCGAGGGACCCCACTGGTGCACGAATCTGTGCACCGGGCTTCTAATATTTTATAAAAATCAAGTGAATTTTTCTTTAAACAGAACTAAGTTTGTTAAAATATATTTTATTGATTTTTCACAGAGAGGAAGGGAGAGAGATAGAGAGAGTTAGAAACATCGATGAGAGAGAAACATCCATCAGCTGCCTCCTGCACACCCCCACTGGGGATGTGCCCGCAACCCAGGCACATGCCCTTGACCGGAATCGAACCCGGGACCTCCCAGTCCGCAGGCTGACGCTCTATCCACTGAGCCAAACCGGTTTCGGCCAGAACTAAGTTTGCTTTCAAACAAGCAGACATTTGAAAGGGAAAACTAAATACTCACACACTGATAGAACTGCCCACGCTGACCTCCAGTGACAAAGCGTTTCCCATCTGGATTCCAAGCCACACTTGTTAAACTGTCTTCATGTGATTGGCTCATTTTTGTCCTTAGCTCTCCCGTCTACAAAGAAATAAAACTGTGAATAAGACCTTCAAGATACCCCTGTAAAGGGAAAGTGTACAGACAAAAAAAAAAAAGAATACTAACTGGGATATCTGGTTAGTTTTCTTACATTGGCCTTATGAAAAATGCTTATAGCACTTACAAGAGAAATTAAAGACTTGAAGAAAAATCCAGGAGTTAAACAATGCCTGGCACCAGTGACCCCAAGAATAGCTATGCTGAGATAAACTCCAATAAAATTCTCATCTGAAATCAATTACATTCACAGATTAAAACATGTAATCTTTCCCAAGTAAGAGGAAAAGTGTAACACTATACACCTATTCCTTCTGAGTTTCCACGACTTCTCAGGCCACATTTTATTTTAAATATTCCTCAGAAACATTACTAATAGGTAGAAAAACTATGTCCTTTAGGCCAAGGGTGTTAAATTTCATATTCAAGATGCTCAAAATGTAGTAGGGAAATGGGAAAAGAGAAATGAAAATTATTTTTCTGATATGTAACTTTATTTCAACTAAAAGTAACAGAAAAGAGAGAGGAATTTCTGTACTATTTAGCAATAGCCATTCTAAAGCATTCCCAACTAATAAGCAAGGCTATTTAGTGGTTACAACCTTCAGATAGCCTCCTGTTATATTCTCCAAGTTACTCAACTTAGAAGGTAGACACATACCATTTAATCTAGTCTTGATTCCATTTTGTTCATGGATTAGAAACAGGATCTGAGAGAGAATAGCTGCCCTTGGTATAATTAAAAGTACATGGGCATAACTTTCCTGTGAGAAATGGGTAATCAAAAGTAAAAAAAAAAAAAAAAAAAAAAAAAAAGAGTGAAAACAAAGTGTATGATCAGGAAATGGGGGCACAAAAATAGAAAACCAGATGTCTCCCTTACACTGAAAAAAATATTCAGCAATCTTAAATCCTTCCCTCATATTTTTAACTGCTCTCACCTATTTATTTTTGGGTTGGCTGATATAAACGGTTAAAATAGAAGTTTAGAAGCACAAATACACATGCAAGAGCTAAACCCTCGGCATTTTCTATCCAGGAATGTTAATACACTAAGTTGTGAAATGGCCTTTTCTTCTATTATGTTCAGGATAGTGAGTATATGAGGCTATTAATTTGGAACCTACCTAAAAACCTAACGGAACAATTTGAAAACTGACTAAAAAAGACCACCCTTTTAGAACAAGTATGTAAAGTCATGCACAGTAAAACAGTTAAGCTAAAAATAGTTTAACTACCCAGAAATTAAAAAACTGATTCAACGGAAGACTAAACAGGTACTGTAAGTTGAGTCTCTATTACAGGATTATGACTACATTTCCCTTCTTTTGAGAGAGGGAAAAAAGCTTTAATGGGAAAAATTGTTATCATTTAGGTCAGATTCCCTTCAAACCTATTTTATTGAGAAAGCCATATATTCTATTTTGTGCTTTGCTCCCCCCCGCCCCACCTGAACTCAACCCCAAATACAATACTGGTTTGATAAAAATGGCATAAAGACACTTTGGGAATGATTTGGGATTTTAAATTATGAAATGAGTATTAGATAACAGAGAACTATAGTTAATGTTCTTTGATAAGATAATGGCCCTTGATTATATAGGAGAATGTTAATTTTTTTTTTTTTTGAGATACGTGCTAAGTATTTAGGTGTAAAATATATCTAATTTACCTTGACATGTTGTGAATATGAATATGTGTGTAATGTGTATGTATGCATATTTGTATGAATGTATCACACACACAAATGTTCACAACCACTGAATCTAGAATGGTGGGCATGTGCGTAATCATCGGGCTCTTCTTTCAACTTGTCTTAATGTTTGAAAATTTCTTTAATAAAAAGCTGGTGCTGAAGCTTCAGTAAATGACTGAGCAGTAAGAAAATTTTACTGGTATAATAGCAGGATTAAAATTATGGCATATCACCTTTAGGTACATCTTAGTACCAGTTTGTCCTCTATCTTTATTTGAGTCATTTCCATGCAGCTTAATCTTCACTGTCTTGGTAAAAATCAACTTACTTATAAAGTTCCCCAGACTCAAAATGCATTCCTAGAAATTTATACTTTTATACTCAAATCATAGCCTAGGAATTAAAAAACAAACAAAAAACAAAAACAAAAAAAATCACCTAATCAATCAACGTAGCAAAGGAAGTTTTTAATAAAAAAAAAAATTAAAAATCCTAACTATAAGTTTTCCAAAGCATAAACTGTAGGTAATGGAGTGAACTTAATGCTGAGTTTATCTAAAATGGGCCCTGGATAAAGTTCATGTGTTCACTTAGAAACAGTGATAAAGCCCTTAATAGTAAGTACTGAAAACATCATTTAAGTTTACTAAACTAAATAAAGAATTAAATATAGGGAGGGAGATGGTGTGATTGCCATTAGAATAGAAAATCTGATTCAATGCTGATGTCTTCACACTTGAAAGATAAGTTTTGTGTACAATTATGAAAACTACGAAATATAAAATCTTTTTGGAGATACAAAGTACCATAGTAAATAGCAAGACTTCTACAGTACAGCATTCCTGAAAATACTTGTTGACCATTCTTCCAAAAACTCAATTGTACTTAGCATAATATTTAAATTTGTATAATTTCTGGACCCTTGGGTTCCATTTGAAGAATTTCCTTTTGTAAGAGGCACATTATGGTAATTTTGGTTGAATGGCTCTGTTCCATATAATGAAAATGTGCAGTATGACTATGCTTTACTTAAAAGCTACACCACGGATGGAACTTGCTCACTTGTACATTCCAAAGCCAAAGCTCAGAGCAGTCATCTGGGCCACAAGCAACAAGATAGTTGTCATCTGGACTCCATGCAATGTAAGAAACGCCATAAGCATGTCCTTCTAATGTTTTAAGCAGTTTTAACAGGTGTGTGTCCTAGGAGGAAAAACAGACAGCTTAGTTAACTTCCATCCTTAAAGACTGTTTCGTGGGCATGAGAATTTATATAGCTACAAAGATATACTCTGATAATATAATCTGAGGAAGTGCACAATTTCACCCCAACTGAAGCTCTGACAAGCTCGCTTCGGAAAGACCTGTTCATGCTGCAGCATCTACTTTACGCAAGACATTGGTGCTAGATGGAAACATAAAGATGACACAGACAATGCTCTTGGGGGCTTTCAAGGAAACGAAAAACAGGTAGGAGTAGGAAGTGCTACCTCTTACTTATTTTTTAAAACAGCTTTATTGAGATATAACATATACCTAAAATTCATCACCCCCAAAAAGAAACTAATATTCATTAGCAGTCATTCACCATTCCTCTTCCCTTGGCAACTGCACTTTCTCTATGGATTTGCCTATTCTGAGCATTTGGTGTAAATGGATCATACAACATGTGGTCTTCTGTAATTGGCTTCTTTAACTTGGCATGGCTGTAGAATGTATCAGTGTCTTATTTTTTTAAATTGTTGAATGATATTCCACTTTATGGATGTACCATACTTCGTTTATTCACTCATCAGTTGATGAACATTGGACTATTATGAATAATGGTGCTACCACTATGTATGAGTTTCTGTACAGACCTATGTTTTTACTTCTCTTGGGCAGCTTATCTAAGAGTGGAATTCCAGTATTATACACAACTCCATGATTAATATTCTGAGGAACTGCCAAACTGTTTTCCAAATGTCTGTACTATTATTTTACATTCCCACCAGCAGAGCTACCACTTTGGTGGTAATCAATATTAGCACTGTTCACAAACAGTGTCTCATTTAATCCTCATAACTCTGAAAGGTAAGTTTCCTCCTCCCCCTCCATTTAGAGAGGGTAGAACTTGCCTCTGTTTACAAGTAGGGATTTGAACCTGGGTAGCCTGACTGTAAAACAACTTGATACTCTTGGGCTGTGCAGGATGAATTGTAGAGAGCAAACATGGAAGTGGCAAGTGACAAGCATGACATCTTTATTTTAGGGTAAATTTTATCCTGTGAGTGAAGAGCCATTACGATTTTTTAGGTGTGGAGTACATAGATGATATTTGGCTTTAGGAAGAGAACCCACACAACAATGTAGAAGACGAATCAGAATGAAGGGACACAGGATAAGGACGCCCTTCACAAGCCAAGGCGACAGCCAGAGTGAAGACAAGAAATGAGGTCCTAAATGAACACAGTCGGGAGTGAGAGAGGCCAGATCAAATTATTCTCGGGACATAAAATTGATAGAACAGAGCGAGATAGGAAATGTTCAAAGACAACCTCCAAACTTCTGTCTTAGGAGATATTGCTGGATGTGGACAGGAAATAGAGGTAGGAATTTAACCAGAGTTGGTAAAAGGCAGTAAGTTTCAGACTTTGGTCTAAAGTTGAAAAAAAAAAAAAGAGGATATTAATACTATATTCTCACAAGAACAGTCTCTCTATACTAATCTACCCAAAGCAGAAATACCATGTTCATGGAATTCACTTAATTTTGCTTAGATTTTGACAGGGGGAATGGGCAAGACGATTGTTTTTAGGGGCAAAGGTAAGAAAGCCCGTTAAAAGAAACTAGGCAGTGGGATCACAGCAATTCAATCTTACGGTTCTCTAAGATTTTTTTTTTTTTTAAAAGCCATTAAAAATACGTACGCAAAAAGATCACCAATTTTCTCACAAATTTTTCAAATAGTATTTGGCATAACAAAATACCATCATACCAAACTAAAACCATAACATCTCAGATCGCAATGTAAGCATTAACTCTACATTTCCCAACTAATCTGGCCACAAAAGCCCTTCACACGTAACATCTATTAACATTCTGCACAACCAGAACTCGGACAAAAGCACTCTGGAAATCACTGGCAAGGAAGTCTAAATTCCTTAGCGAAGTATACAAGCGCCTTCTTCATCTGGCTGCTCCTGAATCCATTAACCTCACTTACTAGTCTATGAAATCTCTTCCCCGGAACTGCCCAAATGCTCTGCCATGTTTTCTTTCATCCAAGGGCCAGTGGTAACTAGCTTTGCCTAAGTAATTATTTACTTCTTCTTCACCTGAGATTTACATGTCTTACTTTCCAAACAAACGTGGCTCTCACACACTGCTGCGAGAAGAAAACGTAATAAAGCACGGTTTTGATATTCTTGCTCTCTTTTCAGACATCTGAGAATAACTGCTGAATGAACATACAACTCTTAAGAGTAGTATTCAAAGACCATGGTTGGATCCCAAACTATTTTCCTACCCTTACTTCCCACTCTATGCCTTACGCATGCCATTCTATTTGGGGGTGAGGAAAAGTCCCCCTCTTTCTAGAATGCCCTGTTCCTGTCTCTCCCTGTGTTATGCACAGCAAGGCTCACAGGAGGTGCTCTACCTGGGAAGCTCGTGTGCTCTCATAAAACGTGATGTATGTTGTGTGATACTTATTTCAGTGTTAATTTCCTTTCCTAAACTCTAGGTCCCTGAGATCTCCAAGGAGTCAATCAGGAATAGAAGCAGGGATCCTTGAACATAAATGAGAGGAAAAGCACATCTTTATTTCTATGAACCATGGGCTAAAATTCCGCATTTCCTTCAATCTTGAATGTAGGTAATTAACAAGGTACAGTGTTAGTTATTATATTAGGCAGCATATTAGTACACTGTTAATAAAAATCTCAAATATTTTCACATCATTACAGTTGTTGCAGAAATATCAAAATACTATTTATGCTCACTACCTCAAAATTTTGGTAGTTATTAGGTCTGCTGTTACAATTTGTTATTCAATATATTAATAAACAAGCAATGTATTATTATACTGTATCTGTATGATTTTGATAACTATGTTTCTCTATAATTGGGTTTCCTTAGTAATTAGTATGTAATATATACTTGGGCTTCCTATGTGTTTTGGTCTACGTATTTAAAAGCATTGTTCTCAGAGGGGCTCCCGGGGTCATGAGAATGGCAGAGGAGCACATGGTACAACAAGAAGGAAAGAACACCTGCTTCAGGGCAAAGACTAGCTCTTATTTACTTTCCTCATGCACAGCATGTTACAGATACACAAGAACTGACTTGATGTATGTCCTCAAATCTGAATCTCTTATGTTAAAAATACTTCCTTCTATGGATCCTTTTCTCTATTTTTCAACATCGGAGTCCAAAATCTTTATCCTGGGCTAATATATGCTAATTCTAAATTTTTTAAAAAAAGATCATTCACTTTATGATTTTAGGTGAAGGACTGCTAACCAAATACATTTCCTTAACCTATCTGGAGCCGTGAACATCTTTGATTGCTTGATAAATGTCCAAGTGGCTGAAAGAAATGGAAATACTTATTTCAACAAATCTGTAGGTCACCTGGTTACACACAACGACAAATCAGATTTTAGAGAGAAGTTAGAATTTTAAATCCAGGATACAATACTGTTCATATATATCACTGGGAATAAAAAGGGGTATGTGTGTGTGTGTTTAACAGAAGTTCCACAAATTACACAAAACAATGGAAGATTTCAAAAGGCAAAACGGTAATGAGTCTTTTCTAACTTGTGACAGAAGGGCATTATATTAATCCATAAATCAAGTATTAACTAAGATAAAAATGACATTAAGAGCAGGTCTGGAATAAAAACATTCCTGGGTTTGAGTCTAACTCTTCCATTTGCTAGTTGTGAGAGCCTGGACATTTAGCCTGTGTATCAGTTTTCTCATTTAAAGAAAGGAGATGTTTGTATCTCGGAGAGTTATTCAGAGGAGTAAATTAATGCACACACAGACTTAGTACAATCACTCGCATATCACACTCAACAATTTTGATAATTTTTATACCCATGGTCTAGACAACACAGAATGAGGTCAGACATGACAGAGATGACAGAAGCGGTTCTTGCAAAATACTGTTTGTATGTCACGCTTTAAACATGTACTCAATTAGACTTAAAACAATCTCTCTTTGCAATCTAAACACTCACACTAGAGTACATACCGGATCAACTTGCCATATGATAACTGTTGTATCTTTTGAGCCTGTTGCTAGTTTAGTGCCATCGTTAGAGAATTTACAGAACCACACTTCATTACAATGCTCCGTAAGGATCTGCTGAGTATAACATGGGAACTGCCTCCTAAAACAAAGAAGTCCACAAATAATTATTCTTTCAAAATCGATTAATCATAATGACAAAGGTTAAACAACTGATAAAACTTCTTTGGAGCCGAAACCGGTTTGGCTCAGTGGATAGAGCGTCGGCCTGCGGACTGAGAGGTCCCGGGTTCGATTCCGGTCAAGGGCATGTACCTGGGTTGCGGGCATATCCCCAGTGGGAGATGTGCAGGAGGCAGCTGATCGATGATTCTCTCTCATCGATGTTTCTAACTCTCTATCTCTCTCCCTTCCTCTCTGTAAAAAATCAATAAAATATATTAAAAAAAAAAAAACTTCTTTGGAGATCAAAAACTTTAAAAATAAAGTATGAATGCATTTGTAAATCTTAACAATCAAGTTTACAGTGATTTGTCAAAAAAGGCGGTATTATACATTAGTCAAAGCAATCTTAGGGGAAATCAGTAACCCAAAATCTGGTTCAATTTACAATGTATTCTTTTTAAGAGACATCTAAAATCAGAGTAGCAAAATATTTTTAGAAAGGACTGATGCACAATCAAAATTAGAGGGCACAGAGATAAACCCCGAGGACAGATGAAGTTGGGGGAACAAATAGAATAACAAAAACCCGCTTAAAGCTGGACAGACCTAAGATAAAAGTAATACAATAAAGCAGACCAAAGAATAACCCCAAACTCCCCTATGTGCTCATTCCGATGCATCAGCAAATTAAAAACGCACCTGGAAAGCTGCTGAATATTCTGCTGAAATGCTCCCAAGATTCTCACCCACAGGAAAAAGATAAAACCCCTCCAAACAAAGACCTGCCGCGGGTTTGCTCTACAGCAGCAGTCACCAACTGGCGGTCCGCGAGGTGCTCCACAGCACACCCATGCCCCTTCTTGGGCATGAACTTTCTACTTCCTCCTAAAATCTAAGGGTTCCCCGAGCCCTGCAGTCAGGGGAGCAGTGGGCAGTGGCCGTTCGTCCCGGGCAAATCCCTTGGTCCTGCCTCCAAGGCCCCCTTTTCTCTGACTTTCCAGTGGGCTAACCACAGCCTGGCCTCGGCTCCCTTCTTTCCTACAACGTTTCTCGGGAGCCAAAGCAGAGCACCGCCTCGGCTCTCCTGTTGTTTCTTCTACCCTAAGTCCTTCCTCTGTTTCACTGCCCCCAGCTCTCACAAACACCCTCGCAAAATAAATAAATACGAATTACAGGGCACACATCATCCAGTCTACTGACAATCAGTTACATTTGAATGTCACTAAAATGGTAAACTGTCACTATTTTATTGTTACTTAATCTTTTAAAAAAGACTAATAGCCCCCTGTTTATTAAAAGGCTAATTTTTGATGTATACAAGTGATATTTACCTATGTATTCAAATAAACTTAAGATTTAAGATGGTGTTAAAAATATCAGTACCTTCCCAAATAAAACTGAATGTAGCATTTCAATCAAACTGAACCGTAGCACTTTAACTTTCTATAAAATATTCCATAATACTTTACTTAAAAATTAGTATTTGTAAAGCAATCTGTGGAGACATCCTTCCATTGATTGCTGCTGAAAAAACCCACCAAGTCATTAAAAAACAACAACACAACCCTATTCTTTACCGGTCAAATTTAACAAAAAATACGTATACATTAACTGTGAAAAATGTAAATAATGTACAATCTAATGAAAACTTTTAAGTGCTGATTAGGATATTTTAAAAAGTTATAATTTAGCCCCAGCCAGTTTGGCTCAGTGGATAGAGCGTCGGCCTGCGGACCAAAGGGTCCCGGGTTTGATTCTGGTCAAGGTACATACCTTGGTTGCAGACTCCTCTGCAACCCCGGCCTTGGTCGGGACTCAGGCAGGAGGCAACCAATCGATGTTTCTCTCTCACATCGATGTTTCTCTCTGTCTTTCCCTCTCTCTTCCACTCTCTCCAAAAGATCAATGGAAAAATATCCTTGGGTGAGGATTAAAAAATAAAAGTTATAATTTACTTTATCATAATCAATTTTCTATTCTCCAGAGAGAACAGCCGGTATTTCATTTCAATGCTAAGATTTAGCTTGTGAAAATATAGTTTCTGGTTTCAATGCTAAAATACAGTTTCTAAAAAGGAGTAAAGCCGATAGTAAGAAACATTGACTTTTCTTTTGAAGACCAAATATCTTCTATCATTTACTTTCACAGGTCTTGGTATAGAAGTTAAAGCACTTCGGAAACATGGAGGTCACACTCTCATAGATTGCAGTTTCCAAACAGGAAGGCAGTCTCTTCACCTGCTGGCACCTTTGAATCATAGCTGCCATAAATACCTTCCAGTGTATTCCACCAACAATGAACTCAAGAACCAAAAAGAGATTTGGGTTCACAACTGCCTTAATTTTCACATTGGTCTCAAATTCCCCAAAGGAGCTATGAAATAAGAAACCAGATAGCCTTTTAATCTATTATCTCCTCCGACCTCTATTCAATTTAAATGAAAGACTTACCAAGTCAAATAATCTTAAAGAGTAAAAAGGGATAAAGGAAAAGGATCTTTAATTATTTTCTTTTAGAACATTTAAGACATGCACCAAGTAATTACCTAGTACTTTAAGATAAATAACACTTGAGATTTAAAAACAGTGGCACAAATAAATTATTTTTTATTGCAACTAGGGAGAATGAGGTGAGAACTCACCTACATGTGAAAGTAGCTTATGCATACCTAAAAAATTATCGTAAATCACAGTGCATATGTGTAAGTTTGAGAGTTATTCCGAAGCTCCTCAGTTCTCCAAAGCCCTCACACTATGTATTTCTGTCCTTCCTGTCACGCTCCTTCCAGTCCTTCGGTGCTGTCGGCAGAAGAGACCGCCCACACGCACTGCCGCTGTTCCTACTTGGTCCCCCAGACCCAAATCATTTCCTTCCTGGAGTTTGAAAGATTTCACAATTTGGTGTTTTTTTCAGTATCTTAAAAATTAAAAGCTACGTTTTCATTTTGGAGTTTACTAAAATAGTAGGGACAGTTATATTCAAAATACTCCTAACATCAAAAAGTGAAGCCTGAATTTTTACAAGTTAAACAATGTATATAGGTAGCTATAAAAACAAAACCCACACCAGGGAGTTAATATTGTTAGTCTAACCATTTTTAGCAGAACTTTCATTAGGAAACAGTATTTTGGGGCAGGGAATAATTTGGGCCAAAGTTAAAATAGCCATAATGTCCAGAAAAAGAGCCATTAAGAGATCTCTGGCATCCGAGGACACCAAGCACTTGGACCCTGGCTGGCATCCTTACACAATATTCCTTACAAGTCCTTACAAAAATGGCCAGATAGAGAGAATGACCAGCCACGGTTTTCCAGCTTCAGGTCTCAAGGCTGGCTTCCTGTACATAAACATATACAGATTTTTCTTACTTTTCAACTTCAGTAGTTCTAGCTTTACTTATGAACAGATGCTAAATCAGACATGAATTGTTTTATAGCTACAGGATAAAACTAAAAAAGGAAACATCTTATTCAAGTTCAAATTGAGCTTGTAAAATGTTAGCCTACTTCAGAATTTAAGTTTTCCTCTTACCTGCTACAAACATGATCTATAAGCAGAGACACAGAATCTAGATTATTATCAAGTTTGGTATTGTGATATAGGCACCGATCCCTCTGTAGTTCCACCGCCTGCCGCAGGAGAGTCTGTAAACGCCGTGGGGGAAGCATCACTGATGGTGGTAAATACGCTTTAAATAGAAGATATTTTTAAAAAGAGAAAATTAAAAAACAAAACAAAACAGGATAAACTTTTACATAAGACAGTTACTTATCTGCTGCTGCACTTGCCCCCACCCTAATAACATTGTTCTTAAATAGAGCAGTTCTGGGTTATGAAACATGAGCTGTATGAATATTTATTTGTCTGTAGATGTGTTGCCACTAGAATGGAAGATACTTGAACAGGAGGGCTTTAATAGGTGGATCTTCTAAACAACAACAACAAAATCAATAAAAAAGGAAAGGGCGGTCTGGCAGGTGTGGCTCAGTGGTTGATAGTCGACCTATGAACCAGGAGGTCATGGTTCAATTCCTGGTCAGGGCACATGCCCCGATTACAGGCTCGATCCCCAATAGGGGTTGTGCAGGAGGCAGCTGATCAATGATTCTCATCATCAATGTTTCTATTGCTCTTTCCCTCTCCATTCCTCTCTGAAATCAATATAAATACTAAAAAAAATAAGTTAAAAAAAAAGAAAAAGGCGGTAACAATGAAAACAAAATTAAAGATGATGTGTGAGAGGGAGACTGTGCATCACCAGAAGTATAAGAAAAATCTCCAGTTAACAAAGAACAAGTCAAAATCCTACAACAAGCCAAGTTCTAGCTGCTTCTAATGCCAATGAAAATTCAAGGAATAACCGGTATCTTGATACTGACACCAATCTATTCTGATCCTTTAATGTCTTATACCTCCCAGTCACATTGTTTTCTGATTCTCAGAATCTCTGTTCTCAGATCAACATGAAATAAAAAGAATAACATGACTTAAGCACAGAGGGAAAGGTCTTTTATATAAAGACGTGGCAAAATGAAACTCCTACCCTAAATTGGGAGCCACAGAACATAGCTAGCTAAGGTAAGACAATTTACAGAAGAAATTTGGGCCTTATTATTGAAAAGACAATATTTACAACACTCATGGTTTACATATATTTTTTGCCTAACCACAGCACTTTTCCCACAAACAAAATCTTACCGGGAGCATCGCTACATAAAACAAAAAGGGGAACTGCCTGGGACCAGCACCCTCTCACTGCCTGTGGAGGTTAGCTCCTTAGACTCCTTGGTTTACAGGGTCTCCTGATGGACCTCCCCACCACCTTTCCCTAAATAACCACTCAGTAAGAGTGTGTCTAGCACAAGCCCTTCTAACTGGCTCACAATAGCTACTTCTCATCTAAGAACAAATACAGAGACACCAACAAATTAAGACTCTTACTTTGAAGTTTGTCCAACAGTTTCGATCGGGAAGCTGTTCCTTTGCCTTCCCATTCTGCTTTTGCACGCAGGTCTTCTGCATGGCTACACATCAGATACCTAAAAACACGACAGGGAAAGAACCAAATAGCAAGTCCTTTTCTCTGGATTAAAAAGAATTGAAAAATACTGATTCTACTCAAGATAGCTAGTTCTTACTAAGAAACATTTATCAAGAATAAACTTCTGGAGTGGACCCAATTCATTAATACAACCCGGCATCTGGATATAATTAAAAATATGTAACATAACAGAAGTAGCTAAATACATGTAATTGTTATATTATCTATGAACATATTCTTATATATATTGTAACTGTTATCTATATATAGCTCTTATTGTGTGCCAGCCTCTGTTCTAAGCACTCAACATCTATTATTACTTCATTTAATGCTCATAACCATCCTGTATGAAGTATGCCCTATTATTCTAGTTTTATAAATGAGGAATTGAAGACAAAGAGTTTAAGTCACTGACTTAGGGTCAAGTTAAGAGGCAAAGTAGGAATATGAATCCAGACACTCTAGCTGTAGAACTTGCTCTTAACCACCATGCTAACTTAACAGCTTTCACTAGTAATACAAAACAAAACCTTAAAAGTTATATTAAGTTAATTAAACAAAACAACATACCTTTAAGAGATTATCATAAACGTCACTCAAGAAATGGTATAATTGGACAACCATCCTTGTGTCATCCTGTGAAAGGTACTGCGATCCCAAAGCAGGAAATTTGGGAAATGCTTTCTTACTCACTATCTGTGCCGAAGGAGGCATAAACGCTAAAGTTCATGGACTCTGGAGAATACATGAGGGCCCCCTGCTGGAAGTGTGACCCTGACCTGGTTCTGGCTCTTCTCAGAAGAACGGGCTTTAAAAGTAAAAGAAGTGAAGGCATTATTCAAACATGGAGATTAGACCTGGCAAGTAACTCTCCTGCTATTTTTTGTCTGTTCTCAGACAAATCTGTTCTTCTCACTTGTAAAGAGGGTATGAAACAAGGCAGTAAGGATTAAGTGAGATGGAGTATGAGCATATGAGGTACTCGGTCCACTTCCTGGTATACACGTAGAGCTTAATAAATGATAATATAAGTACCAGAAACCTGTCAGTTAACCCAAGTATCACCTCCTCCTTTTCTTAACTGCATAAAGCATATTGCACTTAGCATTTAAATCAATTAATAGCCTTTCACCCAACAACAGAACTACTTGTTCTCTTGCTATTTAGTATATAGAGCCTTAGCTGATGAGAACTTAATTTTAAAAAAATAGTATGAAAAAAAAAATAGTGTGAGTAGATTTAAGCTGAATACTGCAAAAATTTGGTTTCTAAAATAACCTTTTGGGAGTAAAATTTATTAACAATAATTCTGAGAAAATAATTTACTTTTTAAATTTTGCAAAAATAACCTACAATGGTTTCTGCACCCTTTTGAAAATATTACACCTTAAGGTTTCAAAGGAAGTCACATGTATAACTGAAAACACTGGACTGAGTTCTGATGTCAGTTCCACATCTTGTCACCTCTAGGCCATTTACTTATGTGCAATAGTCTAGGGACAAACTTGATGAAGCTCCCTGCAGAATAAGACCGCTGTGATGAAAGTGTATGCACTACTGCCAGAGCAGAAAAGAAAGCCCACCATGTGAATGCCACTTAGGCGACACAGAAATCAGACACCTCTGAAAGAGGTAATCCGCATAAAGTAATGTGTCAGCTGCAATACTGAAATATCCAGCAGAACTGACTATTTCAAGATGTAGTAGTGGGTCAAGACCAATGATTTTGAAATCAGCCAAACCAGGCTTTGAATCTTGGCTGACTTACTAGCTGTATCTTGGGCTGCTTGCTTGACCTGAGGCTTAGTTTCCGTATCTGCAAAAACCCTAAAGTGAACCCTGTACACCTTAGGGCCTATCTTTTTGTATATATTGAAAACTCATGTGTCAGATATTCCTCTAGATCAGGGGTGGGGAACCCTTTTTCTGCCCAGGGCCATTTGGATATTTATAACATCGTTTGCTTAATATAAATTTATGTTGCTATGAAAAAAGCTCCTAGATTCATTGAATTTCGAGTCCCACCTGCGGTTGCATGGCCAGACCAAATGATTTCACGGGCCTTATATGGCTTGAGGGCCGGACATTCCCCACCCTGTTCTAGATGCAAGGGGCCCTATCATATAATGAAAAATGCTATAAAGAAAAACAAATTAAAAACAGAGTGATGTGACAGAGAATGCCTCGTGGGTGGTCGCAGGAATGATATTTGGGTTGGGGGCTGAGCCAACTAAGCAGAGATTAGGGGAAGAGCATTTAAGATACAGGGAATAGGCAGTAGATGCCTTCACGTTAGTGTCACTACAGTAATGAGCCAGGGAAAAGAGGGTGGGAAAGGATCCGGGCCCTTGTGGGCCTGGGCAGTTCTTGCGTTTTAAGCACACTAGAAAGCCAGTGGACTGTTTTAAGAAAGGAGAGAAATGGTTAATGCATGGTTTTGCTTATGTGTTTCTATGGCTGCTGTGCGAAATACGCATTAAGGGAGGGAGAGGCGCTTATGGCTTAACTAGGGTAGAAACTGTGGAGGTGAAAAGAAACGGACAAACCTGGGATGTTTTAGAGGTAGGCCCTTTCCTATCTTCTTTCCCTCCAGCCTCCCGGGGCGTTACCTTTGCCTTTCTCTCTCCTAAGTTCCAGTGCCCTTCTTCTGCCTCTATAACTTGTTTCCTGAGCTTATGCAGCCCAGCCGGTTCACTTCTACTACCTCTAGAATTTTCTCAACGAATTTTCTCTTATAATTTTTTTTTTTTTTAAAGCAAGAATGAGGCTTAAGTTTTTTGTCTGAGCAAGTGGGTAAAACGTCTTTCCATTTACTGAGATGAGGGACAGGTCAGTGAGAGTGAAGTGGGTAGATGTGCAACTGGAATCAAGAGTTTTGTTTTGAACATTTAACTGAGGCACCTATTAGCCAAACGGAGACTGTCAAGTAGGCCATTAGGTATGTACGCTGGGAGTTCAGATGAAAGGTGAGTTTAAGAGCCACCGGCAGATCGATGGTCTGTGGAGGCATGGTACCAAATGAGGTTACCTTGGGAGAGTGTTTAAACAGAACAGAAAGGAGGTCCAGGACCAGGCCTTTGGGCACGCTAACTTTTAAAGGATTGACATGAAAATAACATGAGATTGTACATGTGAAGTGCTTAGCAAGGACCTGGTAAATGGTAAGTGTACATTAAGAAAATATATGCATCAATTCTGGAAACTTCATTGCTTATTAGTTTTGTAGAAGATTCTGAAATGGCCTTTCACGGGCAATACATATTTCTTCTTCCTTTTACCCACTTAAGTATTTCTCTATTCTAATATGGAAAGCTTCCCAGCAGGACAAAAAAGAGTCCCTCTATAAGTGACTCTCTCCGGGTTAGTGTTACCGAAGAATTTAGCAATATTCAGATCTTGGAAAAACGTTAAAGAGATGTAACTCTGAAAGCTGACCTTGATAAAAGTAACAGCCCCTCCATCAACCTGGAGTCTAAGAACTAGGCCTCCTTACCCACTAAGAACATGAATGCGCTCTGTATTGTATTTCAGTGGCGTCAATTCACAGCGTAGAACTTGAAGGGCCTCCAGGACCTTGCCATCCTCCAGGTATTCCAGGTACTTCTGCTGCAGCAGCAAGAACTTCATCCTCTGACATGACAGAAAGCAGCAGTCAGGGGAAAAAAGTTGACGGAAGGTTCAGAAAATGTTTGTGCCTAAACAGAACAGTAGAAACCATTCTACTACGCCCTTTGACAATAACTTTTTAAAAAGCTTTAATATTGACTCAAAATATTTGGGTTTAATGGAGTCACAGTATATTAAATGTGACTGTGCTCAATTTCATGTCTTAACACAACAGTTTTGAATAATCTCAAATCAGATACGATCATTAATGACATCGAAACAGAAAAGAATGAATTCTGCCCTCAAAACATTTACCTAGAATTTTACTTCTTCTATAAAAATTTAGAACTATTTACAGCACTCTAAATTTTCTTTTTAAAAAAAGTCTGGGACTTTTATAATGGGCAGTGGGAACATTTTAGGGAACAGGTTTTGGAAAAAAACACAGAAAATTCCATTAGTGAAGAGATTATTTAAAATCCACAACGTGAAAGAAGGACTAAGGAGACCAGAAAGCAGACCTGGAGACATGAGGTAGAAGCTGCCAAGTGTCAGATTTTGGCTTATCAAAAGTAAGAAGAGCTGCCCAGCAAATGGACTAAAGGCTGGTGTGCAAAGTACCGAGTTTCCTAGGACTCAAGTGGACAAGCATAAGCCTGAGAGGACTCACTCTAAAGGCAATAAAGGTTCCACTCAAAAGTTTTCAAGAAGATTCAATGTTTGTATTTGTGGGTTGGTAACAATCTGATCAGTGATACACATAACTATGAAGCACAGACAGTTATCAGCGCTTTCCCCTTAAAGGATAAACCATTTCCAACTTATGAAATACTTCCACGTTTAGTTTTGTTTTTCCCCTGAAATGTGCTGGGCTTTAGTACTTTCTAATGTTCCTTTACTGTGTTACTTTAACTGGAAAGTAACTTGAACATCTTAGCAGCTTTTTACTAGAGCAAAGAGAGATTTATGAATATCAAGTTTGGAATTTCTTTTAAACCTTAAACCTAATTAAGGACACTGCCTAGAGGGACTTTCATTATATCTGCTACCTGGGGGGCTTGAAGCCAACTGATATACATAGAGAACCTTGTTAGTAGATAGGAAGTGTTAGTTATACTTAGAGAATCCAAGAAATAGTGGTAAAAATCTCAAATCCACTTACTTTAAAAAGCATTTACTGCTTACTTTAAACACATTAAAATATACTGCTCTCAAAAGATGGTTTGAAGAAATTATCATTTATATATGGAATTAAGAGCATCATATAACTGCTCTACAAGATTTCCTATTAGGGAGTATTTAGGAGAAAGGCATAACCTAGCAGTTTATAAAAATGACTAGTTCTAGAGAAAATAAATAAAAACAAACCCTCTCATATAGATTAGGCACACACTTAAATACATCTTTTATAACATACATTGCTTATGCTTGGTAATAATCTAATCTTAAAACTATAGCTAAAGAACAATAGGAAAAATTCCAACTATGAGATAAGCACCTATAACTCTAGAAAAATTACACTTACCAAATTTTACACAAAGTTACACTGACTAAATGAGCATTTCAAAAACAGATGTTTCCAAGATGCTCTAAAAATTGTTGCTGTACATGCAACCGTAAGTTTACTTTTATATATCAAATTAAAAAATACTTTGAAGTCCATCAGGTGACAAAACACAAAAAACAGAAGACTAAATAAAACAGAGCAATCTAAAAATCAAAACATATTTGAAGTTCATTCTGGATATTCTCACCATTTTATCCTTTTAAAAACACTTCAACTCTTTATGAAGAGTTCGTCTATTTCCATTTATCAGTAAAAGTTTCATATCACATAGTGTTTTTTGTTTCAAATTTGAGAATCATATTTTGTTACAGAATTTTTAAATTTAAATGCCACATGGAGCTGGCCAGAATTTGCATTTCATTTCTTCACTAAATTTTCTTAACAATTGGGAATTTGGGGGAAATTTTTTTTAATTCAGGGCAAATTTTTAACTTATTTATTGATCGGGTATCAATCATCACGTCCTACGCACACCCCTCTGCCATTCCAGTGTGCGGAGGGACAGTGTCCCAAGTACTGTCCCCTTATTTTCCCACCAAGATCCTGCTGGAACATGCTACTCTCCATGGGGCAGAGGCGGAGAGGGGAGGAGAGGAAGGCAAGAGAAGCCAATATAAACACGTTCTTCTGTACACAGGGAATGCTATGAAAGCAGAGCAAGAACATTTCTCTATGAGTCATTTTATCCAGATTAAGACAAAGAATATCCTGAAACGTATCAAATCTTGGTGGTGCACATGGCAGAGAACATGCTGCTGGCTAAGCACAGAAAGAGATGTGGCTGAGAGAGAAAGTACTTATTCTACTTAAAAGCAAGCATTTGCCCTGACCGGTGTGGCTAAGTGGATGGAGCATCAGCCTGCGGACTGGAGGGTCCCGGGTTCGATTCCGGTCGGGGGCATGTGCCTTGGTTGCGGGCACACCCCCAGTGGGGGGTGTGCAGGAGGCAGCTGATCGATGTTTCTCTCTCGTGGATGTTTCTAACTCTCTATCCCTCTCCCTTCCTCTCTGTAAAAAATCAATGAAATATATTTAAAGAAAAAAAAAATCAAGCACTTGATGCACATGATAAGGATGGCGAGTAAAACTGTGTTTTACTTCCCGAAATTGAAGGCACAAAAATGCAAATATAGTTTCAAGAAAATAAATATCTTTCAAAAATGATGTTAAATTATTTACTAAAAATGTTTTAAAAAGGCAAAACTCAAGTTTGCTGAAATGTGGGGTCAGGGCTTTACTCATGGTTTTTTAAAAGACCACGTGCTTCTTGAATGAAGAAGGAAAGAAAAGAAGAGAAAGTGAACTCTCTTTTCTGTTTCCCCAACTCCTAATTTTTTAGATTATTTCTGGTGTCTGATAACTTTGCGGCATCTTTGGGCCCAGCAGTGTCTCTTTCTCTTGCTATCTAACATCAACTTGACATTGGTAAGTGAATAGGACAGCTTGAAAGATAGTTTCACATAGTAAATCTGGCTGTTGCCTACCCAATATTTGTATTGGTTTATCCTTTCCTCCCATATAATTACACTGAACTCAATGTTGGGGGGAAAAAAAAGAACTCAGAAGTTACGATACACAGTAAGTGTGTTTATCAAGAACAGCCTCTTAGCCAACTTAGCAGTGGTTCTGACTAACTCTGGAACAAGGTTTTAACCGAGTTCTATCAATTAAATGACTCAGAGGAAAGGGGAAATGAATTATATTTAAACCATGGCTCTCAAAACTCCTCCCTGTTTGACTTCAAAATATACTACTTCATTTTTGCGCATTAATATTTGAACAGTTTTGTTAAGCATTTCAATTATATTGAAAAATAAAGAATCAAACACATTTAGACATATAGGAGTTTTTTATGTTATTGACCTCAAATACCCACCCCAATTCCTCAGACATGGCTAAGCATATCTGAACCCAAACTAAAAAAAATGTTGATTCATGAGCTCAGCTTCCAGAAAATCCAGAGCAAACTCTGCTATTTCTGGTATTACCTGACTGGAAACCATTCAAAAATATGGGGAGTAGGGAAAGGGAGGTGCGCAGGGGAAAGTGGAGAGTGATCAGGTCAATAAAAACATTCAGGTTTAAAAAGTAAAATACAATTTTAGTCTAGACTAAGTCATCAAGTGTGTCTGACTATACAGTTAAAATAATTATGTTAAAAAAAAACAAACCCACCAAATAGTTGTCTTCTAAGACATTACTACAAACTTATGCTTACATTAGATTATCTTCTGGAGAAGGAGGGGGAGGGGAGTAAACCTAAACATACTTAGAAAGGTGAAAAAAAAATGCTGAACTGCATTTTTAAAAGCAATTGATTCATCAATGCTTAAAGTACGATAAAAACTGGAACCCCTTTCTTTGTATAAATACCTAAACAGTTTGATGGCGTGAGGCTCAGCCAGAGATTTAATCTTCATCTTTTATTAGATCCTAGAATGTTCTATAGACTGAACAGGCTGTAAAAAGAAAGGATTCCTCCTTATTATCTAAAACTACCTTTATTCAGTTAACATGTTGCTTCTAATGAAGGTTTCTAATGAGATACAATAATAATCTAAATCCAATACAGAATTCTCAAATTACTATAAAAACTTAAGAAAAAGAGGAAGTGAGCCTATTCAAATTTTTACTACTAAATTACAGATACAATTTGGGTGAAGCTTAAAAAAGGAAAGCAATCCTCCAAGAAATCACATCCTATTTTAAAATAGTCCATGGGCAAGTTCGTTACTGTCACCATATAAGCACTGCTAGCTTGTCTGATGGGAAAAGAACCCCGATTCTTATTTTGGCTATAAATGCCTTGATTTTATTTTAGGGTCACCTTCCACCCCACCAGAGCTAACAATTTATGAAAAGCTGGCCAGTTAAAATATGCTTAGGTGTTTTTCTTTTTAAAACTCCAAACACACTAATTGGGGAAAATTTAGTCACTGGAAAATTTGTAATCCTTTTGAATATACATGTTTGTTTATTTTAACTTCTGTGTTTTCATTTTAAAAATTGACCATGGAATTGATTATTCCATGAGTTAATTAATAATCAACCACCTGATTCAATAATAGCAAGTTAAAATTTTTAGTATTTTAAATACTTAGTAAGAGAAAAAAAGATAATCTATTTAAATGAACCAGTATTTGTTCATATTTGTTTGCACCTTTAATTCACCTAAAGGCCATTCTCTAGGATTATATAATTGTGTAAAATCACATGAATTTGAAAACTTTTGTAATTAAGATTTGTTTTTAAAACCCCAAAAAACAAAAACAGGAGACTCTGTTAGGTTTACAGACAAAGGCAGAAAGATCAATGTTTGACCCAATTAAAAAAAAAAAATCAGAAGTAACACTCATTTACTAATATTTAACAAACAGCTGGTTTCCTTACTTCACTTCCTATTCACCCTTGTCCCTCCCCCACCAGACAGGAAATTGCTTCTGACAACAAATCAATCAGCTAGAAGTAAAAAAGCCAGCGGGAAGAGGCCAGGCAGCTGATTCTTCATGGTTTCCAATCACAAGCACTTAGAAAAAACTGTATCCCCTCCGCTCTCTCAGCAATATCTACTGAAGAGGTGAAGCCTATCAGTATAAAAGATTCACTGAGATTTATGAGAGAGGCTACCCGGTCAACTACTCAATTGATCTTGTTGGGGAAATAAGGCCAGGCCAGGAAGCAGAACCCAATGGTCAAACACACATACAAACCCTCACAGAGTCATACTTATTATACAGACTTTGACACTGTCAATTCACACAACTGGAATGCAAGCATGGGAAATGGTGAGCACACCAATAGAGCTGGGTTGAATGAACTATAATTATAATTGCCAAAGATGAAAAAAAAATAGTGTCAGCTACTTAAGGCCTATAGACATACATACACCCAAATACATTCTTTACCAGCACATTCAGTATTTTTAATAATCTAAAAGTATAATTTATCCTTGATTCTAGAAGTACAGAACTCCTATGAAACAGCACTATAAGCATGATCTTTCAATATAATTTTGTATTGAGCGTAATTTGTAAATTAGGTTCAAAAGACACACTTATTATACATGATTTTAAAAACAGAGCTCAAACTTTAACAAATCATAAACACTCATCTTAGTTTATAAATTTAATTATATGAAATTTAATTCTTTTTAGGCCTTATCTTTTATAAGAGGCAGAAGCCTAGAGTTATCAATAACCTATTAAAATAAGCATAAATGTGAAACTAAGAACAAAAGTGTATTTACCACAATTATTCCCAACAACGTTTGAGAGATTTCAAGTGCGCCTCTTACCACAATAGCATGAGGAGAATGCACTAAAGGCTTTAGTTCATTCAGGTCATTTTCTGCCTGCAAAAATTGGTATAAGAGAAAAACAGAAATGTCACAACCTGCACGTCAGATATATAATTTTAGCAGCAGTCACACAGCTCTATAGGCCCTACTTTACCTTATCCCAGTCTCCTTCCATGACATGATTTCGGAATTTGGTGGCAGAAGGATGTTCTAAACGACATCCTGACTCTTGCATGAGGAGATCAACAGTCTGGCTGCAGGAGAGATACAGTGTAAAAACGACCTGACCAAGTTCAGGGGTTACTCTTCCCAACAAGCGAATGTCTATGAAAACAGTTGCCAACGTTTTTAAACTAATCTCAGGAAGAAAAAAGAAATAAAGAGCTTTCATGTGCTTGGCTAAACCAACTTGATTTTTAAACTGCCACCTTCGTTTCTATCTAGTTAAGTTAAAAGCCTTCCTGAAACCAGAATCAAAGTAAGTTCTCTTTCTATTCTGCCATTTGATGCCTCAAAAGTTTAAATGAAGTATAAAATTCCTCAAAACATGTTGTAACCAATTGGTTAAATAAATGGAAAAAAACAAACATACACACACAAAACAGGATCTCCCTAACCCTGTTACATTTCGTAAGATAAAAAAAATGTTAGCTCCATACAAGGTGATAGCGATGACTTGCCATTAGGGGGGAGAGTCTTTCATCCAGACATCATGTTTGCATAGAAATTCTAGTAGGTCAGTCTTTAAAATGGAAATAAATCCAGCCTCAAAAATCATCCCCTTTCTCTCTATCCTAAAAATAGCCAATTTACTATGGTGTGGGTTCCAAACAGTCACGAGGTATTTCCTCCTGCTGCTGTCAGCTTGCTTCTGGTCTCAGTAAGACGCTGTTAGCGCTTACAAAGCCTATTTTCATACTAATTCCTTTTCCTTCGGGCAAAGAAGTGAAATCTTCCTCTATCTCTCTTTGAAAGCATAAAAGACTCATCAAAAGTGGCCCGGATATTTTGACACCTAAGAATCCTCCTTTATCAGTTCTTACATGTTTGTTTATGTTTCAATGTTTTCTTACTCAGCCCCAGCTATTTTGCAGCTAAACAGTGCCATCAGCCATCTGCCCGAGAATCAAAATACTTGTCACCTTAGAGAAGTGCCCCTTCCCCCTCCCCAGAGCCAATGTGGACCCAACACGACCACGCGGGCTGCCCCGGAGCGTGTTTCAATCGCCAGCCGCTGGGAGCTGGGCACGGCTGTGGCGTGTTCCCCCTTCCTCTGCCCGGGGCTCCTCGGCACCCCCCACCCCGACCTCCCCCCTTGGTTTTTCTTTGTGCACACACGGTGGTTTGGGGCCCAGGTCGCCGCCCCCCTTCACCCTATTTAGGTCCAGAAGGCCGCCTCAACTGCACGGGAAAATAAACGATTCCCCAGATCGGATGCCCCCTTCCAGAGGCAGCCGTCCCTCGGCAGTCAATCGGGGTTCCGGTCGAGCCGGGGGCAGGCCCCCGGGACACACACACACACACACACACCCGGCGGGGCCTCTGCCTGACACCCGCGGGGCCTCCCCCTCCAGGACTCCCCTCCGAGGCGTCCCCCCTCCTCCCGCAGGATCCCAGCCCCGGGTTCCCATAAACACTTGTAGGCGACGGCCTCTCCTGATTGGTGGCCGGCCCGGGCTGTCTGTCACGGCCGGGGGGTGGGGTGGGGGTGGGGGCAGGCGTCCCACAAAGATGCCTCTGCGATGGACGCAGAACAAACCCTCCGAGGTTCATTCTTTCCACCGGCCCCCCCCTCCCCTCCCCTCCCCTCCCCCGCTGCACACGGACACACACCCCGCAAGTCCTTACTGACCATCGGGCCCGGAAGGTGTGCGGGGAGGGGAGACCCCTTGGTCTCTACGCCCCCCTTCCCCGATCCCCCCCCCCATCGGACGGACGGTTCCCCCCATGTCCCCTCCGGGCAGCTCCCCGCCTCGGGCCGGGCCAGTCCGAGCCGCGTCCTCCGGGCTCCGGGGCCCCCGCCTCCGGTCCGTCCCCGCGTCTGTCCGCACCGGAGACTTACTTGAGCCCCAGGCCGTTCAGGTGCTGCCCGATGAGCCGAATGACGTCCTCGTCCGACTGGGACAGCCGCTTCTTCTTCTTGAGGCTGCTGCCCAGGTCCGGGGCGGCCAGAGCCGCGGCGGCGGCGGCGGTGGAGGCGGCGGCGGAGGTGGCGGCGGCGGCCCCGCCGGGGACCCCGTTATTGACGCTCAGGCTGTTGCTATTGTTGCCGGCGGCGGCGGGGGCGGCGGGCGGGAGCCCATTGGCGTGGGCCAGGTCCCCCGCGGACGACGACGGGGACGGGGACGACTCCCCGTTCTGGGCCGACAGGCAGGCGAGTTCCTGGGTCTGTCCCGGGCCCCCGCCGCCCCCGCCGCCGCCGCCGCCTCCTCCTCCTCCTGCCCCGTTGGCCTGCATGATGCCGCCGCTGACCAGGCTGTGGCCGCTACTCCGCTGGGGGGCGGCGGCGGCGGCGGGAGGGGCGGCCGGGGGGAGTCCCACCACTACCACCACGGAGGAGGAGGAGGACGACGAGGACGAGGACGAGGACGGCGGGGAGAGGCCTGCGCGGCTCGCCGAGGCCCCGGGCTCTCCGGCCCCCTCCGCCGCCGAGGCTCGGGGTTTCTTCCGCGGGGGCGGGGAGGCTCCGCCGGTGTCCGAGTCGGAGGAGGAGGAAGCGGAGGCCAGAGTTTCCTCGCCGAGAGAGGCCGTGGTGGGAAGCCGGGGGGGCGAGGCGGGCGCGGGGAGGCGGGGGCGGGCGGGGGTCGGGGTGCGGGGCCGGGCGGGGGTCGGGGGGGGGGGAGGAGGGGCGAGGGGCGAGGAGGAGGAGGAGGAGGAGGAGGAGGAGGGGGAGAAGGAGGATCCGGGCCCTTTCCCCCCCCCCTCCCGGAGGCAGCTCGGGGTGCGCGGCCCGGGGGTCGCGGCGGGGCGGCGGCGGGGGGGGCGCCGCTGGGCTGGGCCCGGGCGGCGGGCGGGCGGGCGGGCGGCGGCGGCGGGCGGCAGCGAGGCAGCTGCCGCCTCTGTGCTCGGCTCCGCGGCGCTCCGCTCCCCGGTGTGTTGATTCTTCCCCCAGCTGCTGCCTAATGGAGTCCAGGCGCTGGCGTCACAGGAAATGCCTATACTGCCCTCCTCACTCACTTCCGGTGGCAGGTATGGAACCTATAGGGGGCCTGTCACCCGGCACGTGCGCCCGGCGGCGGGGCCGTGAGGGGCGGGGTGCCCGAGGGCGGCGGGGCGCGACCCCGACCCTGACCCCGGCCCCGGCCCCGGCCCCGGCCCGACCTCCGCGGGGCGGCCTCGGGGCGGAGGGAGCGGGTCCCGCCCTCAGGCCGGAGGCGCCCCGGGGCCGCGGCCGCGCGCGTGGGGGCGTGTGGACCCCGTGCGACCCGGAGGCGTCAGGCGCGGGGAGCGGGCTGCGGAGGGGGTCGCGCCGGTGGCGAGGGGCGGCCACCACGTCCAGGCGCCGGGTGAGGGCGGGGCCCCGTCCGCGCACGTCACGGTGACCCCGGGAGCCACACCGGGACCCCCGGCTCCTCGTCGGGGCGGAAAACCTCGGCTTTCCACGCCGGCCGCCCCGGGCCCGCGCGGCCTGCTCGGGAGGTTTGACATGAGCAGCTGAGAAGCTGGGCTCCACCCGGAAGCGGAAGTGACCCCGGCGGGAGCAACACCTGACAGGGACCGGGCGGCCCTCAGACCCCGCGGTGGGCGGGCGGGGAAGGGGTCCCCCCTCTCTTTCCCAGCACTCGCCCCGCACCCCCTCCTCACCGCCCGCCCGGCCGCAGGCAGCGGTCACAGGACAGCCATGGCCTCCCGTTGCCCCCCATGGCGCCTTCAGACTCCAGTGGGGACCCCCCCCCCGGCTTGAATTTTTAGGTGGCAGCGGGGGTCACAGCCACCTGTTCACGTGGAGGGGACGCTGGGCTGAGGCTGGGCCGCCGGTGGCCGCTCTGCGGGACCCTACACAGTCCTGTAACACGGATGGGGTTGGTGGTCTTAGACACCTGACGCGGACGGACATTTTCTCGGAAATTGGAGCAGAACCCTTCCCGGAAGTAGCTTCCCTGTTGGAAAACCATCGACTCCACGAAGGCATGTTGTACCCCCGAGTGTCCGGATTCAGGAAGAACTCAGAGGAAACTTGGAGGCCCTGGGAAGACAGCCCTTTTGAGATTGGGAAAAAATAAATGTAAAAAAGGTGATGTTTATGAGAAGTTAGTCAAGGCTCTGAGCTCCCCGGGTTCTCAGGCTGGAAGGAGGCCCAGGAAGCCCAGTGCCCGTTGGGACACTCAGCTCTGTTGTCCTCCTGTCTTAACTCGGCCTCCAGGGACCGTGTGTGTGTGTGTGTGTGTGTGTCGCCCCGGATGTGTGTGTTCCCCGAGACCGACCCGAGTTCCTGCTAAGGTTCAGAGGGCACTGCCCCCGGGTCCCGCCGAGCCTGAATTACCAGGTAGTTGACGCCCGCAAAGGTCCCTGTTTGTATATTAACTTTCAACAACCTTCCGACTATTGATTGCGTGGGTATGGCCTGTACAAAATTCAATTTTGGCCAAAAAGGGGGAAAAATGGTTTGTCATGATGTATCGGGCCCGTGGCAGCATGGGGGACACGCTTCAAGAATATAAGGTCTGCAGCTTTCATCAAGGACACACGCATGTAGGGGTCGCTCCTGATAAGGCTCAAACAGCATTGAGAAATGTAAGAGGATGCAAGCAGGGGGTGGGGTGGGGGGTGGGGGGCAGGAGGATGGCATTGCTACCTAAATGCAATATGGATAGCCCAGCTTTTCTATTTTTTTACATGACCAAGACGGATCTGAGTAGGATTCTGAGTTAAGGCATCCGTGTGCACGCTGATCACCCTCCCCCATTTTCTCCCCACCCTTCTGATTGCAGCCTATCTTTCAAAGACGGAGCTAGTTCACTTGGGATGTCCTCCAGGCAGCCTTTGCTGACCGCCAGCCTCCCAGCCCTCAGGGTGAGTATCCCCGACGCAGGCTCCAGCGGCGAAGGCTGCTTGTCCTGTCGTTTCCTAACTTGCTAAGACACCTTCTTCAAGTCATCGAAGAGGAGCCTCTCTAGACCTCCGTCCCCCTGATTGGCCTTGCCCTCTTCGTCCTTCTGGAAAAGGCGGAGATGGGTTTAGGAAACAAAGGTTGAAGTTGTCTTTCAGGAACAAGAAATGGGATGTATGTTTAGGTGTTTGGTTCATTTAGCTTCAGGTCTGTACCGTTTTAACAGGTCTTTCTGTGAGCAGTCCTGTGCTAGGTTCCAAACAGGAGGCGACTTCTTGTCCTAGGGATGTTCAAAGACCTGCAGGTGCATCCCCCCTCTGCCAGGGATGTACAGTCAGTTACAGAGCAGATAGTTGACCTGATTGACCTCTAAGGATTTCCAACTGTAATATGTCCGTGAACAATGCACCCATGAGACTCCCAACTAGTGTATAAGTTCTTTGAAGCCGGATCTGTGTATGGTTCACCTAAGCCAGTGTTATTCAGACCCATTTTTGAGTCAAAATCAATGTGTTCATCCAAAAGTACAATTTAAAAAAATGAAATGAACCCAACTGTTGTGGCTCAGTGGTTGAGCATTGACCTATGAACCAGGAGGTCACGGTTTGATTCCCCATCAGGGCACATGCCCCAGCTGAGGGCTCCATCCCCAGTAGGGGGCATGCAGAAGGCCAATCAATGATTCTTTCTCATTGATGTTTCTCTCTCTGTCCCCCCCCCCCCTTCCTGTCTGAAATCAATAAAAATATATTTTGAGTCCTAGCCGGTTTGGCTCAGTGAATAGAATGTCGGCCTGGGAACTAAAGAGTCCCAGGTTCGATTCCAGCCAAGGGCACATGCCGGAGTTGTGGGCTCGATCCCCCCCCAGTAAGGGTCGTGCAGGAGGCAGCCAATCAATGATTCTCTCTCATTATTGATGTTTCTATCTCTCTATCTCTCTCCTTTCCTCTCTGAAATCAATAAAAAATACATATATAAAAAATAAAATATATTTTAAAAAATGAAAAAGTATGAAGGCATAGAAAATAACCAGGTAAACCACCCATAGGAAGGGTAATTTGGGTTTTGTGAAAGTTTGGTTCCTATAGCACATACATGTCTGTGCTTTACAAAGTTAAATCCATTTCTTCTGTAAGCCATTCTAAAAAAATATGAAATGCGAAAAACACTCATCAAGGACAGTCCTAACTGAGAAAAACTCAAGAAAGAGGTGTTAGATACCTGAATGACAGATCACTAGTACTGGCCAGGGCAGTGCCTTAACTAAAAATGGAGAGCTACTAGATTTTAAAAGGGTGAGATGGAACGGGGTGTTCATAATAAAACATAAAACCGGATTTTCACAGACATCTTTGTAAAACTAGTGGAGACTGTTACTCCTCTGTCCAGGTTTAAGTTTGGTATCTCAACCTGGTACCTAGCAACATGAATATTATTCAGTTTATTCAAGTTCTACTAGGAAGAGGTAGTTTTCAGGATTTCAGGTATCCCTGGAGAGGGATATATTTATATTTACTTCTCTGGCTTCATTCTCAGCTCTTTTCTGTTTGGGGTTCTAAAATTGGTGTGTCGGACGTGAATGGTCCCGGGAGAATGCAGGGAAGAGCACAGTTCTTAGAGTCAGACACTGAGTCAGCTGGTTGGCCGTGGGCAAGTCATGTATCTTTGCTGTGCCACCGTCATTTTGTCTTTGAAGTGCGGACAGTGAGTGACACTGACCTACTTGCTGCATAGAACTGATGTGAGTCAACTGAGATAAATATTTGGAAAAATACTATGTTGGAAGGTTTCCAAGTATAATTTAAGTCCTTCACCATTTCAAAAAGAATTTGAGGCCACTAAGTGTAAAGATCGGTTTTATTATTATGATTAATATTTCTGAGCTGTGAACTCTGTCGGCACTTTTCAGCCCCAGCTCTGCCACTCAGCTGTGTTCCTGGGCACCTCAAGGCAAACCTCCTGAATCATGGTCTTCCATGAGCAAGGAGTTCCCAATAGCCAGGCAATACAGTGAAGGTCACAGTCAACTGGCCGTTGTACCTGCTGTTCCACGCACAGCTCTCCAGCGCTTGCTTATGTCCCCCCTTCTACAAGCATTCCATTCATGCCATGAGCATTCGGTTCGCTCCCGGCACTGGGGTAGGGAGCCCGCCAGGTGGATCTAAGTGCAAAGACAGAATCGCTGCGCCGCTGCAGGGAAGCGAACAGGTAGAAAGAGTCACCTCCTCTAAGCTAAAACGGTCCTTTTCTCTGTGGGCCCTTCAAGCCGTTCCTGAGACCCCGGTGGTGTAAACCACCATTGTCTCAGGAAGTTTCCCAAAGGAACGGAAATAAACCAAGGAAGCGAGATGGCTCTTTACCCACCACACAGCTGGGATGGACGGCTTGGCGTAGTGTGTGCTACCGCACTGACCCGCGTAGTAGGTCACACTACAAAAACAAACCCAAGACACACGTTAACACTAAGCTGTGTGTGCAGAGATGCTTCTCACCGCCGCCCTGTGCGTAAGAGCAGACAGAATGTGGTAATCACGTGTGCTGATGCGGAAATAGCGTCAGGACACATTATTAAGTTAAAAAGTCTGTATCCGAACATGTGCATGCGATTCCTTTTGGTCAATAAATGACTATATATGCACACATATTTTTCCTGGGAGGAGAAAAAGCATAGTGGTTTACCTTTGGCCGGAGGGACTCGGGTGGTGAGGAGGGAGGTTCTTATTTCTTCAGCGTTTGCATTTTCTAACTATATATAAGCATTACTTATTTATTTATTTTGGTGACAGCAGGTTATTTGAATTTTGCTTTCTGGTTTTTGGTTTTGTTTGGTATTAATGTTATGTCTTTAAAGCACTCGTGTTTGTTAAAGTACACTCTAAAACCATCAAGAAGTCATGAGAATTTATTCATAATAGAAAACATGCCAGATAAAGCAGTGCTATGCATATTCAACAGGCATTAAATGAATATGTATATTTTTAAATCTCCTTTCCATTATCCGCACCTCTTGCGTTCTCAGATGGCTAACTCTGCACACACACCCCCGTCTCTCATTTGGTTAAATCCATCTGGGGAATAAAGGGCAAAAGACAGGCCTATTTATTAACTTGGAAAAGTAGATAAATAATTAATAGCCCCGGAGTCCCTTTGGACAGTCTTCCTCACTCTCAGTCTCATATACGCTGCTCATCCTCCTGACATTGCGAGAACCATAAATGAAGGTGAAACACGGTCACGATCGTTAACAACCCAATTCTAATTATTGCGAGAAAGTACATTTTCTGGATATGTATGCACAGCCCAGGTAGAAGGAATGGCCGAATGTCCAGACTTTTAAAACTTAAAACTTTGAAAGACTGTAGTAGGTAATTATTCAAAAAGTTTTAAAAAAAAATGGTTGAAAGGATCTCTGGACTTCTCCAGTTAGTTATTTTTATTTTAAAATTGTGCTCTTTACTAAATAATGCTAAATGTATAGGCAGATGTGAAACACAGTAGCCAACATTTATTTATCAAGTTGGTTGACAGCCCCAGAGTGCAAGTGATTAACACCATGAGAGCAAGACAGTGTCGTAGCTGCTTTCTTGTGGCCTGTGGAACTGTGCTTGGCTAACCCAGACCACAGAGGCTTGCTGTCTCCTTTAACACTCATGAGGTGTGTATGGTCGCACACGTGAGCAGCCTTTTGGTACGCCTCTCTGAACTAGGAGGATGTCCAGTTTCCTGCTAGGCCCCTGACCCTTAGCTCAGAATATGTTGTTTTTATCTCTAAATTATTGACAAGTATTATGGAAACAGAAATAGATGTGTATCCACTTCAGCCACAGAGTTTCAAGAATACCGTTCTCATTTTGTTTCCAAGTGTCCACTCTTTCTGTCCTTACCCTTTCTTTCTGGTGATGGCACATGCCCATGGCAGGCCTCTGCTAATAATAAAGTCACACTGCCCTGGCCGGGGTGGCTCAGTTTCTCGGAGTGTCATCCAGTGCACCAACAGGTGGCGGGTTTGATTCCGGGTCAGGGCACATACCCAGGTTGCGGGTTCGATCCCCAGTCGGGGCACTTGTGGGAGGCAACCATCGATATTTCTCTCCCTCCCTTCCTCTCTATTTAAAAATAAATAAATAAATAAATAAATAAATAAATAAATAAAATAAAGTAAAGTAATACTATGAGCTAACACTAACCAGGCATTGTTTTAAGCACTTTACATATATTGTATTATTTTACCGTCTCATCAACCTAACGAGGTATGTACCTTCATGACCCCATTTTACAGAAAACTTGGGTCCCATGGCCACTGTGTGGGACAGCCCTGTGCTCACCCCTGCTCTGCGCTGATTTTCTGAAATGGCAGGTATTCGTCTGAAAAGTGCCCGTTGTTTAAATTCCTAGGGGCCAAAAGAAGAAAGGGAAGTAAGTCCTATAAGTTACTTTTTGAACTTTGCTCTTCTTGTGTATATGAAACGTTGGTCCCTCCCCTTTGAAGCCCTCATCGTTAATAGTAGATAAGTGAGCCCATGAAGGACAGGAGAAGGTTTCTCTTGCTCTAGAAGCTCCCACGGGGAGTGCCCGAAGGCTCCTTATCAAAGACGCAGTTCATTTCTCCAGGAGTCCTTGCTGAGATGCAGCAGGATCCCTAAAAGGGGTCGTGCGCTAAGCGAGAGGTCGTCTCCAGGTTACATCTTGAAATGGTGAATCGGGATGAGTGACTTTTCCTTCCCTGTGAACTGGGGAAGCTCCAGACCTGGAGGGCTTGCTGGGTGCCAGATGAAGTCCGGAGGCCTCGCCGGGTTGTTTGGACAACCCCTTGTCTCTGTCTAGCGGGGGATTCTAAACTGTAAGCCTACAGTAGTGTAGACCCTGGAATAAGAAAGAGGCAGGCTTGAGTCGTGTAGGAATTCATACTGCATCGTTCCTGTCGCAGCTCCAGCCAGATCAGCTGGCAAAGGGAGCCACAGATGGCGGAGATGATGCTAGAGAGCATGCGCTGAACGCCCAGGGGTAGGGCAAGGAGTATCAGTTCAGCGAGGCCACGGGAGCTTCTGTTAAGAGTCTATTCCTTTAGGGGGGGCAACCAAGCTGCTTAGACACCTCACATTGGCATATGCCCCAAAGTTTGTGGGTAAATGATGGCTCTGCCATAGCCAGGTCCCTGGGGGACGGTTCTTTAACTGCTCTGAGAGGAGGCCGCTGTGTGTCCTGTGCTGGTCAGTGTGCAGGTGTCGTGGGCTCTCCTGCTTCCGGTCCTCGGCTTGATGATGTAGGCATGGCCACGGTGCCTTCTTGAGTCCCTGTAGCCTCCATCACTACATGGTATTACCCGATTGGGTTGGGAACGGCAGGGGAGAAAAGCCCTACAGAGCCCAAGCACAAAGACCTCGGATTTGCTGTAGTTTCTGAAGGTTTTATTGCCCTGCTGGTGTGGCTCAGTGGTTGAGTGTCGACCTATGAACCAGGTGGTCACAGTTTTATTACGCAAGATTTTAAAATACAGATATATATTTTATTGATTTCAGAGAGGAAGGGAGGGGGGAGAGAGAGAGAAACTTCAATGATGAGGGAGAATCATCGATCGGCTGCTTCCTGCATGCCCCTCACTAAGGATTGAGCCAGCAACCCAGGCATGTGCCCCCACCGGGACTTGAACTGTGACCTCCTGGTTCATAGGTCCATGCTCAACCACTGGGCCGCACCAGCTGGGCTTAATATGCAAGATTTTAAACATACACAGAGGTAGGGAGAGCGGTACTGTGATGCCCATGTGCCCATCATCCTGCTGCAAGAGCCATCAATGCATCTATTCTTGTTTTAGGTGTCCTCCCGCTTCTGATTATTTTTAAGCAAATTCAAGATGTTGCTTTGTTTATAGTATATGTATTTATACTTCAGGACGTAGCTCTAAAAGATAAGTCTTTCGGAAAACATTGCCACAATATCATGATTCCTAAAAACCAAATAATCCCTTAATTATCATCGAATATGCAATTAGGGTTCAGATTCCCCCAACTGTCTCACAGTTTTTTAAACAGTTGGCTTGTGTGAAGCAAGATCCAAACAAGCTTTACACATTACAGTTGGTTGGTCTATTTCTAAAGTCTCTTTCTTTTTTAGAAGACTTTTTTATTAAAGTATACTATAGAGAGAGGCGTGCACACATCCTTAAGTGTACAGCGCAGTGGGTTTTCTCCTGTGAAACCAGCACCCATGTCATGAGATAGAACGTGACCAGGGCCCCCGTGGTGCCTGACTGTAGCTTTAATTTGCATTATTCCGATGACTAATGATGTTGAGCCAGTTTAAGATATATCTGGGGGGCCATGTGGATTTTTTTAAAAAAATATATTTTATTGATTTTTTACAGAGAGGAAGGGAGGGAGAGAGAGAGTCAGAAACATCGATGAGAGAGAAACATCGATTAGCTGCCTCTTGCACATCTCCTACTGGGGATGTGCCCGCAACCCAGGTACATGCCCTTGCCCGGAATCGAACCTGGGACCCCTCAGTCCGCAGGCCGACGCTCTATCCACTGAGCCAAACCGGTTTCGGCAATGTGGATATTTTTTATGAAGTGCCTTTTCAAGTCTTTTGCTCCTCCCCCTTTTTCGTACTGATTTGGGGCAGTCTGCATACCTGCTAGAGATGAGCCCCGTGTTGGAGATACCGACTGCAGGTTTCTCCTCCCACTGTGTGACTTGCTTTCACTCCCTTAATGGTGTCTCGATGAGCAGAAGTTCTTAATGAAATCCGGTTCGTCAGCTGTTCCCTTTATGGTTTGTGCTTTTTGTGTCCTACTTTGGAAGTCATTTCCTGTCCTCAAGGGCACGAAGATATTCTGCTTATTTATCCCCTGGAAGTTTCAAGGTTTTGCCTTCCCAATTCATGTCTGCACTCCTTCTAGAATTTCGTCGTGTGATGGTTGTGAGATAGGGGCCAAGGGCCATTTGTTTTTCCATGAGGATATCCAGATAACCCAGAACCATGAGAAACGTCCACCCTTTCCCCTTTGCCCCACAGCATTCTCGGAGAGGACTGTGCATGTGTGCGTCTGTTTCTTTCTTTCTCTTTTTTAAGAATATATTTTATTGATTTTTTACAGAGAGGAAGGGAGAGGGATAGAGAGCCAGAAACATCGATGGGAGAGAAACATCGATCAGTTGCCTCCTGCACACCCCCTACTGAGAATGTGCCCGCAACCCAGGCACATGCCCTTGACCGGAATCGAACCTGGGACCCTTCAGTCTGCAGGCCGACGCTCTATCCACTGAGCCAAACTGGTTACGGCGTGTGCGTCTGTTTCTAAACTCTTTGTTCTATTGGCATATTTGTGCTTCTTTATGCTTCAATGGACAAAAGTTGGTGTTAATACCATACTGGCTTAGATGCTGGGATTTTATAAGTTTTGCCATCTGGTATTGTAAATCTTTCAACTCTGTTTTTCTTCTTCAAGATCATCTTGGCTATTCCTGTCCCTTTGCATTTCATAGAAAAAAATACAATTATCTTGTCAGTCTCCACAAAAAAGTGCTGAGATTTTGACTGGGATTGAAAAATATCTATAGATTTTGGGGAGAACAAATAGCTTTATAATATTGAATCTTTGTGTCTAGAACTATGGCATAGTTCTCCATGTATATAGGTCTTCTTTAAATTTTCTTGGTAATGTTTCTTGATTTTTCTGGATAGGTCTTGTACACCTTTTGTTAGATTAATTTTTATGTATTCGATGTTTTTTTTATGTATTTTTATGTTTTTGATGCTAATGTAAATGGTATTATGTTTAAAATTTCATTTTCTTCTCTCTGTCCTAATGTTAAGACTATTGACAGGTCCTTCATCATCAAAGATAAATGAGAATTTCATAGCAGAACTGCCCTTTAGTCCTGGATTTTTCAGTCTTGAACGTTTTTACAGTTTATACTTGCTTTCCGCTTCCACGAAGTTGAATACCACAGCTGGTCGTTTGCTCTTTTAAAGGATCAGAGGTGAGCTCTCCTTTCCGACGACCAGAGGCTACAGCAGGGCAGTGGTAGGAGGAATCACCGCTTACACTTACTGAGTGCTTGCTCTGTGCTAGAGTCTAGTCGAACTACTTCATAAATACTAACTTATTTAATCATCACAGCTACCCTGTGAGGCAGGTTAGATAACGTCCTTATCTTACAAGGGCAGCAGCTGAGGCTCAGAGAGGCTGGATAATGTGCCCCAGGTCACACAGCTTACATCTGGCACGCCCAGGACTCAAACCCAAGCTGGCAGGCACCAGAGCCCAGGCTCTTTTTTTTTTTTTTTTTTTTTTTTTTTAATTTCAGAGTGGAAGGGAAAGGGAGAGGTAGAAACATCAATGATGAGAGAGAATCACCAGTTGGCTGCCTCCTGCACACCCCACACTGGGGATCGAGCCCACAACCCTGGCATGTGCCCCTGACTGGAATCGAACCTGGGACCCTTCAGTCCACAGGCCAATGCTCTGTCCTCTGAGCCAAGCCAGCCAGGGCCCATGCTCTTAACATTCTGTAGCCTTTTTGGGTGGTAGCAGCAGATGAGGGCCAGCGTAGGAGGAAAGGAGTAAGCTGGGGGTCCCTGCAGGGCATCTGGTCAGAGAGCCAGCTGTCTTCATGCTTTTCAGCCCTGGTGGGGTCCCCTTTGTGCACTGTGAGAAACACCTTGGGGTTGGGGTGGAGGATGCTGTAGAGGGGGCTGAGGTCTAACTTAGCAGTGACGGTCAAGAGAAGTGAACCATAGGTAAGGTCATCCGAATTTGATCTCCTGATCAGACTTGCAGACTGAAGAAATATTCCATTGAGTTGCTTTTCAATTTTATCACCTGAAAATTTCCTAGGAGTAAGTGGAATCATGCCTGGTGGTCTGTTCTTCCTCTGAGGCGACAGGCACATCTATATTTAGACCAATAGTCATGCTTCTGTGTGATGGATCAGTGTGTGTCTCCAAAAATGGCCGTGCATTGAAATAATGTGCTCATCTTTATGAACGAACAGCGGAATCGTCCCCACGGTGGTCTTGACGCACCCACTCAGAGGGACTTCCATACAGGTGTATTCATGAAGCAGGTAAACGGACACGGTGCTAGGACCACAGCCAGCCACTTGGGCATGTGTCCCTGAGCTCAAGGAAGCAAGCAGACTCAGACAGAAGGAATTTAGGGCTTCCCAGGCCAAAAGCATGAGAACCATGGATTTGGATAACACAAACCTCAGGCTGGGATTTCCTTTAACCTTGTCCTTTCTCTCACCTCCCACCTTTTGTTTTTTATTTTATTTTATTATTATTTTTTTAAATAGATTTTATTGATTTTTTACAGAGAGGAAAGGAGAGAGATAGAGAGTTAGAAACATCGATGAGAGAGAAACATCGATCAGCTGCCTCCTGCACACCTCCTACTGGGGATGTGCCCGCAACCCTGGTACATGCCCTTGACCGGAATCGAACCTGGGACCTTTCAGTCCGCAGGCCGACGCTCTATCCACTGAGCCAAACCGGTTTCGGCACCTCCCACCTTTTGTGTGTCACTCTGCTCCATTGATTCCACCCTTTAAATAGCTTTCACATCTTTCTCCATTGCCAGGAGTCGCTGGGATCCTTGATGTGTTGTTTTTACCCGATTGGACAACAGCCTCCTGAATGCTTGGTTCTTTTCTCTAATTAGTTGCCTTCACCAGTGCGTTATGTTTGTCTTTATGAAACATAAAGCCGTCGTATCACTTTCCTGCTTAAACTGATCTCAGTGGCTCCCATTGCTTACAGAGTTAAAAATAAAATGCCCAGAGACTGGTCTATGAGGTTCCTTAACTGGCCCATCCATGCTCCTTCGAGTCCCCATCTCCCTCAGCCCTTCACCCACCGTGGCACACCTGGGGCTCCCGGGCCTGTGGTCTGCGCTCAGGCTTGGTGCTCTTGTTGCGATGTTTCTCAACAATGTGCCTTCCCTGCCGCCCCAATCCTCACCTTGGCCTTTTTGGCCACCTCTTAGCTTTCCTTACAGAGCATCCTCATACTCATCACGCCTGTCTCCCTTGGTAGAATGTAGAGCCCTGGAAGGAGGGTCTTATTCCCTATTATTTCCCAGGGCACGATAGGCACTTCACAGATACTTGCTGGATGGATTCTTCCTTCCTTCCTTCCTTCCATCCATCCATCCATCCATCCTTTCAACTAATATTAATAGTCGCTATATTCAAGGCACTCTTCTACCTGCTAGATATATGCAGTGAATAAGACACATCATTTATATTTCCACTGAGCTTATATGTTAGTGAGAGAAGATAGGCAATAAAGAGATAAAGAAGCAGGACATATGTCAGGTAGTGTGGATGCTAGGCTAAGAGTTAAAGCAGGGTCCTGCGACCCAGAATGCATGGGTAACTTGTTGGGTGGCCAGAGAGGGCCTCTCTGAGGGGCACCCTGGAGGCTGCGAGCTGCATGAGCGACCCTTGTGAAGATCAGGGGCCAGAGAATACCAGGCAGCAGCAGGCAGAGGCCACAAAAGCCTCAGGGTAAGAATCAGCTGACTTAGAATAAACAGTGGTTACCTAAAGCCAAGTTACAGGGAAGGAAATGCCTCTAAGAGAGACAGAACCAAAGAGATAGATTATGGCTGGTTTTGGAGTCAAAGGTAATTCCTTTGTAACACATACTGGAGCCCTGGCCCGTGTGGCTCAGTTGGTTGGAGCATCCGCCTGTACATCAAAAGGGGGCAGGTTCGATTCCTGGTCAGGGCACATGCGTGAGGCAGCTGAGAGATGTTTCTCTCTCACATCAATGTTTCTCTCTCTCTCTCACTCACTTCTCTCTCCCCCTTCCTCTCTCCAAATCAATAAAATCATAAGCAAAAAACACACCTGCAGGATTCTTATCCGATGGCAAAATAGAAAGGCCCCGTGTTCACAACTGATGCACAAGAGCGGTTAGGAGTGTAGGCGCCGGCCACCCTTCCCCACTGCACTGGGCCCAGCTCTGTCGGGACGGCCTGGGTAAGGAAGCGGCCCCATTGGAGTTCACTTGGCTTTCTGTTCTCCGCGCCGTCGGTTACAACCACACAGAATGCAAACTCTGCAATGTGCCTGTTTTTAACCTTTGCAGTGGGAAAAAGCCCTTCACTTACCTATCGTTCATTATTTTCCAGCTTAATATTTTTTATTTTTTTATTCCCTTCCTGTGCCCCCCCTGCCTCCCCCCCCTCCCCCACCTTCTCCGGGGGAAAAAGGTGCCGTATCAGAAATCCTGTGTGTGCTTTTGTGCCGGGTGAGCCGTGCGCGCACACGGGCCATGGCCGGGGTTATGTAACGAGAGCTGTCCTGAGTGCAGTTGGCTCATGCGGAAGGCCATGATGTGGCAACTGCAGATCTCACTGCGGGAGCTGAGGGTGGACTCGCAAAGCCAGAATCCCGGCTCAGGGCAGCTTGTTGGCCAGCTTTGTTTCCTGACTCACACTCTTCCTTCGAAACCCCAGGTTTGGGTTCAAAAGATCCAAGAGCGTTCCGGTTCATAGGCAGGCGATTCCTGCCACAGTCACGGGAGATACATGATTTTTTATTTTCTCCGGGGGGGTGGGGGAGTGGGGGAGTGGGGGGGTGGGCGGGGGGCAGCTATCACAGAGGAGACCTGGCCTGATAAGAGTGTTCATATTCTTGTGGTTATGTCAACCAACTGGCTTGGCCACACCAAGGCCTTGTCTAGACAGTGTAATAAACCCTTCTATGGCACAACGATCTGTTTTTTGTTTTTCCTTCTAATGATTCTGGTTATTCTTGTGAGAGTTGACCATCTAGAAAGCTTATTTAATTATGCAGTATAATAATTTAGGAGCAAATAGACTTTTAAAATATATATATATGTATATATATATTTATTTATTTCAGAGCGAGAGGGAGAGGGAGAGAGAGATAGAAACATCAATGATGAAAGAGAATCATTGATCAGCTGCCTCCTGCACACCCCCTACTGGGGATCGAGCACGCAACCTGGGCATATGCTCTTGGCCAGAATCGAACCTGGGACCCTTCAGTCCGCAGGCTGACGCTCTATCCACTGAGCCAAACCGCTAGGGCATGGCTTTTACCTTTATACAGGTTATCTGCTCTCTAGTTCACCACAATCCCCCCCTACTCCCTATTGCCTCTCAAACATTGAGTTTGACTGTCAGCTTGCAATTTATGGTCAAACTTGTGCTGTTGTATTTCAGATTGTAGAATTAAGAGGACAGTGGGCTAAAAAGCCAAGTGTTTCAGGGCCAAAAGAATACAGCTCAAGATGATATTAGAAAACAAATCTATTTGGCACCTGAAAGGCTCTGGAAGTTATAACTCTTGTTCTAAACTAATACCATCATCAGAGGAACTTTGGATACATCTTTTCACCGTGAGGTTGCGTTATACCCTTGACAAGATTTGAAAGGAGATTTTTATCGTGTGGAGCTGAGACAAAGAGAATACAGTACATGGGACCCTTCTTTCCCTTTCCCCATACAAAGCTATGAAAAGTGAAATCTGTTTGTTTAGACACTGAGTCCCAAAGATGGTGCAGTTAGAACGCTTCGTATTGACTTTTGGCAGGATTATCTTGAACCTTTCTGCTGTGATCTGGTCATCATCCTAGCAGCAGAGCTTCTGGGGAAGTCAGAACGGAGGTTCCTCTGCCATTCGCTGAGCTAACAGTGACACTGCTGAAAGGAAATGCACTATATTATTCTGAGACATAAGTTACGAACACCCAAAATGGACCACAGTCATGGCTCCTCGAATAAAAGATGCCAGGCTTAACCTACCCAATATTGTACTATTTACAAGTTCATTTCTACTTGTGAAATTTTTTCTGGTCTCTGCTTCTAGCTACTACCCAACTAATATTTCTAACATTTCCACTCGACCAACTAATACTTCTTTGGCGAAGCCAGATGCTCCAGGAGACTCCATAAAAGTTAAAAAATAATTCAGCTATGTTGCGTGGAACATAATTGAAGGGTCATGAACCATCTGGAGAGCAGGAGAACCAGTTCCCTCTTGTTCCTATTGGCTTAGTCTGTTGACTGTCCCGGTGCCAGTCCCTGGAGCCTGGCTGCAGGCCTGGCGAGGAATGTTGCCTCTGGAGTTTCGGCAGGTACGGCCTCAGAAGCTGCTTGGCCACCGGTCAGGAAGGCTGCCTTGATGGGAGGGGTAATGACAGGCCGTGACCTCTGAGTCTTAGCGTGGCCTCGCTCTGTGCCCAGACTCACATTGCATTCAGGAAGCCTTTCCTTGCTGTGTGTCCACCATTTCCTTACTGGCTTGTTGGAAGGGAAACAGCCCTGGGTGCTGATGAGAAGGGCTTTGAAGGTAGAGTCTCGAGAACGGGTGGGGAACCTTTTCTCTGCCCAGGGCCACTTGGACATTTATAACATCATTCGCGGGCCATACAAAATTATCAGCTTAAAAATGAGCCTGCTGTATTTGGCCAGACATTTAATTAACTCACCCCTAATGCCTTGGCAGGGCCTTAGACTGCCTGAGGGCCGAACGTTCCCCACCCCTGCTCTAGAAGGAGTACGTAGAGGGAGGAGTCATTGTCATTAGGATACCAGACACAAGGCGAAGCCAAACCTAACCGCCCTGCCTCCTCTCTGACTCACCTACCAACGTGTGATTAACCTGGAGGGGCGGTGGCAAGCAGGTATCACATTGAGGGTGTGTGGGGTGGGGGGAGGGAGGGCCGAATCCTCTCCTTCCCATTCCTGTGGCCCCATTGGTTCCTTTTCTAGAGGACCTAGAAGCCGGGGGGTGGTGGTGGTGGTGGGGGGGGCGGGGTTGTCGCAGGATACACCTTGGCTGGTGACGTGTGTCTTGAACTTGGGAAACCCTTGTCATCCAAGTGGCCTTGGGATGCAGTAGGACTTGGGATGATAGATCCCAAGACTTCTCAGCGGCTTGGGAAGCTCTTTGACTTACTGGGAACCTAGCGAGCCCAGGATTTTACCGGAGTCACCATCATGAACCTGCCCTCCTTCAGGGGAAGCCAGAGCAGGCGGGCGTGGGGCGCCGCGGCTCCCACCCTTGGCTCAGCCTGGCCTTCCTCAGGGGGAGCATGCCCTGTGAAGCAGTGAGGGGCGCAGTGTGGTTAGCATTCTGGGAGGCTCTGTGTTCTGTGTGCTCCTGACCTCAGAGCGTACGGAGGAGGGTAATGGGAAGAACCTCGCTGCCATACCAGTGCGGGCCACATCAAAGCAAGTTGTGACACCCGTCCCGGTCAATTAACGCGGCCCCAATATAAACATTGTTTTATCCCTCGTTATTTTTAAAGGAAGCATCTGGCTTCTGTGTTATGTTTGGAACATCAAACATAATGCCCGGTCATATTGGAATATGAGTACTACCTACGTTTCAATAATACCTGGCAGTTTTATGACGCCGGTGGCCCCTCAGGTGTGTCATTGCACATTATGCACACAGCATCGAAGGTGCAGAGTGACTTCAATAATGACTGTTGCTTCATGCGGCCTATGTAGGAGGTACCAGTTTAGCAGATGAGGTCATTCAAGTCACATCAAAAGGTCACCTTCATGTGCCTGTCAGAATTCATGGGAATTGCAGGAGTAGACGAGTATTTCTCTGTCAGTAACACGGTCCACGAGATGTTCAACTCTTTCCTGTCGCCTCCCCGGTCCTGCCGCCACCTCCTGCCACCCTCCATGGGCTTGGCACTGTGAGTACGGTCAAGTTTCACCCATGAGAAGCCCCAGTATGTAGGGGTCTGCACCCTGTCTGACCCCTTCCCTGGGCCCACGGCCAGAACTGGGATGCGGGCCCAGGAACAGCCTTGACCAGCGATGTTCATCTTTATAAACTAATTATTAAAATCCGGAGGCACACCAAAAAAATATGTTTTTTTGCCGATCTGACAAAAATAGGTGTAATTTTGATTCATTCACATCGGACGACTATTACTGTGTTGGCTATTGGTGATTTTTTAATTTGACCGCCCCAGGTAGGGGTGGGGAACCTTTTTGCTGCTACAGCCATTTGGATAGTTTTAACATCGTTCGCGGGCCATATACAATGAGCATCTTAAAAAGGAACCTGCTGTATTTGGTCAGACATTGAATTAACGCACCCCTAAGGGGTGGCCCGAGGGCCGGACCTTCCTCACCCTTGGTCTAAGGCCATGCTCGGCAAACTGCGGCTCCCGAGCCACATGCGGCTCTTGGGCCCCTTGAGTGTGGCTCTTCCTAAGCCTTCGGGGCACCCCAATGAAGTTAATAACAATGTACCTACCTATATAGTTTAAGTTTAAAAAATTTGGCTCTCCAAAGAAATTTCAGTCGTGGTACTGTTGATATTTGGCTCTGTTGACTAATGAGCTTGCCGACCGCTGGCCTAAGGGAAACAGGGACCAGAGAGTCAGGTACTGCGTGTCTGAGAGACTCTCGCGGCACGCTGGTTGGAAATGGCCGTCCCAGACAGTGCCGACTGGGACTTGTGGCGAGCATTCTCCTTTCTCTTGGACACTCCGCAGCTGTGCCCTCATTCTGCAGCCAAGGCCATTGCCCCCTCCTTGCACAAGTCTGTGCGGTAAGTGCTTCAGCATTCCCCTTTCGGCCGGGACAGATGTTGGTGATTCAGGAAGACGAGGCTTGCCATGGGCGTCTCCCGGAGTCCTCCCCAGGCCTCCGCGGTGCCAGCCGGGCTGCCCGTGCTCAGCCCTGGGAGGCAGCCTGAAATTGTGATGTCACACGCTCCACCCCCGGCTCCCAAGCATGGAGGGCAAATGGTTTCTAGGTCAGCAGCTCTAGGCGACAGCCGGGTCGGGCCTGGTAGAGGAAGTACGGGCGAGGAACTCAGACTGGAAGTGAGTAAGAGACTCTGAAGTTGAAGGCTAATTAGGAAGAGCTCCTCATACAGAACTGGTTTTCCTTTTGTAAACACGGGTGGCCATGGCTGACCCTCCTCTTGTGTGTGCCCTCCTCTTGGGTGTCCCCTCCTTCTGGGATCCTCACTGAGGAGAGGGGAGGGGCGTCTGGCTTCCAAAGGTACCCTCGAAGCTGTGGGAGGACCGACTGCCCAGCCCTTTCTCCATTTCACAGAGCTGCTCTGAAGGTCAAAGGGCACCCAACCGAATGGGAATCCGTGATCTGAGAGTTTAGTATTTTTTCCTACAGATTCCCTGACTCTCTCCCCTCAATTCCAAGTCCACAAAATATTGGGCCAAAGGTCCAAATACATAGGCCTGTGTAGGGAGGCAACTCGCCATCTCCTTCCCAGCCAGGTACTTTTCCTTCCTGTAACTTTCCAGTTGTAATTTGGGGAATACTATTGGTAACTCTGCCACCCGGTGGTCATTCCAAAAACTGCACCCTGGGAGGATTGCATGTCCACTGCTATCATTTTTAGTTGTTTAGTTTTTCCATTTCCGTTTTCAATGTACAGGTAAATAAGATGTGATTTGTACATTCGTTTTTAATATTAAGTTACTTATTATTTATTATTTATTTATTTATTTTAGAGAGAGAGTAAGGGAAAGAGAAGGAGGGAGAGAAAGAGAGAGAAACATCGATTTGTTGTTGCTCTTATTTCTACATTCATTGATTGACTCTTGTATGTGCCCTGACTGGGGATGGAACCCACAGCCTTGGTGTATCCTGACAACGCTCTAACCAACTGAGTGGCCCAGCCAGGGCAAGTGAGTTATTTTTAAGTAAAATACTTGCAAATACATTCAGCAGAACACACTGGGATAGAAAATTTCTATGACGATATACCAGAAACTGTGTGGTATGATGTGATGCTTAGGGAGTGTAGTTAGGAGTGGGGAGGAAGGGACTTAGTTTACGTGATACCCTTTAGTTCTCTCTGAAATCTATAATCAACAGGAAGAATGTATCGCTCTAATAATTGTAGCTGAAGTGCCCCACTCGGGAAGAAGGCCCAGAAGTCTAGAATATTCCTCCCCAGGGCTCCCACCCTCTCCTGGCTTTGTGTCCGGGTACCTCTTGGGCTTCTGGGTGTTCCCAGGGAGTGGAGTCCATAGGACTCACTTTGATCTTGTCCACTGATGGTGGCAGCCGAGTGGAAGCTGGTCGGGAGAGTGTGACCAAAGCCAGAAGAATTCCCAACTCCCTTGGTGGTCCCGGTAGTGAAGGCAGCAGCCCTCCTGTTGGGAGTGGGCTGCCCCCTTCCCAAGGCCATGCTCAGTGGAGGGGCTCCCGCTGGAGAGCCAGCCACGTGTTCAAGTTTCTGAGGCCTCACAGGTGTGAGGCCGCCAGGAGCCGAGTCTCACAAGACGTGGCGAGGCCACTCGGGGTGCGGGTGTGAGGCAGATGCTCCCCAGCTTCTCACATCAGAGAGCAGGGCTGGGGCGGATGTGGCCGCAGCTGGCTGGCGGGAGAGCCAGGTCTGAGGAAAACAACCATCGTCTGACGACCTCCTCTGTGCCTCTTGCTGTCTGATACCGACATTCCTTTGCTCTGTTGGAGAGACCTCCCACTGCGTCCCCCTGACTGCCCCTGATGGGGACATACCTACTTTTATGAACTTGCTGGGCATAACCACTCTGCAAGCATGTGCTCAGGAAGAGTGAGCACTCCTCCTCCTTGACTGCACCCATTCACGCACGCACCCTCTGGAAGCCCTGGGTGGCTGGGTGGCCTCGGAGGAAGATGGGCCGGGTTGGTGCACAGGGCGGGAGGCCCTGCACCAGCACCCAGGGGCGGCTCTCGTTCAAGGTGAGAAAACCTTAGCACCACAGTCAGCGATTGGTCCTTACAGCAGAGGACGGTCCAGCCCCAGCGGTCAGCCTTGTAGAGATACCCAGCTGTTCTGGCACTGCTTGTCGAAAAGACAGCTGGACCACCTTGGTGCCTTGGTTAAAAATTAGTTGTCCAGGTATGTCCGGATCTATTTCTGGGTTCTCTGTTTTGTCCCACGTACCTGTTTGCCTTATTTACACAAACCGCACTGTTTTGGTTCCTGTAGCCTTTACTTAAATCTTGAAGTCCGGTGCGAGTTCTCCAACTTTGTTTTTTTTTTTCAGAGTTGTTTCGGGAGTTCTAACTTCGTTGGATTCTCACATAACTTTAAAATCAGCTTAGTGCCCTGGCTAGTTTGGCTCAGTGGATAGAGCGTTGGCCTTCGGACCAAAGGGTCCCAGGTTTGATTATGGTCAAGGGCACCTGCCTCGGCTGCAGGCTTGATCCCCGGCCCTGGTCAGGGTGTGTGTGGCAGGCAACCAATCAATGTGTTTTTCTCAAAAATCAGCTTATCAATTTCTCAGAAAGCGCCACTTGGATTTTCATTGGGATTGCATTGACTCTACAGAACAATTTGGGGAGGAGAATGGACTTCTTAGCAATATTGAGTTTTATCACCCAGGAACATGTATGTTTCCCTACTTTTCTTGTCTTCTTTAATTTCTTTCAGCCATATTTTGTGGTTTAGTGTGTATCTGGTTTTCATATCTTTTGTCAGATTTATTCCTACCGTTTTATATTTTTTGATTGTAAATAGTATTGTGTTTGAAAATTCAAATTTCTGATTTTGTGTTGCTAGTATTCAGAAATACAGTTGATTTGTCGTAGACCTAGCATTCCGCAGACTTACTAAACTCACTTATTCTAGCAGCTTTAGGGTAGGTTCCGTTGCATTTTCTGCTTAGATATTCATATTGTCTGTGAATAAAGACAACCTGATGTTTCCTCTCCTATCTGGATGCCTCTTTTTTTTTTTTAAATATATTTTATTGTTTTTTTACAGAGAGGAAGGGAGAGAGATAGAGAGTCAGAAACATCGATGAGAGAGAAACATCGATCAGCCGCCTCCTGCACATCCCCCACTGGGGATGTGCCCGCAACCCAGGTACATGCCCTTGACTGGAATCAAACCTGGGACCTTTCAGTCCGCAGGCCGACGCTCTATCCACTGAGCCAAACCAGTTTTGGCTTGGATGCCTCTTATTTCTTGTTCCTGCATGACTGGCAGCTCTTGTACAGTGTTGAACGGAAGCCATGAGAGGGAACATCTTCGTGCAGTTCCTGGTCATAGGGACGCACTCGGTCTCCAGCCGTGAGCATGATGTGGGCTGTGAGTTTTTCACAGGTGCCCTTGACCCCTCCTCGGATGCTTTCTCCCTAGCGCCCCCCTCCCCCGGCCCCCAGCCCCGGGAGTGTGTACAAACCGATCAGCAATGCTTAGTGAATAAAAGCAAGCTGCCATAGTGCAGTGAGAGGCACCCATAGAATCCCGGCCCTACCACTGCTTGGTGAGGCCTTTCCAAAGCTGCTAAACCTCTTGGAGGTTCAGTGTCATCGTCTATAAATTGAGTAACACCCGCCTCAGGATGATTGTTAGGATTAGAAATAATGCCACTGCAGTGCTTAGCACAGCGCCTGCGCACAGTAGTAACTCAATAAACGGCAGCTATTGTGACGATGACAGATGCCGTGCAGCTGTGAAGTGGAGAGCAGAGGGCGTTGTCCCCGGCCGACGGAGGAAGCAGGCTCTGGAGAGACCAAAGTCCCGACTAAAGTCACCCGAAGAGCCACCGACAGGTCCATAACCCAACTCACGAAAGCCACTTCCGGGACTCGGGGCTCCTGCCAACACTCGACAGTCTGATTTCTGCTTCTGTCTTTAGGGGGATGCTCTTTCCTAACAGAAACCAGCCATTTCCAGGAGCTCCTTTCCAGCAGATTGACGCAGTTCATGATTCCAGGCATCACGTTTGGGCTTTGTGCCTACAGCCATGTCCTCGCACCCCCAGTAACAGGAAATGTGCGTATCAGACCAGGCCATCTCTGTTGGGCATTTGGCTGGTTTGTTTGTGGGCAGGAGGCTTCTCTGGACCACTGGCTGCTAGTGGATAGTTTGTGACTGAGAGCAGTGCTTCGGGTCTCACACAGACGGAAAGGATTGTTAGGCGTCTCTGTCCCTGTGTGTGTGTCTGTTTCTGTCTTTCTGACTCTCTCTGCCTCCTTGTCTCTCTTACACACACACACACACACACACACACACGTCATCCTTTTGCTCTCCTATTTTCTAGGTCCTGGCGAGGTATGCATATCTCCGCGTATTTTTCCCAAAGTGGAGAAATGACCTTTCTCCGATGCCTCCGCCACCCCAATATTTTACCGAAGTACCAACATGTGTCATGGTTAATCATCTGTGGGTGTCTGGATGACATAAGTGATGCCTCAAAGCTACAGGCAACTTCAAGCAAAAATAGTGAAAATAGCATAGCAGAGGCTCCCCACCCCCCTGTGCTCTAAAATGAACAAAGTTAGGGGAGGAAAGGACTGCTGGGAGGAGCTCTGAAAAGATACTTGTAACATGGCCAGCTGGTAGGAGACCTTCTCACTGGATTCACAGCGTGACTTCTCCTTTTAGCAGGGATTGCTCTAAGCCAGTCAAGCCAGGTCAGGATCAGCTGCCCCCCAAAGAGTGGGCATCAGAAGCCATTGGAAACTCTTTTTTTCTTCAGAAAGAAGCAATGGGGCATCCTCGTATCTTTTTTTTTTAAAATATATTCCATTGATTTTCTACAGAGAGGAAGGGACAGGGACAGAGAGTCAGAAACATCCATGAGAAAGAAACATCCATCAGCTGCCTCCTGCACACCTCCCACTGGGGATGTGCCCGCAACCAAGGTACATGCCCTCAACCGGAATCGAACCTGGGACTCCTCAGTCCATAGGCTGACGCTCTAGCCACTGAGCCAAACCGGTCAGGGCCCTCCTCGTATCTTTGTCAAACTCTTGTTCCTTTGTTAAGGTCAGTAACTAAGGCATCTTCATGTCTCTAGTACCTTTCATTGTGCTCTGCAGGCAGCAGGCTCTTGGTAACAACGATTTTGGGTGCTAAATGTGTAAATAGGTATTATTTGAGGATCTACTATGAAGCCTAACTTGGTTAGTTGCTGTGTGGACTGACTACTAAAGAGAGTTAGAACTCAGGATTCCCTGCTTTCATTGACCTTCCAGTCTAGAGAGGGACATAGCAATTTTGAGCAATATTTGGCCATTATTGCTGCAAATATTTTGTCTGCTTTATTTTATTTTGCTTCTCTTCCGGGAACTCCAGTGGTATACATGTCAAGTCTTTATATATTGTCCCTGTTAATTTAAGACCTTTTGTTCTCTGCTCTTCAGACTAATCTTTTAATTTGTCTTTAAGTTCACTGACTCTTTCTTCTGTCACCTCCATTCTGTTGTTAAACCCATCCAGTGATTTTTTTTTTTTTTGCTTAACATTTCAGATATATATATATATATATTTCAGTTCTAGAATTTCTATTTAGTTCTCTTTTATAGTTTCTGTTTACCTGCTGAAACTTTCTATTTTTTCATTCATTACAAGCATATTTTCCTTTATGTTGTTAATCTTAAGTATAATATTGTTTTATAACCTTGTCTGCTGATTCCACAATGTTAATTATTTCAGGGTTGACCTTCATTGATTTAATTTTTTCTATAGGTAAGGTCTTCTTGCTTCATTGAATGTTACATAATTTTGAACTGTATCCTGGACATTGTGAATAATATGTTGTTGCGATTTTCAATTCCGCTGTTCCTGTGAAGAGTATTCTTTATTTTTTTAATAGTAGGCAAGTGAAAAAAACAGTAGGCAGTTAACTTGGCTGAATTCAAACCATAAACTTTGTCTTTCCTGCTGCGAACGATAGCTCAAATTTCTGCCCATTTTCTTTGTTCTTAGCTGGACTGCTTGAAGTCTGCCTAACACATGTGTGGCGCTGGCATCAGCCAGAGATTTGGGCAAAATTTACACACGCAGTTTGGGCCTCCTCCTTCCTGCCTCTCTACTTTTTAGGACTTCCCCTTTTACTTCCCAGCAGGGGTATTTCCTCAAACTCTGGCCTCTGGTTCTTCAAGCCAGTAAGACTGTAGGTTTTCTTTCTGACTCCCGGCTGCCTTGCACAGTGCAATTGGAGGTCTTCCCTCAGGATAAAAGCCATAGCAAATGGAAAATTCACCCAGCGCTTTTTTCTTCCAAATGTTGACTCCCTTCCAGTGTCTGCCTGTTTTGGTTGTTCTCCAATGTCTTCAGATAGTTATTTTTATATTTTATTAGAGTTTCTAGTCTGCAAGAAGTGTGGTCCAACAGGAGCCATGTGGCCCTGACTCGGAGCAGGTATGTAGGACCAAAAAGTAGGGACAAATAAGCAAGTTACTGCCAAAGAAAGACTCAGAGACAAAAGCGTTTGGAAACGAAAAGGACTTTACTTATAATGAGGTTTGCAAGAGAGTTTAGGCTTTCGAAAGATGGGCTCATCAAATAAAATATGCAAACAGGTATTTAGAGTAAAAGAATGACCAAATAATCGAATTTACTGTCAGTGTGTTCATGATGGAAAAACAGTACTTTCCTTGCATGATTTTAATAGTTTCAAAGGTTGAGAAGTATCTTCAGGCATTCAGCATGGTAAAAATTAGGGATAGAGATGTTTTTGTTGGGGAGTCCGTAACCTACAGGAAAGATTCAAGATTTTCATATTTTGGGGTTAGAATGAAACAGTGATCATGGTTTTTCACCCCGCCCCGTCTTGGGCAAAGTGGGCCCTCCGCCCTGACTGCTGGGCTGGGATGTGCAACCCATAGTGACGGCTCAGCAGGTGTTGGTTGTATTTTCACAATCTGTCCTTCTGGCCAAGTCCCTCTCTAACGTGCGGATTTGACCGCATGCGTTGTCCTGAGGTTTTCTGATTCAATGGAATTCATTTGCTATTTTTCTTTATTTACGTAGTATATAAGACATGTTAATATGCGAAGACATACTATTATATATGAATAAAACCAGAGCAGTTCTGGTTTAAGGGTTAACTTGTAAATCCTCTGCAGTTGTAATTTGCTTTTCTGTATCAGAATTATTTTATTACCTGTATCAGTTCATCTACTGAGCTAAGGAACAAGGACCATCTAATTTGCTTCTATGAGGTTTGCCTGAGTAGCCTCTGAGAGTATCCTCTGAGCCCCTCAGGTTTGTCATTTTCCGACCTGCTAGGAGATTCTTTATTTCCTGCTGATATCCTGTAAGCCATAGCATAGGTTCCAGGGCCGTTGTCTGGGAGTGGTATGCTGTAACTGGCTCATACTGGCCCACGAGAGCTGATTGTCAAATTTGCAGGAATTTTGTAAGCTGCTTGTTAAACACGGCCATACCTAGGAATTACACTTTATAACTTACAATTAAATGAATTATATTAGAATCAGTGGCAATAAATACTCAAAACTCGTCACTTCTTAATTATTGCATGGTATTTTATTTTCACATATGCCCTTGAGGTTATTTATGTCTGTTGTATCTTTGTGGTAGAAATACTATATAATGGTGTGCTATTGGGTGTCTCTTCCCAGCTCCATGCTTAGTGATGTCATGTTGAAATTGGCTACGATGCGAGTATTTGCACCACAGAAATTGGCAAATATTACAAAGCAGTGCTGCTTTTCTCTTGGGAGAGCTGGTTGTTAAATACTTACCAACACATGATTGTTTGTAGGCATTTCTCTTTAAATTACAAAGCGTAATTCTTGGTCCTAGTGGTAGCTTGTCATATCTAATGGTTTGTGTCTTGCTTATTGTGGCCAATTTTTATCCAATTTAATCTTACAGGAAAGAGGATGGATTTTTATAGAGCCTAAGTAAATAACTACATGATCATGAAAAGTAAAGGAAGTTAGGAAAAGCATTTGGAATAATATTTAACCTTTGTTACCAGTGTCTTGGGTAGTTTGTAGATAAAGCCTGTTAATATATTCTAAAGAATCACTACTTTAAGTTTTTCTTTAAATTTTCTAGTTTATAAAAAAAAGTCCCCCTCTCCCTGAATTCTAAGGAGGGATGTTGGAATAACATACCACTTACAGAAAGTCTCACTCCAGTTTATAAAAGTATGTGCTGTTAAACGGGTGGTTAGGGATAAAGGAGAAAGAAAAAGGATATTTCCTTACGTACCTATTTGAAATAGACTATTAGTCACAGTTAAATTAGTTCACTTAATCCCAGGAAATTAATCTTCGTTTTGCCGATCTTGGGCTCAGCAGTCTGCTGTCATGAAGTCATCTGTCTTTGTGCGAGGAGTTCTGGAAATCCCGTCTGAGTCCTTTGATGCAGACGGAACAGGTGTCTGTGGAAATGATGTCAGTTCCGACTGGGAAGCCTGAACTCATGAGTCTGGTCATCGCAGTGTCAGTAGTTAGGAGCACCTGCTGCTAACTGGTGCTTATGGAATTTCTTTTTGAGGTTTCTCCCACAAGTTTTTATTTTATTTCTGAGTTTAAAGCAGAGGACTTGAGGCAAGTATAGGACAAAGCAGACACTGTCATCGAATGCAACACTGAGTGACTTTGGCCATTTTATTACAAGGTCCAATACATAATGTCAGAATGGAGGAGCGTGAGCTAGCGGATCAGCGTGTAGGGTAAGTCAGTGATTTCCCTGGATAGTGAGAGGATCCACCCCAGGCCTTCACTTCATCCCACACATTGGTGTGTGTGTTGTTTGTTTGTTTTCTTTTAAAAAAATATTTATTGTTGAAAGTATTACGTATGTCCACTTTTCCCCCACATCGACCCCATCCAGCAAAATGGTGTTTTATTTATCACCAGGTGACGGGGCTATTTTAAGCCTAGAAATAAAATCTCCCTTTTATTTTTTTTAAAGGAATCAATTTGTTGAAAGTTATTTGATGAGTCTTTGTATATACACTTGAAATTATGGGTAATGAAAGAGATTTGTGGGTAGATGACTGATTTGTGTAATAAAAATGCAGGAATTTTATATCGCAGAACATAAAGGAAGTGTACAAGCCTTTTTTTATTTTGCCTTTAAAGTTATTCAGAGCAAACCAAAAAGTCAGGGAAATCTGCCTGGGCTCTGAAAGGTGAAAGGTTTGCGCGCGCGTGTGCGCGCACGCACGTGTGTGTGTGTGTGTGTGTGTGTGTTTATGTACATATTTTAGGGGTGTGTGGGGAGAACTGGATGCTTCTCTGAATGCCTCAAAGGCTCAAGGAAGGGGTGTGATTGTTGTTAGCAAAAATAATGAAAAGTAAACACCTGGGAAGGGCGGAGAAGGCAGGGTGGTTTCCAGTGCAGAACAAAGCACAGAGGTGCCAGTGGCTCGTTTTGGCTTGTCCTGGGCACAAAAACTGCATCAGGAGTTGCACACAGACAGACAGAGTTCCTTTCTCATTTACCAGCATTTTTCTCCTTTACATCCCAATTTTGATTGCTTTTAGGGTTGTTCTAACTGTTACATTTAAAATGTATCTCAATGGGAAATATGAATGGTTTTAAAACCTTTGAAATACAGATTTACCCCAATTTAAAGGAAGTTCATCACAGAAAGATCCAGATTGATAGCATAATTGAATAATTGCTCAGCTTTTTAAATAAAGACTTAACACAGAATTCTTTCACTTTACATTTTTAGTTTTAGAAGCATCATTCCAGAAAGTTTGGAAAGGAAAATGAGAAATATTCCATCACCCTAACATACCACACACTATTATCATTTTTGATAAATTCTATTCCAAAAATTTATTATATATATGCTATCTGTTATTTAAAATTTTTAATTGCAGTGTACACACTAATTTGACTATGACTTTTTTTCCTAACACCAAGTCATAAGCATTCTTTGTGTTGCCATAAGTCCTTGTAGCCATAGTTTTGCTATTTGTTTAATGTGGAATTCCTTTAAATAGGAAGCTCCCTTAGTGCCTTTCGAATCTGGGACAGTTTACAAAACACAAAATGCACACAGATTTTCAGGAACACAGCTATTGTGTTAAGTGAGAGAGAACCACAAAGAGGTTGAAGCGAAGGCAGATTATCTCCTTGGTTAGTAGGGAGTGCTAAAGCAGTGAATCTTTTTTTCCAGGAAAGCAATCAGCTCCTTATTTAGCTTTTCAACTGGGTGCCCGGATGAGTTGCAAAGTGTGTCACATGTGATTTGTGTCCATTTTAGTAAACATGCTGTAAATTGGGGGCGGGGGGGGGGTGTGATTTGCTTTTTATCAGATATTGGAGATCATTCGGGTTGATCCCACCCCCTGGCACTCCTGAGTGCTTTCGGGAGGGAGCCGGGTAACCAGGGTGGGACTAACGGGCTTCCGTGTGGAGGTTGAGGTAAGGAGAGGGGGGAAGGGAGAATGCAATTCCTTTCTCTCTCACGCCTGGAGGAGACGCCATAATTTCCCCTCCAATCTGCACAGGTCAGAGTTGCTTCATTAACACTACTCTCTGCTTGCTTTTGGCACAGAACCAACATGTTATGTAAATCAGCTACCGTGTTGCAGCATTTTATCACACAGTGTACTTGAGTGTATTGATCTGATAAGAAGGGAAATGTGGAATCAGATTAAGCAAAATCAGTAAGCATGTCTTTCAGTGTTTGAGTCTCAGAAGCCACCAGGGTCGGTTTCTCAATCTGCCTTGTCACAGATGTTGGGTCTAATGCGGTGGTAACAGAATTTCCGTATATATTAGCAGTGTTGGCATTTCATATCCTTTATTGATAAAGTTGACTTAAAGGACCTTGAAGTATTAGATCTTGTATCCTTTTCAACAGGATTTTAAAAAATCAGAGCCCCTTGAAATGCTGTCTAGTGGGAGTGATTAGAATGAGCGAATTCTGCTCACATCTCCGTGGTATGCCAGGTCCTCCCAGTTTATCCCTGTGTCCTCCCGTGCTCTCAGACCTCAGAGAACACTGTCTGACAGTCGTCAAGGCCATGTACTTAGATCCTCCTGCAGCCCCCATTTGGAAAGCAGAAAGGGGAGGATGAGAGAATAGATCAAGAGTAGTAACTGGTTTATCAAGTCCACTGCCTGCCAGTCCCTGTTTTTGAAACCGCATTCTTGCCAAACCTTTGCTTGTGGCTGAAGCAATGTGATAACCAGCTTAATGGCACTGAATCCTAGTTTCTAGCGTTTAAGTCCCGTGGTCCCTTCAAGTGTCTTCTTGTAGCCACTTCATCCTGGAGAGCGCTCAGGGATTCTGTCTGCCCCAGTCATCACAAGGAAAAACAATTGGGGTAACCATACGGTGACGGGTGTTAACTAGACGTACGATGATCGTTTTGCAGGACAGACAAATAGCAAATCGTCAAGGTGTACCCCTGAAAGTAATAAAATGCTGCATGTCAGGTATAGTTCAATTAATCGCTAAGCAAAACAAAACAAAACAAAACAAAAAACCAAATTGAATTTATTGGTTCATCATATACTTATTGCCCGGCTCAGTGTCAGGCTCTGTGCTAGGTGCTCCCAGTCAGCGTAGCCAGGGCCTCTGCAGACATTAACCAAGTGATCACCCTCCACGTGTACTAGTACTTTTGCGGCAACGGTGAGCGTTAATAGAAATTGTGCCTGAGCAACCTGAGAGCACAGGAGAGAGGCCTTGCTGCTTCACGGGGCCTCCCTGAGCTGAGATCCGGGAGGAGCGGCATCAGGAGCGAAGAGAGGTTGCGCACGGGGGAGCAGAGCCCAGGGACATGGTGGGGAGCAGCATTCCAGTGGAGGGCTCGGCCCACGCGCATTCTCTGGCACAGGACGAGCAGAGTGAGTTCAAGGGAAGAAAAAAGGCCCGTGAGTTTGGAGGACAAAAGTGGAGTGGGAGGGGGAGAGGGTGATGATGTAGAGGAGGAAAATGGAGAATTTTAGTTTGCATTTAGTCAAGGTTAAGGCGCTTCTGAGATATTGGGGGTGGGGGAGTGGAGGGATACCAACAGGCAGGAGGACGTGCTCTGGTCATGTGGAGGGGGACACGGTCCGGGGAGTGAAAAGTTATTCAACATCTCGCGGAGTTCCAGCCCCTTGTCCTCCCAGCTGCGGGAGTTGGTTGGTCTCTGATCTCCTGCCCCAACACAGCGGTTCCCGAGCAATGCCCTTCCCTTTGTCCCAGTATCTGGGCGTCTTTTGCTAATGGCCTCCTCTCTGGTGTCTCCTAGCATCTACCCACTGACATCTACCTGCGGAGGAGGCCCTGGGATGGGGTGTGAGCGGAGGACTTTCCCATCTGCCATTCACTGCTGCTGGCACATGGAATTAGGTGGCATGGTGGTCCCACAGCACAATGAATCCACTAAAACCCACTGGCCTACATGCTTTAGAATGGCGATTTTAATGTGATGTGAATTGCATCCTGATATTTATTAGATGTAGGAATTAACCCGTTACACTGTGATGTGTTGATACCGTGAGTTAGAGGAGCCGGATCACGTTTCCTTGTGGCGTTGTCTTCACCCCCATCTCTAGAGTCAGAGAAGCTGTGCCCATCTCCCGAGATGATGCGCGTGATGATAGACAGCTGTATGGAGGCCTGTAAGCTTTCTTTGTTGTGATGGTTACAGCATGGTTCGGCCCCCCCTCATTTGATCCACACCTTCATGAAGCAGCTGCTGTGTGGGGCGCTGTTTGTTGAGGCCCTTCGAGAGAATCCTGGGATCCACAGGGCCACGGCGAAGGCGTGAGGGACTTCCCCGTTGCTGCCCCTGCAGCCCGGCCTGGTCCTGGGCAAACGGAGCAGTGGGTGACATTGGTGTGTCTTCCCTGCCTCTCTGGCCTGGCCGTCTTTGGGTTATCATTCCCATCTCTCCCATCTGCTTCTCTTAGGTGGCGTATGTTTTCCAAAGGGAACGCATCCCGTTCATCATATTCGGGCGTGAGTGGCCTGTGGGAGCTGTATTTGTATCTTTCAGGAAGACCAACAACAGAAACAAACTCAGGATGCTCCTGCTCCGTGGAAAGGGCGGGTGAGGAGAGGGGGACTTATTTTGAAGCAGCGGGGCCTTCCTGGCATCCCTGAAATCACGCCACTCGGGGCCCGCTGGTCTCCCTATCTCAAGGCCGGCCCTGCGTGGCCCGTGCTTTCGGGGCTGCTGCACCATCTGGAAGAGAAACTTCGGGCAGGGCCGCAGGTCCTTGCTCCCGAGGGAGCGGCTGACACGGAGGTGCCCGCAGAAGCAGCGCCCGCTGTGGTGGGTGGAGGTGGCCAGGGTGTCGTTAGCAACAGGCGTGAATCACTGCTGGGCCGGCTGTGCTCTCTGACTCAGCTTGGAACTGGTCTGCTCGCAGGAAGCCAGCAGCCAGCGGAGCGGAGAGTGTGCACCAAACTCCCCGACTTGGAAACCACGGGGTGTTGTCTAAGCTTCTGTCTCTAAAACAAGAGGGCGATCGCGGGAGGGCCGCTTCCCTGCCCTCTCTGGGCAGAGGGACCAGCTTGGTGCGGGGGCGGTTGCGAGCCAGGGCTCTGGTTTCTTACAAAATGAAAAACTTGTCCTGGAGTTCACAAAAACAGGAAGCTGGCACTGACCGCAGCTGGATTTATGTAAATCGAACAGTTCGGAATGCAGGTGGCAGTCTGCCTGTGGGAAAGCCTGGGACAAGTCAGAGGGGAGCAGCCAGGTTATCCAGTGTTGGTGTGCGCAGGGAGGAAGCTGAGGCAGGGCTGGGGGGAGGGGAGGGGTGGGGGGGAGGGAGTGGAGCCCTGGCATTATCAGCCCAGGGCAGTGCCAAGGGGGGAGGGGCAGCCAGGGCAGCAGGGAGGGAGCGCTTTCTCAGGATGGGTAAGAAAACGAGGTGCTGACACGCTGTTCCAGGAGATTTACATTTCCTCAGGGAGGTGAGGGCTGGAGCCCTGTGAGCTCTAGGCCCCTGACTGTCCAAGGCTCCAGGAGGCTCTAGCGCCGGAGCTGCCCAGGGCCTGGGAGCGCATTGCTGGAGGACCTCCCCCAGGAGGGGAACTGGCGCATCATGATTCAGATCAGTGATTCACCAACTTTTGGGGGGTGGAGACACTTTGCGATAGCTTGTTGTTTTGGGGTGTATCCTTTCCCCCACCCTTTAAAAGTATTGTCAGTTTAAAAAATGTAAGTACGTTAGCCTTTAGATGGAAAAAATGCCCTATTTTTGAAACTTCTAAGATCGCTGGATAGCCTTCTGAGGTTCTGCAGGATTAGGGTTCGGGCTCTCTGAGTTCGCAAGGGCCCAGGCAAGGCCTTTGGCTCTGATTAGAGTTGACGGTAGGAGCGTGTTTGCTCACTTACCCCTCCCCACGCCCAGCCATGTGGACCTCTGGGGAGATTTGATAACACGTCCTTTCCCATACTCATTGCTAATCACACTTTTTGCTTCTTCTAATCTCTCTTCCCTCCCGGCTGTCATTTACCCTGCCATCGGAATGAATTCCCTACAACAGATTCAATCACGTCACCTCCCCTCGTGTACTGTTGTCAGTGGGTGCTGCACGGCCCCCATAGTGCAGCACCTTAGCCCGGGGCACAGAAAGCCCCCCTGATTTCACCCTCCGACCTGTTCTCGTTTCAACAGCTCCTACGGCCTTCCAGGTGCCCACTGGTTCTGCGCTCCATGACTTCTAGTCATTTCTCCAACACTAACAAGCTTAACAGTTGCCTGGCTGGTGTGGCTCAGTGGTTGAGCATTGACCTCTGAACCAGGAGGTCACAGTTCAATGATCAGTCAGGGCACATGTCGGGGTTTCTCTTCTACCACCAAGAGTTAGGGGAGAAGGGAGCCAAGGGGATGGGGCCGGTAATTCCGGAGCCCCCTGCCGGCATTGCCTGCTGCGATCTTCATGGACTGTCCCTTTTCATAGTCTATACCCCGGGGTGTTTTCAGAAGCAATTTAAGCACTGGCAAACAGAAAGGAAAGCTTTTTATCCCTTCCCTAACCGCTGAAAGGGAGGGGTGCATAAAAAAACCATGTGGATGGCCAGGAACAGAGCCAGAGACAGAAAAGGTGGAGGGAGGGTGAGGTGGAGGGTGAAAGTCTGAGTTACCGATCACGGGAGGGCCAAGGCGAAGGGGAGGGAACTGGAGGATGCGGGGAGGGGAGGAGAGCGGGGGACAGGCTGGGTGCCCACCTCAGAAGGCCGGGGTGGGGTGGTGGTGGTGGTACACATCTGTTCTAAGGCGCACAGCTGTCCTGAGGGAGTCCAGGTGTGGGAACCTAGGAGGCTTTGGCAAGGATCAAGTTACCACCCTTTTGGGAGGAGAATATGAAAGAAGACGGGCTTTATTTTGTAGGGAAAGCCAGTAAGTACACGATTTCGTCCCTAATGCGCTCAGTTGTGTATACAGTTTAATTTTGTACCAATGCAACTGATACTCCAGCAGGTCTGAGGTGCGGGTTCAAGCGTGTTTGAAAGCCAGGACTGGCAGCACTTTCTCCCGTGTTGGTCTCTGGCCCTTAATTCCTTTCTGTCTGTCTTCCGTGTTTCTCTTTTCCTTCATCCCGTTGTCTGTCTCCCTCTTTTTCCTTTTCTTTTTCCTGGGGTCTCAGGCCCCCACAGTGGGAAGGCTGTCGCTGCCCGGAGCCCCGGAGGGTCTGCGGGTGCTGAGGCTCCAGCCCGGGCCTCCTGGGCCCCAAACGGGCACAGACTCCGGCCTCCGGGGAGCCTGTGTGGGGAGGTGCTCCCATCGAGGGCCCCAGCTCGGCACCCTGGTGCCCACCCACTGCAGGGGTGGGTCCACCCTCCTATCTTATCCTCGCACAACCCTGAGCGTGTAGGGGAGCTGGAGTAGGTCCTCCCCCCGGGAGAAGGAGCAGGGGACTCTCCTGTTGAAAACACAGCTGCTACCCAGGAGATAGACAGGAAAGCCGACCCAGCCCCTGGCAGAGGCCTCGGTGGGAGTGCCAACTACTGTGAAACAGCAGGCCCAGCCCAGCAGGCACAAACACAAGGCCTGGCCTGGCCTGGCCGCAGCCACAGCGACCGGCTCCAGGAGGGTGGGGCTGGGGAGCCCCCAGAAACCCCTCCGTCCTGGGAAGGGGTGCAGACGCTCCCTCCTTGAAGAGGTGTCTCATGTTACAGCGGGGTCATATGAAGGAGGGGAGGGTCCTGGGGCCTGGCCTGGTTGGGGGTGGGCGGAGGGGGAGTTGAGGAGTAGGCGTCACAAAACCGGGTTTAGTTCTTAGTGGAGGTGAACTTGCTCAAGCTTCCTGGTCTCCTTGAGACTCAGTTTCTTCATCTGAAAAATGGTATGAATTCTTGGCCTGCTTACTAACGAGGCTGTTTGGAGGACTGTATGGTTGAGCGAAGCCTTGCAGGGTTAGAGCTGGGTTTGGGCCCTGCCCTTGCCGTGGGCTAGCTGACCTTGGCCTCTGCTTTCTCACCTGGGAGGGCAGTCCTAGCGGCTGGGGTGAGCTCAGTTCAGTGCCTGGTGGATCACACGTTCCCCAATAAATGCCACCTCTCATCATCACCGGTGAGAAATTAATTCATGTGTAAGCATTTTGTAAACTCTGGCGTGTCTTCAAAAATGTGGGACGTTGTTGTCATGCAGGCTGACATTCTGGTTGCAAGTCTGGGCTCCAAGCAGCGGTTTGTGAAGGGTTCCCCTTCCAGCGTCCTTCCCCCCTAAGAAAGCTTCCCCGTCCTGGTGTGGTTTCCTCCCCTTGAGCGGGAGGCTTCTCCTCTGGTTTCCTGGCTCTGCTTCCTCTCTGCTCCCCTCCCCAGGCCAGAGCCCTTGTTTCCTTAGAGCTCCGTCCTCCAAGAAGTCTGTGCCCTAGTCCACTTCCACCTTCATCTTCCTCCGAGTTCCCCCAACACGTCGTTGGGCCTCGTCCTCCCCTGCCAGTGTTTAAAGACTCAGATTGCTTGAGTTCAAAGCCCAGGTATGAGCTCTGTGGCCTTGGGTAAGTAACTGAACCTCGCTCAGCCTCAGCTTTCTCATCTGGAAAATGGGAGTAACAGTAACTACTGCATTGGGTTGTTAAGAGGATCAGATGAGAGCGCATTGTAAGGTCTCAGTGGGGTTCGGTAGGCCTTGCATGCAGCTGCCATGTCTACCATGGATATGTTGCCTCCCTGTTTGCAGGTAAGCGCCTTGAAAGCAGGCCACGTGTTCTGTTTTCTCACCTGATTATGAATTGTGGTGCCCACGCATTGGGTACCCAGTAACTTTCCTGGATTCCTTGTCCCCATTTTGGTTGGCTCACCTGTCCATTTGCAGACTGGTGCCCCTGTGCAGTGGTGGCCTATTGTCTTCCTGCACCTTTACAGGGAAGGGAGACATCTGTGTGCGTGGCAGAGTGCTGGGCACCTCGACGGGTGCTCTCATTTTACTTTCACAAAGCATCGGGTCCCCAGGGCAGGTGTAATTGCCCCATCTCACCAGCGAGCAGACCAGGGTTCAGAGGATTGAGTAACTTGGCCCGATGGCACAGCTGCCAGGGCTCGGAATCCAACGCAGGTCTGCCTGGCTCCAAGGTCTCCTTCAGGTTCTCTGTATTGTCAGTGCCTTTCTTTCCAGCCACACTGTCCTTGCAGAACAGAGTCCAGACTTGAACGTGACCTACTGGCTGCACTGACACCTCCGCACAGTCTCTTGGCGTTCCACAAAATGGGTGAAGCGCCATCGATCGCGGACACCCGGAGGTGCGGAGTGCTTGGAACGGGCCAGAGCTGTCACCAAAGCCGGGACTTTGGTCCTGGTGACCCCTTGCCCTGAGTTTGGTTCTTTCTCTTGAAATGATTGGCTTCAATCTTGTTTGCCCCTTTGAAAGGGCACTGTCCGTCCTGCCCCCGGTTGGGAGGATTTTGGTGCCCAAGGTCCGCAGGCATTCTCCTTATTTGAAGGGGTTATAGGGTCATAGAATTGTGACCTCTGGTGACCCCTTGGGAACGAATCTTTAGGGGCTGGCCACTCTCTTGGGAAGGAGATTTCTTTGTGACAGAGGCAGCTGGGTGGTAAACACAACCGGAAACTCAGCGCTGAAGGGCTGTTGGTGTGAGTCACCAGGACGGGCCACATCCTCACTCATCACACACACATGCGCTGCCTCCACACACAGCCGCTCCTTTTGTCCAAGAGCAGTGGGATGAGGACACTCAGACAGAGGTCTGATTCTAGCACATTCCGTCCCGGCCAGGCATGTGGACTCTGCTCTGAAACGCCCTCCTCCTGGCCCAGGAGCCGAGGATCTGCTCAGTCGTGGGCCCTGCTGCTGGGCGCGCTGCGCTGTGGTCCGCATTATTCCTTGGGCATTTGTGTCGCGGAAGAACGAATTGCCTGGTCCCTTCTTCCCAGGCCTTCCCTGGAGTTAAACCCGATGTCGCCCTTCAGGGTGGGGCAAGGTCGAAGGGGAGCCAGCAAGCCATGTCTGGCAGCCACCCTTGGGAAATGTTTTTATATCAAGCCCTTGTCTACACTGGAATTTGACATGTATTAAGCAATCAGACTGTGCCTAGCATGGGACTGGGAGAAAATGATCACATTTTAAATCTCAACAAGTACTTTTATTCCTGCAACAAGGGATGCCCCTGAAAAGAGGCACGGAAGAGGCCAGGTGTTACTGTTAAGACAGACCTTGGGTCCAGGCCGACTGGGTGACTGTGGCCAGGCTAAGTATAGTATACGTGATGCTTCCGTTTTCTCATTTGTAAGTGAGGGTAATAATAGTATGTCTTCCGGGTTTGCTATGAGCATTAAATTCAACGCATTAATAATTTAAAAGTGATGAAAATAGTGGTGGCATCTAATACATTCTGTATCAGTGCCTGGCAGATATGCATATGCATTTGCTCTTGCTCTGGTTTTTCTCTCCATACTGCAGCCTGATTTGTCAACGAGGGCCTGTAGTTAAACCAAAAGGCTCTGAGTATAACACATTCTAAACCCCCAAATCCCCCCCCCCCTTGTTACCAACTGTGTCTACGAGATGGGAGTACCTGGTGCCCGGTTTCCCGGTTGGATTTTTACTGAACATGGAAACCTCGTGGGCTCACTAGTACGAAAGGCCAGTTTACATTTGTACTGTAAGAGTTGAGACTTCTGCCCCGCCAGCGTGGCTCAGTGCTTGAGCATCGACCCATGAACCAGGAGGTTGCAGTTTGATTCCCGGTCAGGGCACATGCCTGGGTAGCGGGCTCTGTCCCCAGTGGGGGGCGTGCAGGAGGCAGCCCATCAGTGATTCTCTCTCATCATTGATGTTTCTATCTCTCGCTCCCTCTTCCTTCTTCTCTGAAATCAATAAAAATATATTTAAAAAACAAAAAAGAGTTGAGACTTCTCATTAAACTGATGATATATGCAGTCATCTTTAGACATTTGCCATGTGCGGTGCACTGTGGCTGTACGAGGATGAACAAGGCCCTCCCCACTCAGGAATGCTGTTTAATTTTATATACAGCAAGCCCTTACGGAAGGTCGTCAATAGGTTCTGCAACTTTAAGCGAAATGATGTCTATCGAAGCCAGTTTTACCATAGGCCAATTGATATAAATGAGAGTTATGTTCCCATGACATCATATCAATGTTATAACCAAGTGATGCTGAACGAAGCAACATAATTCGAGGACCTGCTATACATACCTGATGCTCGTGTGTGAAGGGGCAGGCATTCCTGGATAAGTCCTCACTGTTCTCCAGGCTTTTCTCCCAGCACAGCCCATCTGCCTGACTATCAGGAGAGGCTCATCTGCTACACCAGACAAGAGGCATTTCCATTTAGGTCCCCATTTTCTGTTCTATGGAAGCACTGTGGGACTCCAGGCCTGAAATGCGTTTGGCAATGGAGAGTGTTATAAAATCGGAGCTAGATGGTTTGAGATAAAACATATTCTCCCCCGCTTGCCCCCTAAACACCAGCTTTTCCTTCCTTTCCAATTCTCCAGATAGGTTTCTTCTTAGCCAATGCTCATTAAAGCCAGATGCGGGCCTGTTCAGACTTAGGGCATGGCGCGGGCTCAGGCTCGCGAGAGCTGTAAATGCTCTTGGCATTGCAAGGAGCGGGCTTTCCCAGCAAAAGCAAATATTGGAACAAGCCAGTTGGATCTTACGCTGTATTTGTGTCTGTCTTCATTGGGATTCCTGAGATGCGATTTCCAATGTAATGGTTAGTGACTTAGCTTGCGCTCTGTCGAATGGGGCCGTGGACCATCAGTGGCCCTCTCCGTAGGAAATCTTTAGGATAACAGGTTGCTGAAGCTTTCCCACCTCATGTCCAGTTCTTTCCTGCTCTAACCCATTCCACACATCTTTGCCAGTTTCGTTTTCCGAAGCAGAGCTCTGACCAAGTCACTCTCCTCCCATACAACGTCAGTGACTCCCCATTGCTGACAGTATCACATGCACAAATGACTGTATACTCTTAATGCAACATCCTTTAACACATGGCCCAACTGCCATCCAGCTTCTCCCACTAATTTATTTTTTGTTTAAAAAAATATATGTTTTTATAGCTTTCTGAGAGAGGAAGGGAGAGGGAGAGAGAGACAGAAACATCAATGACGAGAGAGAATAATTGAGCAGCTGTCTCCTGCACGCCCCCAACTGGGGATGTGCCCTGACCTGGTTCATAGGTCAATGCTCAACCACTGAGCCACACTGGCTGGGCTCCCAGTAGGGGTGTGTGTAGGAGGCAGCGATCAATGATTCTCTCTCATCATTGATGTTTCGGTCTCTCTCTCCCTCTCCTTTCCTCTCTGAAATAATGCTCATTAAAGCCAGATGTATAAAAGGATGAGGCGTGAGATGACAAGGAATGACCTTCCTCGTGTCCTGGTGCGGTGGAATCAGGCAGGAAGGCAGAGGAACTGGAAGAGGAAATAGATGCCAGGATTGACAACCAGACGTTTCCCTGTCCCCAGGCTCCGTCTGCTGGGAGAAGGAGAAGGGGAAGGCCCATAGGCCCAGCGCTTAAAAAAAGCCTGGCGGATGCGTGCAGGGAAACCAGAGGATGTGGTTTGGGCTGTCCCTGTAAAAGCTCTCTATTTAGCTTGGACGGGTATTTTCAGGGGAGGCTCAATGTGCGGAAGGGGAGGCTGACCTCTCTGTCGGGGCTGCTCCTTAAAGTCAGGGCGCACTGTGATAGTCCAGGAACAGAATGGGGCCGGCTGATGTTCCAGGTTTCATCTCTATCACAGCGGTGAGGCCACAGGGCTGCCCGTCAAGTTCCTAAATCTCTCGTCCCAGTTCAGTCTGTAACTCATGGTGCGACGTTAGACAAGACACTTCATTCTCCCCAGGCCCTACTTAGCGATCTGTAACATCCGCCGCCACCTCTCAGAAGGTGACAGGGCGTGCAATTAATTTGCATCTGCCACGTGCTCAGAGGTCCCCAGACGCCAGCCGCTGGGTAAATCGCTGGATCTTCCCCACGCGGACTGAACCTGTGGTTTTGCAGTCAAGCTCCTGTGTGGTTGCTAAGTGGGTAGAGTGGTTTTCGTGATTTCACATTCAGGCTCCCGGAGGCTACTCATTTCCTTCCAGTTTCTTTTCTTCTTCTTTCAAAATATTCTTTAAGAAAAACATTTTAAAAATAGGGAGCTGCACTGATATAAATAGCAGCCATGTACCCAGCATGAAACAAACAAATATTGACTTATTGTTTTGCAATGAATGATTTTTATTAACCTTTCAAATACTTTTATGTAACAGCACACCTTGAGTTATACGTGGGTTTTAAGCCTTGTTTGTTTTTAAAATAAAAGTAGTAAAACATTTGTGTATCCCCCATCCCACCCATTTGCCTTCCTCAGTTCCAGAGGTGACAGTGCCGTGGACACGCGCTCTCCCTGCCCGTGAATGTGTGCCTGCATGTGCCCGCGTGGGTGGCTGTGGTTTCTCCCCGTATATAACAGAACTGAGCCAATAGGAAGACGCGAGTGGCAGAGCGTGGGGCATGGAGTCGGGAGGGCCAGGGTTGGAGGCCGGCCTCGGCCACTTTGGCCTGTGCCCTGGGCTTCCCCACGTGCAACCAGACAGTGATCTGCCCACAGCGTTGTTGTTAACTCAGAGACTGTGGCAAAGTGGCTGGCTTAGCAAGTGGGAACTAATGTCTTCAGCCATTTATGTTTATCATCTCTTCTTTTTTTTTCTCTCTTTGAGAGCAAGGGTTTTGCTCATAAGCCTGTATTACCTACCCTTTGTATCGTTTACACACCTCCTCACTAAGCGTAGAAGCCTATCAGCTGTGTCCTGACGAAACGGTTGCCCTGTGTCCCCGTGTCCGTGGTCCCACCCTGCTCCAGCCCCAGTGCAGGGCCAGCAGGGCCGGCACAGGAGGAGTGATGTTCAGGGCACCCAGGTGACTCCGGGGCAGCCAGCTGAGGACACTGGCCAGGCTCTGCTGTCATCTCTTCAGGCCGCACAGTGACTCAACATTATGGTGGTGGTGGGGGTGCAGAGCCACCTCCCTGCACTGGATTGTTAACGGCGTGGGTTTTACCGTGTTGATGTTTCAGGTGCATATTTGAAACGGTTTAATGCTGTGTCCTCTCCACGGTTTAATGGTCATTTTGCAGTGGTCAAAATAACCATTAAACTGGGGTCGGGATGTCCGCCGCTGGCAGAACAAGGGAAATGCAGGACACAGGGCACACAGGACACAGGGCACACAGGACACAGGGCACACAGGACACAGGGACACGGGGCAGGACAGAGGGAACACAGGACACAGGGCACACAGGACACAGGGCACACAGGACGCAGAGGCCATGGACACAGAACACAGGGACACGGGACAGGACAGAGGGCACACAGGGCACAGGGCACACAGGACACAGGGCACACAGGACGCAGAGGCCATGGACACAGAACACAGGGACACGGGGCAGGACAGAGGGAACACAGGGCACAGGGACACAGGACACACAGGACAAGGGATACAGAACATGGGACACAGATAGAGGACACAGGACACTCAGCGTGTGGGGAACATGGGAAACAACACGGAACACAGGACAAATGGGGATACAGAACATGGGACACAGATAGAGGACACAGGACACTCAGCGTGTGGGGAACATGGGAAACAACACAGGAACACAGGACGGAGGACCCTGGGAACGCAGGGCGCAGGGACAGGCAGGAAAGGGACAGCAGGGGGCACCAAACCCGCACGGTTCTCCTGGAGACGGACGGAGCCCGGTGAGCGCCAGGCCCTCAAACTCACGCTTTGTTTGTGAGTCTGTTTGCTCATCGCTCTTTCCTGGGATTGGGCCGCTTCTTTCCACAGCCGTCCGGTGCCACGGAGGCACGGCAGGGACTGTCCTTCGGGAAAACAAGGAAGGAGCCAGTGCCCGCCTCCTGCACCCCCGTGCCCCCTCCTCCCTGTACTCTCCTGAGGAGGAAGCAGAAAGCTGCCCGGAGATTGCAGGAGCCCCGAGGGGCCTGCGAGGGCTCAGCGCTCAGGGCTCTGCCTCCCGCAGCCGAAGCTGTCACCACACACACAGCCGCCTACTCATCCTTTGATTTGTATCTGTCCACCTTCTTTGGTTTTTAAAAAATATGTTTTTATTGATTTCCGAGAGAAAGGGAGAGGGAGAGAGAGAGAAACATCAATGATGAGAGAGAGTCATTGATCAGCTCCCTCCTGTACGCTCCTCACTGGGGACAGAGCCTGCTCCCCGGGCATGTGCCCTGACCGGGAATGGAGCCGCGACCTCCTGGTTCATGGGTGGATGCTCGACCTCTGAGCCACACCGGCCCTGTGCATTTATCCATCCTAAGTCAGGAGCTGTAACCACCCCCCCCCCCCCATGTGGTGGTACTAGGAGGGAGGGCCTTTGGCAGGTGATCAGGTCATGAGGGAGGAGCCCTCATCAGTGGGGTTGGTGAGAGCTCCTTGCCCCTCTGCATCTGAGGACCCAGCAGGAAGAATGCGAGGCCCTCACCAGACACGGAATCTGCCGGCACCTGGGTCTGGGACCCGCCAGCCTCCCTCCAGAACTCTGAGAGATGAACGTTTGTTGTCTGAGCCCCCCTCCCCCCCCCCCCCGGTCTCTGGGGGTTTCGTGACAGGAGCCTGAATGGACGAAGACATGGGGCAAGATGGGAATGGAAACATACTTGTCTAAGTCCTGTTGTTTGCTGTAAGGGCTTTACGATATTTTAGTTTACATATGTTTGGGGTAAGAATAATCATAGTTTCAGAGCTGGGCACTAGACAGAGGCCCGCTAATCTCCATCATTTACATCCCACCTCTCCAACTTTGACACGCAAATCAGCCTCAGTTTCATCCTTTGCAAAAGGAGGCGGTGATACCCACCCCTTGGCTTGTTTTGAAGATGAAAGGAGATGGAGTTGGTGACACTTTAGCTCAGCATCTGAATATAGGAAGCGCTTGATAAACGGCGGTTATTGCAGTGATCAGTATTATATGACCCAGCGGACTCTGGATGTGGAGATACAAGGGATGAGCGTGTAATTTACTGAAATTAATCACTCATTTTGTTGACGGTGGTTAAGGTGAGGAGAGCGAAGCAACCTTGTTATTAGCGATATTGTTATTACCAAGTATGACCATGATGCTGCTGCTGTACTACTACTGATTACTGTTGTTATTGCTATTTAGCTTCTCCTAGGATTTCCGTGTGACACTTAGGGTGGGAGAATACTGCTGACGTATTTATTGCACAGAGTAAGGACTGGGTGAGGTTTACCTGGTTTCTTTTGTTTTTTTTATATTTTATTGATTTTTTACAGAGAGAAAGGGAGAGGGATAGAGAGTTAGAAACATCGATGAGAGAGAAACATCGATCAGCTGCCTCCTGCACGCCCCCTCCTGGGGATGTGCCCGCAACCAAGGTACATGCCCTTGACCGGAATCGAACCCGGGACCCTTCAGTCCGCAGGCCGACGCTCTATCCACTGAGCTAAACTGGCCAGGGCTACCTGGTTTCTTATTCAGGGTCTTTGACGGAGCCTCTTTAATCTCTGATAGGCCATGAGCCTCTCTTTACCCCTGTCCTGCAGAAAGGACTCTGAGAGGTGACAAACCCCAGAGGGTGAGGTTTATAACAGCCCCAAACTGAGGAGGTCTAGGGCGAGGATTTAAGGTGGGAAAACAGGCTGCATTACACCCAGGATTCTCACTAAGAAGGAACGTTATTGAATTACCCCCCCGTGACAAGTATTCCTCACCCTGTGTAGTTTTCACTTGAGGCTGGCACAGAAAGATCAGTGTGAAAAATACTAGAGCTGCACTTTGGAGAGAAGGGAGGGAGGTTAGGAGGCCCCCTAGCATCTTCGCACGGGGGCTGGCCAAGTGGGGGACAAACCCTGCTGGGAGAGAGCTGCTCCCGGCCCAGAGGGGGGGGGGGCGGGGGGGGGGGCCGCCAGGCAGGGCCTGGCTCTTCCCGTGGCCACAGAGTTCACCCCAGCTCGCTGTTGGCACTCCTGCCATGGCCCTCACTGCAGGAGCATGGTGTCAAACAGCATCATCCATGCTCGGATCCTGGCTGGCAAGTTCTATTTTTGTAATGATACAAAACAAAAAAGGAATATTCTTAGCTACATGCAAAATCTTTCTCCTCCCTCCCTCCCTTCCTCTTTTCTTCGCTCCCTCCCTCCTTCCCTCCCTCCCTTCCTTTTAACTTCACACTATACTTTAATGCGCTTCATCCCTTCCTCACTTTTCCTTCTTTCCAGCGCTAGGGTTTTGTTTGTGGTTGGGTATACTTCCTCTCGCTGGGGTGGAAAATGGAGTGTGTATGGACAGGCCAGGGCTTCTTTTTCCGCCCCGATGCTGTGCTGTCTTGATTTAGGACTGAGGCCAAGGTTACCTTTGAAGTACGTTGAGTCTGTGACGCATCTCCTCCAAACGAAGGGGTTCAAGTTTTTCTGGAGCCGTTGAATTCCTGCTGTTTTCTCCCACATAAACCCTCCGCTGCCCAGTTGTTCTGTATCTGGTCTTGCTAATGCAAGTGCCCGTCTTGGGGAACGTGGAGTTTTGCTTCCGCTGTGCTAGCTCATTGCAGTGAACGTGAACTACCATGTTGTGTGTTTGCTCATTTACTTCAGTTCTGACATGCTAACCTGAGACTGTCAACGGGAGGCTTATCCCTCAGGCTTGAAGAATTGTGACTCTCAGCCTGGCTGCGCCTACAGAAGGCCCCGATTCTCGAACCTGCACCCCCTGGAAGGGGTCACTGAAGGGTCCTCCCAGCCTCCCTCCGCAGATGTGGCAGAGGGGACCCCCTTAAAGAGCAGAACCAGGTCGTCATACGGATGGTGAAGGCTCTCACTCACCGCTAGGGCACGAGTCCCTGTTGTTCTTGTCCAGCGGAACGCAAAATAGGCAAAGGACAGCTGACATCATATGCTGTTTCCCCCTTTCATTTCCAGCCGGGAAATTCTATCGTGTCATCCTATTGGCACTCTTGCACCCAAGAGGACTGTTGTATATGTTGGGAATGCTTACATCGATCAGTTAGTCTGATGGGTGTCAAATTATGACACCCATCGAGACCTCATAGAGAGGAATCTCCATGACCCAGAGACCCTGGTCATGGAGCTAGATACAAAAACAGAACATAGTTTCAGGTTGTCTATGACTGGAGGGGGAGTGATTTAATTTTTGCATGTGTGTGGCTTAGTTCCATCATGTCAGGTAGAGAGATTATTGAATGGAAGGCAGGGTGTGTAGATAACGAGAGGATAAGGGGTTGGTCGTACATTTATTATTTTTGCCTTCAAGTATCCATTTCTCTTCTTAGGATACTAGCACCCTGATTTTCTTTTGGAGAACCAGCCCCTTTCCAACCCTACGACCGTGTGGCTTACCCACTTCCCTTGGCCGCAGTGGTGGATTCAGAGAGAGGCAAGGGACTGAGGGCCCAAGCCGTGAGATCTCAGTTCTGAACTTTTGAGGATCTCCTGGGAGAGAGAAGCTCTCTTTCCCCTGGTGTTGTTAAGGTGATAGGAGATAAGCCGGAGGCCACTGGGAACCCCAGTCTTAGCATTGCCTGGGAAGTATCAGGGCAGGAGATGGTGCGAGACCCAGCCTGATGTGTTCATCCAAGCACTGATGACAGTTACACTCCTGTACCTGGTAGTTGCATGAGCCGAAAAGATCTTACATTTTGCTTGAGAACACGTGAGTTGGGTTTCTGAGACTTGCAACTAAGAATCCTGTAGTCACGATCAGCTATGGGGAATGCATAAACACTTCCATATGCTTTCAGTATGTTTGCTTCTCTGCAGCTTTCCTTAACTAAGTGAGAGGACAGTAGCGTTTACTGAAATGCCTGACTTTCAGGAATTAACACTGTAAAGGGAAGACCCAGTTGAATACGTTCTTTCGTTTCTCTGGTTTGGCGTCCAAGGCCTTAGAGCAGTGGTCGCCAACCAATCGGACCTCACGGATCACCAGTGGTCCGTGGACCACCAGTTGGCGACCGCTGTCTTGGAGGAGCTGTACTACAGCACATGACTAACACGCTGCTGGGTGCCAAGTACTGTCCCTCCCAAGTGAAGGACACCCGACCTTCCGCAGTCAGTGTATGTCATTGTGAGTCGCCACCTGGGTCAGCCCATCGATGCCTGCATGTCACAGGATGGTGCGGTGTTCTGCCCTACACATAGATACGTGCCAGCAGCGTGCTCCACTCGTGGGAGAGGGCTGAAGATTGTCGCTTTGTTGGCCGTCACCATTAGACCTAGGAATACATGGGCTGTAGCAACACCAGTGGTGTTTGGAGCTTAGGATCTGTGAGCCTCAGATTCAGACTGAGGAACCAGGGGGTGGAACAATGAGATTAAAGAAGGATGATTCCTGGGAGTACAAGTGGAAGAAGCCAAAGGCTGAGAAGAAGAGGTACCAGGAAAGGAGCCAGAAAGTCCAACAGGAGTCGGGAACGGGCAGGACAGAGGAGCTAGGCCTGCTTTCAGGAGACCCTAGGCAGGCCTGCCATATCCCGGGGGTGAAGTCTGTGCTGCTCAAGGCGGTTTTGAAGGGCCTCCCTGAGCCCTGAGCCGTCTCTAAGGCATCATCAGATGCCTGAAGAACACTGCAGGGTTTTTCGCATCCTCCGCTTCAGCTGCTGGGGCTGTGCGTGGCGTCACATGGTTCAGCTGCTGGGGCTGTGCGTGACGTCACATGGTTCAGCTGCTGGGGCTGTGCGTGACGTCACATGGTTCAGCTGATATGTGTGTGACATCACATTGTGCATGACATCACATGATTCAGCTGATGAGGCTGTGCATGACATCACATGATTCAGCTGATGAGGCTGTGTGTGACGTCATATGGTTCAGCTGATGTGTGTGAGACATCACATGGTTCAGTTGATAGGGCTGTGTGTGACAGACATCACATGGTTCAGCTGATGTGTGCGTGACATATGGTTCAGTTGATAGGGCTGTGTGTGACATCACATGGTTCAGCTGATGTGTGCGTGACATCACATGGTGCTCTAGGTCAGAGACCAGGAAGGGGGAACAGCAGATTAGCTTAGCCAGTTACCATTATGAATGTTTGTATCTTATCTTTCCACCAAATCTGAAGTGAAAACTCCTCCTCAGCATCTGGCACAGTGTAGTCCAGAAGCAGGTGCTCAAAGAAGCTTGAGGGGCTTGAGGGTCACTAGGTGTGGGGGTGCGCTGAGTGTCAGGTAGGTGCCCGGAGGGAGTGAAGCCAAGCCCAGCACAGGTCTGCCCACTGGGGCCTGTGCTGCCGAGGGAGGTGCATGAGGCGGCTGGAGCCTGCTGTCAGTCCTGGGCTGGCTGACATAGCGAGCGGCGGCTTTTATTGACGACCGCCCACCTGTTCAAGGATCCTGAGAGCCCCTGAGATAATTTTTTAAACTGGATGAGAAAGAGAGAAAGTACTGTTTCTTCCTGCAGGAGACCCGACCTTCATTCCACTAAAGCACCAGTGAGATGGCTGTTGGATGAAATTGTGAACTTGGCCTCATGGTTGTCACTAAGGCAACACAGCCTAAAATAGGGACTGATGCTGAGTAAAAGAAGGGCTGGTACTGGAAAACAGGTGTTGATAGCAGGTTCTGTTTGATGAACATTTTGTTACCAGCAGCTCCACTGTATTTATAGCACAACATGCTTTACTAAAAGCCTGTGATGGATGTTAGATGGAATTTCATACAATGTGGTTTCTAAAAAGTCATAGAAAATGGACCTTGGTGTAATGTTAGGCAATAAAAAACAGGTTACAGTACAGAGAGTTTGTAAAAAAATTATATGTATGTACATATGTATACATAAACACAAGCACATGTATACATTTATCTCTATCTCTATCTCTATCTCTATGTCTATCTCTATGTCTATCTCTATGTCTATCTCTATCATCTCCATCTCTATCTCTATCTCCATCTCCATCTCCATCTCCATCTCCATCTCCATCTCCATCTCTATCTCTATCTTTATCATCTATATCTCTCCTGACATGCACACACACACACACACACACAGAGCAGGGAAATGCCCTATGTTAAGAGCAGTTAACTTTTAGGCTATGGGATTATAAGTGGTTTGGGTTTCTTCTTTTGTATTTCCAAATGTTCTATAAATGATTATGTATTATTTTCTACATGACTATATGTTTTATGGTCGGAATATGAAGACAAAAATTGTTTTAAAAAACGAATGAACTGAAATTGATAAATGGTAAAGTGTATTTGATAATGTCCCAGATGGGCCATGCCACAAATATCCCGCATTTTAGAGACCACCCACCTTGTGTATGGTCACCCAGGAAGCTAGTGGTGGGATTAAGAGTTAAGTGCGGGGAATTTTGAGGTTCTTTGCTGTCTTCCCAAGAGCCCGTGCCCACATGCCTAAGGAAGACAGGCCGCTGACGTCACTGACTTCATGGTGTGAGTGTAGCTCAGAGGGAGAGCGCTGGACCCTGCAGGGGGCAGTCTTCCAGCGAAACATCTCCAGGCAGTTCTCGCTGCTCCCACCTGAAATGGGAGAGCGGGGCGAGTCTGATTTGTCACAGGGCCTCATGAATATTGATCACCAGCTTGTTTTAGTTCAGAACAACTGTTCAGCTTTGTTCTTCCTCTGCTTGTGTTGCACTGGGAGCCAATCCTTTATTGGCACAGAGAAATGGAGTCTTTCCACTTTGACACATCAATCTGTGTCACCCTGCTGGCATATTTATTTCTCAGTATATTTGCACGAAAGTATGTATGCAAAAGAAAGTGTGGCAGAAGGAAGAAATTGAGGGATGTGTGGTGGATGGATGCATATTTATATTATTCCATCTTATCAGGCCCGGGGTTGTGATGAGAGGTAAGGGTGCTATCCAGTGGTCAAGAAGAAAGCATTGTCTTGAAGATGTGCCACTCCGAATCATCAGAAGTGCCTCTTCCAAACTCACACCGAACCTCAGTGAACTTATGCTGCCCTCCAAGGTGAAGCTCGGACCCTACTGGGTGGAGACTTGCTGGGACAGGACAGAGGGAACAACGGGGCGAAGAGGTAGGGAGGCAGAGAGGAGAGGTGATTTTCCAGTGCCCATCGGAAGAGTTCTCTGTGTGGACTCCATGGTGAAAATAAAGAACCACTGAACTCTAGCTACGCCTAACCTGGTGAAAAAGAAAACTTCTGATAATGGACACTACCTTCATGTTCTACCAGGTGTGATGGGCACAATGAGGGGATTAGAGAGATAATCCTACATTTCTACATGCTGATGGAGGCATAGGAGCCAAGACTATTTCAGCCAAAGTTTACCGGGGGATCCACAGAGGGGAGCCAGCTTGGCACCGCTGAGCACCTGCTGTGTGCCGGCATTGCTGGGCGCCTGAGTAAGGTTTGAGAAAAGATTGCACTTCATTGACTTGTAGAGTTGGAGAGTAGAAAAGAGGACTTTCCAAATAGAGGGAAATGTTCTTGCAAAGTCACAGAGTTGGATAGAGACGAGAGCATTAGAGAGGGCATGGAGGACCAAGCTGGCTAAACTTGGGGGTTTACCTGCTGTATTAGTTTCCTGCGGCTGCTGTAACAAATTGCCACAAACTGGGTAGCTTACGACAACAGAAATTTATTCTCACAGTCTGGAGACCAGAAGTCCAAAGTCAAGGTGTCAACACCTTTTATTTATTGAATGAATAAATAAAATGGATGACCTGTACGATGTAAGGTGTGCACATGGTTAAGTAAGATTTAAAGGGTCTTAAATGCCAGGTGGAAGAGTTAGGACAATGGTTTACCTTGGGTGGTAAAGCTTCTTAATTGAAATGCTGGGTTGATCTAATAGGGCCAGGGACTAGCAGTGATGGCGAACCTTTTGAGCTTGGCGTGTCAGCATTTTGAAAAACCCTAACTTAACTCTGGTGCCGTGTCACGTATAGAAATTTTTTGATATTTGCAGCCATAGTAAAACAAAGATTAATATTTTTGATATTTATTTTGTATATTTAAATGCCATTTAACAAAGAAAAATCAACCAAAAAAATGAGTTCGCGTGTCACCTCTGACACGCATGTCATAGGTTCGCCATCACTGGACTAGAGAGTTATAGTTTGAGATTTAAGAATTTTAGATCTTCAGTCTTTCTAAAGGTGTTACCAGATTTTTGTCCCTTGATTCTTTAAAAAAAAAAAAAAGCGTTAAAAATAGCATTTGCCAGCTTGGAAACCTAAATAGCAAGTCTGTAGTCTCAAAATGGAGGTTACTTTTCTTGGGTTAAAGTATTCGAAAGTAGCAGTAATGGACTCAGCTGAGAAAGCAAATATGGGAAAAGCCAGCGGGGAGACTTCGGTGCTGGTGCGGTCATTTTCTACACCAACAGAGTCTAAGTGGAGCCTCCATGATTACATATCAGCACCACAGACAGCGCCCTCCACCTGCTTCCCGAGTCTTTCAGAAGGAGGACCCATTGCGTTACATCTCTCGCCTTTTCGCAGCTTCATTAGAGGGGCTGATATTTGGCTCATCAGTAGCACCGAATCTGTAATAGGCTGGTTTCTTCCCGAGTCCCCCATATCGGTCCCTCAGTGGTGGGCACAGGTGCTGTGCCGGCAGATGGGAGTCAGCGGCAGGCAGCGGGCTTTGCAGATTCAGCCTCTTTGGAAACAGGCATTCATGAATACCTAGCAGCCTGTGCTTCCAGACCCATCTGTTAGGAGTGGAATTGTGCTCCTCCAAAAGATACGTTGCAATCCTAAACGCCAGCACCTCAGAATGGGACCTTTTTTTTTGGAAATAGGATCTTTGTAAATGAAGTCAAGATGAAACCATTAGGCTGGGCCATAATTATCCAGTATGACTAGTGTCCTTATAGGAAGAGGGCAGTTTGAACATAGACACCAAGAGACACCATGTGAAGGCAGAGACATGGGGAGAAGGCCACGTGGGGCAGAGACACACGGGGAGGAGGCCACGTGGGGCAGAGACACACAGGGAGGGGGCCACGTGAGGGCAGAGACATGGGGAGGAGGCCACGTGGGGCAGAGACACACGGGGAGGAGGCCATGTGAGGGCAGAGACATGGGGAGGAGGCCACGTGAGGGCAGAGACATGGGGAGGAGGCCACGTGGGGTAGAGATACACGGGGAGGAGGCCACGTGGGGTAGAGATACACGGGGAGGAGGCCACGTGACAGCAGAGATGGTGAGAAGGCCACGTGAGGGCAGAGACACCTGGGGAGGAGGCCATGTGGGGTAGAGATACACGGGGAGGAGGCCACGTGGGGTAGAGATACACGGGGAGGAGGCCACGTGACAGCAGAGATGGTGAGAAGGCCACGTGAGGGCAGAGACACCTGGGGAGGAGGCCACGTGGGGTAGAGACACACAGGGAGGAGGCCACGTGAGGGCAGAGACACCTGGGGAGGAGCTCATGTGACAGCAGAGATGGTGTGAAGGCCACGTGAGGGCAGAGACACACGGGGAGGAGGCCACGTGAGGGCAGAGACAGAGATGGAAGTGTTGTAGCTCAAGCCAAAGAAGCCAAGGATTGCCAGAAAGTGCCCGAAGCCTGAAGAGGCAAGGAAGGAGTCTCCCCTACGGCTTGTAGAGGGAGCATGGCCCTGCTGACACCTGATTTCAGACTTCTGGCAGACCTGTGAGGGGATAAATTTCTGTTGGGTTAAGCCCCCAGTTAGTAGTACTTTGTTATGGCAGCCCCAGGAGACAGACACACTATTCCTTTCATCAGGTTCACTTGTCTTGCGTGTCCTTATGTCCTCGTACTCCCGGGTTAACTTAGCGAACTAATTATTCATAAGGTACTCGCAGTTGTTGGTGGCATCACGGGGTGCATGGGGAGCTGCTGAGCACTGCATGCTCCATCCAGGGGCCTGGTCTGGCCAGCCACCACCAAGGTACTGAGGAGAGTTGAGTGGACGGGAGTAAGGGAACTCGTGGGGGTGGTGAGAGATGGCTATTGCCAAGTGGGGCTATAATAGAAGGTGCCATGACCTCTCTTAGGCCCGAAGGAGGCAGGGTAAGGACAGTTCCCAGAGCCAGGGAGGGCAGTGGCTGTCGGTGATGGCTACCTACCAGGATCTGTAGGGGCACATGACTGCCCCCTTCAGCATAGCGGGGAGGAAGCCCGGGGCATTGTTCTCCTACCCTTTGAGTCCTATCAGCTCCACCCAACCAGCAGTTGGAGGGCAAGAGAGAATGTGGACGCTATGAAGGTTGTTTTTCTTGGGGAACAAGGAAAGGTGGAGAGTAAGGTTCCCAGAAAGGGGAGGGTGTAGGGAATGTGTGCTGATAATGCTGGGTGGGGCAGAAAGCCAGCTATCAGCAGCCCACTACCTGTCTGCAACTTTGGTTTGCCTATCCAAGGCTGTGCCTCGCATGAAAGTTCCCCTTTCAAGCCTATGTGCATGTTGGTGGCACCTTTATATTTATTTATTGTGGGAAACGGCTGTGTCTTCATGCCAAGTCCTATAGAGATTATTTTAATTCTCGAGGATGATGGGGCAGAGATGGAGGGAGAGGAGTGGGACAGACCATGGGGGTCTTGTTAAATCAGAGGCCAGAGTTGCCAAAAGGAAAATACCGGCTTAGGGATGAGGCAAGTCCCATGCGCGAAGGAAACACGGAGGTGAGCCCGCTTCCGGTCAATGGAGAGCGTGAGCTGGAGCAAGACTTGGGAAGGTGAGCTGCATCAAACCCCAAGAGTGAGATCAGTGCAAGGAACTTCTGAGTGTGAGAATCAGGGGGAGCAAAATAGTAGCTTCTTCCAGGGTTTGGTGAGAAGCAAATGAATCAAACTTGGACAAATGCTCTTTAGCTGGACAGCAGGGTGCAGAACACGCATAAAGCGTGTGGCGACAGTTCCAATAGCAGCCACGTCGCGTGGGCCACAGGGAGGTGCCTGCGCAGTGTCAGCCAACCCGGTGGATTGTGTGGCGACGCATTGCCAGTTCCACCCATAACAAGCGAAGGGACTTTATTTCTTCAACGAAAGGTAGAGGACCCAGGTTACAAAAGTAGGGCCTAAGAAGAGAAATCAGACACATGAACTGAGAGGAAAAAGTTTGCCACTTCAGCTTTACCAAACTCCCGGATTTGTTCTCTGCTTAGTTCACCCCACGGGGGTCTCCTGGAGGCGGTAGTTTTCGGTATCGTAACTGCCCGCCAAGAGGAGATGCGTCTGAGTCTCTTAGGAACAGGTATATGGAGGAGAGCCAGGGGCCCGCCTCCCATTCCTAGGGAGAGACCCAGACTCGTTTGTCTGCTGTGGCCATAGCAACAGCAAGCAGCATCTCAGTGGCTTCCAATTGTGGGAGTTTCCCAATCCCAGTCTCCCCAGGCTTCCTTCCTTCAGCTCCCAGAACGCTCACCTGGCTCTTCTCACCTCTGAGGCTTTCTGGTTCCTTCTCTGCTCACACTCCACATGGAGCTTTCCTCCAGGTTTCATCTCCCTCTCTTTTCTCTTCTGGCTCAGGTTCCCCTCCTGGGGGTCCTACCTATACCCACTGCTGAATTTCTTGTGGCGAGCACAGACTTCCAGGGGCCTCCTGGACATCGTCACATGCATCTCTCAGCAGTCACCGCAACGGATCGCGTTTAATCCGACCCCTCGCTTTCCACCGTAGTCTTCTCTTGCCATATTGACCTGTCATGGCTATTGGGACTTCGACCCTCGTTGTCACTGGGCTGGAAACCTCAGTCATCTTCTGTTGCTTGTTTTCCATTCTCTCCAGATTCCAGATTCTCTTGGCACCCAAACAATCAATTGCCAAGCCCCCCACCTCCCCAATCTTCCTTTGAACTTCCTTCCCAATCCATTGGTTCTACTCTAAGTAAGTACTTACTAACGCTCCTCTCGACTGTTTCAGTAGATTTGACCTAACATATTTCTAGCCCATTTTCTGTATTCTTACATGAGTTATCTCCCTATAACAGGTGAGATAGTTTTACCCCCTTAAAATCTTCAGCGGCTCCTTCTTGCCCCAAAGTGTTTGGTTCAATTCCTGGTTGTGGCTTTAAGACCGTCTAGATTTAGCCCCAGCCTACCTTTCTGGCCTTGTCACCCATCGTGCCTGTCTTTGCACCCGTCCTTGTCACACTGCACTCCTCAGCCGTCCCTGAACTTGCCTTCAGACCTCTGTGTTTCACTTGTACTGTCTGTGGAGTCTTCCTCCCTTCCCTTCAAATCCACCCATGGGTGTAGCTTTCCCTGAGCCTGCTAGTTGGAATGAACCACCCCCCCCCCTTTACCTTTCCACACTCTTCTGCTTACTCCTCTGCGATCGTCCATCTTGCCACTTTGCTTTATACTCTAGCTAATTGCTTTCCCTCCAGACCACGAGCTTCTCCAGGGCAGCCACTGAATTTTATTCAACTCTGTGTCCTCTGAGTTTAATTCACGTCTGTATCCCTGTGTCTCCATCACACGGGGCCCCACACACAGTGGGTTCCCGATGTATGTTAGTGAATGAGTGAATACCATTCAGATCATACAGTGGGGCGCACCGAGAGCCTGGCCTTGAAGTATGTATCATCACTTCAGAATTTCTGATCTTTTCTTCACCAAAGTCAGAAGTTCAAAGGAAGATAATCTGGTTACTGGAGAAGTTCCTGACGTCTAACAGGAAGTACAGCTGCACCCTCATTCTGTTTTGCTCCTCAGGTTTTGTCTCATGGCCTTGACTTGGTATTTCAGTTGGGGACTTGAAATGTAACCAAAACAGTTTCTTCCGTGTCCCCCAATAGCAAGGCTCTCTAAAACCCTTCATTTTCACTCCATTTCTCTTGAAAACCAACTCCGCTACAAAGTGGGGCTAATTCAACTGCCACCCATACGGATGTGGTTGTGAGGATGACTTGAAATGGGAATTTTTAGACTCTCCAGTATGTCAACAAGTTAAGCATTTCATTCATTTAAAAAATGTAAATAAATGCAGCTGCATCTGGCTATATGAACAATAAAAGTGAGAGCATGCTGCTCAGCCAAGGGAGAAGATGCTCTAAATTGAGAGAGGCACCCAGCTCCGAGGATAATTTAAGGAGCATTAATAAATATATTTAGAAAGCTCATGCACCATACATAACTCATAACTCCAGCTCATCTTTTTATCACTCGGTGAGCTAGCAGAATTCATAATGACAGTTGAAGACAACAAATAAAGGACTGGCTGCTTCCCAAAAACCAATTAAATAGTGAGAAATGGAAGTCACATGCATTAAACATGCATGTTGAATTTTGCACGACTATATTTAAAATATTACATAACTTCGTATTTCTCATTAGAATGTTTTATTAAATTAAGCAGTGTTCAACTTTCAAATATGAGATATCCAGAATTCAGCTTGAAAGTCTGTTTGTTTATAGATATAATGCATTTTCTCATAAAAATGCCATTATAAATGCAATTAGGTACCCAGGCTGCCCACTAAAGCCACTTAAACTCGTAATATCGACGCCATATTGTATCTTTGCGAGAAAAAATTAGTAAGAAAGCATTTCCACTGCAATATTAGCATTCATGTAAGTAATTGAATCTCTCATCCCAGAACTTTGATCAAGAAAGGTTTTCATTTATGCTAAATGATAATGCCTGTAGAAAATAGAGTTAATGAAAGGGAGATGAAAATATGGATTGGTACTGTAGTGAAGAGAATGAAGGGAAATTTGGGCTTTTCCCCAGGCCTTTACATTTGATGCTATTGGTTCTTTACGACACTGACTCTCACCTCCAAATGTAGGACCTTTTTTTTCTTTCTTCATACGAATGTATCCCTGGCACCACTTTAAACCTATCTTTCATCATTAGGGTTGTTTTTCTTTGGCTCACAAATGGAAGAAAAAGGAGCTAAAAGAGAGGGACATTTTCCTGGGGTAATTGAGCAGAAGTTCCATGAGAGGAAAGAGGGAGAGGGGTGTGTGTGCCTATGAAAAATAAGTTTCCTGCGCGGAGAAAATTGAGCTGAGCCAGCAAAAAGTGCCCGAGTCCCTTTAAAGAAGAAGCAGCTATTCATTGGATGTAGGTTTCCCTGCTGGTCACGGGCCATGCTGCCATCTCCTGAAAGGCAGGCCCTGCCACAGAAGCAAGCAGGGAAGCCACAAGCGCAGGGCACAACTGGCTTTTCCCTTTTATGGGATTCTCATAGATCGCTGGTTCGTAGCTTAGAGATTTACTGTTTTTTCTCATTGGCAACTTTGAATTTGATAAGTTTTTTTTTTTTTATGATTTGTTTGCTTTTCACTCTCCGTAAACCGCTCTATCCTTTTAAAAAAAAATTGTATCTAAATCTCACCCTCCATCACCATCCCCTGCGATCCAACTTGCTACCCCTGTTTGGACTCATCAGACCTTTCTCCAGCCAAGAAGACTTCAGTGGCTTCCTGTTTTCTCCACACGTTGAAACTTTTGCACCAAGTGGCTCAGGGCCCCCATGGACACGGCCTCACCCTTCCTAGCCAAGCCCATCCCTGGTCCATGGCTGCTCCCACCGCTTGGAATGCCTTTCCTGCGGCTCCCCGCAGCGACTTCGCTGAGGGCAGCAATGCTCTTAGGCTTGTTCACCTCGATACCCAAGACCTAGAACAGTCACTTGATTGGCTGATTGATCATAGATGCATCGGTCACATGAGAAACCCACTGAGTCTGGTCATTATAATTTTTGCAACCAGCAGGGTCAGATGTGACATCTGCCTTTTTAGCTCGAGTGGCTCTGTGGCTGTGAGGGACAAGAGATTCCCGTTTGCTGTGGTAGAAGCTTTGTGGCTCTCGAACCTCAACATCTGCTGAGACATTAAAGCCCTAGGTTTGTCTTTATTTCTTCTGTGAACGCACCAGTGTGTTCAGAAGCAGCTGCACAAACAGAGCCTTTATATTCATCATCCCCGTCAGCACAGTCATTTCCATCCTCCCCTTGGTCTCCTCGAGCCTTGCCTTCTATGTGCACTTTATCCCAAGCAGCCAGCAGTGATACCTGAAGTGACCACGTGCCCTGCATGCCCTGGACCACTGGCCGCCCCTTGCCCACTGCACCCCGCCCCCCTTCCCCCCGCCCCCCGCCGCCGTGAAGTCAGCTCAGACAGCCAATCCAGAGCTCTGTCTCTGAATCAGTTTCTTGGGGCTATTTTAGGAGCGGAGCATTAGTGGAGTTGGGAAGCAAAAACAACTCTAGTGTTTTTAAACCGAGGGAACTGGACACAGGAAATTGGTAACAAAGGCCTTGGAACAGTGGAAGCGCACACAGGGGGCCGAGGTACTCAAAGCCTGGTCCTTTTAGAGCCACTCTGCCACTCGAGCTGGGCGCCCAGGGAACACGGAGTCCTCAGAGCCCACGTCTGCTGAGGCTGCTGCTGGACCTGGCTGCCAGGGCAGGGGCCCGGGAGCCCTCCCTCGCTCCTGCCATTGCTGCTGCCACCACGATGATTGCTTTTGTCATTGCTGTCACTGCCCTTGCTGCTGCTGCTGCCCCTAGAACCACAAAAAAGATGGCTTCTCCCTTCCTCCTACTTTCCAGGCTCTTCCTAGTGGTGATGGGGCAAATTTGACCCAGGACACAGCAGGACTCTGGGTGGAGCTCGTATTTTTAGCAACAACGCCTATGACCATCGTAAGCCAGAAATAGACATTCTCCCACTTCTTCGGGCTGCTGAAGTGGTAATGGATAGCCGGAGGGAGGATGAGGACCCACGGGGCCTACCTGCGTTCATACCTGCCAGGCTGTCTCCGTGCTGCGGGCTGAATGAACAAAAGGGTATCGATCTCCACAAATGCAAGGTTTCCTAACAATTGCAGACATTCCGGCTCCTCTGGCAACTTGACAAATGACTGGGGAAGAACACACAGGGCCCTGTAATCCTGCATTGACCTGAAAACAATGCCAGAGGTGTCCGGTGTTAAGACATGCTCCCTTTCCCTTCTCTTTCTTGGGCTTTGCCTGGTAATTGCTCCAGAAATATCCTAAGAGAGGCAGTGCTGAAAGTGACCTAGATCCCCAGAATCACTGGATTCCAGGGCTGGAGGGGTGGGCGGCCTCAGATCGGAAGGAGGGTCTCCTCTGGTTCCTCCGACTGACCATTGAGTCCAACTGAAGTTTGTCAGAATTCAGATGTGTTTCGATGTCGTCTCAGAGTTGGGTAATGATTGTTCATTTATCACTACGTCCCCACAGGATTGCGTTTTCTATCCATGTTGATCATGCAGTGCTTGCTCTTCTGGAAGGAAAATCCTTAGCTAGGAAATGGCGGTGGTTTCCAGCTATTTCTCAGGCTATCCAAGTGGGATTTAGTAGAACTCCATCTGTCCATCCATCCTTCCATCCATCCATCCCAATAGCCATATATCCTATGAACCATCCATTCACCAAGCCTATTTTGAACACCTGCACTGATCACCCTCCATCAGACTGTCAGTGAGGTCCCATCGCTGATGGAGGGCAGCATGATTGCCCTTGGCGTGCTGTAATGATGCAGCTCTCAAACATTCCTCCGGGAGAACTGGAACACACCAATGGAAACAAATGCACTGGCCAGGTAATATGTCAGGCATCTGCCAATTAAGGGGGGGAAGGGTAATTTAAAAAAGGAAGACGGAATGGGGGTGTTATAGACAGGAGCAATCAAGGCACTAGAGACAGACAAAGGCTAAATGCATGCATCACCAATTAAAGGCAAAGGGTGAAGACTGCAGCCAGATGGCAGAATAAAGCCGAGGACCAGGCCCAGATCTGAATGATCAGAGTAGCAGTGTCCCTGCGGAGGTCCAATTCTCAATTTTGTCAGGTCTGCTACTCCAAGGTCAGGGTCTTGAGTGGGGCAGAGTAACATCCTGAGATATGCAATGGGGACATCTGGGTGGATTAAGTATTGAATCTCTAGATCGCTTTGACCCTCTGGGCCCACAAAAGTAACCCACCCCTCTCTGTGAAAGGCCAGCACTCCCTTTTACTTCAAGATGGTGCCAGCAGGGTTGGGCCCTAACATAGCCTGGCTGGGGAGGTAAGGGGCAGCTGAGGGAGGAAAGTCTGGTCCCTAAAGGAGCCACACGAGTACTTGTTGGCAGGAGCTGGGAGACGGTGCGATGTGCTGCTAGAATGGTTCTTGGAAGCTTGGGAAAAGCGATGGGTCATGTTAACGGAAGTGGAAATGTCGGAAATGCTGTGGCAGACAGTGAGAGAAGGGACCAAGAGGCTCAGGGAAGTGGGCACGCTAGAGTGGAAACACTGTCTAAAGCTGGAAACTCACCAAGGACTGCATTTGGTGGGCAGATCTGAGAGCACTGTTACCAGAGCACTAAGGTAGGAAGAGAAGGCGCGCCAGCATCGCCGAGACGCTCAGCGGTGACTCCTCCACAGGCCAGAGCTGATGTTAGGAGATGCTACCACGGAACCGAGTTCTCTTACAGAAATGGAGATGGTAGACTCCCCAAATCACAGCGGCCAGGAGACAGCACTTATTTGTCAAAGCAAGACGGAGCCTGGTTATTGTTGTAATGAGAGGCAAGGTTGGAGTGGTAGCCACGGGGACCAGACACTTCAGATGGCTTACAGAACACGCGGCAAGATCCCTAGGGGCGGGACAGACGGGTGCCACGGATGTTGCTCAATAAACACAACCAAAGCAATCCAGGATGGGTGACCCCGAGGCTGGGGCCACTGTCACGGTTTAAAAAGTCAGAATCTGTTGCCTGCTTCCCAGATAGGAGCCAGTGTTCAGACCCAAAACTGATGGAAGAGGCCAGGTTGCCGTCGTCTCTGCCATCGAAGGACCCCGCAGCACCCCGGGTCCTTCCCCACTCCTTCCCCAAAGCGACCGATTGCCATTTACGCGAGTCACTAACTGTGTACTGGGGGAAGGACATGTTCTAACATTTCAATGCAAGCTCAGTACACAGTCGGAGTTGCAATTGATTCTTTGGGACCCAAAGTGTTGCCAGGGCTCTGTAAGACTGGGGGAGCAAATGGAAGCCAGGTAATAAACGCAGGCCTGGCCCGTTCTGGCTCACAGCATCCATTACAAAGTGGCACTCGGCGGCCAATTAGGCGGAATGACTTGGCCACTTGATATCAGCCATCCTTTTTCATTGGCCACGTCAGTGCTAGCCGGCAGTAAGAGCGCGTGTCTTTGTAGAGAACTGAAAGACAGTAACTAAAAGTTGGTCTGCTTTTTACCATCACCGCGTGCTGGCAATTCTAAACATGCGGTAAAATGCTCTTCCTCCCCCCAGCAAGCTACTCCCACCACTCCCCCCTCCCCCCTTCATGAGCCTCTGGTGTGTAAGGGTTCGGGAAGATGAGTACAGCCCACTTTGTAAGCAGCCACGGGGGTGAGATGCGGGGAGGATCCTGTGAAAGGATGCTTTGAAGAAGACAATTTCTCCTGCTTCACGCTCTCATTTGGACCCAGTGCTGCAGCTCCTGAAAGACGGCAGTCTCCTTTCAGCTTTTGAAGTCAGTTAATTATCCTGCTGTGAGCTAGTCAAGTAATTAACAAATGTTAACATTTGCACGTCGTTTTATTTAAGAAATAAGTGTCTTTGAATGAAAAAGTGCCTGCCAGCTTCCCCATTAATTACCAGAGTACTGAAACACTTTGCAAGGTGGCACCGAAAGTACCTTGGTTAAATGAACCATCCTTCGTCTCTTGCCAGTATGAGTCACGGTGCCATCTTTGCTGGCAATTCCCACCGCCAGGCAGGTGAGGAGAAGGGAGCCCTTACCTGGCAGGGGCAGGGGCAGAGGCAGAGGCAGCTGGATTCTGTGCAGTTGGGGTGTTAGCAAACAGGTTTGCTGCAAAGGATGTTTCTATTAATAATACCTTCTGTGTTCCACCTCTTTTGTCTTTTTAAAAGAGAGATAAAAATGCTTCATTATATTGCAAAATTAACTTACTTGTGATTGGAAATGGGGGGATAGCATTGATTGGTCTGGGTGACAGCATATTTCTTAATCTTTAGGGATGGTGACTTCACAGAAGGGGTGGAATGTTGATTTTTAGGGGTTACAGATAAATTGCATTGCTGTTAAAGGAGAAAGAGAGATGATTAAAAAGTGAAGAGGTATATGTCAATGAGAGGGGAAGACTTATGAGTGGGTTGGCAGAAGGACAATGATACATTGAGACATTTTAGAGAGGGATGCATATTCGGTGTGTGTGTGTGTGTGTGTGTGTGTGTGTGTTCATTCTAGCCACGGGTAGGGTAATGAAAAAAAGAAATTGGTGGAGGGAAAAGGAGAGCAAAAGAGGTGTGGAATCAGAAAAAGTCCAAAGACCTTTAAGATCCTTAGGATTGGCGGCCATTAATCCAGGCTCAGTCCACGGGTCCATGTTAAGCATCTCCTGTGGCTGCAGCAACCAGGCACCATGGATAGCACAGATGTGGTGTCTGGAAAGGGAGCTAGACTTTGAGGTTTCTTTCCATTCTAGGATTGGACAGACAGGTGTTTATTGAAGAGAGCCAGATGGTTCAAGGGAGTTTCTAACTTTATACTGTTGGGTACCAGGTTGCAAACTAAATTTAGGCTCTGGCTGTCAGCTCTCCTGTTTGGCCCTGGATTGAGAATAGCCTCTTGCTTACCAGCCATCTGGTCCCCCCAAGTCTCTGCTGCCGAATGACGTCTTCCTATAGAAAGGAGGGGACCTCAAACAAAATCTATAGGATGAAAGTGTGTTTTTCCCACAGGGATCTCCCCATGGGATCCTAGAGAGGAAGGGGGTCCCACATTGAAAGGGTCCAGAGGATGGGAGTCATATTTATGTTATTGATGTTTGATTTCATTGGGTGGGCTCCCTGGAGAAGTCACATGGGGAGGTGTGCCCTATATGGGGCAGTCCATGCTGGTGCTTCTAGATTTTTGCTTTCTTGAAACTCTCTCTTCTCTACACGCATACTCTGGTACTGAGTGTCCATAACGTAGCATCAATAAACGTTCACATGTGCCTGCTGTGCGCAAGGCACTGGTGGCACAAAGTGGCAGGAGAAATGGCCACCACCAGTTAGGAACATACCTCTGGTTTTCTAAGGCGACAGCAGAGAATGATGTAGCCTGAACCATGACACTGATTATTTTTAGGAAAAGAATCCATTATTATTTCTGTCAGGACCGTCTCTGGACAGAAGGCTGTAACCAGGGCGTGGAGAGACTTCAAGACAAATCACAGTATAAACTTTCTCTGCTTCCCATTCTCAACTCCTGTCCCTGACGAACCAGCATTTTTATCCTCGTGAGATCAGGCCAAAGCGAATGTCAAGGGCCCATTGGAAGAAGGTAGGAAGTCACCAAATGGACCCATGTGGCCAGAGGCTGAATAGAATTAAGAGGAGACGTTACCACTTGGTTCTCTGGGAAGTCTAGAGTTAATTGGGGCGGGGGGGGGGGGGGTGCACGTGGATGTGTGAGCATCAGGCCCTTCCTTCTAAGCACAGATGTAGAGCCACCTCCCTGCACACCTCCCTGCACTGCACCTGCTGCCTGGCCCACGCGCCTGGGTGGCACCTGCACAGGATGCCTCTGACTGCCAGGAGGAAAACTTAGAGTTGAAAGAAAACCCGCCTGGTGGCTATGGCTCAGTGGTTCCGGACAGGTCTCTGGTGAGGAGAGCCCGCAGCAGCCGAGGTGCTGGACAGGGAGGGTGGATGGTGGACTAAACAAGTGGTGGACACATCGCCCCCCGCATCAGGGTCCTCTTGAGTCACATCTTACAAATGCCCCTGAGGCTGTGTCTGAGCAGATTTGGAGCTGAAAAGTCCAGTTGACCTAATTTGTCAAAGGTCTTCTCAGGAGCAACAGGTAGGCTATGACACTGGTGATCCTTCCCCAAGAATGGTTTTGCGATGCTTGGGGGCTCCTCTTAAATACAACAGGGGTCGTGTGTGTGTGTGTGTGTGTGTGTGTGTGTGTGTGTGTGTGTGTAGGGACAGCAGACCTGAGCATATGTGTGTGCACTGAGGGGGAACTCGGTGCAAACGGTTTTTTCTTGCAGAAATTTTAAACAAATCTCATCATTGCAGCTTCAGTTTTTATTGTCCAGCTGCATACCTGAGTCCCTGTCATGTCACAGCAACTCCTCTCAGCCTGCATCATAGGTGCAGCCACGTGGGAGACAGAGGCTCGGTGCCTGAGTCCTGAGGCTCCCTCCGCTCTTACAGCTGAGGCTGTGAGCGTTTCCCGGGCTTGTCCAGGGGGCTTACGGCCCAGCGATGGCGAACCTTTGGAGCTCGGCGTGTCAGCATTTTGAAAAACCCTAACTTTGCTCTGGTGCCGTGTCACATATAGAAATTTTTTGATCTTTGCAACCATAGTAAAACAAAGACTTATATTTTTGACATATTTATTTTATATATTTAAATGCCATTGAATAAAGAAAAATCAACCACAAAAATGAGTACTTGTGTCACCTCTGACACGCATGTCATAGGTTTGCCATCACTGGCTCACGCCATGGAGAGCGCAACCCCAGCACTGACTCCTGCCTTCTCTGTTTGCTCTCGTGCCCTGCTCCCATACACCCCCAGGCCTGGTGCTGTGTGCTCCCGTGGCCGCCCCCACTGATTTTGCCCCATCATTTATCACCTGTTTGCTTCTTTCTTTCCCTCACTGAGCTGTATTCTCCACGAGGAAGGGACTGCGTTTACTTTCCCCAGCACAGAGCCTGGCTTACAGCAGGTGCTCAATCCTTGAGCGAATTAATGAACCCTTTCGGTTGTCATTTGCTTCCCTGACACTGCTGAGGTCTGGCCAGCTCACCTTCTTTTGCTCATTCCCTCCCTCCCTCCCTCCCTCTTCCAACCACAGTGAAAGCACATCCCCTTGCCTGGCCTGGTTTTGTCTCCTCTTGGTTTTAATTAACTCAGAAATTTCTCTTGTTCGTCTCTATCTCAGACCTGGTTGCCACTTCTCTGAAGGCTCTTTGGATGAAATAATAAAAGCTGGTATGTGTGTGTGTGTCCCCTCCCCACCCAAACTCATGATGGTTTTGGAACGAGAAAAGCAGAGTTGTAGGGTCTCTTTTCCATTTTTGTGGGAGCGGAGGCTGGTGGCTGTGTTTTCTCTGCCATCTTTAACCAGCGCCCTAAAACTCGTTGAAATTAAACAGGGCCTCTTCATAGGGAAAATATTGGAAATCATGGCTCCCGCTTCCTTACTCCCTGCTTCCCCTCTGGTAAAAACCTTGAACTTCTATGTCCGAATTTCACGCGTCTCTACTATCCGCTAGTTAATCTGACTGTTCACTGGTACAAATAATAACCAGACACAGAACAAAATACTCATAGCTCTTGAGACTCCGCTAAGCCCACAGCATCGAATGTGAAGATGTCAGAGAAGTAAATTGTACCACTCTTTTGAAAACAATGCTCTGGTTTGCATCACGGGGGAAAAATAATTGTCTTCCTTATGAGCCCGTGATTCTATTATTGACTGGTTGGCTTTTTAAAGGTGACAGGCATCATTTTTCTCTTCTTGGAAGAGGATTTGTTCAGGTCATTTTCAGCTCACGTGCTTTGCTGAGGATCTTTAGGGATAACATTTGAGTCACTCAGAAACCTAGAATTGGAGAGACAGACTGTTCGGAACCAAATTACAATGGGATGAGGACTCGGGGAGCCTGCAGAGGAGGTTGCTGGAGCTGCCTGTCCGGGTGCCTTCTGACGTCTCCGGAATGAGGAGCACAGACCAGCAGCAGCTTTAAACATCTATCCGCGCAGATGGTGGGGAGGGGTGCACGAAACGGGTGGCACTGACATCAGTAACTGGGCAGAGGGGCATGGGAGAATTCAGGAAACCGGTTCTTCTCTGGGTGAGCCGTGCATTTTCATTCATAAAGGTAGCACTCTCTGGGGCTTTTCTGCTTTTATAGCTGAGGGCCTGGGGTTCCTTTCTCTCCTCTCTTTGTGCCTCCACCAGCAGGTCCTGGTTTATTGATTTCTTTTCACTGCCATTTATAGTGATGGCTGGCCAGAGCTGGCCAGGCCTTGAAGTGTGCTGGTATATTAATATAAAGTTTTAGTGGCAAGTATTTGTATATGCCTCAAAAAATACAGGAGAGACACCTGAAACCTATATGAGCCTATAAACCAATGTCACCCCAATAAATTTAATAGAACCATAAAAAATGCAGGTGGAGACAGATGTGGCTAGGTGTTCTTTTGTAGGATGTGATTGCAACAAGCATGTTACATAAAAATAGAAAAGAACAAGACATAATTCTTTTTTCATCCGGACATAGCTACAAACTATATATATTGATTTCAGAGAGAAAGGGAGAGGGAGAGAGAGGTAGAAACATCAACGATGAGAGAATCATTGATTGGCTGCCTCCTGCACACCCCACACTGGGGATCGAGCCCCCAACCCGGCGGGAATCAAACCGTGAGGTCAGTGCTCAACCACTGAGCCACACAGGCTGACTTTTAATCTACTGGTAAAATAGTGGTGATGGATATTGAAATATCTGAAGTGCAAATACCTGGGTGAATCACTGCCGAACTTCCTCCCTACTCATATGAGTCATGAAATGGAAGAAACTTTATTCACCCAGGGGCAGGATGCGTTTGGAAGGTGGATTGGGAGAAGCCTGTCGAGGTCAGGGTAGGGGACCCCAGATGACTTGCTCAGGAGGCGGAAGGTGTTCCCAAGAACTTCTGAGGAGGGCGAGTCCTGCCCTCAGAGGCCCTTGTTTTGCTGAAGACTGAGATGATCAGGTCTCTAGAGGTGGAGGTTAGAAAGCTGCCCTGTGCCTACCCTGCTCTTTTAAAAATATATATTTTATTGATTTTTTACAGAGAGGAAGGGAGAGGGATAGAGAGTTAGAAACATCGATGAGAGAGAAACATCGATCAGCTGCCTCCTGCACACTCCCCACTGGGGATGTGCCCGCAACCCAGGTACATGCCCTTGACCGGAATCGAACCTGGGACCCTTCAGTCCTCAGGCCGACGCTCTATCCACTGAGCCAAACCGGTTAGGGCTACCCTGCTCTTAACAACTGAGCATGGAACAGACTGTGGGATCTCAGAGGGAAGGTGGTGGTGGGTGGGTGGGAAGAGAGAACTTGTATGCATATATGCATAGGCACAGACAATAGGGTGGTGGAGGCCTGGGGGGCAGGGGAGGGCTATAAGGGGTCAAAGGAGATAAAAGGGGACCTCTGTAATACTTTTAACAAGAAAGTTTAAAAAAAATAAAAAATAAAAGCAACAATGGAGCAGAGGAAAATTGGAGTTGATTTTTTCATTTATCCATTATTTCAAACATCTTTGTTGAGTCCCTTCTCTCTGGTTACTGATGCATCACTGGGGTAGGCAGTATGTGCCGGGGGTAACAGTAAACACGGCACATCTTCTGGGGGGGGGGTGGGGCGGGTCGGTGGCCTCCATAAATAGATTGTGAAGAATTCAAAACTCACGCACATACATTTTTAAAAACATGAAACTTTAAAGAAACTGTTCTGGGTCACTCGAGTCTCTGCTCTGACATCCGCCCTCCATCAGACTATGTGTTTACCTCCCCCAGGCACACACAATGCGCCGTGAGAATTCTGAGGACAGAGCGAAGCTTTCGGCCATGGACAAGGTCATGAGCGACCAGAGCAGGCTTTCTGGAGTCAGGCCTTGAGGTGAGTCTGGAGGGACTGGGAGGTCCTGGGAGGGAGTGATGGATGATGGGTGTTGGGGTGAGAGGGGCCATGCCAGGTGAGGGGATGGTGTGAGTCCCCCGCAAGGGCCAAAAGCTAGCCAGCCAGCCAGCCGTGGATCCATGTGGCTGAGCTACCGAAGAGGGAGGGAGCAGGTCTGAATTGCACCTGGGGAGCAGTGGGTGAGAACCAACTGTCAACTATCTTGTTCCTTACCGGGAGCTTCTGATGGTTTTGGACATCATCAAAGAGGTGCTTTCGGGAGGTTAACTGGAGAGGCTGTGCCAGGCGGAGGTGGGTTAGACCCCTGTGGAGCACTTTAAACTGCCCAGGCCGACCCGCGCCCCCCCCCCCCCCCCAGTGGAGGTTCCATTTCAGGAGGTGTGGTGTGGAGCCCCGGAAATCCATGTTCTGATAAAGCTCTTCAACCATCTTGTTTCATCCCCTGGTTAAAAAACACACACCCTGAAACGGGAGGTGATAGCAATAGCCTACTTTCAATGTAGTGGAGCTTGGGCTCAGGGCAGTGCCGATGGGGAGGGAAAGGAAGGGCTCAACTTGAAAGGACTTTGTGAAAGGAGAATGAGGACGTGACTTGGTATTAGAGCTCTCCCTGCTCCCATACCCGTGATGCTCTGGACCGCATCCTGCATGCAGTCTGTGTACCTTCTGGATTGCTCATGCTGGGCTCCCCAACTCCTGCATGACCGCATGAGCCTCACTTGTAACCCTCAGGTGAGGGTTTAACCCTCAGGCGAGGATTTAAAAAAAATAAACAAGATCTCATTTCAAAGGTCTTTCTGGCACTCTAAGATTAATATTCTATGTTTTTTAAAAATTTACCTTTATTGTTGAAAACATTACAAATGTCCCCTTTCCCCCCTCATTAACCCCCGCTACCCCTCTCCTGCCCCACCCTCCAAGCCTACCACACTATTGTTTGTGTCCATGGGTTATGCATATATGCATATAAATTCTTTGGTTAACCTGAGATTCATCTGTCTGTTTTATGCTTCCATGTCCCTGAATCTATTTTTTTTTTTGTCAGTTCATTTTTTTTCCATTAGATTTAGTGGATAGTTTTTAAAAGAGATATTTTTTTTGTACACTGGTATCGCTGACATTACCGTCATTATTAATGTTTTAAAAACTATCTTATTAGAATTTCCGGCTCTGTTTGTATCCAATTTTCTCATTTAAAAGAGAGGCATGATAAACAGGGCAATGGCATTAGGAAAAAAAAAAAATCCTCCCATTTCTCTCGCATAGAGGCACATGACCTCCCCGAGCACTGCACGTCTGATGTGTCCTTGAACGTCCTCAGAATAATGGGACACTCAGAGACAATGCTATGCCTGGTGATACTGACGTTAGCAAGGTACTTCCTGATCTTCAACAAGCCGGATCTAAGCCTTCTTTGGGGACCAGGGGAAAAAAAAATTACTGGTTCTATCACGAGCCCTTTATGCCAGAACAAGGCAATGTTTCATTAAAAGGAAGAGAAAAAGTGCTGATATCAGCCCTTCCTTTTCGGGGAGCTGATCCTTTTTGTCATGGAACAAAGACTGGGGAAAATGTTCACATGGTAGTCATCAGGATGGCAGAACTCACATCTGATGAACAGGCGTACTTATCATTTGATGATGATTATTATTTTGGCCGTACATGATTCAGCATTTTGATTTGCAGCGACCATTTTGGAAAAAACAAAGCATTTCTCAGTAGCGACGCGTTTCTTTGGACTGTTCCGAGTTTGCGGCCTCGTTGACTGGCTGTGTGTTGTTTCCCTCAGCCTCCGTGTAAGCGGAGGACACGGGGGTCTCAGAAATGTCCCTGTGGGTTGGCCTGGCAGGAAGTCTATGAGGATAGGACCCAGGGCCATGTCTGGGAATGGGAAGGACTCAGCTGCACCCGCTAACATCAGTCTCAAGAGGTCAGGGGCCGAAACCAGTTTGGCTCAGTGGATAGAGCGTCGGCCTGCGGACTGAAAGGTCCCAGGTTCGATTCCGGTCAAGGGCATGTACCTGGGTTACGGGCACATCCCCAGTGGGAGATGTGCAGGAGGCAGCTGATCGATGTTTCTCTCTCATCGATGTTTCTAACTCTCTATCTCTCTCCCTTCCTCTCTGTAAAAAATCAATAAAATATATTTAAAAAAAAAAAAAGAGGTCAGGGAAGAGCCCCAACCATGCTGGCTTCCCCCCCCGAATCTGGTACAGACCAACCAAGTGTTAATCTGTATGACAACACCGGAAGCACACTGTTTTCAACCTGAGTCACCCGTCTACTTCCTTCCTATGAAAATCCCAGCTCCCTGGCTATCGATCAAGCCCCCTTCAGGGTTCACCGCAGCTTACCTTGCCGGCCTTCCCCCCATTCTTGCAGGCGCTGCTCTCTGCCATACCTCCATGCCTTTATTCTTTTGCCCTTTGCTTATCATGCCTTTCTTGCCCATTGCCCTCAGTCACAGTCCTCCTCAGTGACTTTTCAAGGCCTGACTCAATGTCACCTCTATCACGAAGCCTTCCAGACCCCCACAGTCATGCGACACACATAACGAGCACCTGCCATATGCCAGGCATGCTGCTGATGCTGTAAATACAGACGCATACGACAGTCCCTTCAGGGGTCTGCATATGTGCTTCTGTAGCCCCCGCAGCCGTGTGCCAGGTAGAGTCCTGGCAAAATTAAACCGAAGCGCAGCTCTTTCATTCCTAAAAGTCCCCCGTTTCCGTTGTCACACACCGAATCCGTGACTCAAGGGTGGAGGAATGGGTGAAGTGATATTGGGATTTATTATATAAGAAATATACATTTGGTCTTCATCCGCGATTTCTGGCTCACAGGCCCCAACCCCTTGGCATTTCCTGAGTGATGAGAGAGCAATGGGAGCATCTTTTGTTACAATGTTTGTTTCTTTTCCTTAGTTCCTGAAATAGCTTCTAAGCCATCAAGGTGAAATGGAGATCTTGTTCATGACAAGCCCTTTCAACCACACCTGAGTTTATGGCGATGCGGTGACTTTCGGAAAGCCCCTGGGTAACTTAAGGAGGAGGGCAGGCTTCTTGGGCCATGGAACCTACTGGAAACCTCTGCCTTCAATTCTCAGGGGGATTTCGCAGTAAGCCTTGGGCCAAGCCGCCAGCTTCTCCCTGACCCACTTTTTGGGGAACCATTTTCCAGGGGATCAACTTTCCAGATCTCCGTGAGAATTGATTAAAAAGTCTGAGCGCCGGAGATGAAAGTGGCTGAGCGAGCACAATTATTGCTGTTCAGAAACCCCACAATGCACTCGTCGAAACCTCCTTTTCCCAGTTTGGATCTGCTATCGCTTCACCTTGGCCTGGACGTTAGGGCAGCTGAGGAGTTCTACGGGGCAAAAGCTCAGGACGTTGCTGTCCACAGGCTCTGTGGCAGGTCACTGAATTCCCAGCATGCTCTAGGGCACTCGGAGGTATAACTCATCAGCATTATTAGACTTCTACACTCTGAGTAGAAATAATGGCTTATTCTCCTCAGACGAGAGGGAATATACAGGATTCAGTGAAATAGGCGTCGCCTGCCTTTCCGTGTGCAGGTGAAAGTGAGTTTGTCCTGGGCGAGCTCTGGGCTGCGGCCTCTTTTCGAAGCCGACTCTCGGAGGGTTTGGGTTGGGCTGCTCGCCTGATTGCTTGGCGACACTTGGACACTGTTCTCTCTGATGGCTAATCTGTAGGCTAAAGTGATATCTCTTCCCCAAACTCAAGTTTCGGGGAGGAGAAATGATTTAAAATTCAGAACGTGCACATACACAGCTGCCCAGACCCCAGGAAGGGACTCCCTTTGGGGGTGGGGGGAGTAGGGGATGGCTCTCCAGCTGCTCCCACGTGCGGGCTTGCCAGTGGGACCTAACTGTTCACCTGGGAGATCTGAGTATGACCAGTGTATCAGAATATTTGCTTTTTTTTAAAAAAAAAACACATGTTTTTATTGATTTCAGAGAGGAAGGGAGAGAGAGATAGAAACATCATTGATGAGAGAGAATTATCGATCAGCTGCCTCCTGTACGCCCCACACTAGGGATTGAGCCTGCAACATGGGCATGTGCCCTGGCCAGGAATTAAATTGTGATCTCCTGGTTCATAGGTCCATGTTCAACCACTGAGCCACGCCAGCCAGGCTCAGAGTATTTGCTTTTAAATCTTAACACAACACTTGGCATTGGGTACATCATGAATACATGTTTGCCGAATAAATGGATAAATAATTGAAGCCCAAATTCCACCATCTGACCTTATAAAAGACTAGAGGCCCAATGCACGAAATTCGTGCAAGAGTAGGCCTTCCTTCCCCCGGCTGCCAGCACCGGCTTCCCTCTGGCACCTGGGACCCAGGCTTCCCTCGCAGCCCCGGCTTTGTCTGGGAGGATGTCCGGTCTAATTAGATATTATGCTTTTATTATTACTATAGATTTTTGGATTAATGGTTCTCGTGGTTTCCCCCTATAACGTACTACCCTCTTGCTGCCACTGCTCTCGTTTATCCATGAGCACGGGGTTACGCGGGCCCCAGAGGCTCCCTTTCCATGCTGCTGGCCCACCCCTCTCTGCCCCTCCCAGGGGACGGGCCCTGGCTGAGGTTGTGACAGCCGGTCAGGAGCCTGGCGGCACTGCTGGGGCTTCATGCATTGCATTTTCCTGTCAGATTTGCAGGTCTCGCTGCAGAGACATCCCCTTCCCTAGAGTTAATGCAAAGAATCATGACGTGGGAGGCAAATTGGAAAAGGTAGACGGGAACTCCTTGAAGTCTCTAGAATTTAATCCAGGTTGGCGTTCAGGGCCCCCAAGCCTATCTTTTACTATCATCTCATTCCTGTGTCAACTCAGAGCCGAACAGACTGCTCAGTGAGCAATGAAGTAGCATGTGCATCTGCACCCTGCCCCCCTTCCTTTCCCTTCCCTGAATCCTACCTGCTCTTCCAGGCGTGGTTTCTGTCAGCTTTCCCCTCTTTCCCCGCCACCGATCTCGCTGAACCGTGGAGTCATCGATAATGGGCACGACTCTGGGCCATGCGTCCAGGCCCCTTGTGAAGTGTGGGCTCTGGGAACCAGCTCTGTGATCACGTTGTCTGGGTGTGAATCCCGACCCTTCCATTTACTAGTGGCGTGTCCTTGGCGAAGTTGCCCAGCGTCTCTGTACCTCTGGGCCTTACCAATGGTCCATGTGAGAAGCTGGGACTCACTGGGGAGTTGGATTTCTTGGAAGCTTGTTTCAAAGGCTCTAGAGAGACCATAGACTAATCAGGCCCAACTATATTGGCATCCACTCCTTGCCCTGCACGCCAGGACATAAAGGTTGGCGCGGTCCCCATTGGCAAGCTTATGTTTTATAGCTCCCAGGCACTAAACTGTGAAACAACCACTTGTCTTTGAAGAGGCTTAGCTGCCAGGTTTCTTCAGTCTGTCCAGGAAGCCGGCACCCCCAGCCTCCACCTCTGGGAGTTAGAGCTCAGGCTGTAGAGTCAGATAGATCTGGACACGAATCCTGCCATTCATTGTGTGGCCTCAGGTACGTGCCTGGCCTCTCTGAGTGTCTTCTCATTGGTAAGATGGTGATGATCACCCACCTTGTAGTGTGAGCATTAAAGGAGATAGAAGTGCCTGCCCGGGGCCTGGCACCCAGTGAGGAATCAGCCTTGGTTATTCATAACCACTGTTTCTCAACTGCCTTCCCAGAAACATGGGCATTTGCTGTCATTATCTGGTGGGCTCATCGTGTGACATCTGGTGCTCATGCAGATGAAGCTTCAAGAACTTTTTGTTCAAATGTCAAAGAGCTTCTTTCATTCAGTGTGTGCATTTGTACAGACACTCTGTGCATATATGCATGTGTGTGTACACTGTGCATGTGTGTACACTGTGTGCATGCAGACACTGTGTGCATGTGTGCATGTGTATATGTGTACAGATACTCAGTGTATATGTGCATTTGTGTACATTCTGTGCATGTGTGTACACTGTGCATGCACATATGTGTGTGTACAGACACTGTGTGCATATGTGCACAGACACTCTATATCTGTGCATGTGTGTGTACACTCTGTGCATGTGTGTACAGACACTTAGTATATGTGTGCATGTGTGTGTACAGACTGCATGTGTGCATGTGTGTGTACACGGTGTGCATGTGTGCATACAGACACTGTGTGCATGTGTACATGTGTACAGACACTCTGACCTTTATAATGCTCTCAGACCTTCTTTAAATGAACTGAGGAAACGGAGTGATTAAGTGACAGAGCCTTTAAACACTGGCATTGTGGCCGGGCACAGAGGGGTGGGAGGTAAGGAGAGCGGAACTGAATGAGCACAGAGTAGCTCTCTGGGCGTGCCGGAGCCAGGACCTGGGAGGGAAGGAAACACGGCAGTGATGTTCAGACTCCATAAAATTAGATCCAACATTAATCTTGTGAGTTACAGACTCATTAGCTGTGGGGCTGAGCTTAATAGCCTCAGATTTTCCCCAGGACGCCTGACACTGTGGTTAAGAATGGCCCGCACACTCTCGCACGTGGAGGCCCGGGAAGATATTTCACATCTGATGGAAAAGCTTAGGCTCTCTGAATTAGCAAATAGAAACATATAAATATAATGGCATCACGGAGTTATCCTGTTCTTTATGGCGCCAGTCCTGTCTACGGAGGCATTTGCTGCCAGTATTTTAGGAGGATAAAGGGCCCAGTCGAGGAGCTGGGTTTTAGACTGGCATTTGGGAGGCTGGTGGGCATTTCAAACTTCCAGCATGCACCACTCAGCTGCCCCTAAATGCTCAGCAGTTTCTGAGTGAGACCAGTTCCCCTGACAGGACAGCTGCCTCTTCAGCAGTCCTGTTAAAATAGATGCCACGCCTCCAGCTGTGGAAGGAGCCAGGGCCCAGAACGAAATGGGGCGTCTCTAACGAAGGCTCATTGTTTGTGATCTGTTGACAGTGCCTGCCTAGCGGTGCTAATAATAGGAAAATCACTTAATTTCCGCAGAAGGCAGCACTCGTGGGAATATGACATTAAGACGAGTTAGGAACACAAGCAGGAAGCTGCGTCCCATTACTCTGCCTCCCTCACCCAAGGACTCTCTGAGATCGGCACTTCTGTGGTTAGAGACCCTCCTCTGTCTCCCCCCCCCTCCACTTCTTTGATGAAAATGTGGCTTCCACCTTTGCCTTTTCCTGCTTGCACAGGTCACGCTGGCTCTTACCTGGCTTTCATGTCAGAACTGATGCACATTGCAGGAACGGGAGAGGTGAACTTACTTATGGAAAGCCAGCACAGCTTGAAAGTGGGAATTTCAGCCCAAAGCTTCTGACTAGCTTGCCATCTGATTCAATTTAGTAGAAAATATGTCTGTTGAATACACATGATGTCAGGAGCCTTGTGCTAGCTGCCTCCATGACATTTACACTCTTCTGTTGTTGTTCTTATCAAAGTCATGGTTGGCTCCGTGCAACTCTGTTAGATTCTGAGCGCCTTCCAGGTTGGGCTCTGCCCTGCTTATACATGTGCCTACAGAGTAGTAAGTGCTCTGAAGTAGTAAGTGAAAGGTAGGCATGGTCCTTGTCTGCATTTTCTCATCATCCAGTGGGGCAACTTGTGTAAGTCAACTGCAGTACCAGTTAGACTGCAACAACTGCATCCATCCATCAACTTATCCACCTGTCCGTATATCTATCCATCCACCCATCCATCCACTCATCCATCTGTCCATCCATCCATCTACCCACTCATCTATTCATCCATCCATCCACTCATCCATCCATCCATCCATCCATCCATCCATCCATCCATCCATCCACCCATCTACCCACTCATCTATTCATCCATCCATCCATCCATCCACTCATCCATCCATCCATCCATCCATCCATCCTTCCATCCATCTACTCACTCATCTATTCATCCATCTATCCATCCATCCATCCATCCATCCATCCATCCATCCATCCATCCACTCATCCATCCATCCATCCATCCACTCATCCATCCATCCATCCATCCATCCATCCATCCATCCTTCCATCCATCTACTCACTCATCTATTCATCCATCCATCCATCAATCCATCCATCCATCCATCAAACACATATTGAGCACCTATTATATGCCAGACACAGTGAGGATAGCTATGATTCAAAGACAAATAAGAAAGAGTCTCTAATGTCAAGGGCTTCCCAGTTTGTAGAGGGAGATAGACATGTAAAGAGTTGAGTTATAAGACAGGGTGGTATTCCACTTAAGTAAGATATCTACAGTAGTCAGATTCATCGAGAAAGAAAGTAGAATGGCGGTGTGTAGGGGCTGAGGAAGGGGAAATGGGGACTTACTGTTTAATAGGTACAGAGTTTGAATTTCTGGAAATAAATGATGGTGATGGTTGCACAACAATGTGAATATGCTTAATACCACTGCACCTAAAAATGATTAAAGTGGTAAATTTTATGTCATGTATATTTTACCATAAAACCCCCCAAACAAACAGGGTAGTAACTGCTGTACAGCCCAGGGACCAGTGACCCCTGGAGCCCAAGCCTGGCCCAGCTGGCCGGACACTGCAGCCTGCCTCACCCCCAGACCTTTATGTCCCTGCTTGTCTGGAGGAGTTGTTGGGAGGCTTTAGGAATGAGAGCAAATGGAGGTACAGGATCTGGAGGCACGTTTTACCTATAAGCGCTGGGACAGTTTGCTTCATTACACACGTCCCCTTTCCAGAAGCCATGTGTTCTGTCCACAGTGGGGGCCAAACTAAAGGGGTCATTTGGTGAATGAAGAGCATTCGTAGTTGCCTGTCACTGCCTAACAAAGAGCCCCCAAGCTTGGTTGCTTAAAGCAACAGCCACCCTTTATTTGCTCATGACTCAGTTCTGGGCTGGGCTTAGCTGGGTGCTACCTCAGCTCCATGTGGCACTGGCTGCACTTACCTGTGGGTTTGGGGCTGGAAGAGCCGATCAACATGCCCCCCCCCCCCCCCGCCCATGTATGGCGCCCCAGGTGCATGATGGGGAGAGCTGGGGCTGGCTGGGCCTCCTGTCCTCATGGAACATCATACTTAATGAGTCGGATTGATTTTTATTAAATTCTAATCACCTTCAATCCATGGAGATCTGCAAACATCATTTGGCAAAGTTGCAGGAATTAATAAATAGAAACCACTTAAAAATTAATTATGCTTCTTTTACATTTGCCATCAGTCATTTTACATAATTTACTAGACACTGTAATAGCTTGCTTAGGATTTATAATTTGCTTTGTTTCAAGTGGCATATCATATTCCTGTGCTGCCATATAGTTTCTTTTACTTATCTTTATATGCTAAATTACTTTTATTGATTCTTAAATTGGTTTAACAGAAACACTTATTTCTTGTAAAGCCACAGAAAGTATAGATATCACTATTAGAATATTGTTTATTAAGGCTAATTCTCAAAATTCTTTTTTAATTTTCAAAATGTTTACTCCTATTTTATGGGTTATGTTGAAGTCAGTATACATTTCTAAATTTAAAAGGTTTTGTTCTTTCAAATGCATTATTGTGTTGTTTGGATTGTTTCTCTCAATGATAATTACAATTTTTTTTTATTAAACCATGAACTTTTGGCAGAACATGATTGCTATTATGATGAATATCTAAGTCTTAACAATCAATTCTGAGCACCATCTGCATACCATATTTACATTCTTAGCATTGATGAGACACTCATAATTTTTGTTAAAATAATCAAATTATTTTGTATTGAAGAAATAAAAAGCATTGTATGATTTTGTCTGATTCTTGTGCAATGCAAAAGATGTTCAGGCAATTTGGACTTTGTATAGTAGCAGAGAGCACTTTAGGTTTTTTCCATTATTAATACTAGAGGCCCGGTGCATGAATTAATGCACAGGTGGGGCCTGGCCAGCCTGGTGGCGGGGACGCTGGAGGTTGGCCTACCAGCCCCGCCCTCGATTGGGCTGGTTGGCCAGCTGCAGTGGGCATCATAGCGACCAGTAGTTCTGGTGTTCTGGTCACAGGCTTTTTATATATATAGATCATCACTTATTCTCTGAAAACTCAGAATATTGGGGACTGATATTTAAATGAGACATTAATAAGTGTATCCACACTTGGTTGTCTTTTCTGCCAGTTTGTTTTTAATATTTTAGTTATAAATTCTTAAGTTCAGGAATGTTGAAACAGTACACTTACTACTTACACAAGAATTACAGTGCACAAATACAATAAAAGTAACAACTATGTATTACAAGTGGCATCTACATGACTTCAGTCTAGTGAGAAACCAGATGTGAACGGCCTGGTGTGCTTTGTGGTAAATGAGCACATGAGGGGCCTGTTTATCAATGGCCCTTGTGACAGCCCATGACAGCCTGGATGAATGGGCTCAATTTAGAATTTTAATTAATTATTCATTTTGCTATTGGCTACCATAATCATTATACTATTTACCAGTCAAAACAGAAATCTTCCAGTATGACCACAATCACTGCTATTATAGTAATAAATATTGGCTGGATAAATTATGAGCTGGAAAGCAGATCTCTGAAGTCAAAGGTTCTTTCTGGTTTTGGAGAGATTCTGGAAGGAGAGAGAGTGGCTTTGCCAACAGCAAGGGGAAAGCAGGAAGCGGTTTCCTGCAGACTGGAAAGAGGCTGAGGTCGGGGCTCTGGGGAGAGGCGACCCAGACCCTGCTTTGTGCCAGTGACTGTAGGGGAGGCAAGGCCTCAGGGACATGGCTGTGTGGTGCCCAGGGAGGCTGGAGCCTGGCATGGGGCTTCCTGGTTTCCAGCTAGGAGAGGGCAGGAGGTCAGAGGTGAAAGCTGGGACGTCTCAGCAGGAGCCAGTGGAGACAATGACCAAGGCAGAGGGAGGAACTGCCCAGTGCGTTGGGCTGGGGAAGCCCCCAGAACTGTGCCCGACCTCGTGCGGAGCCAGTGAAGCGGATACTGAATTCCCCGCTACCCAAGCAAGAAGGGCTGCAGTTAGATCTTAGTTATTTCAAACACAGCCCGAACCTCGACAGTGCCGCCTTAGGTGTACGAGGGCAGGCCCAGCACCACGCGGGCCTCCAGTAAACAGAGTCGTCGAGCTCTGTATAGAGCAGTGATGGCGAACCTATGACACCCGTGTCAGAGGTGACACGCGAACTCATTTTTTGGTTGATTTTTCTTTGTTAAATGGCATTTAAATAGATAAAATAAATATCAAAAATGTAAGTCTTTGTTTTACTATGGTGGCAAAGATCAAAAAATTTCTGTATGTGACACGTCCCCAGAGTTCAGTTAGGGTTTTTCAAAATGCTGGCACGCCGAGCTCACAAGGTTCGCCATCGCTGGTCTAGAGTGTCAATGGCAGACGTCCAACTTAGAAATATATATTGTTGAGTAAATTATATGCAAGAAAAAGGTTAAAGTGTCCTGGGGGGTGAGGGGTGAAGGGGACATCTTCAGGTCCTGGTTTGAACAAACCAGTGGTAAAAAGCAATTTTGGGGACCCGGGAAGTACTTTGGGCAAAACCTTTTAACCGTTGTTGAATCTGGGTGATACGTAGGTGAATGGTCACTATACTCATTTTTTTCTACACCTTTAAAAAAAACTCGCAGTGAGGTAGAGGCGGCCAAGTACCAGAGTTCCGGCCAGTGAGATGTAGGCGATCCCTGGGGAGGTCTCCCTCTGCTCTCTCCCAAAGGCATGTCTTCGTGAGCTGAAACCTCGGGGCTCTATTTTTTTTTTCCCTTCCTGTTTGCCACATGGACACGATGCCTGGAGGTGCAGCAGCCTTCTTGTGACCAAGAGAACCAAACCCACAGGCTCAGGATAGCAAGCCAGGAAGGTCAAAGGCGATGGGGACAGTAACGGTGCCATGGAGCTGCTATACCCACCCTGAACGGATTGTCCTGGTTTCCTGTCATATCAGGGGAAGAACCGCTCTACTGAAGCATGGCATAGGGTAGGAACTGTGCTCCCCTCTGAGTAATGGAATCCCTTACTTCCGTGGCTTTATCCCGGAAGACAGACGATTTAAGTAAAAGAGAGAGTGGTAAGGCGTATACCCAGAGCAGGGCTGATTGACAGGTGTGCAACCTCTACAGTTGCCCAGGCTCCTGTACTCAGGAGGGCCTCACACTCGGCTTGGCGCTCTGCTCTTGCTATCTTGAAATTCTTAATAATTTTTCAACAAAAGACAGCCCTGCGTTTTCATTTTGCGCTTTGGTGCAGCTACGTATGTAGCCGATCTTGATTAAATGCTCACCTGTTGACCGCTCTGTCAGTAGCCAGTGGATTTGCTCTAGTTTCTCCGCTTCCCACGGAAAGGGACCCAGCTTCCAACCTGGAGGCCCAGCCGCACAGTCGCAGGCACTTTGGGGCGTAGTGGATGGACAGAATCTGCAGACCTGCCTCTGAGTCTGTCATTCGCTAGGCGCAGGGCCGGCGAGCTCTCTGTAATGTCTGCCTTCCAGCTCCTACAGCCGCTGGAACCCCACCCGTGAACCGTGCGCCCAGCGCACCGCGAGGAGCGCCCATCGTCTGTTTATTTAGTGCCTATTCAGCGCGAGAGACAGGGATTCACTCCAAGCCCAAAGTGGTGGTGTCCTCCACCCGGATCTCCCATCACTTCCCAGGATGGTTCTCCTTGCTTCCCACATCTCCAGACTCACCTGAAACCCGAGTTCCGTCCGGAATGACCTTCGCTGCGTTCACTGCCCTGTAAGACATCCCTCACCCAGGAGGCAGGCTGCGTGCAGGCCAAGATGCCGGGCGCTGGGGCCCAGGGTGCGCACAGTAAGGCCTACCATTGATCGGACGTGCGCCGAGTGCCAGGCTCTGTGCTAGGCTCTTTATTTGTGTTCTCACTTAAGCCTTTAAGTGGGTTTGTAGTGTTCTTATCGCGGCTTTTCCGATGAAGAACCCGAGGTTAAGAAACGTGCAGCTACCTAGGGGTCTGACTCCAGCAGCACGTGCTTGGGACAGTTCCACTCCACCAACACCGGGACCGCGGAGCCCTCGCTGCTGCCTCTTCAGCCCAGAACAGGGCAGGCGCTCGGTTCCCATCCCAAGGTCAGAGGCGGGGAAAGGGGTGGGGGGGGGGGGAGGCGAGGGAACGAGCTCCGGGAGAATTCTGCAGGGGCGGGAAGCCGCGCTGAGCACTAAGAGCATCCCAGTTTGGGAGAACCCAGCCCAGCAACCCTGGGGTCCAAGGGCCTGCCCTGGATCCCCGACCCACGCCAGACCAGCCCCCTCCGCCTCCACGTTTCCGACTCGGGCGACGCTGCGAGAGCTGGGAGGGGCGGCTGACGCCTTTGGGCGCGAGGTGTACACCGTACCCTTCCGCAGCCTCCCACCTCCTCCCGACGCACGTGTTTAAAAAGTCCCCGGTCCTCCCGCCCCAGCGCAGCGCGGGCTCCTGGCGCCGCCGGCCTCCGTTTCCTGCGCGCACATCTGCCCCCGAGCGCCCCGCCGCCCACCTTCCCCAGCCCCCGCGCCGCAGTCCCCGCCCGCGGGGAGGCCGTGCTCGCCGCGCGGGAGCCGAGGGTGGGGCGCCGCGAGGGAGGGGACCCCCGGCGAGCAGCATCCGTGCGCGCAGCGGCCGAGGCGGCGGCAGCAGCAGGTGGAATGGGCTCCGCGGCCAGCAGTTCTCGTCCTTGAGATCCCGCACGACAGCCACTCTGCGGGGCTGGGGCCCGTGCCCTCCCCAGTCCGGTCCCTAGTTTCGGGGAACTTCGGTGACCGAGGCCGGCCGGCCAGGGCCGCAGCTGGGGTCCCGGGGGCGCACAGCAGCCCTGGCCGCGGCGTTCGGAGCTCAGGTCCGAGGGGCCCTGGCTCTCCGGCGCCCCGAGGAGCTGCTGTTTGGGGGAAGCCGTGCGGGCTCCGGGGTTCGGGGGGAGCTGGAGCGCGCCCGCCCCCGCCCCTGGACGTGGGAGGGTCCTGAGCGGCGCTCGCCTCCCCGCTTCAGCTTCGGAGCGGACAGCGCCGGGCTCTTCCCGGCGTCGGGAGCCCGCGCCACCCTCGCACCCCGCGCCGCGCTGGTCCGGAGGGGTCCGCTGGCCGGCAGCCATCTGCAGGACTTCTCCGCGGATCTGATCTCGGACACTGGGAGACAGTTCCCGCCAACGACGCTCGGGGCACCTGGCCCTGCCCGTGCGGGCGGGCTGGCCTCCCGGGTCGCCGGCGCCTGTGGCTTCGCTGACCTGGAGTCTCCGCGTGGCGCGCCGCCTCCCAGCCGCTGGCCTGCCGGGGAGGGTGCCGGCGCGGCTCCCTTCTGGTCCGGTCTGGAGGGAGCGCGGCCGCTGAGGGGGACCTTGGCCTTCTAGGGGCATCGCTGTGTGTGGCGGGATTGGGTGCAGGCGGTCCGGCCGCCGGCCATGGCCTTCACTTTCGCCGCTTTCTGCTACATGCTCTCCCTGGTGCTGTGCGCTGCGCTCATCTTCTTCGCCATCTGGCACGTGAGTAACCGGCAGCGGCTTCTAACTCTTTGCTTTCGCCCCAAACGCGCTCCTGTCCGCCCCCTTCCCCAGTTTCTCTAAAATGCCATCTCACTGTCTCTACACGGTGAGTGTGGGCGGACCGGGAGGCCGGCGTGGCGCATCTGCAGGGTGAACCCTCTGTGGCTCCCTGTCCCGGCGGCGCGGGAACAGTTCGCGGCCTCCCATGGAGGCCAGGGGCCCCCGGCACGTTCTCGGTGACCTGGCCCCTGGTGGAGGCTTTGGGACCCCTGGGTTCCCGGGCAAGGCACCCTTGCCAGGGCCTGGCCAACATCTGGGGCCCCAGGAGTGGTGATGACAGCCCCCGCGCCTCCCTTCTTCCCCTGCCCCCTCCCTCCTGCCCGCAGGAGAAGCTCGGCAGTTGGGCCAGCAATTAGTCAAGTAACTATAACAACTAAACATTTAAAATGTCAGCATCTGCGGTGGCTGCGTTTAGACATAATTGGCGACAAAGTGGAGAGACTAAGGGAGTGCCTTGTAAGAAAGTAGCGAGGCAGGGCCGGGGAGGGGAAGGACCACCAGGTCATGGGGGTTGATGTGGCCGCAGAGAAAAGTGAGGAGGTGGGGGGGGGGGGGAGCAGGGATGAGTGAGGCGCAGGAAAGTCAGGCAGAGAGAGGCAGAGAGGAGCAAGTTCCCTCCTTTGCTCTTCAAGCGCTGAGCCATCCAACTCCTGACTCCCGAAGGTGCAGGTGGCAGACCATGGCGGGCAGCATCCCTAGTGGGCACCAGCTTTCCTGCCATCCCTCCAGGGGGCTCCCCCATTGAGGGTCGTCGTTCCAATGACACAGGTGTGCTGTGGGGACAGGAAATGGGCTGCTTCTGAATAGACCCAGCAAGAGAGCAGAAGCCAGGGCAAAGGAGCGCTAGTCCTCTTATCAAGGCTGCAGCACTTGGCAAGTCTGCCAACTCTACTTCCTCCTTCCACGCAGCTTACGCTCTCCGCCCTTCCCCATCAGGGAGCTGGTGGCCAGGATGGCTAAGGTCAAGCCATGTAGCAGGAGCACCCACAGTGTATAGTCTCCTGCCATTAACAGCCTTGCCCTGCCCAGCAAGTCCGGGCTCAGGGGGCAGGGGGTCCTGAGACGAATTCCCTGGGGGCGGCCTGGCCCTGGGGAGCCTTGGAGAGCACGCATGCTCTCTACGTGGGAGATGACCCAGAATCAACACCAGGAGAAAGTTGCAGGCTGGGTGAGATGCGGTGTTTAGGACAAGTGGTTTAAAATGGAACTAAGCAGCTAGAGCATCTGTTACATGGAGGAGAAGGGGCCCCGGGGAGGAGAAAGGCTTCCAACCACGTCACCTTAGGAAAGAGACCTGCCTGTCGCCTGCCACGTCTCAAACGTGAGAAAGTGGACCTGGCTGATCTCTAAGCTTTCCCTTCTGTCTAAGGTGGTGTAAGTCCATGAGCCAGTTGAGTTAGGGATCGGAGGGTGAGAGAGAAGGAGTCAGACACAGGAATTTCCTGGCGGATCAAAAATCCTTGGAGTGAGAAGTCATGGGATTCGGCTCCCTCTCTTTCTCGGCCCTGGAATTCTGGGTCTCATCTATGGCGGGGCGTTGAGCCTCACAGCTGCTGACAGTTGTTAAGGAAATACAGGGGCGCAGGGCAGATCAGTGTGGCAGACTCTCGCTCATGTGATTCAAAGGAGCTTCCTCTGCTCCTTGGGATTTGACAAGTGACCTGCCTTCCAGGGAGCTAACCACAGCACCCCCTTTTCCCAGAATAACTTCACGGGCTATTTCTTGATGCGTTTGCCTTGGCCAGAGGCGGGCAGGGACCAGAGAACTCCATCAAGCTGTCAGGCATGGAGTTCTCTGAACTGGCTCCTGGAGCAGGGCAGATAACCAGAAGGCATAATTGCCTCTCACTCGGGGGCAGATGATAAATAATTGGAGAGCAGGTTGATTCAATGGACTGCTTGTGCCGTGGTTGACTAATAGACATCCGAACCCAAACCGGGCATGGATGGCCCTGATCCCACGTTGGCCCCTGCTCTCCAGGTCTCCAGCGTTCGCCCCCTGGTCCAGGGGAAGCTGAATGGTCAGAACCCAAGGCTGGGTCAGGTCCTGGCACCCAGTGGAGGTGGCAAGATTCCAGCATCTAAGAATAAAAAAATTTGTGCTCGTGGAATCCAAATGCCAATGACACTTCCCAAGTCTCAGCCCCCCTTCCTTTCCGAGTCTTTTCCTTCTCCCTCTCCCAATAGAGCCGCCGGAAACCATGATTGGGTTCCTGACTCTCGGAAGGGAAAGCCTGAGGCGCATCGATCTCAATGCACAGTGTATGTGGGGATATTGGTTACACGGTGACATTATTTCACCCAAAATCTAGGAGAAGGAGTTCTGTATTAGGCTCTGCGCTTGCTTACTTCCCAGCTCCCTGTAGTCCATGGATGCCCGGGTTCTTGTTCCAGCATCTAGAAGGGTTCAGGAAACCTGGAGAAGGGCTGTGTGTAACTTACTAAAGAGTCCAGGGACGAAGCATAACTTTGAAAGGCATTTGGGGGTCAGAGGAGCCTAGCTAAAGAAACTAAGATCTCCTCGTCTCAGGACCCCATGCTTTTTATTAACACACATTGTCCTGCGGCGAGGCAGAGATACACACTTCAAAGGGTCAGGTTTCATTTACAGAGTCCACTGTCAGATTGGAAGAATTAGCCTTCGGCTGTTCAGGCGTTTGGCCAGTAGGAGGCAATAACATGTAGATTACGATGCCTTGAGCTGTCTGGCAGCAAGCAATCATCCCTTTTCAGGTTTGGGGAAATGGCCTCACCACTCCAGATGATTCAGCCCTTGCTGACGTGCTGGAATTGGCTCCCGGCACATGGATAATTCTTGATGTGATGAGCCATATTGATTGCTTAGCATGTATTGACATCCCAAATAAGGAATTGGGCACTCGACAACATACAGCAATTAAAAGGCCTTCCCCCTGCCATGCCTAGGCTGTAAGATGAAGATGGCACGTTTTTCTTATTTAATTGCACATTCCTACTTAGGGGTAATACTAGTAGCTGCTATGCATTGAGTGTCTGCAGTAGGCGAGTTCTAGGCTCTTAAGAACCTCTCCGATAGACTTCCAGCTGATAACCTCTCTCTTCTTCCCACTAAGGGCCTGGGAGCGAAGATGGATATGGCCAGCCTTAAGCACAACATTTTTTTCAGGGCTTGTTGTTTACTTTGCAGATTTATCTTCATTTGTTTTCAAATGAAAGTGTTTCAGATTACCAATTAATCTCTTTTATATCAGCCACTATCTTTGAGTACAGTTGTCACATTTCAAAGGTGCAGCATAAAACTGAGTTGGGTGTGTGTGTGTGTGTGTGGCTTTGCATACCTTCAGGCACATGGCCTTCTATTGTCCAGGCAGCTCAGTTAGTCCTCACAACTGCCTTTTATAGATGAGGAAACTGTGGATCAGAGAGGTTCTGAAACTTGCCCAAGGTTGCACAGCTGGTGTGTGTGGGAACTGGAATTTAAGCGGAGTTTGAGACTCTTATGCCCATGTCCTTTTTCTAAGTCTAGTAACTGTCATTGGATTGTTTAACTCTGATAATAGCGGGTAATGTCTTCATCCAAAGGATAGAAACTTTTCTCTGTATAAAGAAAATATTTGGAGTTGAAACAACAAGAAGATACTAAAACACACTCCATGTCCTTTTTTTAAAAGAGGACATTCTATTTCATTTTCTCAAAATTACTTTTTCTGCTTATACAAGGATATAGGTCCATTGCTCAAAAAATTGAAAATACAGGGACATATAATGGAACAAAATCACCACTAATCTTATCATCCAGACAAGATTTGGGTGTCTTCTCTTCCAGTCATTGTGTGTGCGCGCGCACTTCTAAAAATTGCATGTGGGTGTTTGGAAGAAAAAAACGTTCTAATGGTTTTCAGATGTGAAGTGGGGTCTGTTTCCAGCCAACACGAAATGAACAGTGTTTCCGGGAAGAGCGCTCAGCCCAGCTTGGCCTGATTGCAGGTTGTTTATATGCACACAGATGAAACCATCCTTTGCAAAGATGCATGACCAGTTATTCCAGGTTTTTAACTTTTAAAGTTTCTTTTAATGTCGAGTCACATTTTAACACTCCAAGTTGCGACAGCATACAAAGAAAAGAAACCCCCAACAGCAAGTCTTTGGATCCGGAGCAGCACTTGTTATGGGAGAGTTTTAATGGGTCCCAACTGATGCTAACAAGTACACACTCACTGAGCAGCGGTGCTGCAGGGCAAGAGGTCTGCGCCTCCCAGCCAGCCCCGCTCTCATAGATTCAGCCACTGGAAACCCAGCAAACTGCTCCGTTTCTCTAATTACCCATCTGGAAACAAAACATGGGTTTATGGGAAATGGTAGGATGCCTGGGGTTGACAGTAGCCTGCCTGCCTTCCTCCCACTTCTCCCTCCCTTCCTTCCTCCCACCCTCTCTTCTTTCCTTCCTTTTGCTAATCCTCACCTAAAGATATTTTTTCCCATTGAGTTTTAAAAAAATACATTTTTATTTATTTCAGAGAGGAAGGGAGAAGGAGAGAGAGATAGAAACATCGGCGATGAGAGAGAATCATTATTCGGCTACCTCCTGCACGCCCCACACTGGGATCGAGACTGCAACCCGTGCATATGCCCTGACAGGGAATCGAACCAGGGACCTCCTGGTTCATAGGTCAACGCTCAACCACTGAGCCACGCCAGCCGGGCTCACCTGCACTTCTCCTAATGGCACTTGGAATCTAATTAATTCCCATAAAGGTCACTGGAAACGTCAAGTGCACCATTAGAGCCTGAGCTGGTCTCTGAGCACCAACCCAGGGCCAAATGAGGAGGCTGGCAGGTACTGATAACTTGGCACAGGAGGAGAGGCAGCCACGAGACAGCCCTACTCAGGCTGCCGGAAAGCCAGACTACCAGCCGCTGAGAAAGATCTCTACGTCAAGAGCAAGCGGCAGACTGTGACGGAGCCACCGCCTTCCCGTGTGCTCAGCCCCACGGGATCGGGCGCTCAGCATCTGGGTTGGGACCCTCCCTGCTACAGGGCGTGGATGTTGAAGGTCAAGGGTGGGACCCCCTGGATCTCCTAGGACAGGGACTTGCGACATTTTTCCTTGCATGGCACCCAACATCTCATTACTGAAATTCCACCGCACACCAAAAAAGTTTTTCCCATCTGACAAAAAAATGGGCATCAGTCTGATTGATTCATGCTAGAAGGCTATTGTTGTGTTGGCTGTTGTCATTTTTTTTTTTAATTTTTTTTTTTTACTTGACGATCTAAGGGAAGAGAGGTCAGTGCCCCTGACAAAATAGTCAGGTACTGCATTGTCTAAAAATTCCTGCAGCACACCCGGTGAAAACCGCTGTCCTGGGACCATGGCCACATCAGAGTGGGGTTAGAGGCCTGTCGCCCGGTGGTATCGCCCTGCCCCGCCGCCATCTCAGAGCCCCAACTCCACAGCTGGGCTGCATGGCCTCCTGGGTAGGCGGATGTATTCCTCTTTCCCCGGGGAAAGACTTCTGCCCTCGTGGATCTAAATTCTACACATTCTCACACACTGTCTGGCTCGAGTCTCAGCATTGTTGTCTCAGCTCCCTGCAGCCCGTGCGTGGCACACGCGTGGGGAAGCCTGTGTGGCTCCCTGGCCTTGGGCACCGGTGACCTTGTACACAGTCTCTGAGTGAAGCAGAAGCGATGGAAGACAGGCCCCCTCCGGCCCAGGTCCCGCACCCGCAGAACATGGGAGGACACATGAGCACGCATGGAGCAGGTGGCTGGGGGCGCTCAGACCGGAGCAGCAGGAGTGAAATCACCTCTTCGGCAGGCACCTTTGGCTTTCGAACCCAGAACCTCCCAGGTCCCGCCCTTTGGGACGGGGCTCCAACCAACCGAGCCACCGGCCAGGGTTCTGTTTTTGTCCCGGCTGCGGACGGCCGTCGCTTGCAGAGGAAGCAGGCTGGCTCCCTGGGACACAATTGGGAGGATGACTTTATTTTCTAGTTTCTTTAAACGGCCTTGAGTCACCAAAACGGCTTAAAAAAACAAACCAGATTTGTAAAAATGTGATTTCACTCACACACACACACACACACACACACACACGCACACGCAATTACCGCCACAACAAAAAAATTTTCCCTAGCAATGAAAACCCCTTGCTTTCCTGGCCGTAAGTGCGGGGCTGATGAAATTTGCCTTGTTTCTGTCCGCCTGGGGTTAGGTTGGGAGGCGGGTAGGTGCGGGAGGCGGGGAGGGCCTGCGTGTCCATTTGCAGTCACCATTTGGGCTGCACGCCTTCGTGGGAGCAGTGAACCCACACATTTCCCCAACCATTGTTTGCGTCCCGCCAGCCAGGGATTGTGAATCCCTTGCTTTCCAGTTCTCGGCTTTTCCATTTGGGCCAGTGGTTCTCAACCCGTGGGTCGCGACCCCCTTGGCGGTCGAACGACCCTTTCACAGGGGTCGCCTAAGACCATCCTGCAGATCAGATATTTCCATGACGATTCATCACAGTAGCAACATGACAGTGATGAAGTAGCAACGAAAATAATGTTATGGTTGGGTCACAACATGAGGAACTGTATTTAAAGGGCCAGAAGGTTGAGAACCACTGATTTAGATTCTTTGAAGGTTTGGGCCACCCACCACCCAGAGCTCTGCCCCGCCCCCCTCCCCCTCCCCCCCACCCCCTGCCCAGCAGGTGCTCCCGCTGGCCCAGGAGAAGCCTGTGGTTGTTGGGAGTCCCTGGCATCCGAAGGTCCCAGGCCCCGGCTGCTTTCTCTGTCTCCTTCCTTCTTCCCTCCTTGCTCGGTTGCCTTGACCTCCTTTCATTCCTCTCCTTCGCAGGCGTCCTAGCTCTGCCAGAGGCTGTGCCGTGTTCCTTAGCCCAGCTGGAGGGCCAAGGGCTGGGGCGCTGCTGACACCTCCTCCCGCCCCCAGGGCCTCCAGAGCCGTGGGCTGGCATCTCCGAGCACCAGTCCTGGGGACGCTTCTGTGACTGCTGCACGTGGTCCATGTTGACTGTGGAATCCAGCTCTCCCGCCGGGGAAGGGCGCAGGGGAGGGAGGCAGAATGTTGGAGCTGACTTCCTTCTTTTCTCCTTTTTTTTTTTAAAATTTTCCTTATTGGCAACTGATTCACAAACCCTAAAAAAAGGAGCCGATAGCAACATAGCCAGCTAGCTGTAGCAGCCCAGATGGTCTCCTATATAATAGAGACATTTGTATCTGGGATGAAAAAGAAAAGTATTTAAATGTGTTCTGCGAACCTTATTGAGAAAAGGGATTAGCAACTGCATTCAGGGGTTGTGGGTAGGGACGTAGCCGCATGATTCTACCCTCCCCCCCCCCCCCCCCCCCCCCCCCCCGCAATGCAAAGCTGAAGAAAGAGGAACTGGGAGGTGGAAGGCCTGGTATGGGGGGCGGGGGGAGTCAGGGAGGGGAGAGAGATTCTGAGGGCACCACACTCACTGCCTGGAGGCCCCAGATAACCCGGGTGTGTCACGGGCAGAGGGTCCAGTGTGTGTGTGTGGGGGGAGGGGGGGATGCTACCTGTCCATCCAGAGGTACTGCCAGTTGGGGGTGGGCGGAGGGCGGGGGTTTCATAGCAGCTGCAGGCAGGCCAGGGCCAAAGAGAACCAACTCGTGCCAACCATTTCTAAATTCTACACCAAAGGGATACACAGAGGCTCCTGCTCCCCTCCCCTCCCCTTCTCTGCGTTTACCTGGGAATGGCTCAGGCTCCGTGACTCTCACAGGCGGGCGAGACCCTCCCAGAGCTCATCCTGTCCTCACAGTCCTGCTCTCACTGCCCTCGTCCAGGGGCCTGGGACTCCTTGTCCGACAGGCGTTCCGAATTGTGGTGCATCAAGCTGACCTTTCATGAGGACGGGCGGGGAGGTGACCCTGGGAAGGGGCTGGTCACAGCCGCTGAGCTGGAGCGCGCTGGGGGCTGTGGGTGGGAGGGACAGTCTCCGGGAGCCGGCAGGATTTCCCATCTGGGTTGGGGTGGGGACCAGATGCCGCAGGGCTGAGAGTCACCTCGTCATCGTGGCCGGGCCACGGCGTACCCCGGGATTGCTTTCCGTGGAGGTTCTGGTGAGGGACCTGCGCGGAGGCCCGCAGAGCAACAACAGACACTAAGGGCTGACAGGAGAGAACTGGCTGGCGGGAGGCGCGTCCGGCCTTGACATCCTGTCTCTCCTTGGCTGACAGTGTGAGAACGAGTCTTGCCTTAGAAGGGGGCCCGCAGCTAATGGGGCTGCCACCGCGAGGCGCTCCCCAGCGGTGGGTGCAGGCGGGTCTGTGCGTCTCCGAGGCCTGTGGTTGCTGGGCCTGTGCACAATGAAGGGGCCGAGCACAGTGGTCTCGGCTCCCGCCCAGCCAGGATTGGTCCTTGGCTGCTTGCTCCGTGCGCCTCTTTCCTCTCCTGTTCTCCCGTCAGGGTTTCTCTTTTCCGATGGCCTTCCTGGGCCTTCGCTGTCAGATACCAGGGTACGGGAGTGCCAGTGAAGGTCCTTAGAAATCAGTGCCGGCCACCTTCCTCCACAAAAGGAGTCATGGCGAAGGGGCAGGAGGGCCCTAGAGCCGTGGCACTGAGTAGCCGGGTCAGATCACCGCCCCCCTCTCTCTCTTTTGTCCTTGACGTGCCCCTAGGGCAGTGATGGCGAACCTTTTGAGCTCGGCGTGTCAGCATTTTGAAAAACCCTAACTTAACTCTGGGGCCGTGTCACATATAGAAATTTTTTGATCTTTGCAACCATAGTAAAACAAAGACATATTTCTGATATTTATTTTATATATTTAAATGCCATTTGACAAAGAAAAATCAACCCCAAAAAATGAGTTCACGTGTCACCTCTGACACGCGTGTCATAGGTTCGCCATCACTGGCCTAGGAGGCTGGGGAGCCATCCAGTCTGAGTGTCGGTTGCTGGCCCGCTGGCTGGGCTGAGCGGGGGGAACGACAGGGATCGCCAGGCATCCTTTTGCCCTCTCCACCCCCCCCCCAAGGACAGGCACCTGGGTGTGCCCTCCCACCGGACTGCACTCAGAGGGGAGCAGTAACTCCCCAGGAGAAGCCACACCAGGGCAGGAAGTGGGGGTCCTTCACTGCCCGCCTCTTCAGTCTACCTGTCACCTCCCCTGCGTCCAGGTCCCCTTCGTGTTGCCCAGACCCTGCGATGTGTGCTCCCCCGTGAGCTGCAGAAGAGGGTCTGATTGATTTTCTTTCTCAGCTTGATGGGGAGCCGCTGCCCCCCTTCTCCCCCAGCCAGGAGGTGTGGCCCCGAATGTTGTCCTTTAGCGCACAGGCCGCCTACCGCCCCTGAGCCAGGTCTCCGTCATCATGAAGACAGCGTGACGCGCTCCCCTGGCACACGGCTCGCCCTCCGCGCCCACAGCCCTGATGGAGACACGCGGACGCGGGCTTGGCGTGGATGTAGCAGAGCCCACGAAAGGAGCAGCAGCCGAGTGACTCAAGAACAGGAAAACGGGGTCTGGCCACTTGGGTGTCTCCCAGCATGTTCGGCCCCAAATTCCAAGGAGGCATGAATGGTGACGTGAAGCCCGGCTCTTCCTTTTCCTCTTGGAAAAGCCGACTCAGCCCCTCCCCCCAGACCCCCCCTCTTCCCGACAACCCCCCCATCGCCCACACCTAGACTCTGCCGGGTGGATGTGCTCCGTTTCCACCCCGGCGCCGTGCAGGTCCATGCAGTGCGCGCCCTCCACGTTCCCGCCAGGAGCCTCCCCTCCCGTTAGTGGAGCTGGCAGCTCCTGCCGCTGCACAGGGAGAGCCTTTTGCTCTGCACATGGGAGGCAGCATCCGCCGTGTCCCCGGGGTGGGGGAGGCGATGTTGTGGCTCCGAACCGCGCTGCATGCTGGCGCCTCCGTTAAAATCAGCTCCCGCCCTCCCAGGCTGGCTCCGAAGGAGCAGGATGAGGCTGGACGGGGCAGCATCGTTAAAGCCCCGGGAGAAATGATGTTCCCGAGCTGTCGGTCGCACTGAGCCACGGGAGGCCAGGCAAGCGCTGGGCCCGGGACAGGACAGACGGCCGCAGAGAGAGCAGCCCCCAGCGGCGCCACACAGACTTCGGTGGCCGGGAGCTCCTGCTCCATCTGCCCTCCCCCGGGTTTCAGCGTTTCCTTTCTCCTATTAAGACGCCAAGGAACATTCTTTAAAAATCTTCCCCCCAGGATATTTTCCCATTGATTTTTAGAGAGAGTGGAAGACAGAGAGGAACATCGATGTGAGAGAAACACACATCCTTGACTGGAATCGAACCCGGGACCCTTCAGTCCGCAGGCCAATGCTCTATCCCCTGAGCCAAACCGGCCAGGGCAAGGAACATTTTATTGAAGAAAGAAAATGGAGAAGACAAACCAAATCCCAATCCAGGAAAGGGTTTGGGTCCAGTGTTGCTGGGGAGCATGTGTGTTGACACACGGTGCCCTGCCCGCAGCTGGCGGTGCGCGGATCCTGGGGTTCCGGATCCCCAGAACAGCGCTCTTCCTCGGGCCCGGGAGTGTCCTCAGGCAGCCGGCCGTGTCTCAGAGCAGCTGACGTGCAGAATAAAGGCACGTCTCCTTGGTCTCCACCGCTGTGCCGACGAAGGATCCAGAGAGCAAGTCCTCGCTAACGTCATCCATAGGTTCTGTGGCTTGAGGGACGTGATGTACCAGGAAATCAACTTGACCCCGACCTTGACGGGTCCCCTGGCTTGAGTGGGAGAGGGACGGGCTGAACGGGAGCACTCCCTGCTGCCTGTCTTGGACCTTCCGTGTCTTCCCCTCTTTATTGTTGTGGGGGAGCCTGCTGAGACCCCCCCCTCCACCCCCCAGCCGCAGGGTGGCACTGTGTGTGTGTGTGTGCCCTCGGTCCCTCGCCAGCCTCAGCCCAGGAGGTGGGCGCGGGGACAGCTGAGGCCCCGCTTCCTGTGCGCCCGCTGCTCGGAGTCCTGAAGCAGCAGGTGCCCCAGAGGCAGTTGCCGGGCGCTGCTTAGCAAAGCCCTTTCTTTGCAGCGGATGCTGGTGTCAAGTTCGCTGGGGGAAGCCACGTGTGATTCAGACTCCGGCAGCGTTTTGTTCCTGTGAGCGTCTGAATAATTTATTCGCCCTCAGCCTCCCCACTGCCTCTCCCATCCATTCTCCGCTCATTAGCGTCTGTGCCCAGAGCGGGAAGAGACTGGCGAAGTGACAGGACCCCGGCCCCTGTGCTGGGAGTTGGGGCAGCGGGAGCAGTACTGAGCCCCCCCCCCCCCCCCTCTGCTGAGCCACACGTCCCAGGGAGCTGTTTCAGCGTCCTGTGCTCTGTAGGTAGACTGTTTCTTTTTTTTTTTAAAAAAAATATATTTTATTGATTTTTTACAGAGAGGAGGGGAGAGGGATAGAGAGTTAGAAACATCGATGAGAGAGAAACATCGATCAGCTGCCTCCTGCACACCCCGCCCTGGGGATGTGCCCGCAACCCAGGTACACGCCCTTGACCAGAATCGAACCTGGGACCCTTGAGTCCACAGGCCGACGCTCTATCCACTGAGCCAAACCGGTCAGGGCATAGACTGTTTCTTAAAAGAGAATGATTGCCCGGCCAGCGGGGCTCCGTGGTTGAGTGTCGATTCCCGGTCAGGGCACGTGCCCGGGTTGCAGGCTTGATCCCCAGTGTGGGGCGTGCAGGAGGCAGCTGACCAATGATTCTCTCTCCTCATTGATGTTTCTGTCTCCTGCGCCCTTTCCCGTCCTCTCTCTCTGAAATCAATGGGGGGAAAACATACTAAAAAAGAGAATGATTGGCATTTCTGATTTCTTACAGTCCTAGAACGACACAGGTAGCAGAGGGTCTCTGATGAGAGGAAGCCGCGCGGTGGGTAGGTCTTCCACGTCGGGAGAGAGAGCCCGGCCCTGGGACGTGAGAGGCTGGGCATCAGGCAGGGGAGCTAGGGACTCGGAAGGGACGCTTGTTCATGCAGCTGAACACCACCGTCCAGAGACGGCCTTGCTCTGAGGCTCCCAAGGGTCCCCGACCTCTACTGTGTCCACCAGCCGTGCTCTGTGGCTCAGACACCTCTGAGGGCCTCTGTCCTCTTGTTGGTGGCTCTAGGCAGGCGTTGGGAGAGGTTTTAGCTCTTATTTTCCTGTCCTCAAGTGCACCAACCAGTTCCACAATATCCCTGTCTGTCAAGGATCCTGGGACAGTAGGGAGGAGCGGAAGGAGGCCTGCCCCGAGGAGACACCAGTCTCCTGGAGAAAACACGTAGAGCAAGCATGTCAAACTCAAAGGCTGACACGGGCCACGTAAACAAGGTTTAAGTGTCTGTGTCGCAAAAATAAACAGCTTCCATTTTCATAGAAACGTAGGTTTATTTCGATAGAGACATGCTGAATGCAAAGGCTGATATAAATGAGTCACCGTTAACATAAAACAATAGAACATTTAAATAAAAATGAATGTTTTTCCTTGAACATTAACTTACCAGACACTGAATAATTGCACAAATTAATAAGCGTAAGGCAAATAAACCTATTTTCCTTGTTCTCCGAAAGAAAGCAAAATATTTCCTGTTGTGCCCACCAAACAAGTCAGTCCAAGACTAATGACGTGGCCATCGGCTGCTGAAATATTCGCTACTAGTGTTAGTGGAGAGAAATGGTGCGCCTGCGCGTAAGGCACATAAGGGAAATGAATGCAACATGAGTATAGTCATCAGTCATTAGCCAGCGTTTTAGTTTGTTATTAATAATTATGTATAAAGGGATATTGTAAAAATTAAATTACAAAATTTTTATTAAAATGTTTCTTACATACTGTTATATTGGCTGGGCCGCAACAATATTCCTTGTGGGCCGCATGCGGCCCGTGGGCCGCGAGTTTGACATGCTCGATATTGAATGAGCAGCTCCACTCCCGTGTGGTGGCTGCTGTGTCCACAGAGCACCCTGTGTGGACACTGGACATTGTACGTTTTGGATGCCGGTTCCAGCCACATCGACGTAGAGGCTCATCTCCACTCTAGGAAAGTGGAGGAAATGCAGTCAGTGGTGAAGTGTAACCACACGGGTCCTGCTTTGGCTCCTGCGGGCCAGTCAGCTGGACTGGAGCGACCCAGGCGGGACTGGAAGGTTTGGGAATGAAGGGAAGGCCGGTGTTCCTGAAGGTCAGGCAGCCGTTTCCCTGTGGTCTAGAGCAGGGGTGGGCAAACTTTTTGACTCGAGGGCCACAGTGGGTTCTTAAACTGGACAGGAGGGCCGGAACAAAAGCATGGATGGAGTGTTTGAACTAATATAAATTCAAAGTAAACATCATTACATAAAAGGGTACGGTCTTTTTTTTTTTTTTTTTTTTTTTTAGTTTTATTCATTTCCAATGGGCCTGATCCGGCCCACGGGCCGTAGTTTGCCCACAGCTGGTCTAGAGGCTCAGGGCACCTTGGGAGAGAGCCACCACTAGGCACAGTAACCAGGGTGTCTCCTAGGCTGGGAGGTGGGAGTGGGTGCAGCCCTGGTAAAGTGTGGGGGGCTGTTTGAACTGTGCTAGAGGCTGAGGGACCTGGGACCCCTTAGACCGAGAGCAGGGCACGGTTCTGCCTTGTAGCTACTGCCCAGCACCTAGCCCGGGACCCACACACAGCAGGCCCCCAACACATGCTCGGCGACTGGGTGTGTGGAAGAGACGGTAAATGCTTCTCGCAGATAATTTCACATCCCAAGCGGTCGCCATGGAGACAGACTCCAGCATATCGGAGAGAGTGGGCTTGGACTGGGTGTTGTCCGGGACCTCGCCGCTCTCACGTCCTGCCTGGCGTCAGGCATGACCTGCTTGTCGAATGGAAGCAGATCCTCCAGTTCCAGGGGGACGGAAAGCATCTTCACCCTCACCTGTGTACCTTCGCGGCCATCCCTTCTTGGTGAAGTCTCTCCTGGCTGCTTAAAGCGATGACTGTCCCATATCCCACAGACACCTGCCTGTTGGAAACAGCCTGGCCTTGAAGTTGAGACCCAGTTTTTCTCTACCCAGCGGTAATGCTCACCCACTGCCACTAGAGGGCCAAGGGTTTGCCCAACCACTAGGATGCCTCCAGTTCAAAGGTCTGGGAAAATGGGAGAGGGGGCCAGTGCCAGTCCCGGAAACCTGCTCAAGCAGTAGACGCTTAGGCAGGCTGGGCGTCTGGGGGGCAGGGGGGTGCAGGAGAAGTTCAGACGCTGCTGCACTCACTGGGGGGGCAGTGGCCGAGGTCTCTCTGTGGCTGCGGAAACCAGGACCATATTGAGCAGCGAACAGTAGGAAACTCCCGTTCTCTTTGCAGCTTATTTCAAAGGAGCAGAAATACTCAGAAGGGCCTGAGGTCCTGGCCAAGAGAAAAAAAACAACACAAAACTGGTAGTTTACTTCCTGCATCTCCCCTCCCTCCCTCTGCCCGGCCGCTCCCTGGCTCCCGTTGTTCCTCCCTCTCCTCCTCTCTCCCGGGTTCCTTCCTTGGGTTTTGCGTTGTTTGGTGAGTGGTCACTGCTGGGTGCTGCTGCGGGTGCTCGGGCACCAGAAGGTGGCTGACCCAGCGCCAGAAGGGAAGTCCAAAAAGACGTGAGAGAGAGGCAAAGAGACGGGGGTGGCCTCGCTCCTCCGCTCAGCCCCGTGCTGGTTGCACCCCGCGTGGAACTCGCCGCCGCCTGCGTTCCCAGCAGCTGTGCAGTCAGTGCTGTGCGGGCCGCCCGTGAAGATGCGTGAGACGCGGCCTCCGTTCCGCAGTGTGCACCCCAGAGCCGGGAGGGCGGTGAGGTTTAGGCCCTGGCCCAGGTACACTGTGGAAGGCTCTGTATGCCAGCATCTGGCCTTGTGGCCGTGGTGGCCAGTGGATGTTTACATCTGTGGTCGCTTAAAAATGTAAAGAAAACCACATCCCACATCCAGTTCATGTCTGCCGCTCCCCGCCCCACCCCCAAATGGAGGATCTGTGTCAGAGTGTATCCTCTTCTCCTGGCTGTCTTTCCCTGAGCAGGCCGATGGACAGGAAGCAGTAGGAAGATGCAAACGAGAAGCAGGAACCATGTATAATTCATAAAGCAGATCATCTCTTGCCCTGGGCAATGTACAGGGTATTTTTGGCTGTGTGCAGGGTACCCCTTTAGGGAAAACAGTTGTATTTAATTCTATGCATATTTATTGAGCGCCCAATTGTCGGCCACTTGTGTTTGGACTTGCAGGAAATATAAAGAGTAAGGTAAGGAACCAGTCCTCAAGGATCTTGCAAGTCGAAGATAGGACATCTACCATAACGCAGCAGAGGTCTGGGGCGCAGGTTCCAATCAGGGTCACACGAGGGCATCGTGGAGGGGTGGCATTTATCTGGGCCCGAGCATTCGACAGACGGAAAGGAGGAGAAAGATGGGATAGTCCACATGGTCAGGATGCATTTGGGAGAACGCTTTCGTAGTAGTTGGCTTGGCTTGTCCATGGAGTATGGACTTTGATTAGGGACTGTCTGACCACCCCCTGCCAGTGGTTGGCAGGAGTTGGCTGAGCGGTGACAGACAGGGACTTGCTTCTGTGTGGCCCAGGCTGTTTCAGGAGGTTCTCACCCAAAATGTGGCTCGCGAGCCGCAGTTTGCCGACCACGGACCTAGGAGAAAGGAAAGCTCAGAAACCTGGCAGAACTGAAAGGAAATGAGCTGTCAAGCCACGAACAGACTTGAAGGAACCTTAAATGCATGTTGCTAAGTGGAGGAAGCCAATGGGAAAAGTCTACCTTCCGTATGATTCCAACTCTGTGACATTCTGGAAAAGGCAGATCTGTGGAGACAAAAAAGACCAGTAGTTGCCAGGGTTTGGGGAGTGAGGGATGGATGGGGGGCACAGAGGAAGTTTAGGGCAGAGAACTGTCCCTGGAACCCGTGACCATGTTACCTTATGCAGGAAAAGGGGCTCTGCAGGTGCGATTAAATGAAGACTATTGAGACGGGGAATTATCTGGGTGGACCCAGTGTAACCACAAAGGCCCTTTTAAGCGGGAAGCAGGAGGGCCAGAGTCAGAGGAGAAGCTGTGATGGTAGAAGATGAGGTCAGCTTGACACACTTTAAAAAATGCATATATATATATAGATTTCAGAGAGGAAGGGGGAGAGAGAGAGAGAGAGAGAGAAACATCAATGATGAGAGAGAATCATTGATCAGCTGCCTTCTGCACGCCCCACACTGGGGATCAAGCCTGCCACCCGGGCATGTGCCCTGACTGTGAATTGAACCATGACCTCCTGGTTCATAGGTCCATGCTCAACCACTGAGCCACACCAGCCGGGCTTGACACACTTTTTAACAGGATTGAAGTGTCCCTGGACTCAGGCCAGCAGGGAGGCTAATTGGATACAAAGTTCCAAGAAATTGCACAAACTCACCAATTTGATTCTAAATACTTGGAACGAGGCCTCTTGAGAACGACATGTAAATTTATGTAAATCACATGCAAATAAGCACCAGAGCCAAGTGGCCTGGCCCTGCTCCCTTACCCAGGGCAGCGGCCCCCCGGTCCTGCTGCCCTTGCATTTAGTTCTATTTGGGGCTCGGGGGCTGTTGTGTTGGCAAAACACTGCGGGGGTGGGCAGTGGACGGAAGAACTGTTTCAGTTTCAACAGCCACGACAACAAAAAAATTCTCTTAGCGAATTGGCAGGCTGTTCACAAGCTGCTTGCTCTTCCCGCCAGGTTTTGGAGGCCCCAGAAACACTCTTCTTGGAAGAAAGAGGTTAGGAAGCGATCTGTCAGGGCCCAAGTCCTGAGATGACCATGGCGGAGCAGGCTCCTTGGCCATCCGGTGGCACCCTGTTGATGCCGCCTGAACTCAGGCCGGGCTGCCCACAGCCTGGGCTGAGATCTGGGCTCCTTGGGCAAAGGCGAGTGGGAAGGTGTGGAGCCCGTGTTCAGCACAGACACTGGCTTGGAGGGGTCCTTAGCTTCCCATGTGTTTGTCCAGAGGGTGGTGGGATCCTGGCGGGAGCTGTGGCCTCGTGGAGGGGCAGAGACCCTGCCAAGCCACAGCCCAGCAAGGAGGGGAGTCAGGGACCTCCTACCGTCGTCTGCTGGAACCTCCTATTGGCCTGACCACAGGGGAAGCCAGAGGGCCAGGAGACAGCAGGTGGAGGAGGGGGGAGAGGGGCCTGGAGGGGCGGATGGAGACTTTTCAGCACAGCTCGCCTTTGTGCAGAAGGAAAGTGGGCATCCAGGCAGGAGGGAGAAGCCTGGGCAGGTCCCTCAGGTCTCACAAATCATTGTCACTGTCACCGTGGGCTCGTGGGCGCTCCCAGCCGCAGGGCGCCGTCGCTAAGGAGCAGCTCAGGTCAGCCGGGGCCTAGGTCTTTGCCAGAGAAGCTGACCTCCGCCTACTGGTTCTCCAGTTGTTACATGCCTGCTGGGGAGATGTGTTAGTGGGAGATTCATGGAAGCGCATTCAAAATCAAGACCGTATTGTCTTGTCTAGCCTCCCCCATAGAACGCTTTTACTGGGTCACACTTTTGTGTTGCGTTCCCGGCAATTCCTGAGATGCTGCAATTAAAACCTAAGCCCGCTTGCTGTCTGCTGGGCTGTGTGTGTGTGTGTGTGTGTGTGTGTGTGTGTGTGTGTGTGTTTTGTGCAGGGAAAGCTTTTTAGATGCGAATGTCGGGGATGGTTGGCCTCACCAAGGAACGAGGATGCTTTTTCTTCATGAACGTGGAGACCCACGCCACTGATTTCTCTCTCCCCTGTAGCATCTGGGCAACTTAGATCCAACATTTTAAGCCGACTGATTTGGCTCCTTGGGGTTTTATTTTTATTTTATTTTTTTTTTAATTTTTTTATTGCTTAAAGTATTACAAAGGGTATTACATATGTGTCCATTTTATCCCCCCGCCCTAGACAGTCCCCCAGCCTCCCCTATCCCCCAGTGTCTTATGTCCATTGGTTATGCTTATACGCATGCATACAAGTCCTTTAGTTGATCTCTTACCCCCCTACCTCCTGCCCCCCAACCCTCCCCGGCCTTCCCACTGCAGTTTGACAATCTGTTTGAGGCAGCTCTGCCTCTGAATCTATTATTGTTCAAAAGTTTATAATGGTCTCTATTATCCATGAATGAGTGAGATCATGTGGTATTTTTCCTTCATTGACTGGCTTATTTCACTTAGCATAATGCTCTCCAGTTCCATCCATGACGTTGCAAATGGTAAGAGTTCCTTCCTTTTTAGAGCAGCGTAGTATTCCATCGTGTAGATGTACCACAGTTTTCTAATCCATTCATCTACTGATGGGCACTTAGGCTGTTTCCAGACCTTAGCTATGGTGAATTGTGCTGCTATGAACATAGGGGTGCATATATCTTTTCTGATTGGTGTTTCTGGTTTCTTGGGATATATTCCTAGAAGTGGGATCACAGGGTCAAATGGGAGTTCCATTTTCAGTTTTTTAAGGAAACTCCATACTGTCTTCCATAGTGGCTGCACCAGTCTGCATTCCCACCAGCAGTGCACAAGTGTTCCTTTTTCTCCACATCCTCTCCAGCACTTGTCGTTTGCTGATTTGTTGATGATAGCCAGTCTGACAGGTGTGAGATGGTACCTCATTGTTGTTTTGATTTGCATCTCTCGGATGATTAGTGACTTTGAGCATGTTTTCATATGTCTCTTGGCTTTCTGAATGTCCTCTTTTGAAAGGTGTCTATTTAGGTCCTTTGCCCATTTTTTGATTGGATTGTTTATCTTCCTTTTGTTAAGTTGTATGAGTTCCCTATAGATTTTGGAGATTAGGCCCTTATCAGATATGACATTGGCAAATATGTTTTCCCACACAGTGGGTTTTCTCGTTGTTTTGTTGATGGTTTCTTTTGCTGTGCAGAAGCTTTTTATTTTGATGTAGTCCCATTTGTTCATTTTCTCTTTAGTTTCAAGTGCCCTAGGAGCTGTATCAGTGAAGAAATTGCTTCGGCATATGTCTGAGATTTTGTTGCCTTTGGATTCTTCTAGAATTTTTATGGTTTCCTGTCGTACATTTAAGTCCTTTATCCATTTTGAGTTTATTTTTGTGTATGGTGTAAGTTGGTGGTCTAGTTTCATTTTCTTGCATATATCTGTCCAATTTTCCCAACACCATTTATTGAAGAGACTATCTTGGCTCCATTGTATGTTCTTGCCTCCTTTGTCAAATATTAATTGAGCATATTGGTTCGGGCCGATTTCTGGGCTCTCTATTCTATTCCATTGATCTATATGCCTATTCTTGTGCCAGTACCAGGCAGTTTTGAGAACAGTGGCTTTGTAATACAACTTGATATCTGGTATTGAGATCCCACCTACTTTGTTCTTTTTCAGGATTGCTGCAGCTATTCGGGGTCTTTTTTTATTCCAGATGAATTTTTGGAGAGTTCGTTCTAGATCTCTGAAGTATGCCGTTGGTATTTTAATGGGAAGTGCATTGAATTTATAGATTGCTTTGGGTAGTATGGACATTTTAATGATGTTGATTCTACCAATCCATGAACACGGTATGTTCTTCCATCTGTTTATGTCTTCCTCTATATCTTTTTTCAACGTCCTGTAGTTTTCTGAGTAGAGGTCTTTTACCTCTTTAGTTAAGATTATTCCTAGGTAGCTTAGTTTTTTTGGTGCGATGGTAAACGGGATTGTTTTTATAATCTCTCTTTCTGAAAGTTCACTATTGGTGTATAGAAATGCCTCAGATTTCTTGGGGTTAATTTTGTATCCTGCTACATTGCCAAATTCATGTATTAAGTCTAGTAGCTTTTTGATGGAGTCTCTAGGGTTTTGTATGTATAATATCATGTCGTCTGCAAATAAGGACAGTTTTACTTCCTCTTTTCCAATTTGGATGCCTTTTATTTCTTCTTCATGCCGAATTGCAATGGCTAACACTTCCAGTACTATGTTGAACAGGAGTGGTGAGAGGGGGCATCCCTGTCTTGTTCCTGTTCTTAGGGGAAATGGTGTAAGTTTTTGTCCATTCAGAATGATGTTGGCTGTGGGCCTGTCATATATGGCTTTTATTATGTTGAGGTATGATCCTCCTACTCCCACCTTGTTGAGAGTTTTTATCAAAAATGGGTGTTGAATTTTGTCAAATGCTTTTTCTGCATCAATTGATATGACCATGTGGTTTTTTTCTTTCAATTTGTTTATGTGATGTATCACGTTTATTGATTTGCGGATATTGTACCATCCTTGCATCCCTGGGATAAATCCTACTTGGTCATGGTGTATGATCTTTCTGATGTACTGCTGGATCCGATTTGCTAAGATTTTGTTGAGGATTTTGGCATCTATGTTCATGAGGGATATTGGCCTGTAATTCTCTTTCATTGTGTTGTCTTTACCTGGTTTTGGTATTAGGGTGATGCTGGCTTCATAGAATGAGCTTGGAAGTGTTCCTTCCTCTTGAATTTTTTGTAGTAGTCTGAGGAGGATAGGTTTTAGTTCTTCCTTGAATGTTTGGTAAAACTCCCCTGTGAAGCCGTCTGGTCCTGGGCTTTTGTTTTCTGGAAGCTTTTTGATGACTGCTTCAATTTCTTCCATAGTTATTGGCCTGTTGAGATTTTTAGATTCTTCCTGATTGAGTTTTGGAATGTTGTATTTTTCTAGGAATTTGTCCATTTCCTCCAGGTTGTCTAGTTTGCTGGAGTAGAGCTGTCCATAGTATTTTTTAACAATCATTTGTATTTCTGTGGGGTCTGTTGTTATTTCACCTCTTTCATTTCTGATTTTGTTTATTTGGGTCCTCTCTCTTTGCTTCTTGGTGAGTCTGGCTAGAGGTTTGTCAATCTTGTTTATCCTTTCGAAGAACCAGCTCTTGGTTTCATTGATTTTCTGTATTATTTTTTTGGTCTCTATGTTATTTATTTCTGCTCTAATCTTTATTATCTCCTTCCTTCTGCTCACTCTGGGGTTTTCTTGTTGCTCTCTTTCTAATTCTTTGAGTTGTAGAGTTAGCTGATTTACTACCATTTTTTCTTGTTTTTTAGATAGGCCTGTAGAGCTATAAACTTCCCTCTCAGGACTGCTTTCATTGTGTCCCATAGGTTTTGGATTGTTGTGTTTTCATTGTCATTAGTTTCCAGGATGTTTTGAATTTCTTCTTTGATTTCATTGGTAACCCAATCAATATTTAATAGCATGCTATTCAGCTTCCAGGTGTTTGAGTATTTTGGGTTGTTTTTATTGCAGTTTATTTCTAATATTATGCCATCGTGGTCTGCGAAGACGCTTTTTATGATTTCAATCTTCTTGAATTTGGGGATACTTTGCTTGTGACCCAATATATGGTCTATTTTTGAATATGTGTCATGAGCACTTGAGTAGAATGTATATTCCGTGGCACTGGGGTGAAGTGTTCTGAAGATGTCTATTAAGTCCATCTGATCTAGTGAGTCATTTAGTATTGCTGTATCTTTGCTGATTGTTTGTCTAGAGGACTTATCCAGTGATGACAGTGGTGTATTAAAGTCCCCTACTATGATTGTATTGTTGTCGATCTCTCCTTTGATATCTTCCAGAAGATTTTTTATGTATTTGGGTGCTCCTGCATTGGGTGCATATATGTTTATCAGGGTTATATCTTCTTGTTGTATTGATCCTTTTAGTATTATGAAGTGGCCTTCCGTATCTCTTGTTATGGCCTTCACTTTGAGGTCTATTTTGTCCGATATAAGTATTGCTACCCCAGCTTTCTTTTCTTTTCCATTAGCCTGAAAGATATTTTTCCATCCCTTCACTTTCAGTCTGTGTGAGACCTTTCTAATGAGGTGGGTCTCTTGTAGACAGCAAATGTATGGGTCATGATTTTTTATCCATTCAGCCACTCGATATCTTTTGGTTGGAGCATTTAGCCCGTTTACATTTAAAGTTATTATTGAAAGGTACTTGTTTGTAGCCATTTCTTTTTTTGTGTGTGTGGCTGTTTTCTTTCTGGGATTTTTATTTCTTCTTTTTACACCAGTCCCTTTAGCATTTCTTGCATTGCTGGCTTGGTGGTGATAAACTCCCTTAGCCTTTTTTTGTCTGTGAAGCTTCTTATTTCCCCTTCAATTTTGAATGATAGCCTTGCTGGATAGAGTATTCTTGGATTCAGTCCTTTGCTTTGCATCACTTTGTAAATTTCCGTCCATTCTTTTCTGGCCTGATGTGTTTCTGTTGAGAAATCATTTGATAATCTAATGGGAGATCCCTTGTATGTAACTTTCCGTCTCTCTCTTGCAGCCTGTAAGATTCTCTCTTTGTCCTGAACATTTGCCATGGTAATTATGATGTGTCTTGGTGTGGGTCTTTTCGGGTTCACCTTGCTTGGGACTCTCTGGGCTTGTGTGACTTTTTTCTTCCCCACCTCAGGGAAGTTTTCTGATATTATTTCTTCCAATAGGTTTTCTAATCCTTGTTCCTCTTTCTGTTGTTCTGGCACCCCTATTATTCGTATGTTGTTTCGTTTCATGTTGTCCCAAAGCTCCCTTAGGCTCTCCTCCTGTCTTTTAATTTTTTTCTCCAACTGAAGTACAGTTTGGGTGTGTTTTGCTTCCCTGTCTTCTAATTCACTAATTCGGTCTTCCGCTTCTCCTAGTCTACTGTTGATACTTTCAATGGTGTTCTTTATTGCAGCTATATCGCACTTCATTTCTTCTTGGGTCTTAGTTAAGTTGTCGATTTTTTCATCTGTTTCTTCTTGCTTCTTGGATAAGTTGTCGATTTTTTCCTCCATCCGGTGTATGCACTCTAGGACCCTTATTCTGAATTCTTTTTCTGTCATGTTGTATGCCTCTGTATCACTTAGCTGCTTTTCTGGTGAGTCCTCCTTTTCTTTCCTTTGGGGATTTCTTTGTCTACCCATGTTTGATCTCACTGACGTATATAGATATTGAGTCGTTCAGTGGCTGCTCCCTAGGTGGCAGTGGCTCCTCAGGCTGTGGTTGCTCCTTGGGCGGTTGTGGTAGCAGCTGCTCCTCTGTTGTTAGCGGGTCTTCTGATGGGTGCTGTTCACAGCTGTTGTGGCTCTTCTGGCTGGTGGAGGGAGGCTTCACCCACAGCAGCTGTTCCTCAGACAGAGCGTGTGGAGATCAGGAGGCCGCTGTTGCTTGGATCTGCTGCGTTGATTTAAAGGCACAAAATACAACACAACAAGGCACAACGTACCAGGCACTGAACACAAATGAATTACGGTATTAATAACCCCAAATAAAGATGGCCACCCAAGCTAAGAGAGTTGGGGGGTAAGGAAGAAAGAAGAGAAAAAGATAGAGAGAAAGACAGAAAAAAGAGAAAAAAAGAAAAAAAGAAGAAAAAGAAAAAAAAAGAAAAATAGAATGAAGTAGAAGAGGGGAGGAGACTATTCATATGAGGAGAAAACTCCGATAGAACCGCCACTAATCCCAACAAATTCCAGCAACGGATCTCTGGAGTGAATACAAACTACAAACAGCCAATAATATCAAGTGAGGCAAGGGAAAGCAGAAGCACAAAAATAACTGGCCGGGGGTGGGGTGGGGAGGGGAAATGGGAGACAGAAAAAGAAAAAGAAAAAGCAGAACAACCTCACATACAATCCTTAAAGAAAAGAAAAGAAAAAAAAAAAACACAATATACTCAACAATCGAGCAAGCAACAACAGAACAATAGAGAAAAGGAGAGAATAAAAAATTTGGATAGTGAAGAAAGATAAGGGAGAGGTGGATAAGGATTTAGAGCAGGTGATTGGAAAAGGGATATATAAGTAGGGTGAAATTTAGACAGGGCGTATGAAGAATAGGAAAAATCTAAAGCAGGAATAGGGTAAGAGAAACAGGACAGCAAAAGGGGAAAAGTGGGGAAGAGAGTTTTAGCACAGCAGCACAATTGAGGTAGAGGAAAATGATGCTAAAGGAACGATGAAAATAGAATGGAGAACCTTAGTCCCAAAATAAAATAAAGAGAAAATAAAATGACACTTTAAAAAAAAAATGGTAAAATGGCAGCAGTAATAATACTGGTTAAAAATAAAAATGTAGTAATTAAAAGGGTAATATCAGGTGATGAAAAAAGAAAATAAATGGTTTCTTAGTTAAAAGGTGAAACAATAATTAAAAAAAATAATTAAAAAAAATGGGCTGTAATGAAGGTGCTTCAGATCTTCTGCTCCTCTTTTTGGCACACCAGGTATTCAGGAGAATGTTGAATTATCCTCTGATACACTGTTCCTCTGTGTTGTAAGCCACAGTCCTGATTTTAAGGCAGGCTACATTGGTTTCCCAGACAGCCCTTATCTGTATTTACAGAAGAGTCAGTTCATGGCTCTGCCTCTGGGTGGCAGTGCGTCGGGATTGACCTCCGAGGGTATAGGACCTCTCTGACCAGGTGTTCTCTATTGTACCGGAAGCTGGTTTGGGAATGTCCTCCGCCCAGAGCTGGTTTTCCAGTAGTCACTCCCCGCTCTGTTTCCCAGGCTCCCCCAAAACAGCCTTCCCTTACAAGCTCTGTGACTGACCCCAACTGGGTAGTCCCTTGCACTGGGTTCAACAATCAAACGCACAGATTTAAGAGCCTGGGAAGTTGTGCGAACTCGCAACGCTTCACCTTCCAAATCTGCGCGAAGTCTCTGCGCGCGCTCTGGCTCCTGGCACCGAGTAGCCGGCAAACTGGCGTAATCTGAGGCTGCCCGTTTGTGTCCCGTCCAACTGTGGGCTTATTTATAGCGTTCCCTTCTGCCAGCAGCCCTGGGGGTGCCCTTCCACACTCGTGGGTCACGCTGGCTCCAACGGCCGCGGTCTTTGTGGGGCGCAGAGCCCCCACCCCCCTGCGCGCGTTCCACTCTCCAACCTAAACTGCAAACCGCACCTTTGGGGAAAGTCTAACCTTTCTGTGGGGAGAAGCCGAGTTCCTCTGAGTTCACGTAGTCGCGCTGCTTGAGAGCCGTTGTTGCCGGGTTAGTAGCTGGTCTCTGGATGCCGGAGACAGTCACCCAAGATGGCACGGTCTCCGCGGCTGTGCCGGCGCACCTGGAGAGGTTTCAGCCTCAGCCTCTAACCGTTCCCTTTATCTAGGATTTCTCTGTCTTTCCTGGCTGCAGACTGTCTCAGCTGAATCTCCTCTGCTTATTCGGGCTGTATGCTACCCGTTTCAGCTGCCCGCCCTTATCTGCTCCGGGACAAGGCACCGACACGTCTGTCTAAACCTCCGCCATTTTCTCTCTCTCCTTGGGGTTTTAGTGTGTGTGTGTGTGTGTGTGTGTGTGTGTGTTTCCCCCTCTCATTTTTACTTTTATTTAGGTTCTTGCTGGAGGCAGGCCAGGGTGACCAGATGTCAAGGGTGAGGATTCGCTCTAAACCCACTTAGCAGGGCTCCTGCAGGGCCTAGCCCAGTGCCTGTGTGTGAAGGATGCTCACTGAATGATTGACGGGCAGTGAGTGGTTACCAGGCGGGGGCGGGGATGCTGAAGCCTTTATCCTCACCGTGTACCTTCCCGTCTCCATCATCAGGAAGCACTGGGAAGGGCCTGTTTTCTCAGGGAGCTCAAAGGCATGAGCTACACTTGTGGGCCGTCCTTCACCCCTTCCTCCAGGTCAGGAGCTGAGCGGGGCAGGGCCGCCTGCTCTCCTATTGGCTGGATAGCTCAGAACCCCCCAGGGGCTCCTCTCCCCACTTCAGCCCAGATCCACCTCCCAGCACTTACACGGCGACACGCACAGGTCAGGACTGGGCAGGGGGCCTGCACAGGCAGATCTCCAGTCACCGCCACGACGTGGGGGCCTGACTTCCCTCCCTGGGCTTCCAGGCTCTTTGGGGAGCTTCTATGAGGTGCACCCACAGTAGGAGTTCTAAAGCCACCCAGAGACTTCCTATCGGTTACCTGGGCCGAAAGGTGGTGAATGGTCTCTATGGTTGGATAAATAATAGGCTGGAGGACTGCTGATGCCAGCCTCCTGGGAGCTAGGAATGGCGAGCTCCGGGCGCTGCCCTCAGGCCTGCTCACTTGGCATTTATATCAGGGAGAATGTGGATGTGGATACTGAGCCATTATGTTCATTAGGATTTGTGGTGGGAGGTAGGTCATATATCAACAGATTGGACCAATGGACTACACTGAATAGGGAGTAATTACAGGGGAAAAGGTTGGTTTCTGCCTTTAAGCCCCCCCGCAAATCTATCATGTGCATGCAGGATGAGTTGGACTGAGTTTAACTCAAGCACATAAAAAAAAGACCTATGGTTTTTAGGCAATGCAAGGCCAGTATGAGCAATGCAAGGCCAGTATGAAGCCAGGGATGTGATGTACCCAAAAAACTACTGCTATCTGGTTGCATTAACAGAGGCATAGGCTATAGAACAGAGGAGGTGACTGGTACTTTTACTTTCTGTGCCAGCTGATCTCGCCTTGAAGATGGTGTTTAGTTCTGACAGTCACATTTTAATACGGACATTTCCTTATAACGTCAATGGAGGGCAATTAGCCTGATGAGGCAACTTACTGCCAGTGTATATAAATAAAAGTTGGAAAGATTTAGCTTGAAGAAGGAAGATTTGCAGGGCCCTAGCCAGTTTGGCTCAGTGGATAGAGTGTCGGCCGAGGACTGAAGGGTCGTGGGTCCACTTCCGGTCAAGGGCAGGTACCTCTGTTGCAGGCTCGATCCCCAGCCCTGGTCAGGGCGTGCAGAAGGCAACCAATCGATTGTCTCTCTCACAGCGATGTTTTTCTCTCTGTCTCTCCCCCTCCCTTCCACTTGCTCTAAAAATCAATGGAAAAATATCCTTGCGTGAGGATTAACCAAAAAAAGAAGAGAAGAGAAGAGAAGAGAGAAAGAGAGAGAGAGAGAGAGAGAGAGAGAGAGAGAGAGGGAGAGAGAAAGAAAGAAAGAAAGAAAGGGAAAGAAGGGAAGGAAGGAAAGAAAAAAGAAAGAAATATTGATTTGCTGGGTTCATGATAGGTGACAATCTTTAGCGGGGTTCCTTCTGGGAGAGTGATCTGACATACCCTATGGGCCTCACACTACAGCAGCGGTTCTCAACCTGTGGGTCGCGACCCCTTTGGCGGTCGAACGACCCTTTCACAGGGGTCGCCTAAGACCATCCTGCCTATCAGATGTTTACATGACGATTCATCACAGTAGCAGCATGACAGTGATGAAGTAGCAACGAAAATAATGTTATGGTTGGGTCACCACATGAGGAACTGTATTTAAAGGGCCAGAAGGTTGAGAACCACTGCCCTGGAGCTTTCTGTGACGATAGCCTGTTTTATGTCTGTGCTGCTTAATAGCTGCTAGACTGATGTGGCGTTTGAGCAATTAAAATGTGGGAACCAACTTTTAAGTTGAACTTTAACCAATTAAAATTTAAATTTGCATAGCCAAGTGTGACCACCTTATTGGACAGTGCAGCTCTAGAGGGCATATAAAAGACTAGACCCGGATTGGCAATCTTTTTTTTCTTCTGTAAAAGGCAAGATAGTAACTATTTTGGGCTTTGCGGGTCAGACGGTGTCTGTAGAACGACTCAACTTTGCAGTGCGAACGTATACAGGAACAGTATTTAAAAGAACGAGTGTGTCTGTGTTGCCAATAAAACTTTATGGAAGCTGAAATTTGAATGTAATTTTTTACATGTCACAAAATGTTCTTCTTCTTTTGGTTTTTTTCCAGCTATTTAAAAAGTGTATGAAAACCATTCTTAGCTCACAGGCTGTACAAAAATAGGTGGCAGGCTGGATTTGGCCTGCGGGCTGTAGTTTGCTGACCCTGGTGTAGACCGTGGGGGGAAGCCTCAAGGAGTCATATGTAAATTCAATACAGGAAGACAGTGATTAATTAGAGGTAGCCGGGAATGGAGTGAGCATCGCCAGTGAGTGACAAGTTTCTTGTTCCTAAAGGCCTCAAGTACAGGCTGGCTAATTACCCAGCAAGGGGTGATAGGGAAATGTGTCTATTGAATATAAGCAATATGAGAATTTTCTCCTAATTCTGCGGGAGTATTGAGATCAGGATGACACGTGGCTGCTTTAAAATTATACCTGCTTTGCCCGGCCAGCGTGGCTCAGTGGTTGAGCATCGACCTATGAACCAGGAGGTCACGGTTCCATTCCTGGTCAGGGCACACGCCCGGGTTTCGGGCTCGATCCCCAGCTGGGGTCGTGCAGGAGGCAGCCGATCCATGATTCTCTCTCATCCCTGATGTATCTATCTCTCCCTCTCTGAAATCAATAAAAATATTTTAAAAATAAAATGATACCTGCTCCGTAGAGGGAAGTACGTTGCTCTCACTCACGTGGGACTTACTAGTATTCTGAGCCCCTTGTTGCTGGAACAAGGACGTATGGGGGGTGTGCTGACTTCATTGCTTTGGCCCCGCTGGGGAGCGCAGTCACGGCGGGGGGGCTCTTTTTTTTTTTAAAAATATATTTTATTGATTTTTTTACAGAGAGGAAGGGAGAGAGATAGAGAGTTAGAAATATCGATGAGAGAGAAACATCGATCAGCTGCCTCCTGCACATCTCCTACTGGGGATGTGCCCGAAACCCAGGTACATGCCCTTGACCGGAATCGAACCCGGGACCTTTCAGTCCGCAGGCTGACGCTCTATCCACTGAGCCAAACCGGTTTCGGCATGGCGGGGGGGCTCTTATGTCCATTTATGCGCAGCCCACTGGCCAAATACCACCTGTCTGTCACCGAGTCACCCTTCCAGGGACGAGGTGGCTTGGGCTGGGGAGCTTCACCTCTAGTTAGTTCTTCCTGTGGCTGTGCCTCCTAATGTAGCTGGAGAAGGTCCCCTCCAACATTCCCCCCTCCAGACAAATGGGGAAACCATTGCTCTCTAGGGGGCTCGGGGCTCGGTCCAGAGTGAACTTGACCCAACGGGCCACGCTGCGAAGCCTTGACTGTCCAGAGTTGGGGATCAGCCTGCGGACAGCCGGAGATTGGGCTGTTTCTCTTGCCGTCACCTCTGCCTTCTTGTCTCTTCCTTCCCCTTTGCCCGGCTTCTGTCCATTTTACTTCCAAGTAGCTTCTCTGCCAAAATAAGCAGCAATAAGAAACCCACAGCTTCTCGCGATGACGAGAGAAGCTGAACGTGCATTCCTTGCGCGCCTGTATCCAATCCCCAAGCCCCTCTCGCCATCACTTTTGTACAACACAGAAAGCTTTAAAAAAAAAAAAAACACCCTTTATTTTGGGGATTTAAAAAAATGGAGACATATCTGACATGCAACATTCTGTAAATTTAAGGTGACACGTGTTTATTGCAATGTGGTTGCCACGGTCGCGTTCGCTCACACCTCTGTGCCATCCCATAATTATCATTCCTTCTAGCACTGGGAGCCATCGGGATCGACTCTCTTCATTGTTACTGTCATAGCTTTGTTGTCTAGAACCGCTGCACTGGGGATGAGATTTCCAGGCCTTGTTTATTTACTAGTTGCAACGGTGAGCCCTTTGACGAGATCCCTGCCGTCTCCTGTTTTGGGGTCGCAGCTTCCCCAGGGACCGACTTCCACCCGGTCTCCTGTCACTGACACCCACCTCCTGCCTCCTCTGTTACTGGCAGCAAATCTCCGGGAAGCTTTCGACGCGTCGTAGTGACACACCTTTGCTCTAACGTCTCGATTCGGTGTGTTTCGTTTCAGATCATTGCCTTCGATGAGCTGAGGACAGATTTTAAGAGCCCCATAGACCAGTGCAACCCCGTGCATGCGGTAAGTGGAGGGTGCTGGTGGCGGGGCAGGGAGTGCCCCCACAGGCCACCCAGGGCCTGGGAAGGAGGGCGAGGTTCCGATGAGTAGGACGAGTAGAGAACATTTCCGGCTCTGACTGTACCTCCACGCCTGGCTCAAGGCTGTTGAGGGGACTTCTTGTTCTCCGGGCCTGCTGAGGTCTTGATTTCTCTTGCAACTCAAGTATGGCAGCCCCAGGCGCCCAGATAGGAAATGCCTGCTGTGCTGTGGCTGTTGAGTCCTCAAGGCCTGGTTGAATGGGAGGGAGCTCCGTGGTGTCCCCATGTTGGGCAGGTATAGGAGCATCGTTAGGGGTCGCCCCGCTCTGATAGGGTGGGTTGATGTCCAGGCTCCTAGTCCCATAGCCATCACCAGGAAGCATTCATCTGGACAAGCTCTGTGGGCTCGAGGTCGCCTGCCCCTGGGGACTCTCCTGATGTCTGGTTGTCTGGTCCGGGTGCAGCACGTGCTGTGCCCAGAGTCTCACCGCCCATCTTGCTCATGGGCCGTGCCTGCTGCCCTGCCCTGGAACGGATGCAGGGAGAGGCATGAAAGCAGGGCCTGGAGAAGGACCTCACTTCTGTTGAGTGGGTGGGTGTTGGCTGCCCGCTTCTCTGGTCATGCCAGCCCATGTCCTGGAGCCAGGGGCCAACCATGTGTGTGGACAGAGCCTTTTCCGAACTCATTCCAGACCAGCCCTGCTGGGCTCAAGAGATGGAGCATCTCTCTCTCTCTCTCTCTCTCTCTCTCTCTCTCTCTCTCTCTCACACACACACACACACACACACACACACACAGAGCTCATTCAAGTGTGTGGCTCCATCTACACTCGCTGGGCCTATGTTAGTTGAAGCTCCTTTTGTTTGAATCAGGGTTCGCTAGTGTGATGCCATCTAAACCTGGAAGGCTTGTGGCAGCATTCTCTTTTTTAAAATGCTTTTTTATTGATTTCAGAGAGGAAGGGAGAGGGAGAGAGAGATAGAAACATCAATGATGAGAGAGAATCATCGATTGGCTGCCTCCTGCAGGCCCCACACTGGGGATCGAGCCGGCAACCCGGGCCTGTGCCCTGACCGGGAATCGAACCATGACCTCCTGGTTCATAGGTCAACGCTCAACCACTGAGCCACGCGGGGCTTGTCTGAGATTTTAAAACAATCCATAAAACCCACGTTTTCCCAGTTCCAATGATGTTACTCCCTGGCAGGAGTCCTGTTAAACGCTCTGATGCCTCGTTAACTCATCTTCAGGCCTGAGGGCCCCTGTAGTGGCATTTCAGGACCAGGTGGCCTGAAAAAGCTACCTCCCTGGTCGGTGACAACAGCACAGAAAGGCCTGGATTACAAGTGATTGCTGAGTGGGGTGATGCGTTTCTCTCAGAAGCTGTGGGATGCCGCGCTGCTGGGGTCTCATTTAGGGGGAGATTACTTCCTTTAAGTACACTCAGTCTAGACCAGTGGTTCTCAACCTTCGTAACGCCTCGACCCTTTAATACAGTTCCTCATATGTGGTGACCCCCAACCATAAAATTATTTTCGTTGCTACTTCATCACTGTAAGTTGCTACTGTTATGAATCGTCATGTAAATATCTGATATGCAGGATGTATTGTCATTGTTACAAATTGAACATCATGAAAGCATAGTGATTAATCACAAAAACAATATATAATTATATATGTGTTTTCTGATGGTCTTAGGCGACCCCTGTGAAAGGGTCATTCGACCCCCAAAGGGGTCACGACCCACAGGTTGAGAACCGCTGCTCTAGACAGACAAAGCCAATGGGCAGAGAACGTCCCTTCCTCAGACACTAATCAGGCACATGTGCTCTCTGACACCCTCGCGGGAAGTCCTCCCAGGGGGCCGGCTGCAGGCTTTGGGACAGTCAGTGAGCACGTGGTGCCGGTCAGCAGTCTGACCGTCTTACAGGTGCGTGGAGGTGAGCGAGACTTTGTGTAGAAACAGTACAGACGCCTCTGCTGGAGAGAGGGAGGCTGAGCCCACACTGTTTGCTGGTGGAGTTCTTCTAAGAGCAGGTGACCAGGTAGATGGGGAAACTCGTTAGGAAAAGCCACCGGTGGGGGCTGCACACCCTCTGGCCGGGAGGGGCCTCGGACGGGGGCTGCCTCCTCTCCTGAGGTCACTGTGGGTGCGTCCCTCGCTCTAACCCGCCTCTCCTTTCTCTCTTGTGCGTCCTGACAGAGGGAACGGCTGAGGAACATCGAGCGCATCTGCTTCCTTCTGCGGAAGGTCAGTGCCAGAGCCACGGTCAGGTGTGGTCACAGCGGAGGGGCTGGTGCCTGCTCCTGTCATGTCTCCCCGGGGGGATGGGGGCGGGGGGAGCCAGCGATGGGTTCTTTGGACGCCTCCAGAGACAAGAGGAGCCAATTAAAAGGGGTGGCCATCAACCCATTGGCAGGATAGTGCTGGGTAATTGAAGTGCCTGTGGTTGGACTCAGAGCTGCTTTATCTTTTCATAATCACAGCAGGCGCACAGCCTTTGTTCCTGTCTGGTGCTGGGCTCAGGGACCTTTGTAGCTGGATGACGGGTTTGCTCTGAGGTTTCAGCCTGCCGCTCGGCGTGGCAGTTTGATTGGCAGCCTCATTGGGAGTCGGAGGGGCGGGAGGGGAGGTGTGATTAAAGGGGGAGCCAGGCATTCAGAGAGCTGCCCTGAATGGAGGGCTGAGGGTCACAGCTGCCCTACACACACGTAGGAGGCACACGTGTGCACGCAAATTCACGTGTGTGCGTGCAGCTCAGGCCTGGCAGTGAGCACCATCTGTGGCAGAGCCGGGACGCCAAAGCGACCAGCCTGCCACTCTCCAGGCAGGAAAGTGTGTGTGTGTTTTCGCAGCAAAGTATAGAGAACAGGTACTTGCTGGTAAAATGAGCGGAGTCTCTGGCCTTGAGCCAAAGGACGCCCCTGACCTCTGTCCAGAGCAGACGGGTCACAGGCCCTAGGAAAGCTGCCTGTCCACGAAACAGAGGTTTTGAGCTTCGTGTGAGTGGGCGGGACAGCAGATGCCCGGCCAACGCCCATCAAAGGAAAAGAGTGTGCCAGCGTTCGAACCCTTTTCTGTGTTTCACTACCGATGTCTATTGGGAGAGAGGACTTCATCGAGAAGTTAATCAGGTTCCTACATTTGGATTCGGGGTAATGCACGCGTCTGTAAATGATTTTCTCAGGTGGCATCTTGGGCACTCCAGCCGTCGCCTCCATGGTCCCTGGTTCTTTGATTCTAAGTGCCTTTCACACTCCTCTTTACCCCTCTCACCCCCCTAAGCTGAGTGGACCCGCCAGGATTCTCGGCTGAGTGCAAGCCCATCACCTCATAGCCTTGCTCGTCCTTCTGTGTGGCTTGGCCATGGACCCCGGCCAGACAGTAGGCCATGGCCTGTGGCTGCCTTTGCCAAGGTCCTGCTGTCCAAACCCTTGGACCTTCCAAAGTCAGAGGCAAGGATAGTGAAATAGGCAGGCTATGGGAGAATTAGCATTAGCATCTGCAAATTTGCATATAGTTTGCATACATTTTTATGAACACGAGACGGAGGCATCTGACTGCAGGAAACAGTGCGGCAAGTACCCTTTCCTGCCTTTTTGCCCTTTTTATCTCCCCAGGCTTCTTCTTCCCAGGCCGCTGCCTCCGCGGCTTCTGTGCCAGTGAACGCGGCTGCTGTTCGTTGTAGTGGGAAATGCAGGGGAGGGAAGTTCAAGGTCAAGGAAGCACTAATGTCAGCACTTTAGGTCTTTAAAAAAAGTTTTTAAAAAATTGATTTCAGAGAGAGGAAGGGAGATGGAGAGAGAGATAGAAACATCAGTGATGAGAGAGAATCATCTATCGGCCGCCTCCTGCACGCCCCCTACTGGGGATCGAGCGTGCAACCTGGGCATGTGCCCCAACCAGGGAATTGATCCGTGACCTCCTGGTTCATAGGTCAACACTCAACCACAAAGTCACACCCGCCGGGTAAGACTTTAGGTCTTATAGCTGTGCCTGGTCACACAGTCTGCGGCGTTCCCACCCCGTTGGGAGCTGAGCTGGTGTGGCGAGCACCCCGTCACCATCTCCAGGCAGCAACAAGCCACGTGCCTGCAGCTGTATTTCCTCATGGCGTCGTCCTCCTGCCCCGGTCCTCCTGCTGTGAGCACACCCATCCTTTTGCCACTTGGCTCTGTGAGCTCTTCCCCTCTGTGTCTCTGTGCCCTGGGTCCCCAGGGCCATTTTCACAGATGTGAGCGTGATTTCTTTCTGAATGTAATTTTAAGTTGGTGTTTCTGACGGTCTGGCCACCGAGGTCTTATTTTTTAGCCTAATTTGGTAGCTCACAGACACATTGAGGATGTAAGCTAAAATGTAAGCTCTGGAAGGACGGTGACTTTGTTCTGTGGACTGTCACCTCTAGTGACACGGCAGGAAGAGCAGGGTAGCCTGCCGACGGTGCTCAGTAAACATTCAGGGAGTTGTCGCCGAAGCTGACTCATAATCTACCTCCTTGTCGGGAACTGGGGTCATCAATACTCTCTTCATTATCTCAACAGTGTCCACGACATCGCACACAACTGATATTTTATTTCATTCACTGCTTACACCCGTCTGTAGTTTATAGCCACACTGAACTGTATTGTGCTCATCGCAGACACAGAGGCCTGCAGCCGCCACTGTCTCCATCCCATTCCTCTGCCCTCTTTGTCGTTGGTATTTTGACGCCTTATTAACGCCTTCTCTCAGCCAGTCTGCTTCCTCTCCCCCTCCCCCAAGGTGGTATGGGGTGGTGAATTCCGAGGGCTTCTGCCTCCCGATCCACTGGGCAGCGCTCAGTGCAACCCTAAAGGGGGTAAGGAGAACAGCGCCACCCTCGGGGGGTCGTGAGAATTAAAGGAGACAACACGTGTGCTTCTAGCTCATCAATGCTCAGCCTGTAGTAGGTGTTAGTTTTATTATTACTATCCTGACCCTTAGCTGCTGCCTAAAGGTCCTTAGCGCGTCCCTGAGTTCACACTTGGCATGGAGCAGGCTGGGGCCACCCCCCTCGCTCTGGGGTCAGTGCCCTTTGATGTTTGAGCAGAGTCACGAAGCAGGAAGCCCGCGCCTCCTCCCTCCCGGCTCTTCCACCCTCAGGGGCTTCTGGTTGAGATCCCCAGTGGTGAGCGGCTGCCATCAAACCTTTGGGTTGGGTGTTTCGGGGGCCCCGGAACGGTCACCTCCCTTAGACTCAGCGAGAACCTCAGGTCCGAGATGGTGGGGAGTCAGGCTGAGCCTGTGCCTAGTTGCATGGCTTCGGACGATGTCCCTTCCTGCGTGACAGTGCTGTGCCAGAGGTTAGCCATTTGCTGACTCTACAAATGTGCAAGGAGACACTTCAAACCTTGTCCCAATTTCCTTGACCCAAGCGGAGGCTAGTAAATGCCTCCTGGTTCATCTGCCAGAGCCCGGGGAGAGAGCCATGTCGCATTGGAGCTCGGTATCTGTCCTGCCGACAGTCACATGCTTGGAGAAGTGGTCACGGAGCCCCTGCCACAGGGAGCGCCTTCATTCCCAGCGCTTCCATCTGCTAATGCGGTTCCTCTCGCCCCACCCTGGAGCAGACGGTGTACTTTGATGGAGAGAGAAAATGCAGTGAAAAGAGACGCATAGACTCACAGGCGGCTGTTGGGAACGCCTTAGCGAGACCAGCCGTGACTCAGGAATTTTCCGGATGGGAATTCTCTGTTTCTTGGGGGATTTCTAAAGTGTGACAATGGTCGTAGCTGCCTGCATTTCTTGAGTGACTACTATATGCCTTTAAAAGTGTTAACTCTTTTAATCCTCACAACCCTATGCAGTAGCCCCACTTCACAGATGAGGAAGTCAAGGCCGAGGGAGGTTAAGAGCATGTCCCTGGGCCTCAGACCTCGTAAGTTAGTGGAGCTGGGACCCGAAGGCAAGTCGGTCTAACCAGAGCCCACATGTTCACCAGCCCATTGATAGGGGGCATCACGGGTTCTCTTTGCAAGAAGCTCCGTGAGGCCCATCCCTCCGGTAATACTGCTCAGCTCTTTTAAAGGGAAGATACAAGTGCCAAGAGCCAGTAGGGCCTCGGGGACCCTGTAACAGGCCTGGCTCCCTGTGATGGAGCCACGTGGGATCCTGGACGGTTCTTTCCAATTCCATTGAACTTCTTGGTAGGATAGCTCACCCCTGGAGGGAATGTTTAGAGAAAAGTAAAAATATCCTGGAACAAAACCTGCAACTAGTTTAGAATCCATGCCTCATGTATAATTTATTTCCAGATACTTTCTGTGGCAAACTTCTTGTTAGTCAGAGGGAAAGAGGGTACATTTAAAATACATATATATTTTTTATTGGTTTCAGAGAGGAAGGGAGAGGGAGAGAGAGAGAGAAACATCATTGAGTAGAGAGAATCATAGATCAGCTGCTTCCTGCACACCCACACTGGGGATCCTGGGGATCGAGCCCCCAAGCTGGGCACGTGCCCTTTCCCTGTCCCAGTCCTCCAGGGTCTGCTTTAGAGCGCCGTCATTCTCTAAATCAGTGGTTCTCAACCTTCTGGCCCTTTCAATACAGTTCCTCATGTGGTGACCCAACCATCAAATTATTTTCGTTGCTACTTCATCACTGTCATGTTGCTACTGTTATGAATCGTCATGTAAGTATCTGATATGCAGGATGGTCTGAGGCGACCCCTGTGAAAGGGTCGTTCGACCGCCAGAGGGGTCGTGACCCACAGGTTGAGAACCGCTGCTCTAAATGAAAGCAGTAGTTGGCTAACTGGTGCCTAAGTGGACCAACCGATGGAGTGAGGCCCGAACTCCCTACCTCCTCGGCGGCAGCCAGCCCAGTGAGTGGCTCACGGCAGGTCATCCGCGGACACTTGTTTTTCTTGACGGGAGATTTGCTTTCAGAGGCTCCCTTCCCCAGAATGGGACGGAAAAAAAAAAATCTGCTTTTCAGCCTCAGAATCCTCGCCATTTCTGCCTTTTCCCGATTGCTGACGAAGCAAGAAACCTTTCTGGGTTAAGTTTCTAGGCCACAGAATGTGCCAATATTGCCAAACCCTAATCGCCTCCTATTCCCTGGAGTGCGACCCAGTCTCTGCCTCGCCCTAAAGTTGTAACCGGGACCGGCCTGTGCCTCGGCGGGGCCCACAGAGCCCTGAGATGCTAATGAACCTTCCTTCCGACTCCCCACCCCACCTCCGCCACGTGCCAATCGATTCCCAGGCTCCAGATGTAGCTTCTCCCCGGGGAATAGCTGCCTGCATGGGGTGTGTCATTCGTGAAGCAATTTGGGGCACTGGTCCTCCCCCAGCTGAGTGTCACTGGCTCTGACTCCCACGTTGTCTCGATGGCACAGACAATGACTAAATGCAGGGAGTTTGTCTCACTGGGGGTCACACCAGGCAGCAGAACAACAACAAAAAATGCACCGCATCCGTTACATTTGCTAGACAAATGCAAAGTGCCGTTATCGTAAAGGGACAGCAAAGGCATCCTGTTCCCTTTCTCAGGACCTTCAGATTATGAGACTGACGCGCTGCCTGCTGTGCTAAGAAGGCGCCCTGTTCCCTTTCTGAATCTGCCGACCAATCAACGCTGTGATGAAATCCAGGAGGACAGTGATCACCGATTGTAGCTCAGGGAGGTGTGCGGGTGAAATGACAACTTGTCTTCAGCGAGGCTGTGTTTGTATCAGGGAGGCGTCCAGACACGCCTGTGTGATGCCTCAGATGCTTTTGGTCATTGCGCTGCTTCAAGTTATCCGTAAAGCATTTCAATCACAACTGCTATGGACTTTAGTTTTGTTTTTTTAAAATTGATTTTTAGAGAGAGAGGAAGGAAGAGGGATAGAGAGAGGAATATCGATGAGAGGGAGACATCGATTGACTGCCTCCTGCACACCCCCTACTGGGAATCGAGCCTGCAACCCAGGCATGTGCCCTGACCAGGAAGCGAACCCTGATCTCCTGGTTCATAGTGACGTTCAACCACTGAGCCACACCGGCCAGCCCTATTGCGGACTTTAAGAGGAAGGTGGAGTGGGAGGGCATGTCAGAGGTATGATCATGCGGAACATGCTTGTTTTCCTCCGTAGTCTGTAAAGGTGGTGGGGACAGGGTCTGTGTAAGCTGTTCACTGCTCAGCCCCTCACCCCGAAAATGGCAGCCTGTCACCGAGGCGTACGACAGCCCTGTGCAGTGGGGATGGGGAGCTGAGACTCGAGGGCTTGCGTCACCTGCCCAGGTCACTCAGGTGGTACGTGCCGGGTCTGGATTCAAATCCACTCTTCCCCCAACCCCCGTCCTTTGTGGTAGTCCCACGTTTCCGGGCACTAGGGAATAAGAACACGCCTCCCTGCATTTCCCAGGACAGATCCGCACCTTTGGGGTTTTCAGCGTAACTTGGACACCACTCTCGGCCACCCCAGCACGTTCCCGTTCCCGTGACCCACTGTCGCGTGCGCACGTGGGCTCCAGGCTGGCCTGGTCTCACCCATCCCCTCTCTGCTGATTGTCCTCCCCCAAGTCATCATTAGGCCGAGAGGTTTTGGTCAAAGGCAACCTCTCAGTTTCCAGGGGCTGTTGGAACTGTATGCGGACCCTGCACCCTCATGCTGGCCCGCCCGGGGCCTGTGTTAGTCTTCTGGGGCCAGCCTGGTGGCTTAGACAAGAGACATTTATCTCCTCCAATTTCCGGTGGCTGCAAGACCCAGATCAAGGTGTCGGCCGTGTTGGTTTCTCCCGGGGCCTCTCTCCTTGGCTTGACGATGGCCACCTGCTTGCTGTGCCCTCCCCTGGGAATCCCTCTGTGTGTTTATGTGTGTGTGTGTGTGTGTGTGTGTGTGTGTGTGTCCTAATCTCCTCTTCTTAAAAGGACAGCAGCCATCTTGGACCCAGCCCCATCCTAATGACCTCGGTTGACTTGACTTACTGCTTGCAAGATCCTGTCTCCAAATACAGTCACATCCTGAGGCCCTGGGGCTCAGCCTTCACCATCTGGAACATGGGAGGGAGGGACATTGCACCCCTCACAGGATCTGTGCACCAGGGAAGTTGTATGGAAACGGCATCCCATTGGGCAGGAGACATGATTGGCCCCGCCTTGAATTCTGCTCCTTGGCAAATCGCAGAAGGAGCGAACAGTGAGCCGCTGGGTTTAGATTTTACTAGTATTTCGCCATCACCCATCGGTGTCACCCAGTGTATCAGAATAAAAAGCAAGCTTACTCTGAGCAAAGCCGGCCTACAAAGCCTTATTTACAATAATAGCCAAGACACGGAAGCATCCTTCCTGTCCATTCAGGGGTGATGGATAAAGAAAACGTGGAGTATGCCATGGATATTATTCAGCCGTAAAAAAGGACGAAGTCTTACCGTGTACTACAACGTAGATGGAACTTGATGGCATAAGCCAGACAGAGAAAGACAAATACAATGTCACCTCTTGTGTGTGGAATCTAGAAACAGGAGAAAACACCAGAGAACAGAGGCAGGGGACTGGGGGCAAATGAACGAAGGGGGTCAAAAGGTACAAACTTCCAGTTATGAAATAAACGAGTCCTGGGATGTACAGCGTGGCGACTGTAGTTAGTGACACTGTATCACATATTTGAAAGTTACTAGGAGAGGAGATCTGAAAAGTTCTTTTTACCAGAAAAATATTCTGTAACTGTGCGGTGAAGAGAGTTCACTAGACGTGTGGTGGCCCTTTTGCAACAGATACAAATATGGAATCATGATTATCCTATATAATAAAAGCCTAATATGCAAATCGACCTAACAGCAGAACGACCAGTTGCTATGACGTGCACTGACCACCAGGGGGCAGACATTCAACGCAGGAGCTGCCCCAGCCTGCAGGCCCCAGGCCAGCCAAGGCAGGTGCCTGTGGGGGCCCCCCTGATCGCCCTGCCAGTCACCCCACAGATCGGCCCTGATCACCGGCCAGGCCTAGGGACCCTACCCATGTACAAATTTTGTGCACCGGGCCTCTAGTGTTATATAACTGAAACGAATATCATATTGCAGCTCAAGTCTCTCTCAAAAGAAAAAGAGTCACCCCTGCCATTTCCCAGAGGTTGGACCAAACGCAGCCTCTTCCTACTGCCACAGCTTTGCGGGCAGCAGCGTGCAAAGCCAGCCCCCGAGCTGAGACAGTTAACCCAGCACCCGTGGGGCAGGGTCCAGGCCATTCATCCTCCCAATTAGCTGTGGCTCCTGTCTCCCCAGCAGGCCCAGGGTCAGGACTGAATCCGCGGGTGCGATGTGACTCTTTGCAGAAGTGCCAGCTGCTGAGGTGGCGGAAATGAGATCAGGGCCGTCACTTCTTCCCTGGTAGGACGTCCCTTCCCAGGAGGTCCCGGGTGCTCCCCCGCCCAGAGCTGGTCACGGGGTAGTGGGGCAGCATGACCCATTCTGGGGCTCGCTGTCCAGGCTGCACAAAGACAGTCATTACATCACAGCAGCGCCCAGGGAGGTAGGTGCCAGGCGTCCCCTACAGGGCAGAGGAAGGAGGGGCGGGCCTTTCTCTTCGCTGGGGGAGGGGAGCTTACCTAGACTGAGAAGACTGATCCCTGGTTGCTAAGGGAAAGGCTTTTCCTTAACGACAATGCGTAAGTTGTCCTCCACCGCTTGGAAGATGCTAGACCAGTGGTTCTCAACCTGTGGGTCGCGACCCCTTTGGCGGTCGAACGACCCTTTCACAGGGGTCGCCTAAGACCATCCTGCATGTCAGATATTTACATGACGATTCATCACAGTAGCAACATGACAGTGATGAAGTCGCAACGGAAATAATGGTATGGTTGGGTCACAACATGAGGCACTGTATTTAAAGGGCCAGAAGGTTGAGAACCACTGTGCCAGACGTTGTGCAACATGCTTAAGCGCGTCATCTCACTTCACACTCGCCCTGGGGTGTGGCCTCCACTGTGCCCCCGTTCACCGGCGAGGATGAGGGGGTGAAGGGATGAAGCTGGGGCATGTGAAGCCAGGATCGGAATCAGGTGGCCTTAGCCCCGCCCTTTGGTTTTCTTTATCAATTGTCTTAATGATAAAGGTGGCATGTCCCCATGGTGACCAGAACATGATGGGGCGCTGACAGGAAGAAAGGATCGGTTAACTCCTCGCCCCTCTCTGTTCCCAGCTGGTCCGACGTGACTGATGTTAAAAGCTTGGACCTGGGTCCTGCTGTGATCTCCACGCGTTTCACACACAGACAAACACACGCCCACACGTGTGTCCACACACACAGGGGTGGCTTTTTGTTTTCTCTTCTTCCTAATAATGAAAACATCGTTTTTCTATAGCTTTCCCCCCCACATGACATTACGGGGACAGCCCTCTAAGGCGGTGCCCGCACCTCTGGTGAGCCTGGCGGAGGTGTGTGCAGAATGGACGCTGAGCCCATCCACCAGGCGCTCAGGCCGTGTCAGAAGCAAAGGCACAAGAGGACTCGTTTCTGCCCTTTGCCCACTTCTGGTCACATGGTTTCCCCTGGTCAGGTGGTCATCCTGACTATTCCCTAGAACAGTGGTCGGCACACCGCGGCTCGCGAGCCACATGCGGCTCTCTGGCCCCCTGAGTGTGGCTCTTTCACAAAATACCACGTGCGGGCGCGCACATACAGTGCGAAGTTGACTTAAAACTTTAAGTAAAGTTTATTAAGTTAATTTTAGGGAACGCTGTGGAGTGAAAGAGGATGTAGTGTCAGGGACGGAGAAAGGCATGTTGAGATGGTTTGGACATATAGAGAGGATGAACAAAAGGAGACAGATGAAACAAGTATACAAGACGAGTGTGGATGGGAGAGTTGGAAGGGGTCGACCTCAGCGAACGTACCTCCATCCGATTGAGGACGTTTTTAGCAAAGGCCAGCTTAGGAGTACCCTCATTAAGTTCATAACAATGTACCTACCTATATAGTTTAAGTTTAAAAAATTTGGCTCTCAAAAGAAATTTCAATCGTTGTGCTGTTGATATTTGGCTCTGTTGACTAATGAGTTTGCCGACCACGGCCCTAGAAGGTCCCCTGGTTTAAGACAGGGCTGGGGGGGCCTGGCTGGTAGCTAAATGGTTAGAGCGTCAGCCCTTGCACCAAAGGGTCACGGGTTCCATTCCGGTCAAGGCCAGGTACTGGGTTGCAGGCTCGATCCCCAGTCTCTTGCATTGGGGAGGCAACTAATCGATGTGTCTCTCTCACATCAATGTTTCTCTCTCTCCTCCCCCGCCACCTCCCTTCCACTGTCTCTGAAAATCAATGGAAAAAATATCCTCGGGTGAGGATTAACAAAGAAAAAAAAGAAGAGGCTGGTGGAAAGGGTCCCTGTCTCGGTGTCACGGAAGGTCTGGTGGCGATGTCCGTGTAGGACATAAAAAAAATGACGCTCTCCACCACCTCAGTGAGGAATGACGCTGAGCGCCCCGGGGTGCCCCGCACCCCAACATCCTGCCTCCCCTCCCCCAGACAGCTCTTCCTCGACATCTCTGCTCAGAGGCCGTTCTCCTCCCTCAGAATGAATGGCTTCTCTCTCCTTTCGTCCCGCATCGCGCTGCTCACGGGCTGGCTCCCTTAGTGCTGTGCTTCCCATGTATTGACGCGGTGGAATCCGCGATGCACACACTCATTTGCATGGCAGTCTCCCCGGGCCAGACCGCTCTGCACCCGCCGCCTGGTAATTGCTGATGGTAAATACCCGCTGAGTGAGGGCCTAGGCGGGGCTCTTCGGCACCGGAAGGCTTGCTAAACCCTTGCCCTTCTCATTCTAGAACATTCTCTGCTGTTAGTGTCTCTCCTCTCAAATAATCATCTTTGCCTAGTCGCTCCCTGTACTCCAGACACGATGCCTCCCCCCCCCACCCCTGGCTTAAAGGAAAGAAAAGGAGTGGGTAGCTGTTCGTGTTAACTTAAGATGCCTCTCGGTTGCCAGCCAGTTGTGGGAGAATTGTGTCCCTTTCAAAATCTGGCACGATTTGAGAGAGCGCTTTTATTCTCACCCCCTCCCTGAGTGGGCTGGTAGGTGGTTCAGCAACTTAACAAGGGAGTGAGGAAAGGCGTTTGAAATTCAAGCGTGTCTGAAGTTGCATGAAAACGAGGATCAAAGACAGGCTGGGAGGTGTGGCCAGGGCGGGGCCAGAACCCCAGGTTTGGTCCTGAAAGGAACCAGTCGTTTCCCAGGAGAGTCCTGGGGACCCCAGGAAGGCCAGAGACAGGTCGGAGGAGCTGGTGAGGGTGAGGCACAGAGGTGGCCGGCCAGGGCCAGGCAGGAGGTGGCGGGAACTGGAGGCTCTGGGTTCCCAAGACAGAAGGAGCCGACCTCCATCCCAGGAAAATGCCAAGGCCAACCCTTCAGGAATAGAGACCGCGGGCCACAGGGGGTCAGGGAGCATTGTGGGGGCTCTTCCATGTGGTCATGGCTGGGGGAGCTCTGACCTGCCAGTGCTGCCTGTCCAGACTCGAGTCTAGAGCAGCTGTTAGCGACAATGCACCCTGCGCACAGACCACCCCCGCCCTGCAGGGGCCGAAGGTGAGGGCTGGGACCGGAGTCTTCAAAAGGAAAGGGTCTTCGGGTGCTCCTCAAACCTCTGTCACGTGACTCTCAGCTCCACTGTTTAACAAAACCACCTGGGATGCGTCTAAAAAATGCAGCTTGCTGGTCCAGAGAGGCCAGCTCAGTGGACTGGGGTGGAACCCGGAAACCTGCACGTTAAACCAAGGCCCCGGGCGGTTCTGACGCAGGTGGCCCCGGAACCCTGCTTTGGGAACCAGCGCCCAGCACCCACTTCTTAAACTGGAGTGTGCGTCTGCATCACCCGGGGGGCTTGCGGAAAATGCAGGTTCTGGTCCAGCAAGCCTGGGGGTGGGAGCCCAGGGGCTGCCCGGCTGGCACGCTCCAGGTGACGCAGGTGAGGCTGGCCCGTGGCTCACCGGGAACCGCTCACAGAAGCTGACCCCAGGCTCCGAGCTCAGGCCCACTGAACCGGAAGCTCTGGGGCCGGGCCCAGCCTCAGTTTTAGCCAGACCTCCGTGACCCGGGAGTCTGAGAGCCACCCACCGCTAAGCCACGGAGGAGCTTAAAGACACGGCTGTCCTCCCTGTGCTGCCTGTCCCCGTGCAGAGGTAGAAGGAGTCCACGTTGGAGCCAGGAAAGCAGAGGCGACTGCCCCTGGGTGGGTGACTGTGCCCTGGGTGGGCGCTGAAGGAGAGGGTTCGAGAAGCCAGGGGGCCCCGAGGGGTTGGACAGTGGGAGGCCTGGGAGGAAGCCCCTCCTGGGTTGGGAACAGCCCTCTGTGGCCCCTGCCCTGCCTGTGTCCGCAGTGACCACCGGCCTTCCCAGGACAGAGGAACCCCTCTGACTTCAGGCCGCGGTCCCCAGGCAGGCATTCCTTCTCTTGCCTCCTGTCCCCCTGCACTCCTGGGGCCCCGGAGCGAGCCCTGGGGAACATGACCTGTGACAGTTCCTCCCGGTCTGGCCCAGTCCCCAGGGATCAGCCTCGAGGGCCTGATCTTGACCGTGACCAGGTCAGGGCGGTACGTGGCGGTGGCGTTTAGGGCAGCGGCTGGCAGGGCAGAGCTGAGAGCCACCGCCTCCGTTCCCGGGGCGTATACGACCGGCTCGAGACAGATGAATGTCACGGTGACTTTAAATTACACTCTGCACTCGGTGACTGTGCTCAGTTGCTTAGATGTAGAGCCGTCTGCTCAGCCCTTAACGGTATTTGCTAAGCACTGGTGTGAAAGCAGGAGGTCACACAAGTTAACCCACCAGCACCAGCCAGCAGGCAACGCTCGCGTGAGCCCAACCCCCAGTCCTGGCTGTTGGGGTCCCCAGCACGAAGGGGTCCAAGGCCTTCAGGGAAGTCTGGTCCGCCCTCCCCACCGGGTCTAACTGCTGGGGGGGAGGGGGGCTGTGCTCAGAACCATTAAAGAGGAAGTGTCCTCAGAGTCAGGGTTCCTGACAGCGCTTGGGATGCTGTGCTCACACTCGCCCAACTTAGCGAAATCCCAGCTTCCCAATTGCGCCATCCTCCCCGCCCCCCCTCGTGAGTCGTGCGCTTGATCATTCATTTGGGGACAAAGGGAGAACCGACCTCCAGGACCGGCATTTATGAGAAAGTCCCTGCTCGCCCAGGTGGCTCCTCTGTCTGAGGGTCCGTTAGCATCGGTTGCGGATTCCAATGGAAGAGCCATTACCCTTTCCTTCTCCCCACTCCTGGGCACCAGGCAGGTACACCTCAGGGCAGGCACTGGGATTGGATCAGTGTCTTTGCAGACAGGGCCTCTCTGGTTGGAGAAGCAGCCCGCGGTCTTCCTTCCCTCCTGGGGCAGCTGGGAGCTTGGTTTAATGGGGACTATGGGCGGGGTGGGCGGAGGCCAGAGGGGACCGGGCGGAGAATTAGGCAGGCGGATTTGGTTCTGGGGGTGACTGTCCCTCCTCTAACTCAGCCTGTGCCCCTGCCCCCCCTCCAGCTGGTGCTGCCGGAGTACTCCATCCACAGCCTCTTCTGCATCATGTTCCTGTGTGCGCAGGAGTGGCTCACGCTGGGGCTCAATGCCCCGCTGCTGTTCTATCACTTCTGGAGGTAAGGCTGCGGGGCCCGGGCTGCTCGTCCCCGTTTCTGTGCGGGTGGCCGCCCCAGAGACGACGACCCCCCGATGGCCGCCAGCGAGAGGCTTTCTCTCCTCCCCTGGGAGAACCTGCTTCCCCGCTTCTTAGGCAGCAAGTCCCGGAAGGAAGGCTCTGTGCAGGCCCCACTGCCCGCAGCCTCACCCGGGGGTCAGTGTGAGAAGCAGGGGCAGCACACCTCAGAATAGGAGCTGGAGGGGGAGAGGCAGCTGCTGTCTGTGCACTTGGCACGTGACTTTGGCATAAAGAAGAGCAGGAGGGACTTATCTGACTTTTTCTTGAATCCTTGACAGGGTCTGGCCTGGCCTGGCAATTCGTAAGCGCTCAGAAAAGGAAAGAAAAAGGAAGTAGGAGGAAGGGATTCTTTAAAATGAGAGTCCCACCCGGCAGGTGGCCAGTGTGGCTCGGGTTGAGCATCGACCCATGAACCAGGAAATCACAATTCAATTCCCGTTCAAGGGCACATGCCCGGGAAGTGGGTTCGATCCCCAGTACCGGGCGTGCAGGAAGCAGCTGATCAATGATTCTCCCTCATCATGGATGTCTCTATCTCTCTCTCCATCTCCCTTCCTCTCTGAAACCAATAAAAATAAAAAAAAAGAGGGCCTGGGTAGAGGTCAGTATTTAGGCCGAGTGATGGCTGACTGAGGCAGGGCTGTGGCCCAGTGGTTTCGAGCTGTGAGCACGGCTCTGTCTGTCCACCTTGCACCTGCTCTGATACCTGTGGCTACGCACCGCAGGCCCCTCCCCCAGCCCTGGAGAAGCAGGCCCTGCCAGGTGCCGCCCAGGTCCCACAGCTGACTCGGCCTTCCTCCTGCCGGAGCAGCTTTGCCAGTGGGTGAGGTCACCAGGGCATCTGCAGACCTGAGAACTGGGAGAGCCGCCATCTGCGAGGAGAGAGCGCCTGAGCTGTTAGTTTCAGGCCGGGATCCGAGCCGAAGGCAGATAACCGCCTGGCAGGGCTTCCTGGGGGCAGTCACCCTCGGGAGGGCTGGGCCCCAGTGACTTCAGATGTCGCTTCTCAGCCTCAGAACCAGCAACGCCGTGTCCTCCTCCCCCGCAGGTACTTCCACTGCCCAGCAGACAGCTCCGAGCTGGCCTACGACCCGCCGGTGGTCATGAACGCAGACACCTTGAGCTACTGTCAGAAGGAGGCCTGGTGTAAGCTGGCCTTCTACCTTCTCTCCTTCTTCTACTACCTGTACTGGTGAGCGTGCGCCCCTCTGACTCCTGCAGGCGTTGTGGGGAAGGGGGTTTTCAGGCCGGCCTCCTGGGCTTGGGGAGGTAGCCCATGAGCCTGTGGGATTTGATGCCACCGTCTGACTCGTATCGGGAGCCAGGGCTTCTGTTTGTATGAAGTGAGGGGCAGCGGTCCCAACGTCTGTAGCAATCTTTGGCACATCTAAGTGCTCAAGAAATTTTTTTTTTTTAAGTGTAAAGCAGGTTGACATGATCTATCCAAGATAGCACCACCCTCCTGCCCAGGTATATGGTTTACTTGATGGTTAGAGACGGCGTCTGTTTCATTCACCTCTGTGTCTGCAGTGTCTGGCACATAGTAAGTGCTCACTAAACCCTGGCACATAGTAGGTGCTCACTAAACCCTGGCTCACAGTAGGTACTCACTAAACCCTGGCACACAGTAGGTGCTCACTAACCCCTGGCACACAGTAGGTGCTCACTAACCCCTGGCACACAGTAGGTGCTCACTAAACCCTGGCACACAGTAGGTGCTCACTAACCCCTGGCACACAGTAGGTGCTCACTAAACCCTGGCACACAGTAGGTGCTCACTAAACCCTGGCTCACAGTAGGTGCTCACTGAAACCCTTGCTATGGCTAATGGTATAGGCTCCAGGCGAGCTGGGGCTGCACACTCCATCTTTTACCGGAGACATACTGTGCTCTCCTAACAAATGCAACAGGGATGAGAAAGTGGCAGGAGTGGCCCGGGGTCCGGCTTTGGCGGGTCCCTCTTGGGAGGGCCAGTCCTGGCCCCTGCGGGCTCCCACTAACGCCTCCTCTCCCCTTCTTTTTGCCTTCAGCATGATCTACACTTTAGTGAGCTCTTAACTCAGAGACCACGCACGTCGTCAGAGACTGGACGGGAGCGCGCCGAGGCCGAGAAGTCACCTGTGCGGGCGACTGGAGAAGGGACGGGGTGGGTGGGGAGGAGACCTGGCCGACACTGACTGCCGCGGAAGGAATGGAAGCAACGGAGCGGCGGCAGCGGGAGCCGAGTTAACCGCCGTGTGTTGTCACCTGTGAACCACAGCAAGCATCGCTGTTTCCCGAGTCCGCTTCATCTCCCAGCTCCCAGCTGGTCCGCTCTGGTTTCCTGGACCGTGGGAGTGGGGGCTGGGAGGCCCGAAGGTGCCTGATACCGAACGGCACGACCAGAGTCAGGCTGAGTCTGTGGGACCCACGGAGGGCCTCAGAGGGCCTGGGCTACCCAAGGCTCTGCTTCCCCCCTGCCAGGGCCGGCCATGCCCTTGCCCTCCGCGGAGGGTCCGGAAGGTGCGCCATGGCCTTTGCCGTGGCCAGGGTGACCTGCAGGGCTGCCGTGCTCCGCCCTGCTTCGTGAGAGCCCAGCTTAGTGACACCCTGAGCTGGGTTTGGGGCAACGCGTTGCTAATAAAGTTGCCCAAAGTCACGGACGTGGCCGGGGGGGTGGGGTGGGGTGGGAAGGGGGAACCAGGGAAAAAATGACTTGGAGAAACATTGACTCCAGGTTCAAGGTGTTACCCGCCAAAGCCATCACAGCCCCCAAGTGCAAATCCACCGGTCGGCACTCGTCAAAGCCGCGTCTTGCAAGGAACCCCCAGCTGTTCCAAGGCCGCTCTGAACCGTGGGCACTCGGCAGCTCGGAAAGGAGACGATAGAGTAACAGCTTCGTTTTACGATGCCGCGTCGTTCATGCTACTTAACCCGAGGACGCTCACTTCTTTAGGATTTTCCACGCGACACGCTCTCCGTTTTGAGGAGGAGTTGTGGCAGGAGGTGGTCAGTAACGTAAAGGCTGAGATGCGTAGGATGCTCAGATTGGGTACAGTGACTTTTGACCTTAATTCTCCCCACTTCCCCTCTTTCCTCCTGTTTGACACACGGGCTATTTATTGTACATGTGCCCAGCTCCCGCCGGAGCCCTGTGACTCAGGCTCAGGAACGGTGTTGGTGGGACATGCGTGTGCTATGTTGGACACGCGTGTGCTATGTTACAGCGTGGGGACAACTTGAGTATCCGGCCGACCTGGCCGTCTCGTGTAGGCCTCATCCCTGGCTGGCTGCGTCTCCGTAGGGTTGGTGAACTGGTAGGTAGAGAAGGGCAGGGTTTCAGAAGGGCGTTTGGCTTCTAAAAATTCTACAGGAAACAAAAGGCAGATGTCTGCCTTCAGGCTGAAGCTATGAAGCCGGGGACGTCGAGGCACTATTTCTGGGACCAGGCTTCCCCTCGACCGATCCCGTGGGCCCGGCTGGGTACGTGTGGTTGGGACAGAGTTGCCTTCAGGGCTGGTTGCCTCGGTCTTTGACGTCATTCCTTGAGGAGACCTTCGTCCCGAGAAACAAGCCTTGTGTCCAGGCTGCTGGCAGCAGTTCTGTCTCCACAGCCGCCTCACAAATACAGCGGATGAGGGCGTCCGGGGTCCAGCTCATTCTCCCCGTGGAGCTGTTGGGTTTCGTTGTGAACTTGCGTCCTTCCAGAAAGATTTGAATGAGCTTGTAATAGTGGACACCAGGACACAGGGACTGCTCTAATGGGAATTCAGCTTGATAACGAAGATGAGCACAGGGATACCCGTTTCCTGAGAGAGTCTATTTGCCGTGACTGAGCATTAAATCCACGGTTTCTCTTAGCGGTAAATTGCAGCAATTCACAGCCACACCGCGCTTAACATTTCACACTTTGCTTTCACTCCTCCTTTGACCCGCCTCTCAAGCCTAAGAAGTGGGTACTGTTCTTTTTCTCTAAGTGAGGCAGCTGAAGCCCAGAGAGGGCCAGTGACTCACCTGTAGTCACACAGCAGTCACAAACCTGCCTCTGAAGCTACTAGTGCATTGTCTGACTTAAAAAACCCCATGTCCGCCCTAGCGGGTTTGGCTCCGTGGTTAGAGCGTTGGCCTGCGGACTGAAGGGTCCTGGGGTCAGTTCCAGTCAAGGGCACGTACCTGGGTTGCAGGCTCGGTCCCCGGCCCCGATCGGGGGCGTGTGCGGGAGGCAACCAATCGATATGTCTTTCTCACATTGATGTTTCTCTCTCTCTCTCTCTCTCCTCCGCCTTTCCATTCTCTCTCGGAATCAATGGGGAAAATGTCCTCGGGTGAGGATTGACAAAAAATAAAAAACATTAAAACCCGTGTCCTTTCCTGAGTCCCACCTGAGTGCTGGCAAAGCAGCTTAGGGTCCGATGAAAGCTTGGTTGGTAACATCAACTTTCGGAGAAGAGAGTTTCAAAATAGAGCCATTGCGGAAGCCGTGGTTGCCGGTCCCCTGGGCGCCAGCCTCGCTCGCTGGGCTGGGGGAGGTTCTTCGCTCAGGCGGTGGGTCCTTTGAAAGCTGTAAACGCTGCCAGCACCTTGTTTCTGAAAGAGAAACATCCAGTTTCCCTCCCGCAAGTTGCCCTGGGGGGACAACACAAAAACCCCAGGGTGTTGGTTGGGAGTTTGAGCCACTTTTCAATCCCTGGGACAGCCGACCACGAGGGTCAGAGCCCGTGCGGCATTTGCCAGGACCTCGCCCGCCGGCACCATGATCCCACAGAGCAGCCTGTTCCTCCCCCCGCTGTACCAATCAGGGACCGGGAGGCTCAGGGCAGGTGCGTCTTCCTGGGGGACCTGCCAGACATCAGCCCAGGACTCTGAGGACGGGGCCAGTAGTCACAGTAGCCACTCCCCGAGGTGCTGAGCTCTATCCTCTGTTCGCCCTGTGCTGCTGTCCCGTCCTCACAGCCCCAGGCAGCCGCCCTGTCTCCTTGCTGGCTGAGCAGCGCCCTGGTGCTGGTCAGGGCGAACTTTAACCCCGGCCTGCCCCTGCTCACATGGCTCCATCTGCTTGGCCAGCTTTGTCCCTCTGCGCTGTCAAAGGGAGGAAGGAGAGGGAGGGGGAGGCGTGGATCTCGCAGGGAGCGGTACCCCTAGTGGCCCCTGGTGACGGGGAGCTGTCCCTGCCGAGCCTGAGTCTGGGCCCCGGGACAGAGTTTCTGGGGGCACAGGCAGCACGGAGGGTGGTGTGGGTGGCCTGGTCCCTTCTCCTAGGGAGGCCGGGCTGTGGGCCGGGCCTGTTGTGCCCACAGAGTCAGTGCGGGCCCTGGGGATGGCACCGAGGCCTACTTTTCACTTGGCCGAGTGGCGGGAATAGTGGCCCCTGTGCACGGACTTGTTACATAGACGCAATGAGCTTGTGTTTGCGGAGAACTTCAAAGAGGGCCCCGCCCGCGGTTAGCCTACCAGCTCTGTAGGGGTGAGCTTCCTCGCCACTCTCCCTGTGCCCCGTGCCATCCAGGGCCAGTGCCTGGAAGGGAGGGACGACCCCTGCACCCCGCTGCCCTCCCGGCTGTCGTGTGTGGAGTGCAGGGTAGGCTGGGACCCGAGACCCCTCTCAATGCCATGTTCTCCAGCCAGTGTGAGCATCTGCCCTGTGTCAGGCCGTGTGCGCAGCACATGACACGCATGTTCTCATGGGATCCCCACCACGTGTTGAAGTAGGAACTCTGCCCGTCCCCAGCTGATCGCCGAACCCTTGCAGCTTTCAGAGGTTAAACAGAGGAGCCACGGTCGCAGTTATCAGTAAGTCCTGGGGCCTGGACTCCAACAAGAGTCTTTTCGACCCCAGGCCTGGACCACTAATGTGTTCCTGGAGGGTGAGGCAGGACGGGGGGGGACCATGGGATGGGAGAAGAAGAGAAAAGGGAAGAAAAGGCAGCAGGCGTGGGGCGGTCTCAGGAGCGTGGCTCACCCACCTCTCTGTTCCACAGCAAGCAGCTCCGCGGGCGCGTGGAAGCAGAAGGCTTTGGGCTGCGGGATCTCGGGCAACCCTCCCGAGACTCAGCTCTCCCAGCTCTGCAAGGGGCTGATGCTGTCTCCCCTTCGCGTGTGGCTGTGAGAAAGTCACTTGTCCTGGCCGCTCAGCAAATCTCCCCTCCGGACGCTGAGTTAAAGGGAGGATCGCATAGACCAGCGGTTCTCAACCTGTGGGTCGCGGCCCCTTTGGCGGGCGAACGACCCTCTCACGGGGGTCGTCTAAGACCATCCTGCAGGTCAGATGTTTACATGAGGATTCATCACAGTAGCAACATGACAGTGATGAAGTAGCCACGAAAATAATGTTATGGTGGGGTCACCGCATGAGGAACTGTATTGAAAGGGCCCGAAGGTTGAGAACCACTGGCATAGACTAACAGTCGCACGTGGCAGCGTTCAGGGCCTCTCAGCTTCCTTCCTGTCTGCCCTCGATCCCGGGAGCAGAGAGTCTCAGGCAGGAGATGCGGGGAAACAGGGCTGAGCCCTCAGAGAAAATCTCCCCGTTCCTTCCTATTTTTAGGCCTGGTAACGGCACCGGCGTGGAGTAAAACTGTCACCGTGAGGACAGCTCTGTTCTCCCGGAGGAGAGATGCATGCCGCCAGCGAAGTGTTTTGACAACAGTTGACTGCGCTCCCGCTGTGTCCTCGCACAGATCCATCCTGCAGCCCTCTCCCTTCTTGCACTCGGGCTGCTCTCCTGCCAGACGTGCTCGGGCAAATGGCATCCGATCTCGGGTCTGGGGCTGTCTCTGCTCCCCAGCCTTAGGCAGAAAGCCGCCATCACGGTGCGGAGGCCTGGGGTGTGCCCTGGGACTGGTCTCAGTCCAGGCAGAGGGGAGGGGGAGCCGAGCAGAGGGGCCCTGCATTCCTAGGGAGAGCGGGGGACAGGCCTTAGCTTCGTGCTGGCTGGGAGCCGGGCGCGGTGTCCTTGCCGCCAGGAGCTCTGCACGTGACGGGAATATTTTGCCCGTAGAGGGGAAGGATCATATACTAACACCTTGGATGGGCAGCCAGTGGCTCCCAGCGATCAGGGATAGAAACAGGATGGGCACAGCCACGAAATTGTGTCTTCCAGGCTCTGCCCCAGCCTCTGTGTGATCATTTCCGCTCCTGTTCACTTCTGCCCAGAGAGAGCTCTAGATGCCCCAAGTGTACCTTCCTCTTTTTTAAAAATATTAATTGATTTTTTACAGAGAGGAAGGGAGAGGGATAGAGAGTTAGAAACATCGATGAGAGAGAAACATCGATCAGCTGCCTCCTGCACACTCCCCACTGGGGATGTGCCCGCACCCAAGGCACATGCCCTTGACCAGAATCGAACCTGGGACCCTTGAGTCCACAGGCCGATGCTCTATCCACTGAGCCAAACCGGTTAGGGCAAGAGTACCTTCCTGTTCGTGAACTTGACCCCTAGGACACCACATCATGCCCACATTTCCTCCCTCCCTGGCCAGTGGTGGACTGGTGCTGGCTCCCACAGGCTTGTGAGAGGCAATGCTTCCATTTCTAAAGGAGTTTGCTAAGCAGTTGTTAAACACAGCTATCATTAGAACTGGTTATGCAAGCTTACAGTTAAATAAATGATGTTAAAAACAAAGGTAATATATAGTCAACATTTATCACCTCCTAATTAGTTTTTAATATATTTTATTAATTTTTTTACAGAGAGAAAGGGAGAGGGATAGAGAGTTAGAAACATCGATGAAAGAGAAGCATCGATCAGCTGCCTCCTGCACACCCCCCACTGGGGATGTGCCCACAACCAAGGTACATGCCCCCTATTGGAACCGAACCTGGGACCCCTCAGTCCCCAGGCCGACGCTCTATCCACTGAGCCAAACCGGCCAGGGCCATCACTTCCTAATTATGTTACCATCTTCTTTGTTCTCAAGGTTCTGTCTATTGTGTCCATGGCGGCAATACTATATAATAGCACGCTACCGTGCGTCTTTCCCACCGCTGTGTTCAGGGATGTCTCGGTGGTAGCTTGAAATGGGCTGCGGTGGGAGTATTTACACCACAGAAATTGGCAAACACTACAGGTTAGTTCCCTCCTGCTCCCTCCCTGCCTCCCGCCCCACCCCGCCTTCCTCCTCCAGGGCTAGTTGTTAGCCATTTACTGGTACTCACTGTTCACATTTCCCGGCTCTGGCACACAGCATGGCCACACAGGCCCGGCTTGCTGACAGCTTTTAATCCTCATCACTCACTCACTCATCCCCACTATTATAGCTCTGTGAAACGCTGACAGGCCTCTGGGTGCTCCCCCGCCTCTCTGCCTTCGTGCTTTTGGGCGGCCTGGACAGTCCTTATTTTGACGGATGAACATGGTCTTGCCCCATCACTGCCTTTGTCTCTTCAATTCACATTCCTCAGTGACTTGGTGAGTTTAGGAATTTGACGTAAGATGCGGGAGGAGCAAAGGGAAGCGTCATATCACGGAGCCTGTGACCTTCACCCTTTTCCTCTCCCTTTCTCTCGGTCTTCATGTGTTTCTTCTAAAGACACATGAATAAATGAGACTTCCACCCTCCTCACCCCAACAATGTATTTTACAATTATCATGATTGCAATGGCCGACATTTCTTGAGCAGTTATGTTCCATACACTCTGGTATGTGCACTGCCTAAGCGATGACTGTTAATATTCCATGCACTATGGTAAGTGTGCTGCATAAGTGATTACCATTATATTCCATGCACTATAGCACGTGCACTGCACAAGGGATTACCAGTATACAGTGAGGCCTTGACTTACGAGTGTCCCGACTAACGAGTTTTTTGAGATACCAGCTGTCTCTCGGCTGATTTTTTGCATTGAGTTGATAGAGTAATTTGAGTTAACGAGCTCGGTCTCGGAACGAATTAAACTCGTAAGTGAAGGCCCCACTGTATTCCATGCACTATGGTAGTGCACTGCATAAGCGATTCCCGTTATATTCCATGCACTATGGTAGTGCACTGCATAAGGGACGACCTTCCATTCCAAACCATATGCCCACTTTACAGATGATGATCCTGAGACCAGTGATGCTGAAGGTCACCCGGCTGGAGTTTCTGTGCCGTTTGTTTGTTCATCTCGTGTTTCTTTCAGCAGAACCTCCCTGGCCACTCCCTGGTCACGGCCAGTCAGGTTTTCCAGGTGGCCAGGAAGATGGATTTCGTAGCACAGGGGCTGCCCCATCGCAGGCTGTGCGAACGAACATCCTACTGAACTGGATGGGAAAATTAGGCATGGCAGGAAGATTAATTAGCATGCATGCCAGAGTAAGCAATCACTTTGTTAAGCCTCCGACGTGGCCTTAATTGCCACCATTAGCAAGCAGAAATCGGCTTTTGCAGTGTGCAGACAGCAGCTAACGGTATTGAACGCTCTGTAAAAGGTCTTCTCTCAGAATGATTTTCTCTCATCCGTTTAAGTGGATGCTATGTTTTTTTTAAAAAAATATTAAATTTTGCCATCTTGTGGCTTGCCTTACAGCTGCCGAAGAAGCAGGGAGCTTTTGAAAGGTGACAAAAGTAAAAATCCTAGAGGCCCCCCGCCGCCCCCCGCTCTGCTAATTGAAATGAGAGGATAAGGAGTCAGATTTTCCCACGAAAAGTAGAGAAATCACTTACATACCAAGCAGTTCCTCTCACTCTACTGTGCTTATGTCTCATTTCATTGTTTATAGTTTCATCCTGTTTCTGGTGTATTCTTATTCACCAACCTGTTGAATGGAGGACTGGAGATAAATAAGATCTATTTCTGAGACCGGGAGTGCTCATTCATTCATTCATTCATTCAGCAAACACCCGTTGAGCTTTGGCATGTGAGGTATGATTGAGTGGATTTTTAGCTCCCTGACATCCTGACAGATGCTTTCAAGGTTTGAAGAGAAAAGGGAATATGGTAGGTGAGACAAGCGTCTTGTTCCTAAACGATCGTGAAGTATCATTAGAAAATAAAATTAGTGCCCAGCCAGTGTGGCTCAGTGTTTGAGCATCGACCTATGAACCAGGAGGTCACAGTTTGATTCCTGGTCAGGGCACATGCCTGGGTTTCGGGCTCCATCCCCGGTAGGGGGCATGCAGGAGGCAGCCACTCAATGATTCTCTCTCATCACTGATGTGTCTATCTCTCTCTCCCTCTCTGAAATCAATAAAAAATATATTTAAAAAAAGAAATTAAAATTGGCATGAAACAATCAAGAAATAAGACAAGCCCTAACCGGTTTTGCTCAGTGGATAGAGCGTCAGCCTGCGGACTGAAAGGTCCCAGGTTCAATTCCGGTCAAGTGCATGTACCTTGGTTGCAGGCACATCCCCAATAGGGGATGTGCAGGAGGCAGCTGATCGATGTTTCTCTCTCATCAATGTTTCTAACTCTCTATCCCTCTCCCTTCCTCTCTGAAAAAAATCAATAAAATATATTTTTTTAAAAAAGAAATAAGACAAAACTCGACCATGCTGGTGGCGGCAGGAGGCATCATTCAACTAGCCCTCTGCAGGTGAGTGGCAACATCCCTTTACCGGGAGGGCTGCTATATCCAAGTCAAGGTGCCTAACATGCAGAAAAGGTGGGTAAAATTAAGCCTTGCTCATTAGCTGGCTCCCTGCCCTACACAGCCACCCCCAAAACCTGTCTTATTCTGCCCAAATGTAAGTAGTCCCCCTCCTTAGAAGTGGCCAGAGGGAGGGAAATGAACCGGCTGGAGGAGACCAGTCATAACTCATCACTCTAAGAGGCTTCAAACTCTTTATACGAAAACAAAACAAAACACAACGCCTGTCAGCTGTTGAAACCAGGCTGGGTGCTAAGGGCTTCCCATGCATTATTGGATCGAATCTGCCACCAACTCTGCAAGGCTCTTCTCATTCCGTTTCACAGACGAGGAAAGCAGGCTCAGCAACGTGAAGTCGCTCGCTCAGGCTCACGCAGACAGTGCCAGAACACCGGGAATCAGACCCTGGGCATTCTTGTTCCACGGCTGGGTGATTCTCGCTAGACCCCACGTGGTCAGTGGCTGGCCAGCTGCCGAGGTTAGCAGGTGCGTTGTCAGACCTCGGCCCTCATTACTGTCATTATTGGCCTGATCCGTGGCTGACAGGTGCTCTGCAGTGAGGCTGCTTATGAAAGAAAAAGCCTGAAATTAAAATCCCTCTTGATGGTCTAGCCTGTGCGGCTCAGTGGGTAGAGCGTCGGCCTGTGGACTGAAGGGTCCTGGGTTTGATTCCTGGTCAGGGCACATACCCCAACTGCAGGCTCGATCCCCACTAGGGAGCGTGCAGGAGGCAGCTGATCAATGATTTTCTCTCCTCATTGATTTCTCTCTCCCTCTCCTTTACTCTCTGAAATCAATAAAAATATTAAAAAATGAAAGTCACCTAATTTTTAACATATTTTTATTGATTTCAGATAGGAAGGTAGAGGGAAAGAGGCAGAAACATCAAAGATGAGAGAGAATCATGGATTGGCTGCCTCCTGCACGCCCCCCGCTACTGGGGATCAAGCCCGCAACTGGGGTATGTGCCCTGACCAGGAATTGAACGGTGACCTCCTGGTTCACAGGTTAATGCTCAACCACTGAGGCATGCCAGCCAGGCAAAAATCACCTAACTTTTAGTCCTCGGGTTTTAACCCGTGTGTTTTGAAGAATTTGCTGGTCTAGAAAGTATTCTCGTTACATTTAAAATAATTAGGGTCGCTAACCAGGTCTGCTTCACTGTTGGAAGGTGCTTTTCTCTCCAGTTAGTGAAGTCTGGTAGGAGTGAGAATTATGAAGGGCTAAAAAAATATTGCTTACATTTTAATACATGAACAAAGGTCCTACTTGAGTAACCAGTATTTTTTACCGGTCCAACTCTGTTTTGCATTTTTCTGACTCTTCATGAAGAGCAAATGATTCTTCGACACTGCTTTGTAAGAGAAAGTGAAAAGATTATTATAAGAAAGGCTGCATTAAAGATATGGTCCCAGAAGCTCCCAACCCCTGAAATATGTGTTTAAAGATGCAGGTTCAGGCATCAATGTTACTGTAATTGAAGAGCCCTTGAGGAAGGCGGCTTGCTGCTCTTCAGCGAGGAGTGGCCAGCTGCCCCAGCAGCCAGCCCATACTGGGAGGGGGGGGACAGCGGGTACTGAGGGGTGCATATGTCCACTTTCTACCTTGGCCTTATTCCCCACACAGACTTGAGTCCATGTATCATCTAAGTTTGTAACATTGAAAACACGTGGGGGGCCCTGGCCAGTTTGGCTCAGTGGATAGAGCGTCAGCCTGCGGACCAAAGGGTCCCAGGTTCAATTCCGGTCAAGGGCACATGCCTGGGTTGCAGGCTCGATCCCCCCCCCCCCCCAGTGGGGGACGTGCAGGAGGCAGCCAATCAATGATTCTCTCTCATCATTGCTGTTTCTATCTCTCTAGCTCTCTCCCTTCCTCTCTGACATCAATAAAAAATATATATATATTAAAAAAAAGCCAAGAGCTCTCTTAAAAAAAAAAGAAAACACGTGGGGGAAGTTATCATTTAGCTCAAGGTTCTACTTTTGGGATTTCAAAACCAAGTTAAATTTGCATTTGGATAACACACACCTACCTATATCTGTCATAGCACGAACGTCTCCATGAATGTACAGCTAGCCAGCACTTCATTGGTGAAGGCAATAATAGAAGCTGGGTCATCTTCGAACACCTATCACTTACCAATAAATATTCTTAGATCCTGTGCTTCAGTCGTTTCTGGGTCCGAGTTTTTATTTATTTATTTTTTTCCTTTGTAATTGGTTACTGTTGATACCACCATGGCATCTCGCTTAACCAAGGGGTGCCCGCCTTTCAGATGGTTTCCTGTTGTGGGAGAAAGATTTCAACTCCGTTATGCAAAGTCCTGGGCTAATCCAGGGGTTCTCAACCTTCTGGCCCTTTCAATACAGCTCCTCATGTGGTGACCCAACCATAACATTATTTCCGTGGCTACTTCATCACTGTCATGTGGCTACTGTGATGAATCCTCATGGAAATATCTGATCTGCAGGATGGTCTTAGGCGACCCCTATGAGAGGGTCGTTCGCCCGCCAAAGGGGTCGCGACCCACAGGTTGAGAACCGCTGGCTAATCTATAAAACGGGGTAACCACACCTACCCCGGGATGGTAGGAGACGACAGGTAGAAACAGCAAAGCCCAAGGCCTCGCCTGGACACAGGAGCGACCCCCCCGATTGCTCACTCTCCACTGCGGATGAGGTTAGAGGTTTTCCTGAGTTTAAGGCTAAGCGGCCCAAGGCAAACAGGCCAAAAAAGGAGGAAAAAAAGAAAAGAAAAGAAAAGAAAAGAAAGAAAGTCGCTCCTTTCCAGGGTTCCCAGAATCACCTGTCCGCGGCCTCGCCTTCTCCCGCCGTCAGGCCCCTCGCAGGGGGCACGCGGGGGGTCGTGAGCCTGGGCAGCCGCTGCAGGGGTCCGAGCTGCCACCGGTGGGCACCGCGCCCCCGCGCCCCGGGCACCGCGCCCTGCGGGGCTGCGTGGGCATCTTAAGGGAGCGCCCGGGCGCACCTGGTCCAGGTCACCTGGGCCCTTGCCCCGCCCACACCCTCCCAGCATCCTCTTCAGGGGCCTCGGACCCGCCCCGCCTCCCAGTCGCCCCTGCGGGCGCTCGGACCTCGGCGGGCGTTGCGGCCGGAAGGCGTTGACCTTGCGCTGTCCCCCCCGAGCCCTCCGGCCCCTGCAGGCCCGACCGCGGCCCTGGGCCCCAGGAAGGGCCGAAGCAGGTAAGGGCAGCGGGGACCCCCTTCGACACCTGCCCGTCGTGTCCGTCCGCCCAGCCCTGGGCGGCCAGGGCCCGGCGTGGGGTGTTGGGGGGTGTGGGAGGGGGGACAGGGCCAGGCCGACCTGGTGCTGACCTGCGGGCTGGGTTGGTGGGTGCCAGGCCGTGGGAATTCGTGGGGCACCCACCGTGCGCCAGGCATGCCTCCGACTAATGCCCCTCCAGTAAAGGGGTTTCCCCTCCTAGTGCAGGAGTAGCCCCCCCTTTTTTACTGAATTTATGGGGGTGACCTTGGTTAATAAAAGTATATAGCTTTCAGGTGTACAATTCTATAATCCATCGTCAACCCCCCCTCCCCCAAATCAAGCCTCCTCTTTATCAGGTAAGTGAGCTCTCTTCTAGACTAATGGGAGTTTGGGGGTGTCCCTCCCCCCCAGTTATAAGTGAGTAATGAACTCTGAGAAGAACGTTGCCAGCATTTACTGTGTCATATATGCACACATATGTGTATACACAGCACACATATAGATGAATATATGTGATTTAATGTGCACAGACATAACTTTTAAGTTAATACAGAGAATTACATTAGCAACATTCATAGATATTGTACCAACATTCATGGGATCAACTCTATCAATCAACCTATAGCTAGATAAACAGATATTTCACACACACACACACACACACGCACACACATACATATATATCAACACGCATTGCTGGATTTGACTTACTAATATTTTATTTAGGATGTTTGCATTTAAGTTCAGAAGTGTTATTGTCTGTGAATTTTTTTGGTGCGTGTCCTGTTCTTGTCTGGTTTGGGAAGCCTTGCTACTTTAGTTTCAGTACGTGAGCTCAGTAGCTTTTCTTTATTTCGGGAAGTCTGCCTAAGGGTTTTTTTCTGCCCTTGGCGTCTTTGATGACGCTCACCTGTGAAGGTCATTGGGCCCGTGCCTTTCACTTAATTGGGGTCAGGGAGAGCCTTTTGAGTAACGTTTCTTTTTTTCCTTCACCAGCTTTTAGTTTTATTGATCTTTATTATTGTTTTCTGTTACAGTCATTTCTCCTCTTTTGGGCTTGTTCAGTTTCTAGCTTCTTTATTGAACACTTATTTTTTTTTTCAGTCTTTAAAGTATTAAATGCATTTAATACTCTTCTAAGTTCTAAAAACTGCCACACAAAAAATTAAAAAAAAAAATAAAAACTGCTCCAGCTGCATCCAAGTTTGAATAAGTGAATGGTTCGGTGGTTTAATTGTTGAATGTTCTAAATAATGAGTAATGTCTACTTTTATTTTTTTTTTGATCCATGCTTGTTTTGAGTTAACTGTATATTTAAATAAGCTCAATGCTCTTATTATTTTCTTTATTGGCACATTTTTCTTTTGTTCGTTAGTTTATTTTGTTCGTTATTTCTCTGACTGGCTTGTTTCACTTAGCATAATACCCTCCAGGTCCATCCATGCTGTTGTTAAGGTACGATTTCCTCCTTTTTTTGTGGCTGAGTAGTAGTCCATTGTGCAAATGCACCACAGCTTTTTGAGCCACTCACCCACTGATGGGCACTTGGGCTGCTTGGCTGTTGTAAATATCGCTGCCATAAACATAGGGGTGCAAATCAGTGTTTTGGGGTTTCTTCCGATAAATTCCCAGAAGTGGAAAGATGAAAAATGGTGGCGGAGTAAATGGATGCTACACTGACACGCTCCCAGGACCAAACTGCAATTACAACTAAAATACAGAAAAAACACCCCTGAATCATCAGCTGAAGATTGGCTGGAGAGAACCCTGATAACCAAGGACAGAAAGTAGAGACACATGCAGTGGTTCTCAACCTTCCTCATGCCGCGACCCTTTCATACAGTCCTCATGTTGTGGTGACCCCCAACCATAACATTATTTTCGTGGCTACTTCATCACTGTCATGTTGCTACTGTTAGGAATCGTCATGTAAATATCTGATAGGCTATATGTGTTTTCCAATGGTCTCGACCCACAGGAAGAGGAAGGAGAGAGGGAGAGAGGGAGGGAGAGAGAGGCATTGGTGTGAGAGAGACGCCTTAATTGGTTGCTTCCCACGCATGCCCTGAATGGGGCCAGGGGTCGAACCTGCAACCCAAGGACATGCCCTTGACCAGAAATCGAACCCATGACCCTTCCGTGTGCAGGCTGATGCTCTAACCACTGGGGAACACCTGCCAGGGTTCTATGTGCAGTTTTGAGTTCCTATAGTCATAGTGGTGAAATCATCTTTGACATTAAAAAAATTTTTTTTACAGCCTATGACTTCATAGTTTTATTCGGAAAAAAACATGGCATCATATATACCCGCTGATTTGACAACAATATGTAAAGACACGAATGAGGGGCAAAGCAACAAAAAATTAAGGTAAAATAAGATATAACTGTTAAAATGTTAACAATATTTATCTAGCAGTACGTCAGTCTGCCAGTGAAAAAATGTAAAGGCCATATGAGGAGGGTTGGTAAGGATTTGAGTTTGGAAAACCTTACCCTTTGAGTTTGGAGGGTGGGACCTATTGAGATAGGCAGATTAACACCGGCTGCTGGCTCCTTCCCCCAGACCCACCTTGACATGCCAAGAGAGAGAGAACGAGGTTGATGGATGGGAGGAACTAACCAACATTTGAGAAATCCCAGGGAGGCCAAGGCTGTTGGTTCTGGGTATGGATATGGGTAGAAAATGGCCATTCGGAGCAGATGGAGAAATTAGGAATCCGTTATATAGAGGGTACGTAGAAAACTCCCATACCTTTGGGAATGAAACATCTTATCTGAAAAAATAACAAATACTTTTACGAATAACTCATGGATGGAAGGAGTTACCCCTAAAGGAAATTAGAAAAACTTAGAGCTAAATATATAGTAAAAGAAAGAAAAAAGCGGGGGGGGGGGGACCTTTACCTACTGCATTATCTATGCAACACATGTAAAAACTGTGAGATAGCTACTTTAGTGTTTAGAGAGAAATTTATAGCCATAAAAATGTATATTATAAAATAAGAAAGGCTGAAAAAATTATAATGAGCTAACAGTCAGCTTTAAGAAATTAGAGGGTGCAACCTGAACTGAATAAAACTTTCTTTTTCTGGAAATAAAATATTTCAATTCAGTTCCACTTAAAAAACAATAGTAGTTTCCTTACTCCAGCTATCAGCACGTTAACCACATTTTCACATGCAAAAAGCTTAGGCTGCTTACAAGACATTCACATTCATGTGAAGTATATGAATTTATTACAATTATGTATATATTTGTGACTTTCACATCTGGTAACCTTTTAAAACTCACATGTCATATGATTATTTTCTAAAAGTCAGCTTGTTTGGCCTGGCCATCCTGGCTCAAAGGTTGAGTGTCGTCCTAGGAACCAGGAGGTCATGATTCAATTCCCCAGTCAGGGCACATGCCCGAGTTTTGGGCTCCATCCCCAGTGTGGGGCGTGCAGGAGACAGCCGATCCGTGATTCTCTCTCATCATTGTGTTTCACTTTCTCTGTCTCTCTCTGTCTCTCTCCCTCCTCCCCCCTCTCCCCTTTCTTCTCTAAAATAAATAATATATTTTTAAAATAAATTTTAGAAAGTCAGTTCATATATGATTATTTAAGGTTAGGAGAATCTCTTTTGAAAAACTTTAATAGTTATATTCATATAAGAATTCAATAATTTTTTTGAAACTATAAACTTCAAGCTAAAGCTTGAGCAGTTTAAGTTATCTGACTGGCAATGCATGGAATTCTTACCAGGTTGTACTGTTTGGCTTATAGTTGGTCATTTCAAGTGGCATACAATTTTTTATGCAGAGGACAAAACACTCAAAGTTGGAGGAGGAGATAAAGATTATCCGACCGTCACCATAATAAAAATCACGGATTTAAGAACTTATGAATGAGTTATCAGACCCGGGAAAGGCTACACTTTAAAACTGTTAGGAAAAAATATGAGAGAATTTTGCAGTTACCTTGGAATAAGGAGATATTTCCCAAACAAGACAGACAACACATACATGTCGGCAAAGAGTGAGGATTCTTAAGTCCCTTCCAGCTTTACAAATTTATGATAACATCACTTAGACCTGTTTAGCATTTGAATAGGCTCATCAGACCTGCTTACCAAAGCACCCATCAAAAATCGCTGGCAGTGATAGATACTGTGTTGTAAAGTTACAGAATAAAGACGTGTGCTTTTAGGTTCCAGAGAATGTCAAACATAGCATTTTCTTTTCCTTGTCATCGTAGATTTGTCCACTACGAAGAGCAGAATTACCAATATGTCGCGCCATCGCAGAATCAACCAGCTCCAACGACAGAACGCGAAACATTGACATGTAGACCGTGTCCTGCATCCTTGAAGTCAGAAAAAACAGAAGTTTTTTACCCAGATTATTACTATCCAGGTATGTTGACTTATCTTTTATGGACATGAAAAGGAGTTTTATAGCATTGAGTCAAGATAACAAGTGAAATACATATAAATACTACGTATTTCTTTAGTCATAGCAATTAGCAATATCTTTCACTATAAACCTTGCCTTTTTAAAGGGGACATGATTACCCGGCTGGTTGTGTTGCTCTAAGAATCAAGAGGTCATGGTTTGATTCCTGGTGAGGGCACAGGCCCGGGTTGCAGGCTCGATCCCCAGTAGGGGGCGTGCAAGAGGCAGCAGATCAGTGATTCTCATTGATATTTCTCTCTCTATCCCTCTCACTTTATCTCTAAAACAAACAAACAAAAATCAAGAAAAACATTTTAAAAATATAAAGGGAACATAATCTAAATACTGATCATAATATTAAAAATAACAGCGTTACCAGTCCCACCACCAAGAACATGTGACATTCCTGTAGCAGTTTACAGTTCACATCACTCTTTCACGAGTATCATCTTTTTTTTCCTGAGGACAACATTCTCCTAAATCCCAGTGCCTTCTGGCTGTTGCCACCTTTCTCTCCACCCCCACCCGTACCCCCACCCCATCACAACCCCCTCCCCCACCAAATTGGGACTATTGGCTGAAATAGAACTTAGTTTCATTTGTACTCATTTTGTTCTGCTTGTCATTTCTGTGTCTTATCACCTACTTGATTGTTTCTCAGTGCCTTGCACTACATAAATATTTGTTAAGTCAATGAGGAGAAAAATGTATTTGCTTTTTAGAAACCCTATTGTCAATAACTCCCCCATTCTTCTTCATGTTAAAAATCCACCAATCAGGCAAGTCATAGGAGGAATGAGAAAAAGTCCCGCTGTAACTTTTCTGAACTTGTATCTAAACATTTTTCTGGGCTCAGTTACCAAATGACAGCTAATAAAGAGGGGTTTGGTATGTGTTCTGTAATGAGGACTCACATTTTTTGTAATAATAAAATCAAATGCTAACATTTCCCTTAGAAAGGACTTGCTGTGTGCTTTAGATATATTTACCAATTTAATCTTTACATCACCCTACAATCCTTACTTCAAAGGTGGGTGTAGTAAAACAGACTGATAACTTAGAGAGTAAACTGCAGGACAGAGGTAGAGCTCATAATGGCGCTGGGAACCGCGGTGTCTTGACTCAGAGCTTGTGTAAAATCCGTTCACGATATAATGATCAACTGTATTGCTTGGTGTGTGGGATTACTATGTGGTTATTCAGTTAATAATGGTTTGATTCTCAGATTATCTGCCAGAAAGTAGAACTCAACAGGTTGTTGCTCCAAAACCAGTTCCCCAGAAAAAGAAAGAGAAATCAAAGGAAAAAAAGGATCCAACGTGTCCTTCTCCGAAAGCCAAGGAGAAAAGGCTTGTGTCCTATGATAGGACAGGTACGTGGTATTCCTTGTTTAGAAGACTCGATACTTTTTCAAGTTACGCTGCGGTTTTGTGTGCTTACGTCTATTGCACAATGATTTTAGACCAGCGGTTCTCAACCTGTGGGTCGGGACCCTTTTGGGGGTCGAACGACCCTTTCACAGGGGTCGCCTAAGACCATCTGAAAACACATCTATAATTACATATTGTTTTTGTGATGAATCACTATGCTTTCATGATGTTCAATTTGTAACAATAAAATTGGGGGTCACCACAACATGAGGAACTGTATTAAAGGGTCGCCGCATGAGGAAGGTTGAGAACCACTGCTTTTAGAAGAAACAGTCTTACTGCATTTTGTGTTTGGCTGCGTAAACAATTATTTACAATCTTTTTGAAAACCTAAAATATCAAGAGATTAAACAGTTGACAGACTGTTCAATCACTGTTTTTATTTAAGACAAATCTCTGAAGGTTATGATTATAGAATTAGAAATAAGATAAACTTCGATGGTTTTATTTTATACTTTCAGTGGTGCTTTCTGGAATTACTACATTTAATAGGCTTACGTCTTTGTCTGACAAAAAGTTTAAATCCCCAAATAAGTAATTCATTTAAACAGATTTATCTCCACTAGCATTTTCCAGTTTATGCTCTCTCTCTACTGGAAATTCTTATTTGTATTAATATTTTAAGTTTTATAGGAAAAGGAAAGACTTCTCACTTGAAGTGCCATGGTCCAGGGCACGTTCATCATAAAGTTACTGAAGCTTGAACTTTGGGGCCCCTTGTAACCCAGGCTTCATGTGTTTTTAAGCACAAAACCCGCATGGATGTGGTGGTGTCCATGCCCTTGTCTAATCCCCTCCCCTTAATGTGGGCAGGACCTGTGACTGGTTCCAACCAAAGCAAAGGTGATGCTGGGCTATCACTCCTGTGATTTTATTACGCTAGAGGCCTGGTGCATGAAACTTCATGCACTCGGTGTGGGTGGGTTGTCCCTCAGCCCAGCCTGCACCCTCTCACAGTCCAGGACCCCTTGGGGGATGTCCACCTGCCAGCTTAGGCCCGCTCCCCGGGGGATCGGGCCTAAGCTGGCAGTCAGACATCCCTCTGGCAGCCCGGGAACCCTCGGGTGCTAAGCCGCAGTCTGACATCCTTAGCACTGCTGAGGAGGCGGGAGAGGCTCCCGCCACCGCCACGGCTGCTGTGCTCGAAGCTGTCAGCCCAGCTTGTGACTGAGTGGAGCTCCCTCTGTGGGAGCACACTGACCACCAAGGGGTAGCTCCTGCGTTGAGTGTCTGCCCCCGGTGGTCAGTGCATGTCATAGTGACCGGTCGTTCCACTGTTAGGGTCAATTTGCATATTACCCTTTTATTATATAGGATTCTGGACGACTCCATTTCCCAGCAGTCTTTATCAACTCTATTAAATCTGCCAAATTACCATCAAGAATGAATGTATTTAATTTTTACTTTACAATATTGCATAAGAGGAATACCCTTGCCAGCAGTTGATATTTTACCATTTTTAATTTAACATATTTTGAGTCTTTTTCAGGAAGCCTTTTCTATTCCAGGTTTATAAACATAGTCTCTCATATTTTCTTCTAACATTTCTATTATTTTCTACATTGACTTCTCTAACCCATCTATATATGGATTTCTAATCCACATATAATTATTATCCACCTTATAATAATTATGTATGCTTACACAGATAGCTGCGTGTTTTTCTAAAATGGCTAACCAATTTCCCAGTTCCTCTTTTGATTTGAAATACCACTTTTTCGCTTACTGGATTGTATTGTATAAGTTGTCATAACTGTTTTTCTTTTCCTATGCCAACACCACACTGCTTTGATTTCTATGTTTTTATATCCGAGTCTGTGATGTTCCTCGTGCGTACATAGTTTGTACGATTTCCTTATACCAGTTTTCCGTTCCTCTTCCTCCTCTCTTTTATACCTAATGTTAACCGGCTTTCTTTTCAGTTAACTATTTTAAATGTGTTTCCCTGTGTAAGCAACTGACAAGACATAGGCTAGTCAGTGCCTCCAGCACAAAATTGAAAGGGGAGCTTACTCTGACAGGCGACGCCTTTCCAAATTCCTGACACTCTTGTATACGATCGCTCAAATCGCATTGCATCCTTCGCGAGAGAGTTGTTTTGATCAGCCAGTGTTTGTGGTTTCTGGAGGAACAGAAATCTCGCACGACTTCATGGGCCTTGTTCGTTTTGCCAGCGTGGCGTCTGGCACGCTCCTCCCATGATCTGTTTTCCCGAGAAAAGATGTTTCAGGACTAAGAGGGCAACCTGTAGGGCCTGGCGAACAAAAGCCAAGAAAAGTGAACGTTTCAAGAAGAGCATTGTCAGCTGCTAGGAGAGCAAGAAAGATTTGGTCTGAAAGGTGTCAATGGGATGAGTAGTCTCAGGAGGATGAGCTGCATCTTACGTAGCCATCCCTTCTCTGCTGACCCCATTGCCCTCGCCCTGCTTAGGCCTCTGCTAAGAAGATCCTTCTGACTGTGTGTCTGTGCTAGGGTCTCTTTTTGCTGGTCACCTGTGTCACTAGGTCTTTGGTGATCTCTTTCTCAAATGGAAAAAATATTACATCTTCTTTCCAGCTTCAGTTAAAATTGAATCTTAAGCTACATGTTCTCCTCCAGTTGTGTTGTCCGTGTAAACTTCCAGTGTAAGTTGCCATTGAAATTTGTTCTCTAAGTAGAAAAATTTGGACAGGTATACATACCCTGAAGCGATGCCTGTACTGGCACTTACATTGGATCTTGTTTTAATATTCTCAACCAGAACCAGAGGATGACAATGTGATTAGACATATCCTCAGGCTGAGAAGAAAGCTTGGGTGGCAGACAAAATTACCGCACTGTAAGTTGGACTACGGGAATCACGAAACTACAGTTCAGAAGATTACTGTAAAGGTATTATTTTATCCAACTGTGTACTATAAAAGCTAATGTTTGAAACTGTATCTTAATCTTGATATCATTCATTATACTCCACTAGAGGCCCAGTGCACGAAATTCGTGCATTGGTAGGGTCCCTGGCGGCTGGGCCTTCCTCCCTTTCCCCCGCTGGTCCCACCCCCTGGTCGAACTCCCGGACAACTCCCGGTCGAGGGGACAATTTGCATGCTTTGCTTTTATTATATAGGATTAGAATCATTATCATATTAATATCAAGTCATAATCTCGTTTCATGGTGAATGCTTATCAAAAGTATTTGGCGTCACTTCATTTTGCTTATTTAAAGAATGGAATGGGTAAGAATATCAATCTGCCTGAAATTGGAACGTACTCTTAACTTCATGTTTATCAGGTTTTTGTGATTTTAAAAAGAAGTCCTGGTGGAAAGCTGGATGCAAAATTCAAAATTACAGCCATTGGAAGCTGTAATTTAAGCGGTTCAACAGCCTCTGAAGGCATCATTCACTGAATTAGAATAAGGAACACAAAGAGCTCTTTTATAATAAAAGTTAATTATCCAGAAAAGGCTAAATGAAACTTTTTTTTTAATTTAAATTTTATATTGTTTAAAGTATTACATATGTCTCCTTTTCCCCCCATTGACCTCTCCCTGGCCCTTCCCACCCCCCGTAAATGAAGCTTTCTTACAGAGTTTTATCAATAAAAGTTAGAAGTTTCAAAGCTAAAGTAAATAAATTTGACTTAAAAACTTTCTTAGCGGGGAATGTCTGACTTCTCGGGCCCTCAAGTGAAGGAGGGAGAGAGACGAGAGTACATTGCAATAGCTCAGAACATGGGCTCAGGGTCAGCCTTGTGTTCCAATGCTTACCTTGCCACTCTCTGACTTTGTGACTTTTCTCCAATTACCTAACTTCCCAACATAGTAATTTATACATCTGTTTACTGAGATTAAAAAGATCAATTTAAGAGATTAACGTTAAGACGTTAAAAATTTTGTGGTTGTAGCCAAACCGGTTTGGCTTAGTGGATAGAGCGTCGCCTGCAGACCGAAAGGTCCCAGGTTCGATTCCGGTCAAGGGCACGTACCTTGGTTGCGGGCACGTACCTTGGTTGCGGGCACATCCCCAGTAGGAGGTGTGCAGGAGGCGGCTGGTCGATGTTTCTCTCTCATCGATGTTTCTAACTCTCTATCCCTCTCCCTTCCTCTCTGTAAAAAAATCAATTTTATATATATATATATATATATATATATATATATATATATATAAAATTCTGTGGTTGTAGAGATACGTATGTAGAACACTTGTTACTCATTAACTATTTATTGCTTGACAAATATTAGCTGTTAGTTATACTAAACCATCATCATTATCAAAAGAAATGATAAATTTCATATGCTCAAAAGGCTCCTGGTGTTGGCAGACAGATTTCCTGGAAGTGCAACATACCTGGCAAAGGTATGAGCTCTTTGGGTTCAGAAACATGCATGGCCCTGGCTGGTTTGGCTCAGTGGATAGAGCATCGGCCTGGGGACTGAAGGGTCCCAAGTTTAATTCTGGTCAAGGGCACATGTCCAGGTTGTATGCTCAATCCCCAGTAGGGGGCGTGCAGGAGGCAGCTGATCAATGATCATCTCTCATCATTGATGTTTCTATCTCTCTCCTTTACTCTCGTAAATCAATAAAAATGTATTTTTAAAAAAATAAGCAGGCATGAGTAAGCATACAGATCAATTTTCATGAATTTTTTTTTACCACATTATAAGAATGAAAATTAAATCTTAAGATTGATCTTGTTGAACTCTGATTAGACACAATTTTATGTTAGCTTTTCTCTCAATATTATTTTTAATCTATATTGACATTTCAGTTTACTGAGTAATGGGTCCAGCCATTTTACTACTTAATCTGGTCAAGTTAATGAAAAAAACTTTTTTTTAACCTCAGAAACCTTTGGAAGATGATGGCGAGTTTGTATATTGCCTTCCTCGGAAAGACCCTTACGTCTTTTATAATCCATACAATCTTCAGGTGGTCTCTGCCCACAAAGCTAGAAATTGCAAAGAATTTTGGACTGTTACTGCTTCATTCGTTTCAAAGGTAATATATAACGAAAGAAAATCAAGTTTGGCTATAGATGAGGCGGTGGGGGTCAGAGAGAGAAAACACTTAATTATACAGATAAGTGGTTCTGAGACAAACACAGGCTTTCTTCATTTCTTGAAGATAGTTCATATATTTTAAAGAAATAAAGTCCTTTCATGCCTTCTATCTGCAGGTTACCAAAATAGGTGTCGTGGAAGATGTAGAACTCATACCTACTCTGGAATGGCTAATAGAAAGGAGATGTTTCTACATATTACAAAAATTCAAGATCATTTCTAATTTTCGGTGAGATGAATGAAACGGAACCCAATTGTTTGTAATGTGATCCTTTTGAAACAGTAATCTGCTGGATGATGTCTGGGTTTTGGTATAGTGAAGCCATATTTATGGGGAATTATAGAGGAAATGGAGAAGTCTATACTTTTTTTTTTTTTTAGATAAAGGAAGCTTACCCACTTAAGTATTACAACTCTTAATTTTATCTTTTTGGATGAATATTGTAAGAAAAAGATATTTTAAAGTCAAGTAACTTAAATGGACTGTAATGACCTTAATTTACTTTTTGTTTTTCATCCCTTTATTTAATGAATATTAATTGAGTCTGCTACAAACCAGGCATTATTCTAGATGCTGTTGAACAAACCAAACAATTGTCCAGCTCTCAAAGGTCTTAGATTATAATGGGTGAGAGATAATGAAAGCACACATATATGCAAAATGTCAGATGAAGATGAAATACTATCCTTTATAATAAAAGGGTAATATGCAAATTGACCCCAATGATGGGACCACCGGGAACAACTGGTTGCTATGACGTGCACTGACCACCAGGGGGAAGATGCTCCTCAGGAGCTGCCCCCTGGCGGTCAGTGTGCTTCCACAGGGGGAGCTCCGCTCAGCCACAAGCTGGGCTGATGGCTGTGAGCACAGTGGCGGTGGTGGGAGCCTCTCCCACCTCCTTGGCAGTGCTAAGAATGTCCAACTGTGGCTTAGGTTTCTGGCCTAAGCCATCAGTCAGACATCCCCTGAGGGCTCTCAGGCTGCCAGAGGGATGTCTGACTGTCAGCTTAGGCCTGCTCCCCAGGTGGACATTTCCTGAGGGGTCCCAGACTGCAAGAGGGCACAGGCCGGGCTGAGGGACCCTCCCCACTCCGCGAGTGTATGAATTTTGGTGCACCAGACCTCTAGTCTATATATATAAAAGCCTAAGTGACTGTTTGACTGGTAGCTATGACGCGCACTGACCACCAGGAGGCAGACACTCAATGCACCGGTATGGAAACATGGAACAGACTGATGAATCTCAGAGAGAATGGGGGAGGGGGAAGGATGGGAAGAGATTAACCAAAGATCAAATATGCATATTAGAGGCCTGGTACATACTAGAGGATTCATGCACCGGGGGGGGGGGAGGGGTCCCTCAACCTGGCCTGCGCCCTCTCGCAATCTGGGACCCCTCGGGGATGTCAGACTGCCAGTTTCAGCCCGATCCCCGCAGGCCAGGCCAAGGAACCCCACCGGTGCATGAATCTGTGCACTGAGCCTCTAATGAAAAAATAAAACAGCATTCAGGAACTTGGCAGCTAGTTTTTTATTAAATTGATTGCGGTGACATTGGTTGACATGATCACATAGGTTTCAGGTGTGTGTTTCTATGTTACAAGATCTGTATGTTGCACCGTGTGCCCACCACCCAGAGCAGCTCACTGATTCAGACCATCATTTAAAAATGTGTCTAGTTCAAAGTTTCTACCACATCAGGATTCCTGAGTCCCTGTGATCCTTCACAACGGAGTCCCAGGCGGCTGTTCTTCCAGGATTTGTATCTTGTTTTGTACTTTTTAAATGTCCTCTCTAATGTGTGTCTTTTCTTGTGGTCTGCTGCTATCTGCTGGGGACTAGGAAAAGAGAGAAATAACATTTTATTTACGTTTTCTTTTTTTTGTGGCTTCAAGGGTAGAGTGAGGACGGGGAGGAGGTGGTAGAGGTCAGAGGAGGAATGAGAAAGTGTCAAGAAATAACATTTTAAATGATTACCTTTAATATTGTGCAAATAGTTGGAATAACTAAGGAGCTAGAGAACTTTCGGTAAGACAGGTGAATGGGTTCTGTGGCAGAGAAAGCATTCACTTACTGAACAGATACTTCTTGTGTCTGTTCTGTTCCACTGTTATGAGCCCTGGAGGTGCAACCATGTGAAAAAATATACAAGGACTCTGTCCCTAGAGAAGTTCTGGTCTCTGGAGGGAGATAGATGACAAGTAAATCAGTGAGCTCATTGCAGGTAGTGAGAAGGGCCAGAAAGATATGTAAGACGGAGAAAACGGGTGTGTGTGTGTGTGTGGGTGTGTGTGTGTGTGTGTGTGTGTGTGTGTGTGTGTCTGTTGTAAATAGATGGCTGATGAAAAGGGACACATCCATGTGAGGTCTTGAAAGAGAAAAGTTCCAGACAGAATACAGCGAGCAAGTTTAATAAGGGTGAGGAATGATCACCAGAGAAACCTTTTCGTTCCTCCCCTTTGAGTTTCGAATATTACAAATGCGTCTTTTTAAGAAAGCATGCGTATTCAATATTATCAAAAAGACAGACATTGTCTTACATGTTTAATTACCACTATACCGTGATTTCTTATCAGTGTACCTTTTCATTTCATTATCACTTGAAAATAGAACCTCGACTCCCCTTGTAATATAAGTCTCTTTTAAAAATAGCCAGTAAATGTTTAAGGGGAAAGAACGTATTTTTATCGTTTTTCTGCTTATTGGAGTGTTGCAACTAAATCGCTCATGCATCTATGAGGATTATAATGACTTTCATTTACATTTACGCCTTGTTCTCTATGCTGTTGATTGTTTGGGAGAAAGTGATACGGTTTAGTATTTGCTTTAGGTGAGTCAGGATGGATGAGGTGCCCTAGAGAATTTTCTGGTTGTACCAAGCCTTTACTGAATTGATGTAATCGTGTCTGATGAATATAGACGGTAAGAAGTCTTTTTCTTTTTCAGAATGAATAAAGCATTTGTTACTTGGAAATTGACTGTTAAAAGAATTAAGACAGACAGAAGCAGGTAAGTCTTGATAGAAATCTCAAGAGGAAGCCTTATTTTTAAATATTGTAGTATGGAAGCAGACATAAATTAATATTCACTCGGTGATTAGAAAGTCACATTCCATAACATGTATGATTAAGTTGAATCCATCTGCATTTGAATATTTTTGTTAAACATAATGTTATGTATGTGTGTATATAAATGTGTAGGGGTGTGTGTGTGTGTGTGTGTGTGTGTATGTACACATGTACACCATGCTTTGCTGTAAGGGAATCAGAGTGCTATGAAGAGCCTAGGATGAGCCCTAGCTGGTTTGGCTCAATGGATAGAGCATTGGCCTGCGGACTGAAAGGTCCCAGGTTTGATTCCGGCCAAGGCTACATGCCTGGGTTGCAGGCTCGATCCCCAGTAGGGGGCATGTAGGAGGCAGCCGATCAATGATTCTCTCTCATCATTGATGTTTTTCTATCTCTCTCTCTCCCTTCCTCTGTAAAATCAATAAAATATATATTTTTTTAAGAAAGAGCCCAGGACGAGATTCCCTTGGTCACTCGATCTAACTTTTCGCTTTCAAAAAGAGGAGTGATTCAGTAATCCAAGATAGATGACAGTGAATTCTATTTTGTAGGCTATCTGTTAGCCAAGTTTCATTGTTGTCGTTGTTACTAAACTTTTTACTTGGAGATTGTTGTGATTGAAATGCAGTTGCAAGAAATGATGAAGAGGGACCCCATGCCCAGTTTCCCCCAGTGGTAACATCTTGCAAATCTGTGGTAAAATCCGACAACCAGGACAGTGTGGTAGATGTAATACCTGTTAACTATAGGCATATGAAACAAATTATACTAGTTATCTCTAAATTAACTTCATTCGTTCTGAAGGAGAGATGATAAAGTCTGTGGAAATGTTTTTAACTTTCAGGTCGTTTTTGTACTGCCATCTTTTCTGGGCTGATGAGTTATTTCAAAGCTACTTGCTTTACGTAAAGGGACTTTGTGAAGATGCTTTTAATCGCAGAAATGATGATGAATGTGAAGATAATTCATCTGCCATGTGCCTTGTAAAGGTGGGAAAAAGTAGCCCTTGTTGGTTTAGCTCAGTGGATAGAGCATCGGCCTGCGGACTGAAGGGGTCCCAGGTTCCATTCCAGCTAAGGTTGCATGCCTGGGTTGTGGTCTCCATCCCCAGTGTGGGGCGTGCAGGAGGCAGCCGATCATTGATTCCCTTTCACCATTGATGTTTCTCTCTCCCTATCCCTCTCCCTTCCTTTCTGAAATCAATTTTTACAAAAAGTATATTTACAAAAAGAAAAAGTATACTACTATAAGCTAATATTGGTGGATAGAAACACGGAAGAATAAATGGGGTTTTGAATCAAAGGAATACAGGTATCTAGGACCATAAGTAAACCATCACAGTGGATGACTAATGTCCTAGAATACCTGTAAAGATCTTTATTCCCTCGGGTAGTCAGTTTTAATAGTTAGCATTTCTTATAAATAATTTCTTCCTTACACTTAACCTAAGTCTGTTATGCAGCCCTTTGTTTGCAAAACTCCAAATGTGCAATATTATTTATAAACAATCTTCTGCATAACTGATAGGTACTAGCTATCTTCCCTCAGTATAGCATGTCAAAAATTGTAATAAGTTGCAACGCAAAGGTTTAGGTTACATTTATGAATTCTCCTGTTCCACAGTTCTAAGAAAGGGTGAACTTCTTAACGATTTAATTTAATTTATATGCAATGGTTCTTTCAAAAAGGTTAAGTATATAAACTATAAATTTTAAGTGTTTAATATACAATTGAACGGGGTCCCAGCGACTTTCAGTTCCCTTACCCACCGTGGGAGGGAGATAACTGAAAAGTAAAATTGATAATCATCTAGACTCGGAAAGAGAAATAGTAAGAGGGCTTGGACAAGTTATACATTTGACAAGTAGCTCAAATTAATCGTGGTGACTATACACATATAATAAGATGAATACTTGTACATCAACAGCTTAGTTTTAGAATTGGTCATGTGTATTGACTATTACATAGTAGGTGCCCAGTAGTCTTTGAATGAATGAGTAAATAAAAGAATGAATGAAGAAAGATGGATTAATCACTACATGTAAAGTAATATTTTGTATTAGAGGCCCGGTGCACAAAAATTTGTGCACTCGGGGGGGGGGGGGGCGTCCTTCAGCCCGGCCTGTGCCCTCTCGCAGTCTGGGACCCCTTGGGGGATGTCCACCTGCTGGCTTAGGCCAACTCCCTGGGGGATCAGGCCTAAGCTGGCTGTCAGACATCCCTCTGGCAGCCCGGGAGCCCTCGGGGGATGTCCACCTGCCAGCGGGGAGCAGGCCTAAGCTGCAGTCGGACATCCTTAGCGCTGCTGAGGAGGCGGGAGAGGCTCCCGTCACCACCGCTGTGCTGGCACCGTCAGCCTGGCTTGTGGCTGAGCAGAGCTCCCCCTGTGGGAGTGCACTGACCACCAGGGGGAAGCTCCTGCATTGAGCGTCTGCCCCCTGGTGGTCAGTGTGTGTCATAGCTACCAGTCATTCCCAGTCGTTCTGCTGTTAGGGTCAATTTGCATATTACCCTTTTATTATATAGGATAGTTCAATTGAGAATATTAATGTTTCCAAAGGATTAAATTTCAGTTAAGTAGGAGACATTTCCCAGGGGAGTGTTTCTTTTGATACGGTTTTAATGTAGCAGGAAATTGGTTGGGCAGCTGTGGTATTCGATTGTTTGATGAATGGCTGAGTGACAGGATTTATCACTTCACTTCAGTAAAGCAAAGGAGACTTTAGAATATCTCTGCAGACTGTGCTTGAAATGTTAGTGGATGATAATCCTAACAGAAAAGGGAGGCTAGGACTCTTCCCTGGAGACCTTAGCCATGTCAGCTTCCGCCAGACATCAAGGGTCAGGGAACAGACCTTCCCAATCAGACGCGTGTTTGTGAATTACCCTTTATATGCAAAGTGCTGTGCAAAGGAGATGCGTGTGAAGTGAAAAAAGGGAGCACCTCTTACAGCTCATTGGAAAAGATTATCCTTTGCATGTAAACATGGTAACTGGTCCTGAGGGTATTCCCTCCGTTTTGCTAAGCATTATAGCTCACCAACCAGTTAGGAGGCAGTGAGCAGTCATGCTAACGGGCAAGCAATACTGTAAAACAGCTAAGCCACAGACACTGTGCAGAAGCCTTTGGCATTGGTTAGGGCACGCTTCACAAAGGAAGGCTTTCCTGAGCTAGGCCTTGCGGGGTTTGGGTAGCCGCGGGGAGCAGCCAGGTGAGGAATAGGAACATGAGTAAAGCATTCAGTTTTGCAAGTTAGTTGGGTCTGGAACGTGGGGCCAAGAAGAACAGACGAACGGAACAGTAGGAGCAGAGCCTGCCCTTGGGGCAGGTGCGCCCCTAGCGAGGGCATGAGGACAGTTGGCAAGAATAGGGAAGGGGTTCCTGAGGCTGGAGAAACCAGGGTCAAATGGAGGGAGAACGGAGCCTGGGGTCAGGAATCGGAAGCTGGCCAATGGAGCGTTAGGACTGGGGGGGGGGGGCTATGCATAGCTGGGGGTGCAGGTGCCAAAGGGGATTGACGAGGAGGAGGTGAGAGAAGCAAGGTTACGGATGCATACAAGGGGATTGTTCAAAGGTGGGGACCACGAAGGGAGTTCTTGAGTTGGCCAGTCTACTCCCCGGTCGAAAGCACAGCTTTAAAGGGGCCTGGCCCGTCTGGAACTAGAAAGGAGGGAATACGTGTGGGTCATTTCATCCAAACCTTCCCTTTCAAATGACAGATGGAGTCCGAGAGAGAGTGTGACTTGGCCAAGGCCACAGAACCAGCGGGAGTTGGGACTTCGTTTCGCATTCAGGGGTGACTGCGCTTCCGGGGGGACAGTATTTTGAGCGTTTCATAAAATGTAAGATTTTGTTTCCCACCCCTATGGGAGGAGGGTGCAGTGAGTGGGAATGTACAAGTCCCTCAGCTGGTTTGTGCGGAGTAAACTTGGAGAACTGTTCTTAAAGAGCAACCATTGCAAGCGTCTGAACATGCTACTTACGAAAATTCGTGTCATGTTGGCTGGCTTGTGGGGAAAATTGTAGGTGGGGAATTAAAGAGATCGGTTAGTATGGACTGTAATAATGTAGGCATAAGCAACAGGAACTTTAATTAGGGCGTCGGCAGCGAGATCAGAAAGGAAGGGAGATTGGAGACATTTAACCTGGAAAATCAGGGTCGAGAAAACAGATATGGGACCAGCGGAGAGAGAGAACACGAGTTAGTCCACGGTGTTAAGGCCAGAGCAGTGCTTTCCGATCTCATTTTAACGTTGGAAGATGATTTGTTACAAAGTGGTTATCGCCATATAACTAGGGATAAAGATGTCCACGTTTATTGACGGAAATGTATTTTGGCAAGAGCATTAACGTGATACGGGAAAAAAACAAGAAAAAATACCGAAAGGAGGATGGGGGATGGGGGATATACGGGAATGGGTGAAGCGTTCAGGGAGGAGCTGAGTACCAGGGTTGATGGAAATTTCTGAATAAATTCAGAAGAATCCTTACCTTACTTGTGTAGTTAATTTGAATCTCTTTATCCTACACTTAGTGTTTGTTTTTTTTAAGTTTTACAAATCATTGGGACTTCAAGGTGAAGCCATTCCTGAGATTGGTGGTTCCCCGGGGTTCGTGGATATTTCAAAAACACATCAGCTCTTGAATTGTTTTCCTTTGGCTTACTTTAGTTACAATTAAAAGAATGTATTTTTCTGCGTGTTTTTTTAAAAATAAAGATTTATTTATATTTGACTATGGGTGTTTGAATAGGAAAAACATATAAGGCATATAGTGTATAAGCATAACCTACAAATGAAAATATAAAATATGCTCGTTATGATATGAGAAGATGGCCAAAATGTTTTTCTTCTCTCTCTCTCTCTCAAATGAATTTTGACTTTGCAACATCATTTTTGACATTTCTGACAAATTTTGACATTTTTCAACATTTATCATCCTTTAGCTGGATACGTCTCGGACATACTCCCTGGATGAATTTTGTGAGGAACAGTTACAGCAAGCTTCCCGCACATTCAAACGACTTGAGGATATCAGGGATAAAGCCATTGCAGAAATGAAAAGCACACTTTTAAAGGTAACTCTTTCATGATAGCCTCGCCAATGCATCAGTTTGTATGTTACTGACTAAAGCCGTTGCTTCCAATCGCATCCCCGGAGAAAGTGTTGGAAACGGGCCGGTGGAGGGACCAAGGACTAGTTAATTAGCAACTAACTAGTACTGTGCACTTCGTAGCTGCACATACAGGAAATATTCCAGGCGTTGTATAGAATGTAAATATTTGTGTGTTCATTGAATTGTAGGTGGCAGAAAAGGAAGAAATTAGAGAATTTTTTGAGTCAAGCTTCTCTAAAGATGCCAGACCACATATCAAGCTGCCTGTATATCGACGTTTATTAAAAAAAATCTTGAGGTTTTTCATGCTGGTTGACTACATATTTCAGGAGCTCATCCGCCAGCTGATGAACACTGCGGTCACTCTCCTTTTGGAATTATTTTATAGTTCTGCTAGAATGCCATTTTCAGCGGAAAAAAGGAATGAGGACCTAATCAAGTAAATCAGATTTTCTTTTTACCGATCAAAGGAAATTGTAATCATAGCGCTGCAAACATTGGTTGTCCATGGTAGAGGAAATAGCCTATAGTTGAAGTGAGAATTTGAAAATTCTTCTTATAGCAAATTGTATGTGCTCCATTTTTACAATTACCTGGCAATACTTTGCTTAATACTGTCCATAACATTTAAGAAAAGTTTCCAGTATTTCTTCAAAATTCTGCATATGTCTGATGGCCATATAAAATATGGGCTGGCCAGTACAATTTGAAATTCAGATCTGTAATAATTTTTTAGTATGTCTCAAATATTACCTATCCTAAAAAGTATTGTTTGTTTGAAATTCCAGTTCAACTGGGTGTTTTGTACTTTTATTTGCTAAATCTGGAAATTCTGTGTATAGGGCTAATTCAACGTTCAGGGTTAGTTCTTAAAGATATCAGGGTGATTCGAGAAGGAAACCATAAGCTTCCATTGGAATTTGGGTCAGTTCTGCTTAAATGAGACATACGAATTTTTCATGGTAGTAAAATATAAATAACAAAATTTACCTTTTTTAAAATATTTTATTGATTTTTTACAGAGAGGAAGGGAGAGAGATAGAGAGCTAGAAACATCGATGAGAGAGAAACATCTATCAGCTGCCCCCTGCACATCTCCCACCGGGGATATGCCCGCAACCCAGGTACATGCCCTTGACCGGAATCGAACCTGGGACCTTTCAGTCCACAGGCCGACGCTCTATCCACTGAGCCACACCGATTTCGGCAAAAAATTTACCATTTTTAAATATGTAATTCAGCGGCATTGAGTACATTCAGTCTTGTGCAACCATCAACGTATTCATTTCCAGAACTTTTTCATGATCCCATTCTTAATTTTTATGAGACTCTGCACCCATTAAACAGTCACTCCTTGCTCTATGTGTACACCCCCCCCCAAGCCCTTGTAACCTCTGTTGTCTTCTCTGTGACTAGGAACTTACTACTCTGAGTACCTCAGATAAGTGGAATCATACAATATTTATCTTTGGCGTTTGCCCTATTTCATTTAGCACCATGTGTGTAAGGCTCATCTGTGATGTAGCATGTAACAGAATTTCCTTTTTAAGGCTGTATAATATTCCATTGTGTAGATATACCATGTTTTGTTTGTTCATCTGTTGATGGTAGTTGGGTTAGCCTCTTGGCTATTGAGCCACGCCAGCTGGGCGAAGCTGCAACATTTTCATTTCCACCAGCAAAGCACCAGGCTCCTACCTCACCAACACTACTATTTTCCTTTGTAAATAGCAATACCCAGCCTAATTGGTATGAAGGGATATCTTGTTATGGTTTCGATTTGTAATTCCCTAACGATTAGTGATGCTAAGCATATTTTTGCATGCTTATTGGCCATATTTCTTTGGGGGAATGTCTAGTTATGTTTTGTGGATATTAACAAGATAACAAGAATTTAAAAGACTGCATTTTTGCTTCCCATTTCTTAATCTAGAACATACAAGGATATCTTTGCTCTTACTGGAAGGATAACAAATGATTATGAAGAACTTGTTATTAATTCAAACATATATGCTACTTCTGTTCCAAAGTCGGACTTAAAAGCAGAAGCTGATATTAATGAGGTAAGTGGTCTTTGAAAAATATAAACATAGATTTTTTAATGAACGAATAAGCGAAAAGTAAGTGAAATAAGTTTGGAAATTAAAATGTGATTTATGATTAATGCTCAATTTCTTACCCAAAACACACACACAAATGCACACACGCACGCACCTCTGCTTCCACTATAGAAAGCTATATTCACACTTCCCTTCATGCATTACTGTGTTCTTACTGTGTACCAGGCACTGAATTAGGCACTGAAGTAGACCAGTGGGCAGTGCTAATGAAAATACCAGGCAGAGGTCATTTTCCAGAGCAAGCGATGCAACACTTTATCTATTCGTTTGGAATTGCCGGCGTGGACTTCTTTATTGTGGTAAAACAGCAGAAAATGGGCCACTTGGACCACTTGTCAGCGGACAATTCAGTGGCACCGGTGCGTTCCCAGTGCGGCGCGACCATCGCATCCCACTGCCAGGACTGTCTCATCCTCCCACACGGGAACTCTGTCCCCGTGCGTGCAGGACTTTGAAGGCTTGCAGGTCGCCGCCCGCATCCACCCAAGCTCTTTCCCCAGCACCTTCGCCGGGTGCCAGTGGCGTTTCCTTACACGTTAGCTGCCTCTGTTTGTTCATAACCGGAGCTAAAGGTTGGGGTTCCAGCAGGTGACTCCGGTGCCTACATCGAGACACACCCCTCCAGCACAACCCATCACTTCATGGACGTGAGGGATCAATCAATCGAGAACTCGGGCCTAGACAGAGCCGAAGAGCAGTCACATTGTTTGAATACAATATCAATACCTCAGACACTCTTGGTTCTCGGTGGGGATGCCTGTACTAACATGTGTGTCAAAGTGAGGAGCTATGACCTGGGGCAGTGAATGTGAAATATATTCCTGATGTGTCCGTCCTGAGCCGGAGTGCCCACTAGCATCACCTGATCAGCTTTTTTCCCCCATTTTAAATTTTTATTTATTTATTTATTTAATATATTTTATTGATTTTTTTACAAAGAGGAAGGGAGAAGGATAGAGAGTTAGAAACATCGATGAGAGAGAAACATCGATCAGCTGCCTCCTGCACACTCCCCACTGGAAATGTGCCCACAACCAAGGTACATGCCCTTGACCGGAATCGAACCTGGGACCTTTCAGTCCGCAGGCTGACGCTCTATCCACTGAGCCAAACCGGTTAGGGCAGCTTTTAAGTGATTCAGATTCCTGGCCTTGACCCCTCACCCTTTAACTTAAAATCTCTCGTGATGGGGCCTAAGAATTTGTATTTATTAAGCTCTAAAATGATTAATATTTGGCCACTCTGGTATCCGTTTATACCAGCGGTGGGCAAACTATGGCCCGCGGGCCAGATCCAGCCCATTTAAAATGAATAAAACTAAAAAAAAAAAAAAAGACCGTACCCTTTTATGTAATGATGTTTACTTTGAATTTATATTAGTTCACACAAACACTCCATCCATGCTTTTGTTCCGGCCCTCCGGTCCAGTTCAAGAACCCATTGCGGCCCTTGAGTCAAAAAGTTTGCCCACCCCTGGTTTATACAGTTTTGGGGAAAATACTGTAGTATTTCATTTATTTTTTTCATTCACTTACTTTTTCTTTTTTTTTAAACATGCAAATAGCCGTTATCTGGCAACACAGTGTTACTCGGTTAACCTGAAGTTATTATTGATCATGTAAAATTTAGGACTGTATTATCTAAATGTCCTTTTACCTCTGTATTATCACCAGAACTGTAACCTCTCTGTCACATTAGATGTTCAATTCCATTAAATTGGATAAGGACCTGACAAAGTACGCACCGGTATTTGAAGTCAGTCTGCGCTTGAGAATTCCTTCTGAGAGGGACTCTTCGAGCAGCTCCAGAGAGAGCTTCCAGGAGTCGGAGCGGTCCTCTGAGAAATCCATGCTGTACCAGGAGGAGGAAATGCCCGAGAGTGAAGTCAGCAGCGTCAAACCCTCAAGCGATGAGCTCCTAATAGTGCGGCCGAAACCCACGACATTGAACCTTGTGGAAATCCTTTCAGGTGAGATGAATGAGACGGCTAAGCACAAAGGGAATAGCCTGACACCTGGGACCTCACAAGGGAGAGAAAAATACATCGTTATGGATTATCGCTCAGTAAATTGTGGTGTTGAACAATGTCGAAGGAAGGAGGCCCCGAGGAAATATAAACGGAACAGGCCATTTGTCGTGGATGCGAGCAGGAGCGCCATGACCCATTTTTTTAATCTTAATACCACTGGTCGCTGAGGGGGACCCGAGGAGCCCCCCTCATGAGGACGGACAGCAGCTGGGGTGCTCGTTAACATGCACACTCTCGGCCTCCATCTGAGACCTCCTTAATCAGATTTGGGGGTGAGGAGGGGGGGCGTTGCTGGCTGGACGCTGCCTTTCCAGGTGATTCTTAGGGTGTTTGGGAAGCGCTGATAACATAGCAGCTTGTCCTTTAGCCGGTATAAATATCAATCAGTTTTTTTCTTCTCTTTTCTTTCAATGGATGCTAATAGATATAGAAGCCATGGATGATTTCGATAATAAAACCGAGAATGATGAGTAAGTAGCACACGCTTCTGAAATTACAAGTAATGAGACTTGACGTTTCGTTCCGGCATCGTGTTGAAATTCACTCTCATCGTTTTCTCTCGTAGATTTTTAGAATTCCCTACGAATCTCTTAATTGCTCCCAACAGACTGGACTTTTCAATAAAAATTCAGACTATGCTGGCTGATCTTGAGAAATGCATAAGTAAGTATTTTAAGTGTTTCATTAGATACACTGTATCCTTCAGCAATATTTTCTTAAATTTAGGGATTGGGAGCTTTTACCCAGGTTTGTGGCAGACATTATGGTATCTTAGAGATCATGGATTCACACTCTTTGGGATCAATCGATGTGAATTTGAAATTATTTGAGCATGTGGGAATTAGACACACAACCATAGAATCAGGAAAATAGTGGAGGCTTGGATTTATTTTTTCTCAATAATGTACTACAGAATTTTGAGACTTAAGTAATATCTTCTATATCAGCAAAAACAAAGGTATTGTTTCCACCTTAAATAGATTTTTTGTTGTTGTTAATCTTCACCTGAAGACAGTCTCCATTGCTTTCAGAGAGAGTGGAAAGGAGGGGGCAGAGAGAGAAAGAAAAGAGAGAGAGAGAGAGAGAGAGAGAGAGGTGAAAGAGACACGTTGATCGGTTGCCTCTTGTATGCGCCGCGACCAGGGCCTGGGATCAAACCTGCAACCCAGGTACCTGCCCTCGACCCGGAATCAAACCCGAGACCCTTCAGTGTGCGGGCCGGCGCTCTATCCACTGAGCAACACTGGCCAGGGCTTAAATAGATTTTTATTAATGCGGTTCCAGCTGGGTGTACACAATCTGACATGACATGGCGGTCACCAGCCTGACCCATGAATTGATCCCTCCTCCACAGTCTCAGTTGATCCTGGAACACAGGACCCGCTGTGGCTCCCTGAATGCAGCATCGTTCTCCAACCACATCACCGTAGTTTGCTGAGTTCAGAGGCCCCTTTTTCTAGACTGGTATCCAATGCACTGTTTGTTTTTTAAAAATATATTTTTGTTTATTTCAGAGAAGAAGGGAGAGGGAGAGAAACATCAGTGATAAGAGAGAATCATTGACCGGCTGCCTCCGGCATGCCCCCTACTGGGGGTTGAGCCTGCAACTCTGGCATGTGCCCTGACCGGGAATTTAACCTTGACCTCCTGGTTCATAGGTCAACGCTCAACCACTGAGCCGCACCGGCCGGGCTCCAATGCATTGCTTGATTTCCTTTTGTAAGCTCAGGAATCCAGTGTCTCATTGTCCTTGCTGTTGAGTGGGGAGAGGTCTTTATATGTACGCTCGATACAAGTTCTTGATTTGTTATAAGATTTGCAAAATGTGCCTTACCTTTTCACTTTTTTCTCACAGAGCTAAACTCCTTAATTTTGATCAAGTACAGCTTATCAATTCTTTTTGTCTTCATAGATTATACTTTCGATTTTATGTCTAAAAACTCTCTCACTCAAGGTCACACCGATCTTTCCTACATTTTCTCCTGGAAGGTTTATAGATGTGTGTTTTATTCTTAGGGATACGATTCAGCTTGAGTTGATACTTTCTAATGTATAAAGTGTAGGTGCAAGTTATTTTTTTGCCTGTGGACATCCAGGCGTGCAGCTAGATTACAAACTCATTGATAGTAGAGGCTGTGTCTTCTAATCTCTGTATCCGCACATTGGTATAATGGTCTTCGCATAGCATATCCACGTCAAATCACTGTTAACTTAATGCGGTGGTTCTCAACCTTCCTAATGCCGCGACCCTTTCATACAGTTCCTCATGTCGTGGTGACCCCCAACCATAAACTTACTTTCGTTGCTACTTCATCACTGTAATTTTGCTGCTGTTATGAATCGTCATGTAAATATCTGATATGCAGGATGTATTTTCATGGTTACAAATTGAACATCATTAAAGCATAGTGATTAATCACAAAAACAGTATGTCATTATAGATGGGTTTCCGCTGGTCTTAGGCGACCCCTGTGAAAGGGTCGTTCGACTTAATGGCTTATTCTCTGTTTCTGTTTTAATCATGCCTTTAATCATACCTGTGGGTGGTTCTTTTGTTTCCCTAATATTAAACCCCAACTTTTACACCTGCCTTTAAGTCCCATTTGTACTGTCTAGTCCCCATGATAAACCAGTTTCAGTTATCAATAGTTCTAGATCTCATGGGTAATTATATGGTGTTAGGACTTCGGAAAATATTAACTTTTTACTCCTATATTTTAGCCCAAATTATTCCTCTTGACCAAGATCCCCGCTTGTCTGATTTTACTGATCCGGATTTATTGAATGCGACAGAAAGTGGCACAGACGCTGAGGAGCAAGCCACATGGCCAGATTGTCAGATCCTGTTTGAAATGGACCCTGCCTACCAAAATAAAGTAAGTTTAAAAACAGTGTGCCTTGGGGAATATTTGGCTTAATGACCAGAAACCCACTGACGTTCTTAGATGAAAGGGACTTGTTATAAATTATACGATAATTTTTCATTGATTGGAAAATCCTTCCCATTTTTTTCTTCCTCATAATATTTCACCTCTGTTCACTTTTTATTCCCCAACAAACCTCTGAGAATGGGCTTTCTCTTTCATGGTCCCCTCTGAATATTGTCTTGCTGTTTTGTTGACTTGCCATGACCCTGGCTTTTCCCACTACCATCTAACTGGGTATTTTTTTAAAAAATATATATTTTATTGATTTTTTTACAGAGAAGAAGGGAGAGGGATAGAGAGCTAGAAACATCGATGAGAGAGATGCATCCACCAGCTGCCTCCTGCACGCCCCCTACTGGGGATGTGCCTGCAACCAAGGTATATGCCCTTGACTGGAATTGAACCCGGGACCCTTCAGTCCCCAGGCCAACGCTCCATCCAGTGAGCCAAACCGGCCAGGGCAAACTGGGTATTTTTTGTTCAAATTCATGAGAGAATGTAATGGTTTTAGCTTGGATCAGGATTCTACCCTATCCGGAGTAGCTGTGTTTTAGGAATTGGGTAATGTCACATAGTATATAGAACTGGCCTTTCTGTTTTTTTGTAATTCTCACCCAAAGAAAGAGTAAAATGGAGGGAGGGCAAAGAGGTGGGGAGAGAGAGAGAGGGAGAGAGAAAGAGAGAAACATCGATGTGAGAGACATATCGATTGGTTGCCTTCCTCATGTGCCCTGACCGGGGCCAGGGATCAAACCTACAACCAAGGAGCATGCCCTTGACCGGGAATCAAACCTGCAACCCTTTAGTCCGTGGGCTGACGCTCTGACCACTGAGCAACCCGACCAGGGCTAGGACTGGTTTTTTCTGGGGCATAGAGCACAAACTCTAAACCCCGGTGACCAGCAAAGGAATAACCGGTTGGTGTCTCTAGTAGATGCTAACTATATAGTTCAATCGCCTCGTGTACCTTTACATAAATGCCAAATATAAAAAAGTGATGTGAGCCCTAACCGGTGTTGCTCAGTGGATAGAGCATCGGCCTGCGGACTGAAGGGTCCCAGGTTCGATTCCGGTCAAGGGCATATACCTTGGTTGCGGGCACATCCCCGGTAGGGGGCGTGCAGGAGGCAGCTGATCGATGTTTCTCTCTCATCAATGTTTCTAACTCTCTATCATTCTCCCTTCCTCTCTGTAAAAAAAAAAAAAAAAAAAAATCAATACAATATATTTTTTAAAAAGTGCTGTGAATGTCTTAGTCTTATGTTTCCAACATATTTATTTAGTAGAGGTTTCTAATGACATGAACTGGACAGATAACTGCTGTTTTGCCTGTTTTTCACAGAATTACGAGTATATCGGGCCATGCTCTCTTCACTCCCAAAATAACATGCTGTCACGTTTTTATTTACAGATTGTGTGTCTCCTGACCATCCTGGGCAATTCAATGAACCTGGTGGACGGTTACAGCCGCAGGTTCATGAAATACTGCGTGATGGTCGAGCGGGCCAAAGTCACGAGTATGAAAATAGCCCTGATGGAAGAGCTGACCTCCGTGGAGTTTAGAACCATCCTCGGCAAGTTCCTCAGCTACCTCCGAGAGGTGGTCAGTATGGTCACGGAGAAGCGCATTGGCATCTTCAACGTGGTCAGCGCCGACTACCAGTCGGAGTGCTTGCCGCACGTGCAGGACATCCTGCAGACCAGCCAGGCCCTCCTGCGGTCCGTCATCGAGAAGAAGAACACGCATCTACTGGAAGTAAGTGCTTGGGAAACGCCTCCCGCTGGAGACCCTGCAAGATGAGTCGGTTATCATTTCAAAATAGGTACTTAGAAAGCACGTCTGATGACTGTTAACCCTCAGAAAAATGCCGACATGCGTTTTATGGGTCCGGGTCTTTGATCAGGCGTCCATTCCCCGGGGAAACCTTCCCTGGAATGGTAGCCCGCGTGGCTTTCTGCCTCCTCTCCCTGTCGGGAGCCGGGCATGGGGTGAGGCGGGGCGAGGAAGGGGCTGTTTGAATTTGTGTGAGGGCCACTCTGGCTGCAGAGTGGAGAGTAGAGGCCAGTGGGACAATTCAAGGGGAAAGCTGTTTCTGTCGTCGAGGGGAGACGTGAGGATACCTTGAGCCAGGGAAGTCGCAGGGTGCAGGCTGAAAAGCGTATGGGTTTGAGATTTATCTAAGAGATGGAATCAATAGGATATAGTGAATGACACCATGGGAAGAATGAAAGAGCAGGGACTGATGCTTTTGGGTTTTGGGGGGAGGCCACAGCGTGGGCAGTGATCTTACTCACTGGGCGAGGGGACACCTTGCGTGTTCAATTGTGTGATATTCAAGTAGAGAGACTCAGATACGTCCGTCTGGGTCTCAGGACAGAGTCTAGACTGGAAATAGATATTTAAATGAGCAGCATGCATATTGTCATTGAAATCATCGAAGTGAATGAGAATGCCCTTGTCTGTGTGTATGGTGACAATAGAAAAGAACAGCCCGGCCAGTGTGGCTCAGTGGTTGATCACGGACCTGTGAACCAGGAGTTCACGGTTCGAATCCCGGTCAGGGCACATGCCCGGGTTGCGTGCAGGAAGCAGCCATTTAATGACTCTCTCCCATCATTGATGTCTCTCTCTCTTCCTCTCCCTTCTTCTCTGAACTCAATAAAAGTATATTTTTCTAAAAAAAAGAAAAGAACAGAAGCCTGACGAATATCAACATTTGGGAGATGGCTAGAGGAAGAGCTCACAAGTATACCAAAGGGTTAACCCAAGAGATCAAAGAGAGCAAGGGGGTATTTTGAGAAGGAGGGAACATTTAGGAATTGTTAATGCGACAGTTGAAGAAAAGATTACAAAGGGCCTATTCGATGAACAGTAATGTGTGCTGTCTGTAATGAAATACACCTTTAGATCCACAGGAATCCTGTAACATAAAAAATTTACTCTGTTTAATTTAGGTCCCATTTCCCAACAAGTACGAGGACACCCCAAAAACACTGTGTATGAAACCAGGGGTTTACTTGTCTCATGCGGAAGCATACACGCTGGTCAGCCAGGGCTGGTACCGTAGCTGTGATGCAGGCAGAGAACCAGGATCCTTCCTCCTTTCTGCTCCGTGCCCCTTGATAACGGCTCCTGCCCCCGAGGCACTTGGCTCGCACTCGGCACAGCCGGGGCTGGGGGGAGGCAGGTGGAGCCGCGTGGTACATTATCATCTTTGGGCCGGTCATGTGCTAGAATAGTTCTCTGTCAAGTGCGAGAGTGGCACCTAATGTGACCTATTCATAAAAGGAGAACTCTAAGCCTCGTTTGCCCATCATAAAGTGGTGGAGAAGGAACAGGGCAGGGGCGATAAAAAGTCCCACCCTTTTAAGGAGAAAATGGGGAAACAGACATCTAGCAGGGGTCCTCAAACTTTTTAATCAGGGGGCCAGTTCACTGTCCCTCAGACCGTTGGAGGGCCGGACTATAGTTTAAAAAAAAAACTATGAACAAATTCCTCTGCACACTGCACATATCTTATTTTGAAGTAAAAAAAAACAAAACGGGAACAAATACAATATTTGTATTTGCATGTGGCCCGCGGGCCGTAGTTTGAGGACGCCCGATCTAGAGTGTTCTCGATCAGGTGTCAGAGTTCGCTGGGCAGAAAAACGAGCATCGCCCTGGGCCGTCGAGTAAGCTGTTTGGTTGGTCGGCCTCGGCGGCCTCTGGCTCAGGTCTCTGGGGCCGCGTCCCTCGCCCTCTGTCCCCTGTGACCCCTGGTCATGCCCTGAATGACGATCCCCCGGGTTACTGTTCTGGACCTCGGCCGGGCCTGGCATCGGAGGGTTGTGCTTCTTGGGCCCCGGGCAGGTGCAGCGGTGCATTATCTGCAGGGATGAGCTTGGAGGGCTGGGGATGCCTTAGGAAATGGCCCTGGTGATTGGGCTTCAGCTGCTGCTTAAAAAGAGACGTTCGACTTGCTCCTGGTTTCATCAGCGCTGAAGCCTGGACACGGTTTTTAGGCCTGAGCGCTTTGCCGTTGAGCTGCCGGCCCTGCGCGCTCTACCTCCCTGCCAGCCTTAAACGTGTGACCGCTCATTTGCTGCTCAGACTTGGGAGGGAAGGTGACTTCCTAAATAGACCTCGCCAGTGAGCTGTCTGAGAAAACCCAGGGAAGGCTCTTTATGAAAAGCCAGGGCCCTCGTCTTCGCCTGCTCAGACTCCCACTTTGAGCACAGAAACAGTTGCTGGCTCACCCTCACCGGCCTTTGAAGTCAGCTCCCTGCCCAAGGCGAAGAATTTTCTCATCCAGCTTCATTCCTCCTCAGTCTGTGCCCAGCCCAAGTTCATCTCTCGTAGGATTTTTCTCGGAGCACAAAGAGGAGCCAGGACACGATGCAAAAGTTGTCCTACTATTTACCCTAATGCTACAGCCTGGGTTGGCACATTTTTCTAAGTCCCAGGGACCATTGTGGCCAGATGCTTTGCTACTGCATAACAAACACATCTGCCTGTCCAGCCTCCCGAACCTGTGCACTGACTGCCCCAGTGAGGCGAGGTATGTAGGATGGTGTCGTTCCCTAATTCTCCCCTCCTTCGAAAATGAGATGTTGGGACAGTTGAACTCCCCACTCCTACCTCCCACCAGCGTTTAGTCTTCACGGAGGTGACTTAGTACTTTTAGTTCTAGATCGTTACTAAACTACCAATATGTCTCTTCTATTAAAAACATTTTTATGTGACACTTAAGGCCATCTTCATCGAGTTGTTTTTTTTTAAAAAGATATTTTATTGATTTTTTACAGAGAGGAAGGAAAAGGGAGAGAGGTAGAGAGTTAGAAACATCGATGAGAGAGAAACATCGATCAGCTGCCTCCTGCACATCTCCCACTGGGGATGTGCCCGCAACCCAGGTACATGCCCTTGACCGGAATCGAACCCGGGACCCTTCAGTCCGCAAGCCGATGCTCTATCCACTGAGCCAAACCAGTTTTGGCTTCATCGAGTTTTTAAAGATTTGAATTCCGCAGAAATGAATCAGAGTATAATGTTTTCGAACTCTGGTGATGGTCTGAGCCTGCTGGAGCTCAAAAGCTCTACTCTAGCCATGATGGAGAAACAGGACTAGACTTAATTTCACTTCCCGCTATACAGAGAACAGAAGACTGAAGCAAACAAATGAGAGAAATACTTCTAGGTACTGCATCCCCAGCAGTGGAGGACGGTGGTCCTGGAGACCAGGAAAGCAAATGGCATACGGGATTTCTACCCGGAGGAAAGCTTTGGACCACACGTACAGGGAGGAGGAACCGGAAGAGAGCCCAGTGGCCTCACTGAGTTGAGATGGATAAAAATTTTCATTTTTAGACTCAAAGAAGGGAGCTAGGAAAAGCAAAACAAAACAACAAAAACCACCACCACCACCGCCCAAACACACACACACACACACACACACACACAAATAAAACAGCAGAAAAGTGCACGAGCGTCCCAGGACCCAGGACTCTTTCCCAGCTGCAGCTACCAAGCATGTCTGGGCTTGGAGCCAAATCCACAGAGAGCGGCTAAAACCCCCAGAGCCGTAAGCAGAACAGTGGCCAGAGCTCCTGCGAGTCAAGTCCCAGGCAGTCAGAGTGGAGGGTCCCAGTGGGCATAGAGGGCATTCAGTGGAGAGCCTAGAGCAGGGGTCCTCAAACCACGGCCCGTTTGTTTTTTTACTTCAAAATAAGATATGTGCAGTGTGCAGAGGAATTTGTTCATAGTTTTTTGTTTGTTTTTTTTTAATCTATAGTCCGGCCCTCCAACGGTCTGAGGGACAGTGAACCAGCCCCCTGATGAAAAAGTTTGAGGACCCCTGGCCTCGAGGGTTTCGCCTCAGCCATGGAGCTGGTCGCTCAAGGGGTCTGCATTCTAAATGCAAAGGTGAAAACGAGGCCTCCAAGGGGGAAAACTGCAAAAAGATGTGCAAACAACCCCCTCCCCAAATGAGGGACCGAACCCTTGGAATAACTGCAGCAAGAATCAGACCTCTGTGACAGGCAGCCTCAGCAATGCCTCGCTTTTCATCAGAAATTACTAAACACGGGATGGGCTCAAAGCAGCGTGGGGAACCTGTTCTGAGAGTTCTGCTGGTTCATTCTCTTTCTGGCTGCTGCATCCCCCAAAGGCATTTTTGTTTCCCGAGGCTTTGGCTAGTTTTCCTTTACATAATGAAGGGAATTCCCTTATTTTGAAAGGAATATAGTAGAATTTTTTATATCATAAGCGAATCTTATCAAATGCTTATTCCGCAGCTACTGCGATGATCATGGTTGTTTTTCTTTCATCTTTTAACCTGGGTAATTGCCTTAATTGACTTTCTAAAGTTAATCTCGCATCCAAATTGATAGATGTAAATTGCCAGCACGCACAGGCACATACCTGTACATTATTACTTTATAAAATATGTTTTTACTGATTTCAGAGAGGAAGGGGGGAGGCAGAGAGAGAAACATCAAGGATGAGAGAGAATCATCAATTGGCTGCCTCCTGCACGCGCCCCCGACTGGGGATCAAGCCTGCAACCTGGGCATGTGACCCGACTAGGAATTGAACCGTGACCTCCTGGTTCATAGGTTGAAGCTCACCACTGAACCACACCGGCCAGGCTGCATACACATTATTTCTAAGATTTCTGCATTTATACTTGGAAGCAAAATTGCTTTGTAATTTTCTCTTCCTTAACCATCCATATCTGGTTTGGGTATCAATGTTCTAGATGATGTCTTCATTTTTTCCCTAGAGTTATAATTATGTAAGTTAGTGTGAGGGATTAAAAATGAGTAATTACTCCTCTAAAGTAGCGAAAAATCATTATGTAATTATAATTGACGCGTCCATGATTGCAGGTTATAGACTCATCATTGAAAAAACTGGAGTGTCATCCCATTGAAATAGAAGAATTTGTGGAACATTTTACTTTTCTGGATGCAGTTTCCTCCAGAATATCGAAATTAGAGAAAGAGTACTCAACCATTGCTCAGCTGTATTCCATTCTGAGTTACTACCAGGTCTATATTTCCGAAGAGCAAGTCGCCACCCATAAAGTCCTTCTCATCAGGTTTACTCAACTGAAAAGCGCTGTGAAGCTAAGCAAACTGCACAAGGACGCTGCCATTGGCAAGTTCAGAGACAACCTGGAAGCCTACGTCACCAGTCTGAGGACCGACGCCAGTAATTTAAAGGCCAAAGTAAGTTTCCGTGTTCCGTGAAAAGTCAGCCAGGTCTTGGTCTCAGGTCGGCCTAAGCAGGCCGGTGGTTTTTTCCTGTGGACCCTTCGGTCAGTGATTTAATCCACGAATTCCTAACCTGGAACCCACAAACAGACTCAGGATGATGCGTGAAGCTTGAACGGGCAGTGACAGTGCACGTCTGTTCTCACGAACCTCCAACTGAAATTTTGCTTCCATTATGAAAATCTGTTTCCATTATGAGTGAAGGTAGACAGCAAACAGCAGCAAAGCTGCTTCACCACAGGCTTCAGCGGACTGCCCGAGGGGGTCGGGGGGCAGGGGGAAGGCATGGCATGAAAAGGGCAAAGAAACCCTTAGATCTTCCTGGGTCTTAGCCTCGGGCAGGGGTGGGGCACGTCTGGCCCAGGGGCCGTACGAGGCCTTGAAATCATTTGGTCTGGCTCTGCCAAGGCATTAGGGGTGAGTTAGTTAAATGTTTGATTGAATATAGCAGGGTAATTTTGGTTTAATTTCTTAAAATGATTACTATTTTTTATTTTATTGTTGACAATAATACAGATGTCTCCCATTTCCACCTCCCCTTTGCCTCTCTCTGCCCAGCTGCTCCCCCCTGATCCCCCCAGGTCTTCGCCACCCTATTCCTCCTGTCCATGGGCTGTGCGTATAAGCAGATAAGTTCTTTGGTTCCTCTCTCCTCATCCCCCCACCCCCACGTGGAGGCATGTCAGTTTGTTCCATGTCTCCATGCTTAGGGTCTTGTTTTGTTGGTCCATTAGTTTTGTTCATCAGATGCCACAGATAAGTGAGATCATGTGATATTTGTCTTCCTCTGACTGACTGGTGTCACTTAGCATAATACTCTCCAGGGTCCCTCCGTGCTGTCTCAGAGGGTAAGAGGTCCCTCTTTTTAACAGCTGCATAGTATGCCGTTGTGTCGCTGTGCCACAACTTTTTTATCCCCTCATCTACTGATGGGCACTTGGGCTGTTTCCAGATCCCAGCTATCGTGAGCAATGCTGCTATGCACGTAGGCATGCGTACATTCTTTCTGATTGGTATGTTTTGGGGTTTTTAGGATATATTCCCTTGAAGTGGGGTCGCTGGGTCACATGGCAGTTCCATGTTTAATTGTGTGAGGAAACCCCATCCTGTTTTTCCATAGTGGCTGCACCAGGCGGCATTCCCACCAGCAGTGAGTTTTGTACGGCCCGCGAATGATGTTACAAACGTCCAGATGGCCCTGGGCAGAAGAAAGGTTCCCCACCCCTGGTCTAGGCCCAGTGGAAATGGTAGTTCCAGCCTCACTTATCACGAGAAGCAAACTGTCAGACACCGAGCATTCACTGAGCGCCAGTAACGGTGCTAGGGGGTCCTGGAAGGAAAAAATAGTCGACGCGCTGCCGATTCGGTGGCATTTCAAATGAGCATCTTCTCCCTCAGTCTGCCTTCACCGTGTCCTCTCAGATTCCTCAGTAGCTGCTCTCGGGGCCTGTCCAGGGTTGATAGCTGTTTTATTGGGAGAGACGGGGGGGGGGGGGGGAGCTGTTGTTGCCCAGATCTGACTTCCATTGTATAACCTTTCAAACTATTTCATGCACATACTGTTGACTGCGACCATTCTTGGAGGATCTCTGTTTGAAGACGGCTGGTAGGAGAGGCAAAACTTGGCCTTGACTCCATGTAAGCTAGTAAGATCAGTCCTTCAAGTATCCACTCCTCTCTCAAGATAACTCGTTTATAAATAAGTATTTAGTGAGTGGGAAATTATGGGAGAAGCTCGCTAAGGAAAACTTTTCTTACAACCCATTTTATACAGGCATCGCTGTTATAGATTACTATATATCAAGCCTCATCCATTATCACAGATATATGGTTTATCAGTTTTATACAACTCACTGTTACAGTGTTCTCAGTGTTGAGTTGATGACCACACTCCCCATAACACAGTATTATATGCAGTCCCATGGGTTGGATTTTTCTAAAGAATAAGGTGATAGGATCCAAATGAATTTGTGTTTTTCAGGAACATTTTAACAAACAACTCCCACCTGCCTTTGATGGCACGGTATACAAAGACTAAACCAATAAAACTATCCTTAATCTTAAGAAGTTGTTCATTTAGTAAGGAAAATCGGAGCAAACTTTTACTCACATCTCTCTCTCTTTGGATGTCATTGTTGCAAATGCCCACAATGTCCTGTGTAAGAATAAAACTCTCACATGGCCGAAACCGGTTTGGCTCAGTGGATAGAGCGTCGGCCTGCAGACTGAAGGGTCCCAGGTTTGATTCCGGTCAAGGGCGTGTACCTTGGTTACGGGCACATCCCCAGTAGGGGGTGTGCAGGAGGCAGCTGATCGATGTTTCTCTCTCATCGATGTTTCTAGCTCTCTATCCCTCTCCCTTCCTCTCTGTAAAAAATCAATAAAATATATTTAAAAAATAATGACAATGAATTGTAACCAACACAAGGAATTATACGCTAAAGGTAATCTCCCCAGATGGTGGCTGCACATGACGTTGGGCTGCGTGCTGAGACGCGGTCCGTGAGCGTGGCCACCTTCCAAGCGCTGTGACCTCTTGGCCGACATTGTGTCCCTGCTCTTTTCCAGGTGAGGACGCCTGTCCTGTTACACATGGGGACCCCGGCGTCCACCGCGATGGAAATGGTCCAAGCCTTCTCCCAGGAAGCCGCCACCCTCGCCAACAAGGTCCAGATCTGCGCCAACTACCAGGAGTCCATCAGCGAGGCCCAGTCGCACCTGCACCCCCTGAACGTGGAGGAGCTCACCCAGGCGGTGGCGGCCGACATCTCCGACATCGACTACGAGCTGACCTTGAGGAGGATCCTGTGGGAGGCGCAGGAGGAGTGGAGAGCGCTCTTCCAGGAGTGGCGGGCCAGCACCCTTCACGACATTGACATAGAGTCGGTGCAGAGCAACGTGTCCAAGTGGCTGAGCATGATCTTGGTCCTGGAAAAAGGTAAACGCGTCCTCCCCGTGGTGGCCCGCCCAGAGTTACATCTAAGACGCCCTCTGGATCAGCAGGGTCACCCTCTCTCTCCCAGTCCCCACGACCTGACCGTTCGCGGCTGTTGAGACAGCCCAGGGCGCAGGTGGGATTATTTCCTGAAGCAAAAGAAAAGAGATGGAGCCTTGGGCCCCCAATTTGCTGAACGTCATGAGTAACAGTTTGCGTCTCCTTTAAACCAGGCAGGGCCCCAGACACTTCCCGCTGGACTCCGGCTCTTCCTAGGGCCAGAGCTGGGTGGATGCTAAGGGCCCACCTGCGGGGTCTGCACCCACATCGCGGACCCTCTGGGCAGTGGGGACGCAGCTGAAAGTGGCTTTGAGGGGGTCCCCTCTGCTCAGCATCATAAGGGAAATGGGTCAGTGCAGAGGTGCTGTGCCCATGTGAGCAGGTGCGCTATCCTACCCGCTCCCAAAGGAAGCCTTTCACGTGGGAAGGGGAAATCGAGGCAGAATTTTAAACCCCCCCCTAACCTCTCAGCTACACTCTAGCCCAGTGATGGCGAACCTTTTGAGCTCGGCGTGTCAGCGTTTTGAAAAACCCTAACTGAACTCTGGTGCTGTGTCACATAGAGAAATGTTTTGATCTTTGCAACCATAGTAAAACAAAGACTTATATTTTTGATATTTATTTTATATATTTAAATTCCATTAAGCAAAGAAAAATCAACCCAAAAAAATGAGTTTGTGTGTCACCTCTGACACACGTGTCATAGGTTCGCCATCGCTGCTCTAGAAAGACACTTCAGATTGCTTGTATTTAAATTCTCCAAAAGAGACAGCCCTATCACAAAAGTGTAGTCGAGAGGGAAATTGGGAGCACATGGCCTGCAGCCTCACTGCGTGCACAGAGCACTCATCCCGGGGAATCCTCACTCCATATGTTGTGTGTGTTCAGAGAACAAGATACAAAGCAAGTGGACCACACCTTCTTCTACCCATGGCTTCCCAGGGGACATCTTGCTGTCTGTTTGCCAGCGTCTAGAGTTGCACAATCCAAAGTGATTATCTTGTCCTTTTATTTAGCCAGGTCTGGAACAACATTGCAATTATTCAACATGGCTTTATCAAAGAGGCCCTGGCTGTACAAATTGGAGATTTAAGAGTATGGGTCCCAGCTTTGGCTGTTTCTCTGCCCCCTCCCTGTTCTTTATATACATATATTTTATTATTGATTTCAGAGAGGAAGGGAGAGAGAGTGAGTGAGAGAGAAACATCAACAATGAGAGAGAATCATGGATCGGCTGCCTCCTGCACGCCGCCTACTGGGGATCGAGCCTGCCACCTGGGCATGTGCCCTTGACTGGAGTCAAACCTGGGACCCTTGCAGTCCACAGGCCAATGCTCTAGCCACTGAGCCACACCGGCCAGGGCCCCTCCCTGTTTTTTTTAAGGGGCAGTAAAAAAAAAAAAGTTCTAAGGGTTGTTGAACCTGCACCTGCACAGGCTCGAGTCTTGTGTCTCAGTGGTGTCAGTGCCATGGCAAAGCTTTCACCTACATTTCAGTGTTGAAGCATCTTCCTTCTGAAAAAATAGCGACTCTGTTTTTCCCCGTGATGTTGTTCCTTACTGAGCAGAATTTAAAAGCCCCAAACCTTTACAGTCTCTTTTTTTAAAATATGTATTTATTGATTTCGGAGAGGCAGGGAGAGGGAGAGAGATGGAAACGTCAATGATGGGCCCTTCACCAGGAAGCGACCCGTGGCTTCTTGGCTCGTAGGTCGATGCTCAACCACGGAGCCACACCGGCCGGGCCCTATTACAGTCTTTTGAATGCCAACGTGTGCCTGTCTGTCTGTCTGTCTGTCTGTCTTGTCAGTGACACTCGGAACCCTGTAGCAGCTTCCCTAGCATCAAATGCCATAAGGTAACTCGGTTCTCCGATCTGCAGTGCCATCTCTCTTTACTCCATAGTACAGTCCTTACGGGGGGATGATAGCAATAGAACTCACTGTTTCAGTGCAGACGAGTAACTGATCAACGCAGGCTGGTTTAAAACATACAGTGAGCATGCCATCGGCCCACCGACCCATTGCTGTTCACAGACCTGCCCCAGAACAACATGGTAGCGTACCTGAAGCAGTCGGTGACCGGCTTTAAGCAAGAGCTGCCCATCATCATCGCCCTGGGCAACCCCTGCCTCAAGCCCCGGCACTGGGAGGCTTTCCAGGAGATCATCGGGAAGTCCATTACCCTTGATAGAAACTGTACCATCGAGAGTCTTCTCGTGCTCAAGGTAAGCGAGAGGAGTTCGGAATACAACAAAAACGGTTGAAATGCCACCGGGGCTAATTTTAAGCGAGCAGGTGCATCTACAGGGATGGGGAGTTAGAAAAGGGAGGAATTCATGGGACGTCTGGTGGAAGGTTTTTCTATTTTTGCGCCTGGCTCACAATAAGCTTCATTGATGTTTCGTGATTCAGTGTTGACAGTCTCTAATGAAATCGGTCACAGTATTTTATGCCTATAATCTACTAAAACGATTTGCTGTAATGAGGACATGGGGGGGAGGGGGGCGCGTCACAAAGGTCCCGCCACGCAGCCTGTGGTCGGGATGGAACCCCAGCGCACCCGACCTTCACTGTTTCCGCTGGCCCACCACGTGTTCGCGGCGGTCTTGCGTTTTCCATGTATTCGGAATGATCTGCGCTGACATTTAAAAAACATGACTTTCCCTCCCAGATGTGTCAGTATGAAAATGAAATCAATGAAATCTCAACCTCAGCCACGCACGAAGCTGCCCTTGAAAAGCTGCTGTTTAAGATCATCGACCTTTGGAAGACGACCCCTTTGCACTTGGTCCTTCATCACACGGAGACGGACGAGATCCTCATCATTTCGTCTCTGGATGACTTGCTGGCCCAGTTGGAGGAGTCGCAGGTCGTGCTTGCCACCGTGAAAGGGTCCTCGTATAGCGAGCCCATCAAGGTAGGTGGTGGGGACCAAGGGGACCTGCGGTCATCGTCCACCCTTTTGTTGATCACTTCACGTTTTTGCCATCTGGGAGCTTTGGGTTTGAATAATGCATTGAAATACTTACATCAAAATGGATTGAATAGCGGATAAAAGACTAAAAAGAAAAATAACTTTTTATGGAAACATTCGCTGTTCATGAGGAATTGTCAGAACGTTTCATTTGGGCAGACGAGGTGAATTTAGGCAAGAGGCAAACAGGAGCCCGCAAGCCGGGACGTTCCCAGCAGTGCCGCTGCCGCTGCCAATGCCCACAGGCCCCCAGTGCCCGTGCCCGGACCGTTGCCCTGTCATCTGCATGCTGGAGAGGAATGCCTCATTTTAATTTCCTGTGTTATTTCTCTTTTTTAGAAAAATATGTGTTTTTATTGATTTCAGAGAGGCAGGGAGAAGGGGAGAGAGAGAAACATCAGTGATGGGAGAGAATCATTGATCGGCTGCCTCCTGCACGCCCCCTAGTGGGGATCGAGCCTGCAACCCAGCATGTGCCCAGATAGGGAATCAAACCTGGGACTCTTCAGTCCACAGGCTGACGCTCTATCCACTGAGCCAAACCAGCTATTGCTCTTACACAGGGCCATCCTGGCTTTATGCTCGTGTGTTCCTGCAATTACTTCTGCACCAAACAGCAGCCTCCACATCTATTCTAGTGTAATTTAAAATTAAACCACAGAGCTTGTATTTGGTGTTCTCTGATAGTCCTTCCGGGGCAGCCTCCATCCAACAACATAGATGAGAATCATTTAAACTTCAGGAAACTCTACAAGATGTGTAACAATTTAGAAATATTTACTAGTAAAATTAACAAAATTGATTACAGATAGTGTGAGAGAAATATCTATTCAACAGATGGAATTCATAGTATTTGTAAACATACAAACATTTAGGGAAAATGTCAATTGGACCTCAGAGAAAAACACTAGGTGAATTAACCCCCCCCCAAAAAAAAATCACTAAACTGTTCTCTAACCATGTGCAGTAAAATAAAAACTGAACAGTAGAAAAGTTGCAAAAAATAGACAACAACCAAATCACTCACAAAAAATGGAAATTTAAAAGCAACTAGAAGAATATATAGGAAATGTAATCAAATTTTTAATTGAAAATAAGCAAAAAGGAGAGAATTATAAATCAAACCTTTGACAGTTGACTAGAGCCCTAAAAAAGGAATATTTAGAGCACTAAATGCCTTTATTACTAATGGAAGTTTTCTGATATTAAAAGAATGAAGAAAACTTACAAGCACTTGCATAAAACTTCTCTAAAACACAGGTTAAAAAAAAAAGCAAGCCACAGAACAATGTATATAAAATGATTGCATTTATGTAAATTATTAAAGACGTTATATGCATTATGTACATATGTGCAACAATGTTTAAAGAAAGGAATGAAAGAATATACATTCCAAAAAATATTTGTATATTGCATAATGAATAAGACAGAAAATTGAATGAGCAGGACATCTCACACCTCCCCCAATACTAAATATAATGAGATTTATATTCATGTACAGACCTCCATTCATTACTTCCTGTATGTCAGTGACTAATAATCAGATTTGTTCTCAGTTTCTATTCTATGATTCTTACAAGTAATTTTCCATTTAGATTTTGGTTTCTGTCCTTGTAGGGTCTTGTGGATAAATGGGATCAAAAGTTGACTCTCTTCTCGTACACCCTGGAGGAGTGGGTGAACTGTCAGCGATCTTGGCTTTACCTTGAACCCGTCTTCAATTCTTTGGAGGTAAAAAGGTAAAAACTTGAAATATGCCACATACAGGTACAAAAAAAATCGTGGATAATTTATTCTCTGTGATTCTTGAGAAACCATTTCTTCAATGAACACTCTCGCTGCCGAATGATAGTTATATTTTTTCCTTCATAAAAAATTGAAAATAACATTTTTTAAAGCATTCTTTCTCAGTTATTGATAGGGAGCTATTAAGGACAGGGAAGAAATGTCAGATACATCATTATAATCTCCAAGCGACAATATGTGTCTCTTTATTAGTGTGGTTCTTTAAAAAACATTTTTATTGATGTCAGAGAGGAAGGGAGAGAGAAACATCAGTGATGAGAAGGAATCATTGATCGGCTGCCTCCTGCACACCCCACACTGGGGATCGAACCTGCGACCTGGGCATGTGCCCTGACCGGGAATTGAACAGTGGCCTCCAGGTTTATAGGCTGACGCTCAACCACTGAGCCACACTGGCCAGGCTATAGTGTGGTTTTGATGTAAACAGTAAGCGTGTTTTTAGTACCATTCATACATAAATGATAATTTCTTCCTCTGGACCACGTGAAAGAATAAAGGACCTAGACCAATGGTTCTCAACCTGGGCTGCACATTAGAATCACCTGGGAATCTTTTTAAAATCCTGATTTCAGGGCCTCATCCTCCGGAAATTCTGTTTCTTTGTTTTGGGGTGGGGCCACAACATGAGTAACAAAGAAACAGAATTTCTGGAGGATGAGGCCCAGAAATCAGGATTTTAAAAAGATTCCCAGGTGATTCTAATGTGCAGCCAAGGTTGAGAACCACAAACCTAGACAATGTTGAAAATTTGACCATCTCTCTCTCTTCCTAGCATTGGAATTAACTGGCCTCTTTGTAGCTGATTGGTCTTAAGAGTGCTTAAGTTGAGACATACGTATTATCGAGGCAGAATTTAAACAGTGGACATCACACAAGCTAGTCTGGGGGCCATTCTGAAATAAGGTAGAAGGTGATGAGGTGTATGTTTATAAGGCATATTAGAGCAGGTGATAGAAAACCTTGAATATCAGGTTAAGTATTTTGAGCTTTATTTTAGATGCATAGGGGAGCTCCTAGGGGTTAACAAAAGAGAAATGTTTAGATGCATTACTTCGTAGGAAACTATCCCTTTTTGTTGTATGCATATAGTTCTTACCTTATGAATGCTTTAGACCAGTGACGGCGAACCTTTTGAGCTCGGTGTGTCAGCATTTTGAAAAACCCTAACTGAACTCTGGTGCCGTGTCACATAGAGAAATTTTTTTTATCTTTGCAACCACAGTAAAACAAAGACTTATATTTTTGCTATTTATTTTATATATTTAAATGCCATTTAACAAAGAAAAATCAACCAAAAAAATTAGTTTGCGTGTCACCTCTGACACGCGTGTCACAGGTTTGCCATCACTGCTTTAGACTCTGTTAATCTACACTTATTCTCAACGTGCTCTGAGGAGGTGAAACCACGTAACTAAGGGGTGTGTCCTTTAGGGTCACGACAACTCAGTGCCTGAAATGCAAACCTCAATGCTACCTTTTACGAAACATTTCTTAATGAGAGGGAAGACTCCTAGATAAGGGATTTCAGAATATCACCAAGTTGTTCTTTTACAGGATTGGCTAGCAGGCTGAAGACAGGGCTTCTGCCTAAAGGCCCCTTTGCCATGGCTGTAAAGAACAGAAAAAGTGGGTCTGGAATAGACCCGCCTTCGACTCACGGAGAAAGATGATGGGCCGATGCGCTATCCACTGAGCCAAACCAGCCAGGGCCGAATTTTAGTAGCCTTTTGTTTTATTCCAAGCCCTCGGACAGAAGTCACTTCCACACACTCTATGTAGAACTTTTATATCTCAAGCTTATACCCCTCGTTAGGCCTGATCTTGTTAAATGACGGCTGAATAGCCAATGTATGGTAGTATTTCCTACCACTAGTACACAACAGACACTAAAAAAACCCACACAAACTTTAGTTAATGCTCGATCAGCAAAAATATAACGGAGCAAAACATTTTTGTAAATTGAACACTATTGGGTGGCAGATGCACTGAGCTGGCAGATTTTAATGATCATTTCTTGCCCTGACTGGTTCGGCTCAGTGGATAGAGCATCGGTCTGCAGACTCAAGGGTCCCAGGTTCGATTCTGGTCAAGGGCATGTACCTTGGTTGTGGGCACATCCCCAGTGGGGGGTGTGCAGGAGGCAGCTGATCGATGGATGTTTCTAACTCCCTCTCCCTCTCCCTTCCTCTCTGTAAAAAATGATCATTTCTTCAAAAAATAAAACGATCCCCAATTTTCTCTTGGCAGGCAGCTCCCAGCAGAATCTGAACTCTTCTCTCAGGTGATGGACATGTGGAAGGAGATCATGTTAAAAATCCAGAACAAGCTGAATGCGTTGGGAATAGCTATCTCCTCTGGCGTCCTCGGGATCCTGAGAAACTGTAACGTCTCTCTCGAACGTATAAAGAAAAGTCTGGAGGTAACGCCACCGAGGTCCCGGACTGCACACCCGTTCAGCTCACACCCTGCCATGTAACGCACCACGCGGTCCGACCCCAGGGCAGGTTTTCTTGGCTGCTCCAACTTCCCAACGGTATTTCCAACGCTCGCCATCTGTCGGGCTCATGCAAACACTATAGAGAGCCCCAGCTGGTGTGGCTCAGTGGGTAGAGCGTTGGCCTACGGACTGAAGGGTCCTAGGTTCGATTCCGGTCAAGGGCACATGCCTGGGTTGCAGGCTCCATCCCCAGTCGGGGGCGTGCAGGAGGCAGCCGATCCATGATTCTCTCTCATCATTGATGTTTCTATCTCTCTCTCACTCTCCCTCTCCTTTCCTCTCTGAAATCAATAAAAATATCTTTTAAAAAAATCAAACAGTATAGAGAAAGGGAAGAGAAGTGCATGGACCAATCTAAATGACCCTCAGCAAAGTCTCACATTAAGTGCCTCCCTGCACGCGCCCCAAACAGGGCCCTGGCCGGGGAGGAGCCTGCAGCTGAGGATATGTGCCCTTGACCGGAATCGAACCCGGGACCCTTCAGTCCGCAGGTCAACGCTCTATCCACTGAGCCACACTGGCCAGGGCACCTGCAGTTTTAACATTGTGGCTTTCATGTGCCCAGGGAGGCCCAACGGGATTCACATCCTGATGACACATATTCTGAATTGCACTTCTTTTGGTTCTGGACAGGACTACCTTGAAGTTAAAAGGATGATTTTCCCAAGATTCTACTTCCTTAGCAACGAGGAACTTCTCGCGATCCTGGCGGGGAGCAGCGACCCCGAGTCCGTCCAGGTGAGACCACTGTCCTCTGCTCTGCAGCGTTATCCCCAAAAGCCATGGGGGGTGGGGATGGAGGTGGGGGGGGGGGCTCTGCTGCTACTGATGCTGGTTTCTGGTCCACAGCCCCACCTGGTGAAATGCTTTGAGAACATCAAGCAGCTGCTGATCTGGAAGCAGGAAATCGGCCCTCCCACCGTGATAATGCTCATCTCCAACGAAGGGGAGGCCCTGTTGCTGCCCAAGTAGGACCTTTACGTTGCACAACCTCCGCTTGGCGATATCTGATGGATCGTAGAAGTTGGCTAAGCAAACTACTTCTTTTAAAAAAAATACATCCTGCCCTCATTGGTGTGGCTCAGTGGATAGAGCGTCAGCCTGCGGACTGAAGGGTCCCAGGTTCGATTCCGGTCAAGGGCACATGCCTGGATTGATACCCAGTAGGGGACATGCAGGAGGCAGCCAATCCATGATTCTCTGTCATCATTGATGTTTCTATCTCTCTTTCCCTTTCCCTTTCTCTCTGAAATCAATAAAGATATAATAAAAAAGAATAATAAAATAAATACATACATACATACATACTTTTTATTGATTACAGAGAGAGGAAGGGAGAGGGAGAGAGAGAGAGAGAAACATCAACGATGAGAAAAACCATTGATCGGCTGCCTCCTGCACACCTCCTACTGGGGATCGAGCCCACAACCCCGGCCTGTGCACTGACCGGGAACCAAACCGTGACCTCCTGGTTCGTAGGTCAATGCTCAACCACTGAGCCACGCTGGCCAGGCAGCAAAAACTATTTCTTCAAAGATAATATGCTTGTCTGGAATTTTACCCTTCCATGTCTATATGGAGTAACAGGATCCTGAAAGCCAACGCGAGATTTTATTAGTTGAATACAGGCAGGAAGGTAACTTGCTTGGGGTTGTTGGTGCTTCCCCTTCTGATTCTCCTTCCGTGGCACTGGTCCAGTCTGCCAGCCGTGGCCTGGGGCTCCTGATGTGCATGGTTTGAAAAAATGCTGTGCCCCAGTCTTGTCATCCACCAAAACCCCTCACTGGCCCCTCATCTAGGCTTAGTGTTTCAAAAACCCAGCGAGGAATCCAAAATTGCTTTGTAATATAGCCTATCTATTTTGTAAATTCATATTTAATGGGACTGTTCATTTTGCAAATTTATGGTGTTGATGTCAGAATTTCCTAAAGCTAAGTGATATGTTTTGGGGTGGTGGTGTGGTGGGTTTTTTTTGAATAGTTTTCCAAATTAAGATCTAGAAAAACAAAAGCTGTTACAGAAATAGAGCCCTTTGGCCTGTGAGCGGTATGAGCAGAGGAGGCTTAGTCTACAAGCTTATCACAGGAGTGAAGGTAACCTCCACATGGTTATTTCTTAAATTACAGGAAAATTCGGGTAAGAAATGCTGTGGAACAGTGGCTGGAAAATGTAGAGAAGAGCATGTTTGATGTGCTAAAGAAGTAAGTACAGTGGTCAGATCCTAATATGTGTGTGTGTGTGTGTGTGTGTGTGTGTGGACTTGGTTAATTATCTACTAATCTAAGTGGGAACTAGACAGGGAAATGCATGAAGTGAAATCTATTGGGTCATGTTGATAAGTGTCAGCTTGAGGGTGTGGCCATGGACAGCATTCGGTATTTGTGAACTTTGAGATTCTTAAGGGTTGAACTCTGGCCGGATTGGCTGCTTCCCTGAGACCTGGTGCCCAGGAGGCCTCCGGGAACAGCCCCTTCACTTGTGTGCATCTCGGTCCCATTTCTGCTCCCTGGCATCGTTTACTTGGTTTAGTCTTTTTTAAATATGTTTTTATTACTACTTTCAGAGAGGAAGGGAGAGGGAGAGAGAGAAACATCAATGATGAGAGAGAATCACTGACCAGCTGCCTCCTGCACACACCCCCCCCCCCCGACACACACACACACACACACTGAGGATTAAGCCTGTTGCCCTGACCGGGAATCGAACCGTGACCTCCTGGTTCATGGGTTAATGCTGAACCACTGAGCCACGCCGGCTGGGCTACTTGGCTTCGTCTTTTTAATGTTCTCCTTTCTATAGTTTAGTCTGTCATTGCAGTCTGTGTAGAATAAAGGCCGAGCCTCAGAGTGTGCGCATCTAGATTGGACTAGAACAGTCTGTCTGCATGTCTAGCTCTCTGCTGTTGGTTATGGGAAAGCCACTGGTTCTCACGTTTTAACACGTTGCGGACCAGTAGTTTTGTTGCTGGCTTTACCCGGTGGCCGGATAAGTTTCTATTGAACGAGATCAAAAAACGTTTTACATAAATGTCAAAGGCACGCTTGACAATTACATACCCGTTGCATTTTGAAGTTATGTATTACGTGCTCTCACAAGCTAATATCCTTTTAAAGTGTGAGACTTTGTAAAACACTGTGTACGATGGAGCGAGAATTCTTGTGATCTGTCCACAGGGGTGTTATTAATATTGATATTTATTAATATTACGCTAACACCACCACAGGCGTTCTGGACCAGAGCAGGTTACCATTTACCTGCAGAAATAACCACTGGGCTTTCCTTTGTTCCCCTTCTGACCCCTGGTGATGTGAGAGGACCAGGTCTCATTCCACATTGGGGGGGTGGGGGCATGCTTCTTTCTGTAGGCAGGAACCCCCACAATGCATCTGGGCATTTGAGAGACATGCAGATCTTCAATGGCTGGTTAGACAATCTTATCATTCGCTCATGAGGATCGTTCTCTCTCTGCCTTTACAGTTTTTTTTAAAATGTCCTTTCCTTTCGATGTTGTCTAGGGTGACAAATTTTGTTCCGTGTTGAAAAGCACAGATGCCGGCGAGCAGAAGCTGTTGCTTCTAGTTTCATTGGGAAAGCTGCTCGCGATTCGCCTTCAGTTATGAGACGCTCAGGTTTCTGGAAACGGCGCCTTATCGCCGACTCTAATAATTAAAGGTGGTCAGCCGCCTCCAGTGACTTCTGTGACTCTATTGAGAAACTCAAATGCAGTCTCATCTTTAATTTGTGGCTATCAGGAATTACATGCATACATTTCCTTAGGGCGAACTTTTCTTGATATTCTTATTCACTTTTCGGTCTGCTTACTTTCTTAGGCAACTGTGCAATCGTGTCCTACTTTTCCCGTGCATTTGCCAATTTCTTTTTCTTTCTAACACCTGTTATCTCTTTTGCTGTGTTGTTACATGCAAACCCTCTCAGTAGAGTGTACCTTCAGTCAGCACATCGGTGTTCGCACCAGTTAATATTTTTTATTACATGCTATTTGTTTAATAGCTTGTCACGGCTGTTTCCATGATCAGAAGACGTTTGTATCCCAGTGTTATTTTTGACATTTCTTGTGTCGTGTTGTTCCGTGAATCAAGTGTCAAAATGGATTTTGATGTTTTGCTTTGACTTGGTTTTACTTTCATTCATATCACAGTGTTTGCTGTCCGTTCTGGTCGGTCGGGACGCCCCGAAGGTCACTCCCGGCCCCTGTTCGGTCTTGTGTGGACTTGGCCGCCCGTGCCCTTGGGTGGTACGCCCTGGATTCCTCTCCTCGTGCGTCCACTTGCGTGGGACAACATGAGGCTCCCCCCGTGCCTCCCTAGTTTGGGCAAAATCTATGTTCCTTTTACCGAAAGCCACAGCTTGGGACAGGTGGCTTCTCTTGGGTGTCGCCAGCCCTCACCAGGTTCCAGCGACTTCGCTCCCCTCCCCCTGTCAGGCCTGAGGGTGGTAACACTGCCCCTGCTGCTAGACCCGGTGCCCACCATCCCTGCGGGCTCCCTGACCCTGCCCTCACCCCCCGAGGGTCCCTTTAAACTCTCTTCCGGAGACCCTTTCAGTGTGCTGTGTCCTGCCATCTCGTTAGATTTATTTTGATCACCCTCACACTTGGACTCGCGTCTGCCATCGTACGGCATGATATCCGATGGGGCTTTGGGTTTGGCCCCATTGGAAACGTGCAGATGATGCTAACGAGGAATTTAAGGGATATGAAGTAGGCACGAATCAAGGCTCTATGGGTGCTATTTGGACCCATACATATACCTAAAATTGGAACAAAACAAATCGGAGTTCCTGGAGGAAAGGCCCCCTGTGATCTTGTCCTATTTGCTCACTAACTGGCCACGATCAGTGACCAGGTGTAAGGAATGGAAATACATTTTTCTGTTGACAGATTTGTGAAGGAAGGGATCGAGGAATGGAGCCGCCAGCATTTTTCCAGCTGGGTGGTGTCTCACCCAGGACAAGTGGTGCTCACCGTGGTAAGTCAGCGCTACATCCATCTTCAAGGAGGGCCTGGGACCACACTGCCAGGGGAGCACAGATGTGGGGATGAGCCATCAGGCAGGGCACGCGTGTACGTCACTGACCTTGAAATGCATCTGGAAATAAGATATACAGATGGACAGATGGACAGATAGGTGATAAAGCAAACACCCGCACAGCAAACGGTTAAGTGTAGAATGCAGCTGGTGGGCATTTGGAATTCATCTTATAATCCCTTTAAATTTTCCAGTTTAAACTTTTCACAGTAAAATCTTTTTTTAATATATTTTTATTGATTTCAGAGAGGAAGGGAGAGGGAGAGAGAGAAAGAAACATCAGTGATGAGAGAGAATCATTGATTGGCTACCTCCTGCACGCCCCCTGCATGCATGTGCCCACAACCCAGGCATGTGCCATTGACTGGAATTGAACCTGGGACCCTTCCGTCTGCAGGCTGATGCTCTATCCACTGAACCAAACCAGCTAGGGCTCATAGTAAAATCTTGAATAAAAGTAGGCCATGCATTATCTTCCAAGGGAAACCACGCTCTTGTACTGCCTCCATTTTCTACCGCTGTCATTAAAAAGCCACTGCAAACTTAGTTGCTTAAAACAACACCCTTCATTATCTGACAGTTTTAGAAGGACAACACATCTCCCTGGGCTCCGATCGGGGTGTCAGCAGGGCTGTGGTCCTCTCTGGAGGCCCAGGGGAGCCCCACTTCTTGTCTTTTCCAGCTTTGGAGGCCACCTGCCTTCCTGCCTGGGGCCCTGGCCTTCATTTTCAAGGCTAGCGATGCTGCATGTCTCTGACCATTCTTCTGTAGTCCGATCTCCCTCCGCCAACAGGCAAATAAAGGTCTCCAATTAACTTCCTGGTCAGTCTGACATTAACCTAGCAGCCGCCGTAAAATAGCTGTAGTGTGTATGGGAAGAGTCAGTGATTACAGACGACGTGTGATAGAAACAGGACTTCTGAGTTCAACTGAGGAAACACCACTAGTTTCATCTTGGAAAATTCCTGTCGTTATTACTTAACCTAGTGGTTAAGGATACATTTAGAAAATATAAAATATTGGTGATAAGTATACTTCCATTTATTAATGACTAAGTCCCCCCCCACACACACACACACACAAGCGTTAATCAAAATTCAATCTTTAACTCTCACATACATACCAAGGAGTAAGTTCTCTCTTTTACTCACATGCAAAAGCACTCATACACACACACATACGCCACCCATAGACGTCGTGAACACGTTTGCTTTAATTTATAGAATTGATGCTTCCGTCATCATGTTGACATTTTTACCTTTGCAGAGCCAGATCATGTTTTACAACGATTGCGCCAAAAGTTTCATGAGTTCTGATCCGAGAGAAGGGCTGGAGAAAGCCCACGCGGATCTGACACAGCGCTTAGAGCAGATCACGGAGCTGGTGGTGCTGGACACGAGCAACGCTCGGACGAAAGTGGTCCTGGGGGCATTGATCACCCTCTACGTTCACTGCAAAGACATAGTGAGCGATTTACTGCTGAAAAACATCTTCAGCGCCGAGGATTTCGAGTGGACAAGGTAGGCAGATCTAAACGGGAACTCTACACGAAATCATCTCTCACATACACACCGCTTGGTAAATTAACTCTGTACCCCAAACTTTGTCAAACCTGAATTTCAATTTTCTGGGAGAATCCATATTGCTAAACTGTCCATACTACCCACAGCAATCTATAAATTCAATTCAATCCCTATCAAAATTCCAATGGTATTTTTTCACAGAAATGGGAACAGGGGGCGGAGGGGGGGGGGCAGAAATCCTGAAATTTGTGTGGAACCACAAAAGCCCACCAGTAGCCAAACCGGTTTTTTTAAAAAATATATATATTTTATTGATTTTTTTACAGAGAGGAAGGGAGAGGGATAGAGAGTTAGAAACATCGATGAGCGAGAAACATCGATCAGCTGCCTCCTGCACAGTCCCTACTGGGGATGTGCCTGCAACCAAGGTACATGCCCTTGACCGGAATCGAACCCGGGACCTTTCAGTCCGCAGGCCGACACTCTATCCACTGAGCCAAACCGGCATTGGCCCAAACCCATTTTAAGAAAAAAGCACAAAGTTGGAGGCATCACAGTTCCTGATTTCAGACTACATTACAAAGCTGTCGTAATCAGAACAGTATGCTATTGGCATAAAAACAGACACGTAGATCAAGGGGACAGAATAAAGAGTCCAGAAATAAACCGACACACATGGACAATCTACAACAAGAGAGCCAATAATATGTCCTGGAGAAAAGATAGTCTCATCAATAAATGGTGTTGGGAACACGGAAAGGCCGTATGCAAAGAACGAAACGGACCACTGTCTTACAAACAAGAATTAATGCAAAATGAACGAAAGACTTGAAACCATCAAATCCCCAGAAGAAAACATGGGTGGTAAGCTTCTTGACATCAGCCTTGGCGATCTGACTCCAAAAGCAAAGGCAAATATATTGTTATTGATGTCAGAGCGGAAGGGAGAGGGGGAGAGAGACACACACATCAATGATGAGAGGGAATCATTGATCGGCTGCCTCCTGCAAGCCCCACACTGAGGCTTGAACCTGCAACCTGGGCAGGTGCCCTGACCAGGAATCGAATCATGACCTCCTGGTTCATAGGTTGACACTCAACCACTGAGCCATGCCGGCTGGGCAAAATACAATTTTTAAAAATAATTAGGACAAATGGCATTTCTCTCAACTACATTCACATAAGGATGATACTGACAATTCACAATGTCTTGAACCACATTCTTATTTGAAACCACAATAAGCTCCATAGGGCTGATGCTTCTATAAATCCTCCGTCTATCTGGCGTCGCAGCAGGCAGCATGAGGCAGCAGGGCCATTTTCCCTCCAGGGACGAACATTCCTGTGTATAGTCCTCTGAGCTCTCGTTTCAGTGGCTGATACAGTCATTAGGAATTTTCCATCACTTTTCATTTGTTCTAATGTTTTGATTTCTGTTTTCAACCAATATTGTATTTTTAATCTTTATTATGTTTTTATATTTGGAAAAAACAAACACACACACACACAAACGAAAAGCAATTTTGCCCCGATAACGTGAGCTTTGCCAATGTTGTTTTCAGACATCTGCAGTACAAATGGAACGAAAAACAGATGTTGTGCTACGTCTCCCAAGGCGATGCCAGGTTCACGTACGGCTACGAGTACTTGGGCTGCACGCCGCGGCTGGTCGTCACGCCTCTCACCAACAGGTGCTGGCTGACTCTCACCGGGGCGCTGCACCTGAACATGGGGGGCTGTCCTTCGGGCCCGAATGGCACGGGAAAGACCGAGAGTGTCAAAGACCTGGCCAAAGTAAGTGGTTCTGCATCCAGAAGAGCAACTTCCTTTTAGTCCTAAACTTGAACGGCACCCGACATGGACACCATCTCTGTGAAGAGGTTCTTCACCGTTTAACGAGCCCCTTCGGTCGTTCAGACCACGCACCGGTCGGTTCATTTCCGAGCGGCTGTTCCGTGTTGGGAGCCGGGGGCTCGCTGAGTCCACGTGTGCTTTGCATCTGCTTGGAAAGCCGTTGGACCAACCGGCTGGCATGCGAATGGTGGTTGTGTTCCCCTTTTCCTTCCTGTAGGGCCGATCCATTCATTTTGAGCCCCGTACACAGATTTTTGCCTAGTCTTGGTGATTAATGGATGGTGTGTGTGTGTGTGTGTGTGTGTGTGTGTGTGTGTGTGTGTGAGAGAGAGAGAGAGAGAGAGAGAGAGAGAGAGAGAGAGAGAGAGAGGGGCGCGCAGGCACAAGAGACAGAAGCACCTGATAAAGCCGGTTATGTCACCGGAATGCTGTTTTCTTAGTTTATATTTGTTGGTGTGTTTAAAAAATGACCTTAATGGTCCACATGCTAATCGAACTGTAATGGCATATGAGCATTTCTGCTCAATTCAGTTTTGTGAGTTTTAAAATTTGGTGTGTAACTAATCTTTAATTGCAAAAGTTTTCGCAGAAGAAGACATTCATTACTCCAGCAGTTTTAACCTTAGTTATTTTGTGTCATCATGTAAGAACTATATTAAAATAATATTTTTGTTTCGCAGTCCTTAGGTAAACACTGTGTCGTCTTCAACTGCTTTGAGGATCTGGATTATAAGGTAAACCTTATAGACTCAAGTAAAAATATTATGCAAATGAAAGAAATAATTCATGGGGGATTGAACGAACAAGAAAAATGTCTTAGAGATGTATTAAGTATTAATAGAACTATATAGGCTATTAATAATTTAAGCTAATAGAATAGAAACTTAGAATGCAATATAAACTTAAAACATTATACAGTTTGCCTGTATTCAACTGAACTACTTCTTAAGATTGTGTTTTTCAAACTTTTTGATGGAGATATTTCCAAACAAAGTCTAATATGGAATATAAATATAAATATAAAACAAATTAAGAGTACTGATCTACTCATGTAGATTTCTTTTATGTGTTCTAATCCTATACATTAGCTTACTAAAAAGGTAAATCATTAAGAACAATGAGGCAATTCTAATTAACACAGAACTTTGAATCAGAGTTTATATGGATGATTACAACTTTCCATCAGCCCGTTTGTTTTGCTTGCACATTATCTAAGACATATCTCAGAACCTGGGATATTTATTAAAAGTTTACGTGCCTGTCGCACATTTACTCGAAGCTGTAAAACATTTCATCGCGGTATGTCAAGTCCCAGCCTTTTACATTTGATGGCTGTCATTTATTTGCAGTTCAAAGCACATCACCTCTGAGATCCTGCATTTCCAATCTGTGCTCACTCAGCTCATAAAAAAAAAAATCAGTAAATAAGCTGATTGAGTGATTATTGAGACTCGTACCAAGTAGAGTTCACCTTCCAGTGGGGCCCAGAGGGCTAGGAGGGGTGAGCTGCTGAGCAAGGCTTAAGGGGGAGCCGAGGAATTTAGTAATCAAGATAAATAATAGTTTAATGCAGTCGTTTTAAGAATGAAAATTAATCTCTGCCACCCCCCGCCCCCATGATAAACCCGGTATCAGGCATTTAAAGACAGTCTGATTCCTACAGTGGGAGGAGGGGAGCGACTTCGGTGTCCTGGGCCTGAGCCACTCCCTCGGGCTCCCCCATCCCTTCTTCCCCCCTCACCCCCTCTCCCTCCGTCTCTCTAACACCTGGCAGAAGCTCCCCAAGGGCCCCAGAGGCTGTATGGCCTGACGGTGGTTCTGTCTTGTCTTGTTTAGCTGCCAGCACTTACAGATCAATAGATGTCGATCCCAGAACACCGGCCATCTGGCCGCCCTGGGCTGGCGCCATCACAGGCGGCACAAGCTGAGTTGCAGCGGGCGCTTGAGCTGGGCCCCTCCACTCTGGCCTGTTCACTGGCCCCCCTCCCCCAGCAGCGGCCCACCCTTAGCCCTGAGTCTTGTCCTAACCGAGGAAAAGGAGCCCCTTCCTTCAGGCATTCGGCCACCGTCTCCAGGAAAACTGTCCCAAAGACCTTACAGGGGAGCAGGGCTCTGTCTGGAACAGTGATGGCGAACCTATGACACGCGTGTCAGAGGTGACACGCGAACTCATTTTTTTGGTTGATTTTTCTTTGTTCAATGGCATTTAAATATATAAAATAAATATCAAAAAATATAAATCTTTGTTTTACTATGGTTGCAAAGATCAACAAATTTCTCTATGTAACACGGCACCAGAGTTCAGTTAGGGTTTTTCAAAATGCTGACACGCCGAGCTCAAAAGGTTCTCCATCCCTGGTCTGGAACAAGGCCCTGGGAGCCGGGGCGGTGCAGGGAGGGCCGCGTGGCCCCGCCCCGAGGGTCCGGGTCAGCATCAGGGTTGGCTACTGCGGGTTTAGGCTTCAGAGACGGGGCGGTTGACTTGCCCAACAGTTGGCAGACGTAGACTTCACCCAAAAAGCCTGAATCGGGGAGGACTTGCTGATGGTGTTTGCTTGGTTTGCGTGAATGGGAAGAAGATGCAAAAATGAATATATCCCAGCCCTGACTGGTTTGGCTCAGTGGATAGAGCGTCGGCCTGAGGACTGAAGGGTCCCGGGTTCGATTCCGGTCAAGGGCATGTACCTTGGTTACGGGCACATCCTCTTGGTGCAAGAGGCAGCTGATGGATGTTTCTCTCTCATCGATGTTTCTAACTCTCTATCCCTCTCCCTTCCTCTCTGTAAAAAATCAATAAAATATATTTTTTAAAAAATGAATATCCTAGTGAGAATGTTCACCTGCGTAGTAATTGTCAATAATCTTTTATTTTTTTTTTTAAGATAATGGGAAGATTCTTCTTTGGACTAGTTCAGTCAGGAGCGTGGTTTTGTTTCGATGAGTTCAATCAGATCGATGTGGAAATCCAGTCGGTGATTGCCTCCCTGATCCAAACAATTAAGGCGGCTAAAGACAGCTACTCCGTCAGGTACCTGCCCCGTGGACTGCAAGCGCGGTCCACGCTTCCTGTTACTCTTGTGAAGTGTTCTCTTCCACAGAGAGTGGTGGGTGTGGGCGGGCCGCTCACCCATCATGTGTCTCTTGCTTGGCAGGTAACGTGAAAAAGGATTGCGGTGGGAATTTTCTCAGTGCCTCTTCATCTTATCACAGCGGTTCTCAACCTTCTGGCCCTTTCAATACAGTCCCTCATGCTGTGACCCAACCATAACATCATTTTCGTTGCTACTTCATCACTGTCATGTTGCTGCTGTGATGAATCGTCGTGTAAATATCTGATCTGCAGGATGGTCTGAGGCGACCCCTGGGAAAGGGTCGTTCGAATGCCAAAGGGGTCGCGACGCTGTCTTATCATGTTTCATTTGAAGAAACCCAAGTTTTGTTTTTTTTCCCCCCTGTAATTCTACATCTTTTTACAAAGCCAATTCTGCTGGCCACACAGCCGAGCCCCCTCTTCCTCCGTGACTCTGGGTTAATACACCTGAATGGAGAAGTCCTGTAACAATGATATCTGTACGTTAGATTGCTGATGTGTCCTAATCCCAACGAAAATGGTTTCCTCTCCAGGTCCATTCAGGACCTTGCATGATTCCCTTGGTGGGCACAGCTGGGTGTGTGGGTTTAACACTCCTCTGGCAATCTGACATTTCTCACGCGAGCTCGGGGGCGTCCGCTTCTAACTTGACTTTCCAGGGGTTCATTCAAACTACTGGAGCCACTGTCACGCGGCCCCACACGTCTGTGGATAGAAGTGGGGGGCCACGGTGACCCACACTGCACCCCTTCCTCGCCACAGCCCAGCCTCGCCCCGTCTTCCTCAGCTGTGTCCGGGGAGTCCTCAGGCTTTGTCCCCCCGGGGTCCCCTTCCCTGTTGTGACCACCCTCGTTGGTATCGGCTGCTCATGAAATCCCCAGATGATTTCTCTCCATGTCTCCACCATAGATAGTATAGTATCCGCGACAGGAATCAGTGATCCCAAAGTTACTAAATTGGGCAGCGGGGGGCGGGCTGCGCTCCCGCTAACGCAGGAACTCGATGCCAGGGCCACTCTGGGGTCCGCAGGCCCTTTGGGCGGAGCTCTGGGCCCCAGGTCTCCCCGGGTTCTTTTCCCTGTCACTCAGTTCAGTCATGTGGGTACCTTCCCGCCACGGGCCCCCCCGAAACTCCTCAGACAGCTTCCAACGCGAGCAAAGAAGTCGGGGTCCCCGCGGGGCTCACAGTTGTGGCTTCAGACGAGCCTCTCATTTCTCCTCTGACAATTGTTTCTTCCCAGGAGGCTCTGTTTGGGTTTTAATGGAACACAGCCCGAGGCAAGTTCCAAGCTCAGGCTTTAGGGTTTTTGGGTTTTTGTTTTGTTCGTTTTTTTATGTTTGTTCGTGTGTTTTTTGTTTGTTTTTGTTTTTTTACTGATTTCAGAGAGGAAGGGAGAGGGAGAGAGAGAAGCATCAATGATGAGAGAGAATCATCGATTGGCTGCCTCCTGCATGCCCCCTACTGGGGATGGAGCCTGCAACCCAGGCATGTGCCCTTGACAGGAATCGAACCCAGGACCCTTCAGTCCGCAGGCCGATGCTCTATCCACTGAGCAAAACCGGCTTAGGGCTGTTTGTTTTTTTAATATATTTGCATTGATTTCAGAGAGGAAGGAAGAGAGAGATAGAAACATCCATGATGAAAGGGAGTCATGGATCGGCTGCCTCCTGCCCGCCCCACACTGGGGATCAAGCCCACAACCCGGGCACGTGTCCTGACCTGGAATTGAACCCTGACCTCCTGGTTCATCGGTCGGTGCTCGACCCCTGAGCCACGCCGGCCGGGCGCAGCTGTGGTCTTCACGTACTTGGGCCTAGAGCTCTCTTCGTGATGCCTCCTGTCATGTCCTGTAGGTTTGAACTGGAAGGAAAGAAGATTCGTATCAACCTGTCCTGTGCAGTGTTTATCACCGTGAACTGCGGGTAAGCGTCAGCGCGTGTGTCGCAGGCGTGGGCCCACCTCCTGAGGGCTAGCCATCGGGGGACCCTACATGGTCGGGCACCGCGGAGCTGCCATTCCAGGGTGCTTCCCAGCAATGGCGTTTCCCCTTCACGGGCGGCCAGGCGGCCAGGAAAGGGTCGGCAGTGTGTTGCAAAGCTGGGGGGAGGAGCAGAAGGAACGAGAAGACAGGGCGGAGGCCACAGGATCGATCAGTCTCTGCTCCTGGAAGGTGATGGTGATGGTGCGGGTGAACTGTAGGAGGAGGCCCGGGGAGACACGAGCATCAAGGAGGAAGCTCTGTGAGATGGAAAGTCGGACAGGAACTACCCCCTGAGCTTGTTTTCGGATAAAGATCACATAGAACGCCAGTGGGATTCTTGGGGGGGAGTTACAACATGTGGCAACGCGTGTGGAAACCCGAAAAGGGGTGTTTTGTGTCCTGTTTCTCTTGCCCTCTTCAGGGACAAGGGTCACGTGGGTCTCCCCAATACCTTAAAGTCCCTCTTCCGCCCGGTGGCCATGGTGGTGCCCCATTACGAAATGATCGCCGAGATCAGCCTGTTGGCGGTCGGGTTCCAGTCTGCAAAGTCGCTCTCCAGGAAGCTGGTGAACCTGTACGGGCTGGCCAGCACGCAGCTCTCCCAGCAGGTAACGCACGCATGCTTTCCTCGCGGGACGGTGATGATGCAACGCTTGTCTGGTGTGGGTCTGGGGGTGGGGGGGGGTAGACCTGGGGAAGGGGCTGCGCTAGAATTCCCGTCGGCACCTCAAGTCCACGCCCCGGCAGGGATGGGAGGCGGTGTGTCAGGTCGGCCAAGGTTCCAGACCTTCCCTCCCAGATCTGGGGAGAGTGACTGAGTGTCTGCTATTTTATTTCATTTCATTTATTATTTTTTAATTTTATTTATTTTTATTTTGTTATTTAATTTTAAATTTTATTTATTTTTATTTTGTTATTTTATTTTTAATTTTGTTTATTTTTATTTTATTTTATTTTATTTTTATTTATTTATTCATTGATTCATTCATTCACTCCTCATCCAAGGTTATTTTTCCATTGATTTTTAGAGAGTGGAAGAGAGAGGGAAAGACAGAGAGACATAGCGATGTGAGAAAAACACATTGATTGTCTGCCTCCCGCACACGCCCCGACCAGGGCTGGGGATCGAGCCTGCCACCGAGGCACCTGCCCTTGACCAGAATCGAACCCGTGACCCTTCAGTCGGCCGGCTGACGCTCTATCCACTGAGCCACACCGGCCAGGGCTCAGTCCCATGTTTAGTACCTTTAATACTTGTCCACTGTCCTTTGAGAAGGAGACGTCTAGGAGCACCCGTTTGGGAGAGAAGTGAGCGCCTTAGAAGCAGAATGGAGTTCACATCACTGTTTCTCTTCACAGCAGCGATGATCAGCGACTTAGCTGTGTGCGCTTTGCATTCTCATTACCAGCTTCTTTCCTTTTCCTTCCAAAACTGGAACCATTCCAATATTTTCGTGTTTGATAGGATCATTATAACTTTGGCCTGAGGGCCCTGAAGACAGTTATAACAATGGCAGGAAAGAAGCGGAAGTTTAAAAGGTCAGTGGAATTTGGAATCGTTAGGTCCGTGGGATGACACAGCGCCGGGCAGATAACCGGGTGGAACCATTCTCTACCGTAAAGCAAGATCTTTTCCGGGAAAAGGTGTGGGAAAGGGTCAGGTTACTCCCTAGGACCCCAGCCGTGTAGCCTGGAACGCTCTCGCTCTCCTAGAGACGTTTAATAAATCGTTATGTCATTTTTCACCGGCTGTTAATTAGCCGGAATTCATTTCTGTTATTTACAGCTACAAACACACACACACACACACACACACACACACACACACACAAATAAACAATCCTCTACGATTGTTGCAGCGCCCATCCCTGAATCAGTGACTGCGAATGACATCACCCTGACTTTGCCGAGAAGTCAGAGCCCATCCCTGGAGCTGGGACCAGATAAACCCCATGCCAACCACAGAGCTGGTCGGCCAGCCGCGAGGGACGGGGAGGAGGTGGGGGCGGCCTCCGCGCCACAGGGACGCAAATGGCCTGGCACGCCAGCAGCACACGCTCGCTCACGCGGCCTTTCTGTGTGTTTTCTGTCCTTCAAGCGACACCAGCGACAGCCTCCCTGAAGCCGAGGAGACACCGATCATCATCGAAGCCGTGAGAGAAGCCAGCCTGCCCACGTGCACCGCCCGCGACGTCCTCCCTTTTGAGAACATCATCCGAGATACTTTCCCCGAAGCCACCGTTTCTCAAGTCAGCCAGGCCGCCCTGGAGGTAAGACCTCTGGGGAACTCGCACCCACGATTTCGAGGGGGAGGGTTGAGATGAGGAACGAGACGTCGATAAAAACGATGACAGTTCTTCCTGAATCACTCTATTTGTGTTATCATGGGGTGGGGGGGCAGAAATACTTGGCGATCTATGTCTCCCCTTTGGGGGGTGGGTAAGAGCTTCCACTGCACTGGCCCGGAAGGAAGAGGAGCTGGGAGGAAGGCTTCTATGCATTTTGTTTTTTGTGTGTGTTTTTCTAAAATATATTTTATTGATTTTTTACAGAGAGGAAGAGAGAGGGATAGAAAGTTGGAAACACTGATGAGAGAGAAACACTGATCAGCTGCCTCCTGCACACCTCCTACTGGGGATGTGCCCGCAACCAAGGTACATGCCCTTGACCGGAATCGAACCTGGGACCCTTGAGTCCGCAGCCTGACGCTCTATCCACTGAGCCAAACCAGTTAGGGCTTCTATGCATTTTGTCTGCTCCAAGCAAGTCCCCCCTCTCCTACCCGCCCCCCCCCCCCCCCCCCCCGCCAGGCCAGGGCAAGGACTACTTGTCTCTGCCTACAGCCTTGCTGAGCGTTCTGCGCCCCCTTCAGCTGCTGCTTTGCCTGTCCCGTGCAGGAGTGTGAGGAACGAGAAAGAAAGTAGGCAAGGTTGACCAGAAAGACAGATAAAATTGTGTGTTTTTTTCCCCACCGAAGGCATAGTTACCAATTACATCCACAGTGGAAGAACCACTTTAGAAGGAGGCATAGCTGCCCTTGCAGTTTCTCTGTTGAAATATTAAGTATCTTTCTGAGCTACAGCCACTTTTTCTGGGAAGTTTTAACGCAAGCATGTCCAACTCGCGGCCGGCAGGCCGCACGCAGGTTTCGATGTATGACCACATCAGGTTTGCAATTTTTTAAAAATTTCCTTTGTTCGCCCTGGTCGGTTTGGCTCAGTGGATAGACCTCATGTGAAAGATCCCAGGTTTGATTCTGGTCAAGGGCATGTACCTGGGTTGCGGGCACATCCCTAGTAGGAGGTGTGCAGGAGGCAGCTGATCAATGTTTCTCTCTCATCAATGTTTCTAACCCTCTATTTCTCTCCCTTCCTCCCTGTAAAAAATCAATAAAAAAAAATTTCCCTTGTTCTCTTCGAATATTTTGAACATTGAAACATTAAAATATAATCATTAGAAAATAGGAAACCTACCTTAATGGTAGTTAGAATTACACTAAGATGTAGGATCATGTACATTGTCTTTTTGACTGTAGGATAAACACTTGTACGGTGGTTACAGCCAGTTCTTAGGCATATCTTAAAGCATGAGTTATAAATATAGGGAGGATCTGTGGATCTGCTGCTGGAGTCTCTGAATATAAAATTTGGATATATTGCCCAGCCTGTGTGGCTCAGTGGTTGAGCGTCGAGCTATGAACCAGGAGATCACAGTTTGATTCCTGGTCAGGGCACATGCCCGGGTTGCAGGCTCCATCCCCAATGTGGGCTATGTAAGAGGCAGCCGGTCAGTGATTCTCTCTCATCATTGATGTTTCTATCTCTCCCTCTCCCTTCCTCTCTGAAATCAATAAAAGTGTATTTTTAAAAAATTTGGATATATTGTATTTTGGATAGAAAATAGGTTCTCAGGTTGGTGAACTAAAAATTTAAGAACTATTATAGTACAGTATTTGGTACCTAGTTCGGAGAGACTTTTTAGGATTATATACCAAGAGTTTGATTTGCATTGCATTTTAAATGAATGTATTTCTTTTCTTTTTTTTTCAGAAAGTAGTAGCTCTTGCGACACAGTTGTTGGGCTTACAGCAATGGCCAGCTCAGAAGGAGAAAATCATACAGTTTCATAACCAGCTTCAGGTAAGTGTAGAATGGCATGGTAGCAGTTGTTTGCCCTGGATTTTAAAATGCCTGATCCAGGGGAACACAATATGAACTAACAGAAGAGAGCAATTGCCACGCTCTTCAAAGTAAAGTGGTTTATTGATTAACTCTTTACCTAGACTTTGTTTGATCCTTCCCTGTAACTCTCAACAAATTAATCTTTTCCACCTTCATCCCCTTAATGCACAATTGTAAAAAAAAAAATCCTGCAAACATCGTGTGAAGTGTTCTGCATGCCATTATTCTGCCTTCTCTGAATTGCCTGTTCTCTACGAATGAACCATTTGGAAAAACGTCAGGCTATGCATTTCCCTGATGACTAGCACAATTATACTTCCTTTTATAGGTTTACTAGAGGCCCAGTGCACAAAATTCATGCAAGGGTAGGCCCTGGCAGCCCCGGCTTCATCCGGAAGGTCGTCCGGACGGTCGTTCCACAGTTTGGCCATTCGGTCGATTTGCATATTGCGTTTTTATTATTATAGATAGGTTAGCCTTTTGGGTTTTCTGTGACTTGCCAGATTATGTAATGTACTCATTTTTCAATTGGGTGATTGGTCTTTTTCTTAGTAAAAGTAAATTTTTCATTACATATGTCATAGTTCTATATCGCTTACCTGCAGAGCCACTACATTCTCTAAGTCTTGGCATTTCAGGAACATTCATGGAGTTCAGGTGTGCAAGAGACATAGTTCATGCAGTAACATTTATGGATCCTTTTGCAATAATGGCTTGTGTTGTTGTGTCCTATTTTTAGAAATGTTTTCTTATCTCATAAAGGCCAATTATTTTTTTCCTAAAAGTCTTGAGTGTCTGTATTTCCCATTTTTACGTCGTCTGGAATTTATTTTTCTTTAAGGCGTCACGTAGGGATCTATTTTTGCCAGATGGGTACCAATTTACGTGAGACTCCTCTCACTGATTTGCTCTTTCCGTCATGTACCAAGTGTTCATATCTAATGGGGTAGATTTCTTTGTTGATTTCTTCTATATTTCATTCTTTTGGTCTATATCTCTATCTTTATGACAACATTTCACAGGGGTTTTTTTCCTTATAAATTAGAATGTTTTTAATCTTGATTTTGAAGAATTTCATAAATTTCTCTTGTTTGGATGTAAAGTATACAGTAGAATTCAGATGTAGTTAAAGACATTGGAATGCATGAGGTCAGAGAGTTTCAGTGGAGAGAGACAGAAAAAGAGAGGGAGAAAGAGAGAGAGAGAGAGAGGAATTACAGAAGGCTAATATGGAAAGAATAATCAGAACTCAAAAGAGAGATAAAATGGAGCCAAGGAAAGCCCAGATAAATTTCACTACAGAAACCAATTTTAGAGAAAGGTACAGGAATAAAGGAGAATTGAAAAGTGAGAGCAACTGTTAAATATCAAGAATTGGAAATTACTATTTGAATTTTAAAATGAGATTTATGGCCCTAGCTGGTTTGGCTCAGTGGGTAGAGCGTCAGTCTGCGGACTAGCAGCAGTCACCAACCGGTGGTCCCTGAGGTCCGAAAGGTTGGCGACCCCTGGACTAAAGGGTCCCAGGTTCATTCTGGTCAAGGGCACATGCCCTGGTTGTGGGCTCGATCCCCAGTAGGGGGCATGCAGGAGGCAGCTGAGCAATGATTCTCTCTCATCATTGATGTTTCTATCTCTCTCCCTCTCCCTTCCTCTCTGAAATCAATAAAAATACATTTATAATAAAGAAAGAAAGAAAATTAGATTTCTGGTGATTTTAACAGTAAAATAAAACAACCCAGATTACAATAGATTGAACAGTAATTTGAAGGAAGGGCTTGTGGATCTAGTTAGAGATGTGTTTATAAATAAGAACCTTCAAGTTTCAGCTTAGTTGAACCGTTCGTAAATCAGTCTTAAGCCCTAAATCTGCAATTTTGCTCTAGGCTTGTGTTGGTGTGATGTTAGTGGGCCCAACAGGTGGAGGAAAGACGACGGTCAGAAGGATTTTAGAAAGAGCGTTAACGCTTTTACCAATCGAAGAGTTAATACTACGGACCGAACTAATGAACTCCATTTCACAGGTAAATATTCTACAAAATAAAACATTCCTCGGTTGGTTAAGATCGTATTTTATGCTTCAGTTACAGCTTCATGTTCTCTCTACATACGTTGTTCGGTACTTGTTAAATTTATTGATAGGAATTTTGTATTTAGGGAATCATTTGTAGTGAATGGGATTGTTTTTCGTTTGAATCTCAGACTGGTCATTGCTAGTGTAAAGTAAAACGATTGACTTGTATGTTTATTGAAGGCTGAGTCACCTTACTTGATGGAGTGTTAGGATAATCAATTGAGTCATCTTCAAATGAATATAATTTTGTATCTTTCCTAATATTTATGTAACTTATATTCTTAACTTTACAGCATTGATTTACCCTTCAAGACCATGTCAACTATCATATCTTATTTCTTCCTTTATCTGGAATGCAGTTAATATTTATGCATTTAATATGTTTACTCTGGGTCTATGATACGTATTCTTTATCGTACTTTGATATTATCATTCTTTAATAATACTTTTTTTTCTGGTCTCATTATACTTTGGTTTTTGACTCCTAGAATTTATGAAGTGATTTTAATATCTACTTTTTACATTTTAACTGGTTAATGTACTGAGCTATGTTGATAGATGGACCAATGTTAAATTGTCCTGGAATTCCTAGAATAACTCCTACTTTTTCATGATATGTTTTTATTCCATATAAAGGTAGACTCCAATACATAGTATGTACCTCAGTTTCTTATATAAAGGGATATTGTTTGTAATAGCCAGGATTTTTATGATTTGAGTATTATGGCTAATTTTCATAACACCCATTTTTTATAGTTCCTTGGAAATTGCTACCTTTATAGTGAACCTTTCTTTGGAGTGAAAGATTTCTCCTAAAACCCTGTGGTCACAGCCGTGCAAACAATTAAATAACTGTACTGATGCCGGAGGAATGATTGTGCCAGACTTCCCAGGCACGGGTGGGAGTGAGGCTCTTGCGATTATCTTCAGAAAAGGAATTTTCTGTAGATTTCACTGGCATAGAGTTACATTTCTCGGATTCCGAAGTCCCCTCCCCTTCAGCCAGGGTCCAGAGTATCCGTTCCATGTTGCAGCCGGTGTACTGCAGCATTCAGGCTGATTCAAGTCCATTGGTCCCTGCGCGGAGCCCCATGTGACCTTGAGCTCTGTGGGCCTGGAAGAGGGCATCCCTCCACCGGAGTCCCAACAGGCAAAAGAGAGAGAAGAGACACTTCCTGGTTGGGGAGTTGATATGTTTGGGTTTCACGTGCTGGTGGGGGCCACACCCATTCGGACTCGAGGGTGGCATCCGGACTGTATGTAGTTAACGTCTTTAAAAACCCACCCTGGATTTTTCTCAGATTCCAGGAAGAAAGGGAAAAGTGGATACTTGGGTTTTAAATCCCAAGTGTGTCACGGTGAGTGAACTGTATGGACAACTGGATCCTAATACCATGGAATGGACCGATGGATTGTTATCAGCAATCATTCGAAACTACGTATATTATAACAGTACAAGCTCTTCAAGGAAAGATAGCGATCTTGGACTAAAATCAAGAATCTCGGATTTAGCTAATGTAAGTGTAGCATGGGATGATTATGTTTATTTGACTATTGGGGGTTATTTCATTATCTAAAGACTGATATTAAAGCATCATTACATACGTACTACGGTAAAAGTGAATATAAAAAGTATCATCACTCTAGCCGGTTTGGCTCAGCGGCTAGAGCATCCGTGGGCAAACTACGGCCCGCGGGCCGGATCCGGCCCGTTTGAAATGAATAAAACTAAAAAAAATAAATAAAGACCGTACCCTTTTATGTAATGATGTTTACTTTGAATTTATATTAGTTCACACAAACACTCCATCCATGCTTTTGTTCCGGCCCTCCGGTCCAGTTTAAGAACCCATTGTGGCCCTCGAGTCAAAAAGTTTGCCCACCCCTGGGCTAGAGCGTCAGCCTGCAAACCAAAGGGTCCCGGGTTCGATTCCAGCCAAGGGCACGTACCTTGGTTGCAGGCTCCTCCCCGTCCTGGGCCCTGGTCGGGGCTCGTGCGGGAGGCAACCAATCGATGGGTCTCTCTCACACCGATGTTTCTGCCTTTTCCTCTCTCTTTTCCACTCTCTCTCTAAAAATCAATGGAATTTCTGCTTCCCCCCTTCATGCTTTGCTGCATTATTTGAATATTACATAACAACATTGTATTATCTTTCGGGGTGCGGGGACTAAACGGGAAGGATGTCCTAAAAGGACATGACCTGTGGTCACAGCATTACTGTCCACTGCGATGGTCACGTGGAGGTCTCCTCAGCTACGGAACCCTCTGCCTTTTTTATTTTTATCTCAAGAGGAAGCCTATGACATATAGTCCATTTTAATGGGAACGGGTGGTCAGATGAAAACGTAAACATGATTGGTCACTTATTTTAGGTTTTCCAACTTCGTGCCTTTAATACATCGGATGTCAGTGCCACTACGTTTAAGAAAGGGCTGGAGAAGGAGGTTCAAGTTAGCGAAAGTGAGAGTAAGTATGATGATTCAGTTTCATCTAGATGACGGACTAACCCAAGAGGGCAACCTGACCCATTCTGAACTTCGTGTATATATATATTTTTAAACGTTTTTGATGCGTGGTCCTGTTCTTGTGCTATTTCTTTTGTGTGTGTGTGTGTGTGTGCGTGTGTGCGCTCATTTGAAATGTGTGTCATTTTACCATGCTATCTTACAGCCCGGGTGATTATGTTCCATAGACACCAGGGCTCACGTAGAGCCCTTTTGGTTTACAGCAAGTAGTTATTACGGGTAGAAGGTCACCGGGTGAGCAGCAGCCCGGCCACACTGCGATACAGGCACCGAGTGGGCCCCACACAGGCTGAACGCGCCCAGGCCCGATCACACGACCCGGGCCTGGTCACCTCCAGTGCATCCGACACCCAGCGGACGCCGCGGTGCTGTGCGCCCGGGGACAGAGATGTATGGTCAGTCCCTGCAGGACCCTGGCCACTGCTTCCATGTCCCCTGGAGACGTCCGGGCAGCAGCGCCCCCAGGAGGGCACTTACGTTCCAGACTTTGAGAAAGGGACCTCAGCTGCTGCTTCTGCGCCCTTAGAGCAGTGGTTCTCAACCTGTGGGTCGCGACCCCTTTAGGGGTCGAACGACCCTTTCACAGGGGTCACCTAAGACCATCGGAAAACCCATCTATAATGACATACTGTTTTTGTGATTAATCGGTATGCTTTCATCATGTTCAATTTGTAACAATGAAAATACATCCTGCATTTCAGATATTTACATGACGATTCATAACAGTAGCAACATTATAGTTATGAAGTAGCCATGAAAATAATTTGATGGTTGGGGGTCACCACACCATGAGGAGCTGTATGAAAGGGTCGCGGCGTTAGGAAGGTCGAGAACCGCTGCTCTAGTGTGTCCTCGGGCACCATTTTCCATCATTAGGAGGCATTTTCTACATGAGACAGAACATCGCGAGGCTGTAATGGAAGAAGACCGGGATGGGCCTCCGGTCCAGCCAGCATGTGTTTCTCTGCAGAGTTCGATTGGCAGTGGGTTGTCCTGGATGGTCCCGTGGACATCTTTTGGGTAGAAAGCCTGAACTCGATGCTGGATGACACTGGGACGCTGTGCCTCGCCAACAGCGAACGAATCGCGTTAACTAATAAAATAAGAGTGATTTTTGAAGTGGACAGTCTCGCTCACGCCAGCCCCGCCACTGTCAGCCGATGTGCAATGGTTTATATGGTAAGTCTTCAAAATCAAATTTATTATATGTGTGTGTGTGTGTGTGTGTGTGTGTGTATATATGTATATATTTGATTTCAGAGAGGGAGGGAGGGAGAGGGAGAGAGAGATGGAAACATCAATGATGAGAGAGAATCACGGATCGGCTGCCTCCTGCACGCCCCGTCCTGGGGATGGAGCCCACAACCCATGCATGTGCCCTGACCAGGAATCAAACCGTGACCTCCTGGTTCATAGGTCGATGTTCAACCACTGAGCCACGCCGGCCAGGCCAAAATCAAATTTCTTTACAAAGAACAGGTGCTGTTTAGGATAATAACCACTCATTATCTACAGCACTATTTTTATAGTTGAATATCTCTAGCTAGAGCCTCACTTTTTTAAAAAATTTATATTTTTATTGATTTCAGAGAGGAAGGGAGAGAGAGAGAGAGAGAGAATCATCAGTGATGAGAGAGAATCATTGATCGGCTGCCTCCTGCATGCCCTACTCTAGGGATCAAGCCCGCAGCCTGGGCATGTGCCCTGACTGGGAATCGAACCAGGACCTCCTGGTTCACAGGTCGACATCAACCACTGAGCCACACTAGCGGGGCTCTACAGCACTTTCTATGTGAGTGACCCCAGTAGTTAAAAGTGTTGTGTCTTCTACGGGCTCCTAGCCTGAAAATGACTATGAATGTAATTACCAGTTTTGTTAATTCTACTCAGTAATTGGAACGTGAATATTTTCCACAACTGTGAGTCAGGAGTGCCTTCAATAGTCAGGTGAGGCTGCTGGTGGGAAGCCTTTTCACACCCACCACAGGACTCTGAGGACTTGCAAAACGCATTCCCAGGAGATGGCGAAGAGACGGAAGACAACCGGGTATAAGGGCCTCCCACGCATGAAATCCACGATTAGCCACTGTTCTCCCTTCTCCTGATCTGCATAACTCAGTCTAATGAATGACGCTAAGGACAGCGCTGATTTCCTGGGGAAGCAGTGCCCTCACCTAGCCCAACGCAACTCTCTACACATACCCCCCGCCCCATGCTGTTGACTTGCAGGACTGTCATTAAGAATCACAAATATTCCAGAGAAGGGTAGTTCCTTGGGCTTTTTTGATCACTTGCCCCTGAATGAAGGAAGGTTCTAAGCCGCGCTTGGCATTGGGGAATTAAAGAGGTAGAAAGTAGGTGGACACTGTCATTTACCTAAAATTATCTTGTGCGGTTTGTTGTCAGGATCCTGTTGACCTGGGATGGGAGCCGTACGTGAAGTCGTGGCTTGCGAAAACGTCTAAAATCATGAGTCCCTCAGGAGTGGATTGTCTTGAGTTCTTGATTAAAAATAGTGTCAAAGATGGGCTACAGTTCATAGAGAGACATCAGAAATTTCAGCCACTTCCTGTCCAGAACATCACAATCGTTACAACGCTCTGCAGAATCCTGGACGCCTTCTTTGAATTCATGGGTAAAAATGGAGGCTTTGGACAATGTGAGTTTTTCCTCCCTAAGTCATACTAATGATGATGCCATATGTTAGCTATTGTGCTGAAATTTAAACTCTCACAGAAGGTATTCGTGGTATAAATTGATTCAGCCTTTCTTGGTGATGCATTTGATAACCTGTGCTAAAAATAACCATATACTCCAGTGTTTCTTATTCTAGGAGTTTATTATAAAGAAATAATCACAGAAGTGTTCAGATTTAGCACAAGGAGCTTTATCTAGAACAGAATTATTTATAATCATACAAACAGCAAGAATCTGAATTCTAGCAATAGGAGAATGGATTAATAAATGATGCTGCAACAGTATCATGTTTCATTGGAGAGACATGAAGAGAGTCTTAAAATAAAAAGCAGAAGCCCTAGCCAGTTTGGCTCAGTGGATGGAGCATCAGCCTGCGGACTGAAGGGTCCCAGGTTCGATTCTGGTCAAGGGCACATGCCCGGGTTGCAGGCTCAATCCCCAGTAGGGGGCGTGCAGGAGGCAGCCAATCAATGATTCTCTCCCATCATTGATGTTTCTTCTCTCTCTCCTTCTCCCTTCCTCTCTGAAATTAATAAAATATATTACAAATAGATAAATAAATAGAATGAGAACCAAAGTCTCTAATTTTTTATGTAAATTTAATTTTTTAAATGTGCTACATTTAACATTTAAATAGTACATATTTATATTAAAGACCATAATGAAAGGCATCAACATTTAATGATGATTATTTGTGGGTGTTGACAGTATGGGTGACTGCTGTTTTCTTCTGTATACTTTTTTGTACTTCTGTCTGTTTTACAAGAATCCTACGTTTTCACATAAAGAAAACAAACATGATTTAAAGCATTAGCTAAACGGAAGGATGAATAATCATTCATTCTTTGTGTTTCTCTGTGGAATGGAGGACTTAGACAAAAAAGTGGGTGACGGGGTTAGGAGGGAGACGGTTACTGTGTGCCTACAGTGCACGTGTTTGATTTTGTTTTGATACATTTCGTATTTGAAAGCGTACAGGTTTCTGCTTTTAATGCTTCACTGTATTAGGACCCATTTATTACTTAGTTTGCAATGTGCACCGTATTTAAAACATATCTGAATGTTTTAAAGTCTTCATTTCAGAACAATCAGACTTACCAAAAAAATCGCCAGAGTAGAATCAAGAAAAGAGTGTGCAGATTTAGGCTTCAAATAAAGACGGATCAATTCAGACAAATTGCGGGTACATTCTCTGCTCCTCTTTTCTTAGAAACGTAACCCCCACCCTGGCCAGGTAAGGTAACTTCTTAAGATGCTGTAGATAAAACAAAGATGCTCTCCACTGATGATTCACAAACTAAACAGTGTTCCGAGTGAACCCTCAGTCATTCATCAGCTAAATTTCAAGCCTCTTGATAACTGTGGGAAAATACTCTTTCCTTTTTAAGGTGAAGATTCGAAGAACATTGCAACTGAGAGAAGTTCTCTGCCTTTAAAAGTTCCTGTCAAACTCAAGAAAGTGGAAAAGAGGTCAGTTGCATTCAACAGACGTGTTTTAGTACATACTTCTTGCCAAACACTCGAATAGGCACAAAATTACTTGTCAATAAACCAATACTTCCATGACATCATAACATCAAAATGCACTTAAATTTTTTCCAGCTTAGATGGCATCTTATATATCTAATACAAAGTCACCAGATTTTTATGCGAAGGTATGTGGATGATATGAATACATTTGCCCAAGCTCTGTACAATATTTGAGGAAAAAATAAACTTGACATGCACATAATTGATGAATCTGCCCTTTATGGGGTGAGAAATATTGAACCAGTTGCTACATGTTTTTGAGCATGTATATTCCCATTTTAAAAAACTGGAATAATGCGGTGTGCTGGATACGGAGACCAGTGCCTGGCGCATAGTAAGTGCTCAGTAAATCACAACTGTCGAAATGATTAACGACAGTTCTTCTGCCATTGGTAGGTCCCTCTCGAGGCCTTCCTGCATCTCACTGGGAATCCCTGAGACATTCATGTCACATTTGCTTTTAAATGATAGAACATCCTTCATATGGTTTTTACTCTCCCTGTCACCTCTGCCTTCACATTCATTCATTTGTGTACGTCTTGCTTGCCAGCATTCTAGCCCAGACCTTCATTATTTCTCACCTGGACTGTTGTCATAGATGATGAATAATTTGTTTCCCCAATTATTCCAGTCTATTCTTCACATGATAACCATATATCATCTTTAATTTGTAGTAAAGAGCAAGTAGCCATAAAGGAACATTTATAAAATGTACAATAGAAGTAGCATGCACAGATACCCACATGCACACCATTTTGTTACAGAAAAAAACACATATTAATTTATCTGTGAAGTCCCCTGTGTGCCCAGATTTTATGGTACCCCGTCATGTGAGATAACTGCTGTTCTGGATTTTGTGTTCTAATGTATTCCCTAACAATATATTTTTTAACTTGGCATTTTTTTTGAAACCTTAACGGGATCACTTTCTAGGTTCTTCTGTGTCCTGCATTTTTTAAAATATATTTTTATTATCGATTTCAGAGAGGAAGGGGGAGAGAGAGAGAGAGAGAGAGAGAGAGAGAGAGAGAGAAACATCAGTGATGAGAGACACTCATTGATTGGCTGCCTTCTGCACGCCCCACACTAGGGACTGAGCCTGCAACCCAGGCATGTGCCCTGACCAAGAATCGAACCGTGACCTCCTGATTCCTAGGTCAACGCTCAACCACTGAGCCACACCGGCAGGGCTGTGTCCTGCATTTTTGTTCAATGTTGTGTCCCTATGACTATTCTATTTTCACTACTGACTATAGTCCATCGCATAAATATGTCACAGTTTATCCATTGTTTTCAATTTTTGTTATTACAAATACTACTGTGACTAATATGCTTGTACATGCCTCCTGATATTTATATGCAAGTGTTTGATTTTTTTAAAAAACATAAATGAGAATGTTCCTTTTTATAGTCACTCAATGACTTCCCTTTACACTCAAAATGAAGGGAAATGCCTTGGTACAGCTTTAAACGCCCCTTCCCCCCTCCCCAGCCTCCTCTCCTAATCTCGTCCACTAACTATATATGTACTTCAGGGACCCTGGTCTTCCTTTCATTTTTTTTCCTCGAATTGGCCATGACTTTGACCTCATAGTCTGGGCACCTATATTCCTTCTGCTCAAATGCTTTGCCCCCCCTACATTTTGCCAAATCTCACTCATTCTTCTGGTCTCAGTATAACGGTAGCTTCTTCAGGGAGGCCTTCCCTGATCCCCACAATCTAAATTCGTTATCTCTGCTAATGTTCTCTAACGGTACGCTTGACTGCTCACTCTTTATCCTGAACGTGGTTTATTGTTCATTTTCTTGTCTTGGAAACCAGGAGTCCTGTTTGCTTTGTGTAGAGTAACGTACAAATAGTTAGAATTCAAGAAATAGTTGCTGAGTAAACAATGACATATGACTAGAAATTTCTTTTTTTCCCTTTATTGATTAAGATATTACAAATATGTCCTTATCCCCCCAATGTCCCCTCATCCCCCCAATCCTGCCCTCACCCTCACCCCCCTGTTGTCCACATCCATCGCTTATGCTTATATGCATGCATACAAGTCCTTTGGTTGATCTCTCCCCCTCACCCCCACCCTCCCCTACCTTCCCTCTGAATTTTGAGAAATTTCTAATAGATTTGTATGCATGCATTGTCTATGGATGATTGCCAGTCAATTTCAGTTCAGTGATAATATTTTCAGGATTTTTACAATTTAGAAATAATTGTATGGTAATGCTAAATCCTGAACTGTTTTAAATATCTTCAGGTCAGGCCCAAACCTTTCATTCCGTCCCATCCCCCTCAGCCCTTTCACGAAGGAAGTTCAGGGTCCCAGAGACCAGGGTGACCTGGGTTGACCCAACTGCGAGGAGACTGCCCCGGACTCGCAGCACCTGGCTTCAGCCAGGTTGAACTCAGTCAACCCGGGGACTCAGGTAATAGTGAGTGTCTAGTCCAGTGGTTCTCAACCTTCCTCATGCCACGACCCTTGAATACAGTTCCTCATGTTGTGGTGACCCCCAATTTCATTGTTACAAATTGAACATCATTAAAGCATAGTGATGAGTCACAAAAACAATATGTCATTATAGATGTGTTTCCCGATGGTCTTAGGAGACCCCTGTGAAAGGGTCGTTCGACCCCCAAAGGGGCCGCGACCCACAGGTTGAGAACCGCTGGTCTAGTCACTTGCCACTCACTAAAATGAATTACCAGATCCTCTTCCAGACACAAGTAAACTCTCAGCTCATACACTGACTTAAAATAAAAGTGAATCGTGTCTACTAATAAGTAAAAGCTGACTACAACCCTCTTACACACATGGTGCTTTGAAAGGAGAAACAGTAGCCGTGTATAATTTACATGGCTTCCCAAAGGAAAATTACACACTAACTTTGATTTTTATCTCGAGAGCTGACGACCTAAAGAAATACCGAACAAAATCTTTAGGTCCGCACTTAACTATGGAAATTTTTAATGATGAAACTTGGCTGTGATTTTTGAAATAAGTGACTGCGTGCCCCCTACATGGGTTAACCGCCGCCCTCCGCATTGACCTCCTCCAGGGCCGAGAGTCTGTGGTATCTGGAGAAATACCCCGACAAGCTCACGACAGTGCTTCAAAAGCTCTTCGTGTTTGCGTTCACTTGGGCATTCGGAGGAACTTTGAAACGTGAAGATGAACATGAAGACGATGAGCTAATGTATTCAGGTTTTGAACCTGCTTCTCTTGCGAAAGTAACCTATGACTTTGACCGTCTTGTTCACGAATTGTTTGAAAGCCCAGAAGTAGGTGAGTTCTGGGAAGGCAACGTCAAAGTTCTGCTTCCTGTCCAGCGGTTCTCAACCTGTGGGTCGCGACCCCTTAGGGGGTCGAACGACCCTTTCACAGGGGTCGCCTAAGACCATCGGGAAACACATCTATAATGACATACTGTTTTTGTGATTAGTCACTGTGCTTTAATGATGTTCAATTTGTAACAATGGAATTGGGGGTCACCACAACATGAGGAGCTGTATGAAAGGGTCGCGGCCTTAGGAAGGTTGAGAACCGCTGCTTTAGGAGAAACGTTTGAAATCCTTTAGGACTGGGCCCGCCTTTTAAAGTGTGGACTTTACAGGTAAACGAGGGTCAGTAAGTACATTCCAACACCCTTTCTCCAGCGAAAGAGCCTGGAGAAAACTAGATTCCTGGTTGATTCTTGTTGCTACAAGAAGCTATAACTCGACCTAACCAGTTTGGCTCAGTGGATAGAGCGTCGGCCTGCGGACTGAAGGGTCCCAGGTTCGATTCCGGTCAAGGGCATGTGCCTGGGTTGCGGGCACATCCCCAGTAGGGGGTGTGCAGGAGGCAGCTGATCGATGTTTCTCACTCATCGATGTTTCTAACTATCTCCCTTCCTCTCTGTAAAAAATCAATAACATATATTTTTTAAAAAAAGAAGCTATAACTCAATGTAAGGCAGAACAAAGATAAAGATAAAGCCTTGAGCCCTGGCTGGTTTGTTTCAGTGGATAGAGCGTCAGCCTGTGGACTGAAGGCTCCCGGGTTTGATTCCGGTCAAGGGCACATGCCCGATCCCCAGTGAGGGCTCGATCCCCAGTAAGGGGGGAGTGCACGAGGCAGCTGATCAATGATTCTCTCTCATCACTGACGTTTCTCTTCCTTTCCCTTCCTCTCTGAAGTCAATAAAAATATATATATTTAAAAAAAAAAAGATAAAGGCTTGAACCTGAGCTTAGCCGGGGGAGCCCATCCGCTGAATGGCCGGATCTATTTGTACGCATCACCATGTAGTAGAAACTTCAGTAGAAGAAGATTATTATCGTTTCATGTTTCTTTTTGGAAAACTGCTTGCTCAGATTTTCTAATAATATTTTTGGGATGATTTTTAAAACCTTAGATTTTTTTAGTATTTGTATTTTTTTTGAAGCAGTTCTGGTAAGTGGAACCTACCCTCGTAGTTAGAAATAGTAAACCTCCCCAATTAGCTGTTATTGGTTAAAGGGACTTGGAACAGATAAGGTATCAAAAAAGAGACAAAATACTGAACATTAATATATTTGCTAAGTAAAGGGAGAGCTAGAAACATTACCAAATGCACAAGTCCTACTAGTTTTGTCTGATGTGTAGCAAAGGATCTGAAATCAATAAAAAAATATATTTTAAAAAATTTTATAAATGATTCAGAGGAATATATCAAATGCCAACACTGTTATCTTTGTATGGTGAGACTATGGCTAAATTCGCTTGCTTTGTTTGTTCTGTATTTTCCAGAATCTATAACAGAATTAGTGACTTTTGTAATAGTGAAGTAAATGTCATTTGCAAATGAGTCTCAGAATTTTCTCATGTATAACCAGCGCATTACTGGCATTTGATAATACCCAGCTCTAGTAATAAGCAAAACCTACGGGCAAGATTTCAAAGGATATCAGATCACGATTCCCCTTGCTTTCCGGATACAAAAAAAAGAGACCAAAAGTCAACAAAACTTTGTTTTTATATAATTAAAGATTAGAAGGAAAAAATAGGCTTATTCCACCTATTTGGCTCTATACCCTGGGTGAATATTTCTTATTTCTGGCTCAACAGCCAAATCTTTCAGATAGAGATCAGGTCATGCCCGCAACATTCCATATAAGCGAACCTCGTTGTTACTTGGATTTATTCATATTTTTTCACTTACTATTTTCAAACGCAGGCATAACCCTCCCAACTGGCGAGCCATCTGTCTTCGGGTATTTTGTGGATCTGCAGCAGTGCGAGTTCATCCGCTGGTCAGAACTGCTTCCCAACGTCCAGACTCTAATTCAAAGAGGTAAGTCATTACTGGGACTGTGCTCTGCCTTCTCTAAAATATTAGGAATACTTCATATATAAAAGTACTGTAGTTATGTCAGCAACTTGGAGGCCTAATGGATTCCAAGTTTGTGCAGGAACCAATAATTAATAGATAATACAAGAATAAATTGTGTTTCGTGTACTCACAGTTGTACACCTACATTTGCTCCACCCTCTATGTTTACAAAACATGCCTTTTATTAAAAAACATCTTTGGCCCTAACCGGTTTGGCTCAGTGGATAGAGCATCAGCCTGTGGACTGAAGGGTCCCAGGTTCAATCCCAGTCAAGGGCATGTACCTTGGTTGCAGGCACCTCCCCAGTAGGGGGTGTGCAGGAGGCAGCTGATCGATGTTTCTCTCTCATCAATGTTTCTAACTCTCTATCCCTCTCAACTTCCTCTCTGTAAAAAAATCAATAGAATATATTTTTTTAAAAAAACGTCTTTGACTATTGGTTTTGGAGAAAGTTGGAATGTATTTGCTTAAGGTGGTTGTACATTGTAAAACTAGCTCATGGCAAGTCTTACTAGTGGAAATATTTTACGTAGCTGGGATTATTGAAAAGAGAAAACAGGAAAAACATATGTACATACTGCAACTGATTGTAAAGGAAACTTTAAATTAGAACAGAATAATCATAGTGTGACAGATATCCATATATGCTAGATTGTTTTTGTTCTCAACCTTCTCCAAACGTAAGGAAAAAAAAAATACATAGAAAGGTGTGGTATTTTGAGAGCTTGGTTGAAGGTTGAGGCAGGAATTTAATGATGAAGCTTCATGTCGATTTCTTGCAAATACAAGGAATTCAATATGCAAATACAAGGAATTCATTATGCAAATACAAGGACTTCATTATGCAAATACAAGGAATTCAGTATGCAGATTGCATCAATTTGCCTTGAGATTAGGTTTCACTCATCAAAGAATTTCATAGTATGGTTATAAGAATTTTGAGAGACAACAACCAGAGCTATCAAGTCATAAATCATCCAGAAAGTTCTAACTCCAAATTCATTTCGGTTGGAAATAGCAGGGTTCTATTATACAATATTTGTCCCAGTAAGTATTAGTGGTTGATCATATTTATTTAAAACATATGAATTGCCCTAACCGGTTTGGCTCAATGGATAGAGCATCGGCCTGCGGACTGAAGGGTCCCAGGTTCAATTCCAGTCAAGGGCATGTACCTTGGTTGCGGGCACATCCCCAGTTGGGGGTGTGCAGGAGGCAGCTGATAGATGTTTCTCTCTCATCCATGTTTCTAACTCTCTATCCCTCTCCTTCTCTGTAAAAAAATCAATAAAATATATTTTAAAAAATAAAACCTGTGGATTGTTTATCACATGTTAGTGCTAACATTGAGTCATTTTGATCTTAGTTTTTACGACTACATAGAAAAAACATAACTGGGTATCGAAGCACGTAACTCAGTATTTTAGGGTACCACTCCAATGGGAAAGCATTGGTCTTTTCTAGAGTGTGGGAAATAGGTGACTAGGATACAGGGATGACTAGGATATATAACCGTGCAGTGCATGCCTTCCCATACTGTTGAACTGTGTACCAGGTAAATGTTTTAGCTATTCAATTTTTAGTTTGAAAAAGAGTGAATAAAAGATGAAGTGAGGCTCTGTTGTATTTATCCCTTTTGAGAGTTTTGGCTGTGTAATGGAGGAAAGAATTGCGGTGGAATTAGGGAGCCGTGGGGATAAGGAAGATTTGGTTTAGGTTTTTTGGGGGGGCTGTTTTAATTCATATAAAATTGCCTATATTCACCTGGTTTTTATGAACCAAAATGTTAATTTCACATGGTTCAACCAATAAAAAGATTGGAGATACTAGCACATGTGTGTTTGTCCAATGGAAAATTCCAATACAATGAAAAGCAGATAGTGGCGGGGAGAAGGATCTATAATAATAGAAGCGTATTATGCTAATTAGACCAGACGTCCTTCCGGATGACCTTCCGGACGAAGCTGGGGCTGCAAAGGAAGCCGGTGCCAGCAGCCCGGGGAAGGAAGGCCTATTCTTGCACAAGTTTCGTGCATTGGGCCTCTAGTTATCAAAGAAGTGAAGTTCTTTTTCCGTTGTTGGTTTTTTGCTTGCCTGTTCTTCAATTATCTTTATTGTTGAAAGTATTACAGATGTCCCGTTTGTCACCCCCTCACCCCAGGCCTTCACTGAAGTACCTTTAGAAAGGATGGCAGGAGCCTTCGGCAGGAGAGCCACTCTCTTCGATTCCCTGGAGGGAAGGAGGAGGGGACGCTTGCCTCCCAGGGGAGAGCAGATTAGTAGGCGGGGTGGCAGGATGGTCCGTCTGCACCTGGTGGGCTCAGCAGGCGTGCGGGGAGCTCACCCGCACAGAGTCCGAATGAAAGGGACGACCTCTGAGATCAGCAGGGACCCTCAGGCCCTTGCAACAGCTCTGTCTCACGTGTGTATGTTTCAGTGGCTCTATAATGTACCCACTTTTCCAGGAAGTATTTAGCCCCTAAAAGATGAAGTTAACATTTATTGACAGACTAGAGGCCCGATGCATGAAAATCCGTGCAAGAGTAGGCCTTCCTTCGCCCAGCTGCCGGCACCAGCTTCCCTCCGGGACCCGGGCTGCTTCCCTCCTCCGGCCGCCAGCAGGCACCCGGGACCTGGGCTGGCTTCCCTCGGGTTGGCTTCGTCAGGAAGGATGTCCAGAAGACGTCCGGTCTCATTAGCATATTGCCCTTTTATTATTATAGATGATCTGAAACTTTCTTTTTAAATGTTACCTTAGGAACCTCGATCCTAGCGGATCCGCAAGGCGCCGGGGAAAGCATCCTGAAGATCACGGAATACGGGGAGACGGTGAACCACACCGCCACCCGGGACACCACCTGCCTGTCCTTCCTCATCAGCCTCCTTCTGAAGAGCTTCTGCCCTGTCCTCCTCACAGGTGTGAAGAAATAGCAGCCGCAGCAGCAGTTCAGAGGCAGGGAGAGGCTTAGCGATTACTGTCCACCTGTTTTATAAGTCGGGGGTAGGGAGGACGCCCTAAAAAGCTTTAGCTATCCCCACCTACAGTGTCCGAATCACACCTCCCCGTGTTTGCCAGTCCAGGGCATCCTAAGCCTCTCTCACTGTCCCATCGCCTTCCTGCCTGAGTGCCTGTGGGCTGAGGCCCTTCGAGGGCCGCTGACGGTAGTAGGGTTGGCTGGTTCCATTAAATCTGCACGCATACCTGCGCGCGAAGAAACGTGGAAAACAAATTGCCCGATTTCCAAAAACATTGCACACGTACTTCCTCAAGCCAGCACTCAGATTTCAAAGGACTGGCTCCGTGCAGCTCCTGCTCTGGTTTAATATTTGCTGCCACCCATTCAGCCACCTTTTCCAACTCTCCCAAGTTCTGTTGTCTTTCACCAGAGGCAACAAAATCATCTTCCCAGTTCTGTCCTCAAAGGACTCCGGCAACAGGGGTGTGAAAGCTCAGATAACCGTCCGTGGCCTCCAGGGTGGATTAAGGAAATGTTTTTACTCTTTGGTGAATTGTACTACAGCCGTGGCTTCCCAGGCTGCTGCAAGGAGGGGGTTATTCCAATACCCACCCCCCCAGGTTGTGTTGTAAAAAGATTCAGGGAAATTAATTGCCTGTAGTAGTCGTGCAAAAATATTTGTGACAAGTGCAAATGCATATTCTAGAAAAATAATGGTTAATTCCTGATACATTCTTTCATAAGAGATATAAATTAAAGAAATTCTTGGAGAGGTTTTCGTAGGAACTGCTTGGTTTATCCATCCTCCACCATAATTTTGTTTTTTAAAGGGAAGAGCAAAACCATACTTTTCATGCAATTTTCAAATCAAAGGAAATGTCATTAGTTTATTTTAATATGTTAGCATCTGTTTGTTTTCTTGCATGTAAATCTAACCTAATATATCCTTTTCTTTTCTTTTTTTTCCCCCGTTAGGAGATTTTGGTATTGGGAAAACCAGTGCCATTAAACAGATGCTTGCAAAGTTGGAGGGCTCAGGAGGATTGGATGTGAAATATGGGTCAATTTTAGGAGAAGTCCTTTTATATAACGAAATTAAAAAGTTAAGGTAATATGTTCATTAAACTCCACGTTTGATTTATCTGGTTAAAAAAAAGGTTTGTTTTAATATCTATACCTTGTTTTAAAAAGCAAATGTGTTATGTAAAAATGCAGAAATATTCAAAAAAAGGAGTTAAGAAAAGCTTCACTTTTCCATAGTATTAACTAAATTAATTCCTTTAAGTGAGAAATTCTGACATTTGTTTTTAATGTAACTAAACTTAAAATTGTAGTTCTTTGACCTAACAAAGTGAAGCTATAAACTATTTTCCTTCTTAGGAAAATGTACCTAAATATACAAATACCGTGTTGCATATACTTGGTTTTGTTTGCACTAGAAATATATTTCCTTATCAAATATATAAAAGCTAGAGGCCCGATGCACAAAATTCGTGCAAGACTAGGCTGCTAAGGTAAATGAGCTGATCTGGAGTCCTTACAGTGTCTTCTCCCACCAGCCTGAGGCAGAACATCAGCGCCTTGCTTTCCGAGTCTCCAAGGACCTCAGCTGGAAGTCCAGGTATGTGTTTACAGGAGCTTCACACCCTTCCTCTCTCGGTGACACTCCAGTTGTTCTGTGCTGTCGGAAATCTCAGAATGAAACATTCAAATGATCGTTTAAAATAAAACGTCCCCAAAGATGTCCACTACCCTCACACGTGTCCTACCCCCTTTCAGTTGTCCTACCCCCCTCCCAGCTGTCCTACCCCCTCCCAGCTGTCCTACCCCCCTCCCAGCTGTCCTACCCTCCCAGCTGTCCTACCCTCCCAGCTGTCCTACCCTCCCAGCTGTCCTACCAGGGGTTTTATTTTGCTTTTGCTTTTGCTACAGCCCCATCTCCATAGCCCTTCAGAGAACGAGTTCTGATTCTGGTGCATTTGGTGGGTACAGCAAATGCTGCTTTCAGCTCTGGCACGTGTAGTTTCATTTGTAGAAGTGTATATTGCAAATCTAACCAGTTTGAAGGCATTAAAAGTTCCATGTGACTGTTGTGCACCAACGAAGAGAGGGTTCCCTGAGGGTTCGTACCTCCACCTCGGGCTGTGGTTGGAAAGAGACAGTTTCCCACGTAGAAGTAAGGAAATGTTTGGAAAACAACCCCCCAAGTCGGTATGTCTTCTCTCGCTGATCTGTCCGCAGGGCCGTCTCTTTAAACCGCCAACAGAATCATAAAAGGTTGCCATTTTTGTATTTTTTTTTAACACCTTGGGATTAAGAAGCGTATTTTGAAAACTGTTCTAAATTTGCTTTCCGTTCTGTGTTTGGCACCGTAGATAAGATTCCCAAGAAGCTGGGAAAAGGGGAAGACGGCGCCTTTAAAGATCATCACAAAGGAGTTATCACCTCGACCATCAATTTTGGCATCAAGACGACGGCTGCCAAGGCCAAGGAGATGCTCCTGAAGAAGCTGAGGAGGATAAATAAGGACACTCTCGGGGCCCCAAGGAACAGCCGGGTAAAGCACCCCGCCCCCCCCTCCCCGTGTGCTGATGGGCCCTAGCCGGCTTGGCTCAGTGGATAGCGCGTCGGCCTGCGGACGGAAGGGTCCCGGGTTCGATTGCGGTCAGGGGCACGTGTCCGGGTTGCGGGCTCGATCCCCAGTAGGGGCTGTGCAGGAGGCAGCCGGTCCATGATTCTCTCTCATCGTGGATGTTTCTCTCTCTCTCTCTCCCTCTCCCTTCCTCTCTGAAATTGATTTGAAAAAATCTATACTAATAAAAGCGTAATATGCTAATTAGACCGGACAGCCGAACGACCTCCCGGATGTCCTTCCGGACGAAGCCGCCGCTGCAGGGGCCAAGGCAGAGTGGTTAGGGGCAGTCAGGCAGGCAGGCAGATGAGTGGTTAGGAGCCAGCAGTCCTGGATTGTGAGAGGGATGTCCTACTGCCAGTTTAGGCCCAATCCCGATATCTCCCGAGGCGTCCTGGATTGTGAGAGGGTGCAGGCCGGGCTGAGGGAATTTCGTGCACAGGGCCTCTAGTGTATATATAATGGTATTTGGCCTGCAGATTAAAGGGTCCCAGCTTCGATTCCGCTCAAGGGCACATGCCTGGGTTGCTGGCATGACCCCCAGTAGGAGGTGTGCAGGAGGCAGCTGATCAATATTTCATTCTCATGGTTGTTTCTATCTCTCTCTCTCCCTCCCCCTCTCCCTTCCTTTCTGAAATCAATAAAAATATATTTTTTAAAAAAGAAAGAAAGAGAAACGGATGGTATCCACAGTGTTGAAAGAGCAGCCTCATTATAACTCGGACAACTCCTGCTTCCTAGAAATAGTGTGGGCATTCCTTAGCCTTCCCCTGTCTACCTGGCACATTATTAACATTAAAAATAACGTGCTTGAAAGTTGGAAATGCATCTGAATTCTCTGCAACAGCATTTGCAGCAGAATTGTAGAAGTCTAGTTCCACGTGACAGTGTCATTCCCACACCAGGGCCCATCTTCTTATATAATAAAAGGGGAATATGCAAATTGACCAAACTGCAGAATGACTGGTCACTAGGATGCACACTGACCACCAGGGGGCAGACGCTCAATGCAGGAGCCAGGCTCGCAACTGGCGAGTGCAGCGGTGCAGGCAGCATTGCTAAGGATGTCCGGGGAGCGGGCCTTAAGCTGTCAGTCGGACATCCCCCAAGGGCTCCTGGACTTCAAGAGGGCGCAGGCTGGGCTGAGGGTCCCCCCGCCCCCACCCTCCAGTGCAGGAATCTTGTGCACTCGGCCTCTAGTAGGAAATAAATACCTGCACACCTGACACAGCCTCGCCAACTCCATGAGTGAATGCTAAGTGAGTAATAATCACGTGTGTTCCTTGGTAAAAGCCACAAATGGATGACTTTATCCAGCGTCAACTGCATTTCTAGCTGCTGTCCGTGGAGGTCTGTAGGAAGGGAGTGGAGTTTCTGCTATTTTTGAAAGCATTGTTTTTGAAAGACATGTCAGAATAGAATTTGGTCTGCTGCTTTTTAGTAGTAGAAAAAGACGTGTCATTACTCCTGGTGATTTTGTTCTCAAGCCATCGCATAATTACTGTCCCTAATTCACACGTTAAAGAAAGGGAATGCTAATTAATGCATTTTAAATCTGTGCCTTCCTTCAGATTGTAGTATTCATTGACGACCTGAATATGCCGGAAGCAGATAAGTATGGAGCACAGCCACCCCTGGAACTGATCAGGCAATTACTGGACTTGGGAGGAGTTTTTGATACTGAAAAAATTGCGTGGAAGGTAAAGTTCACGTTTAATACTGTTGAAACGCGGGGCTCGGGGTGCAGACTTCTTCTCGTGGGTCCTTGTCCAACGAAGATGAAGAATAAATTCGTGGGCTAACAGGTTTCTTTAATAGGAATGTAGAAGTTTAGTGGAAGCATATACTAACTCCATCTGGGCAGAGGAGTCCCCAAAGGGGACCCCCTGGGGAGGGGACCCCAAGTGGGAAAAGCCTGCTCTCTCTCGCTCTCTCTCTCTCTCTCTCTAATGGGGAAAAAAAATCTAAATCCAAAAATCTAAAATTTGAAAATCTATAATCTAAAAAAATCTGTCTCGTGTCCCTTTGTCTCCAGCTTATATATGCTGCAGTTCTTTGTTTGACCCTGACCCTTTCTAATTGGTTCCTTCTCAATTTAGGGCCCCCCTGCTTTCCTCGTTGTCGTTTTGCTACACAGTATCAGTTCCAACGGCCAAAGCCCGCATGGTCCCCCCGCCCCTTTCTCCTTCGCTTGCACCATTCCTCTATCCTCTGTGAAAATGTTTCCTTCTTCCCGATATCCTGTGACTTTTCTTTATCCTCTGTGAAGTATGCCTTCTCCTCACTCCCCAACCCTGTGGCCTTTCTCTATCCTCTGTACAAGTAAGATAAGTATTTTGGGTCTCCAAGCCCCGACCTATGCATTCCTCTCCCATGGACCTTCTTTATTTCTAAGGCCCCCCTAAACCTGCCTATTTTGTCTCTAAAATTCCTTTCATTGTTACTTAACAATAAATTAGGTATTTATAATAATGTTGAGTGAATTCAGTGAGCAATTTCGAAAATCTGGTGACATGGACATGCAGAGCAAGAAAATTAGCCACGCCGGTGACATCTTTGCGATTTAGCGCCAGGGCCGTGGGGTCATAGAAATGCCCCTTTTGGTAGGATTAGATCCTAGTAAAAGTCGCAAGTATGTCCCATAGGTCCGGTTTCCGAGTCAGATAACACTCACTGTTGTTAGGCACGTGACTAGTTCATCAGCAGTTAATGCATATGAGAAAAGCTAATCCCTATGTCAGACTACTCTCATCTTTATTTTCAAGAACACACATCAGCCCTAGCCTGTTTGGCTCAGTGGATAGAGCATCGGCCTGCGGACTGAAGGGTCCCAGGTTCGATTCCAGACAGGGGCACATGCCTGGGTTGTGGGCTTGATCCCCGGTGCGGGGAGTGCGGGGTGTGCTTGAGGCAGCCGATCGGTGTTTCTAACTCTCTATCCCTCTCCCTTCCTCTCTGTAAAAAATCAACAAAATATTTTTTTTTTTAAAAATTGCTATATCTATGTACACAGCCAGAGTCTTCTCCCCCCAGGCCCATCCTGGCTTTTCTGGAGACACACTCAGCGGGCTCTCCCCCTGAATTCTCGCCTCCCCGGGATCCGCTCAGCCGGCCTCCATTGCAGCCTGCTCATTTCCCCTCGGCTGCTTTTTTTAAAAAAATTGGCCATTTCCGGGCGACGTGTAGAAAGCTTCCTGGAAGTCACATCTTACATGTTAGGATGGGCTACTGCCAGGAAGATGGATTTCCGTGACCATCGCACCTGTTGTTTGACAGGAAACAATCGCCTCGATCGTTTTTGGCTTAAACGTTTTAAATCTCTGGTTCGTTTCAGGGACATGGGACCCCATTTCACTGTCCACAGACCCATCCATTGCGTCCCTCCTCCCCTCTCCCTCTTCCCACAGAACATTCAAGATCTCTCCCTCGTGGCAGCTTGCATGCCTCCCGTGGGAAGGGGGCACATCAGCCCACGCCTCCTCAAACACTTCTCCGTCCTCGTGTTGCCTCATCCTCCACAGAGCGCCCTGCGGACTATTTTCCAGGTACCGCGCCTGCCTCGTGTCCGCTGGGGGGGAAAAAAGTACATTTCCTGCTGCGAGGGGAGCTCTGAGAACCTCAGATCCCTAATGTGAACGAACCTTCTCTGAAGGGGACAAGTTTTATTTCTCCCCCTCCATCTTTCGGCCTCTTACAATTCGCCTCTCCATTTCAAAGACATAGTTCAGGGTGTGTAAGCAACACGTTGGCGCTCGCTCATGGATGTCTGCGGTGTAGATTCCAAGACTTTGTGGTCAGAAACCCTGACTGTCTCTGGGAATGGGGCTCGGGAAGCCGCGTTAACAAGCACAGCCCCTTTTTGCTAGCGTCGAGTTATTCTTTTTATTTTCTCATAGGATCAAAAAGTAAGGAGAGAGAAAGTTCTGAAATATCTTATTAGAAAAATGGCTTCACACCGTGGAATCTCAGCGGGAAGGCAGGGTGGGGTGGGGGTGGGAAGAGATCAGCCAGGGAACTTGTATGCATATGAAATGCACCCTCCGTCGCAGCGCACATCTCTTTCTGCAGCAGGAATTGGCTGGAAATAGTCCGCGCTTCCGATTTTCGGCCACCTGAGTTACTCAATTTCTTCCCATAGGTCCATTTGGGAATGTATTTCTCCATCCATAACTTCACCCCTGAGGTTCAGAAAAGTAAGGACCACATAATATCTTGTTCTCTCGCTATATACTATCAAGTCTGTCAGAATATGCTGACGACACCCACGAAGTGCCACTACCTGTTTAATCTCCGGGATATATTCAAGGTTTGTCTTAAAATGCATTCTCTAGCTCACTCTTCATCAGCGGTTCTCAACCTGTGGGTCGCGACCCCTCTGGGGGTCGAACGGCCCTTTCATAGGGGTCGCCTAAGACCATCGGAAAACACATCTGTAATTACATATTGTTTTTGTGATTCATCACTCTGCTTTCATGATGTTCAATTTGTCACAATGAAACTGGGGGTCGCCACAACCTGAGGAGCTGTATGAAAGGGTCGCGGCATTAGGAAGGTTGAGAACCACTGCTCTTAATGTTTAAGATGGGGGAAATGTCATTTTACTGAGTTGACTCTCTGACTCTCACTCTCTCCCCTCTCTCTCTACCCCTTCCCTCTCTCCCTCTCTCCTTCCCTCCCCCTCATTGATATTTTCAATATTAAATTGTTAAAAGGGGCAAAAAGGGAAATTCAGATTGATTGGTTTTGCTGTGGATTAGCAGCTTATGCATGAACCAGTTACAAAGAATCATTAAAATAATTCCCGGCCGAGAATGCAGTGATAAAACCACGTGAGGCTGTTAGGATATTGGCTACGGTTCTCAGCAGGGAAAGACATGGCAAAGTGTGGCTCAGTGGATAGAGCGTCGGCCTCCGGACCGAAGGGTCCCAGGTTCGATTCCGGTCAAGGGCACGTGCCCGGGTCGGGGGCCCGGTCCCCCGTGCGAGGCCTGCAGCATGTTTGGCCACCTCCTTCCAGCGGGTGGCTAACGGGGTGTTGTTTTCCCACCCCCGCCAGCTGCTCCTGGGGCTGCTGCAAGCCGACAGGGCCATCGTTGACTCCAAGGAGATGGCCGCCCTGTTCTTCGTCCACGAAGCCGCCCGGGTATTCCACGATCGCCTGGTCGAGCAGGCGGAGAAGCGGCTCTTCTACCAGTTTCTCTCGAAGGAGCTGGACAGCTACTTCCAGGTAAACGCGCATCTCACGCACCCTTTTCCACGGGGCCCCGGGCAGACGCGTTTCTGTTCAAGTGCACAGACATGTCCGTGACATTCATGAAAGAAATGTTAGGCAGTCTGTTACACACGATAACTCGAACAGCTAACGCCCTGTGCCGGGCCTTTAAAAACATCCCATAGCCCTAGGCGGTTTGGCTCAGTGGATAGTGTCGGTCTGCAGACCGCAGGGTCCCAGGTTCAATTCTGGTCAAGGTTACGTACCTTGATTAAAGGCTCGATCCCCCCACCCTGGAGGCAACCAATCGATGCCTCTCTCTCTCTCTCTCTCTCTCTCTCTCTCCCTGCCCCTCTCTCTCTCCCTCCCCCCCCCCCACTCTCTCTAAAAATCAATGGAAAAATATCCTCGGGTGAGGATTAACAAAAAACAAGGCATTTCCACAGCCGAGGTTCTGAAACGTGGAACCCGAGGATCCTCAAAGAGCCCTTCGATAAAACTGTCCTCCAGCGTGTTTAGTTTCCTTTGTGGCCATTGTATCTTGCTGTGTGTGTTTCAAAGTATTATTCTGAGGAACCTGTGGGTGTCACTGCCAAAATGGGTCCAGGGCACAGAATAGGTGAGGAACCCCTAGGGCCTTGGCCTGACGTGTCGAGCTTTGGGGATGCGGGCGCTTGGCGTTGATTTGGATGAGCAGCCGTGGGCCGGTAACAGGTGCTATCGAACGATCACCTCCCAACAGATCCAATGGACCAAAGAATCCATGATGAGCGACTCCACCGTCTTTGTGGATTTCCTGCGGATAAACAAGTCTCTTAAGAAAAAGATGTACCAGAACACCAATGACTACAACAAGCTGGCCAGGGTGCTCAGCGAGTTCCAGACCAAGATCCGCTCAACCTCAGAGGTAAAGGCGTAAAATGGTAGAAGTGGTAGGAATGGTATACACGTGTGTGTATGAGTTCATATGTGCACACACACATCCTGTATAACAAAGAGCTAATATGTGAATTAGGCTGCACAGCCGAACAACCAGTGGGCGGGGCTGTCGCCCCTTGCAGGAATTTCATGCACCGGGCCTCTAGTATGACTATAAAATGTAATATCTTTAAGGTGTGTGTGTGTGCGCGCGCAAGTGAGAGTGTTCGGGGGGAAAAAGTTTATCCTCGTATTTTAAAGCAGACCGTTAGGAATACAGTTTTATATTGTTTCATTTAATTTGGTCTCATTTGATAAAAGGGTAAACTTCTATTTTTTATTTTTATTTTATTTTATGTTTTTTAAAATATATGTTTATTGATGTCAGAGAGGGAGGGAAAGGGAAAGAGAGAGAGAGAAACATCAATGATGAGAGAGAATCATGGATCAGCTGCCTCCTGCACACCCCACACTGGGGATGGAGCCTGTACCCCGGGCCTGTGCCCTGACCGGGAATCGAACCGTGACCTCCTGGTTCGTAGGTCGACGCTCAGCCACTGAGCCCCGCGCCGGTCGGGCTGAAAGGGTAAAATCTTAACTACGAGTGCACAGCTGTGAGCTGCAGGAGGCGGACCGATCAGCGCTGGTGAGTTAAGAGATGCAGAAGGCAGCATGGGGCCAGGACCCAGAGGAAAACGGGCAGCAAAACGGACGCGACTGGTGTCTACCGTTCCCCCGTTTCCCCGTTGTCGTGGGAAGAGCTGTGCCCGCACTGCGACTCCAGCAACATCACAGGCGCCTCGAACCAGTTTCCCACGACTCCCCCTCCCACCATCCCCCTACCCCGGGACCAGCAATGGAGACGCAGCCGGGGTGCCGCCTTCCTCTCTCTCCTCTCCCCTGGAGCCTGAGACCTCCCCGAGTCTTGCACACCAACCACGCTGTTGGCAGAGGGCCAGCCCTCACCGTGCAAACTTATCTTCCATGCAGGGAAGCCAGTTGACTCGGTCTAGGGCCGTGGTCGGCACACTGCGGCTCGTGAGCCACACGCGGCTCTTTGGCCCCTGGAGTGTGGCTCTTCCACAAAATACCACGTGCGGGCGCACATACAGTGCGATTGAAACTTCGTGGCCCATGCGCGGAAGCCGGTATTTTGCCGACCACCGGTCTAGGTGACTGGAATAGTCATTGTCATTTCTGTATCCGCATAGGCCATACCAGAGCACGGCCTAGCCAGTGTGTCTCAGTGGGTAGAGCATCAGTCCACGGGCTGAAGGGTCCCGGGTTCAACTCTAGTCAAGGGCACGCAGCTCGGTTGCAGGCCCCATCCCCGGCCCTGGTCGGGGTGCGTGCAAGAAGCAACCAAACACATCGATGTTTCTCTCTCTCTCTCTCTCTCTCTCTCTCTCTCTCTCTCTCTTTCTCTCTCTCCCTCTCCCCCTTTCCCTGACCCTCACCCTCCCTTCCACTCTCTCCCAAAATCAGTGGGAAGATATACTTGGGTGAAGGTTAACAGCAACAACAAAAATCTTGAGAACAAACGACAGCGGTATTGAACACTTCCCTGTGCCTGCCCTCAGCTGTGTCCATTTCTTTGCCAGATTCCTCACTCCATGGTGTTCTTCAAGGAGGCCATAGAGCACATTGCCAGGGCCGCGCGGGTCCTTCGGCAGTCGGGGACTCACATGTTACTGGTAAGAACTGGAAGTTCTCAGACCTTTTTTTTAAGTTGGTCAATGAAAAATGAAGGCAACCTCAGACGTCTCCTTTGCTTACCAAAGTTGTACTTATCCAGGGTGTCCGTGTGGGAAAGGCCAGAGTCGTCGAGTCATAGGACAAGGTCCTTGTACTCTTAAGAGTTTGCGTAAGAAATGCACCAGCACATCAAAGTGTTCTTGGTTTTTAGTAAGGATTTGGCCTGAATAAAAGCGATGGGTCTCGCATATCCTCGGCACTAACGTACTCTCCGTGCAAGAGGATCTTGCTTCAAAACAGCACGCGTACTTGAATTTGGATTTAGAAGCATGAGTCACGCTTCTGAACGAAAAGTTTTACTTTTCATGAAAGCCAGGGGGAGTGACCTTCTTGGAAAATCCCTCAATAACTCGAATGGAGGTATTATTTTATTCGGAAGGCTAAAGAAAAGCCAACATATTTAGCCAGTTATACGAAACACATGGTTTATGACTATTATTATTTATGTCTATTTATTTTATAGCTATTTTAGTTATTTAAATCACACCGGGTTTTTTTCCCGCAAAGGACTTTTCTTTGGCATTCAGAGAAACTAGAACTTTATTTTTTAAATCTATTATTTAAACAGACATGTACAAGACTAATTACAAGGAATTAAGAGTTAGAAAATGGCCCCGGCCGGTTTGGCTCAGTGGATAGAGCGTCAGCCTGTGGACCAAAGGGTCCCGGGTTTGATTCCGGTCAAGGGCACGTACCTTGTTTGCAGGCTCCTCTCTGAGCCCGGGGGCCTGGTCGGGGCTGGTGCAGGAGGCAGCCAGTCGATGTGTTTCTCTCACATCAATGTTTCTCTCTGTCTCTCCCTCTCTCCTCCACTCTCCCTAAAAACCAATGGAAAAAATATCCTCCGGTGAGGATTAAAAAAAAACAAAAAATTTAGAAAATAGAATTAAGCCAAAAATGCAAAAGCAGATCATTCCACCATCAAAACTATTCCTTCCTAGCCTTTCCCACCCCATAAGTGGCACCACCATAGACCTACTGCGCTAGCCCAAAACCTGGAACCCCTCATCCTTGACACCTTTCAACTCCCTCCCCACATTCAGCTTGTCAATAGTATCTCTCCCCAAAAAGTCTTAAAACTAGTCTACGGTGTTTTTATTGTCTAAATTTCTAGCACATCTAGACAGAAAACTATGCAGGGAAAGATTCCCAGGATATCACATAGGGATCACGTGTTTGGATTATTTTTTTTTTCTTCCAAAGGTTGGCATAGACGGATGCGGGAAGGAGACGTGTACGATCTTGGCCTGCTACTTGATGGACCACAAACTCTACCACGTGGCTGTGTCTCCGAACTATTCCTACGTGGAATTCAAAGAGGACTGTAAGAAGGTGTTTGTCCAGGCAGGATTAGAAGGGACCCCCACTGCTCTGGTCTTGGCTAATTTAAGCCTAGATCAGGTAAGTCCTTTTTGTCTTGATTACTTGTTGAAGTTTGATATTTAAATAGTCCCCCCTCCATTTAATATTTGAAAAGAAAATAATTATACGTAAGCCTATTATTATTCTACCATCATCGAGGCTCTTTGCTACTCTCTGTTCTGATCCAGTTATAGCCGTAGAGTTTGTACATCTGTAATCATGGTGCATAAACATTACAACCAAAGCATTTTAGCTTTATAATTCTCATTTTAATTGAGCAAACATGGGTGTTTGGCAGTTAGAAGTAATTTATCTCTGTAGATGAAGTTATCTGTGTTTTTCTTTAAAAAAAAAAAAAAGCGCTCTGGTCTGTATGCACTCTCTGCCCACGTGACCTGCAGTGGGGTGTGGGTGAGCCCCGGGGGGTCTTATCTAAGGGACACATCGGCTTACAGGTGCTGGGAGGCGGGGAGCCTGCTGATCACAAGGGCTGCTGGGAAGTCACAGGGGGCATTGGCATGGTGGTGACTGCAGGCCATCGTCTAGCCCAGTGGTTCTCAACCTTCAGGCCCTTTAAATACAGTTCCTCCTATTGTGACCCAACCATAACATTATTTTCGTTGCTACTTCATCACTGTCATGTTGCTGCTGTTATGAATCGTCATGTAAATATGTGATATGCAGGATGGTCTTAGGCCAGTGGTCGGCAAACTGCGGCTCGCGAGCCACGTGCGGCTCTTTGGCCCCTTGAGCGTGGCTCTTCCACAAAATACCACGTGCGAGCGCACACGTACAGTGCGATTGAAACTTCGTGGCCCATGCGCAGAATGACCCCTGTGAAAGGGTCGTTCGACCACCAAAGGGGTCGGGACCCACAGGTTGAGAACCGCTGGTCTCGGGCATGCGCTGACCTGGGGGCTGGTGACAGTTTGAGGTCCCCGCAGGCCGTGTGGCCAGCAAGGTGGGTGCCCGGGCAGCAGGACCGCAGACAAGCTGACCTCACCTCTGGACCAGTGGGTAACCCTTAGCGTTTCGTGAGCTGCCGTGGTTCTCAGTGCGACTCAGGGGAGATGGAAGCAGCTGGCCCACCCCGCTGTGGCCGCTCCTGGAGCCCGCCTGCCCCGCCAGGCCCGCCAGCCCCGCCGCCCTCCCCTGGGCGGACGGACCGTCCTGTGAGGCTGAGGAGGGTCCTGAGCAGCCAGTGGGGCTCAGAATGCTTTTTTTTTTATTTTTTAAGAAATCTTGGGTTTATTCTCAAAACCAAAACATTCACCCTTTTATAGCTCCTCTGGTAGGTAGATACTGTTTTCACCTTTTCCACCGGGTCTGGAGCCCCTTATGGAGATGAACTGGGTTAAAGGACCAGTCCTGTTCGTGCAGCATCCAAGCACAAACGTCGATGAATGGAGGCGGGCTGGGAGCTGCCGGGCCAAGTCCCTGCTGGGTTCATTGTCATTCCTGCCCCCTCCTGGCCCCTCCTGGCCCCTCCTGGCCCCTCCTGCCCCCTCCTGGCCCCTCCTGGCCCCTCCTGGCCCCTCCTGCCCCCTCCTGGCCCCTCCTGTCCCCTCCTACCCCCTCCTGCCCCCTCCCGCCCCCTCCCGACCCTGCAGGGCCCGGTGCTGGCATTGCTACCAGGACCCACGGCTGCTTCTCTCGTGCCTGAAGCAGTGAGTGGGTGGGTGAAGCTTATTAGACCCGGGGGAAAATATTTCTTGATGGGTTCAAATGAACAGAAATCAGTTTTGTCTTAATGAATCTCAGTTCTCCTTAACCAGCGGTTCTCAACCTGTGGGTCGTGACCCCTTTGGCGGGCGAATGACCCTTGCACAGGGGTCGCCTAAGACCATCCTGCAGATCAGATATTTACATGACGATTCATCACAGTAGCACCATGACAGTGATGAAGTAGCCACGAAAATAATGTTATGGTTGGGTCACCACATGAGGAAGGTTGAGAACCACTGCCTTAACCCCCACTACCGCCTGGTGTGTTCCGAGTGGAATACATGGATCCTTTCCCCGCGCGGGTGAAATGTGTTCCCCACAGGAGGCCTTCCTGGAGGACCTGAACAGCATCGTCAGTCTGGGGGACGTGCCTGACATATTCGAAAAGGAGGAGCTGGACTCGCTCGCCCTGCGGATCCGGTCTCTGGCCGAAAAGACCGGCTACGTCGACAACAAGCAGGCTGTCCTGTCCTTCTTCCAGAAGGTACCGTGGCGCACGCCAGCTTTCCCAGCGCCGTGGGAGGTGGGCGCGGACCGCGTGCGTCGTTCCCGTGTGTGACGTTCAACGTGGGGGACCTTCTTGAGTTCTTTCAGGGAGTTTTCAGAGCTGACGTGGCTGCCAGCCCTCCACACGGGCCCACAGGGCTCTGAGGCCTGGGCCTCGCTGTCATTGGCTGGAAAAAGAACAGCTGGCGGTCATGACAAATGAGATCCCATGAGGATTTCTTTTTGTTCCTTTTTTTTTTTTTTTGAGAGAGGGAGAGAGAGAGAGAGATTGGTTGCCTCCCACACATGCACTGACCAAGGGCAGGGAGTGAACCTGCGACCCAGGTACAATCCCTTCACTGGACTCGAACCTGCAGCCCTCCGACACGCAGGCAGGCGCGCTGACCATTTGGCACACTGGCCAGGGCCCCGCTGTGATTTCTCACGCTGAGATTCCTTCCCAGCCGAGGAGGCTTGCATCTCGGTCATGTTGGCAACAAGGGTGGACAGGCAAGAAACAGGAATGTTTTCCTCTCTTTGAAAGAAGCCTGACATTGGCCAGGAGGCCGTGGGCACGGCAGGAAGCTGGCCAGGAGAAGCGGGCGGTGGTCAGCAGGGACTCGGCAGGCGGGTGGCCGTGAAAGGACCAGTTTGAAGCGAGGTGTGACCGACGACCGAGGCTTTCTGACCGGTGGCCGGTGACTGACCGGTGGCTTGGTGAGCAGGTCGACGTGGCTGCCCAAACCCCAGAGTGTCCGCTGGGGAAGCTTGTACACAACACAGGTCAGCTTATTTCTGGTGCCAGTCTCTAGCTCTCATGGAGTCATAACTGAACCGGGCAACCCTCCATTCCTCACCGGGCGCTTTGTGATCGGTCACAAGAAGAAGATGTAAAAGGTTCCAGACATGCCCTGACCGGTTTGGCTCAGTGGATAGAGCGTCGGCCTGCAGACTGAAAGGTCCCAGGTTCGATTCCGGTCAAGGGCATGTACCTTGGTTGCGGGCACATCTCCAGTGGGGGGTGTGCAGGGGGCAACTGATCTATGTTTCTCTCTCATCGATGTTTCTAACTCTCTATCCCTCTCCCTTCCTCTCTGTAAAAAATCAATAAAATATATTTAAAAAAAAAAAAAAAGATTCCAGGAGCAGCATCCACCATTGAGAGAGAACGTCGTCTGAATGGCTGCTTCGATTGAGTTGTGGATTTTTTGTTTTATTTTGTTTTAAATATGTTTTTATTGATTTCAGAGAGGAAGGGAGAGGGAGAGAGAGATAGAAACATCCGTGATGAGAGAGAATCATGGATGGGCTGCCTCCTGCACGCCCCACACTGGGGATGGAGCCCGCAACCAGGGCATGTGCCCTGACCGGGAATTGAACCCTGACCTCCTGGTTCTTTCTCATCATTGATGTTTCTCTCTCTCTCCCGCTCCCTCTCCCTTCCTCTCTGAAATCAATAAAAACATTTAAAAAAAAACACACAGAGGAGCTCTATGGGAATTGCCATTTCCTTTGGGAGGGTGCTGGTCGTGGCAGGCACGCCGCGCACAGTGGGTCAGGCACTCCGCGCACAGTGGGTCAGGCACGCCGCGCACAGTGGGTCAGGCACGCCGCGCACAGTGGGTCACGCACGCCGCGCACAGTGGGTCAGGCACACCCCGCACAGTGGGTCAGGCACGCCGCGCACAGTGGGTCACGCACGCCGCGCACAGTGGGTCAGGCACTCCCCGCACAGTGGGTCAGGCACTCCGCGCACAGTGGGTCAGGCACGCCGCGCACAGTGGGTCAGGCACGCCGCGCACAGTGGGTCAGGCACGCCGCACACAGTGGGTCAGGCACGCCGCGCACAGTGGGTCAGGCACTCCCCGCACAGTGGGTCTGGCACGCCGCGCACAGTGGGTCAGGCACTCCCCGCACAGTGGGTCAGGCACGCCGCGCACAGTGGGTCAGGCACTCCCCGCACAGAGGGTCAGGCACGCCGCGCACAGTGGGTCAGGCACTCCGCGCACAGTGGGTCAGGCACGCCGCACACAGTGGGTCAGGCACTCCCCGCACAGAGGGTCAGGCACGCCGCGCACAGTGGGTCAGACACTCCCCGCACAGAGGGTCAGGCACGCCGCGCACAGTGGGTCAGGCACTCCCCGCACAGTGGGTCAGGCACGCCGCGCACAGTGGGTCAGGCACTCCCCGCACAGAGGGTCAGGCACGCCGCGCACAGTGGGTCAGGCACTCCCCGCACAGTGGGTCAGGCACGCCGCACACAGTGGGTCAGGCACTCCCCGCACAGTGGGTCAGGCACGCCGCGCACAGTGGGTCAGGCACGCCCCGCACAGTGGGTCAGGCACGCCGCGCACAGTGGGTCAGGCACGCCCCACACAGTGGGTCAGGCACTCCGCGCACAGTGGGTCAGGCACGCCGCGCACAGTGGGTCAGGCACGCCCCGCACAGTGGGTCAGGCACGCCGCGCACAGTGGGTCAGGCACTCCCCGCACAGTGGGTCAGGCACGCCGCGCACAGTGGGTCAGGCACTCCCCGCACAGTGGGTCAGGCACACCGCGCACAGTGGGTCAGGCACTCCCCGCACAGTGGGTCAGGCACGCCGCGCACAGTGGGTCAGGCACTCCCCGCACAGTGGGTCAGGCACGCCGCGCACAGTGGGTCAGTCTCGACTCACTAAGGAAAGAATTGACACGAGTTTTAAGTGGCATGTTCAATGCGATATATTTTTTCAAAGCAATGGATTACATTTTAACAGCTTATATTTCCATTATGTTTCAGAGAATACGTAAAAGTTTGCATATTTTTATGATCGTGAGTCCCACGGGACCTAACTTCCGCCAAAACTGCCGCGTATATGCGTCTATGATTAGCTCCTGCACGATCGACTGGTACGAGAGGTGGCCGGAAGAGGCGCTCCTGGTGGTAGCCAACTCTTTCTTGAGAAAAAATGTGGATTTAGAGAACAGAGAGGTAAATATAACTTCTTTTTTTAAAAAAAAAAAAAACTAATACAAGGGAAGCTTTCCATTTATTAACAGAATCTGAGAGTATCATATTTCTGAACAGCTCTGAACCCCAGACGGACAGAAATGGGCAGCTCTCGGAAAAATTAGAAAACAAGTCAAGTGTTTGTCTGGCCTCTCGGTCCATGTCCTGTCTCATTTGCCCCCAAATTCATCTTATTTCAAAGATGCTCAGATTCCTCGTCGCCCGGGTCCCCTCACTCTCCTGCCCTCGGGGTGAACAGCAGGTGTTCATGCAAAGCCAGCCAATGGGAACTCTTTCTCTTCTGCATTTTGCGTTTCGCTGACCAGACTCTCCGCTAAGGACGCTGCAGCATCTGTGTTGCTCAAACTCCAAAGCAATGAGAGCCCAAGCCGCACACACACACACACACACACACACACGCACAATCAGCTCCGAGTTTATGAGCAACACATAAATGAGAATCTTTTGAGAGTGACTCCCCGGAAGATCCCACGGGGTACAGACAAAGGAAGTTGTGGATGCACAGAGCCTGAAGCTCGGCAAGACCTCGAAAGGGGCCCGCAGCCTTACCTGTCCGTGTGTTCGAGGCAGGTAAAGGCCAAGGACACGAGGGACGGGTGGAACCCGGAAGAAAACGCAGCTGGCTTTAACGCAGCGGTTCTCAACCTTCCTAAGGCCGCGACCCTTTAATACCGTTCCTCATGCTGTGGTGACCCCCAATGTCATTGTTACAAATGGAACATCATGAAAGCACAGTGATTCATCACAAAAACAGTATGTGATTACATATGTGTTTTCCGATGGTCTTAGGCGACCCCTGTGAAAGGGTCGTTCGACCCCCAAAGGGGTCGCGACCCCCAGGTTGAGAACCGCTGCTTTAACGTGGCCAGGTGGTTGGTTGGCGAGACTTGGCAGCCGGGAGATGGGCAGCTACGACTCGGTTACATCTAAGTGACAATTCCCTCCAGAGCTCAGCCGTGGGGACTCGCTTTCCATTCTTGTTCCGCTCACCTATGTATCTGTATGTCCTGTGAACCCCTACGTTCTTACAGGTTTGTTTTACTCAAGGGAACCGAGTGTCCTGCTAGGGATGATCTACCTGAAGGAAGATGAGAGCGGGAGAAAGCGCCGTAAACGTGGACCCTGGGCCACAGGTCCCTGACTCCGTGGGTGGCCAGAGCAGGAACGCGGGCTCAGCCCAGTGAATGGAGTCTGGCGTGTCACTGATCATTGGCCACAGCGCTGCCTTGTTCACTCTCGTACCATCCCAGCTATTAAAACTCATATGTTCGTGGTCCCACCCATCCGGGGCCTTTATCTACATCCCCACATCTCAAAAATGGTCAACTATTTCAAGTTACAGAGTTCAGTCTCCTCTTTTTTTTAATGTATATTTGAATTGCTTTCTCTTAATTCTTAAAAAATGTATATATTTTTCAGAACTTAACGGAAAAACTTGCCCCCGCGTGTGTCCAAATCCACCGCAGTGTGAAAGACTTGAGCACAAAATTCTTCCAAAAAACCGGGAGGCGATATTACGTGACCCCCCGAAGCTACCTGCGATTCATGGACACATTTGCCCACATTTTGAGGTCACGCGAGAAAGAATTGCAAACCAAGAGGTGAGACTTGGAGACCAAATCAGAAAACATGTTTATTTTTTCTGTTTCTGTTTCAGTAGACGTTGCGTCGGCGCTTTTATTTGTAAACACAAACACAAGACCCGCCCGTGCGTCCCCGACTGCGGTGTTTGATCGGAATCGCATTAAACCTCCATATCGGTTTGGGGAGAGCTGGTGTCTTCACCGCGGTGCCTTCCGGCCATGACCACGGTGTATCTTGCTTTGCTGATGTTTTGTCATAAACGACCCCTCCCCATCCTTTCCCTCCTTCAGGGATCGCTTCTACATGGGCCTGTCCAAGATCCTGGAGGCCAGGGCTCTGGTTACAGACATGCAGGAGGAGCTCCTGATTGTCACCCCTCAGATAGAACAGAAAACAAAGGTAGGTTCCATTTGAAATCTCGTTGTCAAGCTCTGATAGTTTAGCACAGAGGAGCGTTGCGAAAGCTCACTTTCTGGTTTGGACACCACATAGCTGTGTAATCTCTCTTAGTCCCAATTTCCTTCTCTGTCAAGGGAGGGGAACAGTAACAACAGTGATAGCAAAATATTAACGTCATTATCCTAGTTAATAAAAGCCTAATATGCTAAGTGTCCGACTGTTGGTTCGACCGTTCGACCAGTTGCTATGACACGCACTGACCACCAGGGGGCAGACTCTCCAACCGGTAGAGTTGCTGGGGGCCGGCCGATCGGGACTGGGTGAGACAGGCCAGACACGCCCTGGAGCCCTCCCGCGGTCCCTCCCCGGCCACGATTGTGCACTGGTGGGGTCCCTCAGCCTGGCCTGTGCCCTCTCGCAATCCGGGAGCCCTCAGGGGGATGTCGGAGAGCCGGTTTTGGCCTGATCCCCGCAGGCCAGACTGAGGGACCCCACTGGTGCACGAATCCATGCACCGGGCCTCTAGTATTTTTATATTGAAACGTGATGATCAGTATCTAACTAATGGTAAAAACCTCAGCTAGAAAAATTCCCTAGTTATTCGTCATCTGAAATGTTCTGTGGTCACGGGCAGGCTGCCCAGTATTCTAAAGTCATTACGTGCGTTGTATGAAATGATGTTTAGCGTAGTCATCTTTGTTAGTCTATTAAACAAAGATATTCCAAGCTGATGTTGATCATTTTTTACAGTAACGAAATGGGCTATTTGAAGTTCTCTTTTTTAAAAAAAAAAATCTCTCTCTTAAAATTCATGCTAAGAAGATTTATTTGGTTCATTAGGAAAAAGAAAACTTAATGGAAAAGCTACAGAAGGACTCCCAGGTAGTGGAGAAAGTCCAGATGCTCGTTAAACAGGACGAAGAGATCATGGCAGAAGAAGTCAGGATTGTGGAAGAGCACGCTCAGGTAAAATGAAAACAATAACCAACAGGGGTCACTTGAAGATTTGCAAAATTATTCCCGAACGCCCCCATTTAAAGGTCGGCTAACTGCTCTTCAATATACACGGAGTGGCCAGGTGATGAGGACCACCCCATCAGTACTTCACTGACTCTTCCAAAAATACTGACTATTGAGAACTTCCTAAGCAAATACTCTCAAGGTTTTATTATTATTTGCATAAGTAATTCACTCCATTATACTGATGGGGTCGTCATCGTAATCTGGCCGCTCAGTGTATATAGTGCCCCAACTCTGGGTACTTTAAATATTTATCCCAACAAACGTTTCCTGAGTAGCTATTCTGTGTGGGACGCGATGAGTGAAATAGGGAGCAGAGGCCCTAACCGGTTTGGCTCCGTAGATAGAGCGCTGGCCTGCGGACTGAAGGGTCCCAGGTTTGATTCCGGTCAAGGGCACATACCTTGGTTGTGGGCACATCCCCAGTGTGGGGTGTGCAAGAGGCAGCTGATCGATGTTTCTCTCTCATCGATGTTTCTAACTCTCTATTCCTCTCTGTAAAAAAATCAATAAAATATATATTTTTTTAAAAAATGCCACGTGAGGGTCCCAGGGAGGTACCGGAACCTCTGCTAGGCCCCACCCCACCCCCCGTGAAGGGGCTATGTGGACCCATACATCAATGTGCGCAGCTTAACTTCAGTCTTTCATTTACTTAGGCCAAAGGAAGAGCGATGTAGAGGAATCAAGGGGTCGTGTTCATGGGTTTTCTCCCATACCACAGGGCTAATCTGGCTTCAGTGGCAAATCCAGGTTTTGTAGGACCTGAAGCTTATACAATTTTGAGGCCACATTTTTTTGATTTGTTAAAATATGTTTTTATTGATCTTTTAGAGAGAAAGGAAGGGAGAGGAAGAGAGAGAAAAATCGATGAGAGAGAGAAACGTCGATCTGCTGGCTCCTGCACGCCCCCCCAACCCCCCCACCGGGGGTTGAGCCAGCAACCTAGGCATGTGGCCTGGCCGGGAATCGAACCCATGACTTCTTGGTGCATGGGAGGACGCTCTACCAACTGAGCCACACCAGCCGGGCTGAGGCCATATTTTTTAAAAGAATACAAAATTACTAGTGCACAGTTAGACATGGAAGTGAATATTTAGAATAAGTAAAGAAACCGAATAATCTACAAAATTTTAAAAGCTGACCATTTTTACAAACATCACACAATCTAGAAAAATAACAATATTGTTCAATAATTCACTGCCTTAAACACCCCCACAATATCTTTTTCCTGCATTTTTCCACTGCATACCCTGTGACTGCTTTTTCGTATGGAAATGATTTTGTAATTTCATTTTCAATAGAAATTTTGGTATTGTCGATTGGAACGCGTTTTTCATATGGATAGTTTTCTTAGAAAAGTTTATTTCAGCTTCATCACTTATTGTTGATAATGTCATGAACATTTTTATCAGTATTGCTGTCAACTTTGCTATAAACAGCAATGACATTTCAAGATTTCTTGCCTAGCAATTAATCTTAAATTCTCTTTGCATTCATTAACCTGTTTTCCATCAATATCTTCATTATAGGTGTGTTTTCTGATTTTCATATTTTAATTAATGTCAATATTTCTTGCAAACTCAGCCGGGACCTTGAATTTTTCCAGTGTGATTATAGGATGCATTCTTCATTTTGACACACAATCACTTTTAACATCCCTCAAATTTTTGTCTTATTTGTAAATAACAGTTAAAATGGTAAAAAACCTTTCACATATCTATATAAGGAATGTAATTTTTCACTTACATTATTGAGACATTGAAAACATCTTGATTATTACCTAAAACCCCAGGGATTTTAAAGAACTCTTTTTTGCACAACACCCATCAAAAAGGGGAAAATTCAGCCTGGCCAGTGTGGCCCAGTGGTTGGGCATCAACCTATGAACCAGGAGGTCACGGTTCGATTCCCGGTCTGGGCACATGCCCGGGTTGCGGGCTGGATCCCCAGTGTGAGGCGTGCAGGAGGCAGCCGATCCATGATTCTCATCACTGATGTTTTTGTCTCTCTCTCCCTCACCCTTCCTCTCTGAAATCAATGAGAACATTTTTTTAAAAAGGGGAAATGTATGTGCTGTGTTATCAGACGTCCTCAGGAAGGAGTGAGCTTCCCTTCTGTGTGGCTACCAGTGGAAATCTGACCGTGTGCTTACAGTTGTCTACATCTAACGAACGGAAGGATCCTCCACAGCCTGACTCTGCGTCCAGGCATCGTAACCCCTGCTTCTCCTCCGCAGCCTGGAGCTGAGCGCTGTAGCACACGTTCCCCTTATAGCCCGCCCTCTGGCCCCGCGCCCGAATGCCACACGCCAGGAAAGTTGGAAGTTTCTGGAATTATGCCTAGGCGTCGTCCTATTTGAGATAGGTTTACACTTGTTTGTAGGGAAAATAGCTAATCCTATATAATAAAAGCGTAATATGCAAATTGACCGAATGGTGGAACAACCAGTCGCTATGACGTGCACTGACCACCAGGGGGCAGACGCTCAATGCAGGAGTGAGGGGTCCCGGACTGCGGTGAGGGCGCAGGCCAGGCTGAGGGCCCCCCCACCCCCAGTGCATGAATCTCATGCACCAGGCCTCTAGTAAATAATAACACAACTGCATACCCATTCATATGTATCTGGGGGCTTCTGCCTTCTTGCAGACAACGGCCAACGAACTGAAAAGCGTCATGCCAGCTCTGGAAAAGGCCACCCTGGCTCTCAATGCCCTGGATAAAGCCGATATCTCTGAGTTGAGGTGAGTCATGTACCTCTTCCTTTTGAGTTGAGAAAGCTCCGACTAAAGCAGCGATGGCCAACCTTTTGAGCTCGGCGTGTCAGCATTTCGAAAAAACCTAACTTCACTCTGGTGCCGTGTCGCATAGAGACATTTTTTGATCTTTGCAACCAGAGTAAAACAAAGGCTTACATTTTTGATATTTATTTTATATATTGAAATGCCATTTAACAAAGAAAAATCAACCAAAAAAATGAGTTTGCGTGTCACCTCTGACACGCGTGTCGTAGGTTCGCCATCACTGGACTAAAGCAATAAATACCTGGCAAAAGTCACTAAGTCCACATTCAAGTTTAGATGGCCCTTTTTACCTATCTTGGAGGTTTTGGGTTTTTTTTCAATTGTATATTACGTGTGATATCTACCGTGCCTAATCCGTGTTACGATGCCATCGACCGGAAGGCACGTCAGGATTGTGTGCTGCCGGGGTGCGCCCTTGGTTATAAACCCAACCGCGGTCTCAGAGACGTAGAAACGTGCATCCTGGAGTTGGTGAGGTGCTGTCTTGCCGAGACCCCGGGCAGAGAAGCCCCAGGGCCTGTGTACGTGCCTGACCTGCGGTTCCACAAACCAGAGGGCCCTGTGCTGCTCCTGCCGCCAGGTTAGCGGTGGGATTGGTGAGGGTGGAGCCCTGCACGTCGGTGCTGCACTGCCGGCCCTTGCCACCAGGTGGCGCTATGGGGAGCACTTCCACTTGTGCCCTTCCCAGGTGCGAAAGGCAACAAAAGAGAGATTCCTAAGAAATACAAGCAGCACCCTAGCTGGTCTGGCCCAGTGGATAGAGCCTCAGCCTGCGGACTGAAGGGTCCCGGGTTCGATTCCAGTCAAGGGCGCTGCCCGGGTTGTGGGCTCGATGGCCAGTAGGGGGCATGCAGGTCATAGGTTGCCTCTCAACCACTGAGCCACCGCCAGCCGGGCAAGACACCCAAATTTTTAAAGACACGCAAATAATGAAAAAAATAAAAGCTATGTATCGGCCATTAGTTCTCCCTATTGAAAGCGCTTGTTAAAAGAATCTGTATGTGTTGTCTTCTGAGATTGTTGACAGGGCGCGTGTGACTTTCCTCGTGAAGCTGACGAGTGTCTCGCCGTCTGTTGCAGAGTCTACACGCGCCCCCCTAACCTGGTCCTGACCGTCATGAATGCGGTCTGCATCCTCCTGCAGAAGAAACCTACCTGGGCTACGGCCAAGCTACTGCTCTCGGAGACTGGCTTCCTGAAAAAGCTGGTTCACCTCGACAAGGACCGGTTACCCGATAAGGTAAAAAGCTGCTCGCCGATGACTGCATCCGGGGCACGTTTGCATTAACAAACCAAGGGAGTCAAACAGAAGCGTTAAAATCAGAATCCTGGCCCGGCTGGTGTCGCACCCAGGTTGAGCGTTGACCTATGAACCAGGAGGTCACATGCATGGGTTGCAGGCTCGATCCCCAGTGAGGGGGGGTAGAGGGGTGACGGAGGCAGCTCATCAGTGATTCTCTTTTGCCCAAATCATAGCAGTCACCCAGGGTCGTTTTGGGGGTTCCATTCAGAGGTCATTGTTCCACAGGGAGCTGTGGATTTGGTGTCTCCATGGGAGGAGGGGAGGAGGGGGTCTGCCTGCGCCACCATCCTGAACCTGGTCCCTGAGAGCTATTGTTATGGGTGCGTCAAAGGATTATGTACAACATGCGGCCGGCACTGTTCTGAGCACTTGTCAGTGCCGACGTGTGTGGGAGGAGATGGGGGCAGATTGGAGCACAGAAAAGAAATCAGAGAAAGTAAGGTCGTCTGGACACCTCGTGAAGAGTTTTTCTGGAGCAGATCTGATTCAGAGACTTGCCCGGCTGGTGTGGCTCAGTGGTTAAGAACCAGCCTAAGAGTCAGGAGGTCACAGTTCGATTCCCGGTCAGGGCACAGGCCCGGGTTGTGGGCTCGATCCCCAGTGTTGGGGGGTGCAGGAGGCAGCTGATCAATGATTCTCTCTCATCATTGATGTTTCTCTCTCTCCCTCTCCCTCTCCCTTCCTCTCTAATAAATCAATAGGAATATAGTTAACAAAAGAGAAGGCTGTGGCTTTACTGTAGGATGTCAAGAAGGATGATAGCAGGGCCAGAGCCCTGAGCGAGCAGTGGGGTGAGGGCAGCATAGAGTGGGGCCCTGCTGGACAGGTGAGACTTGCAGGAAGAGGAAAGGGGGAGCAGGGTAGGCAGCGAGTTACAAGGCCCTGGGCCCTGGCACTGTAGGTAGATGGATGCACAGGAGAGCCAGATGCCACTGGTGTGGCCCCGATCCAGGTCATGTGTGGCCACCAGAAGCCAAAAGAGGCAAGAAGCAGATTCCTCTCTAAAGCCCCCAGAAGGACATCCAGAAGGTTGTCTGGAAGGGCGTCCGGTCTAATTAGCATATTACGCTTTTATTGTGATAGATAGGAGCCCCAATAATAAACCGAGGGCAGGCTGCCTGCATCCCTCAGCTGAGTGGTTCTGTCCTGCTTGGGGGGGTTGGGGGAGGAGGAACCTGAGATTTCTTCCTGACCACGGCCCCCAGAAGTAGATGAGAAATACTGCGGGCTGTCTCCACCGTGGGCTGTGCCCTTTCCACACAGTGGGTCTATCGCAGTGGTCGGCAAACTGCGGCTCGCGAGCCACATGCGGCTCTTCGGCCCCTTGAGTGCGGGCGGCTCTTCCACAAAATACCGACTTCTGCGCATGGGCCACGAAGTTTCAATCGCACCGTCCGTGCGCGCCCACACGTGGTATTTTGTGGAAGAGCCACACTCCAGGGGCCAAAGAGCCGCATGTGGCTCGCGAGCCGCAGTTTGCCGACCACTGGTCTATAGGCGTGTGGCACAGCTAAGCGAGAGGGTGACCTCATGAGCCCCAGGGTGCCCCGGGCCATGCCCCCCCCCGCCGTTGGCCGGCGAGACCTCTGAGCAGGTGTGTCCAGCCCATTCCCCTCTTGGGATCCCCAGCCCCTCACCCCTGAGGCCCACAGGAAGGAGATCTCAGACCTCTGCGCACCCCAACTTGTGCAAAGCCGGAGAAATTTAACGTGTTCTATTTTTACTTTCAAACGGAGCTCCTCTTTTAAAAACTGTAGCGAAGGCCCTGTAGCAATAACAGCAGCGACACGATGTCTGCACTGGGGGCTTCCCCCTCTGGAAAAATCATTGGTACGAGAGCCAGTTTGTGCTGAGGTGTGTGTGTGGGGGGGGGGGGGTTTGTTAATCCTCACCCAGGGATATTTTTTTCCATTGGTTTTTAGAGAGGGTGGGAAGGCGGGGGGAGAGAGAGAGAGAAAAGAGAGAGGGGGGGGAGGAACATGGATGTGAGAGAGAGACATCGATTGGTTGCCTCCTGCGCGGGGCCAGGGACCAAACCTGCAACCAGGTCTGTGCTCTGACCAGGAATCAAACCCGAGACCCTCCGGTCCAAAGGCCGGCGCTCTAACCACTGAGCCACCAGGCAGGGCTAGCTAGGTATGTGGTTTTCCTCCTGCCCGGGAGCAGCCGGGTATTTCTGCCGGGAGATAAGATTTCACCCTAAGGCGGATGAGGGAGGACTTCACATCCAGAATCGATCTTTCTCACGTGACACCCCGCTTACGCTCTCTGCAGGTGTTCATAAAGCTGAAGAAGTTTTTAACCTTACCCGACTTCCACCCCAAAAAGATCGCCCACGTGTCTGTCGCCTGCTGCTCCATGTGCGAGTGGATCATAGCTCTGAACAACTACCACAACGTTCGGAAGGTACGCCTTTCCCTCCCAAACGTCCAAAGCAGCTGGGAAGCGACGCTTCGCACAGACTAAGTATCCAGGAATACTGTTCATTTAACAAGACGCAAGTGAACTTGTCGGGAAAGAAATACGCAAGGACACACCCTGTAATCAAACACAAGCCAACGCGCACAGCTATCAAGCCCTCCTGTCCAATTCCGATCTTTATGGCAGCGATGCTGCTCTTTCATGTATTTGTTTTACTATATTTCGCCATATTAAACTATTTTATATTCCTTCTGTACACGTAATTCTCGGCAAGTTCATCCTAAGGGTTGACACTTATAAATGTCTTTTAAACAAAAGTGGCGTTTCAGCCCTGGCTGGTTTGGCTCAGTGGATAGATTATTGGCCAGCGGACTGAAGGGTCCTGGGTTCGATTCTGGTCGAGGGCACCTGCCCGGGTTGCAGGCTTGGTCCCCAGTAGGGGCGTGCTGTAGGCAGCCAATCAGTGATTCTCTCTCATCATTGATGTATCTGTCTCTCCGTCTCCCTTCCTCTCTGAAATCAATAACAATATATTTTTAAACAAAAGTGGCATTTTTTAAAAAGTGAACTTGACTTTCTTAACACTCAAATGCTGTGACGTTCCTTTTAAGGTGGTGGGCCCGAAAGAGATCCAAGTCACCGAAGCCCAGAACGTTCTAAGAATTTCACAACAAAGGTTGGCAGAAAAACAAAGAGGTTTGCAGCTGGTAAGACATTTTTTTTACCCGTTAAACTGTCGACACCTTTATGAACTAGTCAACAGCATCCGGAAAGAGTCATCATCTCAGTAGATTTCATAAGTTGAAGATAAAATGGGGATGATCATGAAGGTAGTAAAGGCTTAATTACGATGAAACTAGAGGCCCGATGCACAAAATTCGAGCAAGAGTCGGCCTTCCTTCCCCCCGGCTGCTGGCACCAGCTTCCCTCTGGCACCCGGGACCCGGACTTTCCTCTGGCCACCGACAGGCATCTGGGATCGGGGCAGCCCCAGCTTTGTCCGGAAGATCGTCCGGTCTAATTATCATTTTACACTTTTATTATTATAGATGATGGAAAATCTAAATGTTACCTTAAACATAGGTGAGCAGACACATTGTTTTTCTAATAATTTGGGGGTAGCTGTGATAAAAAGTTGGGAGACCACTCGGCCAAAATACCATCATCCCTTACCCTGGTCTACTCGAACGCCCGCGTGACTTGTTCTCCTGTTCACCCCCCTTTCTACAATTTAATTTTATTGGGGTGAACACTGGTCAGTACGATCATACAGGTTCCAAGTGAAACATGATCTGTGTATGGCATTGTGTGCCCACCACCCGAAGTCAAATCGTCTCCCGTCACCATATATTCGGCCCCCTCCACCCTTTACCACCCCGTCCCTCTGTTGTCTGCGTCTGTGAGATTCAGTTTTATATCCTACATATGAGTGAAATCAAACGGTTCTTCGCCTTTTCTGACTGACTGACTTCACTTAGCAGAATAGTCTCGCGGTCCATCCGTCTTGTCAGTAATGGCGTTATTTCATCTTTTCTTACGGCTGAGTAGCATCCCATGGTGTTTGGGTACCCCATCTTCTTCATCCAGCCCTCTATCAAAGGACACTTTGGTTGCTTCCATGTCTTGGCCACCATGAGTAGAGCTGCAATAAACATGGGGTGTCGATACCTTTGCCAATAACGTTTTCCGATGTTTCCGGTGGAATCTCAGAGGAGGGACTGCTGGGTCCTACGGTAACTCTTATTCTTCATTATTTTTTGAGGAGCTTTCATGCTGTTCTCCAAAGTGGCTGCACCAGTGACATTCCCACCAGCAGGGACTGAGGGTTCCTTTTGCTCCAAAACCTCTCCAACACTTGTCGTGACTTGTCTTGTCGATAATGGCCATGTTCGCGGGGTGAGATGGCATCTCGTCGTAGTTTTTATTTGCATTTCTCTGATATATATTGTACCTGTTGGCCATGTGTATGCCTTGGGAGAAGTGTCTGCTCAGCTCCTCTGCCCCTTTTTGAATGGGATTGTTTGTTTGGTGTGGAGCTGTATGAGTTCTTTATGTATTTTGCATATTAACCCCTTGTCAGAGCTGCTGTTCACAAATATCTTCTCCCATTTGGTTGGCTGCCTTTTCGTTTTGTTGGCAGTTTCTTTTGCTGGGCAGAAGCTCTGCAGTTTGATATAGTCCCATTCATTTATTTTTGCCTTTTTTTCCCTTGCCTTTGGGGTCAAATTCATAAAATCTTCTCTAAGACCCAGGTCCATAAGTTTAGTACCTGTGTTTTCTTCTATGTAGTTTATTGAAGGTGGCATTTAAAAAAAAAACAAACTTCAGCCCTGCTGGTGTGGCTCAGTGGTTGAGCGTCAACCTATGAACCAGGAGGTCATGGTTCAATTCCCAGTCAGGGCAGATGCCTGGGTTGCAGGCTCGATCCCCAGTGGGGTTCATGCAGGAGACAGCTGATCCATGATACTCTCTCATCGTTGATGTTTCTATCTCTCTCCCCCTCCCTCTTCCTCTCTGAAACCAATAAAATTCTACTTGAAAAAACAAAACTTCAATATCAAGGGATTATTTATTTAAATATTGCAGTGTACATTTTTATTGGTAAAATAGTGTATCTTTCCTGGAAGATTTTCCAGGATGTGAAAATGAAGTGGTTTACACACTATCCTTCCTTCCTATATAATAAAAGGCTAATATGCAAATTGTCTCCTTGAGAGTTCAATCGACCAGGAGTTCGACCACTCGTTATGACGTGTGCTGACCACCAGGGGGCGACGCAGAATGAAGGAAGGCCCCGGCCAGCAGCCGGAAGGCCCTGATCGGCCTTGATCACCAGCCAGGCCTGGGGACCCTACCCGTGCACGCATTTCGTGCACCTGGCCTCTAGTATTTCTATGAATAGAAATAAACTCTTGAGGCAAAATAAGATTAATCTCAATAATAAATTAACTGTCTTTTAGGTTGAAGAACATTTGCAGGTTTTGCGTGCCACCTACAGAGATATCGTTGCTGAGAAAGACATACTAGCAGGTCGCAGACAGCTCGCCATGAGGCGCATGTACTGTGCGTCTGTGCTGCTCACCGCCCTGGGAGATGAGAAGGTGTGACTTTTGTTGGTCTTCTGTCTCCTCCATTAATTTCTTATGCTTGTCTTCAAACAGGGGTAACCGACCCCAAAGATCAGAAGTTGTTTCGCTGGTCCCTAAGGCATCAGCACACCTTGGTGCGATGCCCAGTAAAACTCTGTGTCAGGTTCTCTTTTCTGGCACAGGAACAACCCGGGATGAATGTATCAGAAGGGATGGGGCGAAAGGGGGTGGGGTGGGGGGGCGCCAGGAAGGGAAAAGAGCGTTTTCTTTTGTTCTGCCTGTCTTTTGACCTTTTTCACCTTATCTTATTATTTCTCTTCTAACTCATCTTCTTTGTCTATCCTGGAATCCCTAGTGAGCCAAGGAGGTTTAGTCAGATCTCAGCTCTCTCAAAAGATGGTACAGAACCCTCAACATCATTTTATTTTATTGATTTTTATTTTTTACAGAGAGGAAGGGAGAGGGATAGAGAGCCAGAAACATCGATGAGAGAGAAACGTCGATCAGCTGCCTCCTGCACACCCCCAACTGGGGATGTGCCCGCAACCAAGGTACATGCCCTTGACCGGAATCGAACCTGGGACCCTTGAGTCCACAGGCCGATGCTCCATCCGCTGAGCCAAACCGGTCAGGGCCACATCATTTTAATTTAGTTGGTTTAAGCAGAGCAGTGGTGCTCAACCTTCCTAATGCCGCGACCCTTTCATACAGTTCCTCATGTCGTGGTGCCCCCCAATTTCATTGTTACAAATGGAACATCATGAAAGCATAGTGATTCATCACAAAAACAATATGTGATTATAGATGTGTCTTCCGATGGTCTTGGGCGACCCCTGGGAAAGGGTCGTTCGACCCCCAAAGGGGTCGCGACCCACAGGTTGAGAACCTGAAGTAGAGACCTATGAGGGAAGACTCCTACAGGGCAGGCGGAAGGAGGTTATGAAGTTAAGCCCAGCAGAGGGAGAGCACATCCCTCTGTCTATGTCCTTGAGAGCCTGTATGTTGAGCGGTGGCCGAACATCAGCGTTAGCCCAGGTGTTCAGCTGCCGGAGGCCGGGGTCTTGGCCAGGGCGCTTCATTTACCGACAGTTAAGCACAGGTCGAGGGAGGAGGCCGCACAGCCAGGAAGCGTGGGTTCAGACCCCAGCCACCCAGCGAGAGCTTTGTGAACTTGAGCAAGCTGCCTAACTTCTCTAACCTTCAGCTTCCTCCTCTCTTAAAATGAAGTCAGTGGCTTTTATTTAACGGGATATTGAAAGAGTCCAGTGAGATTTTTTTCAAAGTAAAATGACTATCAGATAAGTGAGGAGTTAATAAATATTGGACATTATTATTATTGAACGCCATTAATAACATAATATGATTTGTTTTTTAATTGCCCTGCTTTATTACACAAAGGATTTGAAACGCCTGTCCATCTTAGCGAATATGATCCCGTCGGCAAATCCAAAAATAGGACTCGTGTTCCCTTAAAAAAAAAAAAAAAAGTGTGTGTTTTTATTTTAGCCATGATTAATTGTACTATGCAACCACAGCAGGAGAAGAGGAATAGGAATGGCAATGACTGATCCAACTGGGGGGGCCATTTAATTTCCAAAATGTCTCGAAATAGTAGATTTTATAGTAAAGACCAGTAACTCATTTTCATTTTAACATTTAGACTCGATGGCAAGAAACAATCGATCAGATAGACAGCAAGTTGGAAGGGATTGTGGGCGACATCCTGATTTCAGCAGCGTGCATTGTCTACAGCGGAGTATTAACAGCAGAATTCCGCGAGCTGATTGTGAATGAGTGGGAGAATCTTTGCACTAAAAACAACATTTCTTTGTCTTCTCACTTTTCTTTAATTGAAGTCATGGCACAAACACAGCAGGTACTACCATATCTATTATCCAGTTGAGTGGCTTTATTGTTGATTTGAATTTTTGCATGTGCATTTATTTGGCTTGGGTCTTTCCCCCAAATCATCTTGATAAATGAAAGTACTGAAGTCTGTTCTAGGCCTTAAATTTTTTTTTTAAGTTATAGTTTTAATTCCTCAATTAGTTACATCTACTATTTCCCAATCCTTTGGGCAAAAGTCACAAAATACATTTTTTCTCATGGCAACACTGTCTAATAAATATAGCCAATTTCTTTCCCTGAAAATCCTTTCATTAATAAATTGGTGAACTTATTAAATCACAGGTAGTATTCTTAGAAACAGCCAGGATATAGACCTCACATTTATTAATTTATCAATAGATATTTATTGTCTACGTAAGTTCCAACAATGGTATCCCAGAGAGTAATTTTAAATTGGTTCCCCTGCTGACAACTCAACTTAAACTGACCATCCAACCTACAAATTCTCAGAAGCAATTTGTTTTTATAACACTAAGAACAAATTTAAACCCAAATAAATCAATAATTACATTAAATGTAAATGGTCCAATTAAAAGGCTAAGCTTATAAGACTATATAAAAATGTAAACCAAAATACAAAGCGGAAATCATATGTTACTTAGAGAAGACACATCTAAAACACAAAGATTGATTATGGTAAATTTCCTCCCCATTTTCTATAGATTATGTTTTTAAAAAGAGAGCATAAACTTGAATGCAAAAAGGGATTGCTAGAATTGTGTAACCATGTGTTACAACACAGTAAGCATTGGCTTAAGTCTTCGAGAATGCGTTAACAATTCTAAATTTGTTTGTACCTAATAACATGACCTCAGATTCATATAAAACGAACGTTAAAAGAACTTCATATAAAAATGGACAAACCTGCCATCGTAGCGAGCGATTTTAAGACTCTTCTTTCTGTAACCCGTAGGAAAAGGTCACAAAAGTCGGTAGGAATAGAGAAGATTTGCCCAACATGATTAACAAATGAGTAATGGGCACAATAGGACTCTGCAGCCCACACCTGCAGGTGACACATTCTATGCAAGCACACAGAGAGCTTTGCCAAAGTTGGCCTTGTAATGGACCACAAATAAAGTTCAGCAAACGTCAGAGGATTTCAATCTTATGGTGTCTGATCAAAGCGCAATTAGCTAGAAATCAGTAATTTAAAGTTTCTTTGAAAAACCCGATATTTCTGAAAATTAGGAAATATACTCCTAAACTAATCACAAGTCAAAGAAGAAACCAGGATTGGAAAAAAAAAAAAATGAGCATCAGTGAAAGTTTTTCCTTTGAGATTGGAAACGCGACAAAGGGTTGGCTCTAAGCACCTACTCAGCTCGAGACCAGAGATCCTAGACTGTGCAATAAGGCAAGAAAAAGAAATTAAAGCTATTAGAGGAGTTGGGAAGGAAAAAAACAAAAAAAATAGGAAATTTTTTTTTTAAAATATATTTTATTGATTTTTTTACAGAGAGGAAGGGAGAGAGATAGATAGTTAGAACCATCGATGAGAGAGAGACATCGATCAGCTGCCTCCTGTACATCTCCCACTGGGGATGTGCCCGCAACCTAGGCACATGCCCTTGCCCGGAATCGAACCTGGGACCCTTCAGTCCGCAGGCCGACGCTCTATCCACTGAGCCAAACCGGTTTTGGCAAAAGTAGAAAATTTTGAAGGTGTTATGTACCTAGGAAACTGACGAGAATAGGTAGATATACCGTGAGCATTCCCGAACGTTTAGCCAAGTTTCTGGAATTAAAGTCAGTATGCAAAAACCAATGGCGTTTCTCTACACCAGCAACAAATAGCCATGTTTTTAGGTGCCATTTCTATAGCATCGATATGCATTATCCAAAAAAAAAAAAAAAATTTGTATAAAACTATAAAATACGGAGATAAATTTTAAGAAACCTGAACAAATGAAGAGTTATACCATGTTCATGAACTGGAACACTCAATATTGGGAAGTTGAAGTTCCATAGATCAGTTTTTCCAAATTGATATATCGATCCCAAGTACAGTGGTCCCCCCTGTCAGCAGGGGATGCCTGGAACTGCAGATGGTACCGGGCCCTGTATATACTGGTGTGTTTTTCTTTTCTTTTCTTTTTGTACTTTGTTTTTATTGTTGACACTGTATTGTATTACAGATGTCCCCATCCCCCCACCTTTGCCCACCTCTATCCAGCCCCCCGCCCCAAATTCCCTCTGGCCATCAGCACACTGTTGTCCGTGCCCATGGGCTATGCATATATGTTCTTTGGCTAATCCTTTCACCTTCTTTCACCCAGTCGCCCCTCCCCTCTGACAGCTGTCGGCCTGTCCCATGTTTTTTTCTATATATGCACACCTTTTCACTGAAAGGAAGCCCATCACGGCTTCTCTCTGGCACATCTGAATTGCCAGCATCACTACTCTTTTTTTTTTTTTAATATATTTTTATTGATTTCAGAGAGGAAGGGAGAGGGAGAGGGAGAGATAGAAACATCCACGATGAGAGAGAATCATGGATCGGCTGCCTCCTGCACACCCCCTACTGGGGATTGGACCCGTAACCCGGGCATGTGCCCTTGACCGGAATCCAACCCAGGACTCTTTAGTCCGCAGGCCGACGCTCTATCCATTGAGCCAAACCGGATAGGGCCGGCATCACTTAGGGGCCGTTATGAGGTCAAATAAGGGCGACTTGAACACCAGCCCAGCAGGACCACGCCGGTGGATCCGGGCTGCAAGCGACCAACGGGCGGGTACGTCCTGTAGGTATTAACCACGTTGAAGAAGTTCACAAAACAATGAACGCATCCGTGGTCTCATTCCAGATCCGCCAGTGGCATCAGCAGGGGCTGCCTCTTGGTCAGTATTCGACGGAGAACGCCATCCTGATCCAGAACGGCCTGCCCTGGCCTCTGCTGATTGACCCCCACGAGCAAGCATATCACTGGATCCGCCAGATGGAAGGGCCGCGGCTGCAGGAGCGCTCCATCCGGGACAGCGATTACATCAGGACGATTGAAAAAGCTATGCAGGCAGGAGGGAGTGTCCTCCTGCAGGTATGTGTGCCCCCAGCGGCCGGCGTCCCTCGTCCCAGGCCGCGGACACACACATAGTATGCACTGAGCAAAAAGCCTGAGTGAGGCCTTAAAGGAAGTAGCAGGTCAACTCCTTTGGGAGGAAAGACATGCATCTATTTGGTGAGAATGTCCAGCTCTCTCAGGTCTGTCTTTTCCTGGTGTCCAGATATTAATACATTGTATGCGGGAAACGTATATATACGTTTTAATGTTGACTATAGTGGTAGAGCTCGGGACACGTATTAATACGTTTTTTATAGACTAGCGGTAGAATGCGGGTAACGTATAAATACGTAAACTAAAGTTATCGTAATGTTACTGAACGCTGCCATTTGCGCAAAAAATTAGCAAAAATGGCCTGCGCCACCTGTTAGCGCGCAATAAAAACTACCCGCAAACAATGTGTTAATAAGATTCGTATATATGGGAGTGGGGTGGGAGGGCAATGGGGGGATATGGACACACATGCAATACCTTATTCCAGCGGTTCTCAACCTTCCTAATGCCGCGACCCTTGAATACAGTTCCTCATGTTGTGGTGACCCCCCGTTTCATTGTTACAAATCGAATATCATTAAAGCATAGTGATTAATCACAAAAACAGTATGTCATTATAGATGTGTTTTCCGATGGTCTTAGGTGACCCCTGTGAAAGGGTCGTTCGACCCCCACAGGTTGAGAACCGCTGCTTAGTCAATTAAAAAAAAATGAGAAAAGAAAAGATTCGCATTTCTTAAAGCTGTGTCTTTTCCACCGATTCATTCTGTGTAAGATGAACTTGTTTAACTCCCATCTATGGGGTTTTTCAGGATCTCCCTGAAACCTTGCCTGCAAATCTGAAGGGGATTTTGAAGAAGGACATCTACCAGAGAAGAGGCCAGTCTTTCATCCGGGTCAATGATTCTGAGATTGAATATAATTCCAACTTTAGGTAAGGTCCTAGTCCACTGAGCCAAACGTTTCTGTTTTCTCAGACCGTCGCGTCGAAGGTCCTGTTTCAGCCCTGATAAGCGTCTCCTGGGGGGGAGAAGCGAGATTGCATTTTGAATGTTCTTCTTTTGTTCGTGTTTTCAGTTTCTGTGGCTTGGCCCTCAGTATACAGAACAGAGAATGAATTGTTGTTTATTCACTCATTGCACACTGATATTTTTCCACCTGTGCCTGGCGAAGCGTGTGGTCTCCACGAGGTTTTCAGAAACTGCGCAGGAAGGACAGCAAGCGGGAGGAGGCCTGGCCCTACCTGACCCACGGCAGCTTGATTTGGTCCGTTAGCCCCGTGGCCAGCAAACTGCGGCTCGCGAGCCCCATGCGGCTCTTTGGCCCCTTGAGTGTGGCTCTTCCACAAAATACCACGTGCAGGCGCACACATACAGTGCAATTGAAACTTTGTGGCCCATGCATGGAAGTCGGTATTTTGTGGAAGAGCCACACTCAAGGGGCCGAAGAGCAGCATGTGGCTCGCAAGCTGCAGTTTGCCGACCACTGCGTTAGCCTAACCAACAGGCAAAGCTTCCGCTCCCATTGAAAAAGACCGGTGTTTGATATCTAGAGCAAGAAGACAGAGATCTTTGCTGGGCGGATAAAAACATTGCATCCTGTTCCAGGCAGTAGTGACTCCCACCCACTAACTTCCGAGCACAGCTGTAGAGTCTCATTTAATTACCACAAAAACACAGTTCCCATGGGAAGCAGACAGTTGAGTTGTAGGTCGTATGCACTCTCTCCATACTCAGAAAATTGCTGGGTGAGGGCGTAGCCGGCAAGGAGAGGTTGCTGGGTGAGGGAGTAGCCGGCAAGGAGAGGTTGCTGGGTGAGGGAGTAGCCGGCAAGGAGAGGTTGCTGGGTGAGGGAGTAGCCGGCCAGGAGAGTTGCTGGGTGAGGGAGTAGCCGGCAAGGAGAGGTTGCTGGGTGAGGGGGTAGCCGGCCAGGAGAGGTTGCTGGGTGAGGGAGTAGCCGGCAAGGAGAGGTTGCTGGGTGAGGGGGTAGCCAGCCAGGAGAGTTGCTGGGTGAGGGGGTAGCCGGCCAGGAGAGTTGCTGGGTGAGGGGGTAGCCGGCCAGGAGAGTTGCTGGGTGAGGGGGTAGCCGGCCAGGAGAGTTGCTGGGTGAGGGGGTAGCCGGCCAGGAGAGGTTGCTGGGTGAGGGGGTAGCCGGCCGGGAGAGGTTGTTGGGTGAGGGGGTAGGTGGCCAGGAGAGGTTGCTGGGTGAGGGAGTAGCCGGCAAGGAGAGGTTGCTGGATGAGAGAGTAGCCGGCCAGGAGAGGTTGCTGGGTGAGGGAGTAGCCGGCCAGGAGGGGTTGCTGGGTGAGGGAGTAGCCGGCAAGGAGAGGTTGTTGGGTGAGGGGGTAGCCGGCCAGGAGAGTTGCTGGGTGAGGGAGTAGCCGGCATAGAGAATTCGAGGACGATTGTAATGAGCCCTTTCCCGGAGCTTTTACCTTCTTTCCCGGCCTTGGGCAGACTGGCTCCGTCTGCTGCTGGCCCCTGGCCCCCTCTCACCCTTGAGCAGGGCTGCCAAGTCCTCACGCCTTAGGGTTCTGTCTCCAGCCTCCTCCCACATCCACCAAAGCACGTTCCTCAAGCGATGTAGTAGGTGTCCCTCAACAAAAACGGATCCCTCTACTTTCTTAAAGCTCTGAGTTTAACGAACTTCAACAAGATTTTTCCCAACGAGGACCTGCAACCCCTCCGCTTGGTGGGCCTCTCCAGAACGTGGCTTCCTGCAGAACACACTCAGGAAAGCTCCGTGTCACCCATCCTCTCCCCCTCGCTGAACACCATGCCATGGATTAGGCAAAGCCCTGGAGATGCTAACGTGGCAGCGTTTTCCTGAATCGACAGCCTGGTCTGGTCTCAGAACTGGGTGTCTGGGATGCGGTAGAGGCCTCCAGATTGGCGGGCAGACGGGCAGCAGAGCCCATCCTGTCACTTTCTGGCCACGCGTCCAGGGCCACTTCCTTAACCTGAGTCGCCGCTCACCCCCGATCGAGAGGAAAGAGGATTGTCTCCGCTCCGTCGGGTTGCCATGAAGTCTGACCCCTCCTGACTACGCCACCGTCTCCCAGCTTGTCACCAGCCGCCTCCCTCTGCACACACTGCTGTCCAGAGAGCAGACAGACTTGTCCTGTTAAGAACAAATCCTGTCACCACTCCTCTACTTCAGACCCCTCCGCCGGCTTCTTACTCCGGGGAAAAACCAGTCTTATCGTGACCCACGGGCAGGTCAAAGCGCCTACTGTGTGGCATTCGTCTTTACTGTGTCCTGAATTGCCGGCCAAATGTAGTACGAACATCATGCGTGGTTGCGTGTTTAAAGTCCTGCGTAGCACATGTCTCCACAGAGTACAAACTCGCAGAGAGCCACCTCGTGTACAAGGTAGAAGAGCGCTGAAAGTGAGCCTTGTTTACTTCCAGGAGAAATACCTTTTTCATTATTTAAAAAAAAAAAGTGGTTTCATGTTCCCCTTCGGCTAACCTTCGCTGAAACCTTTCTCGTGTTCCAGGTTATACTTATCGACAGAAATAGACAACCCGCACTTCCCTCCTGCCGTCTATAACTCCGTCAGTGTGGTCAACTTCACCGTGACCTTCCAGGGTCTGCAAGATCAGTTCCTGTCCACCATCGTCACACACGAAGTCCCTCACCTGGAAAACCAGCGCTTCCAGCTGCTGGAGAGCATTTCCCTGGACGCGATGACTCTTGAAGAACTGGAGGAAAAAACGCTGAATTTGCTGGAGAACACAGAAGGCAAGTTACGGCGTTGTTGAGTGGCGCCCTGGCCGGTGCGGCTCAGTGGGTAGAGTGTCGGCCCTCGGACTGAAGGGTCCCGGCTTCGATTCCGGTCAAGGGCCAGGTCGTCCGTTGCAGGCTCAATCCTTGGCCCCGGTTGGGGCGCGTGCGGGTGGCACCCAATCGATGTGTCTCTCACATCAATGTTTCTCTCTCTGTATCTCTCCCCTCCCTTCCACTCACTCTGAAAATCAATGGTAGCCTTTGGTGAGGATTCACAAAAATGTGCATGTAATTCAGGAACAGCCAAATGCAAGACATTCATAGGGCAGAGTATAGGGAAAGGGCACGCAGCCTCCTTGCTCTCTCCGGGGACCACTCTTCCCAAACCCGCGTGTCCACCAGCCCGGAGCTCTGCCACTCCGTTTGGGGTGTGTGGAGGCCTGATGCATTGACTCACTGGCCATGGCTGATCAGCCCACCTTCGGCCCCTCTCCCCTTCCCAGAAAGCAGGGCACCCTCTTCATGAGATGAGCAATCAGTCTCATCGGTCATGATCACTGTATTTGTTTTGAAAATAGAGAACAGCCGAAACCAGTTTGGCTCAGTGGACAGAGCGTCGGCCTGTGGACTGAGAGGTCCCAGGTTCGATTCCGGTCAAGGGCATGTACCTGGGTTGCGGGCACATCCCCAGTAGGGAGTGTGCAGGAGGCAGCTGATCGATGTTTCCCTCTCATCGATGTTTCTAACTCTCTATCTCTCTCCCTTCCTCTCTGTGAAAAATCAATAAAATATATTTTTTTTAAAAAAGAAAAGAAAATAGAGAACAATAGGAAATATTCGAGTGCGTCCCAGGAAATGAGGGTAACCGTGTTCATTTCTGGAAGTTTTATTTTCGTCTTCTCTGTGTATAGCGGGTCACCGTGGAAATGCGTTCGTCACGATGGAATGACCACTTACGTGCCTGCAATAAAAATAGAATCCGTTAACACGAATGTAATTTAAAGAAGAGATGAGGGAGTGGGAAGAGGGGCATGTGTGCTATTATTCAAACTTACTAGAATCATGACTCATCTTCCCTGAAGAGCGCACCTCCAGAATAAAACCCACAAAAAGCCGATAGCGAAAACTCTTACATCGCGAGGACAGAATGAGGACTCTGCCACTGGATATGGGAGCGGCTTTTCTTTACGTTCATTTCTTGTTTGCTTTTAGGATATGTCCTAGATAACGAGGAAATTGTAGACACCTTGAGAAAATCCAAGATCACTTCCAATGAAATCTCCAAGCGCATCAGCGAGACAGAAAAAGCAGAACGCGAGATCCAGGCAACGCGTAAAAACTACCTCCCCATCGCCACCCGGGGCGCCCTGCTCTACTTCGTCGTGGCCAGTCTCACCCAGATCAGTCACATGTACCAGTTCTCCCTGGACTGGTTCCGCCAGGTTTTCCTCTCCTCGGTCGTTTCCAAAGGCAAAGAGCAGGAAGAACACGGGTCGAAAAGGGAGAAAATCCCTCCCAAGAAAGTTCACGAACTTGTAAGTCTCCCCAAAGAACCCAAGTTGAAACCGGAGAAGCCTCCCTTGGAGAGGCACCTCAAACACTCCATCGAGGTGCTGACCATGAATATATTTAAGGTGAGGACAGCCTTCAAGGCGAATTCCGCACGCGTGTCTGCCCTCCCTGCGGTCGCCTAACGGTTTCCTTGTCCCCGTAGGTGGTCTCTGCCGCGCTGCTCAACCAGCACAAGCTCTGCTTCGCCTTCCTGCTTTGCGCCGCCATCATGAAGAACAACCCCAGCGAGAGTCCACCCACAGACGGCCTCGGGTCCCTCCCCGAGGAGGAGTGGAACCTCTTCCTGTACTCGAGCATCTTGATAAACACCGACAGCGTGATGCCGCACCCCCGTCTGGATCGTAAGTGGAAGCCGCGTCTCCGGGTTTGGTGACAAGCTATTTCCATGAAAAGACACGGGAGACTCCTCAGGCGCTTCCAGCCAGCGCTTCTGTGCGCGTTACGCGAAAAGCAGCCTGAGGTCCAGGGCCGTGTCCGTCTCATCGCTGCACCCCCTGCGCTGTTGGGCATGTCACTGGTGCTCAGTAACTTTGGGGTGAGTGGATGACCTTGGCTACGGTTAAGATAACCCTAATCTCCACGATGAGGAGGCTGAGCGGTCCCATGATCTGTCTGTCACCTGTGAGTTGGAGGATTCCAGGACAGCTGGGGGTGTGATTCAGGCCACAGGCCTGAGACCCAGAGGAGCTGCTGGGTAAGTCCTGGGCGGAGTCCAGTGCACAGGCAACCAAAGAAAAAATAGGCCAACGGGACCACATCAAACATAGAAACCTCACAGTCAACAGAGCGGAAAGACAAGCTATGGAATGAGAGAAATGTTTCAAATCATAGATCTAATAAGGAATTCATATATATATGCCTAAGCGACTGTGATGACCGGTCGACATAGGAGCTGCCCCCTGGTGGTCAGTGCGCTCCTACAGTTCCCCCTCCCCACCCCCCTGCCGGGCTGGCTGGCCCCAATCGGCCTCCCACTGTGGGAGCACGCTGACCACCAAGGGGCAGCTCCTGCGTTGAGCGTGTACCCCCTGGTGGTCAGGGCGCGTCATAGCGACCGGTCGTTCGGTCGTTCGGCCGTTCAGCTTCTCTTATACGGGATTGTCATATGAAATAGCTCTCTCCCAACAAGGTACTTACCGGGCATCAACTTTGCGACGCGCCCCTCAGAGGTGTGGGGTGCGTCTCCTGCAGCGCAACCTTCTCTCCTTCCCCTCCAGGCCTGTATGAAATGGACAGAGGCGGGCACCTGCGCTGGGTCTCGCACGCCAGGTGGAGGCAGTGCCGGTACCTCAGCCGTCAGCTGGAAGCCTTCTCTGCCCTGTGCCGGTCCCTGCTGTTCAGCTGGTCCCAGTGGAGCGCTTTCCAAGCCAGCACGGCCCTGTACGCTCTGCTGGGCACACCGTTCTCTGCAGAAAGGGCTTCCCCGGAGGAAAGCGAGAAATCGCCCGAGGAGAGTAAGAAGGCATTTTGCGTTGTGTCTAGCTCGACCGCACCCACGTGTATGTAGAGTATCCCCTGTGAATGGAGCCCGGTAGCTTGTATGATGAAAAATGCAAGAAGGGAACATTACTACGTTGTAAGCATGTCTCTTTTTTAAAAATATATATATTTTTATTGATTTCAGAGAGGAAGGGAGAGGGAGAGAGAAACATCAGTGATGAGAGAGAATCATGGATCAGCTGCCTCCCGCACGCCCCCTACTGGGGATCAAGCCCACAACCTGGGCCCGTGCCCTTGACTGGAACCGAACCCGGGACCTTTCAGTCCGCAGGCCGACGCTCTGTCCACTGAGCCAAACCGGCGAGGGCTAACAGATGTGTTTTAGGTATTGTTTTTATATAAGAGATGTGTTTTAAAAAATTGCATAGGAAATAGAACTTAATTTAAATGACTTGCTACTTTTAGCATATCTTTTCCGTTTTTTTGTGTGGTTTTTTTTTTTCAGTTTGAGCGCTTCCTCCTCACTTTTCCCTGCCCCTTCCACCCATGTCACCCCTATTCAGGGTTCACCACCCCAAGTCAAGTCTCCTTCCACCACCATTTATCCCCCTAGCCCAGTGGTGGCGAACCTTTTGAGCTCGGCGTGTTGGCATTTTGAAAAACCCTGACTTAACTCTGGTGCCGTGTCACATAGAGAAATGTTTTGATCTTTGCAACCATAGTAAAACAAAGACTTATATTTTTGATATTTATTTTATATATTTAAATGCCATTGAACAAAGAAAAATCAGCCAAAAAAATGAGTTCACGTGTCATAGGTTCACCATCACTGCCCTATGCCCTCCTCCACCTCCCCGTTCTCCACCCGCCTCCCCTCCCCCCCCCCCCCGCCCCGCCGCAGTCACTGCACCGTTGTCCGTGTCCAAGGCTTTTTTCTCTTCTTTTGCCCAATTCCTCTACCCCCTCCACCCAACCCCACCATCAGCCTGCTCTCTACCAATGAGTCTGTCTCCGCCCGGCTTGTTAGCTCAGTGTGTCCATTTGTGGCACCTCCCAGTGAGCCAGAGTATTCCATGGTTAACCCTCGCTCCTTTTCTCTCACTTGTATCCAGCTGAACTTCTGAATGAAGACGAAGAAGTACATGGTCCTGTAAATTTCCCCTGGGAGAAACTCACTCCGTTTCAAAGACTTATTTTGGTAAGACGTGCCGAGAGCGGATAATCGGTATTCTCCGTGTTTCGAGCACTCGAACGGTAACTAAACCCCTTCCGATTGAAAGTTGAGTCGGCCGCGCGGCCGGTGTGGCTCAGGGGTCCTTGGGGTTAAAGACGAGAACCGTGGGGGACGTTTATGTAAGCGCTTGGTTGGTCCAGGAGACGGAGCAGGAGCCAGCAGCCTGCGGGTGACGAAGGGCCGTGACCCACCGCACGGAGACCACAGGTCCTCCCGGCGATGGTAGCCAGGGCCCCACCCCTCGCCCTGTGCTTCGCTTGATCTCCCGTTTTCTCTTCTAGATAAAAATTCTCAGACCAGAGCGTTTGAAGAACTCAGTGAGAAGGTTTCTGACCGAAAAAATAGGAAGCGAGTATATTCACAGAACCGGAATTAACCTGAAAGAATCCTATCAGGTTTCCAACGCCAGGACTCCAGTGATGCTCATTCACGCGCAAGGTAAGCTGCTGCCAAGCCGGTAGGATGATGCCACCGTCTGTCAAAAGATGTGGGGAGGTAGGGCTGTGTCCGCTTTAAAAGATTGTCGCGTTCTTACTTAAACATTTGGAGAAGGGACAGATTACAATTTTAAAGTACATTGAGAGCCCTGACCGGTTTGGCTCAGTGGATAGAGCATCGGCCTGCGGACTGAAGGGTCCCAGGTTCGATTCCGGTCAAGGGCACGTACATTGGTTGCGGGCACATCCCCAGTGGGGGGTGTACAGGAGGCAGCTGATCGATGTTTCTCTCTCATCGATGTTTCTAACTCTCTCTCTCTCCCTTCCTCTCTGTAAAAAATCAATAAAATATATTTTTTAAAAAAAAGAGAGAGAGAGGCGGAAAATACAGTATTTTAGCTGGGTGCACGGCCATCCCAAGTACCACTGGGCTTCAGCTACAGAGGAGGAACAGGGATGTTGGCGTAGATGACAGCAGCGGCTGCCTTGGTCGGGAGTATCACCCCCATGAGCCAGAAAGCCCAGCTTCCCACCCCACCGCCATCTTCTCCCACCACCACTCACAAATGCGAGGCTGTACTCCAGGGGGAGTCCTCCGAGCTTACCACGTACCTCTCTGCACTGTTACCCAGGGGTGGACGTCATCAATACGCTCCTGAAATTCGCCCAGGAGCTGAAAGGAACCACCCAGCATGTGACCATGATTTCTCTGGGCCAAGGCCAGGCAGCGAAAGCGGAAGACCTCATCGCGGACGCCCTCGCCAAGGCCGGGCAGTGGGTCTTCCTGCAGAACTGCCACCTCGCCGCGTCCTTCATGCCGCGGCTCTGCACCATCGTGGACTCGTAAGTCACCCGGGTGCTTTTGTGTGTGTGTGTGTGTGTGTGTGTGTGTGTGTTTGTTGTTGGGTTTTGGGGTTTGGTTTTTTGTTTTTTTGTGGGGTTTTTTTTTTTTTTGCTTTTGTTGCTTTAGTTTGTTTTGTAAATTAAAAAGTAATCATTTTAGACTTCTCAGAAAAGTTGCCGTCTGTTTTGTTCTTAATTTGTCATTTTCCCCCAGGTTTCTGCCATGAGCACATGTCCCTTTTGTACTCAGGGGACCAAAAACTGGTTTTTTAAAATGGGATTTCGTGGGTCTTGTGCAAATTCTTGTGCAGCGGGAAAGTTCTGAGGGCGGCCAACCAGATCTCTGATTATGAAAATGATTCCTGAGTTCCCTTAAAACGTCGAAATAACTATGATTCTTGGGACACGTTGGTTTGGTATACGGTTCTCGCATCAATACACACATTTTTTTTTTTTTATTTTGCAGACTCAATAATCCAAATGTAACGGTAGACCCCGAGTTCCGGCTGTGGTTAAGCTCAGAATCGGACAGCTCTTTGCCAGTTCCCCTTCTTCAGAAGAGTTTAAAGGTAAGGACAAAATGGGACCTTGTCATGTTGACGGAGGGACAGTGTTTGGTGTGGATCCTCTTGCTTTCCCGACTGGGAGTGAAGAGAGCGCTACATCAGGATGCTAAACCTCTGCCCTGTGCCCAGCCCCGTGCCGAGGACCAGGGAAGACGCTAACGGGGTGACGAGACCCCTCCTTTCACGTGGTTCCCAACACGGGGCACCCGCCCCACAGGGGGGCGATTTGATGCTTACGGGGGCCAATTCGAGAAGGAGTTGTTAACAGTGAACTTTTGGCATTTCTTCTGGTTCTGGGGGCCTCACCTACAGCATATAAATACATATTGTGACATATTGATGCATTTCAGTTCTCCATTACGTTTTGAAACTTTATTTGCTATTTTTTTCCTATCACCTCAGATTATTATTATTTTTTTTTTTTAACAATTTCTTAGTGAGTTCCTCCTCCGGACTTCAGCTGTCCTTTGGTTCTTATATTTCTCTCTCTCATGGATGCCATGTCCTTTGGAAGCTTATTTTCGACCAAGTTCACGGCCTTTGCGGCTTCCTCCACGGGAACAGGAGTCCGCTTTTTGGAGAATAAGAATTAGATGTCACAGGGCGGGCGTCAGGATGTTGGAGACGCTGAGGTGGGGCGTGGCCAGCACAAGGCGGGGAGCTGCTGGTGTGGGTGTTCCTTCGCTCAGATGCCGCTCCCCCTTGCTCTAAACCAGAACGGAGGGCGTGCGGCCGTTTCCTGCCCCCTGCTGCCCTGGCTTGCTCCTCCCTCTGATCCCCCTCCCGCTCAGGTCATCGTTAATTCTCTAGAAAGGGCCTGGCAGGAAGCAGCTGTGCATTATTGAGTGAAAAGGCCCACGCGTGGATCGTCTGTGACTTCCGCTCATCTCCATGGTTGCGTTTGAATACGTGCTAAGACTTGGTCGGTTGTGTCCAACGAGTGTCCAGTTGGCCACACATTGGGATTCCTAGGAGCCAAGGAAGCATGTTTAATGTTTTTCATTCATACGTAGAACTTGATGGGGTTTCTCACGTCCCATCGTCCATGCAGATAGAGGTGGTAGTTTTCCTAATAAGGAAGAACACGGACACCCCATAAAAACGAGCAAAGGACACAGAAGGCCAATAAATACGTGAAAAAATTAAAAATTCAGCCCCTCGATGTCAGAGACATTCAGACCAGAACAAGGAGATGCCTTTGGTAGCCCATCGAACTGGCAGAGATGAAAGATTGTTCTGATCTAATTTGTAATACCAAGCATGCTGTGAAATAACCATGCTCACAGACTGCTCATAAGGTAATATCAGAAAGACATTAATCCAGGACAAAAGGTAATCTCGCAATATATAGTGTCTTAAAGTTCCATACAGTTTAATCAGGTGACCTACTTCTAAGAAAAGACCAAATTATGGTGTCTATATAGAGGGACAGAGGCATAGAAACATCCATGATGAGAGAGAATCATTGATCGGCTGCCTCCTGCACGCCCCCTAATGGGGATCAAGCCCGAAATCCCAGCACATGTCCTGACCGGGAATCGAACCGTGACCTCCTGGTTCATAGGTCGGCGCTCAGTCACCGAGCCACACCGGCCGGACCCACAAGAGTTTTGATTTGCCAGTGAAGCTTGAACGTGAGGAGCTTGACTAGTTCTCTCCCCGGGGGTAGAGCAGCCCCCCCTCCCCCCCCGGCCTGGTGCCCACGTGCCCTCACGTGCTGTTCTCACTCGCATCTGCCCCAAGATCGCCGTGGAGATGCCCATGGGGCTGAAGAGTAATTTACTGAAGACGCTTGGACACGACGGCAGTGGAGAGGTGACGGAAGAAATATTTGAAAAACCCAACTGCGGCCCCTGGTGGAAAAGGCTCTTGTTCAGCCTGTGCTTCTTCAACGCTCTGATCAACGAGAGAAGGAAATACGGAATGCTGGGCTGGAACGTCGACTATGAATTCAATCCCTCAGACTTCGAGGTAAGCGCGGCGGCAGCGTCTTCTGAATAAACGGCAAGTAGGTAACGGTGCCGTACAGGCCACGCACCCTTTTCCCGGCGGGATGCAAGTGCTGACAGTGGTTCTCAACCTTCTGGCCCTTGAAATACAGCTCCTCACGCTGTGACCTAACCATGACATTATTTTCGTGGCTACTTCATACCTGTCATGTTGCTACTGTGATGAATCGTCATGTAAATATCTGATACGCAGGATGGTCTTAGGCGACCCCTGTGAAAGGGCGTTCGACCGCCAAAGGGGTCGCGACCCACAGGTTGAGAACCGCTGGCGTAGAAGCAAGGGCTTGGAGGCCAGCGGTTCTGGAATCAGATGACAGCTCTGCCCCTTGGCTGTGCGCTGTGCGGGCATTTAACCTGTGGGGCAGCTAATTAACCTGGCGGCCCTGCGCACCCTTGGCCAGGACAGGCGGGGGGGGGGCGGGCGGGGGCTAGTGGGGGGCATTAGAGGAGGACCGGCTAATACAGGTAAGCGCTGGGAACGGTGCCTGCCTCGCACGCATGGCCAGAGGGATGTTTTTCATGCGGGAGAGATGACACTGACCCATGGTGGTGGGGCATCAACTCCGCCTATGGCCTCCCTGCTGTCCTCCATACAGAGCCTCCCCTTTGCACAACAGCATGGGGGGGGTGGGGGCGGGGTATCTCTGTCGCTACAGCAACCAGGGTAGCACCCGCATGAGCTGCCCAGCTCAGGCCGCGGCCTCGACAGCCACTCACCTCTGCGTATGAGCAGGTCCCAGAGACCTTCCCCAGGAAACCCCGATGCCCCCTCGGGGTGCCTGTCCCTGGGGGGGGGGGGCACTCAGACGGGCGGCTCCCGGCCATCTCCTCTAGGGCCCCAGGAGGCTCTTCCGTTCCCACGAGAGGCTCCGGGCTCAGCTGCCCGGCAGGGTTCTGTGCGCGTGTGCCCCCAGTGAGCGGCACCTGGGCGTCAGGGAAGGATGTGAGAGGACCAACCCGAACGACCAGGGACTCGGGAAGGAAAAGGTGCCCCTCACCACCAGCGCCTGCTCAATCCAGGCCACACTCTGGCGGGGGGGAGGGTGGGGGTGAGGGGGGGTTTGGTTTTTCTGGTTTGGGGCCTGGGGCAGCAGGAATCTAATCCGCTGTGTCCTCAAGCACAAGGGAAGGCGTGTCCTTGGAGAAGGAAAGTGCAGGTGATTTAACTGAGTTTTCAGCACCCAGCCAGGGCAGCCCCGGGAGGGCCGGGTGGCGGGGCCCCGGGACACCGGGGGACGCGCTGTGAGACTGCGACACAGGGGCAGGCAGATCGGGGCCCCCCCAGGCGGGGGCAGCCTTGCCTGTGGACGCCACTCGGAAATGAATTAAGTAGTTCGGTGTGAGTTTAACAACAAAACGAGAAGTCGTGGGCAAACACGGGCAGCCTGATACGCCTGTTCCTCTCGCCGTCCCCGGGTATTTCTACAGAGGAACGGCGGGCAGCAGCCTGAGAGCTGTTGCTTTCGTGTTGAAAGGGCAGAGCGCGCCGAAAACACACCCTGAAATAACAAAAGCGCGTGTGTTCCCGACAGGTGGCCGTGAAGATGCTGGAGAACACCCTGACCGCCCAGCCGGCTGTGCCGTGGCAGAAGCTGCGCTACCTGCTCGGGGAGGTGGTGTACGGGGGCCAGGTGACCGACCCCTGGGACCAGCGCTGCCTCAACACCCTGCTCTACAGGTTCTGTAACCCTGACGTGCTGACATGCGACTTCAGCTTCTTCAGTGAGGAGGTGAGAAAGAAAGTTATTGTCTTACTAGAGGCCTGGTGCACGGAATTCGTGCACTCGGGGTGGGGGTCCCTCAGCCTGGCCTACGCCCTCTTGCAGTCCGGGAGCCGTCAGCCACCGCCGCTGCGCTCGCCAGCTGTGAGCCCAGCTTCTGGCTGAGCAGTGCTCCCCCCTGTGGGAGTGCACTGACCACCAGGAGGCAGCTCCTGCATTGAGCGTCTGCCCCCTGGTGGTCAGTGTGCGTCATAGCGACCAGTCATTCTGTGGTAGGGTCGATTTGCATATTAGCCTTTTATTATATAGGATATGACTTGATTGTGTGTTTTTAAGAATGAAATCTTGCCATTTTTTTATTTTTTTTATGAGAGAGTAGAAGGGAGGGGGAGAGACAGAGAGAGAGAAACATCGATGTGAGAGAGACACATCAATTGGTTGCCTCCCACACATGCCCCGACCAGGCCAGGGATCCAGCCTGCAACTGAGGTCGGTGCCCTTGACCTGAATCGAACCCAGAACCCTTCAGTCCAACGGCCAGTGCTCTCATCTGCTAAGCAGAGTGGCTAGGGCTGACTTGATTGTCTTTAACTAAGTTATTGCCAAAGTATTTACAATCCACACTTAAATTAACGTCAGTGTCCACTTTCAGTGGCTGTTCTGAACTCCAGTGGCCGTGACCCTGATAATTACCTGTTGGTCGGCGGCCGCTGCTCTCACCGCGCCCCTCACAGTCCCTGGTCCCAGCGCAGGAAGCGGAGGGCGCAGCCGGCCGACAGGAAGCCGGAGCATCGTTTCCCCTTGAAGAGCCTGCTCTCTGTTGCTTTATTCAGTTATTTCACACCTAGAAGTTTTGTGCCTCTTTGCCACGTTCACCCATCCCTGGGATGGTCAGTTCTTAAGATCACCCTCCCAGCCCAGGCCAGTTAGCTCAGTGGCTAGGACATAGGCCCGCAGACCACAGGGTCTCAGGTTCGATTCCCAGTCCAGGGCACGTACTGGGGTTGCAGGGTGAATCCCCAGCTCTGGCCGGGGGTGAGTGTGGGAGGCATCCAGTCGATGTGTCTCTCTCATATTTGTGTCTCGATGTCTCCCTCCCTCTCGTCCCTCTCTCCTTAGCCCCCTCCCTCCTTCCATCCCTCCCACTCTCTCTAAAAATCAATGGAGAAATATCCTTGGGTGAGGACCTTATACAACATGTCACTCTCCCATTCCCCGCAGGTGTTACCACAGTGAGTGGTGGGTGGAAGCCGATTGCACGCATCACCTCTGGGTGTCGTTTCTTGAGGCAGCGGGTGATCAGAGTCGCCCTTTAGGTCCGTTCCCCTCTCCCCCTTGCACACTTCCCCACGAGAACGTTCTGTGTGCCTATCACGCAACAGCAGTTGGCAACGCGGCGGTCCCAGGTGTAGCTTGGGCGGAAGGGTCTGGTTCTCAACCTTCTGGCCCTTTAAATACAGTTCCTCACGTTGTGACCCAACCATAACATTGTTTTCGTTGCTACTTCATCACTGTAATGTTGCTACTGCGATGAATCGTCATGTAAATATCTGATCTGCAGGTTGGTCTTAGGCGACCCCTGTGGAAGGGTCGTTCGACCGCCAAAGGGGTCGCGACCCACAGGTTGAGAACCGCGGGGCTAGCACCTCCCACCTGCACATAAAGCCTTCGATGGAGCGTCTCGCGGGGAGTGTGGGTTTGGTGCGCTACTGAAAGGAGAGGCAGAAACTAACAGGCTGTCAATTCTCAGATGTGCGCGCCCGAATCGGCCAGCCTGCAGGCCTACCGACGCGCGGTCCAGGCCTTGCCCGATGACGAGCCCGCCGAGCTGCTGGGGCTGCACCCGGAGGCCACCCGGGGCTGCCGGGAGGAGCAGGCCCAGAGCTTCATGGATCACCTGGTGGCCCTGCAGCCGAGGACGGGGCCGCCCAGCCTGGTCATCAGGTAGGACGCGCTGCCGCCATGCGCTCCGTCAGCAAAGTGTTGGGGAGAGCTGTCCGCGTCCGCTTGGAGAGACACGGTATAGCACTTAGGGAAGATGTCACCCCAAAACGCAAACCCTGAACTCTCCAAGTGACACAGGAGCCAGTACACACACACATGCACACTCACGCACACGTGCACACTCACACACATGAACACTCATGCACACATGCACACTCACACATGCACTCACGCACACTCACACACATGAACACACATGCACACTCACACACGTGTGCACACACACACACACACACACACAATTACCAAGCATGTGGTAGGTGCTCAGTAGATCTTTGGTAAGTGAATTGTGCCTGGTGAGTTGTATTTTTAAGCAGAATTGGTTTAAATGTGACATGTCGGGGGAAATCCCCGTCCGAATAAGTCGGAGGACAGTGTGGTCCGGAGGAGGGCGCCGCGCTCTCCGAGCCCCGGGGGCCGTGCCTCCCGCCCGCTCCGCCTCCCTGTCCCGGTCCTGCTCCCCAGACACGGAGAGGACCCGTCTGCCACGCAGGCTGCTGCGAGGTCTCAGTGGCGTCAGACATGAAACCCGAGGTCGCGTTGGTTGCCAGACAGCAAGCGCCGTATCGCCCGAGGGATCGGCCTTCCCTCTCCTCCCCTCCCCGGTGTCTGAAGCCTCCCCGCCTCCCAGGAATCCCACTGAGCCACCTGCTTTCGGTGTCAAGAGCACAGCGTGGCCGTAGAGTGGCGATGGCGAACCTTGTGAGCTCGGCGCATCAGCATTTTGGAAAACCCTAACTGAACTCTGGTGCCGTGTCACATATAGAAATGTTTTGATCTTTGCCACCATAGTAAAACAAAGGCTTATATTTTTGATATTTATTTTATGTATTTAAATGCCATTGAACAAAGAAAAATCAACCAAAAAAATGAGTTCGCGCGTCCCCTCTGACACGCGTGTCGTAGGCTCGCCATCGCTGCTGCAGAGGAAGGACGGTCACTTCCTGTCCTCGCCTGTGACGGGGTCCAGGGAGCCTCTGCTTCGCGTGGCAGCCTCGCGCCCACGGCACCCACGTCCCGTCCCCACCGCCCAGGGTGCGAGCAGGGCCCTGCTGTCAACACGAGGCCTGACAGCCACGTGGCCTGAGCGTCCGTCCGGCTGCCGCCGCCTCTGCGTCTCATTCTGGGTGTTTCCGTTCAGCAGATGAGCTCAGATGACGGAGCTTTTACAGAGAAACCGGGAGATGCCCCTCTCCCTGCAGGTGTCTCATGCCTCACCGTCCTCGCGCGGAAAGCGAGACGCGCTCCATGGGCCCCATGAGGCGCCCGGCCCTGCCTGGTCTCGTGCTGGGGAAGATGGGCCTCCCCGTGCGGCCCTCACTCTCCCTCCCACCCTCCCACCCTCCCTCCCCTGCAGCCGGGAGCCCAGCAGCGACGATCTGGTGATGGAGATGGTGTCGAATGTGCAGAAGCGGCTGCCCATGACGGTGGAGAAGGAGGAGAGGAGAGGCGCCCAGAGCACGCTGCGGAGCATCATGGCGGGCTCCGTGTGGGAGGCGCTGAATAAAGGCCTGGAAGGCGAGCGGGCTGGGCCCTTCCCCGTCCTCCCTCCTGGCCCCCCTCCTCCCCCTCCCCCTGCCGCCTCTCCCCCCCCCTCCTCCACCTCCCCCTGCCACCTCTCCCCCAGGCCCCAACGCAGGACTCTGGCACCAGGCAGATAGGGTTAGGGCAGCGATGGCGAACCTTGTGAGCTCGGCGTGCCAGCATTTTGAAAAACCCTAACTGAACTCTGGGGCCGTGTCACACATAGAAATTTTTTGATATCTGCAACCATAGTAAAACAAAGATTTATACTTTTGCTATTTATTTTATATATTTAAATGCCATTGAACAAAGAAAAATCAGCCAAGAAAATGAGTTCGCGTGTCACCTCTGACACGCGTGTCATAGGTTCGCCATCACTGGGTTAGGGTCAGGGCCGGGGCAGAGACGGGACAGAAGGGCCACAGAGGAAGGGGCTGAGAGGCGATGGAGAGCTAAAGCCCTCCTCTCCTCCGGGGCCAGGGGAAGGGCAGAGCGGAACGGGATGCTGTCGGTGTATTGGGGTTTGGGGGGTTTGGGGAAGGAGGCGGGTGGTGATGGCTTCAGGACTAAGAATGGAGAAACAATCACGGTAGCAGCAGAGAGAAGCAGCTCCGGCCCCGGCCGGTTTTCCCCGTGGTTAGAGCACCTGCCTCGGACTGAAGGGTCGCAGGTTCGATTCCGGTCAAGGTTCGATTCCTGGGCTGCAGGTCCATCCCCAGCCCCGGTCGGGGCACAGGCAGGAGGCACCCTATCGGAGGATGTGTCTCTCACATCAGGGAGGAGCTGAGGGGAAGGGGCTGGCCCAGAGGAGCCGGGGCAGACCTGGTGCCCAGGGCCCCCACGTTGGGCTGGGGTACCCGGCTCGTGACACTCTCAGCACCCGCACTTCCACCCTCGGAAGGGTTCCTTGGGGAACCAAGCGCTGGGCAGCCGCCTGTGGGGGTGGCACCGCTGCTGCATCTGGGCCCGTGGTGGGCAATGCGGCCGCCGCTGGTGTCTGTGCGGCCTGCGAGCCAGAAGGGTGTTTCCCCGGCGGAGAAAAGAAGAAGAAGGTTTTGTGATGCGTAAACATGGTCAGAAAACCAGCCAGGGGAGCTCCTTTTCCCCGCTGTCCCTGCGGCACCCACGTGGCTGGGGTGTGGCTGTGACAGACGGCAGCCCACGAAGCCAGAAGCATTTACTAACTGGCCCTGCAGGAGAGGTTTCCCTGGACAGAGGAAATTCCTTTACTTCCAAATCCTGTCGCTTTCCATTTTTTGGGTTTTTTTAAAAATATGTTTGTATTGATTTCAGAGAGGAAAGGAGAGAGAGATAGAAACATCAATGACGAGAGAGAATCATTGATCAGCTGCCTCCTGCACGCCCTCTACTGGGGATGGAGCCTACAACCCGGGCCTGTGCCCTGACCAGGAATCGAACCGTGACCTCCTGGTTCCTAGGTCGATGCTCAGCCACTGGGCCACGCCGGCCGGGCCAAAATATCACCATGTTCTCTCTTTCTTTAATCCAGGCTACGACCCCCTCATCCACTGTGTCTTGCTATCCTTTTTGAAGCAAGAAATCGAACGCTTTGATAAGCTGCTGCTTGTCATACATGAATCCTTGAAAGACCTTCAGCTTGCTATCAAAGGAAAGATCGTCCTCACCCCGGAGCTGGAGGAGGTCTACAACTCTTTTCTTAAAGCCAGAGTGCCCGAGCTGTGGCAGGTGAGCGGGGGGGGGGGGGGGGGGGGGGGGGGGGTGTTCCCCGCCTTTACGGGCTGGGTCGACGCGAAGTAGAGGTCCCGTCGCAGGCAGGACCAGGCTGACTGTGGTACAGCCACGTGGCGAAATACCACGCTGCGCCTGCATAAAAAGGTGCTGACATACTTTTGGTGAGTTGTTGATATTAATAAGATCTCTTAGAGGGAAATTTGGCAAGTCCACTTAACCACATTTATCTGAGGTATTGAATGCCCCTGAGGGTATCTGCCCCAGGACTGGTTATAATAGCCTAAAGCTGAAAACAACTGTCATTCCTCTTCATCGGAATCGGGTTAAACGATGATGCGGATATACGGGACGCATCTCTAAGATGTATTGTTAAATCCTTACGTTTCAGAAAAATGTCATTTTTAAGGATTATAAGAGCACATACACTTACATAAGACCCAGGCTGATCTATGCATACATTTGCTTAGAGAAGGGCATATGTGCTTTAAATTCTAGAAACCCAAATTAGAGTCTTGGGAGTGCCAACTAAGCCAGCTGACAGCACCCCGGCCCCTGGGTCTCCCCCACCCCCCCAACCCGCCCCAAGAGGCACACCAGGGGAGGAGCAGCTGGCGGGGCCAAGGCCAGCTCCAGGCTCTGGTCAACTCCACGTTTAGCTGCAGGCCCAGGCCTCCCGCGACCAGGGGGAGCCGGCCGCTGTGTGCGGTGACAGGGGGAGACAAGGGGTTCTCTGGACAGGAGACTTTTGTAAAGTAGGAGGTGGGGGTGAGGAGGGGGACTGGCTGCCAAATTCGGGCCTCTCCCGCCCCCGTTGCCCCCGGCAATAGCTTGTTTCTACGGGCCAGAACAAAAAAACACTAAAGGACTTTACGATGTGCCCGTGCCTTCGTCCTCACAGAAACACGCCTACAAGTCCTGCAAGCCCCTGGCTTCCTGGGTTAACAACCTCATCCAGCGACTGAATTTCTTCAACACCTGGGCCAAGATGGCTTACACGGCCATCTACCACCGGTAGGGCGACCGCCGCTTTCCTTACGCGTCCCCCTGGCTGTGGCTCAGAGCTCACGTTGGGCCTCGCAGGAGTGGGGGACCTTACCTCCCCCTTAGGGCGAGGGAATGAGACCGAGTCCCGCCCCGTCCAGGGTCACCGCCCTCGAAGAGACAGAGCCTAGGGCCGTGGTCGGCATACCGTGGCTCGCGAGCCACAGGCGGCTCTTTGGCCCCTTGAGTGTGGCTCTTCCACAAAATACCACGTGTGGGCGCGTGTACAGTGCGATTGGAACTTCGTGGCCCATGCGCAGAAGTCGGTTTTCGGCCTGGGCGAGTCTGTTTTGAAGAAGTGCTGTTGGTATTTGGCTCTGTTGACTAATGAGTTTGCCGACCACGGGCCTAGGACATTCTCTGGCCACACTGTCTCTTGTGAAAGTAGCGAGGGGAGAGGGGAGAGGTGAAAAGAACGAAGAATTAGTTGCATGTATTTCTTAAGCGAGTTGAATACATGCTACACAGCCAATGGAAAGGCGCGAGTGCCGAACACGTACTGAGCGCCCACAGCGGGCCAGGCATTTGTCGAGGGGCTGTCCTCGTGCCCCGTCACCAAACCTTCGTGGTGAGCCCAGGGCACGAAGCAGAGCTGTCACGTAGAGAGGAGGAAAGGAGGCACAAAACCTGCGGGGACTTGCCCACGGCTCCCCAACCAGCAAGGGGGAGTGTTGGGGTTTGAACCCAGGAAATCTGGTTCCAAAGTCTGTGCCCTTGGGGCGTTGGTGGTATAGTGGTTAGCATAGCTGCCTTCCAAAGTCTGTGCCCAACTGCGCCTGGTCCCTGCAGCCATGAGCCAATGTTCCCGGCTGTCATCCTCCTCCCTGAGAAACAGCCTGCGAGGCTCTGCCGGCCCAGCCAGGGACCCGCTGCCATAAACACCCCGGGACCGCACCCTGCCCCTGCCTGCCGGTCTCACCAGCTTTACAGCCCTGGCTGGTTCCCGCCTGGGGAGGGTTTGCGATGAGGTGAGGCGGGAGGGAGGGAGACGTCTCCCCGGGTGGCCTGGCCCTGTGGTCATGCCGTCACCATCCCCGCCTGTGTCTGCCTGCCTCTAGGTATATGAGGTTTATCTTGGCCTGGAAGCACTCTAGCACCAGCCCCAAACTGGAAAAGAATTTCTTTGAAGGGTTTCCTGCAAGATACTGGCTCCCGGCTTTCTTCTTTCCACAAGGTGAGCGTGTGAACCAGGACCGGCCCCGCTCTCCGCACCCCCAGCTTCCACCACAGTCCCCCTCAGGCGCCAGGCCTCCTGCCGGCACTGACTCCGCCCCACCCCCGCCCCCTGGCAGGTGTCTGGGGGGGGGGGGGCATTCATTTGATGAGGTCAGAGGCCGACACCAGACCCCTCCCAGAGGCTGCGGCATTTTGAGAATGGGCACCTGTTAGGGCAGGGATGGCGAACCTTTTGAGCTCGGCGTGTCAGCATTTTGAAAAACCCTAACTGAACTCTGGTGCCGTGTCACATATAGGAATGTTTTGATCTTTGCAACCATAGTAAAACAAAGACTTACATTTTTGATATTTATTTTATCTATTTAAATGCCATTTAACAAAGAAAAATCAACCAAAAAAATGAGTTCGCATGTCACCTCTGACACACGTGTGTCATAGGTTCGCCATCACTGGGTTAGGGATTGATTCTGGGCTTCGGCCATTTCGTTAACGTATCTGTTAAACGAGAACGAAGGAAGGAATGAGGAAGTGAGCGTTTGCTGGGCCCTGGGCCCCACCTGCTCGGCCCTAACGTCCAGCAGGAAGGACAGACGTCCACCCGTACGGATCACAGCCGTGTGTGCTGGGGGTTTGGAGGGTAATGCTAGACGGCAAGCTCCATGCGGGCGAAGCAGGGCCGCTTGCCTCCCTGCTGCACCCCCAGCCCCTAAAACACTGGATAAATGTTTGAAGAGCGAATGCCTCTCCTGGGACCCAGCCCGGCCTCACCCCCACCTCTCGCATCTCCTGACCCTCTTTCTCTTCCCCCTCTTCCCTCCCCCGGAGGCATCCGTGTGGCTGACAGCGCTCACCCTGCCCCCCGCACCCCCCCCTCCCCCCGGACCTTTGGGATGCACACAGCCCCCAGGTCCCTGACTCACAAGGAACTTGTGTTTCTCTCCGAAGCCTTCCTGACCGCTGTGCTGCAGGACTACGGGAGGGCCCACGGCATCTCGACGGACGCCCTCACCTTTACCCACCAGGTGATCCCCAGCACCATTGGCTCCAAAGAGGAGGAGTTCTCCATCATGGTCCAGAAGACGCTCAACCTCGTCAGGAGAGCCTTCAAGGTACCCGGATGCTCGGGTCGGGAAGAGCAATCCCTCCTTCCCTCCACAGACCTTACTCCGCACTCAGCACGTGCCGGGCGCCATGCCAGGCACCAGGCAGGCAGGATACACAAGGCACAGTCCCCCTTCGGGTCCACATGCCCTCGCCATCCTCTCCCCCACCGTCACTTCTCAAGGGCCAGGCTGCCTGGAGGGTGAGCTCGGGACAAGGTGCCCGTCCCTTCTCCAGGGACCTGCCCGATCAGAGCAGACAGAACCTTCGGGGGGCACTGTGCCGGCCACCCTGCCCCTCCACACAGTGGGGGAGAGCGAGTTGCCTTCCAGGCCCCCCTGGAGACACCCTAGAATTGGAGCTGCTGCCAACCAAGTTTTCTGCTTAACAGAATCGATCAGCAACTCGTTCACCCCTTTTAATGTCATTCAGATATGCTCCCGAGTCCCTCCCAGAGCCTCCACGAATCTCGTAGCTGCGTGGGTAGAAGCAGGGGACAGAGTCTGAGCCCTTTTATGATCTGTCTTCTGAAAGGCGGGGCCGAAGATGGTCCTTCTGGAAATGTGGGGTTTACTGTGTTTGAAACACCTGTCAGCTCAGGATGAGCACATGCAGAGCCTACACACTTGTTTCAGGCCTCAGTCGCACCCGGCAACAGCTCCCCAGTACAGGGACCGGCCCCCCGCAGCTGGAGGGGAGCTGTCCGCTTCCTCCAGGCCCGTCCCCAGTGGGGCGTCTGGTCCAGGCAGGGTCCTGCCCGGGCGCCGCTGACAGCACCTCTCTTTGACCTTAGAGCACAGACCCCTCACACATTGGGGCTCACATTTTTGGATTATTCATCGAGGGAGCAAGGTGGAATCCCGAAGAGAAAATACTAGAGGACTCGCTGCCTCGCGAGATATGCTGCGATTTCCCGGAAATCTACTTCCTGCCAACCAAGGTCAGCACCCCAATGTTCCGTCACACCACCTGTGGGCCTCCACGCCCCCTGGTTCACGGGGGAAATGGGATCCTTTTTAACTCGGAGGCTCAGGAAGGGGAGGCCCCCCCAGCTGCAGTCCGAGACACGAACACGTTTACAAAAGCCCCAAATATCGCCAGAATCTAACATAGCTGCTATACCAACAGCCACCGTCACTTCTCAGGAACAGGCACCCTAGGAAGCCGTAGTTACGCCTTAAGATGACATCTCCAGGCGTCATCCCCACGTGCAGTGACACAGCCCCCTGACCGTCAGGATGTTTAACTCCTAACAAGCCCCCAGGCCAGGCACGTGGGAAACGCGCGCTGCGGGTGGGTTTGAGCTGTGCAGCCGGACTGCTGGGTTCTCTCTCAGGTTTCCACCGAGACACCAGCCGCTGCTAACTCGCCGGAGTCGGAAGGCCACACCTTCGAGTGTCCAGTTTATCAGACGCCTCAGAGGTCGTCCATTTCCACAACGACCGGCTCCCCTTCGAACTGCTTAACGTCGGTGTTCCTGCCCACAAGGAGACCGCCCAGTCACTGGATCACCATGCAGGTCGCCCTGCTGTGTGAGAAGAAGGCGAAATAAACTCCCGTCCCGCACCAGGTACGTGTGGACTCTGACCAGGTATGCCTGTTCCAGGCCGTGCGTGTAGCAGCGCTTAGCCGCGTAGCAGCGTGTGCAGGCAGGCGCTTTCTCCCTCGTGGCTAGGGGTGCCCTGTGGCCCAGGAGCGTCGCAAACAAAAAGGGAAAGGTGTCGGGGGCGTGTAATCTAAGGACGCCCGTTCCGGTCTCAGTGATCCCAGAGTTACACGCAAAGGAAGGAAAACCAAAGCTCCAGATCCTATCTCTTTATTTCCAACATTTCCAACTTAAAACACAAAAAGCAAAAGGGAGCTGGTGCCAGGCGCTTTCTCATTCTGGGGGAGAGAAGTCTGTGTCCTTCCTCCGTCCCCAGAGCCTCCCTGGTGAGCCAGGGGGAAGCTCAGTGTCTGCGGACTACAGGGCGCTACGCACGCCCACCTCTGCGCACAGCACTGAACTGACGCACTCACCCACATGGCTCATGTGAAATCCATCCTTCAACTCAGCATCTCCACTGTACTTACTACATGCCCGTGTGTTTAAGGTACTGAGAACTGAAATTCAAATACAGAAGTTTAGTGGATTTGCTTTTCTTACAGAACAATTAATAATGAGACTATTAACTAGAATTTAACAGCTAAAGCTACATCTATTAGACTAAGAGAGAAAGATTTTAAACTATTCCCTTGCATTGTTTTTAGCTGAATACCACACTCACAGGCAGCAGAGTTTTGGAATATAAAGAATGTACAAAATACAGTATTCACTGCATGAGCTCAGCAGTAGCAAAAACACAGTTTAAAAAAGTCAAAAACATATAAAAATATTAGCCTGAAATGGCAAGTCTTCAACCACCAATCTGTGTAAAAATGTTTAAATAGGGATGTTACTCCAAAAATATATATTTATTCTAATATTTTTTTTTCTATTTGCAAGTTTATAAAGGCAAACAAACACCTGCAATTGAGGTAGAAAAGCCTAATTTGCAAACTTTGGATTAAGAAAAATACCTTCCTATGTCTTAATAGCATCTTTTACAAAATACCAAATGAATTCTGTTTCAAAAATTATAATTCACATGTATTACTTTACAGAACTTAATTTAAAATACTGCAAATGTTTTTGTTAAGATACTTAGTCCTGACAATTATTTCACATTCAAAATACTGTACAGAGAAACCCAGAGTCACCATATATTACATAAAGGCTATGTATTTACATTTCCGAAGGCAGGTTCAGAAGTTCAGGGTAAGCAAGCTACTGCGAATGGTGTCCCTGGAACAGCGCTGCGAATAACCTCTTACTTCAACTGAAGGCAAATGCTATTCTCTTCCTGCAGTAAAACACCCTCCACTGTCACTGTAACAGTGTTTATAAAACAAGACCGGCATTTTAAAATCACACCCATAAACATGGCAAGTTCTTCTCAGGGCAAAAATGAGACTGGCTTGCAGATTTTTAAGGGCTAGACATTGCCTATTTGAATGCAAAGTCTGAGCATCTCTGCCTTTCCTCGTGTCGAATGCCATGGTTTGGGCATCATGCTCAGGCTACAGTAAAGGCTGCCTACGTGGCTCCACAGTCCTGGCTCAGAACGGCGCTTACAGACCCTCTGGGTGCGGCGGGCGGTCAGTACACGTAGGGGACGATGCGGTAGGGCACGCGCTGGCAGTACTGGTCCCAGGCCACCCCGTACTTCCGCCTGCACTGGCGCTCGTCCCGGGCCTCGCGGTGCACGAGCAGCACGGCGAAGTAGACGACGTAGAAGTAGGGCAGGGCGTGCTGGAAACCTGGGGGCGACGGGACGGCGTCAGCGCTGTGTCTACCAAAGCGCACTACCCAGCTGTTCTGCTTTCCCCAAACCAGCTCAGAGGGTCCCGCGGGTGGTGGCAGGGGCGGGATCTGAGCTGAAAGATCATCAGATAAGTGTGATGAATCCTCTCCAACCACCCACTGTGGTCAGGGCGTTTGTCCTCCCACTGGAGGCAAACCTCCCGTCGGCCCCTGGTGCTCAGTGGGTAGGGCGGCCGAGCTGGTAGAAGACAGATCAGCCTTCGCTGCTGCTGCAGAGCAGGGTCCCAGTGTGTACACTGAGTCGGGGATAACAAGTGAAATTAATTCCCACAGATGCTGCTTAGCCAAAAGCATCAGGCACAGTTTAAAACTGCACATTTGCTTTTAGAAGTTTCGAGGAAAACTTCAGGCCCTGGGAGTCCCTAACGCCCCGCAGAAGCCAGAGGAACGGGGCCCCGCGTGTCCACAGACAGGGAGGAGCGTCTGCCCTGGGCTCTGCCCACGATGCCCAAAGAAGGACAGTCCAGTGGGCGGCGTCAGGTGAGCGCTCCTGGTGCTTACCACACGGGAGGGACCAGGCCAGGGCCATGATGAGGTCGCCCAAGTAGTTGGGGTGGCGAACGAAGCCCCACCATCCGGAAACTAGAAGATTCTTTCCCGTTGAAGTATGAATGGTCTTTAAATCTATATGAAAATAAAAACACATTTGTAATGGCATGTAGGCAAATAGAGACATGATATTTATGCAACACAAATGCGATAAATATAAAGCCAGTGCTTACGTGCAAGCTTTGGATCAGCGGGATTCTTGCGGAATGCATTTTTCTGAGCATTTGCACATCGGAAGATTACATATCCACAAACTGTAAATTTTTAAGAATTCATGTTAGCAATTTCCCTTAGCTATTATTTCTGAGCTCTGAGGAAATTTAACAAACGTCTCACACTGCTTCCATCCATAACAGCCCACATTACAATAAAGCCAGGTCTGGAACTAGTATAATGAAGAGCAGGCTGTCTCTTCTGTGGGTTACGCTGCCTGCCGGCCGTACATGAACACTTTGGTTCATTAAAACTCTCGCTCAGACTCAGTACCGCATCTTGCACTTCAATACATGCCAGATCTCACTGCAATCCTACAAGTCAGTAGCTTTATTTCAGAATGCCCAAGCGAACAGTCCCTGACCTCTCACTGACTATGAAAAGTGGTAAACGATTCCTATGATTAGCTCACCTGTAACATACCTTCCCACAGGTCAACCTGGGTAAACCAAACCAGAATTTCCTCTTGTGCCAGGGCCCCAATTAGTGGCAGAACTAGCCCTACCTGAAGCTCAGTGCCCATCTCCTCGCCCGCCCTCTGGTGGAGGTAAGCGACAGTGTAGACCAGTGATGGCGAACCTCTGACACGCGAACTCATTTTTTTGGTTGATTTTTCTTTGTTAAATGGCATTTAAATATATAAAATAAATATCAAAAATGTAAGTCTTTGTTTTACTATGGTTGCAAAGATAAAAAAATGTCTATATGTGACACACACCATGGTTGTTAGGGTTTTTCAAAATGCTGACACGCCGAGCTCAAAAGGTTCGCCATCACTGGTGTAGACAGATGGCCCCTGAAGCTTGTCCACACCACATCCCCCAGCTACTGCTCATTCTTCCCACACATTTCACCCACTAAAACTCAGACCGAACCCCATATCCTCCAGCGAGAAGGTCTCTCGACCAGCCCCTCTGTCCTTCCATGGGCCTCCTGCGAGTGTCTGAGTCTGTTTCCCCTGGTGGAAGGGAAGCCCTAAGAAGGCAGGACTCCTCTCCTCTCAGAGGTGCCACCAGAAAAAGAGTCATTACTAAAACAACCAGTTCACTGCCACGCAACGATATTTTGAATGTACTGTGCCTATAGATGCTTATGGCGTACAAAGGGTTAAATTTACAAGCAAACTGGTTGATATAAAAATTCCCTCTTTAGAACAAACTGATAGTTGCCAGATAGGAGGCAGGTTGGGGGCCAGGTGAGGGGATGAAGCAGCACAAACTGGCAGTTAAGTCCTGGGATGTAAAGTAGCGCATCGGCATACAGTCCATAGTATGTCCTGGCTACCCCAGCGGCTATCAGGGGAACCCCTTCTGAAGGGCTAGGAATAGCTAATCATGCCCCCTGAATGTCCACTGTCAATAAAAAATCTTAAAGATCTTTCTCTAGTAAGGACCTATAAAGAACCTAAGCATGAGGCATCCATTCTCTTTGCAAACGCCTTACCACTCACCCGTCACAGCTCGCTTCCAATTGAGCTCATTGCAGCCACTGAAAAGGGCGTGTCACACAAACACGGAGGCACAGGCACGCTGCGATCGGAGCCCAGAGGGAAATGGACACTCACATTTCAGAGCGACGATCAGAGCGGCCAGCGGCCAGGACACTTCGTTGGGATGGAGGACCAGGTAGAAGGCTTGCAGGCTGTAGACGAAGGGCACCCACACCAGGTCCCCGAAGGCCAGCATGAAGCCGAAGCCGTCGTGGATGATGTCCATGGTGGTCAGCACGGCCTCCTGCGGGCGAGGCGCGGGAAGGGAGGGTTGAGACAGAGCGTGGGGGAGAGTTTCTGTGTGCAAAGTATTCAAGTGACGTCTAGTCTAGAGTCGAATTCCAAAGGGGCTGGGGAGGGGGAGCCTGGGTCCCTGGCCTGCGTCTCCATCCCGTCCCTCTGACCCCGACACCACAGGGCTCCGAAATGCCTCGTGTGCCCCCACACCTCCGCCAGGCACCCTCTCTGACCTCAGCTAAAGCTCCCCCAGACCCGGGGCTCCCCGAGGCTGCCACTCCTGCGGGCTGAGCGAGTGTGCCTGCACCGTGACCCCGAGTCTCGCGCTCCCCCCAGACTAGGGGCAAACAGCCGGGACCCGTGGCTCCACCTCACCCCCCAGCACCCTGCCTGTCGGCCGCGGAGCCCGGCTCAGGGGTGTTTGCTGAAGGAGGAATGACATCGCCAGCTGCATGTTTCTAGTCCACAGGCACCAATGTCATTTCTAATCAGAATCTAACTTTTCGGTACATTTTCCACTGAAGGAAATAAGCTACCTGGCAGCACGGCCACTTCTCATGGTAAATGAAGGATGTGAATCCATCCCTTGAGCATGTGGTGAGCGTGAGCAAGTGGCCCTGGACGCCTGCAGACACCCACCACCTGCCTGTGTTCACCCCACATCGGCTCAGAGCACCCCAGGGACTGCCATCCCTCCATCCGGGGCACCTCCTCACTTGGTGTAGAAGCGAGGCCCAGAGGGCAGGTTACTCACCCACACGCAGAGGCGGCTGCTTTTGAAACTAGTTACCTCGTTCCAGAGCGCATCCACCACGTATAAGAGCTGGAAGCTGTTCACCAGAATCATCGCCAAGGACGGAGCAGCTCGGTGCTGTAACTTCATCTCAGCCAAAAGCATCACCAAGTTAATCACCACCTGAAACCAAAGGGCCAGAATCATCCCCAGGGCCCTCGGAGAAGGTCCTTAGCACCCACGGGGGGCAGGGGGGAGACGCCAGCTCTCCCAGCCACCGCCACGGTGATGAGGCACGTCACCCGTGAACCCTGGACAGGGGCACTGAGAGGACAGAAGGTCGTGTCTGTGGTGGTCTTGCCCAAGTGCATCACTCCGACCATGAGGAAACACTGGGCCTGGCAGGGTGCTCAGCTGGCTGGAACACTGTCCCATACTCCAAAAGGCTGTGGGTTCGATTCCAGATCAGGACGCACAAGGGAGGCAACCGATCGATGTTTCTCTCTCAAAATCAATAAAAACACATCCTCGGTGAGGATCAAAAAGGAGAAAGCACTGCACTAACCCAGTGAAAGGTCCTCCTCAAGGTCAAGGTCCAGGAGACAAGGGGAGACCAAAGCACAGTAACCAGAAGTGACTGTGGGCTGCAGAGGATCCACAGAGCCAGGCCCGCGTGGGAACCTGTCCCGGTGGCTGTGCTGCCCGGATCATGGCTGCGGCTGTGCCAGATGCTAACACTGGGAAGTGGAGGGATGGATCTAAGGGGACTCTTTACTGTTGCAACTCTACGCGCCTGAAATACGTCTGTTCTTTTTCCTTACGTGAATCCACCAGCTCTACCTCTTTCCTACATAAATAGAAACAACTGTGACAATAAACCCTTCTAAGGTTTAATAACCTGTAACAGGGCATCTTAACCTCTGGACTATATTCGCCGTAAGAAAATGCTTTAAGTAGGCAGATTTAGGGAAAGCTGTAATTATTCCTAAAATATACCACCCACTGCTTCCTTAAAACTGTCTGCAATTCTAAGTCCAAGACCAATTTGCACTACTGAACTGAAATTTAAAAAAAACCAAACACATACCCATCCGATCAGTCCCGGGCGCAGTTCACAAAAGTATTTGAGATCAAAAGTCCCGATCCGAGGGTTTAGCTCGCGGCCAATGAAGAAATCGTAGATGGCGTTTCCTGAGAAGGGACAGTCCTTGTTCACACAGCTTTTGGGCAACACCCTATTCCAGACCCAACTGTGAGGCTCTCACAGGCACAGCCGTCCTCCGCCCGGGTCCACTCCCCCCCCCCCCCCCCCCCCCCCCCCCGAGCAGGGGGACCCGGGGCTGAGCAGCGGGGCGCCGGCCCCCTGGACCGTCCCCCTGCCGCACAGCGTGGGCCCAGATCCCTGACTTTAAGGGAACTGAATACTTTTTAATATAGCTTATGTTTCTAAATAAGCAACTTAATTTTCTGAAAGCTTAAATACTTTAGGTCAGAATCAACCAATTTGAAATCTCTTTGTTGTGCTGTTTTTTTAAAGGCTATTTATTACTTGGGACAAAATAATATTTGTCATAAATTATGACACTACTAACCTTTACTAAAATGTTACTATAAGTTACTAAAATGTCTTACTGTCATCAAGTGACTAAAGAAGGGAAGAGAAACAAGAAAGTATTAAGAAATATAGTTTGTTTCTTTTTTTAAAAAATTTTTTTCTCCATCTTTTTATTTGTCCTTATTTCTCTTCCCCGCCCATAAGCCCACGCCCGGGAGTGGGGGTGGGGTAAGGGTGAGGGGGTGCACTCCCCACACTGCTCACCAGAGCTGGCCGGAGACAGTTCCCCCCGGGGCGCACGCAGGCCCCGCGCGTAGAGATAAACACTCAGGCCGGCAGCAAACACGAGGGCCGCCAGTGCGAACTGAAGGAAATGGTGGTACACGTAGCAGAGCTCCACGCCCCAGAAGAGAGCGGCTCCCACGGCTGCCGACGTCAGGATGAAAGCATAGAACCCTTAAAAAAGGCAAGAACACCCACGTCAGCCAGCGTGCACGTGAGATGGCTCCCAGTATAGAAGAACGCAAGGTTATTTTTAAAGTCCTAATTTCATTATTCAGGCCAAACATGCACAAACGTGAACAGGCAATCTATACAGATGCCTGTCTCTCAGATAACTTCTCACACACTTTTACACACTGGCTGCAGGTATGAACAGTTCACGTGCATGCCCTTCAGACCAGAGAGAGAGGCTACTGTTTACTGTTCTGGTGTAATCGACTCTGGGGGTTTACACTCAACACTTCTGAGCTTTAAGTCATTAATTTGAGTCTTAAAAAAATCACCATTTAGCCTGTACTGGAGTCTTCTTCCATCGGCCAGAGGTGTTCCTTCTACCACCTTGAAAGAAAAAAAAAATGAATGTGAAATCTTAGAAACAGCACTAGTGTCATATGCTAGTAGATGTCTTCTAACGTCACTCAACCCTCTCGTCCCAGGAGGACTGCCTTTTGGCAGGGAAATTTGGCAACAGGTTTCAAATATCTTAACGGCAAACGCTTGGATGAAGCGAGCCCACCCTCAGGAACTTGTCTTAAATATGAACCTAATAGTAACTGCTCCGTGTATGAGACCATCACAAGAGCCGCCCCACGTGGGCGGGCTGTAGGAGCACCTGGAGGTTCAGCTCAAGCTCAGAATCTCCAGGGACGGCCCACTGCTCACACTGGGGTGTGGGGGGCCCTTTCCGCCCGCTCTCCCGCTCACCCACCAGCTCTGGCCCATGCGCCAGCTGATGATACGCACTGATACCGACGTGCTCTGCCATTTACACACCTACGCTCCCCGACTTCGTCATTAACGGGATTCTGTTTCCTCCATAAGAGCCTGAGCACTTTGTTTTGGGACCACTCAGCTCCTCTCAGACCCCCTGTGTGCCCAGGCCACAGGTACCTGAGAAACACACCACCTGAACGGGACGAGTTCAAGGGAAAAGCCCTCTTGTTCAATGGCAGCCATGTTTACCACCCAAAATAACTACTGAAAATTGCAAGAAATTTTAAACTGCCAAATACTAACATGGTATCATTTTCCGTGGGCTACACTCCTTTACCCTTTCATTAGCTATGAAAGGGCACCCAGGAGAAATGTAATACCGTTTCAGATCACAGGATTAGCAAAACCCCACATGCTAATTCCAACTGACACTTACCTATTAAAGGTGTCTCACAAATACTGCCTTGGGTTTTCAGTTCCTATTTTTCTGTGTGTGTGTGTGTGTGTGTGTGTGTATATATATATAGATAGATGATAGGTAATTTAGGCATCAAAACTGCTTTTCTTAACAAATCTTATCTAGTTTGAGCTCACCTTACCTAAATTAATCTGAATTTGTGATTTTCACTGGAGAGCCTGAATGTCTATATCACAACACTCCTCTCGACAGCCAAGGATGTGATGGTGAGATTCCAAATATTTAAGTCTGCAGCTCTAGCCCCACCAGTCCTAGCAAACCTGATCCTTTGGTTTACAGACAGCTGGTACATTTGCAAAGCCCTAAGAACAAGATCTCTACATGAATTATTTATTGCTTAGGGATCTCTTGTTCCTTTCAGTCTATCCAAGTCCTCTACTGAAAGAAGGAAAAACTACGCTTAGCAACGAGGACAAATTTTAGACACTGCACGAGGCTGAAAGAACATTAACTGTTCCTGACAACAAATTTCGGAAAATCAGAAACTCATATTAAAAATAGCCTGGCTGGTGTTGCTCAGTGGTCGAGCATCGACCCATGAGCCAGAGGTCAGCAGTTCAATTCCCAGTCAGGCACAGGCCTGGGTGGCAGGCTTGATCCCCATCACAGGGTGTGAAGGAGGCAGCCGATCGATGTTTCTCTTTCATCGACGTTTTTATCCCTCTCTCTAAAATCAATAAAAAGGTATTTTAAGAATATATTTAAAAAATAATAAGTGAAAAGTGCAGGCTGAATCCACTAAGCTCAGTAGCTTATCAACTGATCACTTTAAATCCTGTATCTGAAATAACTTTTACTGAGGGGGGATTTTTTTAACCTCTACCATTAGGCTATTTTGCACAATAGCTTATCCTTTTCTACTTGGCTTGCAAAGTTACACAAGAAACCTCAATCCGAGTTTTAAAGTTCCACTTAACAGGCAGGTGTTACAGGGTTCAAGGGCAAAGGCTCACCAGACTGAGGGTCGTTGGGAGCGAGGACCTGCCGTGACCTTGTGCACGTGAGCATGGAGAGGGAGGAAGCGCAGGGCCCCGCCCCGCCCCCGGCAGACACTTACCTTCCCGATCGGCAGCCAGTAGAACAAAGCCTGAACACAAAACCAGAGGAGGTAGGCCCCAAACACTCTGGCTTCCCACAGATCAGACAGAGCTGGCAGAGGAGGCGGGAAGTTCAGAAGACTGGGCTCCCTCTGCCTACACGTCAACAGCAACAGGAAGAGGAAGGCGGGCAGGCCGAGCATGATAAGAAACGCACCTGCAGACAATCAGGGAACATTCAAGGCTCAATTTCCAACCCAGTGTTTTCTGTTGTTTTTCTTCAAGAATCATTTGGGTTTTTTAAGGTCAGATCTCTAGTCTGGCCAGCTGCTTGAAACCAATTTTCAGTGTATCATCAAAAAGCCCTAATCTCAAGAGGTTAATGGGGAGGGGTGCGGGGGAGGACCTATGTAATACTTTCAACAATAAAGATTTTTTTTAAAAAAAGCTCTAATCTCTATCATGTCCTGTGGGCAAGCGACCCTGGTCCTAAAGCAGGAACACGGCATCTGCCCAGCACTGACAGCTCACACCCAAGCTCTAGAACACTGAAAACCCAGCAAATTAAGATGGGAACAGCCAATGATTATCAGCCTGGTCTTTAAAACTTTGTAAGTTTCTAACAATTAAAACAGCATCACCTTCAGGTAACATGGCCAGACTGGATGCTGGGCGCCATCTTTAATGGAGCAGCTAGACAACTTACAAGATCAAGCAAGAAAGCCATTTGCCAAGAACTTTCCTCTCCTGGCTCGTAAAACTCCAGCACCACCCACTTAATAACTCCAAGCCTCTGAGCACCTCAGATCTTTGACTCATAATCAACCCGCCTGGCAGGTGGGGCAGGCCCATGCCCCATCTCATGTCCACAGCCTCCCTGCTCCTGCCCACGCCGGGCCCGTCACCGCAGGGCTGACGAGCAGATTTCCTTGTCCCTGATAGTCCACGCCAACCTTCCTTCTATCGCTTCTTTGATCAAAACCTAACAGATTGCTAAACATCTACAGCCACTCTGGCACCCTCTCTACTCCATTATAATCCTCAAAAATGCTCCCACCTGGCCAGCTGGTGTGGCTCAGTGTCAACCCGAGAACCAGCAGGTGGCCTGCAGGAGGCAGCCGATCAATGACTCTCTCTCCCGCTCCCTTCCTCTCTCTGAAATCAATAAAAGGCTCCCACCTCAGGCCTTTGGACCTGCTGTTCCTTTTTTTTTTTAAATCTTTATAGTTGACCTCCTCTAGCCTGCCCCCTCCCCTCCCGCCGCCTTCACCACCCTATTGTCTGTGTCCTATAGGTTATGGGTTATGGGTTATGCCTATATGCACACAAAATCTTTGTTGATCTCGTCCCGCCCACCTCCCTCATTCATCCCCACCCCACCCCACCCCCGCCTTCCCTCCTCCCTGGGCTCCCACCTGGCTCTTTGCCTGGCCCGCTTCAGATCTTCAGAGAAAGGCCTTTCCTGTTCACTTTATCACAACTCCCGCTGGCCCGGCCCCCGGCCCCCGCTCAGCCCGGCTCTGACACCTACCAGGGACTCCTCCGAACTCCAAGTCCTTCGTCTGTGTGGCTGTCACGTCCCAGGTTCTCAGCAATGTAGGTCCTTTCGTAACGATTCTTTCTTCCTCTAAGTCTGTTTTTTTAAATTTGCTCTCTTCTCTTCTTGGACGAAGGCTATGCTGTGTAGACGTGTAACTACTTTCTTGTGACAAAGGGAATTGTTCCTGGTTAAAAAGTAAAAGGCACTAATTATCTGTAATCAATCGTTATCATTAATGCTACCACATTAACTAACTCAGCAGCGCAATATAGCCATAAACTAATAAGGATAAATTCATTAAATTATATTCAGTCCCAATGGAAGGACAGGCTTTTAGAAAAGATGGAAGAGGTACTGTGGTTTTCAGCGCGCTTCCTTAGGGAAGGTCCCTTAGCCAGAGGCCGAGGCGAGGTGAGCCGTACCTGCGCGCTCCCGTGCGGCACGGCGTTCCGCGCTCGCTGCTCCGGCTCCCCGTTGTGCCGGCTGATGCTATTTCCCAACGGCTTCTAAAGTGAAGGACATAAAGCATTTTCACCACATGAACCGTAACTTATTAAAAAGTAACCTGCTGGCAAATCTTGATTGTTGTGATAAATAAAGCCAATGATTTTCACAGCTTTAATTGTGAAGAATTCAGGATACTGTTGTTAAAAAGGAAAAGGAGTAAAATTGACTAGAATTTCCCCATCTTCAAAAGACTGGATTTTACAGTATAGATTCCACATAAGTTCTTTCGTCTTTTAAGCATAATTAGACTCAATGTTATCATTTCATTGTTCAATAACAAATATGCTAATATTTACTATGAGAGTTAGGAGAAGTAAAAATTGGCCAGTTATTTCATGAACTGGTTTTAAAAAATGATGAGAAGACATTCACTGCCCCCAAAATAGCCCGTAATGGGAAGGTAAGAAATAGTGGGCAAAGTATTGCAAAAGATACAACAAGAACAAGGAAGAGGTGATGTTCAAAGCCACATGCAGCTTATGTCCGGTCTTCCCGGTGCCACGCCCCATCCTCCACGCCATGGTGCGGACACGGCGGGGGCAGGGCCACAAGGGTACACTGAAATCCTGTGGCCACTGAAAGCTAAAAATGAGAACGCGGAAGTGGCCCCAGCACCTGCTCCTTCCCCTGCGCCCTGACCAGCACTATCAGAGAGCCACTGATGGAATGGTCCGACTCACGAGTAATTCTCAACACGCAAGTTAAGATGGTGAGTGGAAAATCTGTGACAATGATACTGGCAAAAGAAGTTATAATAATACCCAGAATGAGAAAATGGGCAGGCATACACTACCGATGCTGGTACGCACTGTCTTGAAGTGATTTGGCAAAAGCCTCAAATCTGCTCTATCCATCTGACGTAGCAAAGGAAGTATCAGATGTTGCATAAGAATATTTTGTTTATAATAGTGAAAATTTAAACAGAAAAAGCTAAATGTCCACCAATAAGGGAGCTGAATTTAACAATTCTGTTACATACATATAACATGGTATAATCCAAACAATACCATAAAAAATGATGTGGAAAAATATAATGCAGAGGTTATTGCTAATTTCCAAAAGTTTTTAAATCTGGCTACAAAACAGTATGTACATATGCTATTCTTTAAGGCTGTTAAAAATCTATGAGCATTTTATCCATAAAAGGTAACAATAAATGAATAAATGAAAAATTACCTTCATTCAATTCTTTTTACTTAAAAATAATTTGTTTGGTCTACTATCTAAAATGTTCATTGTGCAAGATCCTTATAGGCCCCACATACCCTGAGGGTTCCAAGCTTGGACTTTTAAAGTAAATCCATTAAAACAATCTTTGAAAGGAAAAGCGATTGAGTATATAAATGCCAAGGGGGCCAGAATATATTCATTTTATACCTGAGCTTTTATAAGCTATAAAAACTTAACTCAGTTCAAACTACAATCTATATCTATTACATACTTAAAAACTGCTTTTTAAAAACACAATATTGCCCAGCTGGTGAAGCTCAGTGGTTGAGCATCGACCTATGAACCAAGAGGTCACAGGTTCCATTCCTGCTCAGGGCACATACCCAGGTTGTGGGCTCAATCCCCAGTCGGGGGTGTGCAGGAGGCAACCGATCGATATTTCTCTATCCTCCTTCTCTCTCTAAAATCAATATTTTTTAAAAGCATATTAAGAAAAACACACAGTATTAAATAGCAGTCTTATAACTTAAAAACATTCTTTTTCTTTTTCTTTTCTTTTTTTTTTTTTTTAAATATATTTTATTGATTTTTTACAGAGAGGAAGGGAGAGAGATAGAGAGTTAGAAACATCAATGAGAGAGAAACATCGATCAGCTGCCTCCTGCACATCTCCCACTGGGGATATGCCCGCAACCCAGGTACATGCCCTTGACCGGAATCGAACCTGGGACCTTTCAGTCCGCAGGCCGACGCTCTATCCACTGAGCCAAACCAGTTTCGGCAAAAAAACATTCTTTTTCATTGGCACTTAAAGGCCTTGTACCTTCTATTCCAAACATTCTTTTTTTTTTTTTAATGAAATCTGCCATAATCATTACCTTAGAATTTGATGTTTTATTGACATTTTCATATTATTAACTGCAAATAATATGAGTAACCAGATCCGCAAAGGGAATTCGGAGTTTGGACAGAATAAACACTGTGTAAGGATAAAGATGTCCCGAAGGCGTGCACACATACCAATACCAGTGGAGTCAACTTCACTTCCAACACTTCCTTCTTCATTTCCTTGATGTCCACATGGTGGGAGGCAGAGGCGGACCGGCGGGAACCCTTAGCTGCTCGGCCGGGGGAGCGGGAGCGGCCAGGGGAGCGGGAGCGCGACCTTGACCGACTCCCTCGTCGTCTGGACGGAGAGCTGGAAGTTGAGCCACTTTTCCTTTGCCTAAAGGAACCTAAAGGCTGGAGAGGGAGCAGACGTCATACCACATGCAGACAGACCCACATTCGAGAGGCAGCACAGGCCATCACTGGTTCCATGAACGCTAACACCAGCCGGGAAATGCCGGGGCCTGAGCGGCTGATGAGCCAACGGGGATGCTGCTCTAACGACCCCTCTCTCAGGAGACAAACGCAGCCTTTCCTCTCCTGATTCTTCTTTGAAGCGTTGCCGGAAATGACTGTGTTTAAACCAACGAGCTGTACGTTTCCCCAAGAACAGAGACAAGAAGAGTGACAGTGACACTGATTAAAGCTGAGATGATGGGCAAAAGAAACCTGCACCCAAACAATAGCGGGAAGAGGAGCCCCAGTTTCCCTCGGAACAACACCCACAGGCAGGCCTCGGAAATGAGTGCAGCTTGGATTCCTTATGCCGCTTCCCCTGCCCTCGCCGGGGTTCCCAGGGCCCCAGACCTGGGAAGGCAAACTTCCCGGCCAATCCCTCCCCCCCTGTTTCGGGTGGCCCCGGGCGCGGCGTGGCTGTCCAGTCTTTAACTGGTCGCAAACAAAATCAAAAGAAGAGACTTGGTGACACGTGAGCATGCTCTGAGTTCCCATTCCAGGGTCGGGAAATCAAGTTTAGTTGGTGCACAGCCATGTCCGCTCCCCTCCGGCTGCCTGGAGCTGCTCCGCATGCGGACAGACAAGCCCCAAAGCCTGGGATAGCCACTGTCTGGCCCTTTATTCAAAAGCTCTGCAGGCCCTGCCTAGAGCGCTCACACTGTGGGGCCAAGGCTATGGGTGCAAACAAGGAACGGAAATGCAAATAGGTGTGTAGAAATTTTTATAGCATTTTGACAAAGGAATTTTATCTGTTGAACCCAATAATAAAAAGAACTTATTTCATACATCTTTTTCCTTTGTAAGTACTTCTACGTCACGGATCGGATATCTTAAGGCCCAGGCCCTCACCAGATAGGGTGAAGAGGCCAGACTCAAATCTAATGAATGTCACTCTCCTGATTGAATCCCGTGTTCGGGATGAAGCCCTAACCCCTCCAGTTCTGACGCCCCCTCTGCTGAGCCTTGCCCCCCACACCCTGGCAGCACCTGGCTGTGTCCCCCAGCCAGGCCGCTGGCCTGCTGCCCTCTGCGGGGCCCCCCCCCCTTACCCCCCGCCCCCCGCACCTGAGCTTCCTATTCTGTCTCAGCACTCGGCTCAGGGGCCACACCTCGAGGAGCCTTCCCTAACCCCCCAAATGCCTGTCACCCCACGGATGAAACCAGGACCGACCCGGGAAGCATCGCCTTCTCCAGTGGCCGGGCACCTCCTCAGGAACAGGGCGCTGTCTCACTCACACATTCCCGGAGCCAAAACAGGATCTGACCCAGAGCAGCAGCGCGACCCTGCGCCTTCACACGGAGCCAGAACTGACGGCTCTAACCTCAAAACCACACCTACAGTCAGTTACCGCCCCCCCCAACCCCCCACCCCGCCCCGCTCAGTATAAACACGCTCCGTGACCCAGAGGAGCGCTTACCTTGATGTCACTCTCCTTCAACTCCAGCTCCGTTCCGTCCTTGTATTTGACCGTGTAAAGCTGGGACTTGCCGTCATGGCTCAGAATCTCCACTTCATAATACAGTGAACTCCCAGGCCATCGGCCTCTTACCATCTCACCGTCGGCAAATTTCCTACTTGGCATTTTTGCAAATCAGTCTGAACAGTTTTAAAGATAAAAAAGGGGGAGTCAGTGCAATACACACTTACATTTGTCCTTTTTTTTTTTTCTCAGATCGGACACTAAAACACAACTCTCCAAAACTTTAACTGGTCAAGATTTTAGGGTCAAAAAGATCATTGGAGGGGAGGGTGTACCCCCCCCCCCTTATTTAAAAGGTGAGATACGAAAGCTAAAGGAATGTGAACTGTTTTGTCGAGTCAGCACAGTACAGAAGTGGCCCTTCTGCCTGTCGTGTCTCCCTGGGAATCACTTCACACAGGACAACTCAGTCCCTAGGGCCCGTGTGACACTCAGGAGTAACACACCACATAGTTGCCTATGCGAAACGCTATCACCTCCGGTGACCACATTACCTGCCAATCAACAAGGCACAATCTCACAAAGGATCCATTTTCTGATTTATAAATTTGTATCTGGTCATACAAAGACTTAAAAAATATATTCGGTTTTTAAATATAATTACCTTCATTAAAAACAACAAACCATGAAACAGACTGTCTAGAAAAATCAAGGATGTATAATTAGCATTATTATAACCCAGTGAAGGCGAACCTATGACACGCGTGTCAGAGGTGACACGCAAACTCATTTTCTTGGCTGATTTTTCTTTGTTGAATGGCATTTAAATATATAAAATAAATATCAAAAATATAAGTCTTTGTTTTACTATGGTTGCAAATATCAAAAAATTTCTATATGTGATACGGCACCAGAGTTAAGTTAGGGTTTTTCAAAATGCTGACACGCCGAGTTCAAAAGGTTCGCCATCACTGTTATAACCCATAACAGGGAGAAAAAAATTCCAAATCTATAATGAACAGCAAATTTGGGGGGCCTTTCTTTCAAGTTTTCAGGTCTTGCAGCTGAAGTTCCAAATGCATACCGAGTCACGGCCAACCTCATACCCGGGCTGGTGCACACCTGGCCTTTATCCCGTTACAACATGCTTCGCCACTGAACCAAAACACGGCCCACAAAGCCTTGTATGAACGACACTCAGAAGCCACAGCAACCTACAGAAACTGCTGCTTACATGAGGCCTGTTTGCTGCCCTGACCGCTGGGCGCCCCAGCTCTCAGGTGGTAAACTTCTCCCTCCTGCCCAGCAGATTCACACCGTGCCCCTGACCTCCAACACCAACCACACTAGCTGGGCCGAAGCTAAGAAGCAGGCGGTTACCATGGAGACGTCTCCCCCTAAATCACCTTCTTCTCACCAAGTAAGCAATCCCCGACATACCACCTGAGCATAACATGCATGCTTACCCAGCTCCGGCAAAGAGCGGATTCTGTAACAAGAACAACATTCGAGAACTTCTGAAGGCTGTGGAGTTCGGAAAGGAGAACGTTACCCTCCCCAAGAAAACACTCTTTCATAAGCACCGTGTTTCTGCAGTTAATCACCTGAGAAAAAACTTAATAAGCTTCACTCCTTGAGAAAGATAGCAGCGAGGTTGGGAGATGAAAGGAAACACAACTGCTTATCTGGGGATTAGAGGGTGTCAGTTCATTCACACGTCAGGTAATGGACAGCTTTCTTCCCAGCGCCTGCCCAGATAGCGAGATAGCGAGATGGCTGGGGGGTGATGATGAATGGGCTTGGGCCTGGGGCCCAGGGCAGAGGAGCCCAGCTCTGGGGACCAAGTCCCACCTGGCTGAGGAGTCACCAGGGGGCCCTGGGGGGGCAGGGGCAGCGGCCACCTTGGGGCAGGGAGGAGGGGCACAAAAAAGGAAGGTGACAACAGCAAAATATGCCTATTTCAACACGTAGCGTGAGCCTCCAAGTTCCAGGAAAGAGGAAGGAAATGTGCCCTCCTCCTCTCTTCTCTGCACCCCGCTTCTCCCTGGGCCCCCCCCCCCAAATCACACCCCTGTGACCGATACCAGTTCTCCAAGGCCGGCCCGCCAGGGGTGAGAGAAGGCAGCCACATCTTTCTACGTAAAGATGCCACTCAAGTTTCAAACAACTCTGTCAACTTCTGAAACGGACCTGAGCAGCTCCTGTACCTTTCAGAGACCATACTGGCATCTTCCCGTGACCGATTAAATATTTGGGGTTAAACAAAATATCTAATGGACACTTGGCAGGTCTCTAAGCTCATATTTTTAAAAAAAATTTAATAACTGGGACTTGAGAGCGATGTCCCACACGGTGGTTGAAAGAAAAGGCAAACCAGCTCGCCTGACGAAACCAGGGTCTTACAAACGTTCCCAGAGATGAAAGCAGCAACAGCACCCCCGCCCCGCCCCACTGGCACAGGACCCACGCACGGCAGTCAGGGGTGAGGATACGGCGCAATCACACCCTAGCACCCAGGCCGGAGGGAACTGGCCAGGAAGGACACCCACATACCACCCAGCATATCATCCATCCTATCATCCATCGGGGACTCCCCGAAGGGAGGCCAGAGACGCGCCAAGAGGCTGTCCTGGAGGTGTGTGAGCCAAGTGTGTCCAGAAAAACTCTGCTCACCCCCCCACCCCTCCCACGCCACCCCCTACCCCCTCCACCCCACCCCCGTGAGCGGTGGAAACAGGAGACCCTGGCTCAGGCTACCGGCGTGCTACCTTCAGTGTCCATCCGGCCCCAACAGAGGAATACGCGGGGTCTCTGGTCATCTCTCCTTCACTTCTCCAAATTAGTCTAAACCAGCGGTTCTCAACCTGTGGGTCGCGACCCCTTTCACCGGGGTCGCCTAAGACCATCCTGCAGATATTTGCATGACGATTCGTAACAGTAGCAACATGACAGTGATGAAGTAACAACGAAAATAATGTTATGGTTGGGGGTCAGCACATGAGGAGCTGTATTTAAAGGGCCGGAAGGTTGAGAACCACTGGAAACCGGGAAGTTCAAATGGAGTCTGACAGCTTCCCCTCAACCCGGGAGCCCAAGGCGGGCCCACCATGTAAACCCCCAGCAGGAACCACCCCAACCCCCCCCCAACCCCGCCTTGCTCCGTGCCCCCAGCTCAGGATGCAAAGAAAGGCCACCTCCTGGCTGCAAAGTTGCAGAAGGGCCTGGCTTTCCCCCGAAGAAATAAAAACGGAAAGTAAGAAACCTTCCCCTCCTCGCTAGCCATCCCTGGACGCGGGGCTCAGTCTCACTTAGGGTGCCCTCCCGCAGCCCCCCATCCTGTCCTTTGCGGGACTTTGCTACCAAGTGTGGTTCCAGATTCGCTCGTGTTATTTGCAGGTCCCCAGGGCTCGGGGCAGCCGGCCCCCGCCCCGGCTCCCGCAGCAGGTGACACGCACGCACGCACACAGGCTCCCGGCTGCACCCTCGGGTCGCCCGGGCGCTGTCCAGTGTCACCCAGCCTGACCGCCCTGCAGCTCGTGCATGCAAACAGGCCCCCGTGCAATCGAGCGCGTCCTCGGGGCCCCTGGAGGCTGCTACAGGGTGTCGCTCTGGAAGTTTTAAACGCGTTAAAATTTAAATAAAAACAACAACACGGAACTGAGCTTTGGTAGCAGCGCGCCCACCTGCCTAACGATCCGTTTCTGGGCTGCGCGGAAACACCTGGCGAGAGCGCGCCGCACAGGCGAGCGGGCCGGGCCGAGCACGACCCTCGGGGCCATGGCGACCCGACCAGCGGGAGGGCGTCACCCCCGCTCCCCCGGGTCCCCGTCCGCCGGGGCCGCGCCTGCCCCGCTCCCCACGGGCAGGACCCGCCGAGCCACCAAGTTACCCGTCAAACAGGCTCTCGGAGCGGACCTGGGGTGGGGGGGGGGGCGGGAGGGGGAGCCGTAGCTGCAGGGCGGGGGCAGGGGGCCGGGAGCCGGGAACCGACCCCCCAAAACCTCCCCAACCAACATCCCTTTTACACCGACGCGGCGCGTCCAAAATGGAGGGAAACGTCCCCAAGTTGAACCCGGCAGCTCCATTTCCGCAACCCGCCGGGCTGGGCCGCGCACGGCTCCGGCCCCGCCAGCAGCGGCCCCGAGCGACCCGGAGGAGGGGAGGGAGGGAGAGGGCGAGGCCGCGGCCCAGGCCCAGCGCCCGGGACCCCCGCCCCCCGACGCGCCCGCCCGCCCCCGGGGAGGCCGCCCCGCACGGAGCGGGGCGGGGTGGGGGCGCTCACCTGCGCCGGGTCCCGCGGGGACACGCACGACTCCGCGAGAGCCGCCGAGCTGCTACCCTGCGGCAGTTCCGCGCGCGCGACGCCGCCGCCCGCCCCCCGCGCTCTCGCGTCCCCGCGTCCCCGGGCGCGCGCTCTTCGCCCCGCCCCTCCTCGCCCCGCCCACCGGGGGCCTCCGAGGCTCCCATTGGCTCCTCGTGTTTTTGAATAGTCCCCGGCGCTGGGGATTGGCCGTGCGCCGTGGCGCGTCCGCCCCGCCCCGCGAGGAGCCCGAAGGCGGCGGGAGAGGGGCCCGGCGGGTCCGCCCAGGTGCCGCCCAGGGCGTCTGGCGGCCGCGCCTTATCTCGGCGGCGCAGGGGCCCTCGCGCTCCCCGCCCGCCCGTTCCCGCCACTCGGTGGCTGGGCGCGAGAGGGAATAAAAAGCTGCAAAGAAGAATTAATTTCCTAGAGTGACCACTCCCGGTGCTTTTCGTTAAAACGCCGGCCGTGCGCTCCTTACCCGGTTCCATCCCCCAGCACCTGCGGGCCGAGCTGCGGCTCCGAAGGCGTAGGTGGCGGCAGCCTGGGTAGAAACGATCTGGGGCCCAGTGGGCGGGAGGGCACCCGGAAGGAGGGTCCGAGGGCCCCCCACAGCTCGCAGGGCGCCCACGAGGATGGCTGAAAGGAGGGGGGCTGATGTTCAGGGGAGCCCCCCCCCCAGATGCGGTAGGAAACGCCCCGTAACGCAGCAGGGCACCGGCAACCCCGCGCCTCCTGACGCACCGAGGTGCCATTCCACCTGCTCCCTGCCCGCACGTCTGGGTTTCGCGTTGGCCTCCAACAAGCTGAGTCACTCATTACGCGGCGAACTCCGGCTCTGCCCGCCCTGGGTCCTGACCCTCGAGGTGTCATGGGGTAGTTGGTTTCCTTCCGTTGAGAGTTTAAAGCCGGCCCAGGGCAGTTCCCCATTTTGCAGCGCGGTTGTAATCAAAGTCATTTCTTGCCCCAACTACCTACCAGGTTCCCCTAACTTAACAGGTAAAAGTTAAGAGAATGGCCCTAACCGGTGTGGCTCAGTGGATTGAGCGTCGGCCTGTAGACTGAAGGGTCCCAGGTTCGATTCCGGTCAAGGGCATGTACCTTGGTTGCGGGCACATCCCCAGTAGGGGGTGTGCAGGAGGCAGCTGATCGATGTTTCTAACTCTCTATCCCTCTCCCTTCCTCTCTCTAAAAAAATCAATAAAATATATTCTTTGAAAAAAGTTAAGAGAATGTCTATGTTGGAAGCACTAGCCGTTCAGTTGTAATAACAAGCTGGCTTCTGCATTTTTATAGTCCAGCGTCAGGTGGAAGAGCTCTTAGGCTCTCGGTTACAACGACAAAACGACCAGAAATACCAAAAAAAAAAGAATCAAGTACATTTGTTCTTGGTCATTCATACCCACTGTGCATGCGTTCATCCGAGCCTCTCCAGAGAGCAAGTTCTGACTTCCAATTGTGCTGGGTGGGAACCTGAGCTACAGAAATGCACACCTACCTCACTTCAAGGTCAGAAAGGCGACCTGGTTTTTGGCAAAGGCCAGAGCCTGAATCGCCGAAACCCCTAACAGTGGTTCTCAACCTTCTGGCCCTTTAAATACAGTTCCTCATGTTGTGACCCCCAACCATCAAATTATTTTCGTTGCTACTTCATCACTGTCATGTTGCTACTGTGATGAATTGTCATGGAAATATCTGATCTGCAGGATGGTCTGAGGCGACCCCTGTGAAAGGGTCGTTCAACCGCCAAAGGGGTCGCGACCCACAGGTTGAGAACCGCTGCTAGGATAAGGTACTATTAACCCTACCTCTTTTTTTTTTCTTTCTTTCTTTCTTTTTTTTTTTTTTTTTTTTTTGCAGCAAATGACATCGAAATGAAAACACTCTACAGTACCAGGTCCATGGGGACCTAAAGTAGTTACCATCCCTAAAGGCCGAGCAATGCTACTGTATGTTATTCTTTTCTCATACATTCTACCCAGATACCAGATTTCACTGGATTCCCCCTCGAGGTACACCTGTCTTGCATCTTTCCGTTTATGAAATAAAAGAAGATACTTTTTTGTAAAATAAATAAGTAAAACTTCATACTAAAGATCAGGCTGATAAAGTCTCATAACAAAATGAAGTTAGAAGATTGTACATCACTAGAATCAGCTTAGGTCACATTCTACCTTAAAAACTATCGACTAAAGACATTTTTAAAACAACTGATTTTGGTAGCAGAGAAGCTAAACGATAATTGTTGTTTGTTTGTGGAGGGAAGTATATTACGAAAAATCAGTTGAATATCTAGGCTACTTCCTCAATAAAGGAACTATTGGTATTTTCCTTTGCTTCCTTTTTTTTGTAATATATTTTTACTGATTTCAGAGAGGAAGGGAGAGGGAGAGAGAGAGAGAAACATCAATGATGAGAGAGAATCACTGATTGGCTGCCTTCTGCACGCCCCCCACTGGGAATCGAGCCCACAACCGGGGCATGTGCCCTTGTCCAGAATCGAACCAGGGATCCTTCAGTCCACAGACCAAGGCTCTATCCATTGAGCCAAACCAACTAAGACTTCTTTTTTTTTCTTTTTTTTAAGGACTACTAAAAAGTGTGTAGATTTGGGCCCTGGCCGGTTTGGCTCAGTTAGTTGGGTGTTGCCCTGGGCACCAAAAGGTTGTGGGTTCGATTCCCATTCAGGGCATATGCCCAGGTTTCCAGCTTGATGGCAGGAGGTAGGCAAATGATGCTACTCTCTCACATCGATGTTTCTCTCTCCTTCTCCCTCTCTCTCTAAAAATACATTTTAAAATTCTTGGGGTGGAAAATCTCCAGGTCTAGTTCTCAGAGAGATGCTTGTCCACCACAATTAGGAACTTGGGGATTTTCAGAAGATATAAAGTGAAAGTTGCTTCAAGCGACCTGTCTTCTGTTCATGTGGCCATGAGTGGCCCGGTCCCCTTCCTCGTTTATAAGGAAAAGGAGAAGTGATGGAGAAGCAACACCCATCAGCTCTGTCACTAAGGCAGCCAAAAGCAGACGCACGCGGGGCCGGGAAACCTCCCACTGTAGCCGTTACCTGGCGGTCAGAACCGAAACACCTTTTAGGAAACGAGTCTACATAAAGTTGCGTGTGGCATGAAGTGCGATTGGACTCAGTACCGTTGCTTAAGGAGCAAACCTGAATACTCTTGGAGCTGCAGAAGGCTTCCTTCCTAAAACAAGTACCCAGAGCCACCCGGTCAACACACATCCCTAAAGATGCTGCTTCATCTCCAGGGCTTATGTCCCCACAGAAGTGGCGTTCGTGATTGGCACCGTGGAATGATGTCTGTCTCTCTCCATAGCACTTTTTTTTTTTAAATTTTCATTTGAAACATGGACACTTAGGTATATATTTGCAGAACTTACTTAGTCCATCTTTTTTCTGAGTATTTAACTCTCAGAAGCCAGAAGGGCCGAAACCGGTTTGGCTCAGTGGATAGAGCGTCGGCCTGTGGACTGAAGGGTCCCAGGTTCGATTCCAGTCAGGGGCATGTACCTGGGTTGCGGGCACATCTCCAGTAGGAGATGTGCAGGAGGCAGCTGATCGATGTTTCTCTCTCATCGATGTTTCTAACTCTCTATCTCTCTCCCTTCCTCTCTGTAAAATATCAATAAAATATATTAAAAAAAAAAAAAAGAAGCCAGAAGGGAAGCGGTATTTGAACAGATGGCTCCAAGTACTCTGCTCTCCGCAGCTTCAGCAGAGGAACTTAAAAGAGAGGGGACACATGTCCCTTAACGCACTGGGGACAGAGAAGGAAAAGGTTCCGGTGGGATCAGCATCATCACTAACCTTTACTTATTAAGTGCTTACCTCTGCCGCCTGCCCGCCGCCCTGAGCACTTCCTGTATCTGGATTTACTTAACCCCCGGGCCGGGGCAGCATCCTGGCGCGAGGCGGTGCGAATGCCATCTCCAGCGCTCACGCTCAGCCCTTCTCCAGCGGTTCCTCTGTCTTGGTTTCCTCGCCTGTAAAATGGATCCGATAGGTGTACTTATCCTGCGAGGTAATTGCGAGGGCTAAATGCAAGGACCCCTGTTACTCTAGCTTCACTTTCTTTCAAGTTCAGGAAGTCACCACCTTAATCAATTGTATGCAGATTACAGGGTGTTGGCAATAGTAGATGGGTCAAGAGATTTCTAATGCAGTAGCTGTTTTTTCATCTAAGTCCTTTGAATCCTCCTGTAGCACACGTGCAAGTATAAGACTTAATATTTTCAACCTTTTCATTCAGACCGTTGTGGGTTTTTTTTTAATCCTCACCCGAGGATATTTTTCCATTGATTTTAGAAAGAGGGAAAGACAGAGAGAAATATCGACATGAGAGAAACACATCAATTGGTTGCCTCCTGCACATGCCCCGACTAAGGCCCAGGCCAGGGAGTAGCCTGCAACCAAGATCCGTGCCCTTGACAGGAATCAAACCTGGGACCCTCCGGTCCGGTCCTTAGTCCGACGTTCTATCCACGGAGCCAAGCCGGCTAGGGCTCATTCGTACTGTTCTAAATGAAAAATCTAAAGCTGCTTGCTGGTTAATCTTAAAACTTGAAGATCCTTTGTTTGGAAAGTAATTATTAACTAAATGTGCACTATTGTTAACAGTTACTGGTTAGCACCGGTTTTTAAAAATAGCCTAGCGCTAGCCAGTTTGGCTCAGTGGGTAGAGCCTGTGGACTGAAGGGTCCGGGTTTCAATTCCAGTCAAGGACACATACCTTGGTTTCAGGCTCCATCCCCGACCCCTGTGTGTCAGGGTGCATGTGGGAGGCAACCAATCGATGTGTCTCTCTCACATCGATGTTTCTCTCTCTCTCTCCCTCCCTTTCACTCTCTCTAAAAAAAAAAGAAGAAAGAAATCAATGGAAAAATACCCTCTAGTGAGGATTAACAAAAAAATAAAAATAGCCTACCCCGTGTTGGGGTGAGTTGGGAGTCCTAACATAACCGCAGGGAAAAATGTCACATCTGTGGCATGACCTGCGGGAAAGGCCTTCCAACTCTTGACCTCTGGGACCTTTGCCAGACTGAGCTCTCTCTGTTCCTTTTTATATTTATCTTTCCTTCCCCACCCACCTCACCCTCCAGGGCTCCAGAATCCCTGATGCTTCTCACTCTCTCAGACCTCGGGGAGGGGCGGTTAGGTTTTTTTTTAGCACAATCCAGCGCAGTGTTTAAAACATCAAATTGCATCCTTGTCAACACCCTCTGGCTGTTCCATTCTGGTGACAGGATCACCTTTGGGGGGATGTTTCCAAAGGTCTGCGGTTTTGCCCCTGCGGGGCCGGGGCATTTCCTGTGGAGGACAGAGCGCACGGCCGACAGGGGTGACTTTTACACATCAGCCCCCTCTCCGCGAAGCTTCCTGGTTTTCACGTTGCAGCACAAACCCGACCGCAGAGGTTAGGCCTTGGCTGTGCCCCTCTCACGAACCCCGTGCACAAGCTCTGCCCACTTCCTGCTCACGTGCACAGCCCCAGAGGACTCTCACTCCAGGAAGCGAAGTCAAAGGCACCCCTTGAACAATAGTGAGGCCACCAGCCCAGACTTCAGGACTGTCCCGACTTGTGTAGCAAGCCCTAGCCCCGTGGTCAGCAAACCGCGGCTCGCGAGCCACATGCGGCTCTTTGGCCCCTTGAGTGTGGCTCTTCCATGAAAGACTGACTTCTGTGCATGGGCCACAAAGTTTCAATCGCACTGTACGTGCGCGCCTGCACGTGGTATTTTGTGGAGGAGCCACACTCAAGGGGCCAAAGAGCCGCTTGTGGCTCGCGAGCCGCAGTTTGCCGACCACTGTCCTAGAGCCACGGCTAGGCCAGGCCGCAGTCCATGGACTGGGTGGGCAGCCCCAGTGGCCCTGTGGGGGACATAGAGAGGGATCACATGACAGGACCTCGCACCCCGTGAGAATTTAATAACTGGTCCTGAAGGGAGGGAGCGGACTCTTCCCACCACAGAGACATCAGCCGGTCCCTCCCCAACTCTTTGCGAACCAGCTGGGGTTTCAGCTGCGCTCACCTGCCCCAGGGGACCAGCTGGGCTCAGGTGGCGGAAAGAGCAGATGCTCTGGAATCCTCAGACCGGGCTTGGGTTTTCTGCGCCAGCACTTGTTCGCTGGGTGTGACCTGGTGCAAGTATGTTGACCTCTCTGAGTCTCAGGGCATTTCCGTGGGGAGAGCCAACCTGTCTGTCTACGTCTGTGGGTCTGCCTGGTCTCGAAAACCTGTTGGGCAGTCAGTGAATCTCACCGACGATGGTTGAGAATTGCTGCCTGGGTCAGGGCCAACAAACACCCTTCTAGAGCATGCTACTGCCAGGTTGGCCAGGAAAATGTTTCTTACCAGAAAACTGCTTGAGATGCGAGGCCAGAGTCTGAATTGGGCTTTGCTGGTCAAGGATAGAAATTCTGAGCCGGTGAAACGGAGAACCTGATGGAGCCACAAGGAGATGAACCCTCTGACAGCCACTGGGGAAGGCGTCCTGGGCAGAGGCAGGGGAATCTCACTGGCAGCTCTGCCACCTGTTCCAGCTGCTCCAGCTGCTCCTGCTGTTCCACCTGCTCCAGCTGCTCCTGCTGTTCCACCTGCTCCAGCTTCTCCTGCTGCTCCACCTGTTCCAGCTTCTCCACCTGCTCCTGCTGCTCCAGCTTCTACAGCCGCTCCTCCACCTGCTCAGCAGGTAAATCTGCCTGGAAAGGCAAGACTGGGAGTGACCTGCACACTCATCTCAGGAAATGTCTGAGTGTTATCTGTGGACATGGTTCCTCAGCGCTCCTCATCCTCCTTGGAGATTAGACACCATTCACTACGCTTCCAAGCACACTCCCCCGGTGGACTATTATGATAATGGTTCCCTGGGAACCCCTGGGGGGAGGGGGAAGGGCTGGCAAAGGTTGTGCTACAGGACTTGGTGCCTTTGATCTCCTTCGGGTTTTGGATATTAAAATAAACACCAGGCTCTCGGAGCAGGAAGGTCGCCATGGAAAGTCCCGGGAGGCTGGGGCCGGGCCGGGCCGGCCAGGGTCACAGAGCACCTCTGCCAGCCACTCCAGATGCTTCCCGCAAGCCCCCTCCAGCCTTGGCAGGCCTGGCTCTGTTTGGTTTCTGAGAACAAAGAGAAAAGCTGGGGGGGGGGGGGGGCAGAGCCTGGGACACGTGGGAAAGCCATCACTGTTGAATATAAGCGTCTGGTGCTGAAGTTCCCAGAGGAGCCCATGGCGTGTTGCATGGGGTGGAGGGAATATTTCCTCTGGAGGGGAGGGTGATGGGTCTGCAGAGGCCCAGAATTCACCACCCAGGGCCACGGCAGAAGGGACACCTGGGGGCGCTCTGGGTGCTGGAGAGCTGGTGAGGGTGTCCCCAGGCAGCCCCAAGAGGCACGGTTCCAACGGAGGCCCATGCTCTTCCCCTCGGACCCAGAGCGCCCCCTGGCCGGATTTTAAAGTTTCACTATCTGACTGCAAAACAGTATGTACATAACCCAGTTTTTTGAAGCTGTGAAAAACCTGTGTGTATTTTATCCAGAAAAAAAAAAAGGTATCATTAAGTGAAAAGAAGGTTTACAAGACCTTATTCAAGTCTTTTTACTTAAAAATCGTTTCTATTCGGTCTTCTATCTAAAATAGTCAGTGTGGAGCCCTAGATGGTTTGGCTCAGTGGGTAGAGCGTCGGCCTGTGGACTGAAGGGTCTGGGGTTCGATTCCGGTCAAGGGCACATGCCAGGGTTGTGGGCTCGATTCCCAGTGGGGGATGTGCACGAGGCAGCCGATCCATGATTCTCTTTCATCACTGATGTTTCTATCTCTCCCTCTCCCTTCCTCTCTGAAATCAATAAAAACATATTTAAAAAATACAAATAAATAAAATATTCACCGTGGAGGTCCCAGGGCTGTGCACACCGTGTCCAATGGCAGCCCATGATGCCAGGGATCCCTGCATCTTTGAGGAAAGGCCCTTCTCAGGGGCGGTGTTCGCCCTGTGATTAAAAGGTTGCATTTCAAAGACACTTTTAATGGTCCAAATGCTATTGCCAGGAAGAAAATAATATCGTTGGCATCTGGGGGAGGGGGCTGCCCCGAGCCCCCTGCACGATGGGTGCCTGAGTGGTGGCCACAGTCATGGTGGTACCCCAACTCCGGACGCTGAGAAGGGATAGTGGACAGACGGTCCCTCATCCTAGACAACAGCAGCTATGTGGACAGGCACTGTACTGGGGCCTGGCCTCAGCCCAGGGGAGACAGCGTGGCCCTGCTCTGGTGTAAGCGAGGGGCCCAAGCAGGGGCCCCAAATCTAACCCAGTGGTCTGCAAACTGCGGCTCGCGAGCCACATGCGGTTCTTTGGCCCCTGGGGTGATAACCGCTGCTCTAGGGCTTTGCTCACATCTGAAACCTCTGAAGAATTCCCTCTTTCCTCCCTCTGAATGGCAGGCCGTGGGAGGCAGTCTGGGCACTGACCCGGACCCGGGTCCCCTCCCGGGAGCCCACGCTGGCTCCTGGAGGAGGAAATGATCAGAGGTGGGGGGCTGGGGGAACCTGGGCCGCAGACCCCAGGAGCCGCTCTGGGCTGTGACCAGCGGAGGCCCTGGATGGAGCTGGCAGAGGCCGGGCTGTGGGCAACAGGGAAGGAAGGCCTGGCATCAGCCAGGCACCTGCCCAGCAGCCCAGTCACCGAGAGCAGAGCGGGGAGGCGAGAAGGTGATGCAGGTGGCAGGGTGGGGTTTGGGGAGCACATGGGCCTGGGTGGGGGCGGCCCTCAGGGGGACCCCAAGACTATGGCCAGGCCTCCTCCTGGTCCCTGCTCCCCAGGAACCTCAGGGCCTGGGTGGGACAGGAAGTGGGATCTGAGAACCCAGCTGGGTCAGCCCACCCCGGGGGCGGGAACTGGGAAGCCTCATTTAGCTCTGGCGGGGCTTGTGGTCTGGCCCAACCAAGACTCGCGTATCACTTCCCTTGGCCATGCTGTCCCCTTTGAGACACGGTCGGCTGCAGGTGGCTGTAAGTTTAACGTCTGCACTGGAGGGGATGTCCCCTCCCCCAGCCCGGGACAGTCAGGCCTGTGTGTTCCCAGCCAGGCTCTCGGAGGAGGAGGAGGGGGGAGGGAGGGAGGAGGGAGAGGAGGTAGGGAAGAGGAGTGGGGGGAGGACGGGGAAAGAGGAGAAAAAGGGGAGGGGTGGAGGAGGAGGGGAAGGAGGGGGAGGGGGGAGGGGGGAGAGATGGGGTGGGATGTGCACTGACCGGGCCCAGCACGGGGGGGGGGGGGCAGGGGGGGCAGGGGGGACGCCCAGGCCTGGGGCTCCCCCCGTGGGAAAGGCCAGACCCGCCCAGGAGACATGGCCTGGCCCTTGGATGAGTCCACAGGCTCCCCGGCCTCAGAGCAGTGTGAGGGGACCCCCTGCATGTGCTGGGAGCCCCCAGGAAGACTGTGGGGACATCCAGAGCCCCCAGAGGTGGGGGCAGTGCTCAGGGACCCCAGGACTATGGCCCAGGCCTCCTCCCTGTCCCTGCTCCCCGGGAGCCTCAGGATCGCCCATGAGCCCTTGGGGTGGGTGGGGTCCCCAGAATCTGAAAGTGGAGGATGCTCCCCGCCAGGTCAATTTCCTTTAGGAAATGTGGTGGTTTCTCTTTGGCTTTTACATTCCAGTGTCATGGAACGGTCACGTGCTTACGTGAGCCACAGAGATCCTAACTTTTACCAAAAAGGCAATTCGCTGGAGAGAGGGCGAGGCGCTGAAACACCCCGAATGTGCAGGACCCCTGGGCCGGCATCCATCCCCCCCCCCCGAGTCTGCTTTGTCCCCCCCAGGTGAGGGCTGGTGTCAGAGCTGCCTGCGCCCTTTAACCTTCATGGCAACCCCTGACGTAGGTATTCTTACTCCCACTTCGGCACAGAGAGGTGCAGTAACTTGCTGAAGGTCACACAGCCAATACACGGAGGGAGAGCCAGGATTCTCTCTCCCCCTCGCTGCTGTGCTGCCTCCAGAGAAACGGGGGGTCACCATGAGCTGGGCAGACACCCCAAATGTGCCTTGGACCCTTGGCAAGTCCCCTGCCAATAACCTGACCAGTCCCCAGGGAGGACAGGCGGCGGGGAGGAGGCAGGTGGGTTGCTATGCTATGCGCCTGCGTGGCTTCCAGTTTGCATAACGAGTTCACACACGTGTCAACCTCCCCACAACCCCCAGAGGAAACAGACCCAGCGAGTGAGCGACAGCCCTGGAGCCACTGCGGCTGCTGCTGAGAGCCGGCGGCCCAGGGGCTGTTTCTCTCCCCCCTTGACCTTGGCCTTGGCCCGTGCAGGGGAGCTGCTGGCCCCGCTGGTGCAGCAAAGACCGTGGGTGCCTGTAGCCACCCCCGGCCGTGGCTGCACCAACGCCAGATGAGCAGTGCCTCCATGCGAGGCTTGCTGACCAAGCCCTGGGTCCCAGTTCCCCAAGTCCTGACACCGTGGAAGCTCCTGGAAGGGGAGCGTGGAGCTGGGAGCGAGGCCTCCCGCTGCTGAGTCTCAGACCCACCTGCAGAACCTCCGGGGAACGCCCTCTCTCTGCGGGGAGGGCGAGGCCCCTGCGCTCATTTCCTGTCTCAGTTCTCCGGGTGGCGGCACACCCAACCCTCAGGAGACAAAGGGCTGGGCCCGCGGGCAGGAGAGCAGTGCGGGCTGCTGGGCACCTCCCGTCCACCCCGGGGGAGGCACAGGCACCGCTGGGGCTGGAGAGCGAGGCTCCTGGAGGGGATAAAGGGGGGGGGGGGGCGCAAGGGCAGGATGGACTGTCCCCTTGGAGAAGGACAAGGAGCCTACAGGCCGTAGCTTCAAGGTCCGCTCTGTTCTTTGAAACAAGGAGAAATGAACTTGAGCTCTAGCCAGGGACTCAGGTTAGCTCAGGGGACTAAGAGCTAGAAGGTGGAGATACCTGGTGGGCCCTGGGCCCCAACATGGCCGAGCGGGGAGTCCAGGGGGTATGGGAGGGGGGCTCTCCAAAGCCACACTCCTGCTGTCAGGCTCCTCCCAGAAACACACAAGAGCTGAGACCCCAGGACCATGGGGGGTCAGCACGTTCGCATGGAAAACAGTACAATCTCTCTATGTATAAAAGCCTAAGCAGCTGTCATGACCTGTCGACCGGTCGCTATGACACGCACTGACCCCCAGGGGGCAGACGTTCAATGCAGGAGTTGCTTCCTGGGGGTCAGTGCATTCCCACAGCCAACCTCCTGCCACTGGCCACCCTCCCGCAGTCCCTCTCTCCCTCCCTCCCCAGCCAGCGGGACCCGATCACCGGCCAGGCCAAGGAACCCCACCGGTGCACGAATTTGTGCACCAGGCCTCTAGTCAATAAGTACTAATACAAGAATGAACTCTGTATTTCCCATACGCATGACTAGACGTACTTTCGTCCACCCTCTCTGCCAGGTAAGCCACCCAGTGTGCGGACTGGGTTACTGCTGCCCCCGCAGGGCGCCGGCCTCAGCCCAGGGCTGCCCGCCTGCAGGGCATCTCCACGAGGACATGCTAGAGATGAAGCCCCCAGCCCCCCTGGGCCTCTCGGACCCCTTTCCTCTCGTCTGAGCGACGGGCGTGGCTCAGAAGAGCTGCTCGGTGCCAACCAGCCCGGGGACCCGCTCTGGTGGCCGAGCCCCACGCGGCCAAGGTGGACTGTCCACCAGGCTCGCTGGGGAAATGTGGGCACTGCCGACAGAAAGCTCGCTGGGAGCCAAACACGAACATGGTCCGGTCTTGTCGCCGGAGGAAAGAAATTCAGACCAGCCAGGTTCGAGACAGGCTCGTGGGCGCATAAATAAAACAACACGGAGATCGCCTTTCCTGCTCCCAGACCTGCCTGGGCCCTCGGGACAAACCCGGTGAGCCGGTGCGTTCGCCAGTGGCAAAGACGGCGTCTCATTTCTCTTCGTGTTCCAGCACCCGCACAGCATCTGGCACACACTAGGTGCTCAATAAGTGCTAAGCGCGTCTTCAAATAAGACACAAGCACCCTTCTCCACGCGGCAGAGAAAGGAGATGAAAGGCCAGCCAGGAAACAGTCCGCTCGGAGGTGGGCGATTGGAGCTGCTGTTCGAAACACTCAGGCTGGTCAGCCTGAAGGGTCCCGGGTTCGATTCCGGCCAAGGGCACATGCCCGGGTTGCAGGCTCGATCCCCAGTAGGGGACATGCAGGAGGCAGCTGATCCATGATTCTCTTTCATCATTGATGTATCTCTCTCTCTTCCTTCCTCTCTGAAATCAATACTTTTTTTTTTTTTTTTTTTAAGAAACAGGCTGGTGTCAGGGACTCCTGATTCCTGAGCAGTTGCTGCTGGGGGACCTCAGACAGCTCTCACCCTCATGCCCTGGGTTCCCCTAAAATGGAAGAGCCCGTCCCTGGAGGGGCAGCCTCCAGCCCCAGGAATCCTTCCTGGCTATGGGGGAGGCGCATGCTTCCTGCTCCTGAGGGACCCTTCCAGAGTGTAAGGTTGAGGGGTGCCAGCAGCAGGGAGCCTCCGGGAAGGACACCAGGCTGCACTCACCGACCCAGGGCCCCCCATCCCAGCACCCCAATGCCAGGCGGTTACTTTCTAGCAGTCTGGGTTGCTCCAAAGGCCGACCCTGAGAGGTCACAGCTTCCAGAGGCTGGATGAAGGATCGGAAGACACCCCCACATACCAACAACCTTGTCACTGTTTTTTTTTGGGGGGGGGGACTCTAGGGAGCTGCTAAGATTGAATATTTGTGACCCCCCCCCTCCCAAAATTCAGAAGCTGAAACCTAACCCCCGATGTGATGGTATTAGGAGGTGGGGCCTTTGGGAGGTAATTGGGTCAGGAGGGTGGGGCCCTCGTGAGGGGATTAGTGCCCTTATAACAGAGACCCCAGAAAGATCCTTCACCCCTTCTAGTTGTCTATGAACCAAGAAACGGGTTCTCGCCAGAGACCAAATCTGCCTGGGCCTTGATTTAACTTCCAGCCTCCAGAACTGAGAAGGAAATATCTGTTGTCGTGGCATTTTGCTGTAGCGGCCTGTATGGGGCAAGGCAGGAGCAGCTGTGGCTTATATTGTTAGTGTCTTAGGAAGACGAATGCCTGTTTGAGTGTCGCCTTGCACCTGCCTCAGGACCCCTGGGTCCGAGAAATGGGGGTGAGAGCAGAGGGGGTGGGGTCTGGAGCTCCACACCTGGGGGGAGGGGCTGGGCATCCTGAGGGGAGGTCCCAGTGCCCCGAGCCTGTGTGATTGGCCGTTACCGCTGGGGTAACAGGAAAGCGTGGGCAGACACCAGCTGCGGCCTGTGCCCCAACTCAGAGATGGCTCTCAGAGGAAGGCTCACTTCCCAGCGGAGAGGAGGGAGGCCGGCTGATGGCTAACCCAAGGGCAGGGTCTGCCATTCTGGCCACTCGGTCTGGACATCTGGCAATCTGCTGATGACCTTCCAAAAGTGGGGTACCCGGGGCTCCAGGCACCCTGGAGAGGTCAGATCAGCCCCACCCGGGGGAAGGCTCCAGGGACACATTTTTGTTGTCATAACTGGAGGTCACATTCACTCTCTTGGGCTGAATGCATCGTGTGCAGTCAAAATGCCCGGATTCAGATCTCTTCCCGGCCAGGCTCACCTGGGATAAGGGACAGCCTTCGGTTTCTTGAAAAATAAGGATCAGAATAGCACCCCAATTCCAAGCCAAGACGCTGGGGAAAAGAAACCAACGGCCATCGACCACCAGAGGGCACTGTACAGCCGCGTTGGATGGAGTGCGCTGCCGAGTGTGACCACCAGAGGTCGCCCGAGCTCCGTGGCCCCAGAGACACCATCATCTACCCAGACAGATAAATTGGAGCATCTGGGGAATGACAAGTGGGGTGCGGTAGCCCCCCTTATACCCAGGGGACAGGTTCCAAGACCCCCCAGTCAGTGCCTGAAACCACAGATAGTACCAAACCCTGAATATGGTGTATTTTTCGTACACATAATACCTATGCTACATTTAATTTATAAATCAGTAAGAGAGTAACAATAACATAACAAAATAGAACTTCAGCCATATACTGTAATAAGATATGAGAACGCAGTCTCTTCCTCAGAACATCTTACCGTCCTGTACTCACCTTCTTCATCTTCTTGCGATGATGGGAGACGATAGAATGCCCATGTGAGGAGATGGAGGCAGATACGCCGGGCAAAGGGACGATTCTTCTCGGGGGGGGGGGGGGGGGGGGTGGGACGGAGCTGGACAGCACAGGACCAGGAGAGAGCTCATCGGCCTACGCTCAGAAGGGCATGCAATTTCAAAGCTATGAATTGTTTACTTTTTTAAAAATATATTTTTATGGATCTCAGAAAGGAAGAGAGAGGGAGAGATAGAAACATCAATGATGAGTGAGACTCATTGATCGGCTGCCTCCTGCACGCCCCCTACTGGGGATCAAGCCTGCAACCCGGGCATGTGCCCTGATCGGGAATCGACCCGGGGACCCTTCAGTCCGCAGGCCGACGCTCTATCCACTGAGCCACACCGGCCAGGGCTGTTTACTTTTTCATGTCATCTATCTTTGGTAAGTTAAGAGCAATGGGTAAAATAAAAACGAGTCTCCTTGAAGCTTCTTCATCTTTTTATTTCAAAAGGAGGAAGGATACCAAGTAGCAGAAGAGGGAAGCAGGTAAACCCGGCAGAACAGAAAGGGAGCCGTGGGTCAGATGTCAACGATATACGGTAGCTTAACGCAAACACAGGGCCCGATGCTACAAGCCTATGTCCCCTTAAGGCCAAGGACTCCAGCGAGCTGGCCGATGGGTCCAGGCCACAGCGCGAGGGAGGCCCTTTTCCTGTGGAACCTTAACGCCACACATCCTGGACAGGCCGTGCGCACACAGGTTACACTTCACGGGCACGTGAGACTGCACGCGATTCACACAGACAATCATTTTGAAGGCACTGTATGGGGCAGCCCCGGCTGCTACTTCCTGGCAAGTCCTTCCTACGTGGTCTGGCGTGTGGTCCTCTATTTATTCCTCTTTGAAACGTGGGGTGCAAAACCCAGGTGCCTCTCACCCGACCCACCCTGCCGAGCATTCCAGGGTCACGCCTCACCCTGGAAGATAACGCTTCCTGACAATAAGGATCCGCTTCCCTTTGGGCGGACAGAGGCTTTGAGTCAAGCCGCAGTTTACAATGTGTGGCTTTAAAACAAGCTGCAGAGTCAGAGAGAAAGAGAGAGGGCGCGACGGGTTAGATCTCAGGGATCCCATAAGGTACGTGAGGCTCTGTGTGCACATGACATCATTCCTGGTGACCCCAGGGCCTTGGGTATGACTCCAGCAACCTTAACGTTAACCCTGAAAGCGTGACTTCGGTCCACGTTGCTTCGAAAGGCTCACTCCCAGGTTCGAAGGCCCTGGACTCCCAGGCTGCACACATTTGCAACTTTTTAAAAAATTATTTTTTTTTTAATATATTTTATTGATTTTTTACAGAGAGGAAGGGAGAGAAATAGAGAGTTAGAAACATCGATGAGAGAGAAACATCGATCAGCTGCCTCCTGCACATCTCCCACTGGGGATGTGCCCGCAACCCAGGTACATGCCCTTGACCGGAATCGAACCTGGGACCTTTCAGTCCGCAGGCCAACGCTCTATCCACTGAGCCAAACCGGTTTCGGCTAAAATTATTTTTTTATGAAGTTCCTTATCTCCACATTACCCCCCATCCTCCCCGCCCCCACTCATGCCCTCACCCCCCTGCTGTCTGTGTCCATTGGTTAGGCCTATATGCTTGCATTTAAGTCCTTTGGTCGATCTCTCCCCCTCACACTTGCATCTTTGGCAAAGAAAAGATGCGTCATCTTTTAAGCACACGAACGCACACCCCCAGTTTTACAATCTGCAGCAAAGGAAGGTGACATTTGGACCATAAGAAGTTCACCTGGCATTTGCATCTCTCGTGCAGGTCTATGCATGCTTTGGGCCTAGCCCTGGGGTAGGTCTGTGAAGGAAAACATATTTCGCATTCTCATCTCATCGCGGAAGCTGGGTATGTTGTTCTCTAACCAGAAACGTTCGTCGCTGACTCCCTCACCCCCCAAAACAAAAACAAACATCGCCAAAGCCTTCCCGTGGCCACTCGTTCCCAGGCTCGCGCCGACTCCCCAGAGGGTCGGCAGAGAGCCCAACGGACTGGGTTTCTGCCCAGGTCAAGTCCAAGGTCTGGAAAACTCATCCCAGAGCCAAGGCAACAAAGCTCAGACTTGGACTTGCCAGGGGCTCCCTCCGCTCACAGCACAGACAGGGCCGACCCGACCCACCCCCCCACCCCACCCCCCACCCCCGCCCCGCTCTCCCCATCCCCACCCCCCCGCCCTATCTTAGCAAGCAAACAGAAAAGAGAATATCTATGAAAATATGTAAATGCTGTCATCGAATATCATAGACCAGCGGTTCTCAACCTGTGGGTCACGACCCCTTTGGGGGGTCGAACGACCCTTTCACAGGGGTCGCCTAAGACCATCGGAAAACACATCTATAATTACATATTGTTTTTGTGATTCATCACGATGCTTTCATGATGTTCAATTTGTAACCATGACATTGGGGGTCCCCACAACATGAGGAGCTGTATGAAAGGGCCGCGGCATGAGGAAGGCTGAGAACCACTGTCACAGACTATTTTGCATCGACGACCGACGTCCCAAGATGGAATTCGTTGTGGCTCATTCACTTTTGTTTTTAGAATCAGTTCGTTTTCCCCCAAAAAGAAAAGTCGCACACACACAATGGAAGGCATGTCTTGGCGCCAACAGCAGCAGCAGCAGCTTATACACGCGCCCCTAAGGGGAGGGCAGAGATTGGGGGGTCCTCGGCCCTTTCTCCTCTCGGGGATGGAGGGGTCAGGCTGAGGGCCTGGGGACACGCAGCCTCCCTTCCTCCCCAGGACAAACACGCTTCCCTCCGTCCCTGAGGACCACAGACCCGGGGATTGGGGGGGGGTGACGCCACAGAACCCATCACCCCATCTGGGAGAGCCCACGGGATGCAGAGGAGACGGGCCTACCAGCTCCGCACCCCACGCACCCTTCTCGGGTCATTCGTGGCTTGTTCCTGTGACGTGCACATACATATTTTTTTCAGCGAATGGGGTTCCAAGATGCTAAAAGCATTAAGATCAGAGAGCAAAACTCGGGCCTTTTCTTCCTCCTCCCAGATCCAGAAAGAATAAACCAACCGGTAGTCGCGCTGAAGGAAGGGCCCCGAGCCAAGCGTGAGAGGCAGAAGGACGTTCGAGGCGAGGCCGGGAGGACAGCCGCCTAGCCTAGCCCTGCAGCCTGACACCTGGGGCGGCCAGTGGGGCCCAGACCAGCGGCCGGCCCACAACCCCGCACACACCGATGGCGACAGCGAAGCAGGAGTGACGACAGGGTGGCCGAGGCTTAGAAAGGGCAAAGGGCACATCAAACAGGCCTCGTTGAACAAGGTCTGTTTCCAGAAACAGGCTCTTCTGGGCGAGAACCAAACACCGTCCCCCCACCGCCCCCCCCCCCAATTCAATTTCCGCCATGGACACCCAAAATAAGGAGGTGTCCATGGAAACCAAACTGCAAGTCCCTGGCTCAGGCCTGCAACGCCCACCCCCTCGCTAATGAATGAAAAAAGAATCTAGACTTTAGTATGGATTTCTTCCGAGGCTCTAAACCCACTCCCCACCCCGAGTCCTCCCAGCAGGAGCTAGCTGAGGTCTGCGTTGCTTGCACCTGCCCACCTCCAGCGGCCGCTGAGCGGCTGTCAGATGGGGTTTGCGGGGAAGGACAGGCGGGGTTAGTCCCCCAGCGAGAAAGGGCAGGCGAACCTCACACCGAGTCCAGTCCGAGGGGCCGGGGGAACTCGGAAACACTCAACACACCCAATGGCCGGGCAGCATTGGGCCAACCCCGTTCCGACCCAAGTTCAACCTGGTGGTGACAATGAACAGCCCAAGTTGATGTTTCTCACCTGAAATTTTAATAAAGCCAATTCAAAAACCTTTTTTAAAAATGCCTTTAATCTTAAAAAACAAACAAACAAAAAAGGGGGAGTGAGGGCGACGCCTCTGAGGTCCCATGGATGGAAGGACATGGGACATTTGACGCTGCAAGAAGGCTTTTTTTGAAAGCTTCTGCGGCACATTTTTGGTGTGGCTACAAGTGTGTATTTAAAATGTTTATACAGACCTGAATGGAAGCTTCTGGGCCTGATGGAGTAAATGAATAACTACATTTAGATGCTTAAATGAGACAGTCATTCTTTTAACGCCCGAATCATGATGAACAAGTCATGTATTTACCTTCTCACAAGGATTCCTACTTTATAGAGAAAAACTGCTTAGGAAGAGATAAAGGACATACTTTATACTCAGGCAGTCCTCAAACGTTATCTTCTTACCCAAAAGACTCGATTTGCCTCTTCGGTGAATTCACCACTGGCGTTTTATAAAGGAGTTATCCTAAAACGCCACGAATGTCGAGACTGATTATCCCTAACCACCTGAATTTACTGTTAATATATATATTTTTTAATATATTTTATTGGTTTTTACAGAGGAAGGGACAGGGATGAAGATTTAGAAACATCGATGAGAGAGAAACATAGATCAGCCGCCTCCTGCACACTCCCCACTGGGGATGTGCCCGCAACCAAGGTACATGCCCTTGACCGGCATCGAACCTGGGACCCTTCAGTCCGCAGACCGACGCTCTATCCACTGAGCCAAACCAGTTAGGGCCTGTTAATATTTTTTTATAATGTATTTCTGATTTCAGAGAGGAAGGGAGAGGGAGAGACAGAAACATCAATGATGAGAGAGAATCATGGATTGGCTGCCTCCTGCACGCCCCACACTAGGGATGGAGCCCGCAACCTGGGCCTGTGCCCTGACCGGGAATCAAACCCTGACCTCCTGGTTCCTAGGTCGGTAGCTCAACCACAGAGCTGCACAGGCCGGGCAATATTTTTTTTCTTTTCTAATCCATTTTAGACTTTTAAATTTGAAGGTCTCCTGTTCCCAGTAGTATTAACATACTAGAGGCCTGGTGCATGGATTTGTGCACCAGGTGGGGGTCCCTCCGCTTGGCCTGCGGGGATCAGGGTACCTCGGAGCTGCCACAGCCTGGCCTTACCCGCAGCTCAACGGGCTCTGGCCCGCTTGTCCATGTTGATCCTGCACAGCACGGAGCAGTGTGCGAAGCGGCAGGCAGCCAGGGAGGAGCCCAAGCCGGGGGTTGGGTGCTGTGCGGCTCCCACTCAGGGGGAGTGTCAGCAGGAGAGGCTCAATCCGCTGCAGCTGTGCTCGCCAGCTGTGAGCCCAACATCTGGCGCCCACCTGTCAGCTGAGCGGCTCTCCAGCGGTGGAAGCACACTGACCACCAGGGAGCAGCTCCTGCGTTGAGCATCTGCCCCCTGGTGGTCAGTGCATGTCATAGCTACCGGCCGGTCATCTGGCCACTTAGGCTTTTATATATAGAGATATAAGAATCTTGCCAAAGCCGGTTTGGCTCAGTGGATGGAGCGTCGGCCTGCGGACTGAAAGGTCCCAGGTTCGATTCCGGTCAAGGGCATGTACCTGGGTTGCGGGCACATCTCCAGTAGGAGATGTGCTGGAGGCAGCTGATCGATGTTTCTCTCTCATCGATGTTTCTAACTCTCTATCTCTCTCCCTTCCTCTCTGTAAAAAATCAATAAAATATATTTAAAAAAAAAAAAAAGAATCTCGATTCTTGCCCTGGCCAGTATGGCTCAGTGGATAGAGCGTCGGCCTGCGGACTGAAGGGTCCTGGGTTCAGTTCCGGTCACGGGCACATGCCCGGGTTGCAGGCTCGATAGCCACTGTGGGGCTGCAGCTGATCAATGATTCTCTCTCATCATTGATGTTTCTCTCTCTCCCTCCCCCTTCCTCTCTGATATCAATAAAAATATATTAAAAAAAAAAAAGAATCTCAATTCTTAAAAATTATCTGGAGTCAACATGGGGAGAACCAAATCGCAGCCTGTTGGGTGCTGGGAACAACGAAACTGGCTCAGGCGACCTCAGTGTACCTGCCCCCCAGAAACGGCCTTTCCCGAGGGATCCCCAGCTCTAGGTTCTTCGTCAAATGTGCTCACACTCAAGAGAAACACGACTCTTCAAAGTCAAAGATCTCCGCTGGATCGTTATGCAGCCAACAGATCTACCACAATTCTGTTCACTGACTCACCCAGGTCCCTTACACACCCTTCATGCTGTGACTTCAAACGCATCTAAATAGGATGATCCAATGGCGTTTCAGCGAAAAGCCCGAGGTATTGAGCATCACTAACCTTGGGATACCTGTCGCACTCCTTATCGCAGTGGTTCTCAACCTTCTGGCCCTTCAAATACAGTTCCTCATGTGGTGACCCAACCATAAAATTATTTTCGTGGCTATGTCATCACTGTCATGTTGCTACTGTTATGAATCGTCATGTAAATATCTGATATGCAGGATGGTCTTAGGCGACCCCTGTGAAAGGGTCGTTCGACCGCCAAAGGGGGCGCGACCCACAGGTTGAGAACCGCTGCCTTAGCACTTTTAGGACATGTCCAGACACCACCCTTATCTACTAAAAACAAGGACGGTACGCCCGGATCCGGTTTGACCCTTGGAAGTGAAGGTTAGAGAAATGTCCTTAGGAAAGGGGATTGTATCATCGCTCCATAGAGGAATGAGAGCGCCCGGACACAGCATGCCCCGTAGGGTGTCATTCTTCACGCTTTCCGTCGACAGGTCAAGGCTAAGTTGTGACGGCTCCGAGAAGCAACTACGGGCCCTGCAGCACATCTGTGTAACCTGCGCTGCCCGGGTAACGCTGCTTGGAATTTAAAGGCCAAGGCCTCACAACGGAGCCGGAAATACATACACAGTTAGGAGACAGAGACGCTGTTGGGAGGCAAATGGAAAAGGTTACCATTTGTTACTTAATTCCTTTTTTTAAAAAAATACATTTTTATTGATTTTTTACAGAGCGGAAGGGAGAGGGGGAGAGAGAAACATCGATGAGAGAGAAACATCAATCAGCTGCCTCCTGCACGCCCCCTACTGGGGATCACGCCTGCAACCAAGGTACATGCCCTTGATTGGAATCGAACCTGGGACCCTTCAGTCCTCAGGCCAATGCTTTATCCACCGGCTAGGGCACTGAATTCATTTCTGAATGGGAAGTGACTTTCTGCCTGCAGACAGACATTCTGACTTGTTTACATAGGAAGGGAGCAAGAACCTGGGACAGGATAGGAAAAACCCTCAGCTGCTATTTCTAGAACTGTGGACTGGGTCGCCGCGGCAACGACCTGAAGGATGGGGACGCGGGCAGGACAGGATGGCGAGGGGCAACGGTCTGCCGCAAGAAGAGAGCCGCGTGCTTGTACTTCTAAGGAAGACAATGGGGTTTAAAACGGAGCTCAAAACGAGGACTTTGTAGGAGTCAAAAAGTACTGCTGCTTCGGGGCTTTAAGAAATTGGCATCAGGTATAATCACACACTACACATACACAGATCCCCCTGTATTTTTTAAAAAATATATATTTCTATTGATTTCAGAGAGGCAGGGAGAGGGAGAGAGAATAGGAACATCCATGATGAGAGACATTCGTTGATCAGCCGCCTCCTGCACACTCCTCACCCACCCCTTCCTGGGGATCGAGCCCACAACCCGCGCAAGTGCCCTTGACCGGAATCAAACCCGGGACCCTTCAGTCTGCAGGCTGACACTCTACCCACTGAGTCAAACCGGCTAGGGCGATCCCACGGTATGTAACTCAGTCCTTGGTTAAGGCCCTTGACCACACAATGCCCTTTGCCCTGCAAACTATGTGGATAACAATTTGAACCGCATAAGTGAGTTTAAGATCTGACTATTGTGGTCGGACAACAATGGGGTAAAATTACACATTGTCATTCTCTTGACCGGAAGAGGAAGGGGCCCAGTGAGAAAATAAGAACAAACCGGGAACGGGCAACCGTTAATCATTCTAAACAGAAAGGAGATACACGACCCACTTTCCCTCCGCACACATTCCTTAGTATCGGTGACTCTTATGAACTCTTTCAAGAAAAGGGACGCGATGTGTAAAACCTCACGTGGCCCCGGACTTTATAAAAAGCGATTTTCCACATTCGAGGAGACGTGTTTTGAGAACCGACAGCTCCCTTCCCTTCGGTGATCTAAGGGCCACAGACGGAGCAACACGTATGTACTGCAACTTTATTTCAATCGCACAATCGAAGTTAGCGTGTAGGAAAATGTAAATGAAAACAGCAAGGATCAAACACAGCGGAGAACCGGACGCGCGGCAGGACGGACACCGGGAAGCAGGGGGGACGTCGGCATCCGTTCGTGTGTCGCCTTCAGTTTCGAGGGACGCGGGATGCTGGCGAAATTTTCAGAACGAACTTGGAAACCAGGATGCCTGTTGTGCGGAGAGTTCAGCACCAGCGCTAAGGGGGGGGTACATTCAGTGGGTGTGCAGCTGATGTGTCCGCTGTCCACAGGGCGTGGAGTACAGGTGTGCACGGATCAGGTCACAGTGTTGAGGAAAGGAGGCCCCCCTCCTGCCGTGAGAAAGGACCCCCTAAACTGCTTAAGACATCCAACGTACAGGAGCACGGAGAACCTCCGGGGATGGCGTGGTTCCCACGGCGTGTGGGGCAGGCGCAGAACCCCGGCTTCTGCTTCCCGCGGTCGTCGCTGACATCCCTCACACACGTGCTAACACGCGTGACAGCCGACAGGGAGGCCATCGCGCTCCTTGGAGAGGACACGCGGAGCCACCCGGGAGAAGGCGACAGGATGGGAAGCGGGACGTGGTGGCTCTGGTTCTTTCTGTCGCTTGACATGGGCGTCGTGTTAATGTGAGACCAAGGCACAAAACGTTTCGTGCATCAACCAGTTTCCTTGTCAGATCTAGCATTTTATTGTCATCTTTCCTCTTCCTCTGGACCACTCGTACCCCACAGTCCTCTACCCTAGCGTAGACTATTGAACTTAAACCAACAAAACCCCAAGTTACTTCCGACCAGATTTATAGGGGACATAAGCGTTCAGATCACGAGTGTTTACATAACCAAAAGGTACAATAATAAAGATGAAAACGCCTCCTATTCCTTTAAGAAAAGAGTACTTTCTAAGCTTGTGGCATCCTGAATGTCTTTACTACGAATGTATGACAATGAAGGGCGGACAGATAAGAGAACTGTGCACTTGAACTATGGTAGCTCATCTAACACAGATCAACCTAAAAAGGAAGTTTGTACAGAAACAGAACTACTGTAATAAGGAAAAAAAAAAATCCCTCATTCAAACCTCATTCAAGCCGTGACAACGCTGCAAACCGGCAGCACCCAGCCAGCGACGCTATGGACAGGCCCTGTCTTATGGACTGTGTGATGCACAAAATCTAGAAAGCGGGTGGATTATTCCTTCTGTAACATTTTAGTGATAACCAAAGACATCAAAGCAAATATGGCACATAACAACTCAAGCATGAATCAAGGTGGAGAGCCTAGAGGATTTTTGATTTCCTAAATGTAAAAAAAAAAAAAAATCTATCATTGCAACAGATAGGATCTCTGTCCTATTTTAATCTTACAAAATGTCAAAAAAAAAAAAGGGGGGGGGGGAGTGGGTTACATCCACACGCGTGTGCCCGCACGAACACACCCGCGCACGCACAGTTGGGAGGCAGAGGAACTAATTCCTCGTTCCCGCCACCCGAGTCTCGCTTTATTTATTAAAAGAAAATTATGCCCTCACCCGACGCTTTCCGCGACCTTAACTGCTGCCGCCATCGTCAGCGCCCGTCATTCAACAACACACAATCCCCAAAGCAGATCTGCGGTCGGGAGCATGTAGTACCTGCAGAATCGCGTGTCAGACCCTTGACACGCCCGAAGCCCAGAGACAAATCGCTGAAGATGTGACAGCAAGGATTGTGTACTTGGTTCTGGTACATATTAACCAATGAAAGTCATGAGATAGTCCTCACCGTTGTTGTTTTTTTTCATGCAGGTAATCGAGAAAAAAAAGATAGTGCAGAGATGAACTTGAAACAAAAAAATTATTCCTTCCCTCCCTCCCACTCCCCTCGATGCTACAAAATGTTTTTTTTTTCTTTCCCCCCTGGGACCAGGCCTTGAAATGGCCACTAGTAGTCACGGTGACATGCATTACTGTCTGGCAATTTAAAAAAGCGCGTCTTGTGGTGGTTGTGTCAATTACATTATAAAAATGTCCACATGCAGAAGTCTACAAAAGGTCGAAAACCTACAGGAAAATCTACAATATTATCGTCTTACATTTGACCACTGCTTTGTGTGATGTCGGAGTCATCGATTTGGTAAAGCATTGTAACAATTTAGGAAGGCATGTAAATCTCTTAAATTCCGGGACGGATTGTATGTTTGAAATCTACAAAATTGCGTGAAGGCTAACTCGAGTGACTTCCCATCATCCTGAAACTCCTCCAGCCGGACAAAGTCGTTTTTTTTTTGGGGGGGGGACGCTTTCTTGAGAAATATCACCCTTCAAAAGCACACAGCCATTCCGTTTTGTCCCACCTTGGACGATCGAAACATACACGGGGCTCACTCGATATTCATGGACTAAGTATGATAGGAAGACGAACCTGAGAGAAACATGTACAATACAATAGCATGACCTGCTGAAATCTTCATCAGCGCTCTCTGCAAAAAAATAAACCTCCGTAAGCCTTGCTCCTCTTTATTCTTAAGCCATGGGTTGTGGAAATGTGAGATCCGATCTTGACCGGGAAAATATTTCAATGCGCGGCGGGCGATCCTGCCTGACGGGCTTATGGAGCGTTTTCTGGAACGTTCCACGGCTCTTCCATCCCGTTGACAAGGTCAGAGGAAAGCAGCAAACTGGGAGAGAAATAGCTGGCCGCCGGAGTCACGGTGTCTGAAGGCTTTCAAAGTAGGTTGGTTCCCCCCTGGCCCTCCCCCCCCTTCCGACCGTCTCCATCACCTTCTCACGGCTCACACACGGAGGGCCCGAGGGTCGCCATCACTGTCGGTCGGTGTGCCTTTCCTCCTCCGGGCTTAAGTCCTCTCTCTCTGCAGTTTGCTTCTCTATGCGGTGTTGGCCTTGCTCAGTTCCTGCCTGATTGCTGGGTGGGAAAAAGGAAAGGATTCAAAATAAATGAAATAGTCAGGTACCAAGAGACGAAGAAATGTTAATTAATGGCTGGGCTCGATTCGACCTCCCAGTAATAAAATAACACACGGATCTCGCACGCTTCATTGAACAGGTCTTTTCGCCTTCTCATTACAAAGACGATACCCATTTCCACGTGCCTATATTTATTTATTCTCTCCCTTTCGGAGGCCAGGTGAAGGCACGTATCCTGAGGGCTCCAAACCAAGGGGGCGGGATGGGTGAGTAGGGGAACCCAGAGGAAGACGCATCACCCCGTTTCCCAGCCATTACTTCTCAATACCTGAAACATGGGGATCTTGCTTATCCTTATTTTTTTACCTCCGTTATAAGAAGGAGAGAGCGCCGCCCACAAGCCAAGCCAAGGGCAGGATACGACCGAAAAGGAATCGTGTTACGCCCTCAAGTAACGAACAGCGAGTTTCTTTATTTGCATTTTCTTAAAACTCGCTATTCTTATTACACAGGACTCTGCGGGAATACCAGACTTGTTTACACACTCACCGTCAATGAGCTCCTCTTTTAGCTTGGTTAGTTCTTTTCTCATTTCGTCTAAGATGTCCTAGAACAGCAGAGAAACACACCAGGGAGGCAGAGAGTAAGTTACCGCCGAAACCATTCTTGCTCCTGTAAAACCTGAAAATCGTACGAAACGGGACGCCTGGTTCGAGTCTCCGGGGTCCCGGGGTCCGTGCCGGGAGACGGGCCTCGGCGCGTTTGGTTTCCATGGTCTCCCTTCCCCACCCTCTCTGCTTCCCCGCAAGATACAAAACGGAATGCTTTCTAGAACCGAAATAATCCATCCCTCTGTCATCCCCTGACGGGTCTGACTCAGATCGTCTCCAGAAAGGACAGGAGCTTTCAGTCTAGCCTCCGGGGAGGGTGTGCGGGGCGGGGCACCCCGGGGTGCGGAGGAGGAGACACGTGAAGGGGACAGCCAGCTCCTAGCACACCTGTCATCAGGCCTGACGTATGGGGCTGGCTTAAGAATCACCATAGCTGCCAACTGCATGGCCAGGACCCCCAGAGGTCCCCCCGGAGGACCCCCAGGGGCTGCCCTCACAGGAGACAAAGGTGGACGGGACCCTGCTGGCCCTGCCCGGTCCAAGACCGAAGGTACCAGCCACACGGAGCTACTGAGCCCCTGGAAGGGGCTGGGCTGAAACGAGATCCTTTCTCAATGTAAAACAGACACTAGGTTTCAGAAATGTAGTCCGAAGAAAACCATGTCGAGGAACTCATTAGTAGTTTTATTTTATTTGTTTTAAATATTATTGTTATTGATTTCAGAGAGGAAGGGGGAGAGGGAGAGAGGGAGAGAGAGGGAGAGAGGGAGAGAAACATCAATGATCAGAGAAAATCACTGACTGGCTGCCTCCTGCACGCCCCCCACTGGGGATCGAACCCACAACCCAGGCATGTGCCCTTGACCCGAATCGAACCTGGGACCCTCCAGGCCACAGACCGACGCTCTATTCACTGAGCCAAACCGGCGAGGGCAGTCATTTTAAAATACTGATCACACAGTGAAATGTGACTTTGAAATGTCCTGTTTCTCTGTACTGACTTAACGTGGCTACCGCACACGTGAAGGTGTGTACGTGGCCCCCGTTCCCTTTCCATCTCATAGCAGAGGGGTGCCCACCCCCCGACCACTGCGGCCTCTTCACGCAAACCCCCGGCACCAACGCACGAGGATCTGAGAAGCGCAAAGCGTGCCAACGCCGCTGTTTCACGTGCAGAGAACACCCGCGCCCCGCCTGCTTTTCGGGCACATTCGCCGTCTGTCACACGCACGCACGCGGGACAGTTTTTAAAAAGCAGCGAGATGCCGAAACCGGTTTGGCTCAGTGGATAGAGCGTCGGCCTGCGGACTGAAGGGTCCCAGGTTCGATTCTGGTCAAGGGCATGTACCTGGGTTGCGGGCACATCCCCAGTAGGGAGTGTGCAGGAGGCAGCTGATCGATGTTTCTCTCTCATCGATGTTTCTAGCTCTCTATCCCTCTCCCTTCCTCTCTGTAAAAAATCAATAAAATATATTAAAAAATAAAAAATTAAAAGCAGCGAGCGCCGCGAGACGCCGGCTGCCGGGCCCACCTGCTTCAGCCGGTCGTAGTCTAGTCCCTCGGCCTGGACTCCGTTGGCACTGGGCTGCGAAGAGGGCGCGGACTTGGGTCTGTACAAATGAGAGTTCCAGGGCAGGTCAGCCACGCGTCGGCGAGCCGCAGAGCTCACACATCCCTGCTCAGGGCCCGGCCCGGCGCCGGAGCTCAGGGCACGTCTTAAAACGCATCGTGTTAAGAAGACGTTAATGGTCAAAGCCGTAGGGCCGATCAGGACAGAAAACAGGACACCTTTTGCACTTTTCTCCGCATGCTCCGTTATTTGTCGAGAAGTTGGGGGAAGGGGCTAAGACAGTGATGGCGAACCTTTTGAGCTCGGCGTGTCAGCATTTTGAAAAACACTAACTGAACTCTGGTGCCGTGTCACCTAGAGACATTTTTTGATCTTTGCCGCCATCGTAAAGCAAAGACTTATATTTTTGATATTTGTTTTATATACTTAAATGCCACTGAACAAAGAAAAATCAACCAAAAAAATGAGTTCGCGTGTCGCCTCTGACACGCGTGTCGTAGGTTCGCCATCACTGTGCTAAGATGAGGCGACTGCAGTGAAGAGGAGTCAAGGTGCTCTGGGCACGAGGCAGGTCACCCGGTGACATGTGACGTGTCCATCAAGAGAGATGAGGGGCTGGCGGCCCCACCAGGCCCCACGTGACACCACCCTGTCCGCTCTCCTTCTCTTGAAAGTGTACGGGACCTCCCAGAGAGCTGACGAGCCAGTGGGAGGGAAATCATAATAACAGATGTTTTACTCTCGTGTGAATCAATTTAGCAAATTCTGCACCTTGGTTTGGGGGCAAAAACATTTGACTGAGCATGATTTCTTTGTCTGTTTTTTTTATTCCATTTCAAGCACCAAAATAAATACAAAATATTGGGGAAATGATTATGTGAAAATGATTATTACGTATAGTCATAGCCAATGACTATTTCCAGATAAAGTGTTTATGGAGATGGCATCCGCATGGTGGTGGTGTGGCTAACTACTTCCGTACAGTTATATTATGGTGTGTGTGTGTGTGTGTGTGTGTGTGTTTGTTTTTTAAGGAAATGCCACACAAAAAGCTGATGGTCAACTGCTGCACTTTCAGAAGTTTAGCTTCTATTAAAATCTTCACACGAAGAAATAAGGTCTTGGGGATGAGGCACAGTGTATGCAAAGGTTTCAATATCACCAAAGTCAGCCCCAGCTTCCTCTCCAACTCTGGCAATAAGCGAAAATCCTGCGTGGAAAAGCCAGCCAGGTAACTGGGCCCTCCTCTATTTTCCGGGTTCGTGTCGTGGGCGGCCACTCTCTAAGGGCCGCAAATCAATGCAGAGTAAAACCGTCAGGCAAGTCATGTATTTCCAACTTGGCAGAGTACCAATGTTAAGCAATCTGAACCAAGACTCAATGGATATGACTTTTATAAGGCATCCCAAAATTCACGCCAGATTTGAATTTTGCGTGAGCATTAACAACAACAACAAAAAATAAAAGCCTAATTTTACTTGGTTCATTGAATCAGATTCTAATATCTGCTGCCCTTTGATTTCAATCCCTTCGATCTGATAAGCATGACCAAGTAGCAATGATGGCCCAGGAACAGGGACCATGAAGACCAATGAAGACCACGGCTTTGTGTCTGTGCCAGCAAAGCCGTGGAGGCCGTTTATCCGATGTGCTATTCCATCCATAACCCTAGACTGTATACTTTATGGATCAATACAAAATTTACAAGTTTTAATTATAAACCTGTGTTTCCTATCAAAATTACTGCTTGCGTGAATTTTGGGACACCCTCTACAAGGTTTTAACTGTATAGTTCTTACAGAGGCACATGCTACCTGCGTGTGAAGCTGCAATACTGAGTTAATTTGCTTTGACATCAAACACATGACTGTTTAAAAGGCTGCTGTGAGCAAGTCGACCCGTTTTATTTCACTAGATCTCTTCCTACATGTGGATGAACAAGGAAAGTAACGTCCCAGTGAGCACCGACCGGGACAGGCACTGTGGGGGGAAGGAGATTTCTAGGACCTGTTCTCCCTCCTCTTGTGAGGAGACCCTTTCTGAACGTGGCTGCGCAGACCAGTTAGTGGCACAGTCACCTGCGATGCATGAGGTCCCCCGTATGCAAGTCCCGGAGCTCCACGTAGAGTCCGGCCCAATGACACACTCGTCAAGGTCGAGCCTGCCCATTTCCCTTACCCACGTCCACTGATTCCCGCCCTCCAGCGTTAAATCCTTATCAGCCCTGCTTCTCTCTAACTTTTCACAGTTCATGGTACAACTGCCTAAACACTTTGTCCATGTTATACCATGCCTACCTTCCAGGGCCTGTGACTGGCCGCAGTCTGCTACGGAACCGAGCAGTACGCTGTCAATATCCCCATACTGACTAAACGGTGCAATCAATTATTGTTGTTATGTAATAAACACTCGTGGGAACATGCAATTTTTAAAAAAAACGGAGTTCATGCTAACATGCAACCCTCCACCATCACCATCACCATCACCATCACCACCACCACCACCATCATCACCATCACCATCACCACCACCACCACCATCACCATCACCACCACCACCACCACCACCACCGTGATAATGAGCTAAGGGGGGGAACTTTTCATACGGAAGGAATGAAGTAATCACCACTTTTTAAAAAAACAGGTTTAAAAACAGCCGTGTCCCAGCAGGCACTACGTGTAAAGGCAGCAAGTTAGCTGAGAATCCTGACTTGACAACAGAACATCTCGTTGTTATGTGCTATTTTTCTATCTACCAGCAAATTTCCTGAATGAGTCTTTTGGTCTTAAAAATTACATGACCTCAAAAAAAAAAAAAAAAAAAGGCAGAAAAAACCATCTTACTATGGTCATATAAACATAACAATGTGGCCAAATAGGGTCTGGTTACAGAACTCCTCACTCATGCTATAAACGCGCCTCCTTACCCTACTCAGCTCACATCCTAGGCAGCTGGGCATGCATTTTTAAACATAGATACATATAATAGGTAGATCTGTTATTTCTAGTCTATGAGTTTTCTGGTAACAAAATCTGAGGGTTTCTCAGCGGTTTTTGTTACTTTATAATGAGAGTGCTGCCTCTACAATATTTAAGTCCCTGTTCTGCCAAATGAAGTCTCAATATAGCTTATGCATTTGAGGATTTTTTCAAACTGCCTGTTGTTGTTTTTTTTTAATGAAGAAAGAAATACACGAATCACATCTTAAGTTTTCTTAATTTAAAAAAGGGATCCTAGGACTCATCCTGGAAAACAAATAATCCGTTCAGGATGTGAGACGGTAGGTTATTAAAGACACTCAATTCCCAACCATGTATCTAGAGATTTTCCTCCAAGAATAACTTATCCACAATTGTGGTTCTACTACTGTCCTGGGTCCCAGTATCGAACTTTCTAAAAGCCCTCGTCCCATATTTAAAAAGAGAAAAATCTTTAAAAGAAAATGAAAAAGCTACAAACAGCCTAGATATACTATGCGGCCTCAGATTCCCATTCTAGAATTTCTGATGTGTTTACCCTTTATACTGATACTGACATAATGATACAGTGATGACAAAGAAATGAACACTATTAACTTTAGTAATTTAAATTCTCTTAGATTTTTTTTTTAAAAAAAGTGTTCTATAAATAAAGCTAAACCTGAAAGATTCCATCTTCCCAAACATCTCCCTCGTGGTGATTACCGATCCAGGTAGAAAAAGCTCAGCCCTGCCCTGAACACGTCATTTCAACGCCTCAAATCATAGCCGCATCACGGTGATACCTGTGTAACGAATCACAGGACCTGCTGTCAAAAACAATCTGATTTTTCCTTGAAGAATCCCGTCTATGGAGGGGAAAAACCGTTTAAAGGGGTAGGTAGACAATAGAACTTTAAAAAGTAATTCTCATCATGCGGTTTTATAGCCTTTTTTTTTTTTTTTAAGTCTTAGCAAACTCCAAGAACTAAAATAAGAACTTAGCAAAATCAGAACTAAAGGAGTCCATTAACCTTAAAATGAGGTTTCCAACCGAAAAAGTAGATCTTTGGAAACTGATTCTAATTATGTGAGGCTACTGTTTACTTAATCAGAAATTAAAAAAAAAAAATCGTTCTGTTTACAGACGGCAGACACGGGGAAATCTGCAACACAGAGATTCAGCAAGTATCAAAACACAGAAGACATTTCTATTGGAGTGAACATAAAGCTATCCAGCCTCAAATAAAAGCACAGTCAAAACCACTGTGGCTTGAAGGATACAGAACAAACTCTGATCGGGAGGCAGGCAAAGGTCCTTTTCCCCGTCCTGAATACAAGATCTGTAAGCTCTTGCTTGATGAGAACCTGTTAAAGCTCTTAAAGAAAACACACACTTTCCCACGTGATATTCCAGGCAGCGTCCAGAGCATTGTGACAACGCCATTTTTGCTTTGACGCCACTACCTGACATCTTAACAAACACAGCATCATGCAGTATTCCATTAACCCTCTAAATGAACGGTTAACAGAGGATATGAACCCATTTTGCCGTGCACAGAATGACGACCTGGGTATCCACAAGAGAAATGGGGATCCTCGCTACCGTGCGAGGATGAGGCGCACTCCCATAAAAACCTAAAACGGCGGAGGGACCTGCTTTTCAGAAGGAACAGGGGAGATCACTTCGGAAGAAAAGCAATACTGTTCTTCGTCTCTTCAGCCTGTTTTAAAAACGGCTTCTGGTTTAACAGGGTCCGCGGTGGGACGTGAAGATCTCCACCACGCACATCAGAGGCTGGACCGACTCTATGGAAAGGTGTACGACTGGTCAGGGAGTAGCCGGGCCTTTCGGAATTCCTAGTTCAGAACCGGAACGGAACACCACCTACCGGGGTCCTGGATAGAAAGAGCCAATATTCCACTCATCTACGTGAAGATGCTTTTCCAATGGTGGCCTTCAGGACACACTAAAATGCCTTTTAGACGTCGGAAAAAATCTTCCCAGAAGTAACTTTTCATTCACTAAATCAGGGGTGGGCAACCCGTTCTTTCTGCCAAGGGCCACTTGGACATGGATCACATCATCCACGGGCCACACCGAATTACCAGCTTGAGAATGAGTCCGCTCCATCCGGTCAGACGTCTCATGAACTCACCCCTCCGGCCTTGGCAGGGCCAGACCACATGCCTTCGCGGGCCTCGTGCGGCCGGCCAGCCGGACAGCCCCCACTCCTGCGCTAAACGAACCCCCAACCACATTGAGAAACATATTCCCTGGGGAGGCCCTCTTCCGTGTCCCCTCTGAGATACTTCTGCGTGAATTCAGGGGTAGCTGCAGGCAAGCCCGCCATGGGATTCCTACCGACGAGATAGGGATAAAGAGCGGCAAAGAGGAGAAAGGATGGCTCCCCGCGCCAAGCATGTCAAACTCGCAGCCGGCGGGCCACACGCCTGGCTTACTTACCGACCGCGAGTTTGACACGCTTGATCCACACCCTCAAAGGACAAAGGGCACATCACAGTTCTGCTCTCTGATGTGTACGTGACACAGCCGGCTTCCTACTGCGCTACTGAAGAAAAGGGGGTACCAGCTACCGGACATGCATTCAAAGCCTCCATCACTAGGCACCTGGGAACTTAACGGGCCATTTCCCCACTCTCCCGAGAAAACAGGCCCACCCAAAGCAAGCTGCGCATCTTCCTCTAAAATCAAACAGATTCCTCTCTCGGTCCCTTCGGAAACTCAAAGCATCTTTCTGTTCAAAAATCCCCGTTTTCCTTTGCGGTGCTTAGAGCATCGCGTCCCCTGCTAACCTGCTCTGCCATCCGGAAGGGCTGCTGGGAACACAGATGGGAATTCAGACTCAGGCTAACCCAGAACAGATCTGTGACACTCTGAGGCCCACCCTTGTGTTTTTCTTTATTAGATGTCTGGGAGTAGAGTCAATTTTGCCTTTTCTGAGGCAGAAACAAGGCAACTGGCTCAAAAAGAAAAGGCAAAAATAAAACCACACAAATGCAAAACTCTTTCGTCTCGAGGAAAATAGCTTTTGTTCCTGGGAGCCCTTTAAATTATCTCACAAACAAAACAAACAAACAAAAAGTTTCGTCTCTGTTTGAGACCTGAGATATGAACTCAGTTATAATAAAGCACGCCTCGCTAAGGAATAGCGACTTCCCTTGACCACACACACACACATGGCCACCTGTAGGAACATGAACTAATCCGTCTTGGGCCCGGGCACTCTCTTTTCTAACTTGACTATAATGAGAAGTTTCCACGGAGAGAACCCTAAGTCTTCCTACTTTACACATTCAAAATTTTAGGCTTCATTTTGCTCTCTCATAAACATCACGGTTTTTTCTCTCCAGCCGCTTTTCAGTGTTAAAAACATAAGCTTCGTTCAAAAACGTCATTTACAAAATACAGGATGCCACCGGGGCTAGCGGGAAAAGGTGAATGTATTATTCTGTAAATTATGGTTCAGCGCTAAATTTCTTGAGAGCGGTTAACACGATCGGGGCTACGTCGAAGGATGTTCTGGTGCTCAGGAAAAATGCAGAAGTATTCAGGGGAAAGCAGCAAAGGTTTGCAAACTGCCTTCTAACTATTCAGAGGGAAAATTGGGTGGCTGAGCAGGCAGATATGAGCTCAAGCACACGTGGCAACATGTTGATAATAATAATTGGCATATTTAGGCGATGGGTATATGGGGGTTCACTGTACTGTTCTTTCAGCTTTTCTGTCGTTTTGAATCTTTCAAAATAAAAAATAACTGGGAGGAATGAAAGCTCTCTTACAGGTCAGGCAGCCTGGCCGGGAGCAAGCAGCGGGCAGAATTTAGACAATTTAAACAAATCACCGGTGACATTCAAAGGGGCACAGTGCCTGTCCAGCAGCCACAGGACACACGGCTCCACCGTACAGCGTCCAACCTACCATCCCATCTTCTTTCTGCGGTCAAGGTGCAGACGTCAACTTCTTCCCAGATAAAAATGCACTAGAAACACGCTAGAAACATACCTGGATATCACAGGAGACTTGCTGCCATTCATGGTGTTGGTTCTTTCCCATGGTTTTCTTGTTGGTTCTTTAAAAATAAAGAGGGGAAATTATTCAATACCCGGCACGCTCCCGGAGTTACTGTAAAGCAAGTCATAAAACACGAAACCCCATTACACAGGGGAGGGCAGTAATCTCGGTTAAGTAAGAAACTTTTTTAATTTCAGTTCTGAACTGTAGTTAAAATCGGTAAGGGTTCCGATTGGCACAGTTTCAGACCTTAAAATGAGGAGAATGAGCAAGGATGACGCGTTTCTCGGGGATATGCTTAGATGGTTACATCTAAAATGCTATTAATTCTATGCACTGGGTGGAAAGAAGTTTCTCTGATGAAGACAGGATCATCAGAGTAAGAGCAGGATATTTTTAAGTCGTTAGAAAGAAGTAGTGTAAAGTATTTTAAATTAAGAAAGAGTGTAAGGCCCTAGCTGGTTTGGCTCAGTGGACAGAGCGTCAGCCTGCAGACTGAAAGGTCCCGGGTTCGATTCCCAGTCAAGGGCACAAGCCTGGGTTGCGGGCTTGATGCCCAATATGGGGCGTGCAGGAGGCAGCCAATCAAAGATTCTCTCTCATCACTGATGTTTCCATCTCTCTCTCCCTCTCCCTTCCTCTCTGAAATCAATAAAAATATACTTTTAAAAATTTCACTGAATTCAAGAATGTTTCCAAAAGGTTTTTACACCACCCCCCCCTTACAAATTAGAAGCTTTATTTCCTCGATTATCACCATGAGCCAAATGAATGGTTAAAATGACAACCTTCCCATTTTGAGAATGTTTGGAAATAAGACTTAATGCTGGTTAACATGCTCAATCTATAAGAACCAATTATTAGCCCTGGCCGGTTTGGCTTGGCGGATAGAGCATCGGCCTGCGGACTGAAGGGTCGCGGGTTCGATTCCAGTCAGGGGCACATGCCTGGGTTGCGGGCTCGATCCCTTGTGGAGGGTGTGCAGGAGGCAGCCGATCAATGATTCTCTCTCATTACTGATGTTTCTCTCTCTCTCGCCCTCTCTTCCTTCCTCTCTGAAATCAATAAAAATATATTTTTTTTAAAAAAGAACTAATTATTCAAAAACACTTCCCTTTCATCTACGAATGCATTTTCTTTGTTTTAGTGAATAACCTTGAGTCGTTACCAAGGAAACCCACAAAACGTGGGGTCTCAACAGGTCCCCCCAACAGCAAAAAGAAATTAACAGCTGCTTCTGGCATCATCGCAGAGGGCGGAGGGAAAAAACAGGCCGCGATCTCAAGGGTGAACAGAAATTCTCACGTTTTAGAGACCCCGCGGTCACCTGACCCAACCCTGGGGAAACGGAGCGTGTGACCAGAGAGAGGACACTGGGAGAGGGTGTGAGCCAGGTCTCGTGCCCTTACCAGGGGTACTTGTGGAAGAGGCCTTAGAAACGACGGGCTCCGCGTCCTCCTAAACACACAGAAATACGTGTTAATAGCATCCACACCTGCGGACAGAGTCGGGACTAGCCCTTCCGTTCCCAATATTCCTCCCGCCACTTGCCACTTCTCCCTTCGTCCATCTTCTCCCCTCTCCCTTTTCTCCCTTTCCTGGCAGCGTGCCCTCCGGTGCCCCCGGAACGCCTTCCCTCGCGCTCTCACTGAGACCTGCACTAGCCAACGCTGTCCCGCCAGACGGGGGGTGGCAGCCCAGCAGGCCCAGTGTACCGGGAAAAACCATTCTATTCTGTGTTCAACACCAATCCACGGAACAGATACAGCAGAGTTCGCCCGGCTGAACTGGGAGGGGAGCCCAGCTAATAACCAACTGCAGCTCCCAGGGCAAACATCTACGGAAACGCTGCTGCTGTAGTCTTATTATTCCTTCATTTTAAATGCAAGGAAACGGGCACCCTAAGAGGGAAAAACAAAACCAAAACCAAACCACCACCACCATCTAGTCCAGCGGTTCTCAACCTTCTGGCCCTTTACATACAGCTCCTCATGTGGTGACCCAGCCATAAAATTATTTTCGTTGCTACTTCATCACTGTCATGTTGCTACTCTTATGAATCGTCTTGTAAATATCTGATCTGCAGGATGGTCTTAGGCGACCCCTGTGAAAGGGTCGTTCCGACTGCCAAAGGGGTCGTGACCCACAGGTTGAGAACCGCTGATCTAGTAGAAGGTCATTCGCTCATCCTATATAATAAAAGCCCAATATGCAAATTGACCGAATGCCGGAACGACCGGTCGCTATGATGCGCACTGACCACCAGGGGGCAGATGCTCCATGCAGGAGCTACCCCTTGGTGGTCAGTGCGCTCCCACAGGGGGAGCGCCGCTCAGCCAGAAGCGGGGCTCACGGCTGGCGAGGCGGCAGAGGTGGCGGGAGAGGCTCCGTAAGGTTATCGGACTGAGCCCGCTCCTGCTCCTTTAATGATAAACTTAGGTACAGAATTAAACGCTACGGACTTGAACCTAGGGCTTCCCCCTCCACCCCGGGTAGTCAACCCATCTGACTAGGAATGTCATCAAAAACGCATAAGCACTGCTCATCACCAGCTATCTTACCGCCTGAAGAATAAAAAAATAAGCAATCTTAAGTTCACGTGCAGTTCGCACCCATCTTTGCCAGAATTTCCTGAATGACCTGTGCTTGAGCCTCACACTCCCGGGTCTTTAGTAACTTACACTTTTGTCCTCTTTTTGTTCTGCTTCTATTGTGGACCCCTTTTCGGCAATTCTCCTCCTAAAACGGAAGGTAAATTGGATTCTTTTCTTTAAAAAAAAAAAATCATCTCTTCGTATAAAAACGACTCCACGAGGGAAGAACTGCATCCAGATAAATTATATTTGAGAGGAAATGAAGGAAACGCTCCCAGTTCTGGACACGCCCACACGATTGCCCGCTTACCTCCTGGCCAGCAGGGCACTCATTTCTTCCATCAAACCACTGCCCCCTAGAGGAAGGGGTCCGTTCCCACGACCCGTGTCGGCTTTGGACGAGGCCGAATTCACGCCAACGGTACTGCCCCCGCTTGGGAAAGAGGCGTCCTCCATCTTAACGAAACACACATAGATGGTAAGCTCCGAGGTTAAGCAATACCGCGCTTTACCGTTACATGACACTCAAACCAGAATGATACAGCAGCAGCCATTTCTATAAGGCATCTATTTTGCAACCTCCTCAAGAACCAATGGGGGTTCTTGAGCAAGGGAAGAGCAAGGGAAGTTTTCTCCAAGTTCGCATCCGTAAACGTGGGGAGAATCTATCACATGTCTCTGTGTGGGACACACGGAAAAGGACATATTGGGGGTGAAAAAATAATTGCCCCAGAACACATAACCTGAATCTAGTCTTGAGAAAACATCAGATGAATCAAACTGAAGGATGAGCTACAAAATAATGGTTTTCTAGCTGTCAAAATGCCAGTATCGCCCGGCTGGCGTGGCTCAGGGGTTGAGGGTCGACCTCTGAACCAGGAGGCCATGGTTCGATTCCCGGTCAGGGCACATGCCTGGGTTGTGGGCTCGATCCCCAGTGTGGGGCGTGCAGGAGGCAGCCGATCCATGATTCTCATCACTGATGTTTCTATCTCTCTCTCCCCCTCTCCCTTCCTCTCTGAAATCAATAACAATATATATTTTTAAAAAGTCAATATCATGAAAGTTTGAGGAATTGCTACAAATTAATGCAAAGTAAAGAGACACAAGAACTACACAGAATGGGTGGTGGTCTTGGGCTAGAAAAAAACTGTCGTAGAAGACATTACTGGACAACAGATAATAGATCTGTAGGTGGTAGCATTCCAGCGACAACAGGTCCTGATTTGGATAATTGCACTGTCGTCATGCAGGTGAATGTCCTAGCTCAGTGAGGCGTTTAGGGAAAGAGGGGCCTGGTATCCCTGACTTCCTCGCAATTCAGACAAGAAGGAATGCGCGCGGGTGTGCGCGCACACATGTGTATGTAAAAGAAACATACTCGGAGGAAAAAAAGAATAAAAGAAGAGTCAGACGTTAACTGGCGAGTCTGGGTGGCGGGTTTTCAGAAGCTGTATTATTCTTGCAACTTTTCTGTAAACTTAAATTCTTTCCATTTTTTTTTAAATGAATGAAGTTATTAACCTAGGATTCATAAAATTAGAGCACAAGCAAGTCAGTCTTTCAAACACTGAGAAACAAGGAGACAGACATTGAGAAAGAACAAGACAGACATCGAGAGAGAACGAGATAGACATAAAAAAATACAATAATTTGGAAATCGCGTTTACCCGTGACACCTTCCTAAGTTTTGCTCCAGCAATTGCAGCCGCCAGTCCAGTTAGGGGGCGATTATCTTCGGACACGGATCCCATAAAAAATCCAGAGGCAGGGAGAGGAGGAGCGGGAGGCGGGGGCGGAGGGGGCACCTGGTTCGGAAGAGGGGGTGGAGGAGGGGGAGGCGGAGGCCCTGAGGCTGGAAGTGGAGGAGGAGGGGGGGGTCCTGGGGGAGGAGGGGGCGCCCCTGGAGCCTGGGCAGGGCCTGGTGGGAGCGGAGGAGGGGGTGGAGGCGCAGGTGGTCCCAAGACAATGCCTGAGAGAAAGAAACGCACAATGAGACCGGCAACAGCAGACGACGACGACAGCACCCACGTGGGCCCGTGGGCAGAGCGTCATGCCAAACCAACAGGCGACTCGGACTGCTGCTACCTTATTGGCGAGTTCCATTTCCCATCACGTTGAGAGCCTGGGTCAGTATTAAAACGATACCAACATGTGAAGCCACAGTGCATAACTACTGGCTGTAGTAGTAGGGCTTTACTGATAGATCTATGCCACAGAGCACCTAATTAGAGTTTATTTTTTGTTCGTGGGGATTGAGTAAACAAAATAAATGCTTATAAAATCTGGAAGGGAGGCAGCACCCCGGGGGGAGGGGGAGGCGGGGGCAATGTATATGATGGCAGTAGGTACTATTTGAAATACCAGACCCCCAAAAATCTGTGTAAATCGTAAATTCAATAAATTCTACAAGAGCAAAGACATATATTGACTTGTACATAGACAGCCGAAGTGGCTAGCCTGAGAGCAGAAAGGTCGGTGGGTCCCAGGCATCAACATTTTCAATTATTCCCCACCGCATTCCAATGTGTAGCGAGAATACAGAGAACCACTGAAGTTAAGGACTCGACTAGGACCAAGTAAAAGCGCCAAATCACTACCAGAAATCATTCAGTGATATAGACAAAGTACAGAGGTGGTTTTTTTTTTTTAGCCTAGAAGATGGGGGGTAAGAGAAAAATGTCCAACTCTCCTCAAATCCCAAAGAGAGCGAACAAGATCTTAATATCAGAAAACTGCACTGGTGGGTACCCCTTCCCTTCAGGCTTCAAAGGGGTGTTTGGGGGAAATAAAATGCTATTTGCACACTGGGAGGTACATCTTCTGAAACTGCTGCCTTTGGGCAGTTACACAAGCTGAAAACATAAAGTGTTTCAAGGAGAGTCCATTGGGCTCTCACTCTCCCAGGAGCTGTCAATCTCCCAGGGGCTGTCAATCTCCCGGGAGCTGTCACTTTCCCGGGGGCTGTCAATCTCCCGGGAGCTGTCAATCTCCCGGGGGCTGTCACTCTCCCGGGGGCTGTCACTCTCCCGGGGGCTGTCAATCTCCCGGGGGCTGTCACTCTCCCGGGGGCTGTCACTCTCCCAGGGGCTGTCACTCTCCCGGGAGCTGTCACTCTCCCGGGGGCTGTCACTCTCCCGAGGGCTGTCACTCTCCCGGGAGCTGTCAATCTCCCAGGGGCTGTCACTCTCCCAGGGGCTGTCACTCTCCCAGGAGCTGTCACTCTCCCAGGGGCTGTCAATCTCCCGGGGGCTGTCACTCTCCCGGGAGCTGTCACTCTCCCGGGGGCTGTCACTCTCCCAGGGGCTGTCACTCTCCCAGGGGTTACTGCTAAGGCTGCTGCAGGTAGGCTGTCTGACCATCGAGCTATAATTGTGCCTCTCTGTCCGGCATTACTGTCACAGTGATACTTAACTAGAATTTTGGCTTAACATGTTTATGCAAATCCGAGAAGTCCACAAGAAAAAATATGTATGCAGCAATAATAAGACTTATTACTTTATCTTGAGAACGAAGATTTAAAAAAAACACAAAAACGGTGTGTTTAAATCCAGACTTATAACACTGTTGGTAAGCACCAATTTGTCGTCCTACTCCTTTCTGTAATTCTTGCTAAATCCTATTTTTAAAGGGGCAGGAGGTTTGCTAAACACCTTCTTATTTACTTACAGAGCCAGGTCTTCCTCTAGATAGAAATAATCCATACTTAGCCCTGGCTGGTGCTGCTCGGTGGTTAGAGCATTGACCCATGCACCAAAGGGTCAGAGGTTCGATTCCTAGTCAAGGGCACATACCCGGGTTACGGGTTCGCTCCCCACCCCGGGTTGGGGTACATGTGGAAGGCAACCAGTAGGCAACCAGTTGATGTGTCTCTCTCACATCAATGTTTCTCTCTCTCTCTCTCTTCTCTCCCTCCCTCCCACTCTCTCTGAAAAGCAATGGAAAAGATATCCACTGGCAAGGATTAACGAGAGAGAGAGAGAGAGAGAGAGAGAGAGAGAGAGAGAGAGAGAGAGAGAGAACGAACACGAACCCATACCCATACTTTGAAGATTACATCCTCCCTTCCCTGTTACCATGCCAGCAACGGTCAGGCATAGGGTGGGATGGGGGAGGGATAACTGTGGCAGATGCTATTCTCTCTCAACTACCCCTGTAGCCGGCCACTTCTTGTAATTCTGGACCATGGAACTCTCTGGGGCAGACAGCAAGCCCGCCATGCTCTCCACCCCTCCTGCAAAGCCAGGCTGCTCCACGGGGGTTAGGGGAGCACCACCCCTGGAAGTCCAGTATGGGAACCCCAACTCAGGAAAGGAAGGCTGAGGTGAAACAGGGTCCAAGGCCGGAACTGCTGCAGAGGAGGCCCTAGGCCAGTGATGGCGAAGAACCGATGACACACGTTTCAGAGGTGACACGCGAACTCATTTTTTTGGTTGATTTTTCTTCGTTCAGTGGCATTTAAATATATAAAATAAATATCAAAAATATGTCTTTGTTTTACTATGGTTACAAATATCAAAACATTTCTATATGTGACACGGCACCAGAGTTCAGTTAGGGTTTTTCAAAATGCCGACACGCCGAGCTCAAAAGGTTCGCCATCACTGCCCTAGGATGTCATATAACGACCACAGCCGGGCGCTAAACATTAAGCATCTCCCTGTAAATTTTCCAGACACGAAAGGAAGACCGGGCTGATCACATGGTTACTATGCACCTCGCGTGCGGCCTGGAACGCTTTCTCGGTGCAATTGAGAAGGAATGCACCGAGGCGGCCCTTCATCACTGGACAATGATGATCCCGCTGCAGATGCCAACCTCTAGCTCCACGAGGACATTCCTCCCCGGGATCCTCCCCATGCAATTCACCCGACGGGAAACAACACCCCTTTAACGTTCCCCACGTTAGGAAGGCGATGGTGCTCTGGCCTAAGGGATCCACACCGCCTCCCCGGTTCCAGCTGTTGGCAGTGATCGCGGGGGGGCAGAGAGGGTGGGGGTACGCGGGGAGCCTTACCCGGTGGGGCTGGCGTCTCGGCCGGCTGAGGGGCTGCCTGCAAGCCTGGCTCAGAAGCAGAGGAGTCTCCCAGCACAGAGTTTAGAGGAGTCTCCACAGAGGCAGGGGCAGCTGCAGAGGGAGAAGGGAGAACACTAGGCTTGGAGGAGGGAGTTGAGGCAACAGGGGTGCCCGGAGGAGGCGAAGCTGGCGGGCCACAGTGTGCCAGGGGTGCGAGGGGGGGTGGCGGCGGCGGCGCTGGCCCTGAGGTAGGCGGTGGAGACACGGGGGGGCGGGTGACCGCGTCCAGCAGCCCACTGGGCGCTGCCGGGGAGGGAGGCCTCGGGGGCACAGGAGAGGACACGCAAGCAGCAGGGAGGACAGGCCGGGGCCCCGTCGCTTTGCCGGGAGGGCTGCTGATCATGATCGGAGGGGACGGGGGCAGGGGCGAGAAGCTGGCAGCCGACCAGGCACCGGGCTTCGCAGCGGGGGGCTGGGAAGGGGGGGCGTTCACGGGGGAAGAAGGCCGAGAGTTTTTGCTGGGGGGCCGAGGCGCGGTGGCGTGATGGGGGAGGACCGGGTGGAAGGCGGACCCCAGGGAGGTGGCGAAACGGGTGGCGGGGTGCCGCAGGGGGGGCGTCGGGGGGGTGGGGGCGGGTGGCAGGGCGGTCACTCCAGCGTAATCAGGAGTGGCCTCTGGCACTGGAGCTGAGATGCCTGTGGCGTGGGATGGAGGCGGTGCCGGAGGAGGCTGGCCACTGGCCCCGGCGGGAGGTGGCGCTGGACAGAGGTGGAAAGCAGCGGCGAAAGACAGGATAAAAAAAGGAGAGAGAAAAAGGGAGGTAGTAAAGCCACAACACCAGCACTCAGACACAGTGTATCAAAGTCGACTACAGTTAGTACAGCGCATCGGGGGGCCGCGTGCGACTCCCGCCCCAGAATGCTTGCGCTTGGGCGCGCATCCTGACACCCAGAGGAGGATGAATCACGTGTTCCTTCCACCGAATGAGGAGACGGATGAACTGGGCAAGCCCACCCTTTACAAGGGAAACACAGCACCTGCCTTCTTAATTGTCCTTCCTGGGTCCTCCGGAAGCACATTAAGATTATACGATGAAGGACCATAAACAGATCAATACGTTCAACTGTTTGTTTGTTTTCCTCTTTAAACACCAAACAGCCAAACTGGCCAATGTTTATTGTAAAGGGCTGGAAACCCCCCCTAATCAATGCTTATTTATGGGCAAGTTTTGTTCCATCGGCTATCACCCCAGAAAATAACTGGGCAGGTGAAGGCAGATAATTCACTCAGACAACAAACCCGTATTTTATCCGACCCACCCTGAGACTTCCCCTAGAGGCCATGCGGAATAAAAACGAATTATTAAATCCTACAATAAGTGTTCATTTTAATGAACGGAACCAGGCCTCAACCTTTCAGTCCTATCTTCACCGGTGGGTCTTGCAATGAATGCCATCATTGAGTCATTTCCACAGCATTAAAAAAAAAAAAAATTCTGAAATAACTAGTCCGTGTGAGAGAGGACTGTTTTTTCGCCTCCCGCTTTTAAATTCCTCCTCCAGAGCCTCAGGAATACACTCTTGCCGAGCGGCACCAGGGTCCTAAGGCGTCCGAGACCATTTAAAGCAACCTCGAGAGGGAATTACCAGCCCAAGTCCCTCCACTATAAAAAAAGTTCATAAAAAACACTTCGACTTTAGAGCCGACGTATAGGGAGTTGGAAGAAGGAGAATGCCAGACTACAAATTCCCAAGAGTGTTCTGTACGTCTCCAAGCAAAAAAGCAACAGAGAGGAATAAAAAGGAAATGTGCAAGTAGCCACCACGTGCGTTTCCTAATTCCCCATCCTACTGCTTCATCCCGGGCCTCTCCAGCGTCAAACGCTCCCTTGGCACCAAAGGTCTCCCATCGTCCAAGCTCAGATACCCAGACCACGGAGGGAGGGGCGTGCCCGCGTCTTACCAGCGGCGGGTATCCTCCGCTCGCGCTCCCATTCCAGCTGCTCCCGCTCCAGCTGCTCCTGGCGCTCCCGCTCTTGTCTCTCGCGGTCCAGTCTCTCCAGTCTCTCCCGCTCTTGCCTCTCCCGCTCCAGGCGGTCCTGTCTCTCTCTCTCCAGCTGCTCCTGCTCCTGGCGCTCTCTCTCCAGCCTCTCCCTCTCGGACCGCTCCCTCTCCAGCCTCTCCCTCTCCATCCGTTCTCTCTCCATCCTTTCTCTCTCCAGCTCCTTCTGCCGCTGCTGCTCTTGAAGTTGCCTGAAATGAAAAAAAAAAGTTTGTAACAGGCAGCAACGGCGACTCATGAAAAACGTGTTTCTTGCCCTGACCGGTGTGGCTCAGTGGATAGAGCGTCGGCCTGCGGACTGAAGGGTCCCAGGTTCGATTCCGGTCAAGGGCATGTGCCTGGGTTGCGGGCGCATCCCCAGTAGGGAGTGTGCAGGAAGCAGCTGATCCGATGTTTCTAACTCTCTATCCCTCTCCCTTCCTCTCTGTAAAAAAAAAATCAATAAAATATATTTAAAAAAAAACAAACAAAACCTGTTTCTTTTGCCATGAACCTGTGTGCACCTCATTTCTGATTCAAATACAAAGTGATGGAGCGCGTGCAATCAACATCACCCCCCCCACACACACACACACCTGATAGGGGCCCCTTTGGATAGAGGTGACCTATCAGTCTCATATAAATGAAAATAATAAATAATTTCTCTTGGTAGGATCACTTCTGGCTGACCGCTTCAGCACGTTACGCTAATATCTCACTTTATTCTGTACTTGTCATGAAGAAAGTGTTGCAGATCAGTGGATTTTCCAAATAACGCATCCACTTTCATCACCAAGGAGTTATTTTAATCCCTCAAAGAGGAAAAAAAAAATTCTGGATTTTAATGTCCTTCCCTAAAGCATGACGCAAAATCGTCACTGCACAAGTAAAACAAAATTTCAGAAAATGCAATGGCCGGTCTTAAGGATAGCTCGATGAAAGTTTCCTAAGTGGGGAAAAAAAAAAAAAAAAAAAGAGGAGAGGGAAGCCCCATAGTTAAGTAAGAAGAAATAAAGTTTAAGTTATCTGAAGTCTCAGATGCAGAGGGAACTATAAATAACATTTTGGCACTCATCCTTCCAGACTCTTCCTTATATAAAACGATAAACGTTAAAAAAGCAAATAAAATGGAATACTGACCTACCATTCTGAAATGCTTTCCTCTCTCCCCTTTGATATATTGTGAAAGGTATCCTAAGGCACTAAGTATAGTTTTGCATCTGTATTTTTCGTGCCTGTGTACCATCCCACTGTTTACCTGACCACAATTTAAGCAGCCTATAATAGGACAGGTTAGCCCCGTGGTCGGCAAACTGCGGCTCGCGAGCCACATGCGGCTCTTTGGCCCCTTGAGTGTGGCTCTTCCTAAGCCTTAGGAGGACCCTAATTAAGTTAAGAACAATGTACCTACCTATATATCGTTTCAGTTTAAAAAATTTGGCTCTCAAAAGAAATTTCAATCGTTGTCCTGTTGATATTTGGCTCTGTTGACTCATGAGTTTGCCGACCACTGGGTTAGCCTGATACGGTTACTACCCACTGCAATAAAGGTTTTTATCATCATTCATCTTTGAGGCCTTTTCTACCTGCATCTTAAGCATCACTACTGACACGCATTAGCTAGGTGAAAAGATACAAGCTTCGTTTTGTCATAGGGCTTTTAATTTTCACGGAGAAAATCCAGTCGTATTATGCCTTTCCGTGACCTGCCCTGGGACCCTTCTTGGGCACTTTCTTTTAATACTTGCACAATGAAGCCCTTAGTTCATCTGAAATTCATCTTGGGTTTGAGATGTGAAGTGGGGCTCTACCCCATACAGCACTTACTGAACCGTGGCGAGCCCCGATTTAAGACGCCACCTTTCCATGTTGACTATTTCTGAACTTTCAGCGTGTTTTGGTCCATAGGTGTGTTTGTCTAGTGTGGGTACCAGGATCTTGATGCTTTGGTGTCTGATATATACCTTCTTTAGTAACTAGTAGAGTGCATCCATCCTTACTACTCTTCTTCTATTAAAAACCTACAGAGGCCTACTGGGTGTGGCCCTAGAACACACGGCTTGCTGCTTACCTCCCACACACGTATGTCAAAGAGCAAATCAAATGTCCCCAAGTCCCCACCTGGACCTCAACGACATTCCTGCTTATAAAAGGTAACTCCCCCCAAAATAAAAAATCAGCTTCATCTTATACACGTTATATTTATTTCACAGCATCCTGGGATCCCGCCTTCCCACCCGTTTCCCACCCGTCGGAGACAGTGACTGTCAGCTCTTCGGACGTTTCTTACGTTTTAACTTTAGATACTATCTAATGCAGTGGTTCTCAACCTTCCTGACGCCGCGACCCTTTAATACAGTTCCTCATGTGGTGACCCAACCATAAAATTATTTTCGTTGCTATTTCATAACTGTCATGTTGCTACTGTTATGAATCGTCATATAAATACCTAATAGGCAGGATGTATTTTCATTGTTACAAACTGAACATCATTAAAGCACAGTGATTCATCACAAAAACAGTATGTAAATATATATGTTTTCTGATGGTCTTAGGCGACCCCTGTGAAAGGGTCGTTGGACCCCCCAAAGGGGTTGCGACCCACAGGTTGAGAACCTCTGATCTACTGGCTTTCTAATAAGAAAACACCTTCTCCAATTCCCTCACCACATACAAGCCTCTCTCCCAATACAGAGGAGAGGGGAAAATACTGATTTCTGCTGATTAAATCAATACCCAGTGTTATTCGCATGTATGATAATGTGGTCACTGATCACAGTTGGAACCACAGAGCATTCTAAGACGACAGCTCATGTCTTACTATACATGAAGGGTTACTTCTCTAAGCAATACACTGCTTTTAACACCAAGAGCTGAAGGCCAGGTAGGAGAGAAGTGAATCTCCAAGAACTATTGAATGATGGTATTTACATTAAGGGTGCCCTAACTTGAGAAGATTGGTCCCTATGTCATAATAGTCCCCAAAGAGGCGTCCACACATGGAAAGACATGTACGGAGCACTGGCCAATGAGATTAGTAGCCTTTGCATGTATTCAAACACCTACTTTGTGTATGTTGACTCCAAGACTGATTTTTTTTTTTTAAAGCGAGCAAAACATAAATACCAACATTTAAAACTACATTTCCTTCAGCCTTCCCTGTCACGAAGAGTGTTCGGGAAATACAGAGCGCTTTACATTTTGACATAATGAAGCAGGAGGGCAGACGAGGAAGAATGTTCTGGGTTGATAACATCCAGTAACGCTCCGATATTACTGACATTTGTCAGAAAATAAAAGCGAATAAACATGGTTTTCTTTCCATACATAATGCGGGCCTTTCACATCTCTATTCGTATACAAACGAAAAAGGATCAATATAAACAAGACAGTCACGTTTTGGTATCAGAAAGCTGCCGAGACAAGGGACCAGGGACCATACTCACAAGAGAAGGCGGTCAACTTTCGGTCCATCCTGCCTCTGGAGGCTGAACTGGGACCTGTACACTTTCATGGCTCCGACTCCCTGCGTCTGCTCCCTGCTCCCCCTTTTATAACGTTCAGAGAGTCGGGGTGACTGGGGAGCTATTTATAGGCATGAACTCAATGAAGTTCTACGTGGAGACCGACATAGGACTGACTCACGTTTCTCAGAATATGTCTTTTCATCACAGCCAGCCGAGGACGCCAAATATTAATGAGCAGGAATCAAAAACGGATATTCGAAATCAGGGGCGGGCAACCCCTGGCACGCCAGTCACTTTTGCTGGCACGCGAAACCCTCTCTTATAATCTCCCATTTACAACGGTGAATCTTTGTTCTCAGGGATGAATTTTGTTAAGTCTTGTAATAGGAGTGGCCTGACAGATGAAAGTAGTGGCTCGTGCGTATCTCTGAAGGTCACGAAATAGAAACCTGATGTGAAACCTCTGTCATCAGGGATGCAGCAGCCAAAGTCCCACTGATAATATTAAACGGAGTCATAAAGTTTTCTGTCGGACTGTCAGTGTACATGTATACATTAAAAAACAAATGTATTTTTCATCATCGTATACTGTGTTTTTGTCGCTCGAATGGATTTTATTATTTCTTCAAGGTTCCTCACATACGTACACCTTAAGAGATATCAAGTAGGCGTAACATGTTCTCAAACAATTAGGGTTGGCACGCAGAAGAATTTCGAGTCAGAGATTTCGCTGGTTTTGGCACGCACTCACAAAAAGGTTGCCCACCCCTGTTCGAAATCATACGCTTAGGAATAGAAAACTAAAGTACACGATCGTCGTGTTACGATGATAAAGGTATTTATTGAACTAGTAAGATTTACCATCTACAGTAAACATTCACTTGGTCAAACTCAGTGTCAGGCTTATTCAAAATAAAAAGAAATTAAAGTTATAAAATGCACACACAGCTTAAAAAGCCAAATCATACTATAACAAAACAGGAATCCTGTCCCCCACCTTCGCTTCGGATTTTGGCCCCGGAAGCAACTGCTTTCAACACTGACTGGTATTCACCTCATGCTTCTAAGTCCAGTAACTTGTTTAACAACTAATACTTCTTCGTTTTTCAGACTTAGGTGCTATGTACTGACTTTCTCCTGCACAAACGGTTTAATTCCTACGGCCATGAAACCCCCCCACCGTTCCCTCCTCACTCTCCCCATTGAGTCCTAACACCACTTTGAGTACATCCGCAAGATCCACTTACATGACTCGCGGCTGACCACACAGGCCCTGTAGAACAATGTTTTCTTTCTTTCTTTCTTTTTTTAAATCTATTTTATTGATTTTTCACAGAGAGGAAGAGAGAGGGATAGAGAATTAGAAACATCGTTGAGAGAGAAACATCCATCAGCTGCCTCCTGCACACCTCCTACTGGGGATGTGCCCGCAACCAAGGTACATGCCCTTGGCTGGAATCGAACCTGCGACCCTTGAGTCCGCAGGCCGACGCTCTATCCGCTGAGCCAAACCGGTCAGGGCAGAACAATGATTTTTTACTCTGGTGCTAAAAATTACTCATTTTTTTTTTTTTTTTTTTACATCTGCTTCTTTTACTATATCTCTATCCTGATGTCACCCTAAACCCTCCATCCGAACTGTAAACGCCCTCAGCATGGTCAACCATATCATGCGACCTATGTTCTGTTTGCTTATTTTGTTTTTCCTTCCCCCGGAAACACCCCTATCAGAAGCCCCCAGGCCTCCGGGCCCCACTGCCCACTTCCAGGCCTCCCTCTGTCAGGGAAGAATGCTACCGACAGACGAGGAAACCCAAAGCAAGGAGTCACAGCGTTCAAACTAACTTTTTTTTTTTTTAAATAAATGGACCACTGAAGATTACCAGATATTTCAGTAAAACGATAAATACAGCCCCATAAGGAGATAATTCAGGCAAAGGAAGACAAACAAGAGAGGCTCGTCATACAATTACGAATTCAGAATAAGCTATGATGAAAAAGGGATAATTACCCCAAAAAGGCTGTTAGAGATTAAAATTAAAGTTTCAATAGATGTGCTACGGTGCTGTCCAATTCGGGAGCCATGCGTGGAGAAGACTGGCTCCTCAGCACTTGTAACAGGGCTAGTCTCAATAGAAACGTCCTGTAAGTGTAACACGTATTACATTTTGAAGACTCTCTATGAAAAACAGAATGTAAAAGATCTTAACAATCTGTATACTTACTTCAGGCTGAAATGATAATATTTTGTATAGGCTGGGTTAAATAAAATATGTTGTTAAAATTAACTTCACCGATTTCTTTTAACCGTGGCTAATATGACTATGGGAAAACTTTAAATTTCATATGTGGCTCATATTATATTTCTATTGGATGGTACTGCTCTAAAATATATAGTTAAAAATATCACCAAGAATACAGGCACAAAAAAAGGCACAAAAGAGAAAAGTATCATTGGGAAAAGCACAGGAGATCCAGCATCTGACCAGTACAAGTCCCGCCCCCCACAAAGACCAGAGAAATCAGAGAGAATGAAATGGTTAAGGAAATAAATTAAAAAAAAAATCTAAGAGTTTTGGGTAAGTCTTGGAAAAGGTTTACTAAGAATTGAGCTAAATAAAATGGGATAAAAATCCAAAACACTAAAAATCATACCTAGTCATATATCTTTTATGAAAACAGACTACCAATGGTTCATACGAAGGTTTAAAAGAATTCAAGGGCAGGGGTAAGGTCACCTACAAACAGAAAGGCAAAGATTGATGCCAGTTTTTAAAGTACCGCACAGGAAATATCGTCATTAATATTGTAATAGCGATGTATGGTGCCCCGTGGGAAATGGAAGTATTAGGGAGAACACTTTGTAAAGAATATGTTTGGCTAACCACTATGCTATACAACGGAAACGAGTAAAAAAATAATATTGAGTATTAAACTGTCATCTAAAATTTTTAATTTAAAAAAATTTTCAGTTTAATGACCTTTCTAGAAAGACTGCAAATGCCAATGTACAACCCTGAAAATAGAGAAGCGATTCATCTGCCAAATCCAGGTGGCAGAATGGAAGAAAAGAGGCAGGAAAGTGTGCAAAACAACTGTATTCCTCTTAAAAAGTGGAGAGTTAGAGAGACCAAGGCAGATTCGATTTGAAAAAGAAACCAACAACGGAACTAATCACTGGCAAGGGAAGGGAAGAAATCTTCATTTTTTCACTGTGGAGAGTTAACAGCTACTATCTATAAGCTGATCAATAAAGAAATAGAAAAACATAAGCATAGGTACTTAGTGTCATTAGGAAATCACGAAAAGTAAAAATGCTTCAAAGGGATTCATTCATTCTGGGGATTAACATGAGGACAGGAGCCCAGCCATGTGGCAGAGTACCCGGCCCTGTTTTAGACCCTCCTATACTGGGTGAGATTTTCTTTGTTGTGTGAAAAAAAAAAAAAAATTATTTTTAAATTAACCTCACAGTAGTAAAGTAGGACTAATGCAGTGGCCGGCAAACTGCGGCTCGCGAGCCACATGCGGCTCTTTGGCCCCTTGAGTGTGGCTCTTCCACAAAATACCACATGCGGGCGCGCACGTACAGTGCGACTGAAACTTTGTGGCCCATGCGCAGAAGTCGGTATTTTGTGGAAGAGCCACACTCAAGGTGCCAAAGAGCCGCATGTGGCTCGCGAGCCGCAGTTTGCTGACCACTGGAGTAACGGAAAGGGATCCTGGTGAAAGACAGAAAAATCACCTAGAAACTATTGTAGTACATAAGAAAATAAATACGGGGGAAAACTATTAGTAATGAGAATCGCAATGGCTTTTCAGCAGAAAAAATAACAAGGTATAGAGAGAGATTGTGAATGAGGATAGTAACAGACTTTTTAAGCTGAAACATGAAAGAGGAGAAATCTGCATTAAGAACGAAATCATGCCCTAACCGGTTTGGCTCAGTGGATAGAGCGTCGGCCTGCGGACTGTAAAGTCCCAGGTTCGATTCCGGTCAAGGGCATGTACCTTGGTTGCGGGCACATCCCCAGTAGGAGGTGTGTGGGAGGCAGCTGATCGATGTTTCTCTCTCATCGATGTTTCCAACTCTCTATCCCTCTCCCTTCCTCTCTGTAAAAAATCAATAAAGTATTTAAAAAAATAAAAAAGAACGGAATCATAAGGGTTAAACGGAGGTGTCAGTAGGAGACCCAAATGTAGGACTTCTCGCTGTTGGAAGTCAGGGGGTCTGTGACCGTCTGAAACCGTATGCAAGTTTGCATGTAAATGCGCGTGCGCGCGCGCGCGCGCGCGCGCGCGCACACACACACACACACACACACACACACACACACACACGGGAAGGGTTGGGGTCCGGACAGAAGAGGGCAGCACTCTACTGCTTTCACCAAATTCTCAAAAGGATCCACGACTACTGACCGCATTTAGCTGGGAACCTGGGTCTGGACCTCATGTGCATGACCACAGTGGGAGCTGCAGCTCTGGAAGCCATCAGCCTACAGGGGTTACGAGAAAACTACAACGTCCAAGCAAATCATTAATTTTTCAAAGGGTATACTGTGTACAGAAAGAAAAGGGAGCGCCGAGTACAACGCCTCATATCTATCTATAAAAAAAAGAGGTACAAAAATGAAATTAAAATCTTGTACAAGGTAAAAGAAAAAAAAAAGAGGCACAGAAAAGAACAGAAAGGGAGAAGAATTAGCAAAAAAGAGAGACACCATCGTATCACTGAAAGGAAGGTAGGAAATTTAACCTGGAAGTGAAGCAGCAATGCGCAGTAGGTTTGTGGGAGACACAAAGCAAATTTCGTTGAGATTAAAAAGGAAATGGGTGGAGAGGGAAGGAATCGAGATGCAATTAATACGGAGAGGGAAAGAAATTGGTTCCGAAGGGTTACCTAAAAGGGGGAAGAGTCTGGGCATGGCTGTGGACAGGAAATAACTTAAAGAAAAACCCATACCAATTTTTCAGAAATGGGGATTTCACCCTTCAAAAGGACCACGCTCGTCTTCAACGCAAGAAGCAGGCAACCTAAACAACATCTCCCATGTTCAAACCCTCAGGGATCCACTTACACACAGACAGAAAAACCCCAAGTCCAGATGAGCACTGCTAGGGCTGGCACTTCGTCTGGAGAGAAGACATCGAAGAGGCACGGAGTTTGCATAACAACTGAAAACGCACCGATGCTCGCTGCCAGCTACCCTCGCACGCCGCAGGTTCTTGGCAACCCTCTGTGCCCGGGATCACCCACCTGTGACCCGCAGAGCCAGCCGTGTCCCCGGATGGTGTCTGTTTCTATCCCGCACTGCCCTGGCCCGGAGCCACGGTCTCGGATTACTTGCTTGCCCACTGCGTATTCACCGAAATTATGGATTTTATGTTTTGGGTTTTCTCCTGGCTCTTCCTAGTTTTCTACACGTGGCTAAGTCCCAATAAGACTATAATCATTTTTTATTCATTACTTTCCTGGTGGTGTGTGTGTGTGTGTGTAGTTTTTAAAAAAATATATATTTTATTGATTTTTCACAGAGAGGAAGAGAGAGGGATAGAGAGTTAGAAACATTGATGAGAGAGAAACATCGATCAGCTGCCTCCTGCACACCTCCTACTGGGGATGTGCCCACAACCAAGGTACATGCCCTTGGCCGGAATCGAACCTGGGACCCTTCAGTCTGCAGGCCGACGCTCTATCCACTGAGCCAAACCGGTCAGGGCAGAACAATGTTTTCTTAATCTGGTGTTAAAAATTAGTCATTTTTTTTTTTACAACTGCTTCTTTTACTATATCTCTATCCCGATGTCACCCCAAATCCTCCATCCGAACTGTAAACGCTCTCAGCATGGTCAACCATGTCAGGTGACCTAACTCTTGGAATTATTCAGGCATGTTTAAAACTCTCAATATGGGGCCTAGCAGGTTTGGCTCCGTGGATAGAGCGTCGGCCTGCTGACTGAAGGGTCTCGGGTTCGATTCTGATCAAGGACACGAGCCCTGGTTGCAGGCTCGATCCCCAGTAACGGGGGTGCAGGAGGCAGCCGATCAATGATTCTCTCTCATCATTGATGTTTCCAACTCTCTCTCCCTCTCCCTTCCTCTCTGAAAGAAAAAAAAATATTTTCAAAAGACAATCTTTAAAACTCTCAATACGGAACTGAAATGATTATATCTTTTGAGCTTTCCTATTTCTATAGAAACTTAATTCTATTTATAAAATCTGTTCATGGTAGCACCACTCCAAAGAGTTAGATAAGATTTTCACCAAATTTGGAGGCTATTTCAGGAGTAATCTACCTGAATAATAAGGCTTTGGCAAAAAAACCCAAAAAAACCCATTCTGGGAGATTCTAGAGAGCCTTCCTCAGAGATAAGTAGTTTTACAAAAACACAGCAGACACGTAACATGGCAAGAGATTCCTCTGTTTGTCAGGGAAACACGTATGAAGACAACACGGAGAATACGAGGAATGTTTCACATCTAAGAGCCAAATCAAAGGTCACGAGAAGAAATGCTGGCTTGTCCTGGAACAAATGCTGTTCAGTTGGTAAAACCCGTCCACACAACGATTCTCAACTCCCCAGAACAGGGTGACCCCCCAGTGACCGGTCTCAAACAACTCTAACAGGTCTTCACTTGTTTAAAATGAGACATGGCTCGCCGAAGCCGGTGTGGCTCAGTGGATAGAGCGTCGGCCTGCGGAATGAAAGGTCCCAGGTTTGATTCCGGTCAAGGGCATGTACCTGGGTTGCGGGCACATCCCCAGTGGGAGATGTGCAGGAGGCGGCTGATCGATGTTTCTCTCTCATCGATGTTTCTCTCTCTCTCCCTTCCTCTCTGTAAAAAATCAGTAAAATATATTTAAAAATAAAAAAATTAAAAATAAAATGAGACATGGCTCGACTAGCTCAATTTTAAGTTACCGACCATACCTGAACTCTAGAAAACTATTTGGTTACAAAGCAGCTTCCCATTCCGAGGTTCTGCTCATGATTCCTAGCATCTTTATAAACTGCATTGAAATAATGAAGATAGTGTTACTGATCTCACTCCACCAGCCGTTTCGTCATCAACAGAACGGTGTTGTCTTCCACTGCTACACCCAATGGTAGTCCCTCAAGTTCAACGCCTTCTGCAAATGGCCAGCACTATTTCAACGTTCTAGTTACGTTGGTCCCGTGAAAGCCGCAACGATCGCAGGTTAGTTTATAACTACTTTAAAAATAAGACTCTCGGAGGTACAAAGACATGTCCATGCTGTTTAAAATATCTACACCTACACAAATACGATTTTTTTCGATTAAGCAGATAGGAAATTATAACTCTCTTAACATATGTTGTCCAGCATAGCAAGGATCTTTTCGTTCATTATTGGTGATTACAAAACTTAATGGTGTAACAATAACATTTTTGCCCTTCAAGTGACTAATGAGATATTATCTGTTTTCATATGAGGATGTTTGGAGTTTGATCTCCCACAGCAGAATGAAAAAGTATAAACAAGAACTGATAAATTTACCTCCTCTGAATTTCCAATTCTTCTTGTGACGGGCCATTCTGAACTTGGGCAGGAAGTTGTGAATTTTGTCTAGGTAATGCTGGCCCTAAAAAGGGAGGAAGAACATTATAGGTAAACATTATCTGGATATTTAGCTGGCTAGAGATAAGACCACGAGCATAACATAAAAACCATCACAGAGCTACAAATGTATCTTCGTTTTGCTTAGCAAAATAAAACGTAAGCTTTCCGTAACACAACAGCAAATGAGAGACCGCAAACGTAACACTGCCATCATATCCGAAGGCTTACTTGAAACAAATGGAAAACATCCACAATGAAGGGAAAATGAACATTTATATGTGAAGAGCTGGAGGCAAACAAGTATTCAATGAGCAGCTGGGGAGGCGCCTAAGCTTGACATTTCTAAGACAATGAGACATTCTCCCAAGAGGACTGGCTTATGAAGTGGAGAACTTTAAAAAAAATAAAAAATAAAAAATCGGAATTCAAAACTCACCTAAATAGAACACTGGAAATGAAAAACAGGAGAGAGAGAGCATGAGAACCTTCTTCTGAGACTGATATATGCTAGTGCAGCGGTTCTCAACCTGTGGTTCACGCCCCCTTTGGCGGTCGAACGACCCTTTCACAGGGGTCACCTAAGACCATCCTGCCTATCAGATATTTCCATGATGATTCATAACAGTAGCAACATGACAGTCATGAAGTAACAATGAAAATAATTTTATGGCTGGGTCACAACATGAGGAACTGTATTGAAAGGGCCAGAAGGTTGAGAACCACTGTGCTAGAGCATTTATCCAATTTGCTCAATTAAAGCTTCCCTTATTTTAATGGCCTGGCATTGAGCACTGGTAAAAAATAAAATAAAATAAAAACAAAACATTGGCTAAGCTTAATATATAATTAACCTATTTGTCTGAATTTTTAAGGTAACAGAGGTAATGTTACTTTTCATCTGGGGTATTAAAAAAAAAAAAAAAAAAAAAAGACAGACCCTGCATTCAAATTTGCATGGTTCCGCCATGAGAAACCTTAATGACCATCCATTCTTATGTGTCATGTACAAGGCAGACTATTTTTAGCATCTGGTGAAGAATGCCACTAAATGATGGGACATTTTAATGTCTCTGGATAGAAAAACTAAATGTGTGATAAAATGAGATAAATGCTGGACCTAACGAACCGACAATTACAAAAGACCAGTTTTGAAATCTAATCCATTAAATAAAAAAAATAAAGAAGTAGCTATCTTCCACTCTTGGAGAGAAATATATGAGTAGTGACATGCTGTACATGTCTATGAATTCCAGTGTGCCAGCAAGTGCCTCTTAGCAGATATTTTAAAAGTGTTTCATAAACCACTAGTATAAAAAAAACAAACAGTTAATAAACGCTTCTAAAGTAAATTCTTATCATCTACGAAGTCACAGCACAGAGTATTTTATACTACTGGAGTAAATGCCACCACCAGAAGAATAAGGCTCATTCAAAATCATACAGAACTGGTTTATCCCGTGTAAAAAAAACAAAAATACAATAATTCGATCTGAACTTACCTACTAATTTTTTCCTCATCTCTTTACACATTTTTTTTACATTCATCATTTAATTTGTCCTCTAAAGACAAACTAGATGGCAAGTGCAGTGATATATTTCATTAGGTTTCCTAAGACTCGGCTATTTTGATAACCACATGAAGGAAATATAAAAATATATTAATCCCATGTCATCAGTAAGAACAACAAAATAAAAAAAGCATTTTAAGTTAAAATAAAATAGACACTTAACTGTTTGCATAAATGAGAATATAGAACTTGGCTGGCGAACAGCTTGGAATTCTTTCCTTCTTTAGAAAATTAACATAATAACATAAAAATCCTGCCATAGTAAGCCATACGCTAATGTTTAACACTTTACAGGACAAAGACGTCTTGTCTTTTTGGGGCAGAAGAAGGTGGGAGGGCAACTTTGAGAAAATATAAGTAATTTGGGGGAAGAATTTTATATAGATCTGAAGTTATATTTATCCAAAAATGCTACATGGGCAACGCACAAGGCTACTGTGGTTTAACTAGTTTTATAAAATACTGTTTGTGTATTTAAGTGAAAACCTCAGGCTGCTCGAATAATTAAACAGCTGGACGTCAGAAGGTTACAAGAAGAATGCAAAGATTACTACAGCTAGGGCAGGCATATGTCACAACGATAACACTAATAATCTATTAAAAGCTATCCATGTAAATCTTAACTCAAATATACAAATTCAAGAAGATACGTGAAACTTTCAACTCAATTCCATTGGTTTTATTAAACAGGTTTAAAAAAAAAACAACAAAAAATGAACAGCCCTGGCCGGTTGCTCAGTGGTTAGAGCGTCGGCCCATGGACTGAGGGGTCAAGGGTTGGATTCTGATCAAGGGCAGGCGCCTCCTCTGCAGGCTCAAAGCTCGGCCCCGGGCGGGAGCAACCAGCTGATGTGTCTCTCTCACATCGAAATTTCTCTCTGTCTCTCACCCGCCCCCCCTTCTACTCTCGCTAAAAATCAATGAAAAATATCCTCAGGCCCTAACCGGTTTCGCTCAGTGGATAGAGTGTCAGCCTGCGGACTGAAGGGTACCAGGTTCGATTCCGGTCAAGGGCAATAAGATACATTTTTTTAAAAAGAGGGCCACGATAACATGCCAGACAGATGGGCCTCTGACATCTCCTCTTAAAAAAAATAAATAAATAAATCCCCAAGTGAGTAAATAAATAAATAAACTAACAAATTAACAAAAGTTAACATAACTCACAAAAGACTCTGAAGGACAAAAAGATTTTTTGTATTTTTTAGCAATTCACAGACTTGGACTCTGTTTTGAGTGAAAAGTTTATGCAGCAAATTCGTTTTAAAAGAAGTTCCTCTCCTGGCTGATATCACTCATGATAAAAACAATTTACGACAGTTTATTCATGCAGCTGAGGAGATCCCTTTTTTAAATATATTTTATTGATTTTTTACAGAGAGGAAGGGAGAGAGACAGAGAGTCAGAAACATCGATGAGAGAGAAACATCGATCAGCTGCCTCCTGCACATCCCCCACTGGGGAAGTGCCCGCAACCCAGGAACATGCCCTTGACCGGAATCGAACCCGGGACCCTTCAGTCCGCAGGCCGACGCTCTATCCGCTGAGCCAAACCGGCTTTGGCTGAGGAGATCCTTTTTAGGTGGGGGAGTTCGATCCAAGAACAACCGAAAATTCTCCCTATGTGGCTCTTTCTGTCTTTCCATAGACAGTCTTTAACTGGGGGCCAGGGAGGGGGAGCATTCTATATTTAATCGGGGATTGTGTTTGCTTCTTCTTCATCAATATTGTCAAGTCACAATCGCGAGCACATTGAAAGTGGTGTGCATGTAAAAATGATATCAATATATCATCAGCATTAAATAAAGGAGTTCCAGGTAAATGACGAACTTCATGTGCACGATTGCATTCTGCCTTCTTGTCAAGCCTTCTGCTGGGTTAGATAATTCCTAAGTCCCACCAAAGGCACCAACACTCAACAGGAAGCAGCGACTAGGATGGGGCAAGGCTTGTCTGCTGGCACTGTATTTTCTGGAACATAACTATCGCTTACTTCACAATATTCCTACAGGAGTGCCTGTGTCCCCACAGACTGCAGATAAGGTCCTTCCCTAACCAGTGGGCAAATGACAATATTTTATGAGCATCATGTATGGCTTAACAGTTCTCTTTTGGGGGAAAAAAAGAAGCAGGTCATTGCTTGTCCCTACTATATTATCATAAAAGAATAGCTATTTGAAGGTTAGTTTCCTCTCTTTTATTACCACCGTCATAACCAATGGTTGATCTTCATTTTTTCCTGGCTAGAATTCATACAGCAAAGCGCATGAATTATAATTTCTAATAAAGAAAATGCATCCATGTCACTGAAATGATATTCTATGAATGATGGAAGTCAGGGTAGAATTTCTCTCTGAGCCAGGAATGAATGGCAACTCCATCTTGACTTCAATACTGAGTTTTGGCTAAAGCAACATTTCATTCCTACAACATTTTAATTTTCACAAATATAATTCCACACTTAGCCACAGATTACTTAAAAACACAGGACCAGAAGACAAATAGGTGTCATTATAAACAATACAACCAAGTGTAAGCTTAGCCATGTGGTAATTACATTGTTCGCACAATTCAAGATAACAAGGGGGGGGGGAATCTGCTTTTTAACACATAATTTTGCAACTTCAAGAATTCACGTCTATTAAGGCTCGATCAAGCCTTTTCTCTGCAACTGGGTAAACCGTGCAATTGTTCTGCAGGTGGAACTCAACATATTCAGGAGCACACATAGAACATCAAGTAGGTTTTCAAAAAAGACTAGAGTCCCAAGAACACAAATACGAATCATCATCCATGGCTAGTTCAAAAGAGGGCCTGGAAGAAACCCCAAGAGGAGGCAGAAAATTCAGAATTAAAAGTTACTGATGAAACGCTTAATCTGCAATTAAGTGTGGATTCTGGGGAGAAGTGGGGGGATTTATAAAGAGCCAAACTAGGGGCTCACTGCTGTAACTGGGTCACCTGGAGCAGTCACGAAATATACCAAGAAACACACTAGAATTTTCATTTGTGGAAATGTAGAACACACACGTTTCTTTGCCTAAAAACCAGCAAATGTGTAAATTTTAAAATAATTATCTTCATAGGTAAAAGAAGCAAGGCCAGGAATACTGAAGAATCACATCAAAAGCTTTGAGTCACATGCATAAAGTACGTTAAACTGTTTATATAAAATTCTAGCAGTAGATCATTTTATCATTTTATCTCTCATTTAAAAATCTGGCCAGGTATATGGGAGTCAAAAAAAAAAAAGAAAAGTATACATGAGTTAAAAAAAAAAAAAAAAAAAAGCTCTGATTTGAAAGTTACTTTCTGAACTTGGGTTTTCAAAACAGAAAGTTTTAGAATCAAATGAAGATAAAAAGAAATCAGATGTGTGTGTGTGTGTGTGTGTGTGTGTAGATACAGCCTGTGTAAGGATAAGGATATGCGTATGTCTGATTAACTGGAATTTGGGGTAAGTGACATATCTGGTTTGTCTATACAAACAATACATATATGTACACACTTGTGAATAGGAGAGTGAAAGAAAACACTCCATAAAGCCTAAATTCACGCCTGAGCCACAAATACCTACACCACGGAATAGAAGGAGGCTGTTGGGTCAGAAATCAACCTACGAAAGCAAGGAAGAGCTTACATCTGCCTGGTGACGTGCACACCTACAAACCCAAGTTCAGCAAAAGCTCCCTCCCAATAGGGCACATCCCCCAAATCATAGGAACATGGACCTAATTTCCCCCCTAAATTCCAAATTAAAAGATTGCTCTCAAACAAAATAGTTAAAAATGAAAATGAACAAACAAAAATAACACCCCACTCTTATTTGTAGTGAAAGAAGGGAACCGGAAGTCAAGTTTTAAGATGCTAATTCTAAATAAATCCTCATTCAAGGATGCCAAACTCAGAAACTCAAATCGCCTACGTGAACCACAACGAATATCACAACATAAAAAAATAATAAATCAGGAGCTAAGCTGCCTTATCCCAAATACCACAAAACCAGACCATGGCCCTAAGGGAACGAAAGGGATGGCAATGTGCAATCAGCATGTAGCACAGCTTGAAAAAGGAATGTAAACGTAAGTAACGTTGCTTACCACAGAAAATACATCGCAAATTAGTGCTGTCCTGGGTAGCAGCAACCTTGCTCGGGGCTGCAACAGACAGCTGGGTGTTAGAAGCTCCAACGGACCACGGGGCCATCTGAAGAACTTGACATACACTAGAAGGCGCTTGGAAAGGTTCAACATGTTTTTCATAACATACTTCCTGTCAAGACCCTCCTCCTGGAAGCACTATCATGTCATCAACGTTAACCTCTCGAACATTCGCTTTCTAAAAAAGTGGTGGGTAATCTTATTTGGGGGGAAAGCCTGGAAGCCACAGTTGGAATGAGGCACTTACAGCTTCATTATTTCCCCGAGTTATACAATCAGAGAGTGCAATCGATTTATGCAGGACAATAATGTTTTTAAAAGTAAACACAGCTGCGCTACCGGAAGTCAAGATCTCTGGCCATTGGAGTGAATGTCATGATATCTACCCTCTCTTTTAGTCTTGCTCATGTAGGAGAATTTGCAGCTGAAAAAAAAAAATTTTTTTTTAGGGGAAATGCTTAAACTTAACACAAGAAATACTCATGTCTATCTACTAGTGGAAAAAAGACCAAAGCCATTTTTAAACAGCCTACAGCAAGTAAAGTGTTCTCTATACGCAGATATAAAATAAGAATATCCTCATTTGCTTTCCACTTTGGAACACATCAAAACTATTCATTGTTTTGCCAAGCCACATCCTATTGTTCCTTTTCCCCCCTCAATAGTATATATGTACACATATTTGACAATGTACCATTAAATTGTGTGGCCACATCAAATAGCCTTTTAATATTTAGGCTATCTACATTAAAATTTTCCTTAAGCATTAATGAAGTAAATTCTCTTTATGAGACAAAACTCAATGAGAGGAGGTGATCATTTATGAAAAGGGGAAGGGCTTATATAAAATCAAGGTGACATTCAAAACTGAGGTGGAAAAAAAACAAGATCAGATTTTTTTTTTTTTTTTTTTAGTATTAGAATTAGCGACATTCGATAAAATCCTATAGAAATTCTTTTCGGCATGGGAAAGATTTTTTTCCATTGTTATTAACCAGAAACAATAAACCGGGTAGAAACAGATCGACTTTAAAAAGTCTACATAAAGGCAAACAAGACAAGTATTTTAGATTTCCTCTAAAACTGTATTCTTCAAATAATATGATTTATACTAACTAAAGTCTGCACAGAATCAGGATCAAACCAGTTTATATTTAAAGAATGCACAGCTGAAAATGGTAATACATCTTAAAATTCAAGATGCTTTAATCACATTGAAAAATTAAATTTAATATAGTCCAATTAAGTATAAACCTTGTTTTAAAACTATTTTTCAGCAGATACTCTCAAACACAAAGATTGATACATGTCCCCTTTGCTAGGTCGTTCCAACCACCCAATCTATTATTAAAGTCACATGCACAATATTTACAGTCATAACCAAAAAAGACCACAGGCATACATATAAAACGGCTACCACGCTAATGCGATCATCCCAAAGGAGATGAACAATTTAGACATTTTTCAATAATTACATTTTAAATGTAAACCTTGAAACACTCTGCCTTACCCATGTTTGTAAGTGGCTACTCCTACGAAGCCTTGATGAAATAAACATGCCTAGCCTTCAAGGTTCACCCCTCCGGTCCCTTGAATTCACATTTAATGGGGAGTGGGGAACAGAAGGCAAATAGAAAAACTTACAAGGAAAACCTGAGACATTATCTCGTCTCTGACAGCAGAGAAATGACCGCGGTCCATCACCGATCATTTTGGCAAAAAAAGTCATCTGCCCAGTGTCACAATGCATTGTTACTGCACGAGACAAAACATTTTAAACCCAAAACTCCCAATCTTGTCACTGGTCAAACTATTATGCACCATCTCTAAGGACCGTCTTCCCACTGACTTTCACTTCTTACCATCGCGTCAGAAAATTACTGATCTCCACTCTGATTCGGCTGCTTGAATCCTACTGCAGCTTGCATTTCCCAGAGATACTAAATTATTCATTGCATCATATGCGTGCCGCTCACAGCATTTCCTGCTTCATATTGATGCTACTAGCTCTTCTCGGGCTCAGCCAGGGAGGAGGGTGGACTATGGGAAGGAACATTCCCTGTCCAGACAAGTAAATTCGGCAGCGTGACGATACAGCGGAATTCGTTTCAGCATCGATATTCCATCGATCTCACATTTCGCCTAGAAAGGGCATTTTTCCCCTTTACGTGAGCCCTATTAAAATAGGCTTCAGGGCGAGATAAATTAGGATGGGCCCTCAAGAAAAACACGAACTGAGGACCGTGTACCCAAAAAGCAACGTTTGTTATGTATTCAGACGTCAGGAGAAGAAAAATGGCCATCGCCACCAGCTACGCTCCCCTTACAATAGCCATGTGCTGGTGGTTCACTTATTTCTTTTCTTTTTTAATATATTTTATTGATTTTTTACAGAGAGGAGGGGAGAGGGATAGAGAGTTAGAAACATCGATGAGAGAGAAACATCGATCAGCTGCCTCCTGCACACCCCCTACTGGGGACGTGCCCGCAACCAAGGTACATGCCCTTGACCGGAATCGAACCTGGGACCCTTCAGTCTGCAGGCTGATGCTCTATCCACTGAGCCAAACCGGTTACAGCTCCCCCTGCCTTTTAACATTCTTTACCATCACGTGTTTTGCATGAGCAGGGACATGCAGAAACCTGGGTGACATACGAGTAGCAGGAAGTGACAGGCTGTTGCGACGTGACCAGCATCACTCTATTCTCTCGCTACCTATCATCACCACATTAGACCCTCAGCATTCATGTTTCAAACCACCAGAGGGTTCCACTGTTCGCGGTCAGTCCCCAGGCAATTCGTGGCGGGGAGAGGAGCCATCTCAGCGTCTTTTCCGAGGATTAAGTGAGGCAGCGTTGGCTCAAAGCTGGCTCTCATCCCATCTGCACTCGGGAAAGCTGGCCTGCTCGTGCACAAAAGCAGCATCCAAATTAGCAGCGTCCGCACTTCTGACTGCTAGGAAGGCCCCGGGTATGACCTTCACGGTTGCAAAGTCCTAGGAGATGCACTTTTGAGAGGGAATGGAAGCAAAAGTGTTGGTGTTGGTTCTAAGCAGCGGTTCTCAACCTGTGGGTCGCGACCCCTTTCACAGGGGTCGCCTAAGACCATCGGAAAACACATATATAATGACATATTGTTTTTGTGATGAATCACTATGCTTTAATGATGTTCAATTTGTCACAATGACATTGGGGGTCACCACAACATGAGGAACTGTATTAAAGGGTAGCGGCATTAGGAAGGTTGAGAAGCACTGTTTTAAGGTGTCTAGAGTTGCCTGGAGGGAGACACTGCACTGGTATGGCTGCCTCCATTTAAAAAAAAAAGTCAGGGACTATCGACATGGAAAGTGGCACAGTCACTGAGAAAAACAGTATTGAGGATCCTCAAAAATATGAAAACGACCATATGATCTGGCAGTCTTACTTCCGGCTGTATATCCAAAGGAAAGAAAAAAAGAATCTCAGAGATATCCGCGCTCCCGTGGTATTCACAACAGTCAAGGTATGGAAACACCCTAAGTGCCCATCAACAGATGGATGAAGATATACATACCAGACATGTGTGTGTGTGTGTGTGTATATATACACACACACATATATATATACAAGGACTGAGAATATATATGGATATACACGTATATATACATATACATACAAGGACTGAGAATATATAGTGTGCCCCCCCCCCAAAAAGGTATGAACACTTTTTGAATCATTATAAAGGCCGTGTTTATTAATATACGTTTCATTTTTAAAATGGGGCTAGCTGGCCTACCTGGTGTGGCTCAGAGGCTGAGCGTCAACCCATTCACCAGGAGGTCAGGGTTTGATTCCTGGTCGGGGTACGTGCCCAGGTTGCGGGCTCCATCCCCAGTGGGGGACATGCAGGAGGCAGCTAATCAATGATTCTCTCGCATCACTGATGTTTCCATCTCTCTCTCCCTCTCTGAAATCAATTTTTTTTAAAAAATTGAGTTATCAGCTGTTAAGTGTGTAAGCATTTGGGGGGGGATACCATGTATACTGTATTACGTATAAATATACCATATATATTATATATCTATTTATATTTACATACATATAGATATGTGTGTGTGTATATACGGGTGTATATATATATATATATATATATATATACACACACACACACACACACACATATATTTATGTACGTATGTATATCCTCAGTCCTTATATAAACTCTCTGGCAGAGATAGAAAGTAAATTAGCGGTTGCCAGGAGCTGAGAAGTATGGAGGAATTGCGAGAGGGTAAGGGTGTGGGGTGGTGATAATGGCTTAAGGGCACAGGCCTGATGAAAATGTTCAGAAAGTGTTAGCAGCTACCTGCGCACCCCTGTGAGATACTGAAAGCCACCGAGTTGTACCCTGAGTGGGTGAACTGCATGGCACGTGCAGAAAAGCTCAATTAAAAAAAAAGAAAAGTGTTGTGTGCTTCCTCTGAGAAGTGATTATTACAACACCAAGTTGAAAGGTATCTCCATGCCCTTCACTGTCCCATTCCAGAGAATCTTAAAAGGAACAGACTCTGGTGGCGGGACTCGAGGCGGTGTTCCTCTCCCTTTCTGCCTTTCTGCCCTGCTTCCATTTTTAGGATCAGCACCGCCAGGAAAACCAAGCTTCCTTTCCCTCGGAGAAGAAAACGCTGCGCTGGGAGCTGGAGCTCTGGCCAGGCGGGGCTCTGCCGGGCTCCAGTTTCCGACGAGAGAACTGAATGTGAACAACGCAGGAAGCGGCTCCGCTGAGCATACCGACGTGACCGTGACCGAGCGCCCGCGGGGACGGCAGAGCCGGGACCTGGCGCCCTTCCAAAGGCCGGAGCGCGTTTCTGCAGGAATGAGAACCAGAGGCGCTGCGGAGGCCAGGGCTCTGAATGCGCGTCCATTCAGGGCGGTTTGGGGAAAACCAGCGCTGTCCCGGTTAAACCAGGACAGCGGCCGCCTCTCCAGGGGAACCCTGGCGCCTGGCCCTTCTCCCTCTCACTGCACGGGAGCTCATGCACGTCATCGGCCAAACCCAGAAGCAGCTTCTGTCTGAAACGACGATGCCCACATTTACTTTGTGACATTTCTTCTGCCCTTGCTCAGTGGATAGAACGTAGGCCTGGGGACTGAAGGGTTCCGGGTTCGATTCCGGTCAAGGGCACATGCCCGGGTTACGGGCTTGATCCCCAGTAGGGCATGTGCAGAAGGCAGCCGATCAATGATTCTCTCTTATCATTGATGTTTCTATCTCTCCCTCTCCCTTCCTCTCTGAAATAATAAAAATATTTATTTTTCTAAAAAAAGTTATCTGAAATTTTAACTGTTTAACATCCAGCAAATGAATGCTTCTCTAATTTATGGGCAACAAATATGATTAAGATTCAGGGATACAAGTAGTTATATACAAATTATTATTCTCATGCAGAAAAACATGGAAGTAATCGTGGGTGACATCCTCAGCTCAATGCAGCACCCTTAATTCAATTGCAAGCTTGCTGTATGATATAAGCCTGACGAGAACTGAAGTCACCAGGCAAGACTATCAGACAATCCTATATAATAAAAAGGTAATACGCAAATTGACCGAACTGCGGGACAACCGGTCGCTATGATGCGCAATGACCATCAGGGGGCAGACGCTCAACGCAGGAACTGTCCCCAGCCTGCAGGCCCTGATTGCCCGATGGGGGCCTGCCAGCCAACCTCTCGGTTCCTTCCCCTGGCCGGCGGGCTCCGATTGCCCGATGATGAATGGGGAACTTGGGTGGGTGGCGGCAGGTGGGAGTGGCCAGCTGCCAGCAGCTGGGGAAAATGGCCCTGATCGCAGGCCAGGCCTAGGGACCGTACCCGTGCAAGAATTTCGTGTGCTGGGCCCCTAGTACATTATAAGATGCTCAACTGCCAGAGAAGCAGAGAAACAAGAATCAGAGTCAGAAACCCTTTTATTCTATTCTCTTAACTAACCCCCTTGGACTCAATAGTAAGAGTGAGCCGGTCCAAAGAAACTAGACTTATCATTCAGAGCTGTTCCTTCTCAAATAATCAAGGACATCTAAATACTCATGTTCATGTCAGGTACGGGGACTACTTAAACTTTCTTATCAGTATCTTGGCACAATCACAGGATCCAAAATTCCCTAAAATGTCAGCACTGCTAATTAGAACTTCTGAATGACTTTCGATGAGTTTCTCTCTACCAAGAGCTCGTTAAGTTTTAGTCCCAAACACAGAAGCTTAATATTTGCGTTAGTAAGTACAATCCTATCCCAGGAATTTATAAATGAGGAAGGCTCTGGAAGAGGCAAGTATGAGAGTGAAGCAACCACAAAAAAACTGTCCCACATCCCCCAAAAATCTGTTTCAAAAATGTTACTTACCCAGTAAGATTTGTTGATTTAGGAAAGCTCAAGGTGAAAGACACGATCCAAGGTTATCTTTGGGATCTTTTTGGGATCCAAGGTCACATGATTTTATTATTAGATTAGAGGCCCGGTGCACAAAATTCATGCACTTGGTGGGGGAGGATGTCCCTGAGCCTGGCCTGCGCCCTCTCACAGTCTGGGAGCCCCACAAATGGATCGCCCCAAAGAGGCAGACCCTGCCCACCCGACCAGGGCTCCGCGATCAATCGCACCCTGCAGAGGGAGGCCCTGCCCACCTGCCACAGCCCGTTGGTTGGTGGCCTGGGCCTCCCTCTGCAGGGCGATCATGGGGCGATGTCCGGGCCCCCAACCAATCACAGCGCACCCACCTTAGCTGGTCTGGCGCCAGTGCGTGTCATAGCATGGTCGTCCGGACAGTCATTCTGCTGTTGGGTCGATTTGCATATTACGCTTTTATTATTATAGATATAATTTCTGTATAAAAAGTATTAATGAAGCACCCCAAATGTGCTATGTCTAGAACAGTGATGGCAAACCTTTTGAGCTCAGCATGTCAGCATTTTGAAAAACCCTAACTTAACTCTGGTGCCATGTCACATATAGAAATATTTTGATATTTGCAACCATAGTAAAACAAAGACTTCTATTTTTGATATTTATTTTATATATTTAAATGCCAATTAACAAAGAAAAATCAACCAAAAAAATGAGTTCGCGTGTCACCTCTGACACATGTGTCATAGGTTCGCCATCACTGGTCTAGAATCAAATCTGTTATGTCTTCCCAGGAGTCCCATCCTCTTCCTCTCCATCTCTGGCCAGTAGACGCATTTCTCCCCTTCGTGGCCTGTCCACTACATCTCACTGAAATATGGAGAGAGGATGAATGGTAAAACCAGATCTGGGCACAGATGCCAGTTATGGCCCTGTCTAGCGGTGGGCCTTGGGGCAAGCCCGGACCTTCCGTAAGCCCTGAATCACATCTCTACGACAAAGACACCACCACCAACCTTGTATTAAAGATGACCAGTCATCTAGGTGCCCAATCAGGACCTGGCACACACACAGCGGGCACCCGGAAACAGGTCATTCCTGCCTCACAGCTGCTTTCGTGACTAAAGGTGAACACAGGTCGAAGGCCCAGAACTCTGGCTGGGCAGGCAGAGAGGCACTAAACAAAAGGCTGTCATACCCTCTTCTCTCGGTTCCTCTCCTCTTCGGACGACGTCACTTCAGGCCTCATCTTTCTCACCGAGATTACCACCCCGGCGTCCTAATCTGGTCTCCGTGCTTGTAACCACATACCAACCCGTTACATCTGGTCTGAGGCACCAGCCGGATGAATCACATCACATGACCGTCCCACCGACCACGTAACATGCGCGCTCCTCAGCAAGAACACAAGGTCCTTCCCAAACTTTCCAGCCTTGCCTCTTAGGGTCCCCCCCACCCCGGCCGCCCATCCATATTCTCATGCCCACGCCCTACACAGTCCATCTGCTGCTTCCCAGCTGCTCCTCGCTCTCATGCCGGCAAGCCTACCCGGAATGTTCTGGGGGCCTACTCATTCTTCAAGACGCAGCTCAAGCGTCATCTCCCCTTCAGAGAGCTCCTTAACCCTCTCACTTTCTTCATTTCCAAAGGCCTCTCTGCCCCCTTCCCAGCACCTCACAAAACGTAGTCTAATGTTGCTCCCGCCCAACTGTGAAATCCTGGGAGGGAGGGAAGAGGCCGTAGCATGTCAGTATGACTCCCAGCGCCACGGGGCGGTATCTATGCTCAAAACATGTGTGATGGTTTTTGTGCTATAACCTTCATACGGCTCTCATGACCCATGGCACTCTGGAAAACAGAAGTGTCCCTGCCAACATAGCGGAATCTCCGTATTTATGTGTATTCATAAAACCTAAGGAAAATTTCGAACACGCGGGTATCTGTGAGTATGTTCTCATTTTCGGTAGATTTGTGGGTTTGTTTTTTTTTTAAATATATTTTATTGATTTTTTTACAGAGAGGAAGGTAGAGAGATAGAGAGTTAGAAACACAGATGAGAGAGAAACATCGATCAGCTGCCTCCTGCACATCTCCCACTGGGGATGTGCCCGCAACCCAGGTATATGCCCTTGACCGGAATCGAACCTGGGACCTTTCAGTCCGCAGGCTGACGCTCTATCCACTGAGCCAAACCGGTTTCAGCAGATTTGTGGGTTTTTTTTAAAAATTCTAGCAGAAGCAGTGTTACCACGGGCAAAATATTAAGATGTCCTTCTTACAAAGGTATGCTTAAGCTTGGTTGAGTAGAACACAGCAGGATAAACGTACTGGCGAGGCGTGATTTTTCTTTTAAAAAATGAATTAAAAAAAAAAATCATTTCCTGTTTTCAAATGACTGCCACCTTTTCCAAAATGGAACATTGTGCAAACTGACCTCTACCAATCATCGCAAGGACTGGCTTTATATTCTATATAACCCATAACTGTTAGCTGCGAAACTGCTATACATGCACTTGCTAAATAATATAGCAATCCCAAATATGTCTGAATAAAGCGTTTTGAATGCACTTGTTTAAAATCTAGCCCATCCACCCATTAGGCAACGGAAACAGATAAACTGTAGCATTTGGTAGAAAAGGAAGAACACTACTTCAACTCTTTAAAAAAACAAAAAGGGTACAACATGTGATTTTTGTTTCTTAAATCCCAAATATAACTCACTGTACTGAGTACCTCCTGTACTTCCCCATATATTAAATAATTGCACACCAAGTTAAAAAAACAAAAGTCAAGGAAAACATGCCTGCCACCCACCCTTTTCCTGAGAAACAGACATAGTAAACACGTATAGAACACCTTGCAAAGGTCAGCGTGACGAGCCCCAAAGGAAGCTACTTTTCTTAATTAATTTAAAGAATGTGTTTGCGGATTTAAAGGATTTAGGGAGCAAGGGAGCGAGGAAGAGAGAATTGCGTAATTATTGGTTTTGGTAAAAAAAAGATAGGTTAGTGGCGTTCAAATCCTGCTCTGGGGACCACACACGTGCCTCAGCGGCCATGGACTCCCAACCCCCCACATTAACTAGAGAAGCTCCCCCTTTTGTTTCTTGTCTGTTTATGCACCAAACTTCTGAAAACGTTATTTGAACAAAAATGTCTGTGACTTTAAAAAAAAGTCTGAACATCACTAAGAAAGACTAACCAACGTACAATGGGTAATATGGACATTAACACCCAATAAAACAATAAACAGGCCCTAACCGGTTTGGCTCAGTGGATAGAGCGTCGGCCTGCGGACTCAAGGGTCCCAGGTTCGATTCCGGTCAGGGGCATGTACCTTGGTCGCGGGCACATCCCCAGTGGGGAGTGTGCAGGAGGCAGCTGATTTATGTTTCTCTCTCATCAATGTTTCTGACTCTCTATCCCTCTCCCTTCCTCTCCGTAAGAAACCAATAAAATATGTATATATTTTAAAAAAAACAATAAACAGAAGCATTCAATATGAAAAAAAATGGTTTTAGAAAGCGGTAAAACATTAAGAAGCAGGAAAGACTAATATCTGTAGTCGCTTTATCGTGATGCATAAATGTTTCTTTTGCTTCTGATCACGGACTTATTGGGTCTAGTATTTGTTTAGGGAGTAGGCATGGAGGTTAACCTTTTTCAACTTGGTTTTGGCAGAAAGACAATGGGTGGCTTTAGCAAGGAACTGGCTGCCAACCCAGAGCAAGCAGCTGTGGAAGGAAAAGATGGACAAGATGAGAGGCGACAGCGCTGGTATGTTTGTTTAGGTGGATGGGAGGGGGCCTGCAAAACAAACCTGGGGTAGGGAACAGACCTATCCTACTTTTACAGAGATTTACAGAAAAAAAGTAAGGCCTTTCCCAAGGACATTTCTGATTCTTTGCATCTATCTCCTCCCATGCCTTCCCTTCCAAACCCATTAATGGCATCAAAAATCAGAAATTAGCCCTAGCGGGTTTGGCTCAGTGGATAGAGCGTCAGCCTGCAGACTGAAGGGTCCCGGGTTCGATTCCGATCAAGGGCCCATGCCAGGGCTGTGGGCTTGATCCCCTGTAGGGGGCTTGGAAGAGGCAGCCAACCAATGATTCTCTCTCATCATTGATGTTTCTATCTCTCTCTCCCTCTCCCTTCCTCACTGAAATCAATACAAGTATTTTTTTTAAGAAATCAGAAAGTAGTGTTTATCTACAGTAATTTATGAAACGTCATTTTCTAAATAGATCAGACTATGACAAGCACCCACCATATGCACTGTTTTCTCTGATGAAAAAGCTATAAATACAAAAGCCTCTTTGCCAATAACTTGTGCCATGATGCAAGGAGATGCCAGGATGGGCCAGCTTCTTCCACCTTTTTCTCCCTCTTTCCTCAGTTCACAGTATGACAGGTTAAGGTGGTGACAGAGCAGATAATAGTGGCTCAAAATAATCTAAGAAGAACCTAGTACATTTTTTGCCTTTTCAAAATGCTTGTGTAGCCAGTAACATGATGGGTGATTTTCCCATTTGCCAAACGCTCTATAATGCGGAAATTACAGAGAATGTAATTGAGTCGCTCCCCATGAAGACTCATTAATTTCAAAATATCAAGAGCAGAAGAAAAAAACATTAATTAGCGCTTGCATTTTGAAAGCAAACTGTATGACTACATACTGATAAAAACAATTCTTCCCATTTGGTTCAAAAAAAATAAAAAAAAAACCAAACCCGATGACTAAACAACAATTTTAACTACTTTAAATTAGCAACGTTTAGCTCCTAATAGTGTAAATACTCTTTTTGAAGGTTTAGAAATTAAAATGCTAGTTTGTTCCAAACATGGGGAAGCCAGATATGACTGTCATACATACACTGCCTAAACTTTGATCCTTTAATTATTTTACTATGCAGTTAAGATATTAAGAACCACAATTCTAATTTCTTTCCTTTGATAAAACTATGGCGACAGAAAAGCAATTCTACAACAGAAGGCTGATACAATATTGATGCCTACAAGGTAAGTACAGTGACTTCCGATCATCTACACACAACACTGCACAAATGCAGACTTTTCTATACTATTTTCTGGACTTAGAGACAAACCAGTCATTTATTTTCTCAAAATAGATAACATATGAGAGCTGTGTACAACTTATTTATAGAGATATTAATTTCCTCAAAGGAGATCTAAAATAAATCATCTATAGGCATTAAAACGTGACTTCCAGCAAGATTCCAAAAATGTCTCCTTGCACCGAAATTCACATTGGAAGTAAACTAACAAATGGGCTAGAAGTTTCGATCCTTTTTACAATGAGGGAAGGAGTAAGTCAAATTTAATGTGTCTATAATAGGTTTCAAAATTCTCTACCTTTCAACAAAATAGCAAATCTTAATCTGACTATCGAAATCACTCCTTTAAAATACATAAAGGTGGTTCATAGAATATTTACATCATCTGGGTCACTATGAAATACACAGTGCAGGCAAGAGTAATCACATTCATGTTGTTTTATGTATAGCATTTGTTTGCTGATCATAAAAGCTATCTCCCCAAAGACAACAAATACACTGGTGAATTTCTTTTTCTGTTCTTTAAACAAAAATAGAGCTCATCTCTGACACATATACAGTATTAAATCCTAGAGGGTTTGTATGTGTGCATGTGTGTGTGTGTGTGTGTGTGTGTATGTTTCAGTTAATTATTTCTACATAGCTATCTAACCACCAAGCAGTCAGGGGAGATGCAGTTCACAGCTAAAACCACCTGAGGGCACTCCTAAAACTGTGAAACAACTTTTAGAATCAAACGTTTAAAGACCAGGATGCAGGAGACCTAGTCCTACTTGAGGTTCAAGGCCTCAGGAGTGGCTTAAAAAACATGCTTCGGAAACCACGTGTGTCTTCCTAAAATCTGAGATGAAGATTAACGTGCATCATTTTGATCTACTGCATGTTCTCTGGGCCTCCTGTCCTTGCAAGGAAAGTTGAGGTTCTACAGCAGGAGGAACAGAACGAGGTAGCTTCCAATAAAAGCATTTAAAAATGACTAATGAACCAATCTCATAGGACTATCCTTCCAGAACTCACATTCACATCAGCCAATAAAAAATTCACAGTTCTGCAAAGAATAACAGAAATTCAAGAATAATTTCACATACATAGATGATTTAAAAGTTGGTCAGAAAAGGTCTGTTTTAACTGACAGACGGCACTTCGGTTCAAGAAAACAAGCCAACCGCAGGCTCCTTACCTGTTTCCTGTGAATTCAACACTTCTAAGGCATGCATCATGGCACTTGCAAAGACATTGGCATCTTCTTTGCTGCCAAAGTTGAGACCATACACCTGTCTAGCGTCTCGCCATTGGTGGAAGGTCTGTGTAGCTTGATTGTACTTCAACCCTTTAGGAATGGCACAATTTATCACCACCTAAAAGACAGTAATTCTTTTTATAAAGTCAAGCAAATAAATGGCAAAATCGACAAAGTCAACAAATCCTGATTGAAAAGGTATTAATTCGTTCATCCTTAGCCCTCCACCACCGCCACTGCACTCGCCAGCCATGAGGCAGGCTTCTGGCTGAGTGGCGCTCCCCCTGTGGGAGCACACTGACCACCAGGGGGCAGCTCCTGCATTGAGCATCTACCCCCTGGTGGTCAGGGCGCATCATAGCAACCAGCGGTTTTGCCATTCGGTTGATTTGCATATTAGCCTTTTATTATATAGGATTTTCATTCTCCATATATGTTAACCCCCATAAAACACTATTTTTAGTTTTATATAGTCAATGATCGACTAAGATCAACACCTAGGCTTTTTAGTCCTCTGCCCTCTTCAAGCTTCTGTTGGGACCATTTTTGATCTTGAAGAATGTCTTCCCAGTGAGATCTGGCGAGGAAGTCTCTCCATTTTTGTCTGCCAGAAAATATCTTTATTTCACCTTCATTTTTTTGAAGAATATTTGTATTAGGTACGGAATGTTACGTGGTCACTCACTTCCCTACAGTCATTTGAAGTTCACGGCCTCCCAGCTCTTGATTCTGCTGAGAAGTCAGCTGACAGTTTATTGTTGCTGCTTTAACGGTATCTGATTTTCAAGGACTGCTCAAGCGTTTCACCTTGTATTTAGTTTACAGTGATTTTAACACAATGGGTTTCTATAGGGCTTTCTTGGTACTGATTTCATCCCTTTTGAAAATTCTTGTTTACTTTCTCTTCAGTTATTATTCTGCCCCAGTCTCCCCTGTGATTACACATACTCTGCACACTTTTCTCACTGTATTCCCTTATGTCTCCCCTAAGCGCTTTGTGTATTACCTATTTCTCTCTGATTATCTTAGCTTCAGTCTGAATTTCTTTTTCCTACCTCTATTTCAGTTTACTAATTCTTTTTAGCTATTTCTAATTGGTTATAAAAACAAAACAAAACCATCTCTGAGTTGTTAACAGCAGTTATTTCATGTTTCGATTCTTTTTAAAAAAAAATCTTTATTGTTGAAAGTATTACATGTCCCCTTCGTTCCCCCTGGACCCCTTCTAACCCACCCCTGCACTCCTCCCCGCCCCCTCGTCGTCCCCCCACCCCCGCCCCCAGTCCCAGGCCTTAAATTTCCATTTTGTTCTTTTTTCAAGCATCCAGTTCTCTGCTGAAATTCTCAACCTGTCTTATATTTCCTTGAATGTATTAAGCATAGTTATTTTAAAGTCACTTCCTGATAGCTCCATTAACTGGATTCCCAGGGGTCTGTCCTACTGCTGTTTCTTTCCCCTGTCTCCTCGTATGCCTGGGTATTCTGATTGAGTGCCAGACACTGCATATGGACAATTTTAAGGACATGTTGATGCCTACGATGATGTTATATATATATATATTTTTTTTCCCCCCAGGAAAAATGTACATTGGCTTCTGGCAAACAGCTAGGGAAACTAACAGTCTTAAGTCACCTTAATCCAATAGTAACTGAAATGATAGAGGCTGTGCTATGAGGGCCAGTCTACTTCTGAGTCAAACTTCTTCTTCCCTACATATGGGAGGGACTTCTGGGTCCCAAACCATGGCCTGTGAGACTACCCACACACCCTCCCTCATTCGCAGGGCCTGACTTCCCATGTTTGCTCTACCGGCCCCATGTAACAAAGGTATCCTGGAATGAGAGAAAACCAATTTTCATTAGCTATATGCATAGGTACACATCATTATGTTGCTTTAAATATTTTTATAAAATGTTATTTTCTTTTATATACTGATCTTGTATCTTAATAATAGGGGCAACCTTGCTGAACAGTCATATTAGTTGTAGTATTTTATCTCTGTAGATATTGGGATTTTTCATGTAGAGAATTATATCATCAGTAAATAAAATCAGCTCTACGACTTCCTTTACACTCCTTCTGGCTTCAATTTCTTCATCTTTAGAGCACCAGGTTACCTCCTCTGCAAAGCTAAATGAATGAAAGCGATGAAAGTTGAAATCCTCAACTTATTCCTGAGTTTAGTGGAAATCCTAAAAATGTACTGTCCCGTGAGATGTTTGCTGTATGTTTGCGTTAGTCATCCTCATCAGCTTAAGAAAATTCATTTTTATGCCAAACGTGCTGAGAAATATTACCTTTGGGTTTTAATTTTATCACATGCTTTTCCTGAATCTCGTTTCTAATAGGTGTTCTCCCGGTATGTTACATTATTAGTTATTGAATGTTAAATTATCCTTACATTACTGCTGAATTTGGTCTGCTAATATCTTCCTGAGGACTTTTTATAACATTTTAGGTAAATTATTCACTATTGATATATTTTATGATGGCAGATCTATTAAATTTTTCTACTTTTCTGCCAGTTTTGGTCAGTAATACTTTCCTACAAAATGGCCCACTTACCGGCATAAAGCTGTTCAAAATATCTTACAGTAACTTATTTTCGTAGTATATCTATAGCTACATCTCTTTTCCAATCCTAATATAACTTTTTTTTCTGCTTGATTCTGCCAATTTTTCTATTCAGTAGGGCAGCTTTTGTGTTAACAAGTTCTATTTATTTTTAGTATTTCCTTCTGCTTCCTTCTTAAGCTCATTATGCCATTAAGAGTTGCCCATCTAAAGACAGCTTAGATGTCCCACAGGTTTCTATATATAATCTCTTGTCACTCAGGTCTAAGCACTTTCTTTCTAAACATTTTCTAATCTCCATAACGCTTTCATATCAGTGTCATGAATTATTTAGAAGTGTTTTTAAATTTCCAAACATTTTAAAAACACTCTGTTTGTCAAAAACTATAAAGTCACCGGATAGCTTACTTTTCTTAGGGATTAAAAAAAATCTCAATGTTTTCATTTGGAAATTGCCTGACTTGTGCAGGCAGACGTCTTTAGAATTATTTTTAAACTAGAAGCCCAGCGCGCGAAATCGAGCAGCCCCACCCACCCATGCCTAACGGCGTTAGGGCCACGGGGCTTTTATAATAGAGATAGGCATTTTCTTTGTGGGCCGACACTGAGATACTGTTAGGGCTGTTCTTCAGGACGACCTATGCTTTCCACATCGGGACTATTTTGACTACGGTTCCAAACCACTGCTTTATTTTCGTGAAACAGCAAGTCCTTCCGTAACACAGGACGGCTTGAAGAACTGAATCCGACACGTACCTGATGGTCCTGAATCTTCCTGCCCACCACTCTGAAGGTGTTGTTGCCGGTGTGGTGGTAGATGTGGACTCTGCTGAACCCAGTCGAGCCACCAGCTGGCACCCACTTCTTGTTGGCATCATCGTAAACCATCACAGCAGCTCTTGCCTGACAGATACTCTGTTCACTGTGAGAACAAGCAGAAGAGGAAAAAAGCAAAAAAAAAAAAAAAAAAGCAAACATGAGACATTTAAAATATGCTCAGTTGTCCACACAGCCATATAAATCAGAGCCAGCCGACTCAGCAGTCACTCAACAATCAGGGCTTTACTGGGTGCCAGAAACAACAGTGAACAAGACAAAAGCTTCCTGCCCTTGTGGGTAAAGGGTAATGAGGGACATAAGGAGGGGATCAGGATCCACGAACACACAAGTAACACAAAAATGTTTTCTTCTAAATCTGAGTATCAACATGCTCATTAAACTGAACACAACTCTAAGTATAAATTACCCATTATGTGTTTAATCCTATATAATAAAAGGCTAATATGCAAATCAACTGAACAGCGGAAAGACCGGTTGCTATGACATGCACAGACCACCAGGGGGCACATACTCAATGCAAGAGCTGTCCCCTGGTGGTCCGTGTGCTCCCACAGGGGGAGCGCCTCTCAGCCAGAAGCCAGGCTCATGAGTTCTTAGCGCAGCAGGGGTCATGGGAGCCTCTCCCGCCTCCATGGTAGCACTAAGGATGTCCAACTGTTGGCTTAGGCCCCGCTCCCCATAGGACAAGTCTCATCAGTCGGACATCCCCTGAGGGTTCCCGGACTGTGAGAGGGTGCAGTCCGGGCTGAGGGACCCCCACTCCGAGTGCATGAATTTCATGCACCGGGCCTCTAGTATGTTTCTAGTATCAGTGACCTGTTTGTGAATCCCTCTGTACTGAAAACCCGTTGGCCATCAGGCTTGCTTCATGGTCTATATAACAAATTCTGAGACGCTCTATCTGCCCCTTAAGATATGGAGTTGTCCCCTAACAATCAATGATGGCAATGTGACTCACTCTGACGCCCCTTGGCCAGAACACCCTATGTTTCAAATTTCTTCATTTAAAAAATGGAAAAGTAAAATGAGATGCTTCCCAAGGATCCTTTAGATTTTACTTCTAACCATCACAGATAAATACGAAAACAGGACAATCCCAAAATAATGTCTTTAAATCTCAGCTTCATCTCAATGATCTGTTACCAAGTGAGACCGAGATACATGAATAAATAAAATGAGGGGAGATGATCTGAATTTCACATTAAGCACTCATTTCATCTTTCAAAAATCCCCTAATGCCACCCTGGGGGGAAATGGTTGATTAGAATTTTAGTTTAATTTGTTTTTGTTTTTTAAATCAAATATGAAAGTGAACAACAGAAGAAAGCAGGTACGGTAGTAACTCTATGCTTTAACCCAAGCGCCCCACATACTGTAGAAGACTTAGCTGATGTTTAAGCCGTAACTGATGCAGAGGCCCCCAAGTAACTCACCCAACCCCATCTTTAACGAAAAGCTTTGCTCATTCAGCCCACTTTAGCCTCAAAGGCTTAAGAAAGTAAATCATATGGGTTCCTCCCCAACGTCCACAGGAGCAAAAAGTCACTTTCCCGACCTCTTCTCTCACCCCCATGTCTGCCCCATCTCTCAACACTTTATGTGTGTGTTTTACTCAACTTGCCAGGCAATCTGATGACAGCGGATCATGGAGACCTAAAGGCCGCAGCACTGAGCAATAACACTGCTTCAGAACAATGGGTTCCGATTGTTTATATTTTTCCACTGGCGAGATTTTACTAAAACTTGTAACAATATTTGCGCAGCACGAACACTGAAATAAATCCACTGATAATCTAAAACTGTATGCCTGAAAAATTTTAAACATAACTGTAATTGAGTTTTGATTTTAGAGAGAGGAAGGGAGAGGGGGAGAGAGATAAAAACATCAGTGATGAGAAAGAATCATTGATCAGCTGCCTCCTACGTGCCCCCAAGTTGGGATCAAGCCCACAACCTGGGCACATGACCTGACTGAATCAAACTGGTTCATGGGCCTACGCTCAACCACTGAATCACACCGGCTGGGCTGCACTGAAATTTTGGGGGTAAAAAGTTCTGGGAATAAAAATAAGCCGATGACTAGAGCTTGAACTATTATTATTTTTTTAATATTTTTTTTATTGATTTTTTTTTTTTTTTACAGAGAGGAAGGGAGAGGGATAGAGAGTTAGAAACATTGATGACAGAGAAACATCGATCAGCTGCCTCCTGCACACCCCCTACTGGGGATGTGCCCGCAACCCAGGTACATGCCCTTGGCCGGAATAGAACCTGGGACCCTTGAGTCCGCAAGCCGACGCTCTATACACTGAGGCGAGCTTGAATTTATTTTTTAAGCTGTGATTCAAGAGCACTTGTCAGCACAAGAGTGGAAATCTGGTCCTCACAAGAGAAGCACTTACGTGACAACATTTACATAACCCTATCGCAAGACGACATGAACCAAGGTAAAGCAAAGCGCGCAATCCAAGAAGCAAATCTGAAAATTAACAAAGTCACACTATTTCCCCGCTTTCAAAAACTACTATTTGGGGACATACAATATGATTCCCATGGTTCAAGAAATACGGTCTCCTCAAGACAGTCCCAGTGGGGTCATGTACATTAGGCCACACTGAACACCTATTTTTTGTAAATTTGGTCGTTTCATGCTCAAAAAAAAAAAAAAGAAGACAAAAGGCTTTGCAAAAAATAAAAATAAAAAAACCCAAAAGCAGAATATCCCCACTTCTTCCTCTGCCTTTCCTTCCCCCACTGCTCTACAGTGGGTATCTGGAGACATTCCAAAGATTGCAGCACACGGTTCATCGAACAGCTTTTAATTGGCGCTTATTATACAAACCACTTCATCAACCATCCACTGTCTGGTCACTTCAACATCCCTGGAAAAGCTACAACCACTGAAACAAAGACGTCTGCCAATGAACATATCCAAGTGGCCAGCAAAAGACCAAACATGCAAAAAAAAAAAAAAAAAAAAAAAGTTAGTTGATTCATTTTCTATTGAAAATGAAATGTCCAACATGAGAGGTTAAGGATAGAAATCTAACTCTAAGCAAAGCCAAGGAGCAGCGGGAGGGAGGAGCCAGGGTTAACGAGAAGAAGAACTAAGCTGCGGGTAAGAGCTGAGGGGCTCTGGGAAGAGGAGAAACAGCCACGAGAGGATGTGGAAGGTGCGAAGGGATGGATCCGGCCCAAATAGCTCTGCAGTCCTGGAGGACATCTGGCACTCGGAGAACCCACATCAAAGCCGGGCCAGGAAGGGACCGGCCTGGCCCACAGGGGTTCTTAGAGACAAATTCAAATCAAGTCCTCCCATTCCTTTCCACAACATCTGAGGATCTTTCCTGGCTGGAGACAGATATTCTGTGGTATTAAAAAAAAAAAATCTCTGGTCTTTGTCCCGGTCCCTGGCACAGAGCTCCTAAAACCCTTGGCAACTCCTGAACAGGAAGAGAGCCTCTGACATGCTAATGAGCTGACTTGTAGGCTTGAGGAAGGGAGCTGTTTTCAGAAATACTGAGCCATGATCAGAGGGTTGCAATTTTCAGTCCCACTCCTCCTCCCCCCCACCCCGGGGAGGGTAGAAGAGTCAGAAATCTAGTTCACAATCATGCCTACGTAACGAAACCTCCATAAACACACCCAAACAAGCTCGCATGGCGGTGCTGGGTGGGTAGCATGCCCAGGGTGGGCATGCAACCTCTGCACCCACCCCATCCTTTGCCCTATGCATCTCTTCCATCTGGCTGTTCCAGAGTGGCATCTATATATATATAAAAGCCTAAGCGACCGTTGGACCAGTAGCTATTATCGCACTGACCACCAGGGGGCAGATGCTCAATGCACAGACATGGAAACATGGAAAAGACTGATGAATGTCAGAGGGAAGGGGGAAGGGCAGAAAGAGATTAACCAAAGATCTTATATGCATACTAGAGGCCCGGTGCATGGATTCATGCACCGGTGGGGGGTCCCTTGGCCAGGCCTGCGGGGATTGGGCTGAAACCGGCTCTCCGACATCCCCCAAGGAGTCCTGGATTGCAAGAGGGTGCAGGCCAGGCTGAGGGACCCTATTGGTGCACGAATCCGTGCACCGGGCCTCTAGTCCTTTATATTAAACCAGCAATAACAAGTAAAGTACTTTCCTAAGTTCTAGGAGTCCTTCTCGTGAATTATCAAAACTGACTCTGTAGTCAGCAGGGCGTAAGTGGGTAAGCCTTCGTACCCCCACTGGCAGCCAGTATCTGAAATGGGGACGGTCTTGTGGGACTGAGCCATGAGCCTGTGGGGTCTGGGATAACTCCAGACAGTGTTGCAACTGAACTGAACAGCTGGACACCCAGCTGGTGTGGAAAACAGGAGAATGGGCTGCTCATGTGCGAAGAAAACCACTCCAGAGACCAACTCCTATTACAGGTGGGCACCAAATAAGCCAGTGAAGCACCCTATTTTGGATCTCACGGATTCACAAACCTTCGATACAGATCGGATGAATCCATACAGAAGGTTGACAATATCGTATTTTGGCCTACTTGCCAGATGGGAAATTGGGGACTGGGGCGGGATCCCCATAACCTAATAAATGGAGGTATTTCAGAACTTAAGATACCTCAAAATAAAGGCAACATACTGTATTATAGTAATATACTGTAAATGTCATAACTAGCTTTCTATACAATTCTCCATATTTTTTTAAAATATATTTTTATTGATTTCAGAGAGGAAGGGAGAGTGCAGGAGGGAGTGTGCAGGAGGCAGCCGATCGATGTTTCTCTCTCATCGATGTTTCTAACTCTCTATCTCTCTCCCTTCCTCTCTGTAAAAAATCAATAAAATATATTTTTAAAAAAATTTCTTTTTAAAAAGAAACAAGCCCAGCAAAAAAGATAAACATTTCATAGTCATTATATGACTATTCTCTCATTATAGCAAGCCTCAAAATGAGCGCCTACTCAAAGCCTTCAGCATCCTGAGTCAGTAAGGGAACTACTATCAAAGATTAAACCAGTAAATTATAGCTTGTGAAGAGCAGGCATTTACATTCGTTATAAACAAAAATTTCATTTTATGATCAAATGCACTGGGTATATACTCGTATAGCCGATACAGTTTTTCTTCCTGGTGTTAACTTGGGTATTTTAAAATAAAAATCTGGCATCAGAAGGCTGGAGAGAGCTGACTGTTTAAAAATATAAAGACCGTTAACACGGCATCACAATTCTGTGCCTTCGTCAAGTAACTGGTTCCTGAATAGAGTCAAATTTCCTGAACAGGTATACAGAGGACGGTTGCCAAATTCTCTTCTCCCAGGTACTCGTGAATGAAAAGCGTCCTGGTATTCAAGCTCCTTAAGGATGGCTTGGCTATTCTGGTCTCTGCTATATTTATTGAGGTTGCAACAAAGCCAAGTCTTTGAAAATAGCAACTTCCTTTCAAAGCCGTCACTCATTAATCGCTACTTGTCAAAGCAGCATGACAATGACAGTGCCCAGCCCACAGCAGACACTCTTTAAGTATCTGTTCAGTACCTGATTCCATCGAATGCAATCCTATTTATTGAGACCTGGGTCCAATACCATTTCTCTTCAAAGTCTTTCTGGCGTCTCCAGAGCCAGAATGAATGCACCCTCCCTCCCACAGTCCTCATTCATGTTTCCACGAGGGAGGCTCTCTGAGGAGGTCCTACCTGAGCCATAGGAGGGAGAAGTTACGTTCACTGGGAAGCCAATCGAAGGCTTTAAGCCAGTGTTTCTCAACCTTCCTAAGGCCGCGACCCTTTCATACAGTTCCTCATGTTGTGGTGACCCCCAATTTCATGGTTACAAACTGAACATCATGAAAGCATAGTGATGAATCACAAAAACAATACGTAATTATAGATGTGTTTTCCGATGGTCTTAGGTGACCCCTGTGAAAGGGCCATTCGACCCCCAAAGGGGTCGCGACCCACAGGTTGAGAACCGCTGCTTTAAGCAGAACGGGAGGTACATTTTTAAAAGATGACTCTAGCTGCTACGCAGACAGAGGAGGGGTTCAGGAAAGTGGCATGGAAATCAAGTACAGAAGCATGAAGACCAGTGCGAGGTGCACATAGGGAGACACTGGAGCCTGACTAGAAACATGGGAGGGAAGCATATGGGAGTATATGTTGCAAGCATATCGGGCCCTGGCTGGTTTGGCTCTGTGGATAGAGCATCGACCTGCAGACTGAAGGGTCCCAGGTTCAATTCTGGTCAAGGGCACATGCCCGGGTTGTGGGCTCGATCCCCGCTAGGGGGCGTGCAGGTGGCAGCCGATCCATGATTCTCTCTCATCATTGATGTTTCTCTCTCTCTCCCTCTCCCTTCCTCTCTGAAATCAATAAAAAAATATTTTTAAAAAAGAAAGTGTATCGGACAGGATTCGCTAGTACACAGACGAGAGGAGAGAGGAAAAAGGGGGGGACAACAGAAGGTAGGAGAAAATTCTGGATGTCACCTTGCATTTTACGGATACTCCCGAAGTATGTGACATGCTGAAAAGTGTATCCCTGCTGAAAGCCACAGGCCCGAGTCATCTATTTTCACACACGTCTTAGCACATCCTCACCATCTTTGAGGAAGCAGAGTGCCATTCATCCTCAAATCCTCCGTTTCCGTTATGTCAAGGTCGGCACAATAACCCCTCCTATACTACCAACCACTTAAGGGAGTTCACTCTGAAAAAGAGAATTAGCACCTTGGCTGTTACGACGCTGAGTCATTCTCAGAGCTAACATGTCAGTTGCTCAGAAGATAAAATATTAAGGCAGAAATTACACACACAAAAAATGGGGAATTTTTAAAAAGTCGGATTTCCATCTCACGCTCCGATGTCGAATGTTTTTGGTCAAGCCTGCGATTTCATCACACCTCAAGCATTAAAGAGGGGTAAACACAATGTTCGATTTCAATTCCACAAACGTTGCTCCCACCGATATCCCACAGCTGCCAGAGTACAGGAACACTGAATTGGGGCCATCCCATTGATAAAGGATTACGTGGTCAGATCGGAATAAGCATGCATTTTCCTCAAACAGGAACGCCAACAATACACACCAGGCCCTATATCAGGGATGGAGAACCTTTTGAGCTCAGCGTGTCAGCATTTTGAAAAACCCTAACTTCACTCTGGTGCCGTGTCACATATAGACATTTTTTGATCTTTGCAACCATAGTAAAACGAAGGCTTATATTTTTGATATTTATTTTATATATTTAAAATGCCATTTAACAAAGACAAATCAACCCAAAAAATGAGTTCGCGTGTCCCCTCTGACACGCGTGTCATAGGTTCACCATCACTGCCCTATATTGTGTTAAGTACCAAAAGAGTCGCAAATCGAGTGCTTTTTCTCTCAGATCACTACTCAGGACTCTGCGAACCTTGGACTCAAGTCCAGAACCCTCCCATCCCATCCCCCTCCCCGGTCTGTCCAGCCTACTCCTGCAGCCCCAACCCATGGGGCTCACGCTGCTCAAAAGCTTTAACCTGGGCCCCCGTAGTTTCTCAGTTGCATGATTTCAACAGTCTCCTAACTGGCACTGCGGATGCAATTTTACTCCCAACTCCGATGCATGTTTTCTAAATCAAATCTAATCGTGTCGCCCTTCCGGCTAGCACACCCCAAAGACTCATTTCGGGGTACCCTCTGGCTGGGTGGCCTGTCTTTTGACGTTCATTCTTTCTCTCGGACACTGAGAGCATGAAAAGCGCGCCTCACGCCATGCCACCATCCTCCTGCTGGGGGCACACGCGTGCAAAACGGTTCCAAACCCCAACGCAGCAGAAATGCCACGTTTGTCCACAGCTCTGAACGTGCCCCTCCCTCTACCTGAACTCACCGCACATTCCCTCTTCCCAAATACAGTACCTTCCGCCTTCAATGCCAGCTGTCCTCCCAAATGCAGGCCCGAGTGTCACCCCCTCCTGAAAGCTTACAAGCTCTTCCTCTCTCCGGCCCCAACGGGGGAGGGGGGGGTGTCCATTCTATGTCATCATGATACACTATGCGTACAATCTCTCCACCATCAGGCGGTAAGCCCCTAAAGGATGAGTACTGTCGTTTTCATTTCTCCTAATTAAGGTTTCTTCAAGTAGTAACTTGAAAGGCAGTGAGAGAGATGAACTGTAAAATAATAAAAATCTGCCGCCCGTCAAAGCCCTAAAATACGCCAGCGAAAGCTCCTGTTTCTGACTTCCAAAGCCCAAATGGACAATCTATCAAATCCTCTCTCTTCTGTCTATAAAACACGCCATTTGGCCCTGAAAACACGCAGCGCTGGGAAGCCATGTGGTCACCCTGCCCCCTTCTAAGGGCTGTGTCCTTAGCTGTGCTTGTGGCCACATGTATGCATCCAGACTGTACCTGTAATTACGCAATTTAAATATTCTATAAGTTATACCACGTGAGCATACAGGACTTCTATGGAAGGAAGTGAAATGTCCCGGCAAGTTTCTACAAAGGCAGGTCTCTAGAAAACTGAAAGACACATATAAGAGGGGGAGATCATACAAGGCCGGCGGAACGCTAAATCCAGAGCGCTTTCTGCAGGTCTAAGTTCTCTCTCCGCTTTAAAGAAACCAAAGCTGAATCTCTGGAGACAAAAGATGGGCGTGACTTTAGGGAAGAAAAAAATAATGTGGATTTCGCATCCCCGAGGCCAGTGGTCAGCAAACCGCGGCTCGCGAGCCACAGGCGGCTCTTTGGCCCCTTGAGTGTGGCTCTTCCACAAAATACCACGTGTGGGCGCGCACGGACAGTGTGATTGAAACTTCGTGGCCCATGCGCAGAAGTTGGGGTTTTCGGCCTGGGCGAGTCTATTTTGAAGAAGTGGGGGTACATTCGTTGAGGTCGACCCCTCAGATTGAGGACGTTTTTAGCAAAGGCCAGCTTAGGAGTACGCTAATTAAGTTAATAACAATGTACCTACCTATATAGTTTAAGTTTAAAAAGTTTGGCTCTCAAAAGAAATTTCAATCGTTGTACGGCTGATATTTGGCTCTCTTGACTAATGCGTTTGCCGACCACTGCCCTAGGCTAACACAAAAAGCTTTAGAATGAACACGTATGTTATAAAGCTGGCTAACACTGGTGAAGGCATATGTCATTTCTAAGGGCACCAAACTTTATCTCGTTCAATTAACCAACCACTATGACCAGGACAGGTCACAGTAGATATATACCAGGGCTTCTACTATAGGGTACATTCATGATAATACTAAATAGCTTGTCTTCTTTTATATTTCATTAAAAAAAAAACAAACACTTGTTAATAAGAAGGAAGGGGAAAGCTGCTTGCTGGTAACAATGAGGTGTTGTCACGGCTCGCGGATTGAGGGGCACAGGAAAAACACTGTGAATGTCACTGACAAACAGCAGACACAAATAATGGCGACATACACACTTGTTGTCCTCAAGGCAAGGAAACCATCCAGGAGGCAGCAGCTCCAAATATGTAGGAAGGCAAAATTTCCCACCGAGACCACACAGTGATGTATCACTCAAGTGTCTATGAAATACTAAAAGGCTTAAAAAAAAAAAAAAAAAAAAAAGAGGTAGAAGGATCTGTCACTACTAAACTCTTCATCCCACAACATCGATATTCATGTGCCAAGTACAAATGCAATCTAGTACAGTCACTGATCACAGTCACCAAGGAAAACACTAATAAGTACATCTTAGGAAGGATCGCACGTTTTCAGAAAACAACTCCGCTGGATTATCCTGTAGAATGAGAAAAAAAAAAAAATCGCTGATAGCGTCAGGCTAAGGAATAAGTCAAAAAAGTTCCCTAAAGCGGTGCTGACTACATGCAGTCATGTGTTTAGAGGTAAGGAGAGGAATCTTTCTTTAAAATATGTTTTTATTCATTTGAGAGAGGAAGGGAGACAGAGAGAGAAACATCAATGATGAGAGAGAAGGATGGATGGACTGCCTCCTGCATGCCCCTCACTGGGGATCGAGCCCACAACCCGGGCTTAGGACCCCAACTAGGACCCTCCCGTCCGCAGGCCCATGCTCTATTGGCTGAGCCAAAGCACCTAGGGCAAAGAGGAATCTTTTTTTATACAGTTTTGCAGTACTGTTTGACTTGCATTATGAATACCTCTTGCTCGAATAAGCATAGAATATGCCGGTTCTATAAAGGTCACCTGGCCCAACAACAAGGACCGGCCGCTGCCAACAATATTCCTGGGGAAATAAAGAAAATGAAAACGCACCATTTCAACGTTCACAGAACCACAAGAGAGAAGAGGCGACGAGGGTGGGATGGACAAGACTTGGTGGAGGCAAAAGAAAATGAAAGCATCCTGGGCAGGAAGTAAAAAGGGATATTAAGAAACTGGAGAGAATGAAAATATCTTGGGTTGGCGACCTGCCTCATGCTTGCGGCTAAAGAGCAGATAGATTCAAGCCCGCCTGCCTCTCCTGGGACACGGAAGACCTGTTATCTCCTACAGAGCTAACAAAACTCAAGCAAGTATCTTTTTTTTTAAAGAATTAAAATCAACTGGTTCAGGAAACTACACTCGATAATTACCTACAAATAAGTATTTTCAGAGCCTGTGTTTCAGAGTATCACTTAACGGTATGCACAAAAGTGTCTTTAAAGTGCGAAAATACCAAACTACCAGTCCAGAATTCTATATTCAAGGAAAATATTCTTTTTAAAATTTACTGCAGAGAGGAAGGGAGAAGGAGAGGGAGAGAGAAGCATCCATGATGAGAGAGAATCATGGGTCGGCTGCCTCCTGCACGCCCCACTCTGGGAATGGAGCCCACAACCCGGGCCTGTGCCCTGGCCTGGAATTGAACCCTGACCTCCTGGTTCCTAGGTGGACACTCAACCACTTGAGCACATCGGCCGGGTGGGAAATATCCTTTAAAAATGAAGGTAAATAAAGACATTTCCCGATTTTTACAAAAAGTTCTTTTTTTTTTAAGACAAGGTCATCCTGAAAGCTGGAAAGAAATGGTACTAGATGGAAAGTCGAATACTCAGTATGACATAAAAAGCATCGAAAATGGTTAAGTATAGGGTAATTATAAATTAGATTATGACTGTGCCAAGAAAAAAAATGGTAACATTACTTTATGGCATTTCAAACTATGTCGACAATATACATATGACAACTATCGCAAACAGAATGGAAGGAAAGCTGATACACGCCAGCACATACATGAACAGCAAAAACATTAGGAAGCAATACAAAGGTATGTATCTGACGACTCCTAGATGAAGTTTGGAAACAGGAAATGCTAGTCAATAGTGGAAATCAATCGCAGCGATTGGCAAATGGGGGAGGGGGTTGAAAGCGAGATGGCATTGCTTCAGGGGACTTTGCCATCACCCCGGAATGTTCTGTCAAACCGATATATGCATCTGTCAAAACTCAGCCAGGGATCTGTGCATGTCACTGTGTATCTTTTACCGCAAAAGGAATAAAAATGGGACACTGAGCCCTTGTCAACGATACACATACTGAAGTACTTAGGACATCGTGCGCCGGTGACTATACTTATTTCTTTAAATGCATCAAAATAAATTATATATATATATATATATGCAGTTAGATATGTGATAAAGCAAGAATCGTAAAATGTTAGTATAGAATCGAGATTGTGGATATACAGATTTTTAATGAATAAATCTTCCCACTGTTCTTTAGTTTCAAATTTTTCATAATAAACTGTTGGGAGTAGGATGGGGAGGTAAACTCCCGCACAGCCTTCTCTCTACAAAGGAGCTAATTATTCACTGACTTCATACCCGTAATATAAATTAGGTAACGTAATCCATTTTTATAGCTTCATTAATAAAAAGACAAAAGACGGGCACGTTTTATTTCTCCGCATTCATTCCCATCCAGAACTCCACAGATCTTCAATGGAACGGGTCGAGAAACCATGTGTAGCTGAAAATAACCCGCTTGTAAGTGGGGTAGTGGCGGATCCCTTCCCCCAACCGGCTCAAAAACACACCCACCCACCACCACAACAGCTGAGATGAACAGTCCAACTCACAGTGTGCAACTAAAACCTGCTCAAAAAAAGTTCCAAAAATTTCCTTAAAGCCCATACTGGTCTCCTACGCTCCAAACACACCTAGACAGCTGCCTAGCACGCATTTCTAACCCAAGATCACCAACCGACCTCAAGACGCAACCTATCTCCCCCTTTCACCCCTCCCCCCCGGCTCCTCTGCAGTCACCCCCATCAGTCCCCGCGCCCTGACGATTCCACCCCCACGTCTTCCCAACAGGGGTGGGGGACCTTTTTTCTGTCTGCCAAGGGCCATCTGGATACGGAGAACACCCTCCGCGGGCCATACGACATGATCAACTTAAAAAGGAGCCTGCTATCGTTGGTCAAACATTTCATTAACTCACCCCGAACGCCTTGGCAGGGCCAGACCAAGGGACTTCTCGGGCCTTACGTGGCCCGCGGGCCGGACGTTCCCCACCCCTGTTCTATAACTACCCCCCCCTCCAGTCTGTCCCACTGTCACTGCATAAACACATCATTTCCTTCCTGAATTACTAATATTGGGATCCCTAAAGTAGCCCTCTCTTCAGCATTTCCTGACCACGGATGTTGGCTTAATATTACCTAAAAATGCAACGTCCCACTGGCTCTGCACAGGAGACGCTAAGAGTATTTTAATCAGGACCTGGTACAAAACAGACTTACATTTCTGCTGGCTTCACTGATACCATTTTCACGTAAACTGATAAAGACACGTTTGTCCACATGACCACATCACGTCTGTCATTAAGACCCCAGGAGAATGATGGTCTGAGATTTCACTGCAGAACTGGTGGTATTATCCAAATCACTGATACGTGGGCTGTATTATTCCCCCCACACACACACACAGCCTGGACTTCGACACGGCTTCCCATTGCTGAGATCTTAATTAACATCAGTACCAGATTCTGGGAGCATGGGCGTTCAGGGCAGAGAATCTGGAGTTAAGATGGGAGTGGATTTCGACGTCAGCTCTGTGGTTTTTCTCACACATCCATCCCCATGTGACCTTGAACAAGTTGCTCTCCGGTCTCCGGTCTCCTTAAGCCTCCGCTTCCTCACTTCTAAGTAGAATAATAATAGTACCTGCCTCTCGCAGAACTGCCGTGAGAATAAAACCACAGACGTCAAGCACTTCGAGTATCAGGCACCCAATGGGCACTGCATGGTGTCAGCCATTACCAGCATCGGCAGCAACAGCGTGTCGGTACATGGGGACGAGCAAATACACGGGGTTCCGGAATCACAGGTGCACCCTTCACGTCTGACGTGTTCACCAACCCACCTACAGAGCCATCATGGCCTGCACGGAATTCACCCTCTGACCAGCCCAAGAATCAGAACCTCCCATCCCACCAGCCTGGCGCCTGAGCGCGAGCTTGGTCCCCTTCCTCTCACCTGCACGCCAATGGGCTTCCTTCATTTCCCCTCACCCCTGGTTCCTCCTCTTATCTGGCCGCGATGACAGGCCAGGCGGCTATTTATGGCTCTGGGAACGCATCATAACCTTGCAATGCCATAAGGTCACTGATGCACACGGCTGTTGTGCGGCTTCTAACTCCCTGTCCCTTAGCTTCTCACTTCTTGGCTCAAGGTAACTGCTACCGCAGGGGACTTAATTTTTGTTCAATTTGCTCCTTCTTGATATTTGAGATGAAAGGTCGATTTAAAGTTAAGACACATACGGATGTGATAGTCGGGTACATGGGGTACCGAGTCGGACTAAGTTTATTACCAACTGATGCTGCAACTCAGGCTTAAAAATATCCACTTGAGGGAGAGAGCATGGTTTTCCCATTATCCTAAGGAAACCCTTAATTTTCCGAGAGTATTTCTTGGACATCCAACGGTTCCTGACCAGCTTATTTATATCGTTTGGCAACTACAGTCAACATTCGACAGCTGCCAACTCCTGCTCAAGACGACTTTATAAAGTTGTGAAATTCTGTCCCTGCAAAACAGACTGTCCGTGACCACTGGGACAGCAGAGTTCTCTGCTCTTTTTTCCATATATAGTTCTTCCAACCGGACCAGGAATCCGGCCCCTAAATATGACATACCAGACCCCCCCCCCCCCCACCCCCGGCACAAACCAGCGAAATCATGTAAGGTCCACCTACTTCAAGCTCTGAGGCCTAGGCCGTGATGACGACCATAAAACACAAGTTTCCGGGAAAGTATCTGAAGATTCTAGGAAATGGCACAGAGCAGACCTTGAATACACAAACCCTAAAGTCATCAGGGCGCTCTGATGAGCCTACAACAAACACATTTCTTAGAAGTTACAGGTTTTACATTAAAATTTAATGAGGCCCTAGCTGGTTTGGCTCAGTAGTTAGATCAGCCATGGGCAAACTACGGCCCGCGGGCCGGATCCAGCCCGTTTGAAATGAATAAAACTAAAAAAAAAAAAAGACCGTACCCTTTTATGTAATGATGTTTACTTTGAATTTATATTAGTTCACATAAACACTCCATCCATGCTTTTGTTCCGGCCCTCCGGTCCAGTTTAAGAACCCATTGTGGCCCTCGAGTCAAAAAGTTTGCCCACCCCTGGGCTAGAATGTCAACCTGTGGACGGAAGGGTCCCGGGTTCGAATCCCAGTCAGGACACAAGTCTGGGTTGCAGGCTCGATCCCCAGTAGGGGGCGTGCAGGAGGCAGCCGATCAATGGTTCTCTCTCATCACTGATGTTTCCATCTCTCCCTCCCTCTCCCTTCCTCTTTGAAGTCAATAAAAATATACTTTTAAAAATTTTTAATGAATACTGGCAATGAACTCCATCATGCAGCCTGTTTTAATATGATGGTCTCCCTCCCGCCCCCCCCCCCCCAAAAAAAATTGTCAGGAACATGGATGATCCAGGCAGAATATGCCATGTTTGTCTCATGGTCTCCATACAAGCACACGTGTGTGCAGCATGTCCCTGAGGGGGTCAGCGGGTACCCCAGCAGTATGAGAAGAGGAAAGAACCAAAGAGTGCTATGAAGCTACAAGGGAACCCTGAATTGCAAAGGGGACACCCACACCTTAGCCAGGCACCCAGAGGTGGAAGAATTCGTATGTACAGCGGGAAGTCGGTAGTCATGAGATTGTCCCTGACAAGGGAATAAACAGGATGAGAGCTAAGAGTGGTTTAGGAATCACGACCATACGATGTTTTGTTCACACACTCTGGCAGTGTGTTGAGAAAGTAATTATAGCACCGCATAATCAGGGAGAATCACTGGCCGTCGTCTGAAAAAAAATAAAAAACAGCGGCCCGCTTTTATTATTTGTCCTCAGCCAAATACAAACCTCAACGTATTCACGAAATTTTGGGAGTTCTTGTACTTCTACCAAATGTTCAGACGAGGTATAATGGTAATTATTACCTTTTTTCCTTTTTTCTTTTTAAAGCTGCTTGACTAGAGGGACTTTGTGCTGTGATTTATTTTTTTTAATATTATCAGCAAGGTGGAGTCATTAGCCATCAATGGCTGCTTGCAGAGAGGACTGGTTTGCTGGGACCTGCTTTAGAAGAAGCCAGACGCATGGGCCCTCAGAGCACACCTATTGTTCGCACATGGTATCGGCTGTAAAAATTTTCTTTTCAACCTGCCTTAAGAAGAAGCTGATGAAACAGCTGAAAATAAAGTAAAATAAAATGTCCAACTTGGGGAGGGGGAAGAAAGAAGCTGAAATGAGTGTGCATGCAATAAAAGTTGAGGTGAGCCCTGGCTTGTGTTGCTCAATGGGTAGAGCGCTGGCCCTGGAATCGAGGGCACGTACGAGAGGCAACCAATTGCTCCCAATATCTGTCTGCCTGTCCGTCCGTCCGTCTGTCTCTCTGTCTCTCTCTCTCTCTCCCTCCCTCCCTCCCTTCCTGTTATGAATCGTCATGTAAATATCTGATATGCAGGATGTATTTTCATTGTTACAAATAGAACATCATTAAAGCATAGTGATTCATCACAAAAACAATGTGTAATTATATATGTGTTTTCCGATGGTCTTAGGCGACCCCTGTGAGAGGGTCGTTCGACCCCCAAAGGGGTCGCGACCCACAGGTTGAGAACCGCTGCCCTAGGCCAGGGTGGTTCTCCCTGTATAACAAGGTGTTTCCTAGCAGAGCACACACTAACGTAGAGGAGCTGTATCACCTCAAGTGTTAATACTTGAGGCGTACTCAAGCATTTGCTGAACGTCAAGTGAGCAAATGGATTACAATGCCCAGCACGAACTGTGGACAACCACAATTTGATCTTTTTTAATTTTTTTTTTTTTTAACTGATCACCTCCCACCCTGGCCAGGTGGCTCAGTTGATGGGAGCATCGTCCCGTACACTGAAAAGGTTGCAGGTTCGATTCCTGGTCAGGCCACATACCTAGGTTCCTGGTTGGTGCTCGTACAGGAGTCAACCAATCAGTTTCTCGCATTGATGTCTCTCTCTCTCTCTCTCTTTCTCTCTCTCCTCTCTTTCTCTCTCTCTTCCTCTCTCCTTCCTGCCTTCTTTCCCCGCTTGCTGTCCCTCTAAAGTCAATAAAAGCATATCCTTGGATGAGAATTGAGAGAGAGAGAGAGAGATCACCTCCCACAGAAATAATATGCAATTTTGCATTTGAAATCAATGGAAAAATTGCTCTTACTTTATAGATATCTTTGCTAAAAGCATAAAATACTGTAATAGACAGCTTTGCTAAAAGCATAATCAGTGAAGGTTAGGAATTCTGTATGCACAGATCTGACATAACTGAGGGAAAAGGGGCATGTACAAAACTCAACGCATACAGTGTCAGACCTACTTAACTGAAGGTTGGGAACAATTCAGTCTTAAAACTACGAAATTAATCGTGGCACAAAGGCTCAAACTAAACATTTCTACTAGTCAATTAATTTTAATCAGATGAAGTCCAAAATTAAAGCTGACTTAATGAAATGTATCTTGACACAAGTAGGTGGTCACACTCACCCTAATTCCTGCCTACCTGCTTTCCAACAGAAAACTTAAAGCCAGTCTCCTAGTCATGAAATGTACTTGTCATAACCAAGAAATACCTGCCCTGGCCGGTTTGGCTCAGTGGATAGAGCATCGGCCTGTGGACTGAAGGGTCCCGGGTTCGGTTCTGGTCAAGGGCACATGCCCAGGTTGCCGGCTCGATCCCCAGTGTGGGGTGTGCAGGAGGCAGCCGATCCGTGGTTCTCTCTCATCATGGATGCTTCTCTCTCTCTCTCCACCCTTCCTCTCTGAAATCAATAAAAAATATATTTTAAAAGAAAAGAAATACCTAAAATAAGGCAGGACTACAGAACATTCTCAAGTATGATGTGTATACCCATATGCTCATGTGTTGCCTTAAATCTCTTCTTTGCATGGCAGCTGGCTATCAGCTGGCAGAGACCTCAATCACGATCCTATTTCTCAAAGCAATTCACATACATCTCCCAGCAACAGCTGCGTAATTTTAATAGCACATCTAAAAATATAGGGTTCAACACATTAAGTGAATTCCATCTACCAGTGAAAAGGAATATGACTGAACAAAACACACTCAATTCATGCTAAAGAAGCAATTGAGCAGAAGGCGACATTCAAAACGATGAGTAACGCAATTCATAAAAAATAACCATGTTTATGGGCTGCATTATAATTTTAGGAGGGTCCTTTCTTTTCCTCGAGATATGTAATGCCTGCAACTGTACGTAAAGTATTCTTTTTATTGTCATTTCCCTGCTGCTAACGAGGGTATTCTTTTTGGCTAAAAATTTAGAAGCTATAGTTTTTCTCAAGGCCGTGACATATAGCTCGACGCCCTCCCACCGCTTTAATTAAGAAAGATTTTTCTGAAGGGGCTGACGCGTAGTTGTCTTTCCTTGACTGGCCTCATAAGCCACGTAGCTACAAAAGGCTCCTGCTACCTTTCAATACACTGTCCCAGAAACCAATGGATGCGTTTCTCTCACAGCGATATGTTTCTCTCTGTCTTTCCCTCTCTCTTCCACTCTCCCTGAAAACCAATGGAAAAAAATATCCTTGGATGAGGATTAACAAAAAAATAAATAAAAAGAAAAGAAAAACCCAGTTTCCAGACACCGTTCTCCCTTTGGTGACAATCACAATACGGATTTATATATTCTACTTAGGTGAAGTCCAACAGCAGACCCAGCTGGCTGATCCATCAGTAAAACTTGGAACTTGATCAGCAAAGAATCTGGAGAATTGAAGTTGAGCCCAGCCCTTTTGGGTCTTCAATTTCCTAATCGCTCAAATAAGAGGGCTCCTGAAATTACCTAAACCAGGGGCATACAAAACTAGACAGGCTAGAGCAGTGGTTCTCAACCTTCTGGCCCTTTCAATACTGTTCCTCATGTGGTGAGCCCCAACCATAAAATTATTTTCGTGGCTACGTCATCGCTGTCATGTTGCTACTGTGATGAATCGTCATGGAAATATCTGATCTGCAGGATGGTCTTAGGCGACCCCTGTGAAAGGGTCGTTCGATCGCCAGAGGGGTCGCGACCCACAGGTTGAGAACCGCTGGGCTAGAGGAAGCCACACAGCTTCAGATCAATAAGGCTGGGTGTCGGGTGAGAATCGGCTTTAAAAAGTCCTCCTTCAAAAACTTTCCACTATTTCTACTCATCAAACAGCACTGACGTTATACACCAAAAAGACAGTTATTTAGCTTACGCAGACTGCTGCGCATCCGTTGCAGAAGTTTCTGGAAACGTGTACTTATTTGAGCGAGGCATACACGGTTGAAAACTGGGTCTCCCAGGTTCGCCATTTCATTTCAAAAGCCACGAAATTAACAGCAACATCATCGGGTGATAGAGATGCGACTCGGGCAGCCAAGGGTTAAAAAAGGCTGCGTCTCTTGCCTTTGGGTGGGCTGGTCTCCGAGCACAGCTGCCACCTTAAGCCCTCCATCCTTCTCCACTCGTTCAAAGGAAAAGGGAAACGAAACATCTGACCAGTGAGATAGAAATGGTGGATAAAAGCCCAACAAGTGGCCACAGCTGTTCGTGGCATGATTTCCACCATTCTGATCAGAGGTCTGGGCCCCGGGACCGGATTAAGTCCCCCTGTCTCTTCCCTCTGTCCCCCCACATGCTGGAAAAGGACAATAATGGCTCTCCAAGCCACACACCGGGCATCCTTCCCGCGTGTGGGGGCCTGTACTCATGGCTCTTGATCATCCCAAATGAGGACCCCACCAGAGAAGTCATTTTCCCCAAGTAAAAAATAACGAAGCAATTTAGCCAACGTTTAAAATTACATGGGGATAATACCTTAATCAATAAAGAAAAGAAAAATAAAAAATATAAACCCCTAAAAAATGAATAAGATAAAATAAAATTATATGGGGAACATGTTGAAACCTAAACTGTATGTGTAGTTAAATATGTTTGGGTTTTTGGTGGGGGGTTGTTTTTTTTTAAAGAGAGTGGAAGAGAGAAGGAAAGACAGAGAGAAACATTGATGTGAGAGAAACACATCGATTGGTTGCCTCCTGCACGAGCCCTGACCAGGGCCCAGGCTGGGGAGGAGCCTGCCACCGAGGTACATGCCCTTGACCGGAATCAAACCTGGGACCCTTCCGTCCCCAGGAGGACACAGCCAACTGGCTAGGGCATTTCTTTTTTTTGAACTACACATATAGTTCTTTATTACTGCTCAAGGTAGATGTTGGAAAGCTAGCTTATATACTATGAAAAGAATAACCCCTGAAACTATTTAAGAGATGGTAATCTGCAGCGTCCATCAAATTATTTTCAGTGATATATGAATCCTCTCAATCAGAGAAAATTCAGAAAAGCGTACCTTCCAATATCACCTTGCTTTTCTTTCTCCAGAACTGCAGCTTAACTCTAACTCTGGTATCAAGCTTCCGTTTCAAAAAGGAAAGGAGTTGCTATGCTTATTCTTCCACGTTCATGACGGACACGCGCTGGCTACCGAAGTTCCATGAGTCACGTTTATTTTCAAACACAACACATGGGGAGTTCCACGCAGTGTTAAGGGGGTCTTTCCTAGTCTACGTAAATGGTACTTATTCAACTACAAAACGATGGAAAGCTTTTCACGAGGGCTGTTTATTCCTGCTAGAAACTTCTAATAAGCAAATACTTGTGTCGATGCCAAAATAGCTCGAGGAACAATGCAATTGAGTGCAATAATAACACTGTTATTCGACTAAACAAACTGAGCAACTTAAAAACAGGTCGTTTGTAGGGGGAGGTATAAAAACAGGAATCCCTTATCTCTTTCCTTTTGGGAAAAAACAACAACAATCTCTTAGGGGCATTCCATGCAGGAACTTTCACCCTTTGGGCCAGTGAACATTATTACTGCCCTTTCTCTTTTCTTTGGATAATGCCAGTAACTTACGAGAGAATGGACAAACTGAGCTAAAGAGGGAAATAAGGACTTAAATCTAAAAGGGGTAAGTGGAAAAACTATGCATTAAATGACTCTTAAACAAAGGAGGGGTACATACTGAGGGGCTTATCCACTAGAAATAAATACCAATATTTTAAAATTATGTGTTAACATGAAACACTGGGATAGATTAATGACAGTATTTAAAAGGCCAAACATTAGAAAGCCACGGTGCTTTATTTTTAATTCAGCTACATATGACACACAAAAAGCAACAAATATTTGTAAATGGGGAGAAAAAAACAAGACCTGAAAATAAGCATAATTCCAATTGGTTAAGCTCTAAGAGGAAAGATGACAAGACGGCTGCAAGCATCCTTCGGTCAACACAAATCAGACATCCCAGCGGGGTTGCAAAGAGTTAAACCGTTTACGGACAACAGGGATGATGTCAGCATACAGCGTGGATTTCTCACGGGGCTTATGAAAGGAAATCGGCACGACAAAACAGAAAACAATTCCACAAGCATGCACCCAGGACAAGCACGTTGCTGGTTTGTCTCGGAAATGAAAACAGGAAAAGTCCAAATCGAAATACAAGAAACCACAACTTGTAAAGAGCGTAGCACTCTTTCTAAAAGACAATTAAGTGCATTACAAACGAAGCTTGAAACATGTCAAACAAAGTGAGGCAGCTGCCCTTTAATCCAGCCCAGCTATACCCCCAAAAAGTACTGCTAACGATGGCAATGCTCTAGCTTTTGAAGTGTAATGAAAAAAAGAAAAAAGAAAAAAATCACCGATGTCCTTAGCCTTCGCAGTGAAAATTAGCCGATAGGTCCAATGATTCTTGGGCTGCGCATGCCTTCACTCTCCCAATAATCCAGACACATAAAGGGTGTGCATGTGTGTTTGTGTTGTAACATAACCAGTAAAACTTGAGCACCATCCTAAACCTGAGTCAGCTACTGACCCCTACAGTAACCAGGGTGATTCACAACAGGAGTCCCTCTTAAATACGGTGTGTTCTGGCCCGTACCGATTTTACACTATCCTATCTAATAAAAGGCTAATATGCAAATCGACCAAACGGCGGAACGACCGGTCGCTATGACATGCACTGACCACCAGGGGGCAGACGCTCAATGCAAGAGCTGCCCCCTGGTGGTCAGTGCGCTCCCACAGGGAGAACGCCGCTCGGCCACAAGCGGGGCTCACGGCTGGCAAGTGCAGCGGCAGTGGCAGGAGCCTCTCCCACTTCCGTAGCAGTGCTAAGGGAGCGGGCCTAAACCATCAGCTGGACATCCCACAAGGGCTGAGAGACACGCCCCTCCGCCAAGTGCACAAATTTCGTGCACCGGGCCTCCAGTTATCACATAATTTTAGAAAAGCAAAACCAACTAAAGAGATGTATTCACGAATTTGTTTCAACACTAATGACGATTTGCTGGAAACCTACACTCTGTCTTAAAATGAAAAATAATAAAGACTATTTAAAATGAATACTTACTATTAAGTGCTTAGAAGACTTCTAGTGAAAAGATTAGGAATGCCAAAAAAAAAAAAGACAAAACCAAGGACACTGAATCAAAGATTCTACTCCCACAGCTATTAACTGATCTTATCATCACTGAAAGATAAGCTTCTAGGGTACTTGCTATGTGATGTACACTGGATAGCAGCTTTAGGACCACTGTCTCACTGAATTCTTTATTTTTAAAATATATTTTATTGATTTTTTACAGAGAGGAAGGGAGAAGGATAGAGAGAAACATCGATGAGAGAGAAACATCGATCAGCCGCCTCCTGTACACTCCCTACTGGGGATGTGCCCGCAACCAAGGTACATGCCCTTGACCGGAATCGAACCTGGGACCCTTCAATCTGCAGGCCGACGCTCTATCCACTGAGCCAAACCAGTTAGGGCTGAATTCTTGTAATAATCATACAAAGTAGGCACCTCTGTTATATTTTGCAGGTGACGAAAGTGAGAATTTAAAGAGCTTGCCTAAGGTTATAAAGGTATTAAGCCATAAAACTATAGGGTTCAGACTTGAGCAACTGAGCCCAGAATCCTACCAGTGGTAACAGCCACACAACATGGTGAATGGACTTAATGTCACTGAATTGTGCGCTTTAACTTTTATGTTATATGTATTTTACCCACAATAAATTTGTTTTTTCCCAGAAAAGATACTGTAATACTTAAATGCAAGTCAGGAGACAAGCAGCACTCTCCAAACACTGGTAATTGGAAAATAAACTAAAAACAATCCATTATGCAAAGCACTTTGGTAATAGTTAATAAATAATTCATATCTTTGCCCCAGTTCATATTTCTCCTTCTGAGAACCAACCCTAAGAAACAAAAAAAGCTTTAGATCCAAAAGTGCTCACTGCCACATTCATAAAAGGAAGGAAGGACGGAAGGAATCTAAATGGCAAACTACCAGAGAATGCGTTTGAGTAAACATGACATATTTACAAAATAAATTACGCTGACACTAAAAATGTTTACTAAAGGCGTTCGCGATGAAATGGAGAAATGGCTGTATTATGAAGCAAATGTGATACGAGCAGAATATCAATTCTATACACAGAAACCAAACCAGGCAACAAAAAGGACTCAAATTAGGTTTATTATGGGTTGACGGTACACACTTTCTTTTCTCTCTGCTTCCTGGCCCTTGAACAAATCCAGCTCCTTTGCGTGCCAGACCCTGGACCTTCTGCGTCTTCTGTTTGGAATGTTTTCTCCTGATGTCACCATGACCGTCTCCTCATCTTTCAGGCCAACTCAACGTCACCCTCCCAGAAGGACCTTCCTTAACCACTCAAATCAAGTCAGGCCTTGGGCACCTTCTCCCTCCCATTCCCACCACACGTCTTATCATCTTCTGGGCACTTAGCACCACCACCTGAGAATAACTGAGTCATTAACTGGTCCGTCTTTCTCCTCTACCCTGAGTAGAGGAACCCTTACCTTGCTTCTCTACATATCCTCAAGCTGGAGAACTGGACTGGCAGTAATAAATATTTTGAAGGTAATCAATAAATATATGAGTTGACTGATTCACTTGTTCCTTGTACTTTCCCATACTTTGTCAATGTTCTATAGCAGTGGTTCTCAATCTTCTGGCCCTTTAAATACGGTTCCTCATGTTGTGACCCAACCATAAAATTATTTTCGTTGCTACTTCATCACTGTCATGTTGCTACTGTTATGAATCGTCGTGTAAATATCTGATATGCAGGATGGTCTTAGGCGACCCCTGTGAAAGGGTCGTTTGACTGCCAAAGGGGTCGCGCGCGACCCACAGGTTGAGAACCGCTGATCTATGGTAAGCACATACTATTTTTATATTTTGAATAAATATAAAAAAAAAACTTCAAAGGACAAATTATCACTGATCAAGCCAAAGCTAGAGCATCGGCCTGCAGACTGAAGGGTCCCAGGTTCAATTCCGGTCAAGGGCACGTGCCTGGGTTGTGGGTTTGATCCCCAGCGTGGGGCATGCAGGAGGCTACTGATCAATGATTCTCTCTCATCATTGATATTTCTATCTCTCTCTCTCCCTCTCCCTTCCTCTCCGAAATCAATAAACATATTTTAGAAAAATAAATAAAAAATAAAAAAGAGAAAGACTCCCAAAGGAGTCTGCCCTTGTGCTAAACTATATCTCATTACAGAGCTGGTAAATGGGAAAAAATGAGTCGACGTGGAGGAGCTTGGTGGACCAGTGAAAGGAGAGAAGGCCTATGATTTATCCCTGCCCTCGGGAGAAAGATAGAAGCTTAGGGAAGCCCCACGACCCCCACAATGGCACACCTTAAATCTCTAAGATGCCCAGCATCAATTCATCTCCCAGAACAGCCCTTGTCCAATTGCTGAGGCAGTGATAACCATACTGGACATCCTACAACCCAGTGCTCAGCGAGACACCTACGCGGAGACCGGAAGCAGTTTCCTGGAATAACACTTGGTATTACCATGGGCAGTGCATGCTGGTACGTCCCATTCTCTCCTTCCGATTTTAAAAAATTGCTGACAAAGACCCACGGTTTGAACAGTATCACCCCCAGAACACTCCCCTTTGCCCTCTCCCCTGCCCACTCCTTGGCCTTATTTTGGGGCCAGAGGAAGAGAGGACGCCTACTAGAAAGAAGACCCACCACAACCTCGACACTACGGAGGATTCCTGTTCCCAAAGAGGACGAGGGAGCATCATCCAGGGGAATCTTCCATCTTGGGTGCCCCACTTTGAAACTGTCAACAGATGGCCCCCCAAAAAAGCTTTCTTAAGACACATCTATCAGATCTATTTGGTAGTTTCAGTGTTTGTCAGGGAAACAGATAAACTACAGGCATCAAACATGTCTAGTGACAACTAAATGTACCGAGTTGAACCCTACTAAATTGCCACTATCTGATGGGTTTTTGTTTGTGTGTGTTTTTTTGCCTAAAAATAACAGCGTATTTCACATAATTTAACTTAACAGTGCAATACATACTTCAAAAACAAAGATCTATGAAATGGCCTCAGCCCTCATAAGAACACAGTTTCCACGCAAAAGACATGTGCTAAACTCCTACCAAGCAACTGGGGACCATCTGAACTTAAGCTCTGACGTGTTCTGGAATCTCTGGATGCTTTTTCAGTGTGATCATCACTGGGTCTCCTCTTCACCACCGGCAGAGTCCCAGGCTCTATCAAAAGCCTACTTCCTTACCATGCGACTCGGGGTGCGTGGTTCATTCTCGTTTCCACAGAAACCATCAAATCTGGAGCCTCGACCTCTGCCCATTGCTTTTATCAGCCCTAATTTCCTAAAAGCATATTCAGTTCGAACCAACAGATCATGAGCGCCTTAATGGCGGAGACAATCCTTTTTAATCTTCTAAAAATCCACTGCTTTGCAAAGTCTTGTACTATCGAACAATAAAATGTGTCCTAAATTAAAACAAATCCGCCAGCCAGTGTGGTTCAGCAGTTGAGCATCAACCCATGGGCCAGGAGGTCATGGTTCGATTACCGGTCAAGGGCACATGCCCAGGTTGCTGGCTCGATCCCTAGTAGGGGGCATGTAGGAGGCAGCAGATCCACAATTCTCTCTCATCACTGATGTTTCTCTCTCTCTCCCTCGCCCTCTCTGAAATCAATAAAAAAATTAAAAAAAATAATAATAATAAAATAAACAAATCTTCTCCAGTAAATCCTTGCCCCATTTCAAGGCTGCCTAAAATCTTCTTTTGAAGAGTGACAGAGCGATCATCCTACCTATTCCCAGATCCCAGAACGCTGGGGCAGCCTTTCCCACCTCATCGTCTTTCATCTGACTGGGATGGAGTCATTACTGTATCAGCACTGGTTAACCCGCACACAAAATCTTCCCAAACATTCCTTCGTATTCCTACCAATAACTGGAACTTGTCCCAGCAACCATTCTCATTACACTCATCACTCTCCTGACCCACTTACTGTGGCCTGGAGAACCCTCCCTCAACCTACCTCCCGGCATCACGCTAAGTGAAATAAGTCAGACAGAAAATGACAAATACTACAGAATCTGAAAAAAAGCCACACGCATAGAAACAGAGAACAGCATGGTGGTTGCCCGGAGCTGGAGAGGGGGGGGGAATGGGGAAATGTTTATCAAAGGGTACGAAGTTCAGTGAAGATGAATGAGTTCTGGGAATCTGACCTTCAGCATGGTGAGTAAATGAACAGCATTGTCTCACCTACTTGAAAGCAGTTCGCAGGGTAGATCTTAAATATTCTCACCACCCACGCAAAAGATAATTACGTGGGAGTGGAGGTGTTACCTAACCTTATATGGTCCTCTCACAATAGAGCCACCTATCAGACCATCGCACTGCATACAAACTTACATGTCAACAATCTCAATGAAGCCAGAAAAAAAGCACATGGAAAAATAAAAATAAGTGAACCTACCTCTTAAGGAACCATGGAGATTATTTTAGATATCGACCATCGGGACCTTCCAAAAATCCAACCTGTCCTCCTGTGCTACCTGGGCCTTTACCGACTGCACATGTCCCACCCAGGCCCTCTCATGGACCATGTACCCCAGCCCACAGCTCCAGCTGCACTGAAAGTGTACGTGCTACCTCCACGCCACAGGCCTGCCCTCCCTCTCCGAGCTCTACCCTCACAGCCCTTGGAGCCTGGAGTGTTCTGGAGTCTGAAGTATTTGCTGTGGGAGACACTCAAGCTTGCTTGGAGTCTCCCCTTATCTCCCTCTTCAAATCTCTTACTTCAAAAGCAACTGGAAATCGGCTTCTGCCCCCAACGTGAAACCGTTCTGTGTGCTCTCATGTTAGGTGTGTAAAGAGGGCGTTTTAACAGGTCACTGGTCAACTCTTGAAAAAGTCCGGCCTGTGATGAAGACCACGGAGCAACATGGGAAAGTGTTCATGATACCCTTATTTATTTTTATAGTTGAAAATCCAAGGAAGCATTCTCGCTGAAATTCCTATTTATCGGTAAGTATAAATTTGTATGAACATATTACACACCCTGGTTTGGAAACATGATATTTAAGGTGTCTATTCGCTAAACCAAGTCAATTAAGTTGTCAGCTCATTCTCTGGCGCTCACAAGAGAAAGCTAGCCAGAAATTTAAATCTGGGAATCGGTAGCACACAGCGGCAGGGTAAACCCAGGGCTGAATAAGGTCGGGGAGGAGAAAAGGGTCAAGAGATGCAGCCAATGAGATAAGAAGAACCATGAGAACTTCACCTCAAAGTGGTTCAAGGCCAGGATGGTCAACTGCCCTGAAGGGTAGTATGAGGCCAGAGGCAACCAGGTAAGACTTCCCAATGGCCAGCTTTCAGGAATGCTTTCCCTGGACCTGTCTTCCATTGGAGGGGAGGGGGGCGGGGGGGGGGGGCGCAGAATTCCATCAGAACGTGACACTCCTGAATTCTATAACCAGCTTTTAGAGAAAAGACACTTCATCTCCAGAGCTGCTGATGATTTCCTAAGTAAAGACGTAACGATGACTGAGACCACATTAAGGCAGCAGCCCCTGGACAAGGCAGCTATGGAATCTGATCTCAGTGGCCTCCACCCACACACAGAGCCCAGGAGCCGGGGGAAGGAGAGAGCCACGCCTATTCCCGCCCTGGCGGTCAAGGGGAATGGCATTTAACACACATACTACTTTGTCCCCTACAGCAGCATGCATCCAAAATACGTGAAATGAAACCTTACCTGGGCAGCGACTGCATCAACAGGGAACTTCAGAAGCAGTTTAAGAAGTAGAAAACCCGACCCCAAACACAACCATCACTCTAGGGCAGCGGTTCTCAACCTGTGGGCCCTTTGGGGGTCGAACGACCCTGTCACAGGGGTCGCCTAAGACCATCGGGAAACACATCTATAATGACATATTGTTTTTGTGATTCATCACTATGCTTTAATGAGGTTCAATTTGTAACCATGAAATCGGGGGTCACCCCAACATGAGGAACTGTATTCAAGGATCGTGGCGTTAGGAAGGTTGAGAACCGCTGCTCCAGGTGAAATTCAGGCTACAAGTCCAGCAGGACCGTAAGTCACTTCTTCCCGGATGGGAAGGTCAACACCAAGGCATTCTCTGCTGCTACCGGTTGTAGTGAAATAGATACTCCGTGTATTTGCTAGCAGGCATGAAAGCGGGTACCACACTTTTGGAAAGCATTTGGCAACATGACTCAAGAGCTTTTATTTATTTATTTTTATTTTTTTAAAATTCATTTCAGAGAGGAAGGAAGAGGGAGAGAGAGAGACAGAAACATCAATGATGAGAGAGAATCATTGATGGGCTGCCTCCTGCACGCCCCCCAACTGGGGATCGAGCCCGCAACCCGGGCATGTGCCCTTGACTGGAATCGAACCTGGGACCCTTCGGTCCGCAGGCCGACGCTTTACCCACCAAGCCAAACCGGCTAGGGCGATTTAAGAGCTTTTAAAATTGTTTCTGTTTCTTCAGAGATCTAATACTATTTCTGGAAATCTAAAGGAATTAGTCTCTAATTAGGAGGAAAAGAAAAAAAAAACCCTTTGGGTTCATGAAAGCATTACTCATTATACAAAATCACTTTACACCATGTAAATAGCCATTTAAAAGAAAATAGGTAAATTACAGTGAAATATGCAACTAATAAAATTCTGAGCCGTTTTTTAAAAGCACAGAAAATGCAAAACATATCATGTGAACACGGCAAAAAATGCACAGAGTATCATCAAATGCATATATAAATACATGAAAATAAAAGGAAACATTTTTTTAAAGACGATGCAAACTGTGAAGAGAAATGAAAAGCAAATTGACTATAGAGTTAGTCTGACTGAGCAAGATGGGAAGGTATAAATTCAGGAAAGATCAAGGTTCAAGGTTCTCAAGGTAGAAGATCTACCAGAATACTGTGGGCTGGGGGAAGTTCTTTAGTTAAAAATGGGGATAGAGCCCTAACCGGTTTGGCTCAGTGGATAGAGCGTCGTCGGCCTGCAGACTCAAGGGTCCCGGGTTTGATTCCGGTCAAGGGCATGTACCTGGGTTGTGGGCACATCCCCAGTAGGGGGTGTGCAGGAGGCAGCTGATCGATGTTTCTCTCTCATCGATGTTTCTAACTCTCTATCCCTCTCTGTGAAAAATCAATAAAAATATATTTTGTTAAAAAACGGGGATAGAGATATACTGTCAAGCAGAGTTAGCAAAAAGCCATCGACTGCAAGTTCAAATGCCACCTTATACTGTTCTTTTATCCCTGTCATTCCTGCCACCTTCTGGTGTACGGAATGACACTCCGACCAACTGAGCCACACCGGCCAGGGCTCAAGAGCATGAATTTAGAAAACACGGAACAGACGATCAATGCCAATTGGCTTTAGACTGCTGATGGTGTCCTGTTGCAATTCCCTAATGGCAACGTGCCTCCCTATATATTTGTTATTAAACCACCAGAAAATAATTCGCCTTCTCCATACACTCTAATGCAGTGGTTCTCAACCTTCAGGCCCTTTAAATACAGTTCCTCATGTGGTGACCCAACCATAAAATTATTTTCGTGGCTACGTCATCACTGTCATGTTGCTACTGTGATGAATCGTCATGTAAACATCTGATCTGCAGGATGGTCTTAGGCGACCTCCTGTGAAAGGGTCGTTCGACCGCCAAAGGGGTCGCGACCCACAGGTTGAGAACCGCTGCTCTAATGGAAGGACCCACAGGGAAAATGGCCCAGAAACAAACTTGAAAAGGAGGAGTTAAATCCCTTCTATATGATGAGCCATAATGTCTATCGTTTCATACACCATTAACCATAACATAAAATACAAACCGTATCCTTTTCAAATATTTAGGGGAAAAAAAAAAATGTCTAAACTATGACAGGCCAAACGAAATTCATCCGAAATTCAAAACCCAGCTTACACGTGTTCACTTCACTTGGTAAAGCTACAAAAATATAGTGTTTAAACCATTCTTACCCACTAAACAGAAAAAGCGAATTCCAAAAAAGGGCAACGGAACAGTGGCTGAGAATTCTGGTTCCTCTCATGGGCGCCCCTCTCTTCTCACTTGGAACATAACCACTTACCTTATAGGGTTGTTATGAGGATGAAAGGAGTTAATTTACCTAAAGCGTTTCGAAGACGGCCTGGACTACATCACTAGCTAGCTGCTACAGGCCACTTCTTCAGTTCTGGAGATGGACAGAGATGACGATGGTTGCACAACAATGTTAAAGACCTTAAGGCCACGGAACTGGACACTTAACCACGTTAAAATGGTAAGTTTTATGTTCTCTACATTACCCATTCTCTGTGAGAACATTTTAAGTTCTCCTGCAAGAAAGTAAACTATCAGCTTCAACAGAAAACTCTACACAGGTTTAGGATTCCTATAAAAATCATCGTCATCGCCCTGACCGGTTTGGCTCAGTGGATAGAGCGCCGGCCTGCGGACTGAAGGGTCCCGGGTTCGAATCCAGTCAAGGGCATGTACCTCGGTTGTAGGGGGTGTGCAGGAGGCAGCTGATCGAAGTTTCTCTCTCATCGATGTTTCTAACTCTCTATTCCTCTCTCTTCCTCTCTGTAAAAAAAATCAATAAAATATATATTTTTAAAAATCGCCGAAACCGGTTTGGTTCAGCGGATAGAGCGTCGGCCTGCGGACTGAAAGGTCCCAGGTTCGATTCCGGTCAAGGGCATGTACCTGGGTTGCGGGCACATCCCCAGTGGGAGATGTGCGGGAGGCAGCTGATCGATGTTTCTCTCTCATCGATGTTTCCAACTCTCTATCTCTCTCCCTTCCTCTCTGTAAAAAAATCAATAAAATATATTTTAAAAAAAATCATTGTAATCCATTAAGGGATACTGGGTCCGCACTTTTCCAAATAAATTTCAAAATAATTTGTGGCTGCTATGGTCGAGCTCTGATGTTCAGATGAACTTGAATTCCCAAACAAAACTTTCCTTGTTGGAAGTTGGCAATGGTACCCTTCTTCCGATAACAAAATAAAATTAGTGCTCTAAACCTGAAACAACTTGGAAACAGATCTATAAAACCCTTTCTTTGAACACACGCATTTTGGCGTACCTTCTACCACAGAACAGAAAGGCTTCCCAGCCCTTAAAAGTGTAACCAATTATAAAAAGCAACACACAAAAAAAATCTTTAAATGCCTATTTTAAAATAAAACCTTGCAAAATAGCTCGAAACCACTTCTCTCGGATTACAAAATGAGCATGTGGTGAAAAGGGCCGGAGAATACCAATTTACTATACCCTATACTGACTGACAATGTTGGTTGCCTAGCAACAGGAGTCTGCAGTCTGAAACAGCACAGAACAACTTTTCTTGATGTGCCAGGCCACAATTAACCCCATCAAGGCTGGAAAAGTATGCAAAAACACATTTGCATCGACAACTCCCGACCTCAGAAGCCTAAATGATATAAATTCCAAAAACTATAAAATCTAAAGCACAAATTCCAGCCTATTTACAACTTGAATTATCCATGATGCCTTCCCTCTCAATGTTCCTTTTATGTACTAGCAAAAAAAAAAACCAAACAACAAACTGCTATGCGATTTTTGGACACATTTCTTTCAAAAGCATCATCTCCAAGAGTTGTGTGGGTTTTTTTTAAACAATCCTACGTCATAGCATAACCCATCTTTCGTTTCCTAATTTCAAAAAGACGTAACCTGATCCTTTCTGAAAATCAAGCACTATAATTTCCTAACAATTAAAATCTTCTCCCACTTAAATTTATTTGAACTATTTTTACGGACTGCCTATATAGGTAGCTAGTAACATTTCACAAAACATTTTTTTTTCTTTAATAAACATCTACTTCATCTAAAGAACAACAACAACAAAAACAACACACACACATTTGCAGTGATTCTTGAATAGCTTTAAATACTTTTATTGTTTGAGGGTTTCCTCCTTCCTTCCAGTGAAATGGCTGCCCAGCCCCACCTACGTAACAGATTAACTAATCCATTTGCAAGGGTGGTTCTCAACCCTTTGGAAGGCGAGAAGGCCCCTTTAAATTCATTCATTTCTCCTTTTAACATACGTTGTCGGAGAAAATGTGATTCAAGTGCACTTCGAATTTACTGGCTTTTCAATTAACCTGGACGTCACCATAACCGCAGCTCCCTATGTACTTGACGTATAAACCATAGGAAGGCTGGCATCTTTGGATTAAAGACAAAGGGTGGTGAACATCAGGGTTCGAGTGCTCGTGAATAAGCCAGTCCCACAGCTGACCCCAGAGCCCACACACGGGACGTGAGTCCACCAGGAAAGTTCACATGACGGAAAGACACAGGAGAGCACTTACAGGTATGCAAGTGAGACCACGCTGGGGTCAGGTCCGCGTTCCATCACTCACTAGCCTCGTATTCTCCAGCAGCGAGGGCATTCATTAATGAGGATACCTACCCTGCAGAGTAGCTGTAAGGGTTAGAAGAATAATGTGTAGAAGTATGTAGCACATGAAGTCTCATGCATGCACCTGTCATTCCAAGCCCGATACCAGGGGTGGGCAACCCCTGGCACGCGTGCCAAACATGGCACGCCAGTCACCTTTGGCTGGCACGCGAAACCCTCTCTTATAATCTCCCATTTACAACGGTGAATCTTTGTTCTCAGGGATGAATTTTGTTAAGTCTCGTAAGAGGAGAGTAGCCTGACAGATGAAAGTAGTAGCTCGTGCATATCTCTGAAGGTCACGAAATAGAAACCTGATGTGAAACCTCTGGTGATACGGCAGCAAAAGTCCCACTGATAGTATCAAACGGAGTCATAAAGTTTTCTGTCGGACCATCAGTGTACATGTATACATTAAAAAATAAATGTATTTTTCATCATCGTATACTCTGTTTGTGTCGCTCGAATGGATTTTATTATTTCTTCAAAGTTCCTCACATACGTACACCTTAAGAGATATCAAGTAGGCGTCACATGTTCTCAAACAATCAGGGTTGGCACGCAGAAGAATTTTGAGCCAGAGATTTTGCTGGTTTTGGCACGCACTCACAAAAAGGTTGCCCACCCCTGCCCTATACAATCCAGCCCAAATCTGCATTTCCCATTACTTTGTGTACCAAGTCCGAGACAGTATTGGATATCATCTCGAGGACGAAAAATGAAATGTGCGAAGCGGGAATTGAAAGGTAGAACAATTAGAGGCCATATAAAGTCATCAGAGCAAGGTCTGCGGGGTGACACAGGACTTGATTTGAACCTCAGCTGTCATTTACCAACCGTGCGATCAGCCGAGTCGCGTAAGCATTCCAAGCATCGCCTCCCCCCGCCGTAACATAGCAATGGGGGCACCCACCCTCAGGGCTTGTTCTAATTCACGAAATTAAATGACTCACATGAAGCCCTTAGCAATTTGCCTGGCCTGTCTTTACATGAGCAACAAGCAATCGCTATCATTTATCAAATTACCTACTTACTTTATTTACCTAAGTAGAGAATATTAAAAGTTGTCCTAGCCCTAGCCGGTTTGGCTCAGTGGATAGAGCGTCGGCCTGCGGACTCAAGGGTCCCAGGTTCGATTCCGGTCAAGGGCATGTACCTTGGTTGCGGGCACATCCCCAGTAGGGGGTGTGCAGGAGGCGGCTGATCAATGTTTCTCTCTCATGGATGTTTCTAACTCTCTATCCCTCTCCCTTCCTCTCTGTAAAAAATCAATATATATATTTAAAAAAAGTTGTCCTATGTAATTGGCTAGCCCACTCGGTATGTACCCAGTGTGAGCAAAGGTTAGTTACTCAAAGATGAGTCTCAAAGATGCTGCAATCTATAGCCAGGGACTCGTGCCCTGTGCCAGGCATATGTTGGCCCTTCACGGGGACTGGGCCCTTCGGATCAGTGAGAAAAACTGATCAGCCCTTTGGGACACAAAAGTTCATCATGAAAATATCTTTAAAAACAATGAAATACAATTTCTTCTAAAGTTGTTTCTTTTTCATTTCACTTATGTTAAAATTCACAAATTGTTGTTTTTTATCTTCAAGTAACTCAACACTGAGCTTTTATCAACTGACTTTTCAGGGTACATTTTCTTTTCTGAAACACTGTTTACAAACTGCAGCTGGGTTACCAGGTTAACATCTAAGGAAACAAACAGGTATAAAAGTCTTTTGTAATAAAAGCAGGAAATAGCACTATATATTTTTTTCATTTAAACATAAAACATTTAAATGTTTTAAATGCACTGACCATGCACCCTAGTATCACTATTAGGGGAAAAGGCGAAGGGTGAGCTTCTAGCATCTAGCGTTCAGAGGCCAGAGATACTAGACATCCCACAAGGCCCAGGACCAACCCCCCAATATAGAATTACCTGGCCCCAAGTTTCAACAGTGCCAAGGTTGAGAAACCCTGATGTAGAGGCAGGCATTCATATCCCAGGGAAAAAATACACTACTGTAAACTCTCTTTCAAAAGAACTAGAGATACCCAGCTCTCCCAGCACCATTTGTTAAAAATATGATCCTTCCCCCTACTGAATGAATGAATGGTCGTGGTACCCTTCTCAAAAACCAAGTGACCAGCCCTAGCCAGGAGGGTCCCAGGTTCGATTCCTGGTCAAGGGCACATGCCCGGGTTGCAGGCTCGATCCCCAGTAGGGGGCGTGCAGGAGGCAGCTGATCAGTGATTCTCTGTCATCATTGATGTTTCCCTCTCTCTCTCCCTCTGAAATCAATGAAAATATATTTAAATATATATATATATATATATATATATATATATATATGAAAAAATTGTTCTTGCCCTGGCAAGTATGGCTCAGCTGGTTGGAACATCGTCCCATACACCGAAAGGTGGCAGGTTCGATTCCTGGTCAGGACACATACCCAGGATATGGGTTCCCTCCCTGGTTGAGGAGCATGCAGGAGGCAATCGATCAATTTTTCTCACATCGATGTTTATCTCTCTCTCTCTCTCTCTCTCCCTCAAAATCAGTAAAATGTAAGAGAAAGAAAATATGCTTGTGTTTACACACACGTCTGTTACTTGCAGCTGAAAACATCCTAACGCATAACAATCAGTCAATACTTGGAGAAGGTAACGAAGAGGAGATAACAGGAAGTCAAAAGAAAATAATCTGAATATCTACATAAAGGCCCCGGGCTTTACTAAGGAAGCCCTGACCCTTTGTGCAAAAAAATGCCTTTCTAGGGGATCATACTGGAAAAGTCCATCGCACCAGGAGAGATATCGTCTCATGCCATCTGGCAATTTTTTAAGAAAAATATTGGGCCCTAACCGGTTTGGCTCAGTGGATAGAGCGTTGGCTTGCGGACTGAAGGGTCCCGGGTTCGATTCCAGTCAGGGGCATGTACCTTGGTTGCGGGCACATCCCCAGTGGGGTGTGCAGGAGGCAGCTGATTAATGTTTCTCTCTCATCGATGTTTCTAACTCTCTATCCCTCTCCCTTCCTCTCTGTAAAAAATCAATAAAATATATTTTAAAAAAAAATATTGGGGGGAAAAAGCAACCAACACTTGACTCATTCTTCTGCCATCCCAAGAACTGAACACATAGTTGCAACCCTCACATGAATGTTTTCATAATTTTGTTTCTTTTTTCCAAGATTAAACCATTTTTTTCCCCCCAAATAAAGCCTTTTCTCCTTGCCCCTGCTATCTTTGAAATGTTGCTCCTATTCTAGGTCAGTTCATTCTACACGGGCTTTGTTCTGGAAACTAATTATTTTAAGAAAATAAAGAAACTTTCTAGGTGAAATCATAAAGAAAAATAAATCATTTGCTCATACATCCACGTTGAGAAAATCCAAATACACACCTCAGTTCCTAACAGTTAACCATTAGAGAGGCCCTGGAGCCTACTGGTTAAAAGCATGGGCTCAGGGCCAGAGCCGGTGTCGCTCAGTGGATAGAGCACCGGCCTGCGGACTGAAGGTCCCGGGTTCAATTCCGGTCAAGGGCATGTACCTTGGTTGCAGGCACACCCCCAGTAGGGGGCGTGCAGGAGGCAGCTGATTGATGTTTCTCCCTAATCAATGTTTCTAACTCTCTATCCCTCTCCCTTCCTCTCTGTAAAAAACCAATAAATATATTTTTTAAAAAATAAATGGTTAATATGTGAAGTACTTTAGGCAATAAGTATTCAATACTTATTATATTTACCTATTATATTTCAAAATCTACAAAAACTGAGGAATATAAATGCCAATGTTGGAATTAAGTTAATTAATGAAGGAAAATCTTTTAAAAACACAAGCACAAGTAAAATTAACACACAGAAAAGTGAGAACAGATGAACTTACAATAAAAATGAATGAAAAACTTTAATTTCTAAAGCTATAAGAACTTTTTAAAAAGTGCCCTATCGAACATAGAACCTGACATGTTACTGCACTTTACTAAAGAGGAAATAAAAAAATATGAATATTAGTGAGAAAAAATAATGGAAAACTCCGTATTATAATAGGGTTAATTCTTTTTCCCCATGTTAATCCATTACTTTAACACAATTCTAATTAAAACTCCAACAGGTTGGGAATGTAATTTCTTTTTTCTTTCATCTTTTTTGTTTTAACTTATAAAAATGACTCTAAAACTAACCTAAAAGAATATACTAAATGAGCCCTAACCGGTTTGGCTCAGTGGATAGAGCGTCGGCCTGCGGACTGAAGGGTCCCAGGTTCGATTCCGGTCAAGGGCATGTACCTTGGTTGCGGGCACATCCCCAGTAGGGGGTGTGCAGGAGGCAGCTGATCAATGTTTCTCTCTCATCGATGTTTCTAACTCTCTAACCTTCTCCCTTCCTCTCTGTAAAAAATCAATAAAGTATATTTTTTTTAAAAAGAATATACTAAATGAAACAGCAAATAAAGTTTTGGGGAAAAAAGTTACCAACAGTCATTTCCCTTACTAGATATTTTAAAAAAATGACAAAGAGTAATTAAAAGAGTGAGGTCCTAGCATAGAATTAGATAACGGATGAGTCCAGTACCAGAACTAAGTGTGGGAATTCAGGATACAGTGAATGTTGCATTTCCGGTCAATGGGAAGGGATGGATTACTGAACAAATAATGCCGACACGTGACCATTGAACATTTAAATACTAACCTCCCATCTTATATTAAAACTAGAGGCCCGATGCACAAAATTATTGCAAGGAGCTTGGCCCTCGCAGCCTCGGCTTCATACAGAAGGTCGACCAGAAGGATGTCCGGAAGGTCGTTCAGCTGTCCGGCCTAATTAGCATATTACGCTTTTATTATTATAGATAAATGTCAAATGGCTTAAGTTTAAATAAACATCAATGAGACCATAAAAGTAACAGAAGAAAATGTAAGTGAACACATATATAATTTTAGGTTGGAAAAAGCATGACAAAGACAGATAAAGACGGACAGATCTGATAGGAAATTTTTTAATTTCTATGCCAAAACAAACAGCCCAAAAACAAGTGACACATTTAGAAGGGAAGGTGGCAGATTTTACATCATGCCCCCAATGAATCACACCTCTTGATACGTCCTTGTGTGGTCTCCTCCCCACACTGACCATGTGACTCGCTTTCAAGGGACAGGGCGCAGACAGAGGCTTGATAAGAGCTTCTGCAGTGGGACATGATCTCATCATGGTAGGCTGCTATCACTACGTGACAGACAGACAGACAGACATACCACATGTACCCACCCAAGGAATAAAAATATGTGAGTCCAGGTAAGACCAGCAGAAGAACTGCCCAACCAACTCATACATGTGTTAACTAGGCTTTGAGGTGGTTTGTCAGACCACAATGGATAACTGAGACAGCAGATCTGCATTCCCTCCTTAAATAGATTAAAAATCATGACAAGAAAAACTAACATCCCAGAGTGAGAAAACAGGCCAAACACGGGAACAGGTGATGGACACGCAAACAGCGATGGCCAATAACAACGTGAAGAAACGTTCGACTCCACTCGTAACCAAAGAAATGCCAATTAAAGCAAGGAGATAACACCTTGGGGCTATCAGATTGGCAAAGATTAAAAAGGCTGATGATCGTGCCCTGGGCTGGGCAGAATGTGGGGGCGCTGGCGCCCTCTCACCTCTTGCTGCTAATTCGGTAATGTGTATCGAAAACGGATAGAATTCGCTTCGGTCTGGTCGTGTCCCTTATTAGTCACTCAGCTACTTATTATGGACTCACCGGGGCCTGTGCTGGGAACTAGGAATTCAGCCCGAGCAGGCAGGACCTCAATCATTTTGGTTTGATGTTATTTGGGGCTTTATTCGAAGAGCACCTCAATGCCATTGAAGGCTTTCGCAAGGGAGTAACTATATCTGATTTCCGCCTGAAGGGCATCCTAGCTCAGCGGTTCTCAACCTGTGGGTCGCGGCCCCTTTGGGGACGAACGACCCTTTCACAGGGGTTGCCTAAGACCATCGGAAAACACATCTATAATGGCATATTGTTTTTGTGGTTCATCACTATGCTTTAATGACGTTCCATTTGTAACAATGAAATTGGGGGTCACCACAACATGAGGAACTGTATTAAAGGGTTGCTGCATTAGGAAGGTTGAGAACCACTGTCCTAGCTGACGCATGGCAGATGGAGGACAAGAATGGCAAAGAGGAGACACTGACTGGTCAGGTGAGAGTAACAGCGGCCTGGACTTGAGACCGAGAAGCAAATGGAGGCTGTCCTGCCTGAATCTGTAGATAAGTACGAGAAAGGAAAACAGAAATACTACTTGATCTTTCCTCCTGGGAACTGGTCCTAAAACTAAGTACGTGTGCAGATGTAAAATGTCCGATATATACAAAGACATGTATCCAAAGATGTTCATAGTAGTGTTTTTTATAACAAAAATAATGGGGGAAATCTCCAAGTCTATGGCTACAATACCCAAAGCATGGTGAAAATACTGTGCAGTTACTTATAGTAAATACTCTGCAGATCTGTACGTAGTGGTAAGATCTGCAAGGAAAGGGGCCAGTGACAATATAATATAGTAAAATTTCACCTTTACATAGTATGATCTCAGTTTTATTGAAAACACACTCATACACCCATACAAGCACTTTTATGGCTGCATAGAAGCATTATAAAAATGTAGAAAGCTACACATCAAAACATCAAAATTCTAGATGGTTTGATTTAAGATCTTTATACTTTCCATACTTTCTAAAATCTATGCAAAACCTGTACTGCTGTATAGTGGAAGGGAAAAATAAAACAATAAAATCAAAACAACACTTATCAGACACTTGGACAACAGTAATTGGTTTTCTCAAAATACTGCAAATACAACGATGAAAGAGACCACAAAGAAATACACATAACTTCGAGTGTTAAGTGGCAACCTGGAATTCATAGATCTTCAATTACTGAAAACTGGACAGTGCTTGCTTGCCATTCTAGGCTCACAGGAGGCGAGGCTTTGGGAACAGAGAGAAAGGGACAGCTCAGGATTGCAGAATAAAGGAGACTCTCAAAGGCAACCCACAGTTCATCCTTATTTAAAAACCTGCTCCGAAAGATCCCTCCGCCGCAAAACAAGCAACCTGGACTCCGTGGAGATTTGACCTAAAGAGCCATTCATTTTATGTCCCTTGTGTCCCGGGCTTCTTTATGAAGCCGGTGCCCTACCAGGTTGACACAAAAAAAATGCAGATACCAAAAAAGGCAGGAGGAGGCTGAGGGCCTGGGAAGCTCAGTGAGAGGTTGCCTTCATCTCATCAGATGTGCTATTTGCCCAGACGGAACGTTCCAGAAGGCCCTGAACCACGGAGCACGTGGCTCAGACCATGTGCAAATGGCCTGCTTCCCTCCCCATAGGAGACTTCACTCCCCAAAGACAAAACTTCCTTGGTGTTTGAGATGACTGGCTCTCGCCGCCCAGACTCAAGTCTCCAGAAGATTCTGCCGGATGCGCCTCGTGGACGTTTATCCGTGACTTTAGGCATCTTTTACTCAGAACAGGGCCTCCCAGAGAGAGAGAGACGTCTGCCACCTTCACATGAAGATAAGGCTCCAAATGTTCAGGCGTCTCAAGGGCAGTAGGACCAAGGTCTCCACGCCACACTCACTCCCCCCTGCCTGGCTCCCCCCACAGAACACCCCAGTGCTTCTGCCTTCCGTCTCTCTTCTTTAGGAAACGTGAAGATGTTCATTTCAAATGTGAATCCAAAGTAAGAAAAACGTCAGAAACCATGCAAAGCATATGACACCCTCTTCTGATCCTCTACAGCAGTGGTTCTCAACCTTCCTAATGCCACGACCCTTTAATATAGATCCTCGTGTTGTGGTGACCCCCAATTTCATTGTTAAAAATTGAACATCATTAAAGCATAGTGACTGATCACAAAAACAATTTGTAATTATATATGTGTTTTCCGAGGGTCTTAGGCGACCCCCGTGAAAGGGTCGTTCGACCCCCAAAGGGGTCGCAACCCACAGGTTGAGAACCACTAGTCTACAGTCTAGTTTGTAAGTGAAAATAATAGTCCAAGGATAGGGTGAGTGGGCGCTGTGATATAATCCCCAGGCCATAACATTCACTCTTGCAAAGTATAAAATTCAGTGGCTTTTAGTATATTCAAAAGGTTGGGCAACATCACCACTGTGAAATTCCAGAACATTTTTGTCACCCCAGAAAGAAACTCCATACGTATCCCTAACATTCACTTCCCATCCCTCCTTCACTCTCCCCGGCCCCTGGCAACCACTAAACCACTTTTCTGTCTTGACAAATTTGCCCATTCTAGGCATTTCCTATCAATGGAATCATACAACACGGGGCCTTTTGTGTCTGACTTCCTCCACTTAGCATGAATCAGTACTTGATTCCTTTGATGGTCCAACAAGTATTCTACTCGGAAGAGACCACAAGTTGATTCTCCATGGATGGGTCAATAGACATCGGGGTCACTGCCACTTTGGGGCTATTCTGAGTAATGCTGCCATCGCATCTGTGAACAAATGATTGTGTGGACATGTATTTGTATTTCTTCTGGATCCATACCTGCAAGTAGGACTGCTGAGTCATGTAGTAACTATGTTTACGTTTCTATGTGTGTGTGTGTGTGTGTTAATATATTTTTATTGATGTCAGAGAGAAAGGGAGAGGGAGAGAGTGATAGAAACATCAACGATGAGAGAGAATCATTGACTGGCTGCCTCCTGCACGCTTCACACTGGGAATAGAGGCCGCAATCTGGGCATGTGCCCTTGGCAGGAATCGAACCTGGGACCCTTCAGTCCGCAGGCCTGACACTTTATCCCCTGAGCCAAACCGGCCAGGGCTATAGGCTTACGTGTCTGAGGAACTGCCAAGCTGCTTCTAAAGCTGCTGTACCATTTACGATGTTCTTTACATTCCTAACATAAACTTTAAGAGATGTCAGACTTTCATAGAAATAGGGGATTATTCTTATCAATCCCATTTTTATGTGCCAAGTGTTATGCCAGGGTTGAATATAATTTCTGATTTAATTTTCCCAACAACTCCGTACCGCAAAAGTTGTAACCATTTTTAGAGAAGAAATTCCGATCTCAAAAAACTATAGCCTACTCAAAACGTCAATTCACTAGGAGATGTCAGAAGAGGGTTCAAACGCAGGTTGCCTTCAAAGCCTGAACTCTTTCCCCTCCATCACGCAGCCTCTACTACGCCGAGCTCTCCGCGCACTGCTCCACGCCGACAACATCCTCTTGGAAAAGCGACACGCTAATGAAACCTATTAGGGCCGTTCTAAAATAGAAGCGTCCCAACCTACAGCTCTTTCTAGAAAATACAGGAGCGCTCTAGCGTGATCCGCCCCCGCATTTATCTACAGATCACCTAAGCATTATCCAGATTAGCTTCTTCCAGCAAAGCTGTCTACGCTGACACACACACACACACAAAAAAATCTGGGTATCTTCCGCTATGGACTGAAATGTGCCCCCCACCCTCGTTCATATGTTAAAGCCCTATTCCCCCAAATGCCCCAAATGACTTCATCTGGAGATAGGGCTTTGAGGAGGTAATTAAGGTTAAATGAGGTCATAAGGGTGGGATGTTAATCTGGTAGGACTGCTGACCTTGTAAGAAAAGGAAGTCTGTGTCTGTTTCCTCTCTCTCTCTCTCTCTCTCTCTCTCTCTCTCTCTCTCTCCCACCACCCCCCCCCCACAATCGTTCTGGCACTGTCAACTCAGACTTCCAGCCCCCATACCTTTGAAAACCTAAGTTTCTGTGGTGTAAGCCCCCCAGTCTATCATATGCGCCCCAAGCTGACTCATTCATACAGCTCCCTTCCTGAGTATCGCACACCAATCAATTTAACAATCAGAGCAGCTTTCTTTATAATTGCAAAAAAAAACAAGAAAATGGGGGGGAGGGGGGGTTGATATTTGAAGGACTTGATAAGATTCCAAACAAAGCAGGCATGACGTGGAGTAGAAATAAGCTAAACCAACAGACGCACATAAAACTTCCTGCTCAAAAATATTTCCAAGTCCCAAGATTCAAAAGACCAAAAAACACAGAGCGATGGCCCTTCTATTCCTTCGGGGTTTCATGAGAAAAGTCAAGGAAACATAGAATCCCCTCGCAGGGGCTTTGGAGGGACACAAACCCGAATGGCACTCTTTCTGGCCACTCCGGAGCTTGGTGTTGGAGCGAGAAACAAACTCTGCATCTATTCCTTGTGGCCCGGGGGCTGTTCTGTGCGTCTGTCTGAACTAAGTCACTTCAGCATGCACTAAATGCCCCACACGATCTTACACCCCGGCGTATAGCACCCAGAAGAGCTGTAGGACATTGCAGGTGCCTCCGAAATGATGGTTACTATCGTCGGGGGACCGATTCTGGAAAAGAACATGCCAGTCAACGTCAAAAGTTTACGTGAGCACCCACTACTTGCCAAATATTTTGCTGGGACCGTGAATATAAAAATGCAGTCCGGCCGAAACCGGTTTAGCTCAGTGGATAGAGCGTCGGCCTGCGGACTGAAAGGTCCCAGGTTCGATTCCGGTCAAGGGCAGGTACCTGGGTTTCGGGCACATCCCCAGTGGGAGATGTGCAGGAGGCGGCTGATCGATGTTTCTCTCCCATCGATGTTTCTAGCTCTCTCTCTGTCTCTCCCTTCCTCTCTGTAAAAAATCAATAAAATATATTTTAAAAAAAAAATATTTAAAAATGCAGTCCGCACCCTCCAAGAGCTTACGATGAAGAGGGACAGACAGGTGCAGGGAATTGTAAAACGATGTAATAAATATGATACAGAGCATAGAGGAACGAACACCCAGCCATAGCTGGGAGGGAGATGAACCAGGGGTGACTTCCGAAGTCTGACAAGGACTTCCCTTCTTGCTTTCTATTCTTCTTAAACCCTTCTTTGGGGAAGCACCCACTGAGTGTGTACAGACAGCCTCAACTCAGATTCTCTCTCCTTAACTTTCCCTTCCACTCCATTCCATCTGTCAATTTCAAAGAATTTAAGTATCACTTCTCTCCCCACAACCACATAAAAATTGAGATCACATTTTTTCCAAATACTTCCTACACTCATGATAAATACTGGGTGCCCTACAAGTTCTGCAATCCCCTCAGATTTAAGCTGGGTACAGGATAAGGACCCAAAACCATCAGCCATACCAGCCAAATGGGGCCTGTCTGGGGAGTTTGCTAATTCCAAATAGAGTGGTTCTCAACCTTCCTAATGCCGCGACCCTTGCATACAGTTCCTCAGGTTGGGGTTACCCCCAATTTCATTGTTACAAATGGAACATCATTAAAGCATAGTGATGAATCACAAACACAATATGTAATTATAGATGTGTTTTTCCGATGGTCTTAGGCGACCCCTGTGAAAGGGTCGTTCAACCCCCAAAGGGGCCGCGACCCACAGGTTGAGAACCGCTGAAACAGACTAACGAGGTCTCCAAAGCCTTGAATAATGAATGGCCTTCGGTCCATTTTCTCCACTAATCCACACGCGTTCGAGATGTACTCACTTACTGAAGGCCTACAATGCTAAACAATGCCTACCTACAAGGCAATGAGGGTCTCCATTTTAATACCCATTGGGCTGCAGTCCCTAAAATAAACCTGTGTGGGCAAGTCACACACCCAGCAGCTACAAGGACAAGTGAAGACGCACGGGAAGACAGGCATCCTCTCCCGGCCAGCTCACTGGACTCAACTATCCTGCAAAATATTAGAATCACCTCCATGTCTACCAGTTTGCTCAAGCAACGAGTCAGCATAAGGAAACCTGGGTCTTCCGGGCCTGGCTTGTACCAACCACTCTCTGAAGTGTTTACGACATTCGTCACCACCATAAACGAAGGTAACAAAATCCCAAGAAGAATCTCAAAGACTAAAAATACCCAAGGAAGGAAACGGTAATGATCTATTTCCTCGACTATAAAATAAGAAGGCTGAGCCGGCCGGCCTGGCTCAGTGGTTGAGCGTCGACCTAGGAACCAGGAGGTCACGGTTGATTCCCGGTCAGGGCACATGCTCCAGTTGCGGGCTCGATCCCCAGTAGGGGGCGTGCAGGAGGCAGCCGATCTCTGATTCTCTCCCATCATGGATGTTTCTCTCTTTCTCTCACCCTTCCTCTCTGAAATCAATAAATACATCTATAATAAAATAAAATAAGAAAGCTGGACTAGATGACAGGTAATTAAGCAGCATTCGAGGGAACATTCTCCAGTGCCCCTGGGACCCACGTCCCATCAAACATTACTCACTCATCATGGCCGGCTTCCCCACCAAGCCCAGAAATGCGTCTACCAGGAGGTCTGCGCCAACGAGGCAGCCACTACCAACTGGAGTCAGGAAGCAAAATGTCACCTACCGCCGTTCTTGAACTACATGAAGGCCGGAAAGGTGAAGCCAACTACCCACAAAGTTTAGATAATTCAGCCTCAAAATAAGAAGAGTAACACAATGGTAGAACCCAAGAATCCAAAGCACCTTCTCTTCTAATATTACCATCTGACTCTCGCTACCCAGTAAGGAATTATCCCCGTTTTCACATATTTTAAACGATGAATCGGTGAAATGATGTGATGAGCTCAAGGTCAGGCAGCAAGCAAGTGGCCTGGATGAATCCTCACAACCCTACGCCTTTGGACGTGAGACCCTCACCGAGCAGGGAGTGAAATACCACCAGTGGTCGGCAAACTCATTAGTCCACAGAGCCAAATACCAACAGTACGACGACTGAAATTTCTTTTGAGAGCCGAATTTTTTTAAACTTAAACTATATAGGTAGGTACATTGTTATTCACTTAATGAGGGCACTCCTAAGGCTTAGGAAGAGCCACACTTAAAGGGGCCAAAGAGCCGCATGTGGCTCGAGAGCCGCAGTTTGCCGACTATGGGACTAGACTATTTAATATGGACCCAAGAATAACGTCAAACCAGAATCACCTGAGCTCCTCTCAGCCACACACAACTACGTTAGATCAGACAAGCTCCTCTTTTATTTAAAAAAAAAAACACACAAGCAAACAAAAAAACTTGAGTCACTAACCACTTAGTAAAAAAAAAAAAAAGCAATTATTTAAAAGGCATATACCAAAAAGTGGGATGTTACCCTAAAAATGCCAGTTTGGAGGATCTCAACCCTTTCACCGTCTTGTATACAAAATGCGCCGTCTCATTTTTCAAATTCTCATCTATCTTTAAGCAAAGCACTGAGAAGTAATTCTACGCGCTGCTTTTAACGCGTGTAGAACGCCTTGAAGACTGTTTCAGGAACGGAGAGTGTTTGTTATTCACTTCCCTTCTGTACAGGGATTAATCAATGACATTGTATGGCAATAGGCATGCTATTCCTAAAATTAAAATCATCTCAGAGATCTGATCCCAAATACTTAAACAGTAACACAGTCATCATCTCCTCTCTTCCGAATCCTGACCAGCCCGAGTGGAAATTCCTGCCTAGGCATTCCTATTTCTGGGTGGCCTTTAAAACATCAGAACGACTCCTTAATATAACTAAAATAGACCCGATTTAACCGTATAGCAGTTATGTCCTACAGCATCCTGGAGACTAAGTCAAATATTAATATCGCCCGAAAAGCCCACGGCTCCAAAATATCCCAAAGCTTTCTGGCAACCAGCACCAAAGCCTTTTAACCCCCGAATCAGACCAGCCTACCTTCCCAGATACCAGAGAAAAGGTGTACACGCGTCACACAGCCACCTACCGATTAACCCAATGCCTTCCAGAGTGAGAAGCCGATCCCCTCGCCTGCTTGTAAATTATTCAGAATGAGCCTACAAAGAATTACTGTGGGCTGCGTGAGCCAACTTCTCAGGCCTGGGGACCGTGTTCTGGCCACATGTATGCTACTGGCAAGCATCAGCGCGAACCCTCCCTCTCTACATTCCATCAGGACGAGAGCAGAAAAAGAGCTTAAAAAGTACAAGTTACTTTTTTATGAGAAAAGGCACTTTTAAGTGAAGACATCATTAGCCCGTGACGGACTGACAAGGATATATATGATAGAGATCGTACACTTCACGGACCACTCTACACGGTGACTTTTTTTTTTTTTTGAATCAGAAAACTTGACAATCATTTTCTTTACAAATATCCCTGTTTCACTGTTTCAAGCTGCTCAGTGTTGAGATAAGTTTACCCAAAATGTGGGGGGGAAAAACAGTGGCTTCTGATCTACAAGACCCTGAGAGCATTATATTTTTAAAGGAGAAATGAACAATGTGGAGAAAGGCATAACATTGCATCTGTTTTACTGTAGTTTGAGTTTTCAATGGCATTCGTCACTTGATTTAAAAAAAAACAACTAATGGCTCAAGTTTTCCAAGCTGCATTTTACAAAGATTATTATTTATTTTATTTTTTTTTTTGGTTTGTATGTCATATTCACATTTTAAGCTGATCCATTACATTTGAAAATAACTCGTGTGGAATCCCGGAGGAGAAGGGAGTCACTTAGAGACACACAGAATTTAACCATTTTTAAGGCCATGCAATCAAGACCTATAACTTGGAACCAGGGGAAAACATTAATTCAAATCGACAGTAAACTGAAATACACGGCTATATCACACACACAAAAAAAATGTATTTAAAAAAATGGGACAGTGTTCAACCGTGATAAAAAAAAAAAAACACCAACAACAAAAAACTAAAGTTAACGGGGAAGCTACTTAATTTGCGAAAGAATTCCAATGACATGACATTTTCTCGCCGGAGCACAGGAACTGGTAGGGTCTATCATTCAAATTTCCTTGCATTACATTATAAAGGTCTTGGCGACTGTTGGCCATGAATCTTTAACACAAAGGAGACTCAAATCCAAGTGGAACTGGTAAGACTATCTCTCCCAGGACACAGAAATGGAGAAACTGACTTGATCCACAATTGTTGAGCCCCAAGGGAGGGCCTACAGGGCAGGAATGATAACGCAGAATGGATCGGCCTCCGGGCTACCCACCCAGTCCCACTGCTCACCAAGTCGAGCACCAATCCGATAAGGGAAGGTTATGGGCACACACCAGGCTTAGGAATGGCCGGGGGGGTGGGGGGGGGCCAGCCCCTCCAATGAATGACACCCCACCCCACGGTTTATTCCCTAATACACAATCGGAGAAACAAAAAAAAGAAAAGAAAAATGTCACACCATAGGTTTCCTCGTAGCCATTAAACAGGTCGATTACGACGGTGCGTTCAGCCCTGGTCTGGGGATGAGCACATTGAGCCTGTTGTATTGATTACGGGGGGGGGGGGGGGGGGGGGGAGCGCAGCTGCTGCATTGCAACAAGGGCGGCCACGGAGGCCGGAGAGGAGAGGGCTTTTGCAAACCAACCCCTCCCCGCCCCCACTCACGCCCCCCCCAACCAAGTAACTTCTCCCGGTCTTCCACGGTCCCCCCTTCTAAACCTCAGACATTCTCCCCCTCCCTCCCCTCCCCTCCCCTCCCCATCGGGAGATGCCCCCTCTCAGCCCGCCGTCCCCTCCCGCTCTCGGAGCGCTTCCTACCCGCAGCGATTTCAGGTCCCTGCAACTTTTCCTCCTTTTGCCATTGCACCCCGGAGTCGCGTCCTGAGAGCGCGCGGGGTGGGGGCAGCTCGGCGGGGGAACCCCTGCGCCCAGGACCCTCCCCGGCGCCCAGGTGGGGCGGCCCGGGCGGGGGAGGGAGCGGGGCGCAAACTGAACGCAGGCTGGGGAGCCCTGGCGCCGGGGAAGCATCGAGGGGGAATGGGGGGACCCTCGAGGGGACAGGGGGACCGCCGCACAGAGACCCTCCCGTCCGTCCGTCTCCCCGCACCGCCCCCCGCCCCCCATGAGGGGCTGGGGAGGGTTAGGAGGGAGAAAGGGAAACGAGAAGGGACAAAGGAGGAGGGAGCGCAGCCCCGAGAGCCGGGAGCCGCGCGGGGAGGGGAGGGAAGGCGGGTCCGAGGACGGCGGCTCCGCGGCACAATGGCCCCCCCGCCCGCGCCCCGCGCCCCTCACCTCATGGTGCCGGCGCCCGGGCTTCCCCAGCCGCCGGGACACGCCGAGCCCGGGGTCCGGCCTCCAGGGGCGGGACGCAGCGGAGAGACGGGGCCGAGCGGCCGCGGGGCTACACCATCTCCGCGCACAAAGCGCGGCGCCGGCCGGAGCGCAGGGAGGCGCGGGCGAGGGACGCGGCGAGGGGGCGGGAGGCCGAGCGCCCCGCGGTCCCGCGGCCGCCGCAGCGCCCTCCTCCTCCTCCTCCTCCTCCTCCGCCGCCGCCGCCGCCGGGAGCTTCCTCGGCCGCCCTCGCAGGGGTGCCCGCCGGGGCCGCCGCTCCCCAGGCCCGCGCCCGCCGCCCAGGCCGTGAGCACCGGCAGCTGCGGCCGCCGCGGGGGGAGCGTCGGGATCGCCGTCGCCGGGAGCCCGGGGAGGCGGGGCGCGCGGAGGAGCACGCAGGCGCCGCCCTCCCCCTCCTTCCCGGGGCGAGGGGGCGGCGCGGGGGGCGGGGAGGGGGCCGGGCGCTCCCCCCCCACCCCTCCGGCGGCCGGGCCCCCGCGGGCTGCGGAGGGCGGGAGGGGCGGGAGCGGGCCGGGCCCCGTCGGGCGGTCAGGCTCTTTGTTGCTTCCCCACCCGGCCCCCCGGGATTGGGGCTGTCCCCCCCTCCCTCCGCCGAGGGTTCCTCGCCCGGGGTTGTCCTTGGCCGTGGGCCCCCTCCCCGCCGCCTCGCGCTCCCCTTCAGCTGGGGGAGGTCCCGGGCCCCCCTCCCGGTGGCCGGGGCGCAGAGATCGGGGCGCCAGGACCCCTGGGCACCCGCGTGGGGGGCCGGGATGCGTGACTGGGCACCCGGCCGGGGACTCCGGGGCTGGGGCGGCCGGGGCCCTCGCGCGGGGCCCGGTGCTCAGCTCGCCCTGGCGCCAGCTCCGGGGGCCGGGGCATCCCGGCCAGCCCCGCCGCGCCGCGGTTCCCCGCCACTCCTCCGGGGTGGGGAGGGGGTGCACATGGAAACTGGGGTCATCATTGTTCGCTCCGCTGCGGTTCTGCCCGAGGAATCCCTGCGCTCGCCGCGGGAACGAGCCGGGAGGCGCGCTATGGAGAGGGATGACTTCATCCCCGCACCGGCGCCGGGGAGCGCGGGGGAGACGCAGCCCGCGAAACCCCCTTCCCTCGTCACGAGCGAAAAGGGAATTCCTGCCGGGGGCGGGGAGGGAGGTGAACCTACGACAGTGTTCCCTTCCCCGCCATTCACATTCTCTCTTGCAATCACCTCCTTGAAAAGCTGTAAGGAGATGGCAAGTGCTGGCCAAGCCAATTCATCTCAGGTCCAATGGCGCGGGTGGAGGGGGTCGTCCAGGAAGCCAGGAGGCTCCGTTGTGGGTGGTTTCCAATGTCCAAAAGCAAATATAATCATCAAATTAAAATGCCCACTGGACGGACGGACGGACGGACGGCAGGCCTCTCTCGTGATTCCGAGAAAGGAAGAGACTGCGTTTTCTATTTAAAAAAAAAAAAAAAAATAGATGACTTAGGATGGAAAACGGCTGGGTTCCTATTCCTGGAGGATCTCATCCAAAATGGAGGAGCTACCAGGACTCCAGCAGATCCATGCACAAGTTTCGGTGCTTTATTTATTTATTTTAATATATTGTATTGATTTTTACAGAGAGGAAGGGAGAGGGATAGAGAGTTAGAAACATCAATGAGAGAGAAACATCGATCAGCTGCCGCCTGCACATCTCCCCACTGGGGAGGAGCCCGCGACCAAGGGACATGCCCTTGACCGGAATCGAACCTGGGACCCTTCAGTCCGCAGGCCGGCGCTCTATCTATCCACTGAGCCAAACCGGTCAGGGCTCGGTGCTTTATTTTAAGATGGAGGTAGGTACAGGTCAAATTATAGTTATGACAGATGAGATCATGAATACTTGCAAAAGGAGAATGAGCAAGTGACAGTCATACGTGGTCACTGCCTGACTTGTCTATAATAGAACGTGTGGCCCAGTTTTAACTATAAAAAGCTTTTCCTGCTTTTTCAGACTCAATGGTGAGTTATTCTCTTTTTGGAACCAACCCGCAGCCTGCAACCAACAGCCCCATAGAAGCCGTGACCTGGAGCCATGGCACGGAACCAGGGTGGCCTCTGCTTACACAGGGTGTGCTTAAAGAACGCTAATTTCCGCCCACATAGCTAATTACCGCTCACCATCACCAAGTGTTTTTTTATTCCAGGAGCTCCAAGCACTGGGGAGAAAACACCCTTGCCAAGCAAATGCCCTTGTTGCCATCTTACAAGCAGAGGCAGGGAAATAGAGTCCAGAACTGGGTGAGTTAGTGCAAGGCATGATGAAACATCATCTATAATAATAAAAGCGTAATATGCTGATTAGACCGGATGTCCTTCCAGACGACCTTCCAGACTAAGCCAGGGCAGGGAAGCCCAGGTCCCGGGTGCCAGAGGGAAGCCAGTGCTAGCAGCCGGGGGAAGGAAGGCCTACTCTTGCATGAATTCCGTGCACCGGGCCTCTAGTAACTAGCATAAGGTTCATTGTCTTCGCATAAACACTATAATTAAAACACACACCTCAAATGTTCTTCTCCACATGAACCAAAGAACATTTGCTGCGGAGGCTTTTTGTTGTTTTTGTTCTTAGAAAAGTAATAATAAGACATAAGGAACCATCTTGGAAAAGTATTCCGAAGACATAGCCGACCACAAAGAATTCTCACCCATTTGCCTTAGTCCATTCATAGCAATACAGTGAATCCAGCAAAGCTTATGTTTCAGGGAAAAGTCTTAGAAGGGGCCAAAAGGGGTGGAGATTTTGCTGTAATGACTCCAGCGATCTCCAGCCAGAGACAAGAGGATAAAAATTCCTAACAGATGACTCCATAACCTACTTCTCATTTGTGAAAGTTAATCCATCCTGCGCTAAATAAGTGATCTATCACATCATCTTTACCCTAAACAGCACATGTTCCAGCAGTCCGGGTACCAAATTAAGCAATCCACGTGGAAAATGCTGCTCTTCCTTTCTATGTTTATTAAAAAAGGTGCCGGCCAAGAATGTTGGCTGCCTCCAGCCATTTCCATCCTTCTGCGTGGCCGCCCGCCAGCTCACAAGTTGGTCATACCATTGCCCTTGGATTTAGATATTGCCACGGGTGGCCTGACCTCCAACGGTGCCTTCTGTAGAAGGGCAGTATGTGTGCGCCTGTGACAAAATGTTACCGCTCCTCGTTCATATTTGATTTAACAATCAATGTGGTCAAGAGGGGAGCTGGGGCTAAAGAAATGACAGACTTATTCCGGTCACAAACGAAACGTTGTGGAATGTGTTACCCATATAGAATAAAAGAATGTTAGAGATGGAAGGAACCTGAAGTCCAGCCCACTCATTGTTCAGGAAAGTGAGGGCCAGGGCGGTTAAGTAAATGACCCACAGTCACGCAGGGCCTCTGTGGCAGAACTGGAACTTGAACCAGAATTTCCAATTATTGGTCCATTGCTCTTTCTGCCACCTCATTCATACTACCCTCCTATGGCATACGTGAGAGTGGATGAAGGCAGTAAAAAATGGAAGCGGATTCTCTTCTCATAAACCCTGTTTCATAATGAGCTGGGATTGTGTTGGCTTGGTGAAAATCATTTGAATTGTCGTCTCATAAAACTGGCCCAGTCTGGAGCCCTCCTGTAGGCACCCGGATGTTTGAAAGGGGGAGAAATGAATAAATACATGAGTGAATGAATGACTGCTCTAATCTAAGATGAACAGGAAACTATCCATTAAAAATAATAGACTCTCACCCAGGTCAGCGTGGCTTAGTAGTTGAGTATTGACCTAGGAACCAGGAGGTCACAGTTTGATTCCCGGTCAGGGCACCTGCCTGGGTTGTGGGCTCGATCCCCAGTGTGGGGCGTGCAGGAGGCAGTTGATCCATGATTCTCATCATTGATGTTTCTCTCTCTCTCCCTTCCTCTCTGAAATCAATTTTAAAAAAATACATTTTAAAAAAAAGGAAATAAACTCTCTTCTTAACACTTAAGTATATGGGCCTCAATTTTCCCCCATAGAACAATACCCAACTTAACATCCCAGCAGGAGGACTGCACCATGCCCTAGATCAGTGGTTCTCAACCTTCTGGCCCTTTAAATACAGTTCCTCATGTTGTGACCCAACCATAAAATTATTTTTGTTGCTACTTCATACCTGTCATGTTGCTACTGTGATGAATCGTCATGTAAATACCTGATACGCAGGATGGTCTTAGGCGACCCCTGTGAAAGGGTCATTCGACCGCCAAAGGGGTCGCGACCCACAGGTTGAGAACCGCTACCCTAGATGTACACAGCCATTGGTCTACACGTCCTTTAGCAGCGTGCACCCCGGCGTAGGATGAAACAAAACATGCCTGTGTTGAAGAGGGTTTTGCTTCAGGAGTGTTGTCAGTCTGGCTCTGAGGGTTCTCTCAGAACATGCCTTGTTTAAATTCGTCTGAGAGCCTCAGCCTTGGCTTGGCCTCCATTTATGGGCATGAGGAGGATGGATGACTAATGGTACTCAGCAGCCAGAACATCATTGCAAAGGATTGTAGATGTAGACACAGTCTCCCATCACCCAGAAAAAGGGTTCCCCCTTGAAAAAGTAGGAGTTGCCTTAGGATGGGGGAGGGAGAGAGAAGATAGTTTGGAGTGAATGTGACTGTACACGTCCTACATATATGTAACCGTAGTCTGTTTTCTTTGTTGGCCATGAGTATAATTTTGTCTCTCAAGAATGGGAAAAAAAGCCCTAACCGGTTTGGCTCAGTGGATAGAGCATCAGCCTGCGGACTCAAGGGTCCCAGGTTCGATTCCGGTCAAGGGCAGGTACCTTGGTTGCGGGCACCTCCCCAGTAGGGGGTGTGCAGGAGGCAGCTGATCGATGTTTCTCTCTCATCGATGTTTCTAACTCTCTATCCCTCTCCCTTCCTCTCTGTAAAAAATCAATAAAATATATTTTTTTAAAAAAGAATGGGGGAAAAAAATGCAAACATGATATTCCAGTAGGATTCAAGATATTTTTATTCTTCATCGCCCAGCGTTAGCGGCCCGTCTACAATCTCTGTTCTAGAATATTATCAGGAGACAGAGACAATAGCGGAAACGGTTTGCTTCTCTGCCATTTCCTTTTTTCTTTCCTTTGTCATTTTTCTCCCTTCCACATTAGGATTTATCCAGTTAATTTCATTTCCTCTTCCCCAGAGACCCTTGTCTTCGTGCTACTCTGCTTAAATATTGCAGAAGATCCCCAAGGCTTGCACAGGATTGGAGTAACATGAATTGATAGAGGCTGCATTCTCTAAAATGCGATGCGCTGTTTGCACAAGACTCAGCTAGGGCTGCCAGATAGAGAATAGGAAGAATATGGCAGGTGCTGCTTGAGAAATTAGATTGAAAAGAAGAATTGCCATCATCTGATGCTGAACTCGTATCTCTTATACAATCTAGCTGGTAGCCTGGGAAGCATAATTGGTGGTTGCACTCTTTCTTGCATTGAATTGATTTATTGGTCCCATTTACTGAAAATACCAGTCAATTACCTTATGGACATTATGATTCAGGTGACAGCTGACCTTGGAGTATTTCCTCAAGGAAGGTCAGGAGAAAAGTTAATTTTTAGTTAAAGATGATTTTTTCGCCCAGCGCGTATGGCTCAGTGGTTGAGTGTCGACCTATGAACCAGAAGGTCATGGTTCAATTCCTGGTCAGGGCATAGGACCTGGTTGCAGGCTTGATCCCCAGTGTGGGGTCTGCAGGAGGCAGCCAATCAATGATTCTCTTTCATCATTGATCTTTCTCTCTTTCTCTTTCTCTCTCTCTCTCTCCCCCCTTCCCTTATGAAATCAATAAAAATATTTTTTTTTATATTTTATTGATTTTTTACAGAGAGGAAGGGAGAGAGAGATAGAGAGTCAGAAACATCGATAGGAGAGAAACATAGACCAGCCGCCCCCCGCACACCTCCCACCGGGGATGTGCCCGCAATCCAGGCACAGGCCCCCGACCGGAATTCAACCCAGGACCCCTCAGTCCGCAGGCCGACTCTCCATCCACTGAGCCAAACCGGTTTCGGCAATAAAAATATTTTTAAAGGTAATTTTTTCCAGGTAATCACAGTAGAGAAGAAAGATTTATCACTAGGACGTATCCTGAACAAGCTGTCTGAAATTAATTCATACTGCTCAGCACTGTACCTTTTGTCGCTTTTACCCCACCTTCCAGGTAAATTCCAAAGCTCATTAAACATCCCAATTATCTTTCTCTTTGAAACTCTTGCTAAGCGTGCTGACATGACCAACTTCTCGTTTGAACAAGTACCTTTGAATCTTCATTCTCTGGGTTTAATGTCAAAATTCAATCTCTAGTCAAGTCTTAGTAAAGTTGAAGGGAAAGTAGCAGTTACCAGAAAAATTAATCTCCTTATGTGTCAACACTTTCATTCGGCCTCCATTGTAATAACCTTGACTCATTTATCATTCAGACCAATTTATGGCGAAGTAGAAATGATGATATTGAGTGGCTAAATATGCTAATTAGTCGTAAATGAATTGAAATGAAAATCAAAAGTTAAGGCAATTAAGGGCAGAATTTAATCTCATTCCCAACTCCTCTCTGTACAATACTCATACCTCCTTCGATGGAAACCGGCATACACAGGCTTGGCATTTGAGAAAATTGTGTCCTTTGAGTTACAGGGATGTAAGAGACGAATGTAGCTGACCAGCTAGCCAATACTGATATCGCTAACCTGCTAAGCACATACCTACATTAACTGTTAATCCTCACCACGATTCTAGAAGTGGGTACCATCGTGGTCAGTCACCCTTGCTGTACATGGAGCTCATGAAGGTGAGGCACAGAAAGGTTCAGACACTTGCTCAGAGCCACACAGCGAATCAACAAGAAAGGCAGCAAGACCAGTTCCACAAGTCACACTCACCCTCTGCACCAGGTGGCCTCTTTTATTTCACTTTACTTCCTCTGGTTAAAAAGAGAGAGAGAGAGAGAGAGAGAGAGAGAGAGAGAGAGAGAGAGAGAGAAACGTCCTGGCCGATGTGGCTCGGTTAGTTGGAACATCACCAAAATGGTGTGGGTCCCATTCCCAGTCAGGGAGGTTGATCTCTCTCTCTCTCTCTCTCTCTCTCTCTCTCTCTCTCCCCTCCCTCCCTGCTTCTTTTCCTCCCTTCCTCTCTCTAAAATCAATTTTTAAAAAGCTTTTATAAAGAAAGGAAAGAGAGAGAGAGAGAGAGAGAAAGAAAGAAAGAAAGAAAGAAAGAAAGAAAGAAAGAAAGAAAGAGAAAGAAAGAAAGAAAGAAAGAAAGAAAGAAAGAAAGAAAGAAAGAAAGAGAAAAGAAAAGAAAAGAAAAAAGAAAAGAAAAGAAGAAAAGAAAAGAAGCAAGAGGTAAAAGACTCAAGGTCCACTTGGGAAATGGAACTAGCATAGTTAGAAACAAAATAAACAGAAAGCTCTCAAGTCACTTAACCCCAGAGTCTGCACAGGTGGCCCCAGGAGAGCTGAATAAATACACCCTCCCTCAGGCAGAGATGGGTATCTCCAGGGCCAACATCCCTCGTGCTGTGTGGGGACTCAATAAATGACTTCAGGCCTGTTTTTAACTGGTGTTCTAGAGACGTGTGACATTCCTTTCTTAACATTCTAGGGAGTATCGGAGAGACTAGATAATGTCCCACCCCCAGGTGACTCCATCGTTATCTTGAGCTTTGGTTGTTTGCAAAACCTTGGAGCATAAAAGTCTTCGTCTAGGGCCCTGGCCAGGCAGCTCAGTTTGGTAGGGCATTGGCCTGCTACACTAGGTTTGCTGGTTTCATCTCCTGCAGTGGTTCTCAACCTTCCTCATGCCGCGACCCTTTCATACCGTTCCTCATGTGGTGGTGACCCCCAATGTCATTGTTACAAATGGAACATCATTACAGCAGAGTGACGAGTCACAAAAACAATATGTCATTATAGATGTGTTTTCCGATGGTCTTAGGCGACCCCTGTGACAGGGTCGTTCGACCCCCAAAGGGGTCGCGACCCACAGGTTGAGAACCGCTGTGGTAGGGCATATATAAGACTCAACCAATGAAAGCATAAGTGGAACAATAAGTCAATGTTCCTCTCTCTCTCTCTCTTTCTCTTTCTCTCTCGCATTTCCCCCCTCCCTCCCTCTCTCTCTAAAATCAATAAATCGATTTTTAAAATATTTTTAATTAAGTCTTGGTCTAGGATGAAACTTACCAAAGTCTTTGGAAAAGAGTCATCTACTTTTTGATTTACGGTATCGTGAAAGATTATTTTAGGATTTAAGTACTCATTGAAATTTTTCTCACCGATGCATATAACTATAATATTTCAGGGAAAGACCTGAATAAAACCATCTTATCTTAGCTTCTCATCCAGACTTTCTTGTATAACTCAGGTGGCATTTTATATGTTAAGTATCTGATCATTAATTTCTCTTTAAATACGTCCTGTTGTGTGTGCGTGTCTTTTGTAATGTTGCCTGCACTCAGCATCTCATTGTACTTGATTTTATTCAGTGTCTCTCACCGGGGAATGACATTTCCTTTCAAAACTTCCGTCTGGTCTTTTCCTTCTTTTTCTTTCTTTTCTCTCCTGTTACTAATAAGATGGTGATGCTGATGGGCTTTGAGTTATTTATATCTTCAGGCCTCTGTTGAATATCAAGTCGGGTTTGGCATTCTTTCCCTATTGAATGATGCCCAAATTAAGTGAAGGAACAATTTGTAAGAAAGCTGGTCTGTGGTTCTTCATACTCTCTTGGTATCCCCAGCACGGGACAGTCTGTTTAAATTTTGAGAGTTGATGTAACTAGCTAAGTTCACAGTTTATGTCGAGGTCGACTCAATAGGTGCGTTCCAGAATAACTCTTTTCTAAGACTGGATGGTGGGTGCCAGTAAGGAAGGGAGAATTCAAGCCATCTAGGTGGTAAGCATAAATGCATAAAAGTTATTGAAAAGGGGCAATTTGACTTCTTGGTTAACTCTTGCTCATTTGGCATCATTCCACAGAATACAGTTAATCCTCTCCTGATAATGGGATTTCTAGTGAGAGGATGTAGAGTAACCAGGGGCCCTGATTCTAAATCTAACCTACTACTCCCACCATTACCATCAACCTATGAAAGAAGAGGACCTTCTACTCGGGTCTTTTTTGTTAAGATTCTGTTTTCTGTTTGCAAATGATGGAAACCCAATTTAAAGTAGCTTAAGCAAAAAAAGAAAAAAGGAAGGGGGGGGGGGAACTTATCTGTATATTTAAAGGATGATCTTCAGGGCTAGCTAGATCCAGGGGTGGTTCAGACAACGTCACCATCTCCATCTCATAGCTCTCCTTATCTTTGCCTTTGTGTTGGATTTATCGTATGTTGCCATATTCTCTCCTACTATCCAGGGTTCCAATTTCACATTCTATAAGCACTGTGTGCGATCCCAACACTGGACAGTCCTAGGACCAGCTTGAGTCACATGACCATCCTGAACCAATCACTATGGCCAGATTGGTGAAGAGGTGCCCTCATTGGCCAGGACCAAGTCATGGGCCAATCTTATACTCCAGATTTTTTTACAAAAATGGCCATAATAAATGTCCTTTCAATATCCATGCCTTTAGAGTTGGATTCTCCCGCACTGAGCTTGGTCATGGGGGCTCCTTTTGGCCAATGAGACAATAGCAAATGTGACACGAGCAGAGACCTCGTAAAGGCTTGTGCATTTGGCCTGCCCTTGCTTGCTGCTCAGCGATCTGAGAAGGTGGCAAGAAGGAAAGTTACAGCTCAAGACACGTAGGTCTCAATGGAAGTAAGCATCTGGATCAGGATGAAGGAAAAATCAGAGGAAAGGGAAGGGGGTAGGGAAGCCCTTTACAGATATCAGAGTGCAGGGGTCTTGAAGGGGTCCTAGAAACCAACTAGATTGCATATCAATATCAATATCCTATATAATAAAAGGCTAATATGCAAAGTGTCCCCTCGAGAGTTCGATTGCTCGCTCTGACGTGCGCTGACCACCAGGGGGCAGCGTGGAACATGGGGGGTGACCAATGGTGCTGAGGGAGCAAGGGAAGGAGGAGGCAGGGAGGCAGAGGGAGGGAGGAGCCTGATTGGCCCTGATCATTGGTCAGGCCTAGGGACCTTACCCGTGCACGAATTTCGTGCACTGGGCCTCTAGTAGATATATATGCCCCCACTGGAGGACCCCTCAATTTTCATTTTCATTAGGGTCCCAAACCACCTTCTGCTGCCCTGGAAAGGTTGATTGTTTTGTGGTCCTTGCCAGAGGACAAGAGAACTATATTAATTACTCTATTTTTTTTCTTTAAAGGCTGTAATGGACAGAAAGCCAGCTTGAACTAAGGAAATGATTTCTCATGTAATGAAACCTCAGGAAAGGCAGGGGTGACCGGCATCCCAAATGGTTAAGACGCTTTCCCTGTCTTGCTTGTTTACCTCTGAGTGTCTTTAGCTTTGCTTTCTCCAATTGGCTTCTTCGCAAAACTGTAACCACGGCTGCCAGCAGCTCCTGGCTCACCTCTTTCCTTGGCCCCCAGAGAGGGACACGCTCCATCTTAATAAACGGTAGGTGGGGAAGATAGACAGAAGCTCTGCTGGCTCTTGGGTCCCGTGACTTGACTCAAACACTGGCCAGAGGGATGGAGGACTTGAGTTGACCTCATTGGGGCTCACGCCCAGCCTGAGAACCCTCATACTCCAAGGGAGGGAAGATGGGCTCCTCAAAAGAAGGGAGTGAGCATGGCCGGCCTGGCTCAGTGGTTGAGCGTCGACCTATGAACCAGGAGGTCACGGTTCGATTCCTGGTCAGGGCACATGCCCGGGTTGCGGGCTCCATCCCCAGTGTAGGGTGTGCAAGAGGCAGCCGATCAATGATTCTCTCTCATCATTGATGTTTTTTTCTCCCTCTCCCTTCCTCTCTGAAATGAATTTTTTTTTAAAAAAAAAATGTGTGTGTTTTTTAAAGAAGGGAGTGAATTTTCCCTGAAGATAGAGATAAAACAGTTCCAAATTCTTCTGGCGTCCTTGAAAGTTTTGCTGCTTCCCAGTGGATCATTCCTTTAAGAAGTAAGAAGATAAAGAATAGAGAAAAGTCTCCTGGTGGAACTCACAGTGATGGGCTAATTCAATGCAGCATCCAAGCTGTCAGAGGAGGAAGAAAATCCCTAATTTGGACAAAAACGGAAAACGATGAAGATGTCTGGGAAGACTATTAATTGTTATGTGACTCCATGAGCAGCCCTTGCTTCGGGGTTAACTGACAGTTAACAGTGGTCTTAGTGATGCTTCGGCATGGTCAGACCTCTGGGCTCAGGCCTGCACGTGTGTCCTTTCCTGGCGCTATTAATAAATGTTGGCAGAGTGCTGGTGATCCTTCTGAAGTGCTTGGGAAGGGTATTGTCTCTGCTGTCGCTTTGTGTCTTGGGCCTTACAGATGATGTACCACTTACTAAATTTGAAATCTAAATTGTGGATTTGGCCCTGGCTATTGCCAGCTCACACATGCCATAATACTGGGAAGAAATGAAGACGCTATCCATTTCTCACTTTTCCCCAGCGTGATCATGTGGAAAAGCAATTTATGGGTCAAAAGTAGGATACCCTGCATTATTTAAAAATGATATTTGTCATATCCCATTTGGGGGAAACAATTATTTATCATATATTTTTAACTTGATATACTTGCGGAAACAACTTTTTTAAGGTTATAAAGACTACAAGTTACAAATTAAGTAATAATTATTAGATTGCTTGAAGTGTGACGATGCAGCTAAATAGCAGGCCATATTCCTGAATAGTCTCATTCTTCTTCCTTTTGTCTTCCCTCAGAGTGGAAAAGAGGAAAAGGCATGATATATCTATAATAATAAAAGCATAATATGCTAATTAGACCGGAGAGCCAAACGACCTTCCAGACGTCCTTCTGGACGACCTTCCGGACAAAGCCAGGGCTGCGAGGGCTGAGCCCCTTGCACGAATTTCATGCATCGGGCCTCTAGTAGAAACATAAAGATACAAACTCATGGGAGAATGCAAAAATGTGCTCTTGCTACTGTATTGTAGATTTAGATGGAAAATGATGCAACTCTTCATTATCACAACTGCTATCAAAGTTAGTTGAGGCAACGCAAATGTCCACCAGCAGATGAATGGATGGACAAAATGAGGTATATACATAGAATGGAATATTATTCAGCCTTAAAAAGGGAGGACATTCAGACACATACTTCAACATGAACTTTGAAGGTAGAACGTTAAGTGAAAGAAGCCAGTCACAAAATATTATATATATTTGACCACAATAAAAAAAAATTAAAAGTAACATCCATTAGTGAAAAGTTTAGGGGACCACCTCCCAGTGACCCTTGTTTCCAGAAGGTCTGTCTCACCATGAGTTCACATTCTCTGACCAGAGCGTTAGAAGTCAAGGACAAGGGCTTACTGCTTCTCTGGAATATCCTGCTCTGTTCCCCTGATTACAGGGCTGGCTTCGCCAGTAAATTACACCTTTATTTCTCACTCACAAATCAACAGGAATTATGAGCGAGCAGTAGGATATGGGCATCCAGTGAGAGTATAATGGCGTTGGTAACCTGAACCCCCGCGCATACGCTTAGCAAGTCGGGAAACTGCTCGCTACTTTTTTTTGCTCCTTGTAAAATGTCCACATTTTCAAACTTCTCAGGTGCCTTTGAACTCTTTTCGGAAAGTACGATACACTTTACGACAGACCCGTCTCTAACTTCATTTGTCCTCAAAGGCAAATACCATGGATGAAACCCCCCCAACCCCAAAACACTGTTATATGAACCACCTACCAGTGTATACACAGGGCCGCATAACGAGACATGGAGACAAATATTTGACTTCTTTATAATGTTTGTCCAACACTCCCAGCCTCTGACGGAGAGGTTGCCCTGTTCAGTGGAATGACTTCTTAACAATGAACCATTCATTCACTTGTGATTGCACCACAAGGAGAGAATTACCAGGTCGTCAAAGTAGCTTTTTAAAAGCAAGAAATTCCCCTTTGGGGAGTGAGGAAGGCTGGGAACAAGGAAGGGGGGGAAGGAAATTGGATCTAGATTCATTCAACCGGGGCCACCCGGGGCCTAACAGCTAGTTCTAAACTGAGGTCCTTTCCCTGAGTTATAAACTGGTGCCCCTATTCCCGCCTTTAATAAGTGGTCATCTCAGCCCAGCTGGTGTGGCTCAGTGGTTGAGCATCGACCCATGAACCAGGAGGTCACGGTTCGATTCCGGGACAGGGCACATGCCCGTGTTGCAGGCTCGATCAATCCCCAGTAAGGGATGTACAGGAGGCAGCTGATCAATGATTCTCTCTCATCGTTGATGTTTCTAGCTAGATCTCCCGATCCCTTCTTCTCTGAAATCAATGGGGGGAAAAAAAAGTTAAAATAAATGGTCATCTCACGGAACAGAGCTTACACTAATGGAGACTCTATATGACCAGCACAGCAGAAGGAGAAAAAGCTGGGTGGGCCCAGTGATTGTCTGCCCTCTGTCCTGAAGCCAAGGTGGGCCCAGGAGCAGAGGTGGCAAAGGAGGTGAGACCATCTACTATCGCCAGTGGGCGGCAAACTCATTAGTCAACAGAGCCAAATATCAACAGGACAACGATTGAAATTTCTTTTGAGAGCCAAGTTTTTTAAACTTAAAACTATATAGGTAGGTACACTGTTGTTAACGTAATTAGGGTGCTCCTAAGGCTTAGGAAGAGCCACACTCAAGGGGCCAAAGAGCCGCATGTGGCTGGCGAGCCGCAGTTTGACGACCACTGGGTTAGGCCCCCAAACTCTTTTGGAACTCTGTCTCAAAGTCCTTGCCTTGCCGGTGGCCCTAGTGATTCTCCAGCTCCCCACCCGGTATTCCTAGCTCCCCAGCTCCTCCCACAATTGCCTAGCACATCCTATAGTCCTCAGAGTGGTTCCATCGGGGAAGGAGAACCACTATAGGTAGGTAACGCCTCTGGTCCGTTTCGAGCATCCTGGGAAGAGCCCTGATTGGGCCCCAGGAGATCTAGAAACTGTGGTCCTGGTTCCACCTCGAACACTGTGTCCTTGGCTGAGTTGCTCACCTCTCTGCACTGAAAGTCCTCAAGAAGTGACTCATCTCCTCCTACAGGGCCCACCAGGGTATGACCATCTTGACCGACGGTCCTCAGGCCTCCAGGCGGAAAAACCCGCCTTCAACCAGTCTTCCAACTCAGTCAATTCCCACCTTGCCTTGTCCCCTCTGAGACGCCACCAAAGCCCTTTGGAGGGGCTGTTCTCCCTCCCGCAACAGCGATAGACTCCGCTTCGTCCTATCAACAGGCTGTGCTAGTTAGGGATCCAGCGACGGACATGCTACCGTGCCCACCGCATTAGAAGCTTCACTGATCATCACTACTCTCTCTACGGCAGCGGTTCTCAACCGGTGGGTCGCGGGAACCCCTTTGGCGGTCGAACGACCCTTTCCCAGGGCTCGCCTAAGACCACCCTGCCTATCAGATATGTACATGACGATTCATCACAGGAGCAACATGACAGTGATGAAGTAGCCACGGAAATAATGTTATGGTTGGGTCACAACATGAGGAGCTGTATGTAAAGGGCCAGAAGGTTGAGAACCACTTTTCTAAGGGATGAAAACATACTATGTTAGTTAGTGATCGAGTGTTTTACAATTTATAAGACGCGTTCCCGTGTGCCGGCTCAGGGGGCCCGTTTACCACTAGGAGAGGGAAGGAAGGTACAGGTTGGTTTCACGACCATTTCATTCATGAGAACTCAAGCCCAAAAAGGGGGAAGTGATTAATATCCTACATAATGAAGAGCTAATATGCTAATTAGACCGAACAGTAGAACGACCATCCAGACCACCTTCCAGACGACGCCAAGGGGGCGAGGGCCGAGCCCCTTGCACGAATTTCTTGTGCTGGGCCTCTAGTACTATAATAAATGTAATTTACATGGACAATAAAAATCCCAATGACATCACAACCTACACACACATAGGAGCACACACATAGATAAAATAATGTATGAAACACATCTTATCCTTCCTACAGACAATGTCCTTTAGTTTTTCTACTCTATTGTATTCTATTTTGTTTGCTAAAAATGTTGGTGAGAGGAGGGAGGAGGAATGGGAGATATCTGTAATACTATCAACAATAAAAAATATATTTAAAAGATACAAATAAATGTTGGTTGTGTGCCAAATTGGTTTCGTGACTCACTAACAGATCCATGTTTGAATAAACCTGATCCATAATCTATAATGCATACTGAGCAGCAAGTCACTAAGTCCTAGTTACAGGCACATTCAACTTTTTTTTTTTTTAGTTTTTTTTGTGTTTTTTTTTTTTTCTATTTTATTGATATTTTACAGAGAGGAAGGGAGAGAGATAGAAGGTTAGAAACATCGATGAGAGAGAAACATCGATCAGCCGCCTCCTGCACACCTCCTACTGGGGATGTGCCGCAACCCAGGTACATGCCCTTGACTGGAATCGAACCCGGAACCTTTCAGTCTGCAGGCCCACGCTCTATCCACTGAGTCAAACCGGTTTCGGCCAGACACATTCAACTTTACAACAAAATGCCAACTTGTTTTTCAAAGTTATCGTACCATTTTACACTCTTTCCAGGCATGGGAAAGAATTCCTGTCGTTTTACACCCTCTCCCACACTTGGAATTGCCAGAAGTCTTCACTCTTGCTAATCCGGTAGGTGTCGAATGGCATCTCACTGCGGTCTGCATTGGCAATTCCCTGAGGAAGAGCGCCTTGCCTATCTTTTCTATTATTTATGCGCCTCCTCTGTGAGATGTGCATTCAGATGATTTGCCCATATTCCTGCTGGGTTTTTTTTTTTTTATTTCTTTATTGATTAAGTTATTACCTATGTGTCCTTATCCCCACTCCTGCTGGGTTTTTAAACAAGGCACCCGTTGAACAATTTGCATCGCCGTCTATGATCCCACTGTAAGGCAGTCTGAGTCCACCAGGCCTGTACAGAAATGAGCAGGAGTGTCTCCTGATCTTGGCTGCTTGTCCGTTCTTGTGCCACTGTTCAGAGTCCTGATTTCCTCCCAAAGTCGCTGCCCTCATCTGAGTGCCCACCGTCTCCATCCTCGGGCTCCCTCTATGATTTCCCTCCCCTCGCTAACTAGTAGACCCAGCTTTCTGTCTGATCCCACTCCTTGGCATCTTTCCTCTCTTTGCCCAGTCTTGGCACAGCATAGAAGCGGAGAGCGGGCAGGAACCCTTCGGTGTCAGCCCATAAGAAGCCAAGACAAACAGGACAGATCTCTTGAGAGTACAAACTTGCAGCATCCGGGAATCAATGAGGGGCAAGCCAAAGGTTTGGCATCTGCAAAAGACCACAGCTCCACTGCAGACACTGGGAGCCAGTGAGATGTGTAGTCATATCTTTATTATTATTACTATTCCTATTATTATTATTGACTTCAGAGAGGAAGGGAGAGGGAGAGAGAGATAGAAACATCCATGATGAGAGAGAATCATGGATCGGCTGCCTCCTGCACGCCCCCCACTGGGGATCGAGCCCGCAACCTGGGCATGTGCCCTTGACCGGGAATTGAACCCGGGACCCTTCAGCCCACAGGCCGATGCTCTATCCACTGAGCCAAACTGGCCAGGGCATGAGATGCGTAGTCCTATCTTTTGCCCGTTTTACAAATGAATGACTGCAGGGAAAGGACGGAATTCTCGGGAGAGGGCCCAGGCTCCGCCGTTCATACATTCTTCCTGTCAACACCTTTCTGGTTGGAAAGAAAGAAGAAAGCCGCACTTGAGTTTCACTCTGGTGCTTGGTAAGATCAAGCAGGAGTCTCACTTTCTTTCATTGCCTTCTACATTTCTTTCCCTCCTCCCTCTTTCTTTTTTCTTTCCTTCTTTTTTTGTTTTGTTGAAATTCACATCACTTAACAGGCAAAGGTCACAGCTAAAAATACATCCTTACCTTCCTGGGCTACCTGTGATCTCTTTCCTGTATCCTTAGGTCTCCGGAGTCAGCACTCTAGACACGCAGGCCTGGACACGCACACGTGCAAAATAAAAACCCCGTGGACGAGCAGCTCCCGGGAGCTGCGGTATTGCTATGGCCTGGGCGCTGGACTTTTCCAGGGGCTGCTCCCGCCAATTGCTGCTGTTTTTCCATAACCCCTTTCATCCGGCATCCTAGCCGGATATGTAGCCAAGCACTGACACTCCCAATTCTCTGGGGAGGTAGGTATTAGTTACTCTGTTTTTATTTTATTTTTTTATTTTTATTTTTTAAAATATATTTTATTGATTTTTACAGAGAGGAAGGGAGAGGGATAGAGAGTTAGAAACATCGAGGAGAGAGAAACATCGATCAGCCGCCTCCTGCACATCTCCTACTGGGGATGTGCCCGCAACCCAGGTACATGCCCTTGACCGGAATCGAACCTGGGACCCTTCAGTCCGCAGACCGACGCTCTATCCACTGAACCAAACCGGTTTCGGCTGTTTTTATTTTTTTAATATATTTTTATTTATTTTGGAGAGGAAGGAAGAGAGAGAGAGAGAGAGAGAGAGAGAAACATCAATGATGAGAGAGAATCATCCATCAGCTGCCTCCTGCATGCCCCCAACTGGGGATCGAGCCCGCAACCTGGGCAGGTGCCCTGACTGGGAATCGAAAGGTGACCTCCTGGTTCATAGGTTGATGCTCAACCACTGAGCCACACCAGCTGGGCAGTCACTCTGTTTTGAAGAGCAGGAAGCTGAGACCCAACCAAATGATGCCAGCGATTGAGCAACTGGGGAAGTTTCCAGCCAAGTTAGAAGTAAAATTTATTTGGTGGGGGGAAAAGAAAAAAAACAACCGGAATGCATACTTTTATCTGTTTTCCTTTCAAAGATGACCAACAGACAGAGGGTTAAATAAATTCAGTGGTGACGGCTCGGGACAGAACATATTGGGAATGAATAATAGAAAAACAGGACCCTCACTACCCTTCATAACTCCAGCAAATTTGTGGCTTCGGGTTAACCAAGTCTGGAATTCCAGAACTCAAGTTTCCCGAGTGTGGCAGGCCAGGGGAATGTCTGTTGGTTGGACAGGAAACCTTCAATGTCAGCATTCAGGTTCAACTGTACTCAACATTTCACCCAACATGTGAGTAGCTTTCTCTCCATGCGGAGGTCTCTTCCTTGGGAACCGTTATCCTGGTCCAGTCTCCTCTGCTAATAGGGAAGGAAACTGATCCCAAGTGATTCAGTTTCCTCTCCTTTCTCTCTCTCTCTCTCTCTCTCTCTCTCTCTCTCTCTCTCTCTCTCCCTGTCCCTGTCCCTCTCTCTCTCTCCCTCTCCTCCTTCTCCCTCAACCTCCCCTGAGCCTGGATGGAACAGAAGAGGAAGAATCTGTATCCACAGGGAACCAATGTAGCCACCAGCTGGAGAAAGCGGACGGTGTTTATTCCTAATCAGCTCCCAGGACTGGGCACTGAAGGCTGGAAGGACTGCAAGGCAATGACCACATTGAGCACTTGTCACTTGATCCATAGGCTGCCATGAGTCCCCAGTTGGCTGTGTTAAAATGCTCCACCTCCCCAGCGAGCTGGAAGTACCCTCAGGGAGGGACTCCCTTCCGTTCCTTCTGCAGCTTCCACGGTGCACCCTGTCGATGATCCTGTCCATCAGGGTTCAATCGGGGAAGGAGAACCACTATAAGGACTATAGGACGAGTTAGGCAATTGTGGGAGGAGCTGGGGAGCTAGGAATACCGGGTGGGGAGCTGGAGAATCAGCCACTAACCAGCCCTCCCAAAGCGCAGGTATGAATGAACCAGAAGAGTGGGCCAAGGGATCTGGGCAGCCACGCACGTCCAGTTACTGGAGTGCGACTGTGGAAGCAGAGCTGGTAGAGGAGTCCATGGTGGGCCTGGGGATACTGCTGGTCAGCAAACTAGCAGTCGGAAAGAATTGCTGGAGAGAGTAGAGTGGCAGTTGCCAGGGGCTGGTGTGTGTGTGTGGGGGGGGGGACACAGGGAGAAAGGTCAAAGGGTACGGAGTCTCATTATTCAAGATGAATGAATCCTGGACATCGCCTGGACAGCACAGTGCCTGTAGTGACCAATACTATATTTATACCTAGAAATTTGCGAAGAGAGTAGATCTTAGTGTTTTTATCACACACGCAAAACAATAATAATAATAATAACATAATAATAAAGAGGGCAGGAGGGAACTTTTGGAGGTGCTGAGTATGTTTGTGGCATAGATTATGGTGATGGTTTTACTGGTATATACTCATCTCCAAACTCATCAAGTTGTAGACAGTCAATATGTGCAGCTTTTTGTATCTCAATCATACCTCAATAAGGTGGTGAAAGAAAGAAAGTCAGAAAGAAAGAAAGAAAGAAAGAAAGAAAGAAAGAAAGAAAGGAAGGAAGGAAGGAAGGAAGGAAGGAAGGAAGGAAGGAAGGAAGAGAGAAAGAGAGAGGGAGAGGGAGAGGGAGGGAGAGAGAGAGAGAGAGAGAGAGAGAGGAAGGAAGGAAGGAAGGAAGGAAGGAAGGAAGGAAGGAAGGAAGGAAGGAAGGAGGAGAGGGGGAGAGAGAGAGAGAGAGAGAGAGAGAGAGAGAGAGATGCTGGATGTGTAATGGGAAAGAGCAAGGACAAGCTGGACGTCGCCTGTATCTGCCTGTGACCACATTCAACCACAGGGCCTCACAGAGGAGTGTCTGTGGGTTTACTTCTACTTTCCAAACCTTGCCCCAATTTCGCTACCAACTCTAACTCTAATTATACAGAGAAGGGGATGCTGGGAAACACACTTCCAGCTAAACCCAATTGACACAATACAGCACAAGATCATCACAGGCAGGTAACGCCTCTGGCCCGTTCCTAGCATCCTGGGAAGAGCCCTGATAGGGCCCCAGGAGATCTAGAAACTGTAGTCGTGGTTCCACCGCTAACACTGTGGCCTTGCTAAGTTGCTCACCTCCCTGCACTGAAGGTCCTCCCCCTACAAGGCCCACGCAGAGGTGAGGGCGTGGAAATGTTAACAGTGCGATTTGGTGACCTCCATCCACAGGTTCCAGAAGATACTGGGTTACGCAACATTTTTTCCTCTTGGATTTTGCTGGGGTGCATTTAAAGCATGTCTATTTAGAGCTGTCTCCTGGCTAGCACATGGCTTTGAAAATCAGAAATTCCAGCTTCTCTCTCTCTCTCTCTCTCTCTCTCTCTCTCTCTCTCTCTCTCTCATCTCGGTGTGCTATAAAATGTGGAGCAAGCCATTAAACCATTTACTCACAGACAGAAAAGAGATAATAACTATCCAACAACAGTCACTGCCCACTAGCTAAGTCCCTTAAAAAAAAAAACAACAAGAGGCCCAGCATTTAGCTCAGAGCCATGTTTTATAAGAATTCCAGGGCTGGCTCTGCTATCTCCTTCTCGAGACAATAGATAAGATGAGGCCAGGGGTGACTTATTTAATCTGCACCTGCCCCATTTCCCTTCAAGCTGAAGCTATAGGGTTTGCTTCCTTTCCTGGAACACAGAAAAACAGTTCGGTCCTGGTCCAATCGAACCACATCTGCAGAGCCATTAGGAGGGACCTGCCTTGCTCTGTTCATTGGAAGTGGCGACAGGGACTCGAAGAAAGACAAAGGGGATGAGCCCAGGCCAGGGCGGAGGGAGCAGGGTCTGCCCCAAGCAGATACTCGCTCTCTCTCTCTCTCTCTCTCTCTCTCTGGATCAACCGTTTCCTACAGAGGAATGGTGAACAACGCATGCCTTCCTAAGTCTAAGTGCTTTATTTATTTTTTAAAATATATCTTTATTGATTTCAGAGAGGAAGGGAGAGGGAGAGAGAGATAGAAACATCAATGATGAGAGAGAATCATGAATTGGCTGCCTCCTGCACACCCCACACTGGGGATCGAGCCCACAACCCGGGCATGCGCCCTTGGCAGGAATCGAACCTGGGACCCTTCAGTCCGCAGGCTGACGCTCTATCCACTGAGCCAAACCAGCTAGGGTGAGGCCTAAGTGCTTTAGCATCTGCCTTTGGTACTTACTATCTGGACGTTCGACATTTCAGCTCTTTCCACCATTCGTGTCAACCGGAACCCACGAACGCATGAAAACACGTGCCATTGGGACATAAAGTAACATCGTTTCTTGCCTTTACAGGTGACGGAGATAGCAACTTAGTCTGTAGGGACATGATCTAAGGAAATCAGATTTGAAACCTGGATGTCCGGTCAACGGTACGTTCTTATATCAGCGCTGTTCACCCTCCGCTTCCCACAGTTACCCTGAGTGTCTTTATAAAGTAAAGCTTCCTATCGCACCATCCACATTCTCCCCACCACCCCACCACCCCCCGACCCCCACCCCGCCCCGTCTCTGGGACCCAGAGGCATCCCTCCAGTCAGCGAGTTGGCTGAGGGACAGTAAGTGAGCTCTGAAGATGAATATAGAGTCAACGATGGACAGATTTGGGGACTTTCAAAGGCCGGCATAAAAATAGCCGTGCAAATATTCCAGGACGAGAATAGTCGGTTCCGACGTCCTTTATGAGTCTCCGCGCTTCCTCAGCTGGAAAAGACTTGCCTGTGACTTACAGCGTTTGGGTCCCGGATCACATCTCTGATGTTTATATCGTCACCCGAAAGCCGGGGTAAATAGGGGTGCAGTTACCCAGCTTCCCACAGGCCCCAAGCTTGGAATAATCCCAAAAGAAAACCCAAGCCCCCGTTTTCAACGTGACTTGGACATCGGAAAGGAAGGAGCCAGCCCCAGTGGGTCCCATCTGTTTGCCGGCTTCGGGGGGGCGGGGGTGGGGAAGGGGAGGCCAGAGGCAGAGCTGCCACGGCGGGTCTTTATTGAAAACCCCGACAGTCTGGTAACGTGCAGGGAGAGCATCGTTTTCACTTGTCAGCTGCTGCCCGAGGGCCGCCTGGGTGATAAATGAATGATGGGCTCCACGGGCTCTTCTTACACTAAAAAATTCAGTGCATATGCTTCTGGCCAGTTCTCTTCTCCCGACCTGCCTTTTGGTCACTGTGGAAGTACATATGTTCCCCAAGCCAGAGAGAGAGAGAGAGAGAGAGAGAGAGAGAGAGAGAGAGAGAGAATTACAGCTTTTAAGAGAGAATTGAGGCCCACAGCTTTGAGATTTCCATTTTCAGGGACGTGATATAAAGAAACATACTTGAGCCGAAACCGGTGTGGCTCAGTGGATAGAGCGTCGGCCTGCGGACTGAAAGGTCCCAGGTTCGATTCCGGTCAAGGGCACGTACCTGGGTTGCGGGCACATCCCCAGTGGGAGATGTGCAGGAGGCAGCTGATCGATGCTTCTCTCTCATCGATGTTTCTAACTTTCTATCCCTCTCCCTTCCTCTCTGTAAGAAATCAATAAAATATATTAAAAAAAGAAAAGAAAGAAACATATTTGAAACCTGGATTCGGGGTCACTTGGTGTCAGTGAGGTGGGGAGACGGAGGAAAAGAAGAATCGAATGGGGGGGGGGGTTGTTCCTGTTCATATGCCCCCAAGTGCCCATGGGGAACTGCGATCGTTTTTTGAGAAATTGTGTGAACGATGGAGGGTGAGCGAAGGCTGCTCCTAGGCACGTATGCAGTGCAAGGAGCCGGAATTTGGGGTCAAGGGTCTACGTGTGCGTTAGGTGTCACGGAGTCGGCTCCAGCTCCTGGTGACCCCCTGAATGAGTGGTGGCCACCGTGTCCCATAGGCCCAGCCTATGGCTTCTTTGATGGAGCCAATCCATCTCCTAGCTGCTCTTCCTCCTTCCTTGCCGCCTTCTGTGCTCCCAGCATCATTGTCTTTGGAGCCGGAAGCAGGCCAGCTTCAGCGCTGTCCTCGTTGCCTCGGGCCCTGTCTCAGGCTTGATTTGCTCTCGGCCCTCTGGCTCATCTTTCTGGGGGCCTAGGGTCTCTGCAGAGCTCCCCTCCACCATATTGCAAATGAACCCGTCATGTGTAAAATGGTAAGAGTAACTGTCATTGCCTGGCCTGACCAGCGTGGCTCCATGGTTGAGCGTCGACCTAGGAACCAGGAGGTCACGGTTCGATTCCCAGTCAGGGCACAGGCCCCGGTTGTGGGCTCGATCCCCAGGGTGGGGCCTGCAGGAGGCAGCCGATCCATGATTCTCTCATCACTGATGTTTCCATCTCTCTCTGTCTCTCCCTCTCCCTTCCCCTCTGAAATCAATAAAAAAAAATTTAAAAAAAAACATTAAATTTTTTTAGCAGCCTCACCAGATTGCTGCGAGAAGCAAACACAATGGAGAAGTAGCTTAGCACAATGGCAGCCGCCAAGGACATGACCATCAACATGCCCTATCATTGTTATTTACCCACCTTGTGCCGTGCTGCCTCCCTCCCCACACTGCACAGAACGAGGAGAAAAATCGAGGGGACAATCTTCGCAAAGGAGGAGGGACGCTGACGGCCGCGGGCCCTGACGTCTCTGCTGCCGGAGAGAAAACCTTGCCCTCCCTGTGCCTACGTGAGCAGAAGGCTGGTCTCCCGGGAATGGAGGCCAGCAGGGCCTTTGGTCCTGGAATAAATAGCTCAAAGCGTTGCTTGAAGCTTTGCGAGCAGGGCAAGGGATGCGCAGTGAAACCCGAAATAGCCAAAGGCTGGTGGCCAACAGCTGTGGCCACGGCAGCTGCTGGGATCCACGCCATGGCCCCCCGGCCCCAGCCAGGGGGACCCCGACAAATGGTCACGAGAGCCTCACGTTTTTTATCCGTCTGGAAGCCTGGGAGGTGAAAGGGAGCCAGAGTCTGTTCCCCAACAATGGTACCCTGTCTACAGGGTCATATCCACCCCCCCACCACCACCACCGTGTAATCCCTCTTCCTGCCATGGGAGCTGTGGAGTTTGAGGGGGGTAGGGAGGACTCCCCTGCTTTGGAGCTAAAGAAGGACTGTTCTTTTTCTTAAAAAATATATTTTATTGATTTTTTACAGAGAGGAAGGGAGAGGGATAGAGGGTTAGAAACATCGATCAGCCGCCTCCTGCACACCCCCTACTGGGGATGTGCCCGCAACCAAGGTACATGCCCTTGACAGGAATCGAACCTGGGACCTTTTGGTCCACAGGCCGGTGCTCTATCCACTGAGCCAAACTGGTTAGGGCAGACGGATTATTCCTTTACCCTGCTTTCAGAAGTATGGGGTTTTTTTTCTTCACTTTGAAATTCAGGTAAATTTCCCATCAAAATAGAATTTTACACCCAGAGCCCAGATGTTACAAAAATTCAGCGATTGAAAATGAATATACATTCAAGCCTTCAGCAGCTGTCTCAGGTCATGGGGATTTCAGTTCCATTCTCTCTTTAAAAAAATATAAATATATATATATATATATATATATATATATATATATATATATATATCTTAATTGATTTCAGAGAGGAAGGAAGAAGGAGACAGAGAGAGAAACATCAATGATCAGAATCATGGATCGGCTGCCTCCTGCACGCCCCCTACTGGGTGTCGAGCCTGCAATCTGGGCATGTGCCCTTGACATGGAATCGAACCCAGGACCCTTTGGTTCACTAGCCAACGCTGTAACCACTAAGCAAACAGGCTAGGGCTCAGCTCCATTCTCTTAATTTAGAGTCTCAGCCAGACCCCATCTGGGGCTTTTACCCTTATTATAAACCAAGGAGGCTTCGTTATGCATATGTTATGCCCCCCGCCCCCCCCCCCCCAATATGTCCCTGTAGAGTATCTCCCCTTGGGTAGATGGCCCTGTGAGGGTTCCTTTTGTGGGCCGGAGAGATGATGCTCTGCGTGGCTCTATCTTTGCCCCCGAGACACCAACCAGTCGCCTTCTCCTGACTTTGTCTGATCCAATGGAATTGTTTTCGGTAGAGGCTGCTTTGCTTGAAAGACAGCTTAGTACCTTCAAGCTTGGCCTTGTAGCCACATGGGCCCCCTGACTGCGCCTGTCTGAAATTACGCTGTCTCCTCCGCCCAGAAGACTGCCTTCGAATTCACCCTGTCTGCTCACATATGTCCAAGAAGACGAATGAATTGCGTGGGTGCTGAATAGAATAACTGTAGCATGCATCTTTTTTTTTCTTTATCCTCACCCGAGGATATGTTTTCATTGATTTTTAGAGAGAGTGCAAGAGAGAGGGAAAGGCAGAGAGAAATATCAATGTGAGAGAAACACATGGATTGCTTGCCTCCTGCACGAGCCCTGACCAAGGCCCGGGGCTGGGGAGGAGCCTGCAACCTAGGTACATGCCCTTGACCGGAATCCAACCTGGGACCTTTCGATCCACAGGCCGACGTTCTATCCACTGAGCCAAACAGGCTGGGGCTGGCATGCATCATTTTGGACGGCCACTTCCTGAACTTCATCCCTGAATGGTGTCGAGACCATTTTTATTGGTTCTCAACAGAGCTCAACGGTGTGCGTGTATGGGGGCAGGGGGGGGGGGGGGAGGGGGGGGGAGGCAGCCTTGCAGGCCAGTGGTGGCCTCCTCACTCAGCCCTGTCCACTGAACAAAGGACTGGCACCGTCCAGCTCCCTGCAGCCCCGTGGGCTGAGGACGGAAAAAACTCCGGGCACGACATCATGAACCACAGTGGCCTGGCGTCCTGTGTCATTTGCCGGCGAGATTCCTGAGCGGTGTGTCACCCACCTCCCCGGTGACCGCTGTCGCCCAGGATTCTGTAACCGTCCATTCTCTGCCAGCGCCCACATGCAAAGATGGGTTTGTATTTAAAAAAAAAATCAAGGAGAGCAGCACATTCTGACGTCAGCATTTTCCACCCGGTGGCTCGCTCGCTGCCTGCCTTCCCTTTTCGGGAGACAAAGGACACGGCAGCAGGACTTGTCCTGTGACAGCTCCCGCGGAGCCGGGTGACAGGGTGTCAGGGGCGAGAGAAAAGCCTTTTCCCTGTGAAACGTCCAAAGATGGCAACGGCCGCGGGGGGGCGGGGGGGGGGACAGTACACTTTGATCGGGACCATCCGTTTGCAGGTGGGGAGCTCTGTTCTTTGCAGCTGCCAGGGGAGGGGGGGGGGCGTACAGCGCCTTCAGCGTCCAGAGATTGTTCTGCTCACGTAACAAGACGACCGGGGACAGGCAGGCCAAGCCAGACATGCAAGACCCGGGTTCCCTTTTCCGTCCCACCCACCGCAGCTGGTTGGATTCGTTTCCTGTGCCGCTGCCTCATGGTGGCAAGGTGGCTGCAGCGTCACCAGGACTCGCGGTGAAGGTAGGAAGACGGGGCCGGGGCCATGCCAGCCAGACGGTCTCCTGTTATCTGCCAAGCAGGTTCCCCGAACCCTCAGCCCGCTTCTGCTGTCGTCTCATTGGCCAGAACTGTGTCTCATGGCCCCCTTGATGGGCTTGCAAAATGAGTTCTAGCTGGGAGGTCGGCTGGCTCGGACAAAAGGGGGGTCCTGTCCATGTAGAAGGAGGAGTGGGTGCAGGTTAGTCCTGAGGATGCTGCTCAGAGGACGGGGTTGGGGGGCGGGGGGGTTGCGCCTGAGAGAAAGGCCCAGAGGTCGAACGTGGTTAAGAACACGCTGGCCTCTTCGGAGATGCGACTGCCTGCGTGTTGTGTTCTCACCGACACAGGCATCACGCGTCACCCTGGCTCGCTGAGGACGGTCCTAATCCTTTTGTCCGCAGGTGAAAATTTCTGTGATGGATTGTTGACTGCCCAGCACAATTATTGTGACAACTTGAATTAATGGAAAAGCAAGAGTGCTGTTTTTAAAAGTTCCATCTGACCAGCCCGGCCAGTGTGGCTCAGTGGTTGAGCATCGACCTATGAACCAGGAGGTCACGGTTCGATTCCTGGTCAGGGCACATGCCCAGGTTGCAGGCTCCATCCCCAGTAGGAGGCAGCCAATCAATGATTCTCTCTTATCATTGATGTTCCTATCTCTCTCTCCCTCTCCTTTCCTCTCTAAAATCAATAACACAACATACGTTTTAAAAAGTCAGATCTATTTCACACACACACACACCTGCTTAAAACCTTTCAGGAGCTCTCCATAGCTCTTAAAAATAAAATGCAAAATCCTTGGTATGGCCTGAGAGGCCTGCAGGACAGGGTCCCTGTTTATTTCAGCAGCCTCCTAGCTGTCTCTCGGCCACAGGGCCTTTGCACGTGCCCTTCCTTCTGCCCAAAAGCCTCTCCCCCCACTCTGGGCTTAGCCCTCCCTGCTCATTCCTCAGTTCTAAGATGAAAGCTTCCCTAGAGAAGTCAGGCGAGCCTGGGGCATCCTGATCTTCAAATCTTCCTTTTAGCATTTACCTAAAGAACGTAATTAACTTGCAGTGAATTGTTTCAAGTCTGCTTCGGCTGCTGGAATGTTAGCTTTGCGAAGTTCCCAATGTTCTTGTTTACTGCACCTGCTTTATTGCCTGCTGCGTAGTAAGCACTTAAATATTTATCCAATGAATGGGATGAAATCATAAAAGCATGAAACTGATTTTGCTGATAATAGGCATTTGCGCTACTCAAAATAGAGCCTGCGAACGGGTGCCAGTCTGCAAATTGTTCGTTGTCAATCTGCAACGTGCGCAGAAATCGAATGTCAGCGTTCAGAGGCCTTGGTAGCAATTTGAAAAGTGTTCTCACTCAGTGGCTGAGAAATTTTAGGAAGGAAAGAAAACGGGTCCTTCAATACCGATCGGTTGAGGAGCACTGCCATCGGTTAGCCTATTACAAACTGTCATTTCGCTAATAACATGCAGGCATTTCTAAGCTGCAGGAGCTCCGAAGCCATTGGCAACCGCGGTCAGAGCCGACCGGCGGGCATGGACCACGTGTAAAAAGGGAGGCCACAGCCGGCAGGTGTGGCTCAGTGGTTGAGCGCTGACCTAGGAACCAGGAGGTCACCGTTCGATTCTCAGTCAGGGCACATGACGGGGTTGCTGGCTCAATTCTAAGCAGGGGGCGTGCAGGAGGCAGCCGGTCAGGGATTCCCTCTCGTCATTGATGTTTCTATCTCTGCCTCCCTCTCCCTTCCTCACCGAAATCAATAAAAAAATACATATTTTTTAAGACATAAAAAGAGGGAGACCATAGAGCCCCATATCCATCTCTGGAGTGGTACCCTGTCACCCTCACTTCCCAGCAAGTTAATTAACTGGGACACGTTATTGAATTCATTTGTGCCTCAGCTTTCCCATCTGTAAATGGGGACACATAATAGGACCCACTTCACAGTGTCCTTGTGAGGGGTTGAGCAGGGCAATGACAGGCAACGCATTTTGAGACACTGTATGAGGGTCCGATATTATTATTATGACTTGCACTACAGCAGAGAGCCACTTTGCACGACATCAGAGAGGGTTTGAGGGAAACATGGTTTTGATTAAAAGAATACTTGGGATATAACAGCGCACCGAACGGAGATTGATATCAAAGGACGCCGAGAACAAACAGCCCGCTGGGAAGACGTGGGCTTCTGCGCGCCCGAGGCAGGCTGAGATCCGGCTCTGACCTCAGATCAAGGGAAATATTTGCACAGCAGAGCTGGCATACTCCTGCATGGTTCCTGTGCAGGGAAACTTGCAGATCCAACAGCCGGCCCGAGGTGGGTGGGTGGGTGGGTGGGCGATGAACACATACATTTTTTACTCTAATATTCTTCTCCAAGTCAGAGGAGATGCCTGAAATTCTCTCTCTCTCTCTCATGGGGGCTGCATTTTTTTTTTAATTTTTTTTTTAGTGGAAGGCTTTAATGTAAAATTCAAGCACAACTTATAGGTTACAATGTAAGCTCTTGGCAGTCATTTACACTTTAGTGTAAATTACAAATCGGAAGAGCCCTTTGCTTCTGTCTTACTCTAACTGGTACTGGCTTCCTCACCCTACTCCTACCCGTGCAAAGCCTGCCCATTATATTCGGCCATCCATGGGTCCATACTGTTTCATGTCATTATCTGTTACTTTAAATATATTTGTATTGATTTCAGAGAGGAAGAGACAGGGAGGAAGGGAGGGAGATAGGGAGGGAGGGAGGGAGAGAGAGAGAATCATCAATTAGCTGCCTCCTACATGCCCCACACTGGGGATCGAGCCCGCAACCTGGGCACGTGCCCTTGACGGGAATCAAACCTGGGACCCTTCAGTCCACAGGCCGACACTTCATCCACTGAGCCACACCAGCCAGGGCGTATGTATTATCTTACGTGCATCTCTAAATTCAGGGACCACATCTTACACTCTGTAGCCAGCTCTCCTCTCTCAGCACAGGGCTGCACACAGGACATTCTTGATGGATGGTGGGGACACTCATCTGATGTCTTCTACCTCTCTGTGAAGCAGGAGGTGGGGTTGGGGTGGCACTGAGGGCCCAAGGGGAAGAGAGGTTCCCCTCGCGGTGAATGGTACCACAGATGAGCACCTAACAGGGTCCCATCTCCAGCCGCGGCTCGCAGCCAGGGAGCGGAGAGGGGGTGGGACACAGGCCTGGGGACCGGTTCTCACTTGCCTCTCCCTGTTTTCCCCTTTCAGACCTCAGGGGAGTGTACAGGCCTCGGCGGAGGACTAGCTGGAGTGCCAGCTTAGTTCCTGGGAGGAGGAGGCATCGCTGGCTCCTGGCCAGGGCTACTACGTGTCGGAACAGCGGTCTCGCTGGGCTCTAGGAAAGTGTGGTGCAACGTCCGTGTCACCCTCCTCCCTCGAAGTTTCCCACTGGCTTTTGGATCAGCTTTGTAATCTGCAAGGAAGTTTGCCTTTTCATGTACCGACTCTTAGTGGCATAGCCGTTTTTAGTCCCAAAATGTTTCATTCATTTCATCAGGCACTTATTCCTTCCACAAGTATTTATTGAGAGTCAGGTAGTGGCGGCCAAGACATCCATGGCCCCTGCCCTCCTCAACCAGGGGAACACGTCTGTTTGAACCAGACGAGCATGCAAGTCCCAGAGGTCAGAGGCTGGGACTATTTTGCTCACGGCTGTGTTCCTAGTGCCTGACACAGCACCCGGCATATAGGAGGTGCTCCATGAACCGACTGTAGGGGTGCACTTACTATGAAGCTGAAGGAGTTTAAGCTCCAGCCCCTCACTTTCAAGTGTAAGCCCCTCACTTGCACCGGCCCCTTCCACGGCTCTGGGAGGGGCCCTCCTATGTATTCTCATGGTTATATGTGTGTTTTGTGTTTTTTTTTTTGAAATATATTTTATTGATTATTTTACAGAGAAGAAGGGAGAGGGATAGAGAGTTAGAAACATCGATGAGAGAGAAACATCGATCAGCTGCCTCCTGCACACTCCCCACTGGGGATGTGCCTGCAACCAAGGTACATGCCCTTGACCAGAATCGAACCTGGGACCCTTCAGTCCACAGGCCAATGCTCTATCCACTGAGCCAAACAGGTCAGGGCTATATGTGTGTGTTTTTAATAAAAATTCCAAAATAAGACATTTTAATGAGGTAAGATCTCTGTCTCTACTGCAACATCCCTTCCATCAACTCCTCCTCGTGTGACAATGGACATTTGTAGACACAGCAAAGAGGAAATTGCAATGGGAAGGCATTTCGTATGAAACCTGGGGGCATATTGATGGGGCCTGCTGCCATTTAAGTTGTATAGTTACCACTAGCTGCCCCCTGATACTTCCAAGAATATTCCCTGTGACGAGTCCCCTGGCATGTCACAGAGAAGCAGGGTCAAATGTGGTGTCGCAAACATGAGTCTGTCCTGGGCTCCTGGTGCTGGAAGCTTGGGGGGTGCCCGAGAAACAAGATCTTTCTTCAAGAGGGCCTCCAAAACTGTGCGAGCTCAGGCCCCTCGAAACGCGATTCTGCCCTTGGCCAGGTGACTCGATGAATCTACGTCCTCTCAGGGTTGAGAAATAATCAGCTCCGACTTTACTTTCCTCGAGAGCAAGGTCTAGTTCAAAGCTTGTTCTTCCTCCTAGGAAATGGCCCATCTTCCTAAATGATGCTCTTATGAGAACAGCTGGATCAGCCTCTTCAAAGGGCAGCTATCTTCCCATCAAATCTCCAGAACAGAACTATCCATCCCATTCTAATTCCCTTGAGGTAATCTACACTAATAAAAGAGAAAGATGCAAATTGACCGTACCTTTGCGATGCCCACCAGCCAATCAGGAGCGAGTATGCAAATTAACCCAACAAAGATGGCGGGTTAATTTGCATACACAGGCGCCAAGCGGCCGGGGGCAGGCGTTCCTCACCAGCCCAGCCGCTCCGAGCCTCTGGGCAGCATGGGAAGGCAGAAAGGCGGCTCCAGGGCCGGAACGAAGGCGGTGCCGGCAGCCTGGGGAAGGAAAGCCCATTCTTGCATGAATCTTCGTGCATCGGGCCTCTACTATCCCAATAAGCAGGACACTGCTACATTCTTTGCACCAAGTGCTTTACAAACACAATCATTACACTTGTAGATAATGACTGTCACAGTAGATTTCAGGTGGCATTCATTCATTCATTCATTCAACAAATATATTGAGCCCTTTCTATGAGTCAGGCATTGGGGGTAAACATTAAACAAGACACTACCATCCCCTTCTCCAAAGAGCTTTCGGTCTAGTGGGGGGAGTGAGACGTGTAAGCCGGCGACGACAATCCCGGATTTGCACGAAGGTGGGGGTGGGGATGAGCACAGGATGTTGGAGGCGCCTGGGTGGAGTACCAACCTCAGGCGAGGCAAGTCAGGGGATGCTCGTTGGAAACGCTGAGTCGGCTTCTTGGCAAGAATGCCGTCGTACCGGGTGGGAGGGTGAGCCGGATGAAAGGCTCCCAAAGCTGGCTGGTCATTAAAATCCCCTGGGAGAGCTTCGAGGCTCCCCGTCCCTCCACGCACCCTGGCCTGCTGACTCCGAATTTCTCGGGGTGAACCTCAGGGGTCTTTCTTTTTTAAAAAAAATCTTCCCCATGGGGTTTTTGATCAACCAGATTTGGTCAGGATGACCTCTGGGATTCTGTGGAGGTTCCAGTGGCCCGAGGGAGCCAGGAAGGTCCTAGGGTGGGGGCAGCGTGAGAAGGAGGGGCGGGGGTTGCAGAGGAGAACTTCCAGGGACAAAAACGAATGAACGCCTTCTACCTGGCCTGTTTCAAGGGAGCGCAGGCCCTTTTTAGAAAAGTCGCTCAGCGTGGCTGTCAGCTCACGTGCCTGCCGGCTAACTCGAGCTGTGAAAGCCATTTAAGCAGCGTGATAAAGGGCCCGGAGCCAGCGTGCCATGAGGGCACAGGGGAGTGTGTACCGGTGGGAGGGAGTGCAGGAGTGGGTGTGATACAAGGTTGGAGTGGCCATCGGGGGAGGGGGGGTGGCCCTGACCCTCAGCAGGATGGGGAGGTGGTTCATGGAACACAGCTAAAGCGTTCAGGCCGAAGGGTTCTGCTCAGCCTGTACACCAGCCATTGAAAACATTAAGAAGGGATGATCAGTAAGCCAAGAACAGCCGCCTCCAAAAAAAGGCATGACTCCTTGCTCCGTGTCCGGACAGAGCCCATGGGTTGAAAGAGAGTCCCGGCCCCCAGTAGGAAGTCTCTGTAATACCATCAGGACGTATATGGCGGCCACTTCCCAAGTCTTTCCCTCAAGGGAACTGTGGCCATTAACGTGGGTAGCCATCGGCTGAGAATTGGGAAGACTCTTTCCAGACCCCTGTAGAGTGAGTGCAGAGTGGGGGGCCAGCAAGCAAGGGGAGGCTAACTGGGTCCCTAGCCCACCAGGTGGCCACTTCCCAGGTCCTGACGATCTATTCGCACGGGCATATCTTGGTTTCTTGATCTCCGGAATAAAAGCTGTTTAGAGAAAAGGCCTTTGAAACTCCCTCTCTTGCACCATTCCTGTCCTTAGGAGCCAAGATAGTAAAGCAAAAACAATAGCATCTCTGGTGGGGGGGGGGGGGACAGGGGGAGGGAGATAAGAGCAATTCATACAAAGTAATTACACATGTAATCCAGAATCCAAAAGGGTATAGGGCTGGTGGTGCCCATCGTGACTCCATGAAGTCACCAGTCTGCACCTTGCAAAGTCAGGCAGGTCCTCGGGGTGTCACCTTAGATAACTGATGTCTGCCAGCCCCTGGCCCATCTGCAGCCGCTGTGCCAGAGGCGCTATCTGTGCTGGAGCAGACGGACATACCCTCAGGCCGAGGCGGCCACTGCGCCAGTGAGTGCGTTCCCGCCCCTCCCCACCACAAAGGAGATAAGAACACCTGATTCATTTGGAACCGAGAGACGACATACGATTTACAGTCTTGCTCCAGGGCCATGCTCACGTTCCCGGTCTTGGCGTCATGTGGCCCCGAGACCCGGGCTGGCTGGAAATGGGTGACATCATGCTAACTGGAACAGCTGAGCAAGAAGCGACTAGTGCATCGAAGGCCCTCCTGACATGTGCATTCCTGAGCCCGGGAGCAATGCCCTGTGAAGACTCAGACATCTGCCGTGTCAGCAGCATCTCTAGGGACCCAGTCATCTGGGGCATGCTGAGGCATCCCCCCAAAGTAAAGGGCACCTAGCCCAGCCCCCATGGCTCAGCGGGTGAGCATCGACCTAAGAGCCAGGAGGTCACAATTCGATTCCCGGTCAGGGCACAGGCCTGGGTTGCAAGCTCAATCGATCCCCCCCCAGTGTGGGGCGTGCAGGAGGCAGCCGATCCCCGATTCTGTCTCGTCATTGATGTTTCTCTCTCTCTCCCCCTCTCCCTTCCTCTCTGAAATTCAAAAAAAAGAATGAAGGACACATTATGGGCTCTTGCACCTTCCACCACAAAGAAGCAAGCTTGACACCTGCTGGGCCTCTTGGAGTTCTAAAGGCAGCACATTCCAAATGTGGGGACATCACGGCAACCCCCAGACCAGGCGTATGAAACCCTGTCACTTTAAGCAGAACGAAGGGCCCAGACGCTCTTGCAGAGAACGTCCAGGCTGCTGGGGCCCTGTGACCTGGCAGGCCCTCCGTTACTAGAGGCATTGGCGGCGGCAGGAGAAGAAACGATGTGGAATTTATGCAGGTCCCGACGGGAGAAGTGCAAATGCAGGTCCCCAGGGCTCTGGAGCAAGGCCATGCCATCTGCAGCCGAGAATTAGATCCCTTCTAGGAGGTTCCTGGCAGGCTGTCCGGCCCTAATAGAGACAGAACACCCGGCCGTGGGACATCGAAGTGACCAGCCGGCCAGGACTGTCCATCAGGAGCCGGGGCCTGGGAGGCCCAGGGAAACAGAAGGGCAGGCGGCCCCACCAGCAGGTGGAAATGGTACCTCCAGGATGGAGGGCAAGCAGGGTGAAGGGCATGGTGATCTGCACGTGTCGGTCGCCCAGGCACGCGGGCCACCACCAGCCTCCCTTCCGCTCAGTCCCAGTGGCTCCGTATGGATCTCTGGGTAGCTAACTAGTGATGGTCGGTGAACAGCAGAGCAAACATTTCAAGTGTGGTTTGTGGGGTGGGTGGGCTTGAAATGTGGGTGCTGGCTGCACCCCAGGATCCTTCAGGGGCGGACCTCAAAAGACAATGGGAAAAGCAGAGATCCTCCCAATGGCCAGACCTTCAGGCGGTCATTCTATTTGCGTGAAAAAGGCAGTGGCTTGGGTTTAGATGAGCAGGACTCACCGGTAGTGGTGACTGGCTGGGTTAGCAGCCGGGAAAGAGAAAGATCGGAAGGTGGGGACAAGGACGTCTGTGGTAGCAGCCCTAGGATGGGCCTATGGGCGTGGGCATGGAGTATAGGGATCGCTGGTTGCCACCCTCATTCCTGTGAGACAGCACCCATCGAAGAAGAAGGACTGGACAACCAGGTGGGCAAAAGGGACTCAACCAGCTGAGGTCTAGACGCCTGTGTCCCTGGCCACCCCGGTGCTGGCACAGTGGGTGTTTCATAGCCAGCTTTTCTTTTTTTCGTTTTTTAAATATTTATTGATTTTTTTCACAGAGAGGAAGGGAGAGGGATAGAGAGTTAGAAGCATCGATCAGCTGCCTCCTGCACACTCCCTACTGGGGATGTGCCCGCAACCAAGGTACATGCCTTTGATCGGAATCGAACCTGGGACCCTTCAGTCCGCAGGCCGATGCTCTATCCACTGAGCCAAACCGGTCAGGGCTCCATTGCCTCTTGCCTGGGAGAAGGTGGCAGTCTGTGGATGTGTCTTTCTGTGAAGGTTCCAGAAATCTCTCACGGCTCCGTGCGGTCCACAGGGGACTGTTTCCACTCCCGGGTAAGACACGGAGAGAGCCTGGCCCTTTCAGAACCTGGCCCTCGCTTTGCCTTTCAGCTTCATCCCTGCCTCTTCTCTTCTTGCGTTCCAGATGTTTTTTGTTTGTTTGTTTTCTTCTCTCTCCAGCCAATGGCCTCATTCCGCTTCTGTTCCAGTGTTTCGTTCCCTCATTGTCCCCTGCTTCTCAGTCTGCTGAAGTCCTTCTCATCCAATGCAAACATTAATTCTCAAAAAAAAAAAATTAATTCTCTGTAGCGTTCTCCCGGCAGAATTAATCATCCTCTCTCCTGTTCCCACGGCATTTGGTCTATATTCTGGGAAAGCATTCGTCATAACACTACTTCCCTCCTAATCAACTGAGACATAGAATCTGTCTCATCCATCCTTGGCTTTCTGGGGCCTCGCCCGATGCCAGGTGCTCCGTACCTATTGTTTGAATTAGATTGAGTCGAAAGAGATTCAGGCTGCCCTGCTCTTACCCAGTGCCCTTTATACTATCCCAAAGCAAAGACTTGCATAGGGCGACGGGCCTGACCATACCATAGGATGGGCTAATCCCCCCGATTCCCTACCAGCCATTTCTGTCACCTGTTAAAATTACCGGTGGAAATTCACTCCTTAGGGTATTAATTTCGTTCATTTATAAATTATTTGAACCCCGTTTTTATTTGATGCATTTAAAGTCCAATTAAATGACAGAGGATGTAAATCTAGTTAAGTTACAGCTATCCCTGAGAAGGCTTGGTTTTCACCACAGTTAACCTTACTAAAACTTTCGTGCTAGAAGGAAACTCAGAAGTTATTAGCTCCTTTCCAAAGCCACAACTAGCATCCAGGAGCCATCTGCAGAGGGGTTGGCATTAGATGAATGTTAATGGGCGGGTTGGAAGGTCCAGAGCAGGGGGTGAGGAGTTGGTAAGGGCTGGTCCTGTGTGAGGTACCATGACGAGAGCTACAGGACAGCTGGGGGGCGGGGGGGCACTGATGACAGGGGAGGGGCTGTCCACAGGGGGAAGGAATTGTGTGGTCAGAGGAGGGTAAATCACAAAGAAAAGCTCGTCCCCATGTGGTCCAACGTCGTCCCTGTGTAGCGTACCGATCCCTGGTTCTGACTTCCAAACACTAGAGGCAGACAGTTCCCAGGCAATTTCCCAATTTTAATTCCCCTTCATCGTCGAGAGGAACGCATGCCTGGCGGCGTTTTTAAGAGGGCGGGTGGGTGTTTGATGGAATAACATGAGTGGCAGGAGGGTGTCACAACGGCAGCGGCGTCTCGATCGCTGGCTCAGCGTTTCCCAGCGAGGAGGCGGGTGACGAACTGCAGAGTGAACCGGCTTCCAGATCACGCTACCCTGCTCTGCTGACATGCAAACACTTAACCTTCCTACAGGCGAAGGCCCCAGCCCCGGGGAAACGAGGCCTGGGGAGCTGGTCCCTGGCCCTCACCCAGCAGTGTGAAAGGGGCAGGGGAAGGGAGTGGTGGCGGTCAATGGAGAGCCGCGGGGCCCTGAGGGAGGCCAAGCCAGGGATGGGACCAGCCAAGGCGGTTTGGACGGGCATCCTGGTTACAGCACCAAAGCTCTGCTGGGAACGCTAGGGCCCGCGGCAGGTGGGAGCCCTGGCCTCACATTTCAGTCTAAAAGAGGCCACCACCAGCCCTAGCCGGGTTGGCTCAGTGGATAGAGCATCAGCCTGCGGACTCAAGGGTCCCAGGTTCGATTCCCGGTCAGGGCGCATGCCCGGGTTGGGGGCTCGATCCCCAGTAGGAGGCAGGAGGCAGCCGATCCATGATTCTCTCACTTCATTGATGTTTCTCTCTCTCTCTCTCTCCTCTCCCTTCCTCTCTGACATCAATAAAAATGTGTTTTAAAAATAAAATGAAAGGGAACACGGATCATCCCCACTTCAGAGTCCTCGCCAAGAAGACAAGAGCTAACATAGGCGACGTCTCAGAACAGGACCTGGCCCGTCGTGGGTGCACCGTAAGCCTGAGCTGCCTTGATCTGGACCCCGGATGTGCCCCAGTTTGGAGCCTCCCCCTCCCCCGCAGCCCCACTGGAGCCACACCCCAGCGAGGACTGCTTTCAGGTGCCCGAACATGGGGCGCCCCTGGCTACTGAGCCCGCCCCCCGCCCCCTTCTCCAAGGCTCTATCGTGTGACTGTGACGTCTGTCCGGGAACAGTGCCAGGGGCCCTGCTCCAAGACGTGGGATTTGGTTGGGAAAGTCGCTTTCCACCCCCTGTCTCCAGCCCAGAGGGAAAGCAGTCCTGGACGCTAGATTTACGCGTCTGCATTTCCCTGATGATGAGGAGCAACGGATGGAGCCGCCAGGCACCCGGGGAGCAGACACCCTGGAGCTCACTCAGCTAAACGACCTGCCAGAAACCCGCCAGGAGCTCTGGCTTCTGCTACTTGGCCGCACGCTCTTTAGCCAGTGACCGCTGCCTTTTTAAAATAAGCTACCCCTGAGACTGTTTCCAAAAAGAGACATTAAAGAGCCCGGCCGGTGTGGCTCAGCAGTTGAGCGCGGATCTAGGAACCAGGAGGCCACGGTTCGATTCCCGCTCAGGGCACATGCCCGGGTTGCGGGCTCCATCCCCAGTGGGGGGCGTGCAGGAGGCAGCCGATCCATGATTCTCTCTCCTCATGGATGTTATTCTCCTTTCCCATTTGATAGCAATACAAATATGTATATTTTATTAAAAAATGGAGATCCTAAAGAAAACGATTGCCAAGTGCCTCTCTAGATATAAAGTACAGCGGGCGTAAGGCTTGCTGCAATGAAATGTGGTCTTGCTTCTTCCCTTTGCAAGCAAAACCAGCGAGTCAATGTTGCTTTTCCGAGGGCAGTGTCCCCGGGACGAGATGGAAATTCGTTCCCTGCGTGGGACCTGCCCTTGGATGGGAGTGGCCCTGCCCTCGGGAGCCCGGCATCTCAGGCTGGGGCTGGCTTTGCCCGGTGAGTGCCCATCCTTCCTGGGACTCCAGCCAAGACGCCAGTGTTGCAAATGTCTCTAATTTCAGAGGAGACTTTGTTTAGGGCAGTGGTTCCCAACGTTTTTTGTTGGTCACGCCTCACCTAAGCATCTCTAACATCTGAAGGCCCCCCACCCCCCCGCCCATGTGACATATAATTCTTATTATTCAAAAAGTAAGCTCCTAGTCACGTGGAGGAAGCCTCAAAGGCCATGAACTTGGTCTAAACAAGCTTCCAAAGAACATGGCATCCATGACAGAGAAAAATAAAAGAATGAAAGGACCGGTGAAGTCCGGAGGAAGAAATCACTAAGAAATTGTTTTTAAAAATAATAATAATAATATAAAGTAATAAAAAAAATAGCAAATAAAGTTTCAAAACATATAACAGAGCCCTAACCGGTGTGGCTCAGTGGCTAGAGCGTCGGCCTGCAGACTGAAGGGTCCCAGGTTCAATTCTGGTCAAGAGCATGTACCTTGGTTGTGGGCACATCCCCAGTAGGGTGTGTGCAGGAGGCAGCTGATTGATGTTTCTCTCTCATCAATGTTTCTAACTCTCTATCCCTCTCCCTTCCTCTCTGTAAAAAATCAATAATATATATATATATATATTTTAAAAACACACAGTGAGGGGTGTATTGTGCGGAAGTGCTGTCACAGAGAGGAATCCCCTGACCTTACCCTTGAGGAAGGTCCTCAGGAAAAGCTGGGGCCGCTGGGTAAGTGAGCGTCAAGCAGGTGTAAAGGGAGTCAAATGAGGAGCTTTCTTTTTTTAAAAAAAAAATTATTTGTTGTTGTTTTTTTGTGAATCCTCACCCGAGGGTATTTTTCTATTGATTTTTTAGGGAGAGTGGAAGAGAGAAGGAAAGACAGAGAGAAACATTTGATGTGAGAGAAATACATCAATTGGAGGCTGCAACCAAGATACATGCCCTTGACCGGAATCGAACCCAGGACCCTTCGGTCCGCAGGGCGACGCTCTAGACACTGAGCCACACCGGCTAGGGCTGGGGAGCTTTCTGTCGCTGATACACAACCCCTTTTTTTTTAAATATTTTATTGATTTTTTGCAGAGAGGAAGGGAGAGGGATAGAGAGTTGGAAACATCGATGAGAGAGAGACATCGATCAGCTGCCTCCTGCACACCCCCTACTGGGGATGGAGCCCGCAACCAAGGTACATGCCCTTGACCGGAATCGAACCTGGGACCCTTCAGTCCGCAGGCTGACGCTCTATCCACTGAGCCACACCGGTTAGGGCTACACAACCCCTTTTAATAGACTGTACTGTCTTCCCAAGCAGGCCCATGACCCAGCAGCTGATTCTTGCTAAGCTGGCAATGATCTTGCAGTGATCAATACTGACAGCCACTCCAGTACTGTACCAGCAGCTTACAAGATAGTTCATCGTTCCCTTCGTTTTCTTTTTCTTTTTTTCTTTTTTTTATCAAAATCTTTATTCCCTTTTAGGGGCCAGGGCGAGGAGGACAAACATGCGTGTGGATCAGGAAGTCTGATCCTATCCTGAGAGTAGATTTGGGGAAAGGTCTGGGTGTATCCCGATGCATTTGCACATTCATCGCGCTGTTAGGCCTTGGCCTTGAAGAGAGCTGGTGTCGGGCGGGAGCGTCCCCCGTGATCAATGGCCCCTAGAGACCCAGTGTGGCTGTCACTGTCTGACCCGATAACATCAAGGCCGCTCTGGGTCTGCTGCTTCTGCCCTTAACAGAAGTTCAAAGTTTTTATTTACATCAGAGATGAGACTGGACTGGTTGCCAAGTCGCAGAGACCAGCTCAAACCAGCTTTCGCACAAAGGGTAAGTCGTTGAGTGGGTGGGGGTTTTGCTTTTACCACCAGTGGCAGGAAAGACACAGTCAGGAGTGTCTTTCCATCTCTCTCTCTCTCTCTGGCCTGCGTCCACTTTCTTTCTTCCTTTATTTATTTTTTTAAAGCGTGCCTTTTTAAAAAAAATATATTGTTTTTTTTATTTCAGAGAGGAAGGGAGAGGGAAAGAGATAGAAACATCCATGATGAGAGAGAATCATGGATCGGCTGCCTCCTGCACGCCCCCCACTGGGGATGGAGCCCGCAATCCCCGCATGTGCCCTTGACCAGGAATCGAACCCGGGACCCTTCAGTCCACAGGCCCACGCTCTATCCACTGAGCCGAACCGGCTAGGGCTGGCCTATGTCCACTTTCGTTTTCTTACTCTATGAGTGGACTTTCTATGTTCTCCAGTCCACATGGCACACCAGTCAGATAAAAATAATAAAAAATAAACAAGAGGTCATGCCTTCGCTCCTGGGTTTTCCCATATTTAAGAGATCAGCCAAGACTGAGTCTTTTAGTCCCAGTGCCCGGTCCAACGGCAAACACACTGATTCGCCCAGTGTGGTGCAGGAGCCCATCCTGCCATAAACACCACGGCCAGGGGAGGGGGGTGGGGGTGGGGGGGTCCCCAGCAGACAGACGGAGCTGCAGAGCCCATGCCTGCACCAAGGCCAGGGAAGTGGGGGGGGGGGTCCCAGCAGACAGACGGAGCTGCAGAGCCCATGCCTGCACCAAGGCCAGGGAAGTGGGGCGGGGGGGGGTCCCCAGCAGACAGACGGAGCTGCAGAGCCCATGCCTGCACCAAGGCCAGGGAAGTGGGGCGGGGGGGGGGGGTCCCAGCAGACAGACGGAGCTGCAGAGCCCATGCCTGCACCAAGGCCAGGGAAGTGGGGCGGGGGGGGGGGGGTCCCCAGCAGACAGACGGAGCTGCAGAGCCCATGCCTGCACCAAGGCCAGGGAAGTGGGGCGGGGGGGGGGGGCGTCCCCAGCAGACAGACGGAGCCGCAGAGCCCATGCCTGCAGCCACAGGGATGCGAGCGGGCAATGTTGGGGCGGGAGGGGGGCAGACCACCAGCAGGTGCCCACGCCCGTCTGAGCACAGAATTCTTGCCTTTCTCACCCCAACCCTCCCCGATCCTCCCATGGACTGACAAGTCTCAGGAAGAACCCGATTTCTCAAATGTCTGTGCCCTGGCTAGAATGTGAGCGCCACGCGGGCAGGCCTTTTCGTTTGTTCTGTTCATCCTCTTAACTCCAGCTTCTAGAACAGCGGTTCTCAACCTTCCTCACGCCGCGACCCTTGAATACAGCTCCTCATGCTGTGGTGACCCCCAATTTCATGGTTACAAATTGAACATCATGAAAGCATAGTGATGAATCACAAAAACAATATGTGATTACAGATGTGTTTCCCGATGGTCTTAGGCGACCCCCATGGAAGGGTCGTTCGACCCCCAAAGGGGTTGCGACCCACAGGTTGAGAACCGCTGATCTAGAATAATGCTGGGCCCGTGGTAGGCACTCAAATACTTGGTACATCAAATAATGAAATTAACATCTCCACGGGATGCCTTCTTGGGGAAGGAAGGGGGCGGGATGGCAGCTGGGAAGAGGGAAAGACAGGAGAGAGGCCGAAAATAAAACCTTAGAAACACCCCTGGGCGTATCGGTACCCCGTTTCTAGGCTGTGGACGTGGTTCGGGAACAGTAGACGAGCCCTGATCTTGGAGCCCAGTAGATGCATTCATTTGTTCAACAAGGCCTTGTCTGCTGGATAGCAAACCCTACTGTGTTCCCTGCCTCGAAGGGCTGGGCTTGATACCTCCTCTGGTCCTGTGATTCCTGGCTACCTCTCAGCCCGAGTCTCATTGGTGTATTGGTAACCAGATCACAGGGTTACTGAACAGATTAAATGCCATTAAATACTTCCTTGTACACAGTAGCTGTTCTATAAATATGCACCGGCTCTTGCAAAACAGGGCTGTTGGGTTTTCTGTTGTTTTGTGGGAGGGGAGGGGGGGGTAAGGTCTTGGGTTCTTGGAGGAGATGGGATTGTCTAGTATAATGAGTGTTTCTCGTTTAAGAGCAGCCGTACCTGGCCCTGGCTCCTTCGGTAACATGTGCTCTTGATGCTGCATGAAGGCAAGGCTTTGGCCCATCAGCAGAAGCCCGAGCATAGCCTGGGTTAGTGGGGGGGATGAGTGAGTCTGCGGTGTGTGCACACCTTCCCACCCGCCACGCGGTCAGAGGGCAGCGTGAAGCTAAAGGTGATGATGGAGTGAGCCCTTGGCCTGTTCACTCTGCCCTTCCCACGTGGCTTCTGGTCCCCAGTGTCTCAAGCACAGATTAACCTTTGAATTCACACACACACACACACACACACACACACACACACACACCCGCCACCCCAATCCCTCCCGATTGCTCCCGGACCAGCGTTCCCAGCTCCTCTGGCTCCACTGTCTCTTGTACTTTGGTTTTAATGTCCTGCCCCCACTCCCCACCCACCCACACTGACCTGAACGACAACGTTTCCCAGTCCTCTTCCACCGGGACTGGGACACCCTCCATCCATCCCTCCCTCCCTCCCTCCCTCCCTCCCTCCCTCCCTCCCTCCCACTCCTCCTGGCCCCCCAGTTTGGCCTCCTAGGGGAGACATCTGTGTTTGAGGGCCATCGCCATCCTCCCCACGTCCCATCGCCCGCCCTGAGCAGTTAGGGACACAGTGACAATCTAAACCAAAGGGAGAAAGCAGGAGGAATGTGAAAAAGACGGGAAAAGAACAGATCATTTCAACAGGACATTAAGCTGTATTCAGGGACACAATCTCCAATCAACAAAACGAAAGGCGAGCCGTGGCCCCACAGGGAGGGCTGAAAGGCAGCCTGGTGGTGAGAGGGCTCTGGGGCTGGCTTCCCACAGGCCTGTCCCGCTCCCAGCAATAGCCCAGCCTGCTACCAGCCCCACCCAGATCGCCCCGACCCCACCCCAGCTCTCAGCCTTGGGCCTGCCTGCCAGCGGGGCTTCCTCCCTGACCCGTCTCACAAAGGCTCCCTCTCAGGGCAACAGCAGGACCGTGCTTGGCTGACAGAAGAATCCTCTGGCAGAAAAAACGCTGTCTGAGTCCGCGGGAGAAATAATTAACCCTCCTATGCTCCCGGGAGCACCAAAGAGGGTTGAGTGCCCAAAAGGCTCTGAGCGTGGAAGCATTTGGCTTCTGCAGGGGAGGGGAGGGGATACCTGGGCAGGGCAAGTGGGGCCTGGGCCACTGGTACCCCTAACTGGGGCAGTGGGGCCCTCCCCGGCTTGTTCACAAGGCTCTCTGGGTCTCAGGATTGTTTTGGGGGGAAGAGAGCAGGCCCTCATTTCCCTAGACCAGCCGTGGGCAAACTACGGCCCGCGGGCTGGATCCGGCCCGTTTGAAATGAATAAAACTAAAAAAAAAAAAGACTGTACCCTTTTATGTAATGATGTTTACTTTGAATTTATATTAGTTCACACAAACACTCCATCCATGCTTTTGTTCCGGCCCTCCAGTCCAGTTTAAGAACCCATTGTGGCCCTCGAGTCAAAAAGTTTGCCCACCCCTGCCCTAGACCCTCTTCCTAAAGGCCTGTTCCCATTCAGGGTCTTTTAAAAAAAACACTATTGATTTCAAAGAGGAAGAGAGAGGGAGAGAGAGAGAGAGAAACATCAATGATGAGAGCTAATCATGGATCAGCTGCCTCCTGTACAACCCCTTCTCGGGATGGAGCCCGAAACCCCATGCATATGCCCTGACCGGAAATGGAACTGTGACCTCCTGGCTCATAGGTGCATGCTCAACCACTGAGCCACACCAGCCGGGCCCCATTCAGGGCTTTTTCATCACACGTGTCAGGCAGTGAACAAGGACTGGGAGCCTCTATGTGCTGAGTGCAGTACCAAGGGCTCAGAGAAGATACAAGTAAGACATGGCACCCCAACTAGGCCCCTGGGAGCTCACCATCTGCACAGAGAGGTGAGACGTGGCAAGGTACCCATTCGCCGCTGGGGGCAGGCGGTTGTGCATCCAATGTGAATGGAGAAAAGACGTGCCCTTGAGCCTGAGCTCATTGTCTCACACATTTGGGCCAGGAGCTCAGAGGTGATGAGATAGACATGTTATGATTCACAGCGGTTCTCCCTTCTGAGAAGGGTTCAGAGCTGACTGCCAACACTCTGCGAGTCTCAGTCAGATTCCCCTCCTTCACTCCCCTCCAGTCCAAGGCCAACATTTCTCATCCTCATTTCACAACGAAGGAAGTCGGGAAACGGGCCTCAGGCTGGTCTGCCAGGCACCTGGCCCTTGTTAAGTGCACTCTTGGAGGAGGCCTAGTCCAAAGAGAATGGGGAACTCGGAAATGGTTACGTCTACATTGGTGCCATAGGATGCCATGCGCTAGCTCCAGCGTCTACAAATGTTTCTGTAAAGAGCCAGATAGTAGCTAGTAGATATTTCAGGCTTTGCGGGTCAAATACTATCTCTGTTGCATATTCTTCTTCTTTTCTTTTTTTAACTTTAAAAAAATTGTGTGAAAATACATATAACATAGAATTTGCCATCTTCTCAACAGGGAAAACAGTCTTTCCAAAAAAAATGGTCATGAGAAAACCGGACATCCACATGCAAAAGAATGAAGGGGACCCTTACCTCACACCATATAGAAAAATGAACTCAACATGGTTGTGACATTGAATTTGCAATTGGATTTCTTTGATATAACACCAAAGGCACAAGCAATAAAAGCAAAAATATACAAATGAGACATCAACCTTAAACATGTTTGTTCATCAAGGAATGCAATCAATAGAATAAAAAGACAACTTACGAAATGGGAGATAATATCTGATAAGAGGTTAATATCCAGAATCTCTAAAGAACTCCTATAACTCGACAACAAAGAATCAATTAATCCAATGAAAACGTAGGCATGGAACTTGAATAGACATTTCTCCAAAGGGGATATACAAGCAAGCATCTGAAAAGATGTTCAACATCACTAATTACCAGAGACATGGACATCAAAACCACAAAGAGATCCCACCTCACACCCACTAGGATGGTCCCTATAAACACACACACACACACTTAACTCTCTGAAAATAACAAGCATTAGTGAGGATGTGGAGAAATTGGAACCCTTGGGCACAGCTGGTAGGATTATAAAATGGGTACAACTACAACAGAAAACAGTATGGTGGCTCTTCAATAATTATACACACTTTGTGTACACATCCAGATCAATGGACGCAGGATCTCAAAGAAACATTTTCCCACCCATGTTCACAGCAGCACTATTCACAGTACCCGAGAGGTGGAAACCATCCAAATGTCCATCGCTGGATAAATGGAGAGACAAAATGTGCTATATCCACGCAAGGGAATAATAATCAGCCTCCAAAAGGAAGGGAATCTTACAACATGGAAGAAACACAAGATTCCACTGAGGCATCGAAAGTAGTCAAACTCATAGAAACAGAAAGACGAACGGCGGCTGCCAGGGGCTGGGGAAGGGAGAAACGGGGGGATGTTGGTTAATGGGTATAGAGCAGTGGTTGCCAACGTGGGGCACATGCCCCACAGGGGGAGCAATTTGATGTTTAAGGGGGACAATCTGAGAAGGAGTTATTAACAGTGAATTTTTTGCATTTCTTATGGTTCTAGGGGCCTCACATAAAGTATAGGTATAAATATTGTGACATATTTATGCGTTTCAGTTCTCTAGTATATGTTCTGAAACTTTATTTGCTATTTTTTTCTATCACTTCATATTATTGTTATTATTTTATATAAAATCTTAGTGATCTCCTCAGGACTTCGGCTGTCCTTTCGTTCTTTTTTTCTTCTCTTTCATGGATGCCATGTTCTTTGGAAGCTTGTTTAGACCAAGTGAATGGCCTTTGAGGCTTCCTCTACGTGAATAGGAGCTCACTTTTTGAATAAAAAGAAGGGGGGGGGGGGCGGCATCAGGATGTTAGAGATGCTTAGGTGGGGCGTGGCCCCAAAAAAGGTGGGGAACCACTGGTCTAGAGTTTCAGTTTTGCAAGACAAAAAAATTCTAGAGAGCTGTGTCACAACAATGCAACTATGCTTAACACCACTGACTTCGACAGTCACAAATGGCTAAGATGCAGCAGGGTCCTCCACAGTCCCCTCCTCTGCCTCTTGCTTCAGCCGTGTCTGGACAGAACACACCTAGAGACGCCCCCTCTTCCAGCCTCAGACCACCTCCAACCTCTTTCCTGTCGCCACCTTTGGTACCATTACAGACCAGCTAACACCATTAGAGAGGAGTCAACACCCTTTGAGACCAGTCAACACCCTTCGAGACCAGCCAACACCTTTCCAGACCAGCCAACACCATTCCAGACCAGCCAACACCTTTCCAGACCAGCCAACACCATTCCAGACCAGCCAACACCATTTTTTGAGCTCGTCTCCTTATTGCCGAGCAACCATGAGCTCCCAAATTCCTCACTTCGCCCATCCAGGTGGAGGCCCCATTGACCACGCGTCCCCCTGCGTCCGCGGGCGCCCTCACCTACCTCTCTCTGGGCGTCTGCTTCCACCTCCACGTGGGGCTCTGGCGGGCGAGGGCCACTCCTTCCCCAAGTCCCCAGAGGAGGAGCTGCGGGCGCCCAGCGTCTCCTGAAGAGGAAAGCCAGGGGACAGCCGTGCCCTTCTCCAGGCCCTGCAGGGCCTTCCCACAGCCAATGGGGCAGCACGCCGGCCGCCATGGGAGCCGCCAGAGCCCTGGGAAGAGCCTGACCCAGGCCCCGAGGGTCTGCAGGCCGACTTCCGGGAGAACCACTTCCTGGGCGAGGAGGTGAAGCTCATCAGGAAGATGGGCCACACCTGACTCCCCTCCCACTGCCGCCCCCAGGAGGCTCATCCTCAAGCAGGACTAGGAGCCCGTGAAGCCCAGAGGCCTTTGAGGGGTCCCTGTGCACACACCCCCTTTCCCCCGGCCCCCGTGTCTGTGTCTGGCTTCTGCCTGAGCCTCTCCCTGAAACCACTAGGCAGCCTTCTAATCGCCCTGGAGCCCTGACCCATGTCTTGGCCCAAATGCAAACAATAAAGCCTTTTGCAACAACAACAACAAATGGCTAAGAGGGGTCAATTCTTTGCTATGCGTTTTGACCATCACAATTTAAAACAAAAAACATCTGAAGCCCTACCCAGAAAAAATATTCTACCACCTTAACCAATTTATGGGTACAATTCCGTAGGTGTGTGTGTGTGTTTAACAATCCTTTACACGAAGAGAAAGGAATAAAAAAGAAATAGATAAATAAAAATGCAAAAATCCATTCTTGTGCGGCCTTACAACAGCAGGCGATGGATAGCTAGTGCGGCCCACAGGCCCCCTGTGCCTGGCCAGTCTGCACATGACCCGGATTTGGTAACATGTGAAGGGTCTCCTCCAGGACAGAGGAAAGTCATCGTATGCGTGAGACCATCGTGTGGATGTTAAGACTGGCACCACCTCGGCCCTAGACGGTTTGGCTCAGTGGCTATAGCAGCGGTTCTCAACCTGTGGGTCGCGACCCCTGTGGCGGGCGAACGACCCTTCCACAGGGGTCGCCTAAGACCATCCTGCCTATCAGATATTTACATGACGATTCATAACAGTAGCAACATGACAGTGATGAAGTAGCAGTGAAAATAATTTTATGGTTGGGTCACAACATGAGGAACTGTATTTAAAGGGCCAGAAGGTTGAGAACCACTGGGCTAGAGTGTCAGCCTGCGGACTGAAGGGTCCCAGGTTCGATGCTAGTCAAGGGCACCTGCCCGGTTGCAGGCTTGGTCCCCAGTGGGGGTTGTGCAGGAGGCAGGCCAGGTGGCATGATTCTCTCTCATCACTGATGCTTCTCTCTCTCCTCTTCCTCTCTGAAATCAGTAAAGACAAAAAAAAAACAGCCTCCTGACCCACAACTCCTGCCCTGTCAGCAGCATTCCCTGGAGACCCACTGTGTGCAAAGCTCTGTGGGAATCAGCAGGCAGTTCAATGGGAAACTGAGGACATGGATCAGCCGTGGGTGGCCGTGGAGGGCTCGCGTTGATCCACAGCTCACCCAGCCCTGCCTCTGCAGCAGCTCCCAGGGGTCACTGGGGCCTTGAAGGGCACGGCAGGCCAGGTGGTGGGCAGGAACGCATTTGGTTTTTGCAGAAAAACAACCACAGATCCAATTTCAAGGCTTTTGGTCTCTCCACTCCCTCCTTCCATTCTTCTCTTAGCAGCTGCCTGAACGGGAACCCTTCGGAGGGGCGGTGGCCCCAGGCACCCCGCAGGGCTCCACGGGAGTCTGAGCTCCCACCCATCCTGCTGTGGGGGCCAGGGAGCAGCTGGGGTTCCTTAGGTGGGGTGCAAGGGGGACAGAGGAGTCCCCAGGCTCAGTGAGGACCGAGCCTGGGTGGTTCTGACATCAAAGCTCAACACTGCAAGACCCACCCTGGGAATTCAACCAAGAAGAACAAAAAAAAAGAAGAAACAAGATCAGTTTTCCACCCCCAGGAGCCAGAATTTTCGGTAGCCAAAGCGACCAATGGTCAGAGATACCTATTTTGTTGTTGTTGTTAATCCTCACCCGAGGACATTTTTCCGTTGATTTTTAGAGAGAATGGGAGGGAAGGGGAGAGACAGACAGAGAGAGAAACATCAATGTGAGAGAGACACACCCATTGGCTGCCTCCTGGAGATGGAGCCTACAACCCAGGTACATGCCCTTGACTGGAATTGAACCCGGGACCCTTCCCTCTGTGGGCAGATGCTCTATCCACTGAGCCAAACCGGCCATGGCTGGCCAGAGATGTCTTTAACCTGTACAAGGACTCTACCACCCACCCAGGAACCTTCTCCGATCTCCCTTCTCCTAAAAAAAGGAGTGAAGTCCCTGACCATGTGCATTGAAACCCGTCTGAGGTGTCAGCCCCAAATGGTTGATGCGTAGCAATGAACAACCACGTCACCAGTTGCAACTTGCCAATAATCGCCAATAATTTCAAGTGTGGTGTTTCCTCTTCTTCATTTCCTTCTCACTGCTCTGTTTTCAAATCCATATATGTTTATTGTACCTTCTCTAGCCAAGGGATGGACCAGGAACCATGGAGTATAAGAAGACCTGCTCACCAAGTATTTCTATTTGAGACACCTGTAGTCTGGCCAGGGCCGTTAGATGTACAGACCGTCCCTGATCGCCAGCCAGGCCAAGGGACCCTACCCATGCACGAATTTCGTGCACCAGGCCTCTAGTCCAGTATAATCACCCAAGGGCCCAGGGGTGAGTGGCCGGCTCAAGGTTACTTGCCAGGGTCAACCACAGGCTAGAAATAGAAATTGGCTCCCCGGCCACCTCTTTGTCTCAGTAGCTTCCTCCCACTGTGGTTTTGGCAAAGATGAAGCGCCCGGGAGTGATGCAGCGACCGGAGTGAAGGTCAAAGCCCAGCATCTGTGTTTAGCGCGGCCCTGAGGATGCTTTGTTCCTTCGTCCTCCCATGGGCGGGCTGATCTATCCAGCAGCCTCCTGTCCCCCTCTGAGCACTCAAAATAGTATTCCCTGACCTCCATTCACCCGCGGTGCCTCGTGGAAGGGCTGGTGCGCCCACAGAGAGCCCCTGACCTCAGGCCTTTCTGCATTGATGCACCCTTCTCACCGCTTTCTCCATCACCGTGCTCACGCCAGCTCCTTAGAAGGACCCGCAAGTCCCCCTGGCGGCTTCCATAACCAGGGAAGGACCTCTGCGGCCAGTCCCCTGCCCAAGCACCCAGGACCCAGTTGGCAACAGCTCACATATGTCTGCAAAAGCAGTCAAGTTCAGGAGAAGGCAGAACAGAAAACCACATGACAAAGGCAGTGAGAAAACTCATTGTGCATGCGTGTGCGTACCTGCATGCATGTGTGTGTGTGTGTGTGTGTGTGTGTGTGTGTCAAACCCCCCTCTGCCCTCCCTCTCCAGTTACTCAGGGACAATGACAACGGTTAATAATTTATGGAGAACCATACTGCATCCAGCAGCTCCCACAACCACCCAGAGTTTATTCCCCGGGGAGTTGACTACCTAAGCCATTAGGACAGAATGGGCAAGGGAGGCAGGAGGTGACCAGTCAGGGACAGGGACTATGTCAGGGCCTCACCAAGGGTTGGGAGAAGGGGTATGAGCAGGTGACAGAGGACAATGGAAGGGTCTGGCCTGCCTGCCTCCCTGGCGCTAGCGACCTGGGGCCGGTGGGAGCAGCTCAGGAAAGGATCCAAGTGGTCAGAGTGAATTCCTGACTAAGCTGTCAGGCCACCTCCGTTGTCACCACGCATGCCTGGAGTGACTCCGGGATAACCCAGACGGTCCTGGTGAGAAGCATGCATCAAGAGCTCGGAGTGAAATCCAGGAATCCTAACCGCTAGACTCAGTGGATAGAGCGTCGGCCTGCGGGCTGAAGGGTCCCAAGTTCGATTCCGGTCAAGGGCACGTGCCCGGGTTGCGTGCTCCATCCCCAGTGAGGGGTGTGCAGGAGGCAGCCGATGGATGATTCTCTCTCATCATTGATATTTCTCTCTCTCTCTCTCTCTCTCTCTCTCTCTCTCTCTCTCTCCCTTCCTCTGAAATCAATAAAAATATATTTTAAAAGAAAAAGAGCTCAGAGTGTCGTAGAGTAGCCTGGACTGAGGCCAGCAGCACTGGGGGTTCAATCACTGTCACACACACATTATCTTGGGCACCATCGGCCATTCGCTTCCTCCATGCAAACCTTCTGCTCAGAATTTCTGCCTGAAGAGCTGTCTCTTCTTTGTTGCTCTTTACATAGGGGACGCCAAGGTCTCCGCTCTCTAATCGCTTACACATTAGGCAGAATCGCTAAGACATGTCCACAGTCCTGCTCCTGTGAGGGGATGTGCTGGAAATCTGTTCTGGAATCTTCTCAAAAGTACGCGTGCCTAGAACAATGGTCCAAAGTCTCCTTTTAACACCGAGAGCTAATATTTGTATCAAATAGTAAACGCTGTTGATTTGCATTTTATGTATATTTTGCAATACTTCCCAGGCTGCCCGTCTTCATCCAATGGCAGGTTACCATCAAATAGAAAAGGCACTTCCGTTTTTGTATCCCACCGAGAATGGAGAAAGCTCCACCGAGTGTCAAATGCATCCTGATGTCAGATATTCCAATGTGGGGGGGGGGAAATGTGCATCTTAGAGAATGTATACAATATTACTCTTACCGGAATCTCATTTTCAGCCGGTTTTTGCCAAAAGTCAGAGAACAGAAGTGCACGTCGGATGAGGCAGCCTGCTTTAGAGCTGCCCTCACTGCAGAAAAACAAAACAAGACAGAAAGAGATGGAAGGGGAAGAGAGATTTAGTGTTTATATGGATGGCACATCATACGGATTAGCTTGTGCATCTCACCTCTGCTTCCTGGGTTTGCCAAGTGATTGAGCTCAGTACTAATGGGGAGGGATCTGGAGAGGGGAAGGGAGGTACCTTCTTTAAATATATATATATATATATATATATATATATATATATATATATATTGATTTCAGAGAGGAAGGGAGAGAGAGATAGAAATATCCATGATGAGAGAGAATTATTGATCGGCTGCCTCCTGCCCACCCCACACTGGGGATCGAGCCCACAACCGGGCATGTGCCCTGACCGGGAATCAAACTGTGACCTCCTGGTTCATAGGTCCACACTCAACCCCTGAGCCACGCCGGCCAGGGGGAAGGAACCTTCCTGACCTGTTTTGTGCAAAGAGAGCATTGGCTGTACCTGAGGCAGCAAGCACGGGACTGGCTCCAGCAGGAGAACTGGGTGGAGGCTTTGCGGAGAAGGCATTTGATCCGAGCTTGGCGGTGAAAGCCGCTCAGGACTGAAAGCGCAGGAAGACGGGCGGCCGGAAGGCAGAAAAGCCGGAGTTTGAATATCAATACTAGAACTGGGCTTCTCCAATGTGTGTGCTGTGCGTCCCTTACTCAGAGGAAAAGAGTCTACGGGTTTCCCCCTCCACCACTTACCGTGGTGAGCGGCCCCAGATGACTGGGGTTAATGGGAAGACTGCTTTAGATAAGACACCAGTGAGGTCACGTCTGGTTGGGGTTAAATGTCCTACGAAGATTAGTCACTCTTGCTAGATAAAAGGTAAAGACGCTGCCCTGGGATAAACTTAAATCCTGCTGCAAACAGGCTCCCTTTGGCCCCTGGACTGGGGCGCCGCCAGGCTGTCCAAAGACCAGTGGCCGTGGGGTCCCAGGAAGCCGACCCCCCAAGAGGACCAGTCAGCCCTGGGATCTTTGCAAACTCCTTTTGTCCGGGAGCCCAGACCACCGACGAGAGCCGGGCTGCTCAGACCAGGGGAAGGTGGCAAGAAGGTCCACAGAGCGGTCGCCCTGTCTTCAGGACAAGAGCCAGCCCAAAGACTCAGCCCCCCAAGTTTCCAGTCACCTCCTCTCCATCTCTGGGCCTCGGGTCTGTGCCTGGAGGGATTCCTTCTGTTTATTCACTTTATTCACAGGAACAAAGGCTTTCCAGGGCCATTGTTTCAAGAACCTCCCAAGATAAGCAGATTAGAGGGAGGTTCTGATTGGTTAGGGGAGGGCCTCCAACCAGGAACTGGACCATTAAAACTCTGGAGTAAAGGTTCTTAGGTGGGCCCAGCCTGTGTGGCTCAGTGGTTGAGCATCAACCTAGGAACCAGGAGGTCACGGTTCGATTCCCGGTCAGGGCACATGCCTGGGTTGTGGTGTCAATCCCCAGTGTGGGGCGTGCAGGAGGCAGCCGATCCATGATTCTCTCTGATCATTGATGTTTCTCTCTCTCTCTCTCTCTCTCTCTCCCTCTCTCTCTCTCTCTTCCTCTCTCTCCCTGAAATCAAGAGGGTTGTCCCATCTTGACCTTGCTGTCTAGGGTTGTCAGAGACCCAGGAGAGGCTGAGAAGAGAGGCAGGGAATGGCTTTGTGGTCCCTGGCATCCAGCCCACGTACTCCTTCATGGCACTGCACTGTCCCCCACCGCCCTGCCAGGGCACTCTCTCTTGTCCCCACCCAAGGCCACCGGCTTCCAAGAACTGACCAGCTGTGGAGGACAGCTGCCCGGGGCTGGTCTCCAGGGAAGCGCTTCTGTTCTTCAAAGGGACTAATTGAGGGCCATAGAAATGGATCCATTTCCCCCAAGAGTCTCGCTGCAGCCCCATCACCCCACGCCCTCCCTGACTCTCTGTCGGGTCCTTGAAATTTCATTTCACAGCTTCCTGGCTTCTATCAGGGCATCGGGTTGTAATCCCCGTTAGTGTTGGCCTGGCTCCCAGCCACAGCTGCTACCTCTGCAGCAGACTCCTCCCCGCTCCCCCCTCCCCCCCCCCCCCTGCGGCCAGGCCAGCCCACCTGCCATCCTGCAACCCTCGCCAAGAAGTCTCTCTGGGTGGGCGGGCGGCTTGGGACCTTGAACCAACAGCGGGGCTGACACTGACCCCCCACCCCTGGAAGCTGAGCTCTCCCAGGACCTGGAGGAACCTGGGTCTGCGCTGGGCAGGGGGGGTGGGGAGGGTGCCCCACCTACCTGACCGCACCGTCCATGAAACTCTCCCTCTAAGAAGCTCAGCACATGTCCCTCTGCACCGGGTGCTCCCAGACCACCGCCCTGAGCACAGCCTCTGGCTCACAGTAAAGCTCTGGCCGCAGTGGCACCCTCTATGATGAAAACCAGACCAGAGTCTTCCTCCGCCATCTCTCGGTTATCCGTGCCCTTGGCCAGGAGGGTGGGAGAACGTAGAGAGAAAGTCACAATGACCTTGGCTGCTGTATCTTACACTTCACAATGTATTTTTTAAAAAATATATTTTATTGATTTTTTACAGAGAGGAAGGAAGGGAGATAGAGAGTTAGAAACATTGATGAGGGAGAAACATAGATCAGCTGCCTCCTGCACATCTACTGGGGATGTGCTCGCAACCAAGGTACATGCCCTTGACCGGAATCGAACCTGGGACCCTTCAGTCCGCAGGCTGACGCTCTATCCACTGAGCCAAACCAGTTTCGGCACAATGTATTTTTTTTTTTTAATAAAAACACAGGCTTATGTTATTTCTCTCCATCTTCTGAATCAAATGACACCTGGTACACGGTAGATTCAAATGTGGGTGCTCTTCCTTTCTCCCAATGAGGTTGGAGGGGAAGACATTGTTATCCCCAAAACAACAACAAAATAAAATAAAAGCTAAACAGACCAAGGCCATCATTCAAGATTAACTCTATATATAGTCGTGGGCCCTAGACTCAAGCACAGCTTTCCTGGCTGCAACGCCCAGCTCCTAGAATCCTGGGGTTGACCCATGACCCTTCCTTCCTCTTAAATCCCCATCCAATTAGCCCCGTGGGTGCTACAGCTTTTACAATCTCTCAGATGGGTACGGTCCTCACGATTCCTGGCACAGTTCGAGGCACTTTAAATCTCTTCACGAAAGGAATCCTCATAGAACACGCAGGTGGGCATCATCGTTATTCTCATTCTACGCTGGGGAAACGGGTGCACGTAGCCGTGAGTCATCTGCCCGAAGTCCACCCAGCTTGTAGGCCTGCAGGCCCAGGCGGGCTGGTCCCTGAGCCTGGGCTCGCGATCGCCGTGTGACATCCACGCTCACTTCCTTAGGTGTAAGTGCCTGCCTGTCTCAGACTTATAAGTCTTTGAAGGCAAGAACTGCCTCTTTTTTAAAAAAATAAATAAATAAAATACTTTTATTGATTTCAGAGAGGAAGGGAGAGGGAGAAGGAGAGGGAGAGGGAGATAGAAACATCCATGATGATGAGAGAATCATTGATCGGCTGCCTCCTGCACACCCCACACTGGGGATGGAGCCCACACCCCAGGCATGTGGCCTTGACTGGAATGGAACCGTGACCTCCTGGTTCCTAGGTTGACGCTCAACCACTGAGCCACACCGGCTGGGCCAAGAACTGCCTCTTTTATCCTTATTCCCAAGCCCTGAGCACAGTATCTGGCACACAGTCTGTGCCCAGTAACCAGCCGGGGAAGCCAGAGGGAAGTCATACTGTTTCATGCTAAACTCTCAGAGCTCAAACTGGTCCTGAATTCTTCCCTCTGCTGTGACCCAAGATATTTAAACGGCCATAAAAACAGGCCCCTGATTGCAAGCTAGTCCATCCTTAGATGGGCTGGAAGGAACCGGCCCTCCCAAGGCAGCACAGACTCCGAAGGACCCGGTGCAGAGTTCCTGGGGGCTCCGCCTGGGGTCCCCGCCAGTCTCCCGGGACCACACTTCTGTGTCTGTGCCTAGACTCAGTAGGACCCCCACAAAAAAACCCACAAAAAAAAAAAACGGGGAAGCGGCTCCCCAGCTTCCAGGCAGATGTGGGGGGTGGGGTGGGAGGGCTTCCAGAACGTCCATCCGAGTAAATCAGCTGCTCAGGCTGGGACCCATCCAGCACATGCGACAACAAAGGGTGGCACATGGCAAATTGCGATGTAATGTGAGCCATCTGGTTGGGAGAAACGGCCAACTGGAGGCATGGGGGGCCTGGAAACGGCCCAGAGCGCACGCTTATCTGGGGGAAACGATGAGTCAGCCCGAAAATGACAAAACGGTTCATGAAGGCCTTCGCCACAGGCCCCGCAGAATCTATTCTTGGAGGAGCCGGAGTTGGGTAACTCCATCACACAGGCCTCCAAGTTCCAAGACGCCGGGCTTCGGCGCCGACCAGGCGTAGCGTGGACCAGGCCTCGTTAGCGTGCACCCGGCTAAGCAGGGGCCTGAGTGCCCTAAACCTTCATGGCTGTGTTGGGGGCAACACGGGCGGGAGACCATCATTTTGCAGCCAGTCCAGATGTGCAAGGCAGGATGTGACCGGAAGTGCTGGACTCGCTGGGGACAGCGTAGCCCTGGTCCTGGAGACCAATCTCCTCCTGTGTCTTCCTCTCTCCGCCGCCGTGAGTCCCCGTGGCCCGAAAAAAAGCAAAAAGCAAACCAATGACCAGGTCTCCTGATCTCCTGCGGCCAGGAGGAGGCCGCAGCTGCCCAGGCTCCTGCCAAAAAAACTCTGCTTCCCCCACACCCTGGTCCAAAAAGCCCACGTCTGTCTGGCAGGAGAAGGCTGCGCCGGTCCCCAGCAGCTGGAAGGTGTCCTGACATGGAGACGGGGCGCAGGAGTTCAACGCCCGCCCGTAGCTACAAAGCAGCCGTGTCCCGGGCCCCCTTGGCCTCTGCGTCTGGCTGGAGCCTAGGGCCCGGCATCGGCCACCTGGAGCTGCACCAGGAAACGACACAGCAATCGCCAGGCACTTGCCCTGACTGCCCTCCTGCCCGGGGAGTTGGGGGGCTTCAAGGTCAGGGTGGTCTCCACGGCCATTTCTGTCCGGGTTTGCTGAGCAGAGCTGGGAGATGGACCCCGGGAAGCTCTCTGGGCACTACACCCCACTGATGGGCACTTCCTTGCCCCCCCTCCCCCCCACGTCATGTCCCTACCTCGCCTGTGGGTGAGCCTGAGACCTGTGGTCTCTTCCCGGCTGGAGAGGAGGCAGCTACGGCCTGAAGGGTGTCCCCAGCACCAGGCTCTGGCTCCCTCCCCAGTGAGTCAGCCTCCCCAACCCCAGTTGCCTCAGGGGTCCGGACTTGCCTGAGCAGGGAGTGGGGGAGCCATCCTTGCAGCCCCAGGGCCAGAAGGACCAGCTGCAGTTCCCGGGCAGTTATGGGGGTCTTCGGGCGGGGGCTTTGAGAACAGGCGGGTATGGTGTGGGTATGGGTGCAGGGAGAGCAGCGATCCCCCACCCATTCACACGCAGACCCCATCCAGGCCCTTCGCAGAGGGAGGAAGAGGGGGAGGGCGGGCCTGGGTGGCTTCCGATGGGAAATGGAGAGAGAGGGCTGAGCCCATCAGGCTGGGTTGGTGACCCACACCTAGAAGAAAGGAGTTCTGGAAGCCAAGATGGACACGTTTCCCAACCCTGACCCCTGTGCCTACGACAGTTCCGTAGGCCTCAGCCCATACGCCTTAGACTTCTCTGGAGATCAGACACCCCCTGGGCCGAGGCTAAAGAAGAATGTTTTCCTACAGACGGTGGGAGGCAGTGTCCCCGAATGTCTCATGCGGGCCACCAGCAAATACGGACAGAGCGGGCCTGCCTGCGCGGGCCTGCCCAGGGTGGTCGGTGACAGGTCAGCGGCCACCCTCCCGGCCCTACATCCCCACCCGACCCTGCATCCCCGCAGACAGACTATAAAGAGGAGCCCAGGGAAGCAGGCCGGAGCTCTAGCGACCAGACACCCCGGCTTGCAAAAGAGACACAGGACACCCCGTCTTTGTCCCGAAGACAAAAGCTATGCATGTTGCACGCCGGTTCCCTTTCGCTGTGGCTGGAAGGCTGGCTACGGTGAGAAGGGAATAGTGCAAAGGAGAGAAACTGGGTGAGCGTCTGATGACGTGTGGGGAGAGTGATAATGGAGCGAGAGGCTGCGGGGGAAGGATGGGGGACAATGGCTCCTGGGTCTGATGGGGAAGGAGGCCGGACAGGCACCCAATCAACCCCGATTCCCCCGGGGGCTGGCTTATCTCTCCATCTGCCCTCCCACACTCACCCAGCGCTGGGAGCTTGGTCGCTTTCCCTGTCTCCCTTCCTGATGCGATGGGTGGCCTGGTTCCCGCAGCCCCAGGCGGCCAGTCCTTCGCTCGTGGCCTCTAAAAAGGAGGAGGGTGGGAAGACCTTGCTCCCCGTGTTGCCCGTGGCCACGGCTCACTCCAATGCCCTCTTTCCCAACTGGTCACTCCGGGCATCTCCGCCAGGAAGCCCACCACGTTCTGGGGACCCCGACCTCCCAGGAGGGAAGGGCTGAGCCGGCTCGCTCAGAGCGAGTCTCTGTACCTTTGCTCACACGCGCTCTCTCTACCCAGAAAGCCAAGCCATTCCGCCCAAAGGTCGTAATCTGACCTTGATTTCCAAAATCCAGGTCCTCTGGGCGGCTTTTGCGGACGCCTGCCCTCACTTCACCTTCCCTGCTCAGTGGAGTTTTGTGACTCGATCATGAAAATTGTTCAGTGCGTATACATCGCCCTCTCCCCTCCTTTCACAAAACCCAAGTGAGTCCCAGGCAGATGCTCAGGACATGTTGACTGACTTGTTGGACTGAATGACTGGGGACATGACAGTTGTGATCAATCCAGAGTCTACAGTCAGCCACGGCCGGCGTGGCTCAGGGGTTGAGCATCGGCCTATGAACCAGGAGGTCTCGGTTCCATTTCCGGTCGGGGCACAGGCCCGGGTTGCATGCTCAATGCCCAGTAGGGGGCGTGCAGGAGGCAACTGATCCATGATTCTCTCTCATCATTGATGTTTCTCTCTCTCTCTCCCCCTCTCCCTTCCTCTCTGAAATCAATAAAAAGACTTTTTTTTTAATATATTTTATTGATTTTTCACAGAGAGGAAGAGAGAGGGATAGAGAATTAGAAACATCGATGAGAGAGAAACATCGATCAGCTGCCTCTTGCACACCTCCTACTGGGGATGTGCCCGCAACCAAGGCACATGCCCCTGGCCGGAATCGAACCCGGGACCCCTCAATCCGCAGGCCGACGCTCTATCCACTGAGCCAAACCGGTCAGGGCAAGACTTTTTTTTTAAATGGTGACTGTGGTCTCTCTTTTTTAGAGTCCACAGTCGCCATTTCTCAGGCCACCCAGAGAGCTTCCAGAGCAGAGCCTGCTGCCAGTAGAGATGTCATCTGATTTATTAATTAATGTGAACACCATTCATCCCAAAGCTCCAGGGAAATACTTAAAAAAAAAAGCCAGACCGCTTCAAAAACGATAAAAATAGCATTTCACAGTCTAGAAATAGCTGAACTTATTCCTAGTACTCTGGTCCCAGCATCAGACCCCACTTCCCGCCTCCCTGCCCGCATCAGCCCCCACCAGTTGGTCGCCCCCTTTCCCCACCGTGCCCACCTGTGCCCACCTTGCCCACCGTGCCCACGTGTTGTCTTTGCTGAGTAACAGAATTCCCGCCAGGGAGGGCTAATTGGGTTAACGGAGTGACTACCTAATTGTTCTCTCTCTGTAGCCCAACCCAGCACCCTGGCTGCTTTCCGACTACCTGCCCCGCATCTGTCCCAGGATCACTCATTTGCTGCAACAACAACGTCCATTGTGGTCCGCCTGTGGGACTTTGGGGTTGGAAGTGAATCTCCCCCAGGCAGAGAACAGAAGATGCTGCTATTTTGGTTGGTCTGGCGGACAATGGGGCCATTCTCTGGGCTTGATGGGCATGTGGGAAATCTGAGATGCCCTGGGACCCGGCCAGAGCGCAGGAGGAGGGAGGGGAGCAGGTGGGGGCAGCATCCTGACCTCTTCTTCCCCAACGACTTGGGTTTGCATTTCATTTTAATCAGTTGCAGATGAAACGGACCAGCCAGGAGCCTCTGGAATCTCAGGGCCCCCACCTTTGTCCTTTGGCCCAAGCACCCAGGAGGCGCGGGGCTGGGCGGTGTGTGCGTGACCTGGCCTGGCCCAGCTCTCCCGGGAGGAGGCAGCGCCGAGGGTGGCCTTTACCCTCCCCAAGGCTCAGGGGGAGCCTGCTCTCCCGCAAACACCCTTGGAAAAGACGAGGCATCTTTGCCTGTTGTTTTTTGAGGTGTGTTCGTTCTGCTTCAACCTGTCCCACCTGGCAGGGCTCCTCACCTGCCCCGAGCATGGCAATGCCAGCCTCCTGGGGCGGGGTGTACCTGGGGCAGAGAGAGACCCTCTGAGTCGCACCTGGGGGGATGGCTATTAGGGGGCGGGTGGCATGAGGGTGCTAGCGCAGCCTGTGATCTCTGATCGCTGCAGGGGGCTCTGGGAAGGCGCTTGGCTTCTTAGGGTGACTTCTCTCTCCGCTGTCGCCCCTCCCTCCCTGTCCCGCCCCACCCCCAGCCTCCAGGTCGTCCTTGTCCTTGCTGTCCCCTCTGCAACTCCAGGGCCCACATCACAGGATCTGGGGGAGCCACATGGGGGTGCTCCATCAATGCCCATCTCTGCCTCTGGCTTGTTTGCAAACTTGCCTCACGGCTACCCCCCTCCACCCCCCGACTCTCAGGAGCACATGAGCCTCTGCTTGCACTGTAGCCCCCCTGGTGAGGTGACTGACACAGAGGAGGTGCTCAGTAAGTACGCCATGTCTTGACTGGTGTGGCTCAGTGGATAGAGCGTCAGCCTGCAGACTGAAGGGTCCTAGGTTCGATTCCAGTCAAGGGCATGTACCTTGGTTGCGGGCACATCCCCAGTAGGGGGTGTGCAGGAGGCAGCTGGTCAATGTTTCTCTCTCATCGATGTTTCTAACTCTCTATCCCTCTCCCTTCCTCTCTGTAAAAAATTAATAAAATACATATTTTTTAAAATAAGTACGCCATGAATTCAACCGGCTGGGAAGTTCCCGCCGATCAAACAAGAGCCCAGGCTCTGTCCCCAAAGGAAGGGATTGAGCAAAAGGCAACCAAACCCACCACCACCCACCAGCTAAGCGAGGGGTGCGGGCCCCCTGGGGACGATTTCCTTCGGGGAGACCGGGTGTCTCCACGCGACTGTCTGCGCACCACTGCCCTCCGCTGGACGCTGGGCCAAAGCGGCCCCAGACCCGCTCCTGGTCGGAACGCTTCCCTCCCCATCTGGACGCGACTGCTGGGCAAACCGGTTTCTGGGCTGGCTCCCCTTACCAGGTCTGCCCCCCCTGCCCCCTGGCTGCCAGCATTGAGTCCATGAAACCTGGGAAGGCACGGGGCACAGGGCTTCTTGGACTCCTAGCCTCGTGGGTGCAGGCAGGCGCTCCTGGCACGATGGTGACGATGAATATCAGAATCCACATAAGCGCCCACCCTTGTTCCGAGTCTAGAACAGCTCTGGCTCTGACAGTTCGGGGAAGGCAGCCGAGAGCCGCACAAAGGGGCGCAAAGCTCCAGGAAGAAGAATTCAAAAACAACCCGTCATTTCTGTCTCAACAACAACAGAACCTTCCTCCTCTGGGAAAAGATAGAGGCGAGGAAAAAGGAACGCGGGCACTGCCCAGCCCTGTGGCTGCGACCTGCCCTCCCTCCCTCCTCCATCTTCAATGACAGGGACTGGAGAGTCGGCCTGATTTCCTCTGCCCCGACCTCCTTAGCTTGTAAGTGCTTTGCCCCGCACAATGACTGGCCCGCGAAAGGCCTGCAACACAGAGTTCCTGAACTCCGGGCAGGCGGATCGAGGTGATGAGTGGCTAAGACGTTGCCAATGGCAATAGTGAAAGAAGTCAAAGTGGAGGCAGCAAGCGCATTGCGTATACGTTGCTTCAGTTTGCTGAGGAATTGTTCCAGCTCCCCAAAATTGAACCCCGGGGTGAGCCCGGGGCCAGGCAGGCATGTGGATACATGAATCGGAAGCTCTGGGAGGAATTCTGCACTAGGCAGAAACCCAGGAGTCACACGGCCTGGAGGTGGATGTGGGAACCCAGCAAGGACTGTAGAGCAAGCATGTCAAACTCGCGGCCCGCGTTAGCCTTTGAGTTTGACATTAGGGAACATCTGGGAGGTGAAGAAATAGTCTGTGTTTGGATTGCGGTAGTGGGCATACGGTGTATATACTCGGTGGGTACATTTGTCAAAAATGCATCAAACTGGGCATTTAAAACCAAAAAGTCCTATTGCATGTAAACTATGCCTCAATAAATGTCATTAGAGAATGACACCCTTCTAGGCTACCCCATTGCCTGGAGGACAAAGCTCTAATTTCTTATCCTGGCCTAAGCATTGATTTGGCTTCTTTCCTGGCTCTTCTTCCCCCCTTTATCCCCTTCCCCCACACCTCACCCCCCTTCCCTAAACACCGTCACATGAAATGCACAGCAGATCTAACATGGGCCTGGATCCCCCTGACCCACAGGTGATCATTCTTCTCTCTTGCTCCACTGACCCTGACATAAGGGATATCAAGTTTTCGGAGGTGTGTGATGAACACACGATGCAATGCACGGATGATGGATGATGGAGTGGTAGATTTAAAACCTGTATACTTGTATTATTAACCAATGTCGCCCCAATAAATCCAATTAAAAAATAAAGAGCTTGCCCTAGCTGGTTTGGCTCAGTGGATAGAGCGTCCACCTGCGGACTGAAGGGTCCCAGGTTCCATTCCTGTCAAGGGCACATGCCTGGGTTGCAGGCTCGATCCCCAGTGGGGGGCGTTCAGGAGGCAGCCAATCAGTGATTCTCTCTCATCATTGATGTTTCTATCTCTCTCTCCCTCTCCTTTCCTTTCTGAAATCAATAAAAATATTTAAAATAATAATAATAATAAAAATAAAGAGCTTCCGGTTGCACTCTTGTGTTTATGTCTCCCCGCTCCTTACTGGACTGTGGTGCTGTTGAAGGAACCCGGCCTTTTACCATTGCGCACAGGGCGGCGGGACGGATGCTCCTCCAGTCCTGCAGGGGGCGCTGTGGGAGCGGCCAGCTGCCTCCCTGCTCTCGACTGCTCTGCCCTCCCCAAAAAAACACACGCTTGGGGCCCCGCCCCTTTGCAACAACCCTACTTCTCATTGGTCAGGGGCTGTCCAATGAAACGAGGCGTTGGTGCGAGGTCGCAACCATCTTAGTCGGCTGGGCCCGGGTGTCGGGTGGTGGCGGCGCCGGGAGGTAGGAAGGTAGGTGGGCCGGGTCGCGCCGCTCCGGTCCCGGCCTTGCCTCCCCGTCCGGTTCTGCCGCGGGCCCACGATGCCGCAGTTCCAGACCTGGGAGGAGTTCAGTCGCGCGGCCGAGAAGCTCTACCTCGCCGACCCCATGAGGGTAAGTGGCCCGCGGGCCGGTGCCTCTGGCCGCAGCCCCAGCCCCAGGTCGGGGGTCTCCCCGGCCGCCCGCCCGGCCCCGGAGGCGGCTCCGCACCGGGGAGGGGGGCCGGGGTGGAGAGAGACGGATCCCTCCACGTCCCACCGTTCCTCCTGCCTCCTCTCCGGTGAACGGCCGATCAGGCCTCGAAATGGGCAAGAATCGGGGTCCTCCCGGGGCCCTAAGCCGCTCCGCCGCCGGCCTTTCTCCGCCCCGAACCCCCGAGGACCTTTGTGGGTTTACGTGTCTCTAAGGGCCGGGCTCCTCCCCCGCGGCTTCACTTCCTGTCCCTGGATCTGCTGCCCATTTCCCCCTGCGCCAGGGCGTTAGGGTGCCTCGGGTCCAATAAAAGGGTTATTTCATTTTATTTTTTTTCTGACACCGCCGAAACGTGCTTGAAAACCCCCCCAGTTTGGAGGCATCGACGCCCCTGAGACTAGTGCTGCTTCATCAGATGGAGGGTGTGGGGTGCTGGCACCCGTTCCTCAGCACGATGCACTTGAACGGCAAGGTTTGCAGACAGTTTTAGGGGGGCCTGTGGCTTCATTCAGCTCCGCCCCTCCTCCCCCTACAGGAGTTAGGTCATTCTTTTAAAAGCTAAGGTTCGCCCCGGCCGGTTTGGCTCAGTGGGTAGAGCGTCGGCCTGCGAACTGAAGGGTCCCGGGTTCGATTCGTGGTCAGGGCACCTGCCGGGTTAAGGGCTCGATCCCCCAGTAGGGGGCGAGCAGGAGGCAGACGATCCATGATTCTCATCATGGATGTTTCTATTTCTCCCTTCCTGTCTGAAATCAATAAAAATATTTTTTAATACATAAGTAAATAAAAAGGTAAGGTTTGTCTTGCGGTCACGTCTAAAACCCACTTGGAAGCCCTGCTTGTTAACGAAAAGCCCTGCCAGCTCTCCAGACCTTGGGAGGGAACCAGAAGCTGTAGAATGTTTTGCTCCGTTCTTTTCCATAAGGTGACAGTGAGCGATGGGGTGAGGTGTCTTTCTGATTCATTTGCTCATTTAAATGAGGACTTTGTGGGTGACACGGTTCCTGGCTTCTCTGTTTGGATGACTTCTCTGGTCTGTTCCTTCCTTCAAGCCATGTACCGCGAAAACGAGAAGGGACGTTTGTCCAGGGGTCCCGGGCCGCTGTCTAAACTAAGAATATTTTAACAGAGTGAAGAGCAGACAAGCTCCCATCCTATCTAAATGTGATGTCATCCTGTCTAAATGTGATGTCATCCTGTCTAAATGTGATGTCATCCCATCTAAATGCGATGTCATCCCATCTAAATGCGATGTCATCCCATCTAAATGCGATGTCATCCCATCTCAATGCGATGTCATCCCATCTCAATGCGATGTCATCCCATCTAAATGCTATGTCATCCCATCTAAATGTGATGTCATCCTGTCTAAATGCGATGGAGCCCTGCTGTGATGGAAGTGTGTCTAGAATAAGCAGGGGAGAGGATGTAGCAGCTCAGAAAATGCCAGTGGCCTGAACAAGTCTGCGTTTTCATGATAGCCTTCGACTGTTTTTTTATTAATTTTTTTTTTTTTACAGGGAGGTGAGGGGATGGGGGAGGTTTCAGTTTTATTGAGTGCCTTTTATGTGGTAGGCTTTTTGCATATGTTTACATGTATAATTTATGTGAGCAGGTCACCCCTTTAGGAAGATGAAGAAACCACCTTAGATCATTTAAATGGCATTCGTAGTCCAAGAGGACGCGACAGTTTGAACCCAGAACTCTAAACCCCAACTCCGTATCTCTACCCGCCAGGACTAAAGACGTAAATAAGCTCTGTCCAGCCCTCACTGGTGTTGCTCAGTGGATAGAGCGTCGGCCTGCGGACTGAAGGGTCCCGGGTTCGATTCCGGTCAAGGGCACATGCCCGGGTTGTGGGCTCGATTCCCCATGGGGGCGAGCAGGAGGCAGCCGATCCATGATTCTCTCTCATCGAGGTTTCTATCTCTCTCCCTCTCCCCTCCTCTCTGAAATCAATAAAAAAATTTTTTTAAAAAGTTTTGTCAGAACTCTCTGAGTATGTTCTCTCCCCACCGCAGTGAACCTGCAGCTGGTGCACGTCCCTCCCCTCCTCTCTGACGTCGCTCTGACTGGGGGTGGGCCTGTGGTCGGCTGAGCCTGCTTCACGCTTAACCCCACAACTGTCCACACAACACAGACACCCAGCCCTCCCGTTTTCTGCTGGAAAACCAGCTCTTCCTGATGGCTGGATCAGGTCCAGCCTTCCAGCTGCGGCCTGACCCTCTGCAGGCTCCCTGGCTTGGTCGCCCCCCTCTCCGCCGCCCTCAGCTCTGGCTCAGGAGCTCAGCGAGCACTGGCTCACTCAGCCTGTGTCCTTAGCCTTTAGCCACCTTCTTCCCTAAGAGGAAAACCTCCCTTTCCAAAGCGCGTCCCCTCCCCCAGTCTAGTCGAGCACTTTCTCAGCATTTTACCTGCAGGCTTTTCTCTGGGACTTGCTCATGCTCTTTTGTGCTTTGTTGGTTCTGGTTGGTAGAATCAAAGTTGCTGGGAGAGTAAGCACCCTGATTTCTCTTTCTGTCCTCGTGGCATCTGAGTTGGTAACTGAAGATGCCCCATGTTACAACATGAACCGCTTACAGGAACACTCTGACCCTTTAACTCTCATTTCTCCTAATGAGGCAGCGAGCGTTCTTTTAACTAAGACTTGAAACTTCACATAGTTGTCATACTTCGCATTTTAAAGTTTCATTGTGTTTCTGGAGAATTGACATTTGTTAAATATGTAAGACTGAATCTAACAGTTCAATAAATAGAGTCAGGTAATCTAAGACAATTAACCTAATTATTATTTATATCTGCCTAAGTGCTTGGTGACTCCCTTTCCTCCCTCGCCAAGACAGACCTCCAGGGATGGGGTGACTGTTCCAGTCCCAGGAGAGCAGAGAGCATAATGGGAAGGTCTGCAGGTTACAGCTCGAGGAGCCTTAGGATGCAGTTGGCAGAATTGTCTTGAGGCTTCTGGTACTGCACTGTTTTAGCTTATAGATACTTCGCACTTTTTCAAACAACTAGCTACGAATTATTCATATTGGTTAGCAAAAAACTAATACGTTATTGTGAATTCATTTAAAGAGATAAAATAATGTTCATGGAAATTATAAACTCTCTTGGGAAATGTCTTCTTTTACTGAAATATGCTAATCTCTAAACCATGTTCATGGCTACTAATTATGTAATACTGAACAACAAAAAACAATCTAAAACTGTGTTAGATTTTTTGTGTAGCAGGGCTCTTGATATAGGAGTTTAATTCCAGATTTGGGAAAATTGTTGATGGAGGGCTTCTTTTCAAGGCAGAATTCTGCTTTTTGGTGACAATGCGTCATGCGGCATCGCTATAAACACATGATTTTGCTGAATACGTTAGCCTCACCTGAGCCATGGGAAGGGAGAGTGCGAACTGGCTTCCAGAGGAAGATTTGGACTGAACTAGCCATTTCTGCCGTGTGTGTCCCCACCCACACCCACACCCCCTTCTTTTCCCATCATTCCTCTGTGGCTGACGGTTGGTTTAGTGTTCCCCTTAGGTTTAACGTTGGGGCCCCGCAAACTAACCTGACAAAAGACAGATTAACAAAGGGAAATACTACCCATGAACTGGAGTTCATGAAGAAACAGGAGGAGGCAGAAATAGGAGCCTATAGGCCAGCTTAACAGAGGCTGACGGAGTGCAGAACGGAGGCTAGAAAAAGGAAAGGGGTTTTGGGGTTCCTGGGGGGGGGTGTGACTTAATGGGGAGGTGATGGGAAAATGTAAATAATGGCTGATTGGTTTGTTGTGCAGATAAGAATCCTGTGGAAGGAGAGGGGACAGTTGTGTCCCCTTTACGGGGCTGATTTATGTCCTGCTATTAGCGAGAAAAGGCAGAGCCTATTGCCTGCGGCTCGTACAGTCCTTATGCCACCGTGGCTCTTGGGAGCTGGCATGCTTGGATGCCCTTCAGTAAATGTTTTCATTGCTGGAAATGCCAAACCACCTTAAATCTCTTTACAAAATAAATTGTAGCAACAGGAATGAACTAGAATGCTGTGTGTCTGCCTCATTTCAATAAGTTTACAGTAAAGGTGACTATTCTAAAGGATCGTTTTAGCCAACCTGAAGACTAAACTATTTATGAGAAAGATCTTCTGATTTCATTGTTTCTAAATACGTATTTTTTTTTTTCAGGCACGTGTGGTTCTCAAATATAGGCATTCTGATGGGAGTTTGTGTATTAAAGTAACAGATGATTTAGTTGTAAGTATACATTTTTTTATTGGTTGCACACTTTCAGATTTGTTGGAGTTAATAATTTGTTTAAAATTACATAGGATTTATGCAGATTGCCCATTAGGACTCTTATTTTGCATTTCATTCCTAAGTCAAGAACCACATTCTAGATTAGAAGCTACTTTCATAGGCTCTTGAGGAATTAATTCAACTTCATTAAGATAGCATGCCGGGTGGAGTTTAATAATTGCTCTATCTGGACCTTAATCAAGAGGAATATAGAGGCCAGAGCTGGGTATAAGGGGACAAAGGTTCTCTTAGGGGCACATGAGAAGTAAGTGATGGTATTTGAACACAAGATACAGGTTTTATAGTTACATCTTTCTCCTTCCCTGTCTGCTCACTCTTGCCACTTCCTCCATCCCCTTCACTCCGAGCCTCTGCCACATGCTTTCTGCATGCGGTGCTCCCTCCCCTGCAGCTGCTCCCTCCCCTGCAGCTGCTCCCTCCCCTGCAGCTGCTCCCACCACTGCAGCTGCTCTTGGTTCAGCCCAGGGCACCTTCCGTAATTCTCAAGCCCAGAAGTCTCCTCGCTTCCTACTTTACTTGACCTCCTGGCTACTTTTGATACAGAAAGCCACTCTCGTGGAAATCATTATTTTGGTGTCTGTGGCTCCATTTTATCTTGTTTTCTTTTTTTTTTTTTTAATATATTTTATTGATTTTTTTACAGAGAGGAAAGGAGAGAGATAGTTAGAAACATCGATGAGAGAGGAACATCGATCAGCTGCCTCCTGCACATCTCCCACTGGGAATGTGCCTGCAACCCAGGTACATGCCCCTGACCGGAATCGAACCTGGGACCCTTCAGTCCGCAGGCCGACGCTCTATCCACTGAGCCAAACTGGTTTTGGCTTCTTTTTCTTTTAAAAAATTTTTTTTCTTGTTCTCTGCTTCTGTTTCATTCTTTGCTCATGGCTTCGCTGATGTGCCCCCAGCATGCTGATTTCTCCAGGACTCTGTCCTTGGTTGTCTTTTGAAACCGCTTGTGGAGTAATCTGTTCAGTGATTAAATGCAGTACTGCCTGCAGCTGTCTCTCTTCAATTTTGTACATTTAACTCGCATGGTTTTCTGACTCCTGACTGGTTCTGAGCTGAGCGTCCTCACCTCAGCGCTCCTCACAGCCAGCCTGTCCGGAACGGAACACTTCGCCACTTACTTCTCCCACGGGCTCCTCCTGTGTCCTGGTTTCAGTTCCACTTCATGCTTGTGGATCATGTGGTTCCTTCCTGTCCGTCATTCTCAAGTCCACTGTTTCCTAACCTTGAACCTTGAACCTGGTACATTCTGTACACTTGTCTAGGCATTTGGGGGTTGGGGGTTCAAGCTCCCTCATTTATTTCCTGTCGTGAACTCTCCATCTTCACTGTTACTCTCTAAGGTCAGGATCTTGTCATCATCACTTGCCTGGACTCTTAGAATAGTCTCCTGACTCCCCTGCTAACAGCTCCCCCTTCAGTCGTCCTAGACTGCTGCTGGAGTGGTTTCAGAAATGTGAGTTTGACTGTTATAACCGCCTTAAAACCTTTAGTGGCTCCTCATCACTCAAGGTACACTCCACCCTCACCGCCTAAGCTCTTGTCTTTCCTGTGTTAATTTAAAGCTCAAGAGTTCTTCTCGTCAGACCACAGCAGTATTTAATATGTTGTTTAACTGGTCGTTTCCGAGAAGCTTCTGAGAGAGTTCGTGCAGTGTTTTATCCACAGCAGTGACAAACTTAAGTGATTGGTGGAGGCTTGGAAACGTGGATGTGATTTTCTTAGTATGACCTCCAGAGAGAAGAGAGCAGCACAGCGTTAGCAAAGACTCACACTTTTACCCAGTCACACATCTGGCACATGGTTGCTCATCTGCTTTTGCATACTTAACGCGTACTTTTAAAATTTCTGACAGTGTCTGGTGTACAGAACAGACCAAGCTCAAGATGTAAAGAAGATTGAGAAATTCCACAGTCAACTGATGCGACTTATGGTAGCCAAGGAATCCCGCAGTGTTGCCATGGAAACGGACTGACTGGTTTGAGATGAAGACTGCTTGCCATGCTCTTAGGAAGTAACTCTCTTTTGAATTTGAGGCAGTGTTGGGACAGAAAATTATTACTGTAACTATTCAGAAGCCAAGAGACCATTGTTTTGTACTTCTTATGTTTACTCTAGAGAGCGAAGAATGCAAATGTTTTCAGTTAGAAAGCCTTTATTTATTTTTGGAAATGGAACAAGAAATGTGTCTATCTTGGAAACTTTCTGCAGATTATTTGATGCTGGGGAAAAATATGTAATTATTTCTTTCAGTAAGTTTGTAGCAATAATTTGAAAATGAGATATCAGGAAAAGCCTATTCTTCCTTAAGTGTAGTTTATTTGTCTTTAAAAAAAATTAAATGTAACCATTTTGCTGGGTTGATCATTTCTTTTGGGGCATAACATTTGTGCAGTTGGCGACCAACAAATATAAAATACGGTAACTAGAATTAACTGCACATACTGATTATGTACAGTATGGTGAGTCTCAATTGTATCTAAAAGTAATTATGAAAACAAGTATGCTTTATCTTGAACTTTGCAAATTTAAACTATTTTTTCATATAAGGGATTATTAGTATTAATAAGCTTGTTGAGCAAACTTTGAATCTAGTTCTCAGTGCTTAAAACACATGAACAGAATGGTCACTGATGGACGGAAGCCACCACATTACAGGGCATTTGTCACAGATTTCCCATGGGGACTTGCCCAGAAGGGCTAAGGATTATGCGAAGTGTTATGTTATTTAACATAACTGTTGTCATGTTAAATCTTTGCGTACCTCGTACCTCTTCGATACCCCTGCCCATTCCTCTCATTACCGAACCAAGGGGTTAAACACGACCATCACAACTGTTAGGTTTCCATTAAGCCAGAAGAATATTATTTGATATTTATCTTATATCTGTAACCTGAATTTTACCAAGTAATGTAATGTTCATATGTTGATTCCTACATTAAAATATTTTTTGTTAGGAATTTGTTGTGTTGAGCAGCCTTTTAACATGGAAAGTTCTATTAGCCATATGAATTTTGACATGTTTCAAAGAGGTCAGTAAATAAAATATGTGAATATATATTGTTTCTCTCGAAGTTTTTAACTTCACAAGAATTACTCGTTTCTTGACTGGCATATACTGTATTCATTTAGTCCACATTGAGCATAATGATTCTGTGAGTAAACGCTGTTTGTTTTGTTTCTTGGTACTTTGCATTTCTCTGAGCGGTCCTGTTTCCATGGCACGGCTCTTTTCTGGATCAAGGAAAGTGATCTAAGAGTGTAGGGTTTTTTGAGTTTGTGGCGGTTTTTTCCCCCCATAATTAATGGGATCAGGAGTTTTTTGGGCCTTTTTCTTTCTCATTTACATCTTCCACTTGTTAGCACTACGAAGGCAACCAGGAAGGGCGGGGCTAGCAGGTTATTTATCCTCCGCCCAATGTACCTGGAAACTGGCCAGAAGCTTGGAGAGAGGAACAGCCTTTGTTCTGGTTTTTAAAAATAATGTATCCCAGGGAGCACACATACGTCCTCTCCGTACCAACGGCTTCTGACCAAAGCGCGAGAGCTGTGCCCACATGTTGCCCTGCTGAGTCGGACTCTGCATCTTACTTATTCTATGGACTGTAGGTTGCGTATGTGCAGATGGTACTTCGAAATCTCTCAGTGTCTTGGGTTTCACACCCTAAGGGGTGAGGCTACAGTCTCACCGCAGTTATTTTACATAACAGCGGCTTCACTGAGCTATAACTCACTCTAAATTCCCCCCATAGAGTGTACAGTTCAGTCGGTTTTCCGCAAATGCAGAGTGTGGTGATGCGCCCGTGCCCAGCACTGAAGTTTGGAATGGAAGTCACTGCACCAAACTGCGGGGAGAGTCCCCGGAGCCCTGCCGGGAGGGGGCGGCGAAGCTGGGCAGTCCCCCAGGTCGCCGAGGGGGGCGGGGCCGGACCAGGACGTCCCAGCCGGGAACGCCCCTGAGGGGGGATAAGGGGGGGCCTGGGCGGGGTCAGTGCCTGTGCTCCCGAGATCAGCCGCGCGGGAGTCGGGGGAACCGGGAGCTGGAGGGACCGGGTGCGGGTGCGGGTCTCCGCCGGAGCCTGGGAGCCAACGACCGACCGACCGACCGTAAGCGCCCGGGGCGGGGCGCGTGGTGCGCAGCTCGGGGCCCAGCGGCGCGATCGCGCGGGGGTGGGGGGGTCGGGGGGGTGGTGGGAAGGCGTGCACGGGGAGGGGCCGCGGGCTGGGGACGCTGTGGGGCCGCACCGTCTGGCCGGGCCCCGGTACAACTTGCAGACAGACCTCGGGGACGTTGTGCGCCGCCTCCCCTCCCACCCCGCCGCCCGGGGGCGCAGGCGGGAGGAGGCCACAGTCCGGGCAGCGACGGCGCGGCCCCCGTGCGCTGGGCACTGCCCGGTTGTGCGGGAGATGGTGACTCCACGGTGCCTCTGGGCCCCGCAGGGACATGCACGCGCGTGTCCCCGGAGGTCTGCTGCCGGCTTCCCGTCCTGCAGTCGCGATGCGCTTTCCTGCCGTCTCGGCCCGCCCCCCACCCCCACCCCCTTGTTCTCTAGCCCGCTCAGCCCGCCCCTGCCCTGCGCGCAGCCAGGAACTTGGCCTTGGGGTTGTGAGAGTTCATGGAGCCGAAGCCCAGGAATGTGATGGTGGGGGGGGGGGGGGCACGACTCCACGTCCCGCCCTGGCAGCGCGCACTGACCCAGAGGCTGTGCAACTGGGCTCCTGGCCTCTCACGCGGGGCCCCTTCTGCAGCCTTGGGGGTGGGAGGTGGGGGGCTAGCAAGGCTGTCATCCTAATTTTGACTCCCTTTTTTTTTTTTTACTGATTTCGGAGAGGGAGAGATAGATAGAAACAACCATGAGAAAGAATCATTGATCAGCTGCCTCCTGCAGGCCCCCTACTGGGGATCGAGCCCACAACCTGGGCATGTGCCCTTGACTAGAATCGAACCCGGGACCCTCAGTCCGCAGGCCGATGCTCTATCCACTGAGCCACACCAGCCTGGGCGGCAGAGAGACTTTTAGAGAAAGAGCCTCCGGCCGCTGGAGGAAGTGCAGCGCCTCCCCCACCTCCCGTGGCGTCCTGGTTCGTGTGGGGTGTCTACGCCCAGCACCAGCACCCACCGATGCCCAGGCCCTTCCCCTCCGCATCCGAGCCCAGGGACACCTTGACTCTTCCCTGCCCAGCCGCCCGGGCCAGGCCCAGGCATGTGAAGGCAGGAGCTCCCAGACTCCATGTCCTCAAAGACATGGAACGTAGCTGAGCGTCCAAAACATGGGAGGGCGGAATGCGGGCTGCTCGCCGCTGATGAAGAAACAGCCCCAGCCTACCCACTCGGGGCTGGCGTGGCACAGAGAGCAGCCCCGTGGCGACCTGCAGAGCCTCAGCTCACGCTCCAAACCCACCCCCGATAGGGCCTGGGTTCCGCCCTCACTGATGCATCCCTTTGAGCGCTCATGCGATGATGTAGAAAGAGAACTGGCATAGAAGGCAGCCCCGGCTCATGCCCTAGCGCTGCCACTCACGCCACCCTCCCATCCGTACAACGGCGAGGCTGGGCACCACTCCGCAAGGCTCCTGGGGGATGGCTCCGCGGTTAAGAAGTCCAGCGGGATCTGCGGGAAAGGAGTCATGTGGGTGGGCAGTGGGCAGTTTCGATGGGGCCTGGGTTGGGCCCTGCCGAGTATGCCAGGTCCCCTGAGGGCGGCTTCAATGGAGTCAAAGTCTGGCCCCGGGGGCGGGGGGCAAACCTCAGATAGCAAGGGGCCCAGGCTGAGGCCGAAGAGTCCCTGCCCGGCCCCGCTGGCCTGCTGGGGCCGCCTGTGGGTGGGCCACCTATGGGCGCTCTTGGTCTAGGCCGGCACTTGAGGAGCAGAGGCTGTGGGGTAAGGTGGGGAGGCTGCAGCAGGGAGCAGGCACCCCAGCATTCCCCCCCCCCGCCCCCCAAGGGAGCCATAGCTTTGCCAGGGACACCCACCCCTGAGGAGGGAGGGGCGGTGAGCGCTGGGAACAGCTCCCTCTCACCAGGAGAGAAGGGTGCCAGCCGACCCGGGGTTGTACCGTGACCCTTGGACCGCACGGGCTTGACCTGGGCGGGTCCACTTAACACGTGGATTGTTTTCAATAAATATTATCGGAAGATTTTAAATTTTTTTTTTTTGGAGCTGTGCAACAATTTGAAAAGATTCTCAGACGAATCTTTTATTTTGGAAGATGTTTTGGAGATTCGCGACAATTTGAAAAAACTTGCAAGTGAAACTCTTTATATTCTTAATCACCTGTTCTTGCCCTTAGTTCACGTTAGTGTGGCGATACAGTATGTAATGCATAGAACACAGAATATGTGTTAATTGACTGTTTAATGTTAATTACGGTTCTCAACCTGTGGGTCGCGAACAATGAGAATACATCCTGCATTTCAGATATTTACATGACGATTCATAACAGTAGCAACATTACAGTTATGTAGCCACGAAAATAATTTTATGGTTGGGGGTCACCACAACATGAGGAACTGCATGAAAGGGTCGCAGCATTAGGAAGGTTGAAAACCACTGGTTTATGTGATCAGCAAGGCTTCCGGTCAACAGTAGGTCGTTAGTAATTAAGGTTTGGGGGAGTCCAAAGTTATATGTGGATTTTCGACTGCGTGGGGTGTCAGTGCCCCAACCCCCCACACTGTCCAAGGGTGAACTGTGGAACTCAACACACAGTTGTGCCAACCAAGTTCAAAGGGAAGCAGCCTTGTCTCCCATCCAGGTCTATTGACTTTCCCGCGGGGGTCAGAGTTCATCCTTTCTCTCCCTGATAGGGCTGTTTTCACTCTCCCAAAGCAGGGGCCATTGAAGGCCCGAGAAACCCTTAGGTCTGGCCCTGCCAGGGCGTCCGGGGTGAGTTCGTTAAATGTTTCACCACATGCAGCAGGCTCATGTTCAAGTTGATCCTTTTGTATGGCCCTGGAATGATGTTGTAAACACCCAAATGGCCCTGGGCAGAGAGAAGGTTCCCTGCCAAGGCCGGCCTCCAGCCCCCTCTGGACGGACGGCTGGGGCCTGGGGTGTAGCCTTCGTGCCCACTGATCCCGACTCTCCATCTTCGGCTTTTGTTGCCTGGCGGGTGGGCACCCAGGCGCAGCAAAGCCTCCTGTTAGGCTGCCCCAGGCCTGAGGGGACGTGCTTGCACGAGAGGGGGGAAATGTTCTTCTCTTTGGGGAATTCAGAAACTTTCCAGAAGCTTCTCTGGCGAACCCACAGAGGGCCCCAGGCCTTGTCCCCGGTCAGGAACAGAAGTGCGTGCTGCCTTTAGCTCTTGGGAAGATGAATACGCAGACTGACTGCATTCTGATGTCTTCTTGGCGCCTACTTGGGGGGGTTGACTCAAGCGAATGACGTAGCTTCTCTGTGCTAAATTTTTAAATCTCTTTAAACCAGAAAAAAATACCCTTTGCTTCTCAGGGTCACTGTAGTACAGATGATGTATTTACTGTCCCCAGCCCTGGGTCACAGCCCAGGGCTTCTCTGGGCTTCCTCACGGAGCTGTGGGGCCCAGACACACACGCGTGTCCCTGCCACGGGCCCACGTGGCTGGCTGTGGCCCAGCTGGGAGCCAGGGAGAGCGGCTGGGAGCCAGGGAGAGCGGCGGGGAGCCAGGGCCCAGGAGCAGGAGGGCTGCGTGTCCCCGTGTGGAGTCTGAGAGCCACGCAGGCTCCTCCGGAGACCAGGGCGTGGGCTCTCCACCCTCCCCCAAGGCCGCCACCTCGGGTGGCCCCAGCAGCTCAGCCTGGGACTTGCCTCTCCCCGTCCTGTGGCCTGTGTGACCTTTGCCACCTTGAGTGGCGACTCTCTGGCGTGTTCCTCTTCGGATGAGAACTGGAGGCACTTGGACCTTCGGGAAACGGAGAGAAATAGTTTGGCTCCAGCGCCAAGGCCCTGTTTACAAGGGCAGCTCAGGAGCCTGACTCTCTTGCCAGCTCTGAGGATGTGGAGATACATGCCCGCTTTCTGGTGGTGCTGCCTGTGGCCAGTGTCCCGGTGAGGAGGCAGGAGAGGCGGGCCCAGCCACCAGGTGGGGGAGGCAGCCGCCCTGGCCTGGTTCGGGGCCCCCTTCGCATAGAGCAGGGCTGTCCCCCAGGCCACGGTGCTGCTCCGCCCGGATGGCACATCAGCATTTCAGAGCTGCCCCAGGACCTTTGAATGCCAGGAGTACGCCAAGCCTTTTGTCACTTATTCCTTTGTGCAACCTAGACACGGCGGCAAGCTCACTAACCCCCCACGATACTGACAGCCTGGAACATTCCCAGGAACCCTGGCCCTGGTCTTTTAAAAAAATTATTTAATATATTTTTTTGATTTCAGAGAGGAAGGGAGAGAGAGAGAGAGAGAGAGAAACATCAATGATGAGAGAGGATCATGGATCAGCTGCCTCCTGCACACCCCCTACTGGGGATGGAGCCCACAAACCCAGGCCTGTGCCCTTGACCAGGAATCGAACGGTGACCTCCTGGTTCCTAGGTCTCAACCACTCAACCACTGAGCCACGCCGGCCAGGCTGCCTGGTGTCTAGGGCTGTTCCGCTTGCAGCACCGGCCCTTTCACTACGTCCCAGGCCAGAAGGTGGCTCTGAGCCAGGGCCCATCCTGTCGCACACAATTAAGGAGCCCTGTTGAGGACCAGCCGGCCTGGGGAGCAGAGGGAGGGCAGAGCGCGGTGGATGGTGGGAAAGGAATCTGATAGGCATCTTTTATGGCCACTCCTATTATCCCTGACACAGGAGTCCTCTGCTCAGAGAATTGCCAGGTACTGAACTGCCACAGGAGGGCCTGTGTTTTCCTCGTAGGCGGTGAACTGTGTTCCACTTGGGCTGTGTTCCCTGGTAACTGAGAACCAATGGAAGACTTGACAGCTCTTATTTTAATTGGCAGAACATGAGCTGGACCAGGACTTCGCATGACACTCCCCGGGATGATCACGTGAACCCTGCTGGGCGGGGACAGTCTGGCCCCTCTTGCGTTACACAACTTAAAGCTGGAAGGTGTGTGAATGAGTTTATGGGGGGCCCCAGCTCAGGGGCATTTAACATCTGTGGGGGGCCCGGCCGGCGTGGCTCAGGGGTTGAGCATCAACCTATGAACCAGGAGATCACGGTTTGATTCCCGGTCAGGGCACATGCCGGGGTTGCGGGCTTGATCCCCAGTGTGGGGTGTGCAGGAGGCAGCTGATTGATTCTCTTTCATCATTGATGTTTCTATCCCTCTCTCCCTCTCCCTTCCTCTCTGGCATCAATAATAAAAATAAAATACATTGTGAAAAGTATAGTATATACATGAACTAGTAACAGGGTCATTTATCATTATCACGTATTAGGCACCGTCCATAATTCCATGCGCTGTATTTTTATAGTGCGGTCAGAGCAGTAGGGTTGTTTATACTGGCATCACCACCAACAGGTGAGTCATGACGGCGCTGTGAGGACACTAGGTGATAGGGATTTTTCAGCTCCATTGTAATCTTTTTTTAAAAAAATATATTTTATTGATTTTAGAGAGGAAAGGAGCAGGGGAGAGAGAAACATCAATGATGAGAGAGAATCATTGATTGGCTGCCTCCTGCACGCCTCCCCACTGGGGATCGAGCCCGCAACCCAGGCATGTGCCCTTGGCCGGAATCGAACCCGGGACCCCTCAGTCCGCAGGACGACGCTCTATCCATTGAGCCACACCGGCCAGGGCTCCGCTGTCATCTTACGGGATCACAGTCTTGCATGTGGTCCGTCGGCGACCAAAACGTCGTTATGCGGCACCTGACTGACTGTACACATGGTGTCTCGATCACTAGAAAGTATTATTAGTTCATCTGTTTGTCTCAGTGGAGTGTGAACGGCTGTAGGTACAGGGCCGTCTCTCATTCCCTGGGTCACAGTCATGCGCAGTATTTGCTGAACCACCTTCTGGCCCAAGACCAGATTTATACTCACTTTGCTAAGGCACGGGTCCAACTCTCTTATTGATTTTAAAAAACAATGACTCCCTGATACTCCACAGGCCAAGTTCGAATAACAGGAAAAGAGTGCGCTGAGCTTTTACTTCTGTCCATCTTAACATGAGTCGTATGTTTTCAACCTTGCATCTTTGCTCCAAGCATAACAGAAATATTATGTTCCAATTGTGAAAACTTACATGCCTCTGAACAGTGCCAGAGAACAAAGCACCTACTCTACTTGGCCTCCTATCTTTAAAAATTTTCCCAGAACGTGAGACCCAGAAAGACAAAAGTAAACTAATAAATCGCTTCGCTTGTATCGCTTGTCCCTTTCAAGCGGTTTACATTGCGTTGGTCCCGTGAGGGTCATGGTCATCACATTCCTCAACTAGCATTTTCCACTTGAACGCATTCCTAATGTTTTTCCCCATGTTTCATAACCGCATGCCCAGAACTTGACCTCCCTGCAGAACTGGGAGGATTAAACTGTATTTGATCTCATTTCTTATCGGAGTAGCCAGTTATTGCTCATCATGCTTCCCCCTGAAGTTTAGCCTCTTATAACTAAACTAGAGGCTCAGTGCACAAAAATTTGTGCACTGGGGGAGGGGGGTGTCCCTCAGCCCAGCCTGCACCCTCTTGCAATCCGGGACCCCTCGGGGAATGTCCGCCTGCTGGCTTAGGCCCGCTCCCCATGGGCCTAAGCCAGCAGGCAGACATTCCTCTCACAGTCCAGGAGCCCTGACTCCTTACCACCCGTCTGCTCACATGCTCGCTGCTCCTTAGCGCTGCCTCAGAGGCGGAAGAGGCTCCTGCCACCGCAGCTGCACTCGCCCACTGGCTCCTGTGTTGAGCGCCTGCCCCCTGGTGGTCACAATGTGTCATAGCGACCGGTCGTTCCGTCGTTTGGTCAATTTGCATATTACCCTTTTATTATATAAGATGACCACTGTCCTCCAGTTTGTGTGTTTAAAAGAAATTAGGCTGCTTTACAACAAAAACGACACTTTCCTTACTAGGTAAGCTCATCATTTTTCAGAAAGAGGATTGTGATTCCAAGAAGAAAAAAAGAAATGCTTTTGTTCAGAAAGGCTTCCCTTCCCCCGCCCCCCACCCCATCAGCAAAGTATGATTCTGGAAAAGTGCACGAAAGACAACAACAGCCACCTCATCGGACGACATGTGTTTGTGGGAGTTCAGCTCTAACGTCCTGGGCAGGCGTCACCGAGCAGGCACACTCGTTTTGTATCGTGTCACTGCGGAATTTTTCACCGTGCCTCCTAAATGCTGATACTGCCTCTCGAAGTGATTAGAACATTTTCTACCCCAGCAGAGGCTGACCACACGGAAGAGATAAGAATAGCTCTCCTTGGGGACGTGGAGGCGTAGCAAACAGGATTCTGCCCCCTGACGCTGCGAATATCATTTCCCCGGGGACGTGTCTGGGAAAAGGCTGGTAGGCAACGATGTACACACTCCCAGGTCTGGACCCAACCGAAGTGTCTCCATATGTTTACGCAGAGTCACAAGGTAGGATGTCCACTGCCCACGTCAGTCCTTGGTGAGGAAGGAGAGCGGACCCCAGGCGTCCACGCCATGCACTGCCCTACGTCCAGCCTACGAACACACACAGACGGTGACGGGCGCCGGGGCGTGGGCTGCATAATCTAATAGGGACAGAGTCCCCCTGGGGTGTCCTCCAGCACAGAGCGATCCCGCACAGCAACAAGGGAGTAGGCGGAGCAGCTGCTCTGAACCAGGCCGTCTTCACAAACAGCCCGTGCGGTTGCGTTGTTATCCCCATTTTACAGACAGGATCACGGAGGCTCACACCAAGACACCTCATGATGAAAATGACGGCGGTTAAAGACAAAGAACTTAAAAGCAGCAAGAGAAAGACAGTTATCTCCAGGGGAGTTCCCACGAGACGGTCAGCTGATTTCTCAAGAGAAACATTTCAGGCCAGAAAGGATTAGCAGGAAGTATTCCAAGCGATGAAAAGCAAGGACCTTCCGCCAAGACTGCTCTCCCCAGTAAGGCTATCGTTTAAAATTAAAGGAGAAATAAAGAGCTTCCCAAACAAGAAAAAGCTAAAGGAGTTTGTTACCGCCGAACCAGCATTATAAGAAATGTTAAAGGGCCTGGAATCAAAGAAGAAGAAAGAAGGAGAAAGAGTGAGGAGGAGAAGACGACGGAGCAGCAGCAGCAGCAAGAGGAAATAGTTAAGAGAATAAAATGGCAATGCATGTGTGCCTATCAGTCATCACTTCAAATGTAAATGGATTAAATGCTCTAATCAAATAACATAGGGGAACTGAACGGGTAAGAACACAGGACCCATATATGTGCTGTCTACAAGAGACCCACCTCAGGAGCACAGACACACGCAGACTAAAAGCGAAGTGATAGAAAAAGCTACTTCATACAGATGGAACGTTTTTAAAAAGCTGGGTAGTAATACTTGTATCAGACAAAATAGATTTTAAAGCAAAGGCTATCAGCAGAGAAAACGGACATTGGATTTCCACTGGGGTGCAGGGACGGGGAGGGAAGTTCCATTTCTGTACCTCTGCGGAGGAGTATTTCAAGAAACAACCCCACCACCACCACCACCACCGTGGCCCAATGCTCAGTTTAGGGGGGCAGCTCCTGGCAGGAGCAAACCTCGGGGCCTCGGCAAGCCCCACCCCCCCAGGGCCCTGTGGGGAGTAGAGAGCACCCTGGGGTGGGTTTCCTAGCAAGCTCCTCCCTGCCTTGGGGTTGGGTGGGAGAGGTGGGGAGAACTAGGTAATTCGCACACTGTGGTAATGCCTGCTTTGTGGTCTGGGATCAGTGGCTCTACGGCACCACCCCTGAGCTAAATATCAATATTCTTATTAAATTAATTAGGGTGCAAGAGAAGGGGCTTTACATTTTCTTCTGGGGAGGTGGGGTGGGGGTGTAGAAGAGAGTATAGGGGGGATAGATGGTGATGGAAGGAGGCTTGACTTGGGTGGTGAACATACAATATACAGATGGTGTATTATACATCGTACACCTAAAACCTACATAATCTTATTAACCAATGCCACCCCAATCAATTCTATTTAAAAAAAAAAGAGACACTAGCATGAGAACAATCTCCTTGAATCTGTTACGTTGCGTGGACGGTGCTGGAGTGGGCCATCGTTACACCCCTCGTCCCAGATTTCCTGTATTTGTTTGTTTGTTTGTTTGTTTGTTTGTTTAAATATATTTTGATAGAGATCAGAGAGGAAGGGAGAGGAGATAGAAATATCAACGATGAGAGAGAATCATCGACCAGCTGCCTCCTGCACAACCCGGGCCTGTGCCCCGACCGGGAATGGAACCGTGACCTCCTGGTTCATAGGTGGAAGCTCAACCACTGAGCCACACCGGCGGGGCTGATTTCCTGTGTCCTTCTCACATTCTCCCTGGGCATGGGGTTCAGCTTGCGGCCTGAAGACTTGGGGAGAGAACCACACTGCACGCCCTTCACATCGGCTGAGGTGGCAGGACCGTGCAATGGTACAAAGACCTCGGCAAGTGAGGCCAGCCCTACCTCCTGGCGGCAGCCTCGAACTCCACCGCTGAGCATCCCTGCTTCTTCCCGAGGCCGTGATCAGAGGTCGAGGCGGCGGCTCCCAGGGGCAAGCGCTGGGCTCATCCTGCCCAAAAAGAGAACTTTGGTCACTAATCCCAGAGGGAAATGGCAGCGGAGCTCCCGTCTCTCTGTGCTGACGCCAGGCCAGGAGGGTGGCTTGCCAAGCTCACCTCGGACGCTGAAGAAGTGGACCCTTCTAGATGGTTCCTTCTGATTTCAGCCCCCTTGACAACACTGTGCAAAATGTGTCTGATTCGCCTCCACAGTGCGGGCTGCACAAATCTGGGCGGAGTGCCTGGCTGTGCCAGGGATGGTGCTGGGCCCTGGGGTCAGGGCAGCCACCAGGACAGACAAGCTCCAGACGGTTGTGGTGCCGGCCGCCTGCCCGGGGAACCGCGTCCACCTGCTCCTGTTGCCGGGGGCAGCTCTGCTCTCTGCCTTCCATCCCCTCCCGCACGCTCCCCGCAGGGCCGGAGCCCCACCCAGCCTTCAGCTCTCAGGAGGGCTAGCACTGGCCCTGCTCCATCTTCTCAAAGGGAGGATTGCCCGGCCCTGGCTGGTGTGGCTCAGTGGATAGAGCGTCAGCCTGTGGACCGAAAGGTCCCGGCTTTGATTCCGGTCAAGGGCACATGCCTGGGTTGCGGGCTTGATCCCCAATAGGGGGTGTGCAGGAGGCAGCCAATCCATGATTACCTCTCATCATTGATGTTTCTCCCTCCCTCCCTCTCCCTTCCTCTCTGAAGTCAATAAAAATAAAAGGTAGGATTTCCTGGCAGGGACAGAGGGTCTCTCGAGAAATGAATGGAAGGAGCTGTTGCAAGTTGTCTTTTCTGAATTCCTTGAAACAGGAGGGACTCTCCCCAGCTGCCCCTCGCCTTGTTTAATCCCAGCTGACACACAGGCCAGGCACTGTTGGCGTGGGGTTGAAGGATGAAGGCTGTGGCCCATCTGCAGGGGGACGGGGGGTGTGGGGAGGGCGGGGGGAGGGGTGTGGGGAGGGCCCACGCTGACACACCACCAGCCACATCCCATCTCTGGCTGGGATGGCGGAGGCCTGCTCTCTGGGGCGGCTGAGACTCATGGCGTGAAGGGAAAGAAGCCTTGAGCCCCTTCAGAGCTTCTCAGCCGAAAGGGGGAGATGGCGGTGGGCGTGCTGGGTACAGGTCCCAGCAAAAATGCTCGGCCGGATTCTCAGATGTACGCCCGTGGCCCGAGAGATGGGGTGGCGATCAACATGTGGGTGCCACGGGCTATGGTTCAGAGGCGGGCGCTGGGCAGGGAGGGGCTGGGTCGGAGTGGCCTGGGGACTCTGTGATGGGCAGGTGAGAGGGGAGAATCGGAGGGCTCCGGGGACTGAGTATGGGACCTAGGAGTTCACGGTCGGAAACAGGGCCCTGGATTGGGTGCAGGAAGCGGGGGGAGCCAACCCCAGGGGTTCCCTGCCAGGAAGTCCCATTTCTGTACCCCTGTTCCCGGAACAGCCCCAGTGGCCCCATGCTCAGACTAGAGGGGCAGCTCTTGGCAGGAGCAAATGTTGGGGTCTCAGCAAGCCCCCTCTCCCCCCCACCCTCCTCTCCAGGGTCCTGTGGGGAATGAGGGCACCTAGGCTGGGTCTCCTAGCAGGTCCCCCCCGCGTGGGCTTGGGTGGGGGGTCAGGCGGCTGACGGCCTTCCCCCTCTGCAGGCGCCATGTGGCTGGAAATTCTCCTCGCCTCGGCTCTGGGCCTCATCATCTACTGGTTCTTCTCCGGGGACAAGGAGGAGACTCTGCCACTTGGAGATGGGTGGTGGGGGCCCGGGGCCAGGCCCGCAGCCCCGGAGGATGAGAGCATCCGCCCTTTCAAAGTGGAAACGTCGGACGAGGAGCTCAACGTAAGGCCCCTCTTCCCGGGCAGGGCTGAGCAAAGGGGAGAGAGGAAGCCCCCCCACATTTGCCCAAGACTGGGGAGGGGAAAGGGCCGCTCCTCGGGGTGCCCAGGTGGGAGAGGGGGTGCCTGCCGGACCCAGTTTCGTGTCTCACCTCCTTTGTGGTGCATCTGGAACCCGGGGAGGAGCTCATAGGAGAAAGCGAGCAGGGTGTCTGTCCTCAGGCCCTGGGCGGAGAGCAGGCCACGGGGCCACCAAATGCTGAAGCACCTACTGTGTGCCAGCCCCTCATGGTCCCGTCCAGTCCCTGCAGTCCTCCTGCCGGGTGAGGTCTTTGTTCTCAGCTGCAGCAACTGAAGCTCAGAGAGGGAAAGCAGCTCATCCCAGGTGAGGGAGATGGCCGGCAGGATTCGGCCCGAGGCCTGCCCAGCTGTAAGGCCTCGTCCTCCTCCGCACGGGGCCAGAGGCAGGAAGGACGTGGCCAGCGGGGTGGGCTGACCCGGAGATGCTGGCTGCAGCAGCCCCACGAGGGTGGGTGGGGCCTGGGATGTCCCCACCATTTTTGCTTTTCTTCTGTGGTATGGCAGCACCTACTGTGTGCAGGCGCTATGCTGGGTGCTCGGAAGGCAGGCAGATTCTTCCCTCACCTAGCTCAGCGTTCAGTCGTTGAGGAAAGAAACGCGCAGAGAGAAAAGTTAACCGAAAGGTTAAAAGGGGTAAATGGCGTCAGATGTGCCGAGGAAAACGTCGCGAGAGTTCTGAGAAAGGAGGGGCTGTTGAAAAGCGGAAACTGGCCGCCCCCAGGAGAAGGCAGGTGCGGCTCCTTGCAGCACCTGATGAGGCCTCGCTGTGTAGGACAGAGGCCGAGCCCTGGGGAGAGCTCCCTTGGAGGGTTCTTAGGCTCAGAGCCTAACTTTCCAAAACCTGTTTGGGGGTAACCCCAATGCTTGGGGCCGGGGGGGCGGGGGGACACACCAGGAAGACTCCATCAGCTAAACTAACTTCCCCAGCCAGGGCTGCTGTCTTGGTCCGATGTACGCCCATCCGACTTGAGCCCTCTTTTGTCCCAGCTCAGTTATAATATATTAATTATTCGGTGCTGTACATCCCAGTGGGTGAACCACAGCTCCTGGGACACCCCTCCTGCCACCTGATTTTATACAGCCCCATGCTAAGAATAGTTACCTCTTTTTAAAGATGCTTTCTCTCATTTTATTTTTTAAAATATATTTTTATTGATTTCAAAGAGGATGGGAGAGGGAGAGAGAGAGAAACATCAATGATGGGAGAGAATCATGGATCGGCTGCCTCCTGCACGCCCCCTACTGGGGATCGAGCCAGCAACCCGGGCATGTGCCCTGACCGGGAATCGAACCCTGACCTCCTGGTTCATAGGTGGACGCTCAACCACTGAGCCACACCGGCCAGGCAGTGTTTATATCTTTAAATGGTTGGAAAAAATCAAAAGAGGAAGAATGTTGCATGACGTGAAAATTATATGACATTCAGGTTCAGGTCCACACCTACAGTTTTGCTGGGACACAGCCACACTCACTCCTCCACGGACCACCGTCCATGGTGCTTGGAGGACAGAGCGGAGGAGTGGCCGGTCAAAAGCTTAAAATACCGTCTACCTGGCCCTCTATCCAAAAGGTTGGCCAGCTCCTGCACACAGAAGCCTAGATCGATGAAAGATGCATATTGTTCATACATTTAAACCAGTGGTTCTCAACCTTCTGGCCCTTTAAATACAGCTCCTCATGTGGTGACCCAACCATCAAATTATTTTCGTTGCTACTTCATCACTGTCATGTTGCTACTGTGATGAATCCTCATGTAAATATCTGAGATGCAGGATGGTCTTAGGCGACCCCTGTGAAAGGGCCGTTCGACCGCCAAAGGGGTCGCGACCCACGGGTTGAGAACCGCTGATTTAAACACTGAAAGACGAGAAATAAACCTGAAGTCAAAAGCAAGGAACATGGGCCCTCGCCGGTGTGGCTCCGTGGTTGAGTGTCAACCCACGAACCCAGAGGTCACCGGTTCAGTCCCTGGTCAGGACACAGCTCTCTATCCCTCTTCCTTCCTCTCGCTCTAAAAAAATCAATGAAAACATATATATGTTAGCCGTAGCTGGTTTGGCTCAGTGGATAGAGCGTCGGCCTGTGGACTCGAAGGTCCTGGGTTCGATTCCTGGTCAAGGGCACATGCCCGGGTTGCGGGCTCGATCCCCAGTGTGGGGCGTGCAGGAGGCAGCCGATCCATGATTCTCTCCCATCATTGATGTTTCTGTCTCTCTCCCTCTCTGAAATCAATCAAAATACATTTAAAAGACAAAAAAACATATATTTGAAAAAGTAAAGAGCATGAGCTTTAGGAACAGCCACTGTGATGGGAAACGCAGAGGTTTCTTCTGGGTTAAGCCCGATGCCCGGGGGGAAAGGCCAGGCCGGGGGCCTCCGCGCCCTCTGGCTTTGCCGCCGCGGGAGCACAGGGTTAGCTCTGTCCTCCGGAAACGTACCTCCTCTGAGCTCTGCCCCCCGACCCCTCTCTCCTCGGGGCCCCGCGCGCTGCTCCAGGATTTGTACCGAAGGATCGAGAAGGTCCGCTTAACCCCGCCGCTGGAGAACAGCCGCTTCCACTACGGCTTTAACTCCAGCTACCTGAGGAAGGTCCTCTCCTACTGGCGGGACGGATTCGACTGGAGGAAGCAGGTGGCCGTTCTCAACAGATACCCTCACTTCAAGACGAAGATCGAAGGTATGTTTCCAACATGCCTGGGGCGGGCGGGGGGGCGATGTCACGGGCACGGCCTTCGCAGACGCTGGACGTGACTCAGACAGAGCTGGGGAGACCCAGGACCCAGGGGCTGGTCATTGAGGTGTTATTTAAAAGTTACCCCAAGATGCAGACAGAACGCAGAATCCCAGCAGAGGCAGCAGTGGGAGCCCAGGTTCCCACGCTGTCCGCCCCGCCTGGGGCTGGTCCAAGGCCGCCCTCCTTCCCCTCTGTCTGCTGCTGTCCTCCTCCCTCGCGTTCCGACATCCTCCAGGTCCTCCCGGCCTGCACTGACCCCTGTGCTCCAGGCTGGCTGCTCAAGGCTCAACCCCCACCCCAGTTCTGTCCTCGTCCCCACCCACCGCACCATTTCATCCTCCCTGGTCTGTGGTGAGCCTCTGGCTCTCGCCCCGGCATGGCCTCCCACCACCGACCAGCCTCTACCGAGGCCTCCAGGGCTGCTCAGCCCACCGCCCCAGAGCGATGGACCGATGGACCGAGTCACAGGGAGGCGGAGGTTCGAGGCCGGACGCAGCTGCTCAGCCGGTCCCAGCTCAGGCCCAAAGCCATGACCTCACCCCACACCCTCCCCTCACCACCCACCAGGCCCAGCACTGCGTCTGAGCCCAGCTTGGCTCCTCACCCAGCAGCCTGGGCCTGGCGCAGCCTGCGGGCACCACCGGCCAATAGAGAAACCAGGAGAACGTGTCCTCCTCACAGGAGGAAATTTTGAAAATTCAAAGAGTTAAAATTCAAAAAAAAGTACAGCAGGATACGCAGGAAAAGCAATCTCCCCAGTCCCTCCCCCTCCCCCAATCCCCCCAGATATCTGCTCCCAGGGAGAGCCAGTGGACACCCAAGCATGTATGTCTATACGGGTTTTGTGCGCTTTTTTTCTAATTTTATACCCAAATGACAATGCGATCAAACTTGAATTAAAAATAATCTCCCATCCTGCACTGTGCCTCAGAGGAGGCAAGATTCCCAACTAAGCCCTAACCGGTTTGGCTCAGTGGATAGAGCGTCGGCCTGCGGACTCAAGGGTCCCAGGTTCGATTCCGGTCAAGGGCATGTACCTGGGTTGCAGGCATATCTCCAGTGGGAGATGTGCAGGAGGCAGCTGATCGATGTTTCTCTCTCATCGATGTTTCTAACTCTCTATCCCTCTCCCTTCCTTTCTGTACAAAATCAATAAAAATATATTTTAAAAAAATAAACAGCTGTATTGCACTCCAGGGCACTGTTGAACTTCAATCTGTCCCATACTCTGTGGCTAAGATACATGGGGCATTTCCCCCCGATATTTAAACTATTAAACAAGTGTTTCGTGAGCCTGCCATGAGCCAGGACCTGGTCTGGGAAGCAACAGTGCACGACCACCCAGCCCCAGCCCCAGCCCCTGCCCTGCCCTGGCCTCACGGAGTCCCCCGTCCTCACAGGGAGGCCGTGGAGCTGAGCGAAGGCCCGTGCAGCGGGTGTGAGTGTAAGCGCTCGGCAGCGCTGGTGGCTCTTGCTGTTTCTCCTGTGATCTGTGTCCCAGGATGGGGAGCCGAGGTGGCAGAACCCGCTGGCGAGCTCCCCAGCTGCAGGGCCCTGGCCCCCGTCCGTGACTGTGCTCTGCCCCCCCCCAGGGCTGGACATCCACTTCATCCACGTGAAGCCCCCGCAGCTGCCCGCCGGCCGCACCGCCAAGCCCCTGCTGATGGTGCACGGCTGGCCTGGCTGCTTCTACGAGTTTTACAACATCATCCCGCTCCTGACGGACCCCAAGAGCCACGGCCTGAGCGACGAGCACGTGTTCGAGGTCATCTGCCCTTCCATTCCCGGCTACGGCTACTCCGAGGCGTCCTCCAAGAAGGGTAGGGGCCGCTGGAGGCCGGGGTGGGGGGCCCTCACCCTCCTCCCCTGGGGCCAGGCTTTCCCACAGGCTCTCCTGGGAGGAGGAGGCAGGGAGCCAGCTGGGAAGCTTCCTCCTGAGCCCGGGGAGGCGGGCAGGGAGGGAGGAGGGCAAAGGAGGGCACTGTCTTTGGGCAGAAGGCCCAGGCCTCTTCTTGGGGTCCGAGAGCGTGGCTCGGGGGTTGAGCGTCCACCTATGAACCAGGAGGTCAGTTTCATTCCTGGTCAGGGCACATGCCCGGGCTGCGGGCTTGATGCCCAGTGCGGTTTGGGCCCCAGGATTCCTGCTGTCCTCCTGAGCTGCTCTTGGCTAGCCTGGGGCCGGGGGTGAGGAATTTCACAGGACATGGGGGTGACGGCTCCATGATGCTGTCTCTCCCCACCCGCCCCACCCCTTTTCCCACAACCAGGCCTGAATTCCGTGGCCACCGCCAGGATCTTCTATAAGCTGATGCTGCGGCTGGGCTTCCAGGAGTTCTACGCTCAAGGCGGGGACTGGGGGTCCCTGATCTGCACCAACATCGCCCAGCTGGTGCCCAGGTGAGGTCCTTTGGGGGGGTGTGCATGCGTGTGTGCACCACCCTGCTGGCCGTCCGTGCAGCTGGCAGGGGGGCTCACGCTGCCCCCCTCCCACCCCCGGGACACGGTGTGGAGCCTTGGAGGGTGCTGGGATGCTGAGCCCAGGGGAGGGGGGCGGGCTCCCTGGCGTCCAGCTGCACCCGGGGCCCTGGGGACACCGTCCGACCAGGGTGGGTGACACTGGGCCAGATGCCCAGGCAGAGAGGCCCACTTGGACGAGGGGAAGGTCAGGGAATAGACCTTCCTAATGGACCAAATACCTAAGCAGAACTTTCTAGAGACACTGTATTTTCTCGCCAACCTGCCCCTTTGCCTCCGATGGCCACCCGAGAGGGGCGGGTGCCGAAGGGGGCTGGCCCTGGCGTCCTCTCCCTCCTCTGCCTCTCCCTTCCCTGCTCTACCCGCCCCCCCCCCGCCGGCCTTACCCGGCCCCTCTCCGCCCCCAGCCACGTGAAGGGCCTGCACGTGAACATGGCCTTCGTGGTGAGAAACTTCCACACCCTGACCCTGTTCCTGGGGCCGCGTTTCCGGAAGCTGTTCGGCTACACGGAGAGGGACATGGAGCTCATGTCCCCCCTGAAGGAGAAGATGTTCTACAGCCTCATCCGGGAGAGCGGGTACATGCACATCCAGTGCACCAAGCCGGACACCGTGGGTGCGTGCCGCGAGGGGGCGCACGCGGGCCAAGGGGAGGCGGTTTACATCCGATCCATCCAGGAGGGCTCCCAACCAGGGGACCCCCGGCCCCCACCCTGGGGCCCCGCTCACAGGTGACAACCTCTTTGAGCGTCTCGGAGCTCTTTTGACCCTTAAACTGCAGTTTTCCATAGAAGTGAGTTGATGGGTTGCCATCCAACTCCCCAACATTCCCGTTTGGCAGCTGTCATATTCCTGGTGGCTTTGACCCCTGACCCCTCCACCCCTGAGGGATGGAGAGCGGTGGGGGGTCGGGGGGAGGGAGAGGAAGCCGGGGGGGGGCAGAGGAGGGGGTGCCCCAGGGCCCAGAGGGGGGTCCCCCTGACAGCAGGGGAGGACCCAGCAAGTTTCTGCCACCAGGATCCTGTTAAAGCAGCGGTTCTCAACCTGTGGGTTGCGACCCCTTTGGGAGTCGAACGACCCTTTCACAGGGGTCGCCTAAGACCATCGGAAAACACATAGATAACGACATATTGTTTTTGTGATGAATCACTATGCTTCAATGATGTTCAATTTGTAACAATGAAATCGGGGGTCACCACAACATGAGGAACTGTATTAAAGGGTTGCAGCATGAGGAAGGTTGAGAACCACTGTGTTAAAGGATCGTTAGAAAAAAGACTAAAAAATTCAAAAGATCAGGCCCTACAAATGGACAATGAACACAGGTTACAGGTTTTCCTTCACTCGCTGGTTAATGAAGGAACCGGTGGCATGTAAAACGGCATAATGCGCAGGCAGCTAGGGACCCTCACGTTAAGGGGCTAGGGGGTGCAGAGCATCAGAATCCACAGTCATAACCATTTACACCCCCATTTGCTTCCCTATGAACAAGAATTGCGTGTGTGACCACCCGTCTTCCACAGTGTCCAGCCCCTAAACCAGCTCTAAGGCCAGGGAGGAGGGGACCCAGAGAGTCCCATCCCCTGGGAGCGCCCGTGAGGTGACTCCCCGACTCCCACTCAGAAAGCTCCCGGGACAGTCTGCCCATTTCACAGTCCTCGATCGTTCTCAGGACGGTCCCGAGCTCGCCACACGCTAAGCCGCTCATGGAGATAACGGCGCTTCCTTCGTAAAACCCGTTCTCCCCCCGGGATCACAGCGTGACCCACGCTCGTGTTCGAAACATCGAAGGACGCGAAAAGAACAAAAACAGAAACGACCGTCCCCTGGCACCTCTCACCACCACCCCGGGCTCCCCTTCCCAGCCTTCAGGCAAACTCGCTAACGTGGTGGTTGATGGGTTCTCACACGTGGAACCCACCCATCCATGTAACCAGACAGAACGCGGCTGGCCGGCCTGCCAGACACCCCTCTTCCAGGCAGTCTCCTCCCCTTGCCCCCAGGGCAACACCTCCTGACCTGGGGCTGGGACAGATCCATTTTGCCTGTCTTGGTACTTACAAATATATATATACACACACACACATATATATATTATTGATTTTTTACAGAGAGGAAGGGAGAGGGATAGAGAGCTAGAAACATCGATGAGAGAGAAACATCGATCAGCTGCCTCCTGCACGCCCCCTACTGGGGATGTGCCCGCAACCCAGGTACATGCCCTTGGCCGGAATCGAACCTGGGACCCTTGAGTCCGCAGGCTGACGCTCTATCCACTGAGCCAAACCGGCCAGGGCTGTCTTGGTACTTTTTTCATGAAGTGGAATTCTGGGGTCGGTGCCTCTTCTAAGTCTGGCTTCTTCGGCTAAACATTATGTTTGGGGGACTCGCCCATGCGGTCGTCCCAGCCACATGTCACACCTGCCCAGCGTTTCAGCTCGTGGGCGGATCAATATTTAAAACTGACCCCCAACTTTGGACTTCTAGGTTGTCGCTCATACGTGTACTCATCATAGCATATTTTTTTAAAAAAACACATCACCTTTTAAAAAACAGCATTCGTGTATTGGCGCTCACAAAACCCAGAGTCCTAGACCCTTCCGTTTGCAGGAAGCTGCCCAGACGGGTCAGGGTCCCCAGGAGGCAGCGGGAGGTGCTGCCCCTTTGATCAGACATGCGCACCCCGAGGCGAGGGTTAAGGAAGTGAGGGGCAGGCGCACCCTGAGGGCCAGGGCACAGCTGGGCCCCAGGCCTGAGTCCCTCGCGCCCCTTCCCCTGCCAGGCTGCGCCCTCAATGACTCCCCCGTGGGACTGGCTGCCTACATTCTAGAGAAGTTCTCCACCTGGACCAACTCGGACTTCCGAGACCTGGAGGATGGCGGCCTGGAGAGGTGAGAGAACGCGCCCCCCCCCATCCCCACCTCCGGTCCCAGCACCCCTGCCTCACCCATCACCCTCCTTTCCATCCTCACTGCGCGGAGCCCCGAGTCAGGGTCCAGCAGAGACAGGCCTGGGGGAGCAGCTGCTCCAGGGACCCGGATTTCCTCAAAGGCAGGAGGGCAGAGGCTGTGGGTGGCACTGAGTGGGGGGTGGGACCCTCCGAGGTGGAGCTGGAATTCGAGAGCACGGGTTCAGGAGCGGACTCGGGGTGCAGGTGGCAGAAGGCCACAGGGGAGGACACGGAAGGGGTGAGTGTCATGGAGGCTGGAGGGTCTGGGGTACAGTGGGTGGTTACTCCTGGGGTGAAGGGTGGAAGCTGGTGGGGTGAGTGAGGGGTGGGGAGAGTAGTGGGGGAAAGTGGGGACCCAGAGGCACAGCCAGTGGACAGGGGAGGCCATGGGGGGCCCGGGGTGGGGGGGGGGAGCCTGGACACGGGGGGGGGGGGCGAGGGAGCCCAGCACCAGGAGCGGGAGGGGCTTTCCAGGGTCCACAGACCACGTGCTCCGACACTGGGAGCCAAGGTCTGTCTCCTCCTGGAGTGGGGGGCCCTGCGGCCTGGAGGCCGGCCTGCTCTGCAGTCCCAGCCTGGAGAACAAAAGGGGTGTCTCAGGCTGAGCGGGGACCTCTGAGGGCCCATGGCTCCCTCCTGGGGTGACCCAAGTTTGGCAGGAGGCATGTGAGCAAGCTGGGGGCTGGTGAATAAAAATGCCCTAGGAGCCCGGCCGGCGTGGCTCAGTGGTTGAGCATCGACCTATGAACCAGGAGGTCAGGGTTCGATTCCCGCTCAGGGCACATGCCTGGGTTGCAGGCTCCATCCCTAGTTGGGGGGCCTGCAGGAGGCAGCCGATCCATGATTCTCTCTCATCACTGATGTTTCTCTCTCTCTCCCTCCCCCTCTCCCTTCCTCTCTGAAATCAATTAAAATATATTTAACAACAACAAAAAAATGCCCAGATCTGCTGGTTCTGCCCTCCTGGTCCTGGGGCCAGACTGTGCAGGCCCCGGGCTCTGAGGGATGCCAGGAGGCGGGGTCTGTCGAGGGCCTGGCAGGGGCACTGCCATCTGAGGATGGAGCGGGGTGGCCTGTACTGAGGACACAGGAGTGGGCACCGCCTCTGAGCAGGGGTGCAGCATCCTGCCGCAGCCCCCAGACCCCCGGTGGTGACCAGCTCAGGGTCCTGAGCTCAGGGGCCTCCTGGGTGGAAACTCAGGGGGCGAGGAGGGGGGGAGGGACTGGCTGAGACCACCCAGGAAGACGGTGAGGACCAGCTAGCCGGCCTCCCACGTCGTGGGCACTCTGCTTTCATTCCCTGCCATCGTGGTAGCCGGTGACGCTGGCCAGCCTGTGGCACGGGGACCCCACCCCCACCGTGCAGGGAGGTCTGAGGAAGGAAGCTGGATGGGCACGGGGCCTGGCCGGTGCCCGCAGCCGAGAGGGGCAGCTCTTGTTTGTGGCCCTTCCCAGGAAGTTCTCCCTGGACAACCTGCTGACCATCATCATGATCTACTGGACCACGAGCACCATCACCACCTCCCAGCGCTTCTACAAGGAGAACATGGGCCACAGCTTCCTGAGCGACCGGCACCAGCGGTGAGTCCGCCTCTGGGAGAGGGTGGGCCTCCCAGGCAGGGAGCAGGGGCAGGGCCTGCTCTTGAACTCAGAAAAGGACAAGACAGCCTGCCCTGCGGGGCACTGGGCGTGGAGGGTGAGGGCGGGGTGTCCCGAGAAATCCCTGTGCCTTTAGAATCAACGCCCAGAGGGACCCCCCGGGGGTCAGGGGGCTGGGATGTCCGCGTCACCCTTTCCTGATCTCATCGGAGGACCCTGGGGACAGCAGAGGGAGGGAGGGGGTCAAGGTGGGGAGTGAGGCTGTCCCACCCCACCCTCCAGCCTGGGCAGCAGCCCTTCCAGAAAAGAGGGTTCTTCGTGGATTGGAACCGAGGGGGGTGGCTTAGGACACCCCCGCGAGCCCCCCGCTGTGGGGACAGGCTGCCGGCCGAGCCTACCCCTCAGTGGGACCCTTGTCCCCACCAGGATGAAGGTCCATGTGCCCACCGGCTTCGCTGCCTTCCCTTGTGAGTTAATGCACGTCCCTGAGAAGTGGGTGAAGGTCAAGTACCCGAAGCTCGTCTCCTACTCCTACATGGCCCGCGGCGGCCATTTCGCCGCCTTCGAGGAGCCGGAGCTTCTGGCCCAGGACATCTGCAAGTTCGTGGGGCGGGTGGAGCGGCAGTGACCTCGGGGCAGCCCCTGCCCTGGGGGCGCTCCCTCGTGGACACCTGTCCGTTTCCTGCAAACACCCTCCCGCCCCCTCGCCCAGCGCCTGCTCCCTTCCGGGAGGCGGCCCCCTGACCCCTCTTTTCCGAGGAATGGGTTTGCTTCGGTCCCCTGCCCACCGGACCCCCACGCGCACCGCCCCCTCGCACACGCCCCCGCACACGTGAAGCAGCACGGCTTTGAGAATAAATGATTTTACTTCTAAGAGTGGCTGGAACCAAGTGACCGGCACATGCCCCGACCCCACGCGGGGTTCCCCTTTCAGCAGAGCTGGCAGGGCTGCAGCCTGGGGAGGGGATCCCATCCACCCTGGCCGGGAGGGCAGGACCCCTGCAGGGGCACAGGACTCCCTCCATCCCCTTCGGGGTGCCCGGGCAGCTCGGAGGGGAGGCCGAGGGGCTGAGTGACGGCTGGGGGCAGGTCCGCACAGGTGCCCAGATCCCACCTAGCCACCTGGCCGGGCCCACCCCCTGGGATGCAGGCGGCCTCCCTGGCTCTGCCCACCACCTGCGCCCACCTGTGACTCGGGCGCCCCCTGGAGGCAGGAGGAAGGCGCTGTCTCCAGCAAATGCCCCAAATTATCTCAGCCCCCGGATCCCTCGGGGAGAAAAAAAGGCAGGGACTACCCATCCTTGCTGCCTGGGCCACAGCCCTGCACCCAGCTCCCCCCCCTCCCCTGCCACAGCCCTCCCCTGGCTCCCAGGAGGCCCTGAGCACGCCTCCCCCGCCCCCCACTAGGAGGGAGCAGACAGGAGGAGGCGAGGACTGGAGACCCAGCCCACGCACTGGCCCTGAGAGGCACAGGGCTGACCTCGCCACCTGGCTGAACGGGCAGTTTATTAGGGTTCGCACTGTCCCTGGCTGCTGGGGTGACCCTGGCCCAGCCACAGCGTCGCTGGCAACATGATACAGAAACAGAACCCGAGTGGGGTGCAGACGTGAGTGCGCAGCTCACGCCGGGGGCAGGGCCGGGTGCCCGGCTGGCTACAGAGGGCGGGGGCCGGAATGACCCCGGGCCACCTTCACGACCCCATCTCAGGCTCTTTGGTTATCCGTGGGGCGTACGTGTGCCCAGACGGGGGCGGTGGTGCGTGCTCAGAGGGGGGTCTTCCCCTGTCCCCTCTCCCTGTTACCTGAGAGTCACCACAACCAGTGGCCCCCGAGGGACACCGTTCCAACACGTGATCTCGCTACAAGGCACGGGGACCTCACCCAGCGACAGAGCTGGACGCTGCAGAAGGCGACGGGCAGTGAGCAGGACCCCGGACCCCCCAGCAAGGGCCGGGGTTGCACCCGGTCCCGCCCCAAACCCCTCAGCCAAGGGCTGGAGCCCCTTCCCGGCTGGTCCTCGGAGCAGGGGGGGGCTTTGAAACGTGGACGAGAGTCCTGGACTTGGTCGGGGTCCGTGTCAAGCTACGTCTCCACCTGCGTCTCCTCACCTCCCGGCTCCGAGCCGGGCCCGGCCCAGCCCCGTGGCTCCCCCGCCCTCAGGCCTCCTGGTAGGCGGCCGCCACGCTGTCCGCGGGGCTCTGGGCCGGGCCGGGGCCCGGGACTGTCCCGCTGATGTTGCGGACGGCGCCGTAGGTCTGCTGCAGCTGCGGGGACAGGGCCGTTCTCTCCGAGGCCAGGCCGTTCAGGATCCGGGGCACGTAGGGCTGCCGACAAAGGAGGGCGTTAGTGCTCGGCTGGGGTGGGCGTGGGACGCTGTACCCCGTTCCTCCCCCACTGTCCCCTCTCCTCCCAGCAGGAGGGGACGCAATGCTCGTGAGGGACACATAAAGGAGTAACATCAAGCCCTCGCTGGTGTGGCTCAGTGGCTAGAGCGTCGGCCTGGGGACTGAGGGGTCCCGGGTTCGATTCCAGTCAAGGGCAAAGGCCCGGGTTGCGGGCTCGATCCCCAGTGCGGGGGGCGTGCAGGAGGCAGCCGATCCATGATTCTCTCTCATCGTCAATGTTTCTCTCTCTCTCCCACTCCCTGCCTCTATGACAGCGGTTCTCAACCTTCTGGTCCTTTCAATACAGTTCCTCATGTTGTGACCCAACCATCCAATTATTTTCGTTGCTACTTCATCACTGTCATGTTGCTACTGTTACGAATCGTCATGTAAATATCTGATCTGCAGGATGGTCTTAGGTGACCCCTGTGCAAGGGTCGTTCGACCGCCAAAGGGGTTGCCGCGACCCACAGGTTGAGAACCGCTGCTCTATGAAATCAATTTTTTTAAAAAAGAAATAACATTATTAATTTAGGACATCAGGACCCAAACTATGCCAACTGTAGAGTTTCCGAGCAGCCAGAGCCGAACAGAAAATGCAGTCAATTGCTCGGTTCTCACGATCACCCAGAAAGCAGCTCACACGCCTGCTATTCCTCGGAGGAAACGGCGCTGCCCAGCGCGGGGTCCCCGGGGGAGTCCCCACTTCATATGGAAAGTAAAGCCGCACAGGACAGGCCCAGGAGCTGCCGGGGGGGGGGGGGGGCGGGGGGGGGGACCCTGGAAAGCGAATCCACGGCGGCTGGTTCTCTTCCCAGTCCCAGGTTCCCGCTGCCAACCCAGGGGCACAGCCTGCTCTGCTCCTCCCGGACCCAGGCTGGGAACGAGGGATGTCCTGTCTCGGCTGGTGTGCTCAGTGGTTAGAGCGTCGGCCCTCGCACCGGAGGGTCGCAGGTTCGATTCCCGATCGAGGGCAGGTACCTGGGTTTCAGGCTCCTTCCCTGTCCCCCACCCCCAGCCCGTTCGGTCGGGGTTCTTGCGGGAGGCAACCAATCGATGTGTCTGTCTCCCATCGATGTTTCTCCTCCCCCCCTCCCCTTTTCCCTTTCCCTCTCTCTAAAAATCAATGGGAAAAATATCCTTGGGTGAGAATTAAAAGCAAAAAGCAAAGAGAAATAAAAAAGACATGAGGGCCGTCCATCATCCATCTGCCCCGCCTCCTCCCGGGTCTGGTGGGCACAGCCACAGGGATGCCTCCGGGGCACGCGTCTCCCCAGAACCTTTGGACCTTCCCTGGGGCCGGTCCAAAGACAGACCCTGATAAGAGGGCCTGACACCTGGGAGATAGCCGCTGGAACGAACAGAGAAGAGTGGGGCCGCTGCCCCATCCCACCCCACCCCGGCCCTGTCAGTCTGGGGTCCCGTGTCCCAGCCCCACCCCAGGAGCAGGCCGACCCAGGAAGGAAAGGAGACCCTCTAGCCCAGCGGTTCTCAACCTGTGGGTCGCGCCCCCTTTGGCGGTCGACCCTTTCACAGGGGTCACCTAAGACCATCCTGCATATCAGATATTTACATGATGATTCATCACAATAGCAACATGACAGTGATGAAGTAGCCACGAAAATAATTTTATGGTTGGGTTACAACATGAGGAACTGTATTTAAAGGGCCAAAAGGTTGAGAACCGCTGCTCTAGCCGGTGCCCGCATGCAGCAGGCGCCATGTTCACACGCTGAATGCCAAGGGGAGCCAGTCTGGGCAGCGGAGGACCCACCGGGGCAGGTGCTGCTGGAACGCTGGTGATCAGCTTCACCAACCACAGGGCCTGGTGACGACGTAGCCTCACTCACGAAAGGCCCGGCTCTCCAGGCATTAAATATGCAGAGAAGGAAAGTGAGCAGGAAACTGACACCCCAGGAGATGGGCATCCGTCCTGGCCGAATGGATTCTCGGCTCCGTGGGGGGCGCGGCTGCACAGACCCAGGTTACAGCTCCAGAGGCACCTGGGACTCCTTCTCAAGTGACATGAATTCAGCAACCTGCCCGACACACGGGATCGAGGGGCTTCTCTCTTCACGAGATGATCAAAGCCTGCCTGCTGGGTCCCCGGGGCTGGGGCCCCCGGGGCCGGGTCCTGGGGGAGAGCGTGACTTACCGTGTACGGAGCGGGCACATGGGCCAGGGCCTCACTTCCTTTGTCAGCTGCCGGCTCTTCCGTCTGCAGGAAACAGCAGAAACTTCCAATGAGAAGCAACCACGATCTTCCTGAACAAACCCCCTCCAAACAGGCGGACTATTAACACCCAGAGTAACAGTGCCAGCTAGCAGCAGGCTCCTGGCGACAGCCCCAGGGGGCATGGGGGGGCGGGGAGGGAGACCATGGGGCAGGGAAGGGGTGGGGAGGGAAGCCTCACATTGCACCCAGCTAGTAAGACCTGGAGAAGTTGTTGATGTGTGAGTGGGTGGAGGAGGGGTGGAGAGCGGACCCACAGGTCCTGGCTGGCTGGGGGCGATGGGGGAGGCGCCCTTTACCTTGTAGTTCAGAGGGCTGAGGTGCTTGAAGCATCCAAAGCAGGTGTAGCCCAGGCAGACCAGGATGGTGAGCAGCAGGACCAGGAAGTTAAACAGGGTGGCAGGGGCCGTCAGACCTGGGGACAAAGGGATGCCATTCACCCTCACCCTGCTGGGGAGGGGCCCACACCTGGGCAGGTGACTTCTCTCTGGGGCAGAAAATAAAGAGAAGGCACCGCCCCCCCTCCCCACCCTCAAGCAGCTGGGACACCATGGCACCTGCCAGCTTCCTGCTGGGTCAGTTCCTTGCAGCCTCGGTCCGGATTAGGTAGTGGAGCCCCCGCCCCCCACCCCCACCCCCCCCACCCCCCCAGACTGGGGCAGTCACACATCTCCCCTGCCTTTTCCTTTTTCCCAGGAGTGTTGGTTTTCCCTCCGGCACATCCCCACGGTGAGGTGTGAGGGGACCCATCTGTGACTGCCTAAGAGCCGCCTGGGCCCGCCTCCCCTCTCCCCTGGCTCAGCCTCCCACTGCAGATGGAGGGGCCATCCTCTCTCGGCGGCCTGGGGCAGCCCACCTGGCCTTCACCTGTTACGCTCCAGCTTGGGCTAATTTAGGTGGTCGAGCGGCACCCAACCAGCCCTCACCCTGGGCGCCACATTCTGATTGGACACCCAGCCAGCCTTCACCCTGGGCGCCACATTGTGATTGGATAACCAGCCAACCTTCACCCTGGGGGCCACATTCTGATTGGACACCCAGCCAACTTTCACCCTGGATGCCACATTCTGATTGGACACCCAGCCAACCTTCACCCTGGGTGCCACATTCTGATTGGATAACCAGCCAGCCCTCCCTGGGGGCCACATTCTGATTGGACACCCAGCCAACTTTCACCCTGGATGCCACATTCTGATTGGACACCCAGCCAACTTTCACCCTGGATGCCACATTCTGATTGGACACCCAGCCAACCTTCACCCTGAGTGCCACATTCTGATTGGACACCCAGCCAACCTTCACCCTGAGTGCCACATTCTGATTGGACACCCAGCCAACCTTCACCCTGGATGCCACATTCTGATTGGACACCCAGCCAACTTTCACCCTGGGTGCCACATTCTGATTGGACACCCAGCCAACCTTCACCCTGGGTGCCACATTCTGATTGGACACCCAGCCAACTTTCACCCTGGGTGCCACATTCTGATTGGACACCCAGCCAACTTTCACCCTGGATGCCACATTCTGATTGGACACCCAGCCAACCTTCACCCTGGGTGCCACATTCTGATTGGACACCCAGCCAACTTTCACCCTGGGTGCCACATTCTGATTGGACACCCAGCCAACCTTCACTCTGGATGCCACATTCTGATTGGACACCCAGCCAACCTTCACCCTGGGTGCCACATTCTGATTGGACACCCAGCCAACCTTTACCCTGGGGGCCACATTCTGATTGGACACCCAGCCAACTTTCACCCTGGGTGCCACATTCTGATTGGACACCCAGCCAACTTTCACCCTGGATGCCACATTCTGATTGGACACCCAGCCAACCTTCACCCTGAGTGCCACATTCTGATTGGATAACCAGCCAGCCCTCCGTGGGGGCCACATTCTGATTGGACACCCAGCCAACCTTCACCCTGGATGCCACATTCTGATTGGACACCCAGCCAACTTTCACCCTGGATGCCACATTCTGATTGGACACCCAGCCAACCTTCACCCTGGGTGCCACATTCTGATTGGACACCCAGCCAACCTTCACCCTGAGTGCCACATTCTGATTGGACACCCAGCCAACCTTCACCCTGGGTGCCACATTCTGATTGGACACCCAGCCAACCTTCACCCTGGATGCCACATTCTGATTGGACACCCAGCCAACTTTCACCCTGGATGCCACATTCTGATTGGACACCCAGCCAACCTTCACCCTGGATGCCACATTCTGATTGGACACCCAGCCAACCTTCACCCTGGATGCCACATTCTGATTGGACACCCAGCCAACCTTCACCCTGGATGCCACATTCTGATTGGACACCCAGCCAACTTTCACCCTGGGTGCCACATTCTGATTGGACACCCAGCCAACTTTCACCCTGGATGCCACATTCTGATTGGACACCCAGCCAACCTTCACCCTGGGTGCCACATTCTGACTGGATAACCAGCCAGCCCTCCAGAGGGGGGGCACATTCTGATTGGACACCGAGTTGACGCTGTTAAAGCGCGAGGGATTTGACTGGGGGGTACAGATGTGGGGATGTGAGGCCAGGGCTGCCTCCCCGCCTTGGGTCAGAAGGGGCCCTCACCCAGGCGCAGGAAGGAGAAGAAGAAGAGCCAGAAGAGGCACAGGATGGGGGCGGCCAGGGCCTGGTGCACGGCCGCGAAGTGGATCCTCTTCTCCAGCTTGGCCGGGAGGTAGGCGAAGTAGAGGTTGTGCCGGTCCACCATGTGCTTGAGCAGGATGTAGATGAGGCCTGCGGGGGGCGGGGGGCGAGGGGGGGGCTGTGAGCCGGAGGCCTGGCAGGGCCACAGAGGGGGGCTGTACATGGAACTGGGGCAGCTGTTGGACCACGTGAACCAGAAGGGGGGCAAAACGCATGTCCTGGCCGCCAGTGTTCCTAGACCCTCCCCTCCCCTCCTCCCTCTCCCCTCCAGCATCGCTTCGGGGAAAGAGGCTACTTTACACGCACAGGCCCCCTCTCACGCTGAGCACCCCCAAACCCCTCAACGCCCCACCCTTCTTTCCTTCCCCCTCCCAAGTGACCTCCTGCCCTCGGCCAATGGGTGCTCAAGGCTCTTAACCCAGGGGGCATCACACCGCAGGTTATAGCAGGTTCTACAACATGTTTTGGTTTTGGTGTTTTTTAAAATATATTTTCATTGATTTCAGAGAGGAAGGGAGAGGGAGAGAGAGAGAGAAACATCAGTGATGAGAGAGAATCATTGATCGGCTGCCTCCTGCACACCCCACACTGGGGATTAAGCTCACAACCTGGGCATGTGCCCCAACTGGGAATCGAACCGTGACCTCCTGGTTCATGGGTCGACGCTCAATCACTGAGCCCCACCGGCTGGGCTGGTTTTGCTTTGTTTTGAAAGAGTAATCCTATGCTTTAAAAACAGTACAAGAGAGCAAAACAGGGAAAGCTACAACTTCCTCCTACCCCCGCCCCCCCAACCTCAGCTCTCACTGCCAACAGGATCCTGGGTGCTGTGTTTCCTTCTAGAGTCTTCCACCTGTCAGCCAGTTCCTGATGTTTCATTTTAGTTGCAAGACCTTGGCCTTTGAGGTCGAACTGTTCCACGTTCGAATCCTCACTCTACCCTCACCGACAGGTATCGAGTGCTTCGTCTGTGACGCCTGGCTTGTTGGATGGTGTGATCCCCCGTGGGGAGTGCGAAGGTGACTGCCGGGGGACAGCACGCATGAGAACCTGGATCATTACTGCCTTAGTGTGTTGAAGAATCGACCAAGAATAGAGTGGTCGGCCTGGCCCATGTGGCACAGTGGTTGAGCATCAGCCTATGAACCAGGAGATCACTTGTTCGATTCCCATTCAGGGCACATGGCCAGGTTGCGGACTTGATCCCCAGGAGGGGGCTTGCAAGAGGCAGCCGATCCATGATTCCTTCAACATTGATGCTTCTCTCTCTCCCTCTCCCGTCTTCTCTCCAAAATCAATAAAAACATATTAAAAAAAAAAAAAAAGCCCTAACTGGTTTGGCTCAGTGGATAGAGCGTCGGCCTGCGGACTGAAAGGTCCCAAGTTCGAGTCCGGTCAAGGGCATGTACCTTGGTTGCGGGCACATCCCCAGTGGGGGGTGTGCAGGAGGCAGCTGATCGATGTTTCTCTCTCATCGATGTTTCTAACTCTCTATCCCTCTCCCTTCCTCTCTGTAAAAAATATCAATAAAAAATATGTGTATTTTTAAAAAGAGTGAAGTGGTCAGCTGGCGGAGAAGCTCAGACCAGAAGAAGCACTGAGTGAGGCCACAGCTGGGAAGGCCAGTGGGAGGAACTCATGAGAAGTGAATTAAATCTGGTGTCACCCGTGGCTCCTTGACAGCGGGTGGCTCTTGTGCCTTCAAGGGGTCCTCTGTTTGTGGGGCTCCAGATGCCCCGTGACGGCCGTCTTGGGGTGCTTGGTGGAGTCAGCCACCCCCCGACCCTGGACGGGCCTCGGGCCACTCACCGAATGGCGCGATGATGGGGCAGGTGATGCTGTAGGCCATGATGACGGTGAAGACGCACAGCATCCACGCGTACATGGCTCCGAACTCGAACTCGAAGGCCTGGTTCTGGGAGGAGGAGGAGGAGGAGGAGGAGGAGGAAGAGGTGATGAGGCGCTGCCAGGCCTGCTCGGCCCCAAGCCCCTCGATGGCTCCAGGTGGAGAGGGGAAACCGGGTGAGAAGGACTTTGGAAATGGGAGACACACAGGCTCCCCCACCTCTTAAGGTCCTTTTTCTTTAAAAAAAAAAAGTTTTTAATTGACTGGAGAGAAGAGATAGAAACATCAACGATGAGAATCATGGATCAGCTGCCTCCTGCACGCCCCCTTCTGGGGATCGAGCCCACAACCTGGGCATGTGATGGGGAATCGAACCGTGACCTCCTGGTTCATAGGTCAATGCTCAACCACTGAGCCACACAGGCCGAGCGTGAGGTCCTTTTCCTCCCTCCACCAGCCTTCTCCAGCTGCACCCCGCGCACCCCCAGACCTCCACGGGGCGGTGACTCATGCTTCCCTCCTGTCACCTTTGTCTTGATCGTGTCTCCCCAGCGGGCCCCCGAGCCCCCGGGGGGCAGTGATCCCTACGGGCTCTGGCATCAGGCGCAACGTCAGCTCTGCCCGTGCTGGCCTGTGTCCTGGGCTCCCAACCTGCCTGCGGCTTAGGCTGTGCATCTGCCAGGTAAGGCACCAGCAGGCCCGTCTCAGAGGGCTCTGCCTTCCCTCTCAGGGTGCCCACACGGCAAAGGAGAAAGAAAGAGAACCCGTGTTACCCACTTAGGGGACCATGCCACACGCCCCAAACGCATTGACAACTGTGATCATCTTAAGGGCTTAGGCACATGGATGCCCTTCAATGAGCGACGTACTGACGTTATTTGTGTTTGTGTGTGTGATGAGACTGGTTAAAATGGGAAAATCCAGCCCTCGCTGGTGTGGCTCAGTGGATAGAGCATCAGCCTGCAGACTGAAGGGTCCAGGGTTCAATTCCCATCAAGGGCACATGCCCAGGTTGCAGGCTCGATCCCCAGTCAGCTGCATACAGAAAGCAGCCGATAAATGATTCTCTCATCATTGATGTTTCTCTCTCTCTCTCCCTCTCCCTTCCTCTCTGAAATCAATTAAAAAAAAATTTTTTTAAATGTAAAAATCCACACTCTCTCCTCCTGCCGGCGAGTCAGAGCGGACAGAGGTTTATGAAGACCTGCCGCTGCAAGCAGGGCCTGGCCCCCCCGCCCCCACAGGCGGCCTGAGCCCCTGGTGAAAGGCACTTGGCAGAGAGCGCGGCACCCAGCAGGGTGGCTGGGGAAGTGCCCGAGTGGGGACGCTCCGGGGGGGCCCGTGCGCCCGCCCCGCCAGCCCGCACCTGCTTGACGTTCCTGCGGTCGGCGGCGGTCTTGGCCATGACCATGCGGAAGGTGTAGAGGATGAGGCCCGGCAGCCGCAGCAGCTCCATGCCGGTGCCGATGAAGGCCGAGGCGATGACGTAGTTCACAAAGAAGGCGCCCTGGTCCGGCAGGAAGACGCACCTGGGGCCCCGGGCGGGGGGGTGGGGGGGGAGAGTCAGGCCAGCCGGGACCCGAGGCCCCTGGTGGGTGCGTGTGCAGCACCCACGTGTGCCAGGCGCTGTGCCAGGCGCTGGGAGGGAAACAAAGCCCCTGCCCCTGCCCTCAAGGAGCTCAAGGAGGCAACCAGTCGATGTGCTTCTCTCACATCGGTGTTTCTCTCTGTCCTTCCCTCTCTCTTCCACTCTCTTTCTAAAAAAAAAAAAAAAAAAAAAAATCAATGGGAAAATATCCTCAGGTGAAATTACAAAAAAACCCTAATAATAATCATTCACCCCTTCCATGGTGATGGAAAACAAAAGATAAAAAAGGAAATCGCAGCCAGCCTTCCCTATAAATATCTCTTTGGGAAAATCCACCGTGGGCCGATGAGCCTATTTCAGGACCTAAAGTCCAGCGCAGTCGGGGCTGAGGTCAGGTCCCAGCTCCATCTCCTAACTGGCTGGGTGGCCTTGGGCAAGTTATTCAACATCTCTGGGCCTCAGCCTCCTCATCTGTAAAATGGGGATAACGACACGCCCTACTGCTAGTGGCTGTGAAGGCGAAAGGAGACCAAGAATCCAGCACGGAGCGCAGCGCCTTCTTAAGTAATAAGTGTTACTGTTCAGTGGGTGTGGTGCGAGCTGAAAATGCTAACAAGGACCCACGTCAGACATGAGCTGGACTCCGTTCTCCTGGCAAAGATAACCCACAGTCCAGACAAGTCGTTCTGGCTGCCACGTTAATTATTACTCCCACTCCTGCCCCCTGGCTCCACGGAGGCCCAGCAGCTCCTCCTCCCCAGCGGCTCAGGTCTCGGTAAATACGTTTCAGAGACCGAATGAGGCTGTGACTAATTGAGTCCTGGCCTAAAAAAGAAATGAACCACATGTTTTGCACACGTGGCACAGAATGGGCCGGCTCCCCTGATGTGGCCGAAGGCTCTGTGCAGCCGCCTCCCCAGCAGGAACCTGGTCGGGGAGTGGGCAAGGCCCAGCCCTGGGGTCTCCGGGAGGAAGTGGTCTGTTCCGAAACGGGGACCACCCTCCCCGCAGCGCAGCCCGAGCCCCGGGGGACATTTACTCGGACCGTGGCTCCATCACCTCCGCGCGCCCGGCTGATACTCACTCCAACCGGATGGAGGTGTCCGGGGAAGACTTGTCAAAGAGCCAGCGGAAGAAAACGTCGAGGCTGAAAGACAAACGGATCCCGTCAGAACCGACCCCCCACGCGCCATGTGACCACAACACAGACGTCCTTTCCCTCTTCTTCTAAAAACAGGCCTCATCTCCAGATCCACGTTCATCCTTTCAAATGCCGCTGGCTGCCGTGCGACACACCAGGGCCTACTGTAACAGATCCGTCCTTCCCGGAGAGGAACCACGCCAGGACCCGCCCCGCCCCCTAAGTGGACAGTTGTCGTGGTGATACATTTGTTTTCAAACGTAGAGAGGTCCAATCTCCAGGAGAATCAATGGGCAGCACAACTGCCCTCCAGGTGGGTGTGACAGGCTTAAATGTTGTCAGGGGTAGGTATGCATCCACTCCAAAACCATTTCCGGCCCGGCTGGTGTGGCTCAGTGGTTGAGCATCAGCCTATGAACCAGGAGATCATGGTTCGAGTCCCAGTCGGGGCACATGCCCGGGTTGCGGGCTCCATCCCCAGTAGGGGGCGTGCAGGAGGCAGCCCATCAATGATTCTCTCTCATCACTGATGTTTCTCTCTCTCTCTCCCTCGCCTTTCCTCTCTGAAATCAATAAAAAACACATTAACTGTATAAAGTGAGAAACAAGCATAATTATATATATATATATATATATATATATATTTTTTTTTAAAGGTTCCATTCTCCTGGGGACAGTACTCTCCAGCTATGACCCTGATTCTGAATTGAGAGCAGGAGGCAGCCACGCGTACCTGGTAAGGCCGAGGGAGGGCAGAATCAGCACCATGAAGATCAGGAATATGTAGACCTTGGTCATCATGATCCGGTTTTCCCCAGACCTGCAGGAAGTCAGAGGTGAGCATCCCAGCCCCGGGGTCCCAGGGGTCCCCAGGGAGCCGTGTGCCCGCTGCCCTAGGGCATGGGGGTCAGCGCCCAGCACTCACTTGGTCCAGTGAGACTCCAGCAGCGTGGAGTAGTAGACGATGGTGGGCAGCAGGGCGGAGAAGGACCACAGGAGGAGGGTGGGGAAGAACTGGCTGATGATTGGGTCCTGGAAAACAAGGCCCCCGGGGGGCGGGGGGGGGGAGGTTGAGACCACAGCCTACCAGGGATGGGGTTTAGTCCTCCTCGCCCCCCAGAACCAACGCTGTCCCTGGTACAGGGGAGCTAGTCCACTCTGTTGGCTGAATAGACAACAACCCCTTCTGTTTGTATTTAGAGTGAAGCCCAATTTCACATATAATTCAAGGACAAGATGATTAAAACCTGAAATGTACAAGAAACCACCCACGGTGCTGCCACCCGACCCAAGCAGCTCTTCTCCGCGTGCACCCGCGTCCCTGGCGCGTCGCTGTAGCCACTGCTCGCAGACAGTTTACATCTGCTCTCGTCACAAGCCCCCAGTGCCCGCCACCAAGTCTATGCAATTTTTTTTTTTTAAATTTGGGACTTTATCCACTGAGAAGTGGTTCTGTGTTTTTCAATATACTTTATTGATTTTTTACAGAGAGGAAGAGAGAGGGATAGAGAGTTAGAAACATCGATGAGAGCGAAACATCAATCAGCTGCCTCCTGCACACACCCTACTGGGGATGTGCCCGCAACCAAGGCACATGCCCTTGACGGGAATCGAACCTGGGACCTTTCAGTCCGCAGGCCGACGCTCTATCCACTGAGCCAAACTGGTTAGGGCTATGCAATTTTTAATGGGCGCTGAACGTGCTCTCAGACCAAATATACTTCATTCAACTCGAGTAACACCTACTGATGAATATGTAGATTGATTCCATATATGTAATTATATATGCACATACATTCATTATGAATACGTATGGAATACAGTTCTATATTATTATGTATATATTATATATTATATATATAATGAATATATGTACATAAAATGTCTAAATTACTAGAAGACATTGTACTCAATGTGGCCGTGTCTGCTTAGGGCTAAAAATGTAGGCATGATCATAGACATCAATTATTCCTCGATACAAAAAATTATTTATTTTAGACCTAACCGGTTTGGCTCAGTGGATAGAGCGTCGGCCTGCGGACTCAAGGGTCTCAGGTTCGATTCCGGTCAAGGGCATGTACCTTGGTTGCAGGCACATCCCCAGTGGGGGGTGTGCAGGAGGCAGCTGATCGATGTTTCTCTCTCATCGATGTTTCTAACTCTCTATCCCTCTCCCTTCTTCTCTGTAAAAAAATCCATAAAATATATTTTTAATAAAAAAAATTATTTATTTTAAAAATAGCACAGACATGAGCTGAGCGAATGACATCCTGGTTCGCCGTCCTCCACATCCCCTGCCCGCCCCCCGCACCCCCTCCCCACCGTGCCCTGTTGGCACCGAGCCCTCCAGGGATGGGCCTTGCAGACGGCCACTCACATTCAGCGCGTGGATGGGTTTGGTGACATTGAACTTGTCCATGGTGGAGAGGATGATGGAGGGTGTGGTCAGAAAAAACAGCACCACGAAGAGAACGAAGTTGATGCCCAGCCACTGCAGCCACCAGCGGGGGCCCTGGACAGACAGGTTCTTCCTGCGGGGGGAGGACACGGGCCCTGGCGGCTCACCTCCCAGGACCTGGCCACCAACCCCACCAACATGCCCCTGGCTCGGGGGGGTCAGAAAGCCCCAGTGAGTCAAGCCAAGAGCCTAGCCCAGTGGTGGGCACACTCATTAGTCAACAGAGCCAAATACCAACAGTACGACGATTGAAATCTCTTTTGAGAGCCAAATTTTTTTAACTTAAACTATATAGGTAGGTACATTGTTATTCACTTAATTAGGGTACTCCTAAGGCTTAGGAAGAGCCACACCCAAGGGGCCAAAGAGCCACATGGGGCTCACGAGCCGCAGTTTGCCGGCCACGGGACCAGCCTGAGGGCTCTGGCGTAGGGCTCATGCCGACCTGGGAGTACAGACGGGTTCTCTGCACTGACCTTCAGCCCCTGGAAGGTCAAATTTTGGGGCCTGATGAGCTCCGAGGAGCTACAAGTTATTCTCCGCTAACTATTGAACTCATAATATTTTAGCATCTAGAGCAGCCGTGGGCAAACTACGGCCCGCGGGCCGGATCCGGCCCGTTTGAAATAAATAAAACTATTGAAAAAAAAGACCGTACCCTTTTATGTAATGATGTTTACTTTGAATTTATATTAGTTCACACAAACACTCCATCCATGCTTTTGTTCCGGCCCTCCGGTCCAGTTTAAGAACCCACTGTGGCCCTCAAGTCAAAAAGTTTGCCCACGGCTGCTCTAGAGAGAGATACTATTACGAAAATTAATTTCAACTTTTTTGTTGTTGTTTTTTACTTTTAATGCGTCCCCAGGCTAACGAAGCAGGTGACCCTTGACCTCAGGCTGCACTGTCCGACACCGTGGCCACGAGACACGTGCGGCTCCTGAGCATCGGGATGCGGCCCTCGGGCCTGGGGCTCACCAGCAGATGTCCTCGGGGTAGGCGGCGAAGGTGACCGTCCACTGGGAGATGCCGAGCTCTCTGCTGCAGGACGAGGGCTGGGGCTCCCCTTTGCACCGCAGGCCCTGGCACTTGCAGGCGTTGAAGTCCTTCAGGATGCTGCGGGGGAGGCAGGCGTGCCAGGGCCCAGCACACGGGGCCGAGTCAGAACGGGAGCCCCGAGGAGCAGGACCCTGGCTTTGTTACTGTGGATCTATTATTATAACTAACGCTAGGAGAGCGACAGCACGCGTGGCCCGCTATGTGGAGGGTTTTGTTTAATCCTCAGCACAACCCTGCGAGCCGAGGATCGTTATTCCCATTTTACAGACAAGGAAACTGAGGCTCTCCGATCAGGTTCTACGCCCCATCTGTCCGGCTCCGGTTCCCATGCTGCTTGCACTGCCCCCCCCCACACACACACACACCCCGGCAAACCCCTCCCCCCGCCAGGATCCTCCTGCCAGTGGCTTCACCCTTCAAGACTCTCGCTTACTTCCCAGACCCCAGAGTCACTATCAGAACACATACACGAGACGGGCTCCCGTTCTGATCCAAGGTTTCCCTCCCTCGGACCCCCCTTCCCCCTCACCAGCTCCTCCTCTTTCCCCCTCTGTCTCCCATAAAGTGCCCATCTCTTGACCCCACCCCACCCCCCTGCGCTGGCGGGCGGAAGTCCTTCGTGCAAACCCCCTCCCCAGGGTCAGGCTGCCTGCAGCAGTGAGCGCCCCGAGTGCCCATTTGTAGGAAGACGGGGAGCCCTGCACAGAAGCAGGATGTGGGGTGCAGAGGGGCTCTCTGAAGGAGGGTGGCGTCCATCAGGATGCCGGGACACAGAGCTGATGGGCCCCTGGGGCAGCTGGTGCGAGCCCCGCCGCCGGGCAAGGCCCCATCCCCCGGAGCGGGTCTCAGCTAGAGTCACCTGAGCCCCGCTGTCCCCCACACACGGGCTGGGCTCCCCAAGGGGTAAGCGTGGTGGCGCCTCCCCAGCCAGACGCGGGAGGCAGAGGGACACGCCACCGGCTGCCCCCAGCGACGTGAGTCGGCGGTATCGTCCTCCCCAGGAGGGCCAGCGGGGCATCGGGACAGGGCGCAGAGCCCGCCCGGGAGGCCGGGACACTCACTAGATGGCCATGGACTTCTCCTGGAAGGTGACGAAGGCCATGCCCAGGGGCTGGAACTGGACCCTGGACTCCTCCTCCGTGATCCTCTCCATCAGCCGGTCCTTCATGCCCGTGTAGTAAGCGATGGCGTCCTCCTGCCAGAGGGCACGTCCCTGTGATGCCGTGGCCCCGGGCGGGTGGCGGGGACCCCAGCGCCCGGCCCGGGGGGAGGGGGGGGGCTCACCCGCTCACAGCCCTGCACTTCGAAGCAGCAGAACTGGCCGCAGGGCTTGGGGTTGACGAGGGCCCGCTGGCCCGTCTTCACCTGCAGGTTGGTGTAGTAAGTCAGGCTCTTCTCCGTCTTCTTCCTGCAGGCGGAGGGGGGGGGGACGTCAGACCCTCAATCCCCCCACACACGCCCACTTCCCCCCCCACATGCACGCTTCCCCCACACGCATGCACGCTTCCCCACACACACATGCACACTTCCCCCACACGCATGCATGCTTCCCCACACAAACATGCACGCTTCCCCCACACGCATGCACGCTTCCCCACACACACACGCCCATTTCCCCCCCCACATGCACGCTTCCCCACACACACATGCACGCTTCCCCCACACGCATGCATGCTTCCCCACACAAACATGCACGCTTCCCCCACACGCATGCACGCTTCCCCACACACACACGCCCACTTCCCCCCCCACATGCACGCTTCCCCACACACACATGCACGCTTCCCCCACACGCATGCACGCTTCCCCACACACACATGCACGCTTCCCCACACACGCATGCACGCTTCCCCCACACGCATGCACGCTTCCCCCACACACGCATGCACACTTCCCCCACACATGCACGCTTTCCCACACACACACACACTTCCCCCCACGCATGCACGCTTCCCCCCCCACATGCACGCTTCCCCTACACGCATGCACACTTCCCCCACGTGTGCACACTTCCCCCACACATGCACGCTTCCCCACACACATGCACGCTTCTCCCCACACATGCACGCTTCCCCCCACACGCATGCACGCCTCCCCTACACGCATGCACGCTTCCCCGCACACACATGCATGCTTCCCCTACACGCATGCACACTTCCCCCACGCATGCACGCTTCCCCCCCACACGCATGCACACTTCCCCCACACATGCACGCTTCCCCACACACATGCACACTTCCCCCACGCATGCACGCTTCCCCCCCACACGCATGCACACTTCCCCCACACATGCACGCTTCCCCACACACATGCACACTTCCCCCACGCATGCACGCTTCCCACACACACGCATGCACACTTCCCCCCCACGCATGCACGCTTCCCCCCCACGCATGCACGCTTCCCCACACACACACACACACACGCATGCACGCTTCACACAGACACACACACGCCCACTTCCCCCCCACACACACACGCATGCACGCTTCACAGACACACACACGCCCACTTCCCCCCCACACACATGCACGCTTCCCACACACACACACACACATGCACGCTTCCCCCCCACACACACACGTGCACACTTCCCCACACACACACACACACGCATGCACACTTCCCACACACACACACACACATGCACGCTTCCCCCACACACACACACACACGCACACACGTACCTCTCCCTGCACAGGTGGATCAGCTTGGCCACGTTGTAGCACAGCTGGACCTCCACCACCTCGCACGTGGGGTACGCGTCCCTGTGCCCAGGGCGGGCGGAGGAAAGGGTGGCGTTGGAAAAGGCACCCCCAGGCCGGCGGGACCCCCCCCCCATCTCCAAGGGCCGCAGAGCCATCGCGCTGCCCACTCCCGGGCCAGAAAGGCCTTTGGCTTCCTCTTTCAGCACCAGCACAGCCAGCGCAGGGCAGCCCTCGATGCCCGTGCGGCCGGTCTCGGCTCTCCCCCAGCCCCAGAGGAAGACATGAGGCGCCCCCCCCCCGGGACGGCGGGGTCCCACCGGGAAGGGCTCGCTGCCCTCGCCCGGCCTGCTCACCGGAAGTGGCTCTCCACGGCGTCCTTCGTGGCGTGTCTGGGGAGTCCTGTGACGAACAGGGTCCGCCTCACCTGCCGGAGAGACGCGCGGAGGGCAGTCACAGGACGGGCCGGGCAGGGCCTGGGCGCTCCTCCGGGCCTGGCAGAGCCCGGAAAGGGCGCCGTCCTCCCGCGACACAGAGCGTTTCCCGGGCAACGCCACGCGCTCCTTGGCGTGACCGGGGACCGAGAAAGACCCGGAGGGGGGGCGGGACTCACAGCGGATCACAGGAGGGCCGGGCCCGCAACTCCATCACCGAAACAGAACCGTGTTCAGAATCGTAACTACAAGTTCGCAGCCCACAAATCCAAGGGCTAGTTGGCCCCTAAACCCCACACCCTGAAACAATCTATTCAGAAGACAAGTTGTTAAAGGGAACACCAGGTTGAAGGCTAGCTGTATGAGAGGCAACCAATCGGTGTTTCTCACATTCTTTCTGTTTCTCTCTCCCTCTAAAAAAAAATAAAATCAATAAACGCCCTAGCCGAATTGGCTCAGTGGTAGAGCATCTGCCCAGGGACTGAAGGGTCCCAGGTTCGGTTCTGGTCAAGGGCGCATGCCCAGGTTGCAGGCTCGATCCCCAGCCCTGGACGGGACACGCGCAGGAGGCAACCAACCGATGCATCTCTCTCACACTGATGTCTCTCTCTCCTTCTCTCTCTCTCTCTCTCTCTCTCTCTCTCCCGCCCCCCTTCCACTCTCTAAAAATCCACGGAAAATCAGGTGAAGAGTAACAGCAACAATAATAAATCAATAAGCATATCCTCAGGTGATGATTAAAAAAAAAAAGACAATGCCAACTTTGAGTTCAAACCTGCAAGCCATGCTCCAGAGGACCCTCCGGACGCTCCCTGCTGTCATGCCAGGGGATCGAGTGGAGGGGGGCATTCCTCTCCGCCCCCCTCCCCAGGCTGCACCCCACCCCCGCCCCCAGCCTCACTCACCAGGCTCTCATCTTTGTACTTGATGGACTGGGTGTGGTGCCGCATGAAACCCAGGGTGAGGAACAGGTAGATGACGGCAAAGACGGTGTGCAGCCAGAGCAGGTCGTTGCTGCGGGGACACCGCCTGCGATCAGCGGGGGGACCCCAGCCCAGGCGGGGGCGCAAGGGCTGGGCTGGGCTGCCTTATGGCCCTGAGCTGAGGGACAGCGACTTCATCACACGAGCGGGGGCGGCCAGCCCCCCTTAGAGAGAGCCCCTCCCTGGCAAATGAGTCCTCCTGGTTTCCTACAGCCCCTCAAAACAGCAGCTGCTAATGGGGTGCCCGTGCCCAGAGCCCAGCCACACGCTGGCTGCAAGGGGGCTTCGGGGCCTCAGTCCGCCCATGTGGGGCCCCCTCTCGCTGACGCTGGGCTCCAGAATCCGCCCTCTCCTTGGCCTCGCCCATCGGCACCCTCAGACCCGTCCCCCCACACTCACTCGGTCTGGAGGTTTGCTATCGTCGTCCTCCCGAAACTGTACGCGTCCTTCTCTGCAGAGAAGCACAGGGACTTAGTGCCCGGGCCGCCCCGGGTGCGGGAGGCGCACCGCCAGCCACGGGGAGTGCGACTCGGAGGAAGGGGCCGGGGAACAGACGCCCTCCACTCTTCCCAGAGTCGCCCAGGCAAGGCCCTGCTTTAGCCCCAGATGCCCCCCCTCCCCCCGGCAACTTCTCACCCCGTCACGGGGGTCAAGTCACAACCTGCCTTCGTCTGGCTTTGAGATTTTGGTGGCATTTCTCGGGAAATCAGGACCGACCCTTAGCTGTTCCCAGAAGCAGGGCTGGGAATCCCGGGGTGTAAGGAGTGGGGTTGTGATGGCATTTGGGGAGCGAGCTTCCGGCGGACGCTTGGAAATAGAATTCCGGGCTCGGATTCTGACTCTGAGTAGGGCTGGGAGATGTCAAACACCCTTGGGAGCCCCCCGATTCTGTAAATCTTGGGGTGTTTTTCCCCCTCTTCCTACTTGGAACCAGAAGTGGATATTAGGCTTGGGGTGGATTCTTCTCTGGATTTTTAATCAGATGGAAAAGTCAGAAAGCCACCCTGGGACCTTCTCACATCTGAGCGAGAGCATGACCCCCCCCCCCCCGCAGTGAGCCCCTTTCCTGAGGCCTACAGCTCCCCCTGGGCCCCACACAGATGAAGACAACAGCCCCGCTGGCGTGGCTCAGGGGTCAAGCGTCGACCTAGGAACCAGGAGGTCATGGTTGGTTCAATCCCCAATCAGGGCACATGCCCGGGTTGCGGGCTCGATCCCCAGTGCGGGGAGTGCAGGAGGCAGCCGATCCATGATTCTCTCTCATTGATGTCTCTCTCACTCTCCCTCTCCCTTCCTCTCTGACATCAATAAAAATATATTATAAAAAGAGAGAGAGAATAGTTACCCAGCAAGTTTCCCGAGAGGTTGACGGGCAGGATGACGCACAGGGACGAGAAGCTGACCACCGCCAGCAGGAAGATGATGTGTCTCTGGAAGGACAGGTAATGGATGGCGTCCTCCCCGCACCATTCCAGGATCTGGTCGTCGCTGGTCAAGACACAGGCATGGGATCCCGGTGAGCAGCAGCCCCAGACCGGCCCTCGGGGCCTTGCACGGAGGGTCTCCTGTAACCCCTCCTGGCCACCCCTCGAGGGAGCTTCTAATTTCATCTCCATGTCTTAGCACAGCAGGAAACAGAGGCATAGAAAAGCAGCATAGCCCAGTGATGGCGAACCTATGACACGCGCGTCAGAGGTGACACGCGAACTCATTTTTTTGGTTGGTTTTTCTTTGTTAAATGGCATTTAAATAGATGAAATAAAAATATCAAAAATATAAATCTTTTTTATACTACGGTTGCAAATATCAAAAAATTTCTATATGTGACACAGCACCAGAATGAAGTTAGGGTTTTTCAAAATGCTGACACGCCGAGCTCAAAAGGTTCGCCATCACTGCCCTAGCCCGTTTGACTCAGCGGATAGAGCGTCGCCTGCGGACGGAAGGGTCCCAGGTTCAGTTCCGGTCAGGGGCCCATGCCTGGGTTGCGGGCTCCATCCTCAGTAGGGGGCGTGCAGGAGGCAACCGATCAATGATTCTCTCTCATCATGGACGTTTCTATCCCTCAAACTCCACCAGTTATACACCACATATTAATTCATTTGAATTACCCAGAGCAGGTGTCGTCCTCGGCACCTTATAGTTGGGGAAACTTAGGCCCAGAGAAAGGGACTTACCCACTGTCCTGAAACTACCATATTCCATCAATTCTACGCTGTCCTTCTCCTATTTCAATGAGCATAGCTGACCACGGCTTACTGGGCAGCGTTTCCTCATTCTGAGTGCTGCCTCAGATAATGTGCATCTTACAACAACCTATGGCCACCGTGGCACCCAGACTCACAGCCCGGCTCCGTCCACCGCACTGGAGGTGACTGGCCAGCCCAGAGCACCCGGCGCCTCTTTTAGGATTTCTCGCCACAGGCTCCAAGTTTTGAAAAAAAATGAACGCTTTTAACCCAATGAGCTGACTATACCGAGCGATGACTATTTCTCCACTTTTCACCAGTTTAAAGACACGTAGCACTGTCTAGAGGAGCTTCCACTCAACTAGATCCACGTTAAATACTGAGGAGATAGGATTCCTGCCTGATGCACAGCAGCAGCTTTAATTGGCTGGTGGAGGAACTGCCTGGGACTCCTTTGTCCTCAGCCCCCACGTACGGCTTTGAACCTGAACTGAAGGAAGTACCTAAGAGGCCCTATCTCAAGGGCAGGCCTCTGGGCCCTTTCCTCCTGATTGGCCAAACACTCAAACACACACACACACACACGCACGCACTCACGCACGCATACGCACACGCACACGCACACAAGCACACGCCATACTCACTTCAGACGGAAGATCGCAGTAAGCCAGGGGCAGCATCCCTGGAAACAAAGAGATCGGGAATTAGCTTCGAGCGTGTCTGTCTTTGGGAGCAGATACAACCATCGTCATTGACATTAATGATGAGCTAACCTTCTTCTGTATAAAAACAGCACTTTTGCCCCAAATTCAGCAAGCTACCCCTTGTCCCGAACGTGACAGAGTCCGCATGCTCCCAACCGTTCCCAATATGCACTACAGGCTTGGAATTCATTCTGTCTTCCTTTCTTTCTTTTTTACAAATGATTTCAGAGAGGAAGGGGGAGGGAGAAAGAGAGATAGAAACATCAGTGATGAGAGAGAATCATTGATCGGCTGCCTCCTGCACGCCCCACACTGGGGATCGAGCCCGCAACCCGGGCACATACCCCCTGACTGGAATCGAACCCAGAACCTTTCAGTTCACAGGCCGATGCTCTATTCGCTGAGCCAAGCCAGCTAGGGTGCAAGCTTGGAATTCTTGCAAAACCCTCTCAAATTTGACAATCTGTGGGATTACACATGTTCCGGGGTCAAATCATGAAACTTGAGTGAACAGCTGGTGAAACCTCAGGCCCGCTCTGGAGAAACTGCTGTGGGTTTCTGTTTGTTTCCAAACGACCGAGTGAGACATGGGACAAGAGCTTGGAGTGGGATCTAGAGAAGGAACAGGTGTCTGCAGCTTGGATCGTCCACGGACACTCCCTGAAGCAGACGGTCGCCCAGCGTGACCTGTCTTTGTTTGAAGACAAATATTTGTTCCTCATTCACTTGACAATTACTAAACAGCTCCTACTGGGTGTCAGGTGACAGGGCACAGCGCTGGGTAACACACAGCTCCTGCTCACATTTGGCCCAGAGACTAGCAGGCAAGTCAACAATTAGCTGGCCCTGGCCGACGTGGCTCAGTTGGATGAGCGTCATCCTGCGCACTGGTAGGTTGCGGGTTCGATTCCCAGTCAGGGCACCTGCCTGGATTGCGGGCCCAATCCCCGGTCAGGTGCATACGAGAGGCACCTGATCTCACATCAATGTTTCTCTTTCTCTCTCTCTCTCTAAAAATTAATAAAAACACATTTCTTAAAAAAGAAATAATAGCCCTGACCGGTTTGGCTCAGTGGATAGAGCCTGCGGACTGAAGGATCCCAGGTTCGATTCCGGTCAAGGGCATGTACCTTGGTTGCAGGCACATTCCCAGTAGGGGGTGTGCAGGAGGCAGCAGATCGATGTTTCTAACTCTCTATCCCTCTCCCTTCCTCTCTGTGCAAAATCAATAAAATAAATTTCAAAAAATAAAATTTTTTTTTTAAAAAAGAAAGCATAATGATAATGGACTGTCACACAAAGCCGCAAGTATGCTACAGAGACGCGTGCTAGGACCCCACGGGGATTCCGTAGCCCTCTGCCTGAGAGGCAACCAAATCTCACGATCCCGGGTCACCCGGCTGCACCTCCCCCGTGCTCTGTTCCAAGTCCAGGCGACGTCAGTGCAGAGAAGAGCTCTGACCCACACCCGCCACCGGGACAGGAGCACGGCCGCCCTCTCCCCGCTGGTTCATCGCCGCCGGCCTCCCCTGCCCACCAGGCGCCCCCGCCGGCCACAGCCACCGCTGCCCCCGAGATACCAACCAGATCACTCTCAAAATCCTGAGGCCCTTGGGAGGAAGACGACGACGACCTCTGGAACCTGGACTCGCTGGAAGCACAAATGGAAAAAAATTCAAATACTTCTTTTTAAAAACCTAAAAACGCATCCCCAGAATCTTGCTGCCTCATGGAGCTCAGGACCAAAGCTACTAGCCCTCAACGGCTGGGGCGAAGCGTAACTCGCCCTGTGAGACACACAGACACGGCGAGAGCCACTCCGAGGTGTGCCCGACAGAAAACTGCCGGGCGGGGCTGTAACGCGGGGTCAGGACACCCCTGGCCTCAGCAGGAGGGCTGGTTTACCTAAAGTGACTTCAAAACGGGGCCTGTTTGCAAGGTGTTTCCCACAGAGCAGACAACACTTGGCATAAGCACTGAATTTTATCATCAACTCTAAGACGCCACTGGTGTCAGGGGCATAATTATTATGAACCACGAAGAATGAAAAAATGCTACCGATTAAACTGTAACTAGCAATGATAGCAAGCTGCCTTCCGACTTCAGAGACAAGAAAAGGCCAAAATGTGCATTTTTAAAGTTGCTAAACTCTGGCATTTTAATATTTTTTTATTGATTTCTGAGAGGAAGGGGGAGAGAGAGAGAGAGAGAGAGTGGAAGGGAGAGAGAGAGAGAGATGGAAACATCAATGATGAGAGAGAATCATGCGTCGGCTGCCTCTTGCACATCCCCTGCTGGGGATTGAGCCTGCAACCAGGGCATGTGCCCTTGAGCAGAATCGAACCCGGGACCCTTCAGTCCACAGGCCGGCGCTCTATCCACTGAGCCAAACCGGCTAGGGCTGAACTCCGGCATGTTATATCGTGGGATTTTAATCAGATCCCTTCTTCTGAGTAACCTGCAAGAACACCCGTGCGCTATTTGGATTTTTGCTTCTGTTTCCCTAGTCCTCGCTCCGCCCTCCCACTCCGAATGGCCTAAGACACAGTGGAACTTCACTTGGAACTCTCTCATTGGGCCTTCACGGTAAGCCTTCAGGGAACAGAGCGCAGGAGAAAAGCCCCCCAAAAAGTTTAGAGACTTGACCAAGATCACACAGCCGGGGGGGCTGGCCAGGCCCCCTGATTTCCAAGTGCTCCACCGTACTGTGGCGTTCAGCCCCTCCTCGGGGTGAATGTCCCCCAAAGCATCAGATATCCCAAGAGGCTCCCCCAAAAGTCTCAGGCTCTGACACAGCTGAAACCAGGGCCCCCCCCTCACCCCAACACTAACACCCTGACTGAGGCTTTTGCAAACGCCAGAGACTGTGGAGAAGGAAATGCATTTACACACACACCCCGCGCCCCTCCCACATTTCCCCATGGGGCAGCCTGGGGAGCGAGCGCGGAGGGTCTGCCTGGTGATGGCAGGGCAGGTGCTGGGCGGGCAGCCTGGGCCAGCGTGTGCACCCCATTCACTTCCCACTGACACGAGGCCTGGGGTGGGTGGCAGCCAGCTGGCCCTGGAAGCGCCAGTGGTGCAGATGGAGAATTGAGTTGTGAGCTGAGAGCCTTCTGAGTCTGGATGGAAGCGGAAGGCCTGAGCCCGTGGTGCGGAGCAGGCTCACCCGGGGCGGCTGAGTTAGGGCCATCGGCCAGCGCGAAGCCAGGGGAGGTCAGGGACGTTCGTTCAGCCACGGCCCCACCGCCCCGAGCAGCCAGCCCCAGCCCTAAGCGAACTCGTTGCGGAAGATGCACTTGAAAATAGCCAAGGCGAGACAGAACGCCGGCGTCCTCCCCCTGCTGATTTTGAAGCCCTAATTATCTGAAGGAACTCCGTTTCCTCCGCAGCCCGGAGCCAGCGAGGCCGGTGGGCACAGCCGGGCCGGAGCCTGGAGGAGACCCGGGCATGTGGGCCTCGACTTTCTCACGAGGCTGACCTCGCGGGTCTGTGCCGCGGACCGGACAGACGGCGTCTGGGACCGGCCTGGCGGGCGGACACGGTGAACGTGATGTGATTCCAGCATCGTGGGTGGGTCCTGCCTGCTGGGCTTCCCACGCCCCCAGCCTATCCCAATGTCTGTCCGTCTGTCTGTCTCTCTCTCTCCCTCTCTCTCTCTCTCTCTGCCTGCTGGGGTTCCCATGCCCCCAGCCCATCCCAATGTCTGTCTCTCTCTCTCTCTCTGTCTCTCTCTCTCTCTCTGTCACACACACACACACACACACACACACACACACACACACTGACATTCTAAGTAACATGACTCTTTTACCTGCCCACTTCTGACACCAGGGCAATGCGTCCGTAATCCCAGAATCTTCTCCTTATGATGGAAAACACCAATATTAAAAACTAAAAGTAGAAAAAGAAAAAGAAAGCCAGTGAAAGCACATTGGATGGCTTGTCATGAGAAGAGACAGCTGTCTTAGGGGCCAAGCCCGCCTGCCTGGCGTCAGCGGGGCGCGAAGGTGACCCAAGCCCAGAGAGGGCACGGAGCTGCCCAGGGCCGCACAGCTCAAGGCTGTGATGCTGTGCTCGCTCACACACACACACACACACACACACACACACACACACACACACACCCCAGGTCTTGCCACTTGTTCCCAAGTCACGAAGGCTGTCCGCGCTGCCGCTGAGCTTGCCCGAGCGCCCTCCTAGCCCCGCACGCGGGCCTGTCCTTGGCTAAGAAGGCAGCATGGGCAGCCGCGACCTCCTGAGGACTGGGCTGGCTTGGCGGCTCCTGAGCAGGGAAGTCTGGCCCCACAGCAGCCTGGGGAGCCGCTTAACTTTCCTTCTTCACTTTACATAGAATTTCTTTCTCTTTTTTTTAAAAAAAATCTATTTTTATTGATTTCACAGCCGATCAATGATTCTCTCAATCCTCATTGGTGTTTCTATCCCTCTTTCCCTCTCCCTCTGAAATCAATAAAAAAAAATATATTTAAAAAAAAAGAATCAGTCCCATTTTACAGAGCAGCAGCCTGAGGCCCAGACAAGCGACGTAATGTACCCGAGGCCACAGAGCCCGTCAGTGGCAGCGCTGCTGGGATAGAAAGCCAGGTCTGGCTCCTCCCCTGAGGTCCCCGGAAGGCCCTGGGTGGGGTGTAAGTAAACAAGTGACAGGGGGAAGCAGGATTCACAAAGGTCTTACCAGGAAGCAGCTGACGTCGATGAGCAGGACGACGGGGATGCCGCCGAAGGGGACGCCCTGGAGCACGGTGCTGTTTTTGGCCGAGTTGTAGCAGTAGGAGTCGTTGGGGTGTTCCCTGATGCCCAGCCGGTCCCGGGTGGACGCCGCCTTGGACTGCCACAGGTCCAGGAATGGGGAGTCGGTCATGGTGCCCATCACCCCTGAAGAACGGGACCAGGCGGGCGGTCAGAGCTCAGACTCTCCCATCATTTCCCCGGCCAGCGCTGGCAGAGCCAGCGGCGGGTGTCTCCTGGCTGGGGTGGGGGGTGGGGGGCACAGGGAGCCAGCAGCAAGGGGCCGGGGCGAGGAGACACCAGACCCCGCGTGCCGGGCAGTCTACGGAAAATAGCTCCATTGTGCGAACAGTCCCAAGGGTCCGATGGAGGGGGGATGGCTCCTGCAAGACACAGCTGGTACCCTCCCGAGTGGGGGGCACAGGACGAAAGGGAAGGACAGGTGCTGCGTGTCTGCCTGCTTAGGGGGGCCCCCGGGCCTCCAGCCTCCAGGACTCCTGCTGGCAAGGTCATTCCTTCGCGGGGGAGCCCCTGGGAGCACCAGTGCAGGCCAGGAAGAAGGGGCCCCTAAGTATGCAACAGCTGCTGACCGTGGGAACCACGGGGGAGGGAGCCCCTGCTCCCACTGTTCATGGATGTCAGAGACGGGCCCATTCCCCACACTTGGAAACTGAAGCTCAGGGGCTTAACCACCTGCCCCAAGATCAAGGAGCCGGTCCTGGCAGACGCGGGTCTCAGACCCAGACTCCTGACTCACACGCTCCCGCTCCCGCCCCAGCAGGCAGACACCCAGCAGGCGGACAAGCTTGTTAGCTCAGTGAGAGATGAAAGGCCTGGGAAAGGGCGGACAGAGGCAGATGTGGGACCGGAGAAGAGAGGGGAGGGGGTGGTCCAGGGAGAGGATATAGAGAGAGTCTCAGGACTTCCACAGGGACCCCCGAGGCACCCACTGAGCCCTCCCTGCTCCGTCCTCTGACCCCTGCCCCCCTGAGGACCTTGGTCTCAGGGAAAGGCCTGACATGTCCAAAGCAAACATGGACAGCTCCGGGCGGGCGACTGGCCGCTCCCTCCCTGGCTGCTGGGAACCCTGGCGAAGCTCATGAAAAGCTCCAGTGTTTGTCCCTGAGCCCGGAGGCCCAGAGCTAGAGCCCGCGGCCTCCTTTCCAGGGACTGTGGCCGAGGAGCAGGGGACATGCTCAGCGCCACTTCCTCCAGCTCCCCCAAGCTGGTTAAACCAGATTCCCCAGGGCCTCTGCTAGGGCTGGTCTCTCCACCTGCCGCAGGGACCCCAAACACCCAACGCTGGTGGCTTGTGTGCTGGGTGGGGGTGATTTCCAGTTCTGACCCCTGGGACTGCTGGGCTGGGGACAATCCCACACAGAAGTGCAGGCAGGGTGTGTGTGGGGGGGGTGGGGTAGGTGCGGGCGGTCAGGGGGTGCCTCCCAGGATACGGAGGCACTTTCTCCCCTATAAGAGCCGGAGGGAGGGTGTGGTGCCAGAACCATGGACGGGGCAGACACATGAGAGCTGCTCTGAGAGACAGATGGTCTTGGCTCCCCTCCTTCCCACCCCGCCCAGTGGCACCAGCCCAACCACACACCCAGCCAGATGCTGGGAGGCCAGCGCCTGCCCTGCTCCCGGCCCCACACTCACCGGACACCAGGGGAGGCACGGCCTGTGGATGAGCCCCTCGGAGAGGCCCTCAGGGGGAGCTGGCTCTGGCAAACCCCAGTAGCTTCGAGCCGCCACTCATTTCCTGCAGGGTCTCCTGCCCACAGGGCCACGGGCACCAGCCTGTGCGGGCTTTCCTGGAGGGACACAGACACTCGGCATGAGAAGCGTCCTCTCCCGGCCCAGCTCTGGCCTGGGCCCCGCGGACACTCCCCTCCCCGCGCCTGCCCCAGGGTCTCTGATCTCAAACGCTCGCATGGACCCTGTGTCCTCCCGATGGGCGCCCTCCTGCCCTGGCCTCTCCCAGAACTGGTTCTAGGCCTGCGTTCCTCTGGGCCACCCCGCTCCCCACCTCCTCACCCCAGCCTCCCCCTCCTCTCCTGGGGCAGGAGACCCTGCTGGGGCCAGTGATCTGCTCTGGGCTATGGGGCTCATCTGGGCCCCACGGGTGGCTGCTGCCAGGGACAGGGCAGAACAGACAAGGAAGGCTTGAGAGTGAAATGGTAAGACAAGAACAGCCTCATAAAATGCTCACAGAGGGAACACTGTCCCTGAGGAGCAGGGAGGGTGGGGGCCGCTGGCTGGGCTGGGCGGTACCAGGGGACAGCCCTCCCCAAGGCTGCTGCATGCTGAGCTTAGGGGAGCAGAGGCCCCAAGGGAGGAAGGCGCTGTGGTTCCCCTTCTTCCTTGAGCCCCAGTCATGCCTCTCAGTCCATTTCCTCTTGCCAAACAGAGTCCCTTGATAAGAAGGGCCCCGGGAGGTCAGCCTGGGGTCTGGGACGGCCGGTCAGCCAGCCCCTCCGGATGACGTGCCACTGAGCGCACAGCTGTGCAGGCCCTGTCTCCCCGCCTTTCAGCTCAGCTGTAGCCTGTCCTGCCGGTCACACACACACAAAGCCCAGCGTCTGCTGAAACACCATGGCCCCTCCAGGCAGGGCTGACAAGGGGGGGGAGGGGGGGAAGAGGGGACTCAGTGGACCAAGATCAAAAGGGTGCTGGCTCAGGAGCTGAAACGCTGACCGTTCTGGGCAGGGGCCAAGCCAGCAAGCAGGCCCCGTGGTCACAGGAGCCGTGCCTGGCCGCGACCTTCGCAATATCCAGTGATCTGATATTTGTTTGACAAGTGTATGCAAATGCCTAGCACTTATCCATGCCTCCTCGGCTCATTCCTAGCCAAGAGCCTGGAGGAGGAGATCCAAGAATTCCCACTGAGCCAGGTGGGCAGCAGGGGACTCGCGCCCCCAACGCCAAGTTCAGCCCATGCGCCCCCCGCCCCCCGCCCCGAATCTGGTTGTGGCCCGTGGGACAGAGGGCCGAGTCCAACAGCTGTTCTCAAACTTGCCAAAGAAAGCCAACCACCAAGGCTAGCCCGCTGCCCACCTGAGCTGGCCCTAGGCACACTTCACTTGAAGATCTCTATTTCTTCCAGAAATACCAGTAGAATGAGGCAGGAGGCGTGTGCACGGTACTGGCTCTCACAAGAAGAGCGTTCTTGCCCCAGCCGGTTTAGCTCAGTGGATAGAGCATCAGCTTGTGGACTGAAGGGTCCCAGGTTCGATTCTGGTCAGGGGCACATGCCCAGGTTGCAAGTCCAATCCCCTGCAGGGGGCATGCAGGAAGCAGCCAATCAATGATTCTCTCTCATCATTGATGTTTCTATCAATCTCTCTCCCTCTTCCTTCCTTTCTGAAATCAATAAAAATATATATTTTTTAAAAAAGAGCGTTCCTGCCGAAACCGGTTTGGCTCAGTGGATAGAGCGTCGGCCTGCGGACTGAAAGGTCCCAGGTTCGATTCCGGTCAAGGGCATGTACCTGGGTTGCGGGCATATCCCCAGTAGGAGATGTGCAGGAGGCAGCTGATCGATGTTTCTCTCTCATCGATGTTTCTAACTCTCTATCTCTCTCCCATCCTCTCTGTAAAAAATCAATAAAATATATTAAAAAAAAAAAAGAGCGTTCTTAATATCACCCAATCACCACATTTTCAGGTTTTGTTACAACGATCGCAGGACTACAAGCTGCCGGAGCCCTTCTAAGGGAGCTGGAGCAGAAGAAGGTTACAAAGTAAACACAAACTTCTCACAGTGCCACCCAAGAGGACCCAGGTGCGGGGTGACTGTTTACCTCCACACACACTCAACCCTGGAGTGACAAGTAACTGGCCCAGCGATGAGAGGCAGTGCGCCTGGCATTTGGCAGGCACACACCCGAGACAATGCCCATAAAGGCCTTAGCCCAGGGCCCAGCCCTGGGAACACTTCAAAGCTGTTTGCTTCATATATATTTCAGAGAGGAAGTGACAGACACAGAGAGAGAGAGACAGAGAGAGAGAGAGAGAGAGAGACATCAATGATGAGAGAGAAGTATTGACCAGCAGCCTCCTGCACGCCCCCCACTGGGGATGGAGCCTGCAACGGGGACATGCGCCCTGACCTGGAATCGAACCGTGACCTCCTGGTTCCTAGGTGGATGCTCAACCACTGAACCACACCGGCCCTGTTTGCTTTGACGTCCCCTCCAGCGAATGGCAAACCCACAGGACCCCATGTAGAGCCCAGTGAACAGCGAGAGAGACCTTTGTCCCAACTCTAAACAAACAGGGGGGCACGTGAGCGGAAAGGCGGCCTGGGCTGCTTGTCATTCACGGCAGGGCCGACCTCGGGGCTCCGCCAGGTGTCGGAGGAGGGGAAAGGAGAGAAAGGCCGTGGGGCTTGTGGAGGGAGAAGGGAAAACGCTAAGGGACGCCCCCGCCCCGGGGTCTCTCCGGAGCCCCAGTGGGTGCCCACCACCCTGCAGGGGCCGGGAGGGCCCCCTGGCGCCCACTGCGCCCCGGGCCTGGTGCGCATGACCCCCGGCCTCGCTCCAGGGGCTGGGACACAGCCGCACAACTTCAGGGAAGAAGGAAGCTGCGGGGAGACCCGGGCAACCACAAGGTGGACTCCCAGCCGTGAGGGCACTGCCCGCGCGGAACGATGGAGGCCACCCAGGGGCCGGGGAGCCCGTCTTCCTAGCGGAGTCCTCCTCTCTCCGCGTCCCTCCCCAACCTCCGCCGCCTCCACGGGACGGACGCCGCCGGGACGGCAGGGAGTGGCCACCGAGGGGCAGGCCGAGCCGGGGCAGCGCGGGGGACGCACACACCGGCCCTTCCCAGGCCCGCCGCGCGCGGTGCCAGGAGGAACAGCTCCAGGCTGCGCCCCGGTTGGGCTGGGGGGTCGGCTTCCCGCTGACAAATCCCCCAAGTCCGGGAGGGCCGGGGGAGGGGGAGGCGTCAGCGCAGAGCCGGGCGTCGGCGAGGGAGGGCGGGGAACGCCGTCGGGCGGCGGGAGGAGCGCGGGGCTGCGGGCCCGGGGCTGCCCCGCTGCGCCCACCCCCTCCCCGCCCCCAGCTCGGGCCTGGGGCTGCGGGGTGCGAGGGCCGCGCCCCGAAACCTGACACTTGCGTGGCACCCGGCGCAGAGCCAGGTCCCGCAGGTCCGGGAGGGCGCGGGCGACACCCCTCCCCCCCCCGGCGCGGCGGCCCCCTCCCCCGTTACCTGCGGCGGGGGCGCAGCGCGCGCGGAGGAAGCCGTCCGTCCGTCCGTCCGCCGGCGCGGCGCGTCCCGAGCGCCTGAAAGTTACAAAGTGAAACTCCGGCGGCGCCGCACATGCGCAGAGCGCCGGCCACCGCTTGCCCAATTTGCCGCCGCCGCGGGGCGGGCGTCCCGGTGCCGCCACCTGCGCGCGGGCCGCGCTCCCCCTGCCGTCCTCGCCTTGCGCCCCGCCAGCTCCCGTCCCGGGGCCGAGGGGACCGCCGCCAGGGCTGATTCCGCTGCTCAGCGCCCTCCCCGCCTGCACGGCACCCTCCCCGCACCTCGGGGAGACCCGGGCGCGCACAGGTGGCCGCGCCGCGCGGAGGAGGCGCCGGGGGAGCCTTCGCCCCCGTTCGTGGTCGCCCCGGTTTTGCATCGGTTTCCTAGACGGCTCCTAGGCCGCCCCAGAGCGGGGGGCTCTCGGCTGCGCTCGGCACCTCCGCTCCCCGCAGTCCGCGGCCACCGGTGCCGCTGCGGAAGGCCGCGCTCCCCCGCCGCCGGGAGCGCCCCGAGGGAGGGTCCTCGGTGCAGCCGCGCGATCCTGCCCGGGCCCGGGGTCACCGATCGGGCCCAGCTCGCCGAGCGCGGCCTGTCTCCCGGGCTGGGTACCGGGGTGCTTCCTGCCAACTGGACGGTGAGCTGGCCGGGGGCGCGGGGGGGGTGCACCCGGCAGGACGCAGGGCCCGGGTCCGTGAGGACGCGCCCACTGCGCTCCTTCTCGGGCCTGGGTTTGCGCACCTGCAAGACCCGGGGCTGGACCGCAGCTCCCGCCCAGAGCCTTCCCAGCGCTGATCTCTGATCGGTGAATCCGCACGCACACCTCTGCTCACCTCTAGGCTCTCACCCTTCATTGGATGACAAACCTCTCCTTACCTCCCTGCCCAGGACCCTAGCACCAGCCTGGGGGGGGGTCTCCTCCTGCTTTTCTTTCCTGTCCCATCGGTCCCCCCCCCCCCCAAACCTGTTACTAACCTTTTCCCAGTTTGCGCTTGGGCTCAGTCCGTCCCTCGGTACCTGTGCCTGCCATCTCCCGGCTCCTGCTGCTGCCAAGGCCCCCCACCTGACCTCCAGCGGGTTCCTGGGTGGCCCTGGACTCCCCTGGCTCCTCAGACTGACCTGTCCACTCTCTTCACATTCCCATACCCCCTACCCGCCCGTCCTCATTCCTTCCCGGCCTCAATGGCGCCACCCTGGAAAAGCAAGGTTCTAACCCAGTGACTGGAAGCCACTGACAAGAAGGAAAAGTTAGGGTCTTTGCTTTCAGAGAGGGAAGGGGCTTCTAAGTCTGATTTCCAGTGGGTTACGTTTATTTCAAAATCAACAGAAGTCCTAAGTGGTTCAGAGTGTGCATCTGGTAACCTTAGCCCCTGTTACGTATCACGCAGGGTGTGGAGTGCTTGTAAAAAAACATTATTTCCTAAAAGCTCCAGTAACGGTATGGCAGGCAGGGGTTTTCTCACTTGATAGAGAAGGAGATGGCGGTTTAGAGGGTGTGGAATGTACGGCTTATAAGAGCTGTGCAGACTAGCCAGGAATCCAGGGCGTCCGTACCCCAAGTACCCCAGGCCAGCTTCCCACAGCTCAGAAGCCCCTGCAATCTTGGCATTCTAAAGCAGTGGTTCTCAACCTGTGGGTCGTGACCCCTTTGGCGGTCGAACGACCCTTTCACAGGGGTCGCCTAAGACCATCGGAAAACACATCTATAATTACACATTGTTTTTGTGATTCATCACTATGCTTTAATGATGTTCAATTTGTAACAATGAAAATACATCCTGCATATCAGATATTGACATGACGATTCATAACAGTAGCAACATGACAGTGATGAAGTAGCAACGGAAATAATGTTATGGTTGGGGGTCCCCCACAACATGAGGAGCTGTATGAAAGGGTCGCGGCAGTAGAAAGGTTGAGAACCACTGCTCTAGAACGTTCTGTTTCCTCAACAACGGGCAGGCTTCTTGGTAAAATATAAAAACAGAATAAAATGCATTTTCTTTCTTTCTTGCAAAATGCCCTCCGTACCTGAGATGAGAACGCACAAGCCATACTTGAGCCTCGATTTGAAGCCCGGAGTGGCAGCTGGGTCTCTAGCCCATACCAGAGCTCAGCCCAGCTCCTGGGATAGGGCAACAATGGCCAATGGGCGTTTCCGCTCGTAGATTACAGAACCTACACGGGTAAGTGCTTAGATACAGTGCAGCGGACAGTACGAAGGAGAGAGGAGCCTGGACAGGCTGCCCGGCGACCAGGGAGTCTTGTTTCAGGGAGCGAATACTAGGAAGTGAGCTGACTGGTCAGAGGAAGCGAATTCAGAGCTCAGCAGAGAGCACAGAGCATCCGCCCATCAGCAGCCCCCGTCTCTCCTGGCACCCAGGACACTTCGGAAGCGCACACGTCAAGCCCCGCGGTGGCCGTGCCCAGCGCCCTACGGCTCCAGCCGCCTTGGCACGGGCGCCCCGTCCGAGGCGCAGCTGCACTTCTGCACCCGCATGTTGGGCAGGCTGACCACCTGGGCGCGGAGCCTGCCGCCCTCCTTGATGCCGACGATCATGGGCAGCGAGGTGGTCTCCGAGGCGATGCACTGCCTCGGCCCCAGGAACGGCCACTTGAAGGTCAGGGCCTGCGGGGGCTGCTGGCAGGTGCCCACGCACTCATAGGCCAGGAAGCCCGGGGGCTCCAGCACCCAGTGCTCGGCCCACTTCATCCCCTGCAGGTCAATGTACATCTCCTGGCGGCAGCAGCGGGTGCCCTCGGTCACTGGGGCCTCGGGGTCACAGTTGCCCTGAGCTCTGTGGGGGGCAAGGAGAGGCGGGGTCAGAGGTCAGTTGGAAGGGCTGAGGTCAGGGGACCCAGGGCGGGGCCCGGTGGGGCATCAGGGAGGGAGACGTGCGATGCATCTCTCGTGATGTTAAAAAAGCTGGATATCGCCCTGACCGGTTTGGCTCAGTGGATAGAGCGTCAGCCTGCGGACTGAAAGGTCCCAGGTTCGATTCCGGTCAAGGGCATGAACCTTGGTTGCGGGCACATCCCCAGTAGGGAGTGTGCAGGAGGCAGCTGATCGATGTTTCTCTCTCATCGATGTTTCTAACTCTCTATCCCTCTCCCTTCCTCTCTGTAAAAAATCCATAAAATATATATTTTTTTAAAAATTGGATGTGTGACAAGGATAGATAACAGGAAATAACCAAAATATAAACAATCTGGTGATATTACTCCTAAGACTCAAAGGGGAAATTGTATACACTCCTCCATTCCCATTGCACCCTGAGAAAAGACGCCCCTTTCAGTTGCAGGGTAATTCTCTCTTTGTCTTATTGATCAGGGTCACCCTTCGGCCCACAGCGCTCACCCGAAGTCCCCGAGGTCCAGGGTGTGCAGCTCCAGCTGGGGCTCGCCCTGCGCACCGTCCCAAGGCCCCTGGGAGGCAAAGCGGACCAGCCTGTGGGCGCTGGAGGCCAGCGGGCCCAGGTGCTCCCGCTGCACCGACACCTGCAGCAGCAGCGGCTCCTCGGGCCGGCTCAGCTGCTGCCAGAAGTTCACGGCCTCGGTCACGTCGAAGGCCTTCCAGCCGCTCTCGTGGATGGACACCAGCCTGCGACACACGCGGGACCCGGGCGCTGAGTGGTGGGGGCCGGGGAAGCCCCTCCACCGCCTCCCATCCCTCTCCCCGAGATAGACACCCCCCTCGCCCCCTCTGCCCTCCCCTTTTCCTCTACCCCCCCCCCCAGCACCCCTGGGCAACCTCCGCACCTGGAGTCGATGAGGGCGGTGCGGTTGGAGCCATCGGCGCGGACGTGCAGCCACTCGATGGTGACCCGGGCCCGGTCGCTGCGAGGGGACAGCCGCTCGTGCCTGCGGAGCGCGGCCTCGGGGACCGGCTCCTGGAGGAGGCGCAGCACGGCCTGCACCAGCTCGCTGTTGGGGGGCAGCCGCCGCTCCATGCTGAGCACCAGCAGGCGCGTGGAGGCCTCGGACGCCAGGAACCTGCCGGCCACCTCTGGGGACAACGGCAGTGTCAGGGCACCTCTGAGGTGGCCGGGCTGAGCCTGGGTTTCCCCAGTAACGCACAGGGAGAACCTGGGGCCTGGGAAACGGGGGGCCAGGGGCGAAAGAGGGCACCTCCACCTTCAAAAACTCCCGGCCCTGCTGGTGTGGCTCGGTGGTTGCGCACTGACCCATGAACCAGGAGGTCAGGGCACACGCCTGGGTTGCGGGCTCGGTCCTCAGTGTGGGGCATGCAGGAGGCAGCCAATGGATGAAGTTTCTCTCTTGTTGATGTTTCTATCTCTCTATCCCTCTCTCTAACAATCAATAAAAAAAATTTAAAATATTTTTTATTGATTTCGGACAATCATTTGCACTGGGGCTTATTTACTCGCTGCGCCGCCCTCAGGGGGCAGGGGCAGCTTTAGGCCCCGGAGCGGGTATAGATGGGCAGGCAGCCTTTCCAGGCAGAGTGGCGACACCAGGGTGGGTGAGGAGGGGTGGGGAGTGGGAGGCAGAGGGCCCGGGCAGTGGGATCTGGTACCAGCTGGCTCTTCCACGGGGCAGAGCGAGAGCCCCGAGTTTAACCTCATTTTCCTCTTCAGTGAAATGTCCCCAAAAGCAGAAGAGGACCAGGAACCTGTGAACAACTTTCTCAGACGCTGAGCCCAGAGGTAAATGGGATCACGCACAGCGGAGGGACCAGGCCCCCCAAAACCCGAGACCCCAGGTTGGCAACATGAGCCGAGGTCTTTGTGCCGGGCCTCCTCCTCTCCCCGGGCACCAGCCTGGCCGGGGAGCAGGTCCCTGGACCCCCAGATGGGCACATCCAGTCTCCCTCCCACCTCCATCCCCTTCCCACAACCGGCCAGGGTGCAGGGAGGGCCTCACCTCGGAAGTTCTGGCTGAACCTCTTCCCTCGCGATCGGGCGCCGTGGCTGCGCTGCAGCAGGGCCACGTACTGGGCCCGCACGTGGGCAGGGGTGACCAGCTGCTCCACGTCGCTCTGGTCCAGCGCGGGCACCTCCCGGAGCTGCAGCTGCTGCAGCAGGCTGCCCAGGATCTGCTCCTCGGTCACGGCCGCCCCGGGGCGGGCCAGGGCCAGCGCCCACAGTGCCCAGCACAGCCACAGGGCCCTCATGGTGCCACTTGGGAGGAGCAGCAGAGCGGATGTGGCCCCTGAGGAGGCTCCAGGAGGGTCCCAGCTGGGCGTGCTCAGGGCCAGGCTGGGCCAGCTTTATAGCAGCCCTGGGCTGGGCCTGGGTGGTGACAGGGAGGGAGGGAGATGGAGGGAGGGAGGGAGGCAGGTCACACCCCTCGCCCTCCTGGGAGCTCAGCGGCCAGACAGGTCCCTGGGCCTGAGGAGGGGCTGTCTAGAAAGGGCACAAAGGCCGTCTGTACCCCGGAGAAGAGGTAGGCATCTCATTATCCGCTCCACCCTGTCTCCCAGGGACGGAGCAGGGGTCCCTGGTATGTGGACTTTGAGCCCGTTCCTTGCTGCAATGGAACTGCCCACCCAATGCCAGGGCTCCCTGAGCACCCACCTGCCTGCAGGGATGAGGGGGCGCCTGGGGGCAGCGGGGATGCTGGGCTGTCCATGAATAGGAAGTCCAGTGTTCCCCTTGTCGGGGGAGGGGCGGGGGCACCAGTGGGATTTTGTCCACTAAGGAGCCACCTCCTCTCCCTCTTCCTGGCTCCTTGTGGGTCTGGATGTCAGAGTTGAAAGGATCTTGCCTCGGATCAGACCCTACATGGGCCCTCACGTGGGCAGGGGGCGGTGCACCCCCTTTTCCAATGTCTGAGCCCAGGAAACCGAAGCTCAGCCGGGGCACAACATCCCCAGGGTCACACAGTTCATGACGGATGCCTGCACAAAGTCAGGCCTGAGCTTCCCAGCCCACAGCGCTTTCCACTCCCCCAAGCGATCTCCAGCCAGGTCCCGCCGGCCCCTGAATCCGAGCCAAGTACCCCAGTGCAGGTGGGGGGTCCGGGCGGGGGCAGGGGGCCGTCCCCCACCTCTCCCCACCCCGTTTCCTGAGGCTTCCTCGGCCTGAATGTGGATTGAGGCCAGTGGAAGAGTTTTCCTGGGGAAATAAAACAACTGGGCAGTCAGCCAGGGGGGTGACTGAATAAAATGGGAATGTTCTCGGGAACTGTATGTGTTTATTTGCTAAATCTGGCCGCCCTCGCTGGAGGCAGAAAGGAGAAGGGACTGTGGATTGGGAGGCCGTTCACAATGGGCTCGTTAGTGGCCGGCGGGAGGGAGCCCCAGGCTTTGTCATGCAGAAGAAGGGGCGGCTCCCCACCCACCCACCCACCCACTCCCTCCACCCCGACTTGTGTCTGGCCCAACTCGCCCAGGTCTGGTGGCTGGAGGTGGTCCATTGGCCCTGGAATCAGATCCTCCATCCAGAGGGAGGAAAGGGAGGCAAAGTCATGGGGGGCAAAGTCATGGGGGCCCTAGTTGAGGACCAATTTGGACCTGGCCCTGAGCCCAGAGCTGAGGGGTCCATGAAGGGCAGTGGGCCGGTCAGCCTGGGGGACACTCTGCCTACAGGTGAGGAGAGCGCCGTGTCCACCATTGCCCTCCTGCTCCTAACAGGCCGGGATGTGACCCCAACCAGAGTCCAGGCTGCCAGGGGAGGGCCATGAGGGAATATGGGGGTCAGAGGTCACCCAGCAGACTCCATGGGGGGGTGGGGGGACAAATAGGACCAGAGCCCAGGTTCAGATCAAAGGAAGCTGTGAGGTTGAGGCCCAGCAGCAGGTCTGCTTCTGGGTTAGAGACCAGCATCTGGGTGTCCCCAGGGTGGCACATGTCCCCTTCGCAGCCAGGGGCAGCCACCCCTGTGGGTGCTCCAGAGATGCCCCGAGACCCAGCCTTCACCCATCAGCCTCCCTGACCTCAGGCCTGAGGTCCCTGGTTGCACCTTGGAGTCTCCCGACATAACCCTGGGAGGGCCTCCCTGACCGCCCAGAGCAGCCTGGCCTCACAACCACAGGGCCAGCCCTCGCCTGGGCCCCCGGAGCCCGAGAGGGTGTGGGACAGGGACCCTTGTTTCAGTTCCTCCAGCCCCTTCCGGGCAAGAGTGAGTCCTGGGCTCGGCCCCAGCTGTGCCACTGACTAATTGTGTGGCCTGGGATGAGTTTGCCACCATCTCAAATGGGGATAAGGCTCTTTCTGTACCAGGAACTTGTCGGTAGTCATGGCGACAGTCGGCACAGCCCTCTGACACACAGTAGGTGCTTTAGAAAGGGGAGTCTCGCACATGGATAGTAACTTTAACAATGTTTCACCTTTTAAATTCGGGGTGAACGGTGCTTCTTAATTTTTCTTATAATTAGGACACAAGTCAAAAGGCACGAAAGGGTGTCCTTGAGGAACGTCACCGCCCGTTCCACCTCGAGTGTCCGCGCTTTTCAGAGACACACGGAAGTATTCTTCCCACCCCGAGAGTCTTACTAATCTGGCAACAGGGTCTGTACCCTGTGTTCAAAATTACAATTTTAATGTTTCATTATAACTTTACTTTTAAATGACACAGTGAAAGGTCTCTCCCTGCCCTGGCTGGGTGGCTCAGTTGGTTGGGGCACCGAAAGGTGTGGGTATAATTCCCCGTTAGGGCACATACCTAAGTTGCAGGTTCAATCCCCAGGTAAACAGGAGGCAACCAGTCAATGTTTCCCTCTCTCTCTCAAATCAATTTTAAAAAACATATCCTCGGGTGAGGATTTTTTAAAAAAAAATAATTTTAAGTAAAAAGAAAGAAAGAAGCCGTAACCGGTTTGGCTCAGTGGATGGAGCGTCGGCCTGCGGACTCAGGGGTCCCGGGTTCGGTTCCGGTCAGGGGCATGTGCCTTGGTTGCGGGCACATCCCCAGTCGGGGGTGTGCAGGAGGCAGCTGATCGATGTTTCTCTCTCATCGATGTTTCTGACTCTCTGTCCCTCTCCCTTCCTCTCTGTGAAAAATCAATGAAATATATATTAAAAAAAAAAAAAAAAGAAAGAAAGAAAAATACCCACATACACCAGCCTCTCCCTGGAAGAGGGACTTTCTAAAAACCATTCATCTCCATAAGCTCCACTTCCTGCCTCCTTTTCTCTTCAATTAATGAAGCAAATATTTACTTATGATTCTACCTCTTCGATGTGTCCTGGGTTCACACCTGGAGACAAAGAGGAAGGAAGCTCAAGAGCAGGGTGGGGACCCCAGGGAAAGGCGGGGAGCCCCAGGGTACCCTCAATGCCCCAGCTTCAGGTGGCCCCCAGCGTCCTTCCTCCCTCTCCTTTCACCTTCACGCTCCCCTACACCCTCAATGCCCCAGCTTCAGGTGGCCCCCAGCGTCCTTCCTCCCTCTCCTTTCACCTTCACGCTCCCCTCCACCCTCAGAGGAAAGCATTGCTGACATTTGACAAAGGAGGCTCAGAGCGCTTCAGACCCGCCCAAGGTCACGGATTGACAATGAGAGCAAGGAGGGGGCCCATCCTGGCCAATGACATTGGACAAGTTCATCACCTGCCTGGCCTGGGCTTCCTTACGGAGGGAGATGGGGTGCTAATAACATGCGCCTGCGCTCAGTGTGAGGGTTCAGAGAGGGCCTGCGTCCACACCCAATCAGCATCGCTCCTCTCTGGATGCCAGGGCCCCTCCCAGGCCCTTCTCAGAATCTGGGCCTCAGCCCAGCCCTACCGACTAGCAGGGGGAGGGCCAATGACTGTCCTGCGAATGACACAGCACAGACTGAGCCCAGGACTCGCTCTGGCCAGGAAGGCGCTGGATGGACTGACACAGGGGTCCCTATTCCTCCTGCCCCCACCCTCCGGAGCCCAGGGAGCCCAGGGAAGGGCTGCCCGCTGATGCCGGAGGCCCAGCTGCTTGGGGAGATCAGGGAGGCCCTCCCACAGGCGGGTCCGCAGATTCCAAGGAGCCATGTGGGCCCCAGGCTTGGGGTCCGAGGGCTGATGGGTGCAGGTTTGGGGCGGCCCTGGGCTCCTGGGGCTGGGCCTCGGGGCATCTCTGGAGCACCCCCAGCAGTGTCTGCCCCTGGCTGTGAAGGTGACATGTGCCGCCCTGGATTCCCCAGATACTGGGCTCTCTAACCCAGCGGTCCCCAACCTCAGAGTCCCCTTTGACTCTGAGCCCGGGCCCAGTTTCAGCTCCTCCCCACCCATGGAGTCCGGGAGATGACCTCTGACCTCACCCTTCCTTGTGGCCCTCCCCTGGCAGCCTGGACTCTGGCTGGGGTCCAACCCTTGCCTTTAGGGGCAGGATCTCCACCCACCTGTTGCAGCCCCTAGAACCCATCTCCCCACCATGTCCTCAACTCCAGGCCCGAGGTTAGGCCCCCGTCGGGCGATGATCTTCACCTCTCCCCACTCTGCTGTTCCTCTCCAGCATAACACATGGAGCTTGGGGATGACCTCTGTACCTCTGACCTCCGGGCCCAATCCAACCTGCCGAGGCCAGACTCCCCCAGATGCTCAGCCCGGGAATCAGGCCTTTCCTCTGCATGACAAAGGGTGAGAGCTGCCCTCCGCCCGCCCGGCTAGCCGGTCCACAGTAAAAGTCCCAATCCACATTCGCTCTCTCTGGCTGATTGCCCGCTTATTTTATTTCCCAGGCAAACACTTGCACCCCTGGGAATCCACATTCGGGAACGGGGCCCTGTTTGCGGAGGGATCAGCGGTCTGGGGGATTTGCCCTGTGTCTGCCCCTGCGGATGCCCGCCCTACACCCATCTCCTGTAGGAAGGGGTCTCGCCAGCTCTCAGACCCCCGGCCAGCAGCCTGTGCAAACAGCCAGGGGTCTTGTTCCTCCTAAGAGACCCTGCCCAGTCTCAGGGCTTCACAGGCCATTCGTTCCTGATGACTCCAGCCTGAGCCTCCACTGGGCACCGGAACTGCACCCAACTGCCCTTCCACCCCCACCCGCTCCAGCTCTGTAAGTGGCTCCACCCCACTCCCAGCCAGGCCTCCAGACCTACAGGTCACTCTGTGTTGTGTTTTGCATTTAATATATTTTTATTGATGTCAGAGAGGAAGAGAAAGGGAGAGAGAGACAGAAACATCAATGATGAAAGAGAATCATGGATCGGCTGCCTCCTACACGACTCACACTGGGGATCGAGCCCAAAACCCTGGGCATGTGGCCTCACCAGGAATCAAACTGTGACCTCCTGCTTCATAGGTTGATACTTAACCACTGAGCCACACCAGCTGGGCTAGGGGTCATTCTTTTGTTTTTTAATATATTTTTATTGATTTCAGCGAGGAAGTGAGAGGGGGAGAGAGATAGAAACATCAATAATGAGAGAGTATCATTGATCGGCTGCCTCCTGCAAGCCCCCTACTGGGGATCTAGCCCACAGCCCGAGCATGTGCCCTGACCGGAATCAAACCCGGGACCTTCCAGTCCGCAGCCCGATGCTCTATCCATTGAGCAACCCAGCGAGAACTAGGGGTCGCTTGGTTCCTAGGGGCCTGGCCTCCCTCATGGGGGCTTGGGGACAGGGCAGGGCAGACAGAGACAGCCCAAAGGGAACCCTGGGGCAGGAGTCTCGAGGCCTGGATTGGACCTGGCTCAGTCGCCAGCTCATACGAGGACACTTCTGTGCCCTGGGCCCGAGGGACAGAGGCCCTATGGTTCCAAAAATTAGGCTCCGTCCCCAGCCTTAAAAACAAACACAGTTATGACTCACAGATTCCGTGAGTCAGGAGGCAGCACAGCTTCGCTGCGTCCTCTGTGGAGCCTCACAGGCCACCGTCCAGGTGTCAGCCAGGGCTGGGGCAGGAGCCACGCCTGTGCTCCCGCGGGCTGTTGGCAGAATCCGTGTCCTTGCAGTTGGTTGCAGGACCGCAAGGTCGAAGCGCCCTGGCTTCTGGCTGCCCTCAACCCTCGAGGCCGCCTGCAGGTCCTGGACACGGGGTGTCCCCTTTGTGGATGATGCTCCAGTGTCCTTTCCCTTTTGGGGCAAGAAAGCTGCAGAATGGGCAGAGAAAGGATCTTACTATTGGGGGGCCCCTTGCTCTTCCTGGACCCCACAGCTCAGACCAGGCAGGTGCTGGCGCCATTGAGGCCGGGAAGGAATGAGGACTCGGGGAGGGGGTGTGGGAGTGTGAAGAGAGTGGACAGGACAGTCTGGGGAGCCAGGGGAGTCCAGGGGCCGCCCCAGGAACCTGCTGGAGGTCACGGGGGGGGGGGGAGCTTGTCAGCAGGAGGCAGCAGCAGGAGAGGAGAGACGGCAGGCCCAGGTGCGGAGGGACAGGGGCTGAGCCCGGGGCCAAGGGCAAACTGGGAAATGGTTAGTAGCTGAGGTTTGGGGGGGTGGGGGGAGGAGGAAGCCCGATGGAACAGAAAAGAACTGTCAGAGAAGCAGGAGGAGACCCCCCCCCCCCCCCCCCGCCTCCCGTGAGCCACAGGCTGGTGCTAGGGTCCTGGGCAGGGAGGTAAGAAGAGGTTTGTCATCACAATAAAGGATGAGAGCCTAGAGATGGATCAGAGGGCAGAGCCGCACACGTGTGCGTGCGGATTCACTGATTTAGTGCTGGGAAGGCTCTGGGAGGGAGCTTGGGTCCAGCCCATTTCACAGATGGGAAACCAAGGCTGCGGAGGTAGCCCTACGTATTGACGGCAGAGCAGGGCTGGAGTGGAATTTCTAGGTGACCGGATCCCCCCCCCATTTCCAGCTCCAGGCCCGCTGAGCCCCTCTCCCACCCCGCCTGTTCTGTGCGGTGGGCCCCCGAGGCTTTCCTTTGAGAGAACAAAAATCAAATTAAGAAGCTGACTCTCTCGGGCTCAGCCCGGGAGGTCCTGCCGCCTTGAATCGGTAATTAAACATGGAAGAGCCTGTCAGGGGAGGGAGGGAGCTGCTCCCAGGGCTGCTGGGGGACCAGCCTCTTTTCTCCCTGAAAGCTGCTGGGGGGCAGGTTGGAGGCCCCACCTCGGATCCAGTAACAGGACCCGGCCCTTTCCCATCCCACAGGCCAGGGGCCCTGGGGCCCTGGGGCCCCAGGGGCCCTGGCGGCAGCAGCTCTAGTAGATTCTAGAGGGGGCAGCACGGGCGAAGAAAGCCAACAGAGCTGGCCCCTTCGGAGACGGGCGGGCTGCAGAGCGTTCACAGTGGGGCCCAGACGTGGGCAGGGGGTCTGGATCCCCTGGTCAGTGGGGTCAGTGGTAGCCAAGACCCCCTTTGCACCAGGTTTGGGCGGGGCACGAAGCAGACCGTATGCACTAATGGGAGGACACACCTGGAGACCCTGCTTCCCCGTGGCCTGGACTCCCAGCTGGTCATGGTCCTGCAGTAGGAGCCCCCCCCCCCCCGCCCTGCCAAAGCCCCGATGAGGGAGGCCAGGCCCCTGGTGGGATAGGAATCCAGAGTGACCCCTAGCCTTAGCTGGTTTGGCTCAGTGGATAGAGCGCTGGACTGCGGACTGGAAGGTCCCGGGTTCGATTCCGGTCAAGGGCACATGCTCGGGTTGCAGGCTCCATCCCCAGTAGGGGGCGTGCAGGAGGTAGCTGATCAATGATACTCTCTCATCACTGATGTTTCTTTCTCTCTCTCCCTCTCCATTCCTCTCTGAAAGCAATAAAGATATATTAAAAACACACAGAGTGACCTGTAGGTTTGGAGGCCTGGCTGGGAGTGGGGTGGAGCCCCTTACTGAGCTGGAGCGGGTGGGGGTGGAAGGGCAGTTGGGCGCAGTTCCGGTGCCCAGTGGAGGCTCAGGCTGGAGTCATCAGGAATGAATGGCCCCCGAAGCCCTGAGACTGGGCAGGGTCTCTTAGGAGAGAGGCCCACGGAGAAAGCAACCTGCGGACACTTGACCTCAGACCTCCAGCCTCTGGAACTGTGAGAAATCAATGCCTGCTGCTTAAGCTGCCCGAGCTGCTCTTCCCACACAGGTGCCCCCGAAGCTCTCATATGCGGGGCCAGGTTGCAAATCCACACCTGGGCCTGCAGCCTCTGTCCCCACCTGCTCCCGTCCCCGTATCGCGTGTCTGTTTGCTTCATTAGCTCGACAATCCCCCAAGCACTGACTCACCGATAGCCACTGTGGTCTGCAGAGGAGCTGGGCTTATCGGCTGCTTATCCGCTAAACAAATTGGTTTTTACACAATCAATTACGATATACAGGGATGTGTAGGGGGGAGGGGGGTCCTTACGCCTCGTGGATTACCCTCCTCCACTGGCCTGTCTCCTCTGACACCCAGCTGGCTGCAAGACTGTCTGCAAGGCTTCCAGAGTTTTCTTTCTTCGGCAAAACCAGGCCTGATCCCTCCCAGCTTAGCCCCCTCCCGGGGCTGCACCTGCCTTCCATCCAACAGGCCCAGTCCCCTGCCGCATGGTCAGCCTCACCCAGGCCTTCCTGCCTCCTGTCCCCCCCACCCCCACTCCCCGCCCAGCCACCTCCCTGCCCACCAGCACACACTCCCTTGGGCATCAGCCCCACCCTCAACGCCCAGGGGTCCCTCCTGAGCCCACCCTGGCCCATTACCACCTCTTTCTTATCTGGAAAACTCACCATAACTCTCAAGAGCTGTCTTCCCCCCTGAACCCCTCCCCTCTGCTCCCCCAATAGTGCCTCCATCCGAGCCCTTATCAGCTTGCAGGGTGGACTCTGCGGCAACGTCTGCCATCGCAGTCTCCCCCCAACCCCGGCCCCGGGGCAGGAGAGGCTGTGTCTAGCACACAGGGCGGCTCCATGTTTGCGGGCTGAGTGAATGCACAGACGAATGCACGTGAGGAGGGCTGTCAGGTGCTTCTCCCACCTCATCCCGTGCAATCCTCACGCAGCTGAGCAAGTACCGGCTTGTAGGAAGGCCGGCTTCTCTCTCCACCCTCCCTACCTCCCTGCCCCCCGCGACCCCTGGGCCTTCTCTTGACCTGGGCCTCCATTTCCCACGGAGGGTCCTGACACATGAGTAAATGGCATTTTATGTGCCCGTAGTAAGATCTAAATAAACACACATCCATTGACAATCATCTCGGCTTTTCACCTGTCTCCCTGGACACCCGGGAATGTTGGCTTCAGGCCACAACCAGCTCCATTCAATTTAACAATCGACGTTGTTCTCCCGCAGCACCCCCCCCCCCGCCCCCCGCCCCCGTCCTGCCAGGTGGTGGCTCTCGCGCTGGCTGAGGGGCAGACGCTCTGGGCGGGATTTAGGTGGGAGGCGAGGATCTGCCACACTTAGAGAGGCCAGAAAGGCAAGGCGGCGTTTCCAGGGGAGGCAATGGGGTGCACAGAAACAGTGGGGAGCGTACAGTTAGGGTATGTCTGGGGTCCAGACAGGGAGCGTTTTGAAGAGCTGAGGGTAATAAGATTGGAAAGAGAGCTCAATACATGCATTTCCTCTCCATTTCCCTTCCTTTAAAAGATTCTGAGCCCGGCCGGTGTGGCTCAGTGGTTGAGTGCGACCCATGAACCAACAGGTCCCTGGTTCCATTCCCGATCAGGGCACATGCCTAGGTTGCCAGCTCCATCCCCAGTAGGGGGCGTGCAGGAGGCAGCCCATCAATGTTTCTCTCTCATTGATGTTTCTATCCCTCTATCCTTCTCCCTTCCTCTCTCTCTAAAATAAAAAAATAAATTTTTTGAGGACCGGGTCTGGAGCCAGGGATGCCTGGGGACAGGGCTCGCGTGACTCAGACCAGAGCTCTGGCTTCACCCGGCCCTCCCAGCCCCCTTCTCTGAGCCCCCAGTTCCTTAGCGATGCCCATAAAATCCACGGTCTCCACACCCCTCCTCACTCCATCCTCCCCTCCCGCCAGACAGCAGCCCAGCCCCTAAGCTCTCCTGATCCCGGCTCAGCCCCTCCAGGTGGGGTGGGGACGGCCATTGTCCTCATTTGCAGGTAAGTTCCTGGAGGGTACGTAGGTAGGTAGCCCCAGGTCAAGTACCAGTGACACATCTGACTCTCAAGCCTCTTGAGCAAGACTGGCCTTACCCATCAGACGACCTAGGAGACCATGAGACTCCTCTTCCTCAGCCCTGGATGCCCGGGAGGGCCCAGGTGTGGGGGCAGCCAGGAGGGTGGCCGCCCACCTTGCCCTCCTGGGATGGCCGAGAGGATGGCGAAGGGCAGACGGGAAGCGCTGTCCCCCCAAAAAAAAGATCCCCATCACTAACCAACGCTAAGCTGCTCTGCTTTGTGAACACACGAATCACCTGCCACAGCTGGCACGCAGGGCACCCAGCTGGCACGCGGGGCACAGAGCTGGGTAGGGTTACTCCCCAGAACCCCGCACCCTGGCTGCTGTAGCCCCGCTGGTGGGCCTGGGGCCCTCACTGGTTAGCGCCTGGCGCCCTCTAGTGGTGCAGGCCAGCCTTCCCCCTGCAGCTGGCCAGTGGGGCCGGGACAGAGCGGGGCCTCCAGGACCAACTTCCCTTGGGGCCTGTTGTGCCCGTCTCTGAGACACCTGGGAGGGAACCCGGGAGGAGGACTTGGACTCCGGAGGCTGGGGTCCTGACCCAGCTCCCCTAGTTGCTTAGCTGCTCACACCCGCCCCCGTCTGCAGTGTGGGGGCTGCAGAAAGGGGGGGGGGGCTGTGGCAGGGCCTCCCGGCTGTGGACAGCAGGGGAGTGCAGTCAGGCTCTCCAGCGCCCCTCGAGCGCTGCTTAGCAACGGTTACCTAGGGACACGGATGAAGCCTGGGGTGTCTGTGCTCCCGCGTGGCCAATGGGGGGCAGTGGGGACATTTTTTTAACCTTCTACCTATGGAGATGGTATCTACGTATGGCAACCGGCAATTGAAAGTAAAATAATCAAGTGGGAAGCCAGCCGCAATCCCACTGCCCCAAAGTAACTACTGCGCGCAGTGGGGACCGAGCTTTGGGGTGCTGAGAGGAGCGAGTTATGAAATGGGGACTGAGGCCTGCTCCAGGGGGAGGAGGCTGGGGAGGGGCAGGGGGGTCAGCCCCTCCCTCTTACCCCTCTCCTCGCACTGCCTTGTCCTCTCCCTTCCCGTCTTTTCCTCATCTCTCCGCGTCCACATCTGTCCTCGGCCCCTGTGCAACTCAGGACAAGGCCAGGGTGTTGCTGACTGGGGTGCACGGAGGCCTCACGGGACACGTGGCACGAGGGAGGGAGCGTTCAGCGTGTGTTTATTCGAAACGCTGCGCTACCCTCCAACAGCAGCCTTTCTCCTAAAATGCTTGCAGGGGGCGCTCAGCTGCTTTCCCGAGGCTCAGGCGTCTGGGAGACACTGCACAGCTCTGGACCCTCTGCCCGGAGCCGGGCACACTGGGGCCGTGGACCTCCTCCGGGATGCCAGCCTCTGGCTCTGACTGCCAGCCCAGGGCCAGCCAGCCCACTGAGAAGGAGGGCGCTGGGAGGGCAGGCCTGAGATCTAAGGAAGAGATACCAGAACTGTTTTCCAAGAGGGGACCCTTTCCCCGTCGCCCTGGAGGACGGGGGCCACAGCCACCTTCAGTCAAATCTGGCCCCGGCCAGACCTGGGCGAAGCTTCGAGGGGAAGGGCTCGTCTGAGCCCCGTGTGCGCACCAAGGCATCAGCCAGGGCCTGGCAGTTGGGAGGTTCTCAGTAAAGGTATGTGGGTGGGTTTAGGCCTGGAAGGGGGTGGCCTCCTGTCGCCTTGGGCAGCTTGTCAGCAGGCCTAGTGCCTTAGACCGTGCTCCCCACAGTCACAGGGCCTCGAGTCCCCTAGAACGATGACTTACAACTAAGCAGAGCAAAAGCAGAAAAGCAGGGGTAATAAAAAATAAAACTTTATTAAAGCGGCTAAACTTGGCGGGACCGAATCATACTTCCTCAATGCAGCACAGTCACCCTGTGCGTTCCTGCTGCGGACAATTCCAAGCTGCTCGCGCTCATGCAAAGAGGATGCCCTTGTCGTGTGCTGCGCCCCTCACCTCGACGTGGCACCACACTGACGCTGCTCTGGGCTCCCGTGGGGGGACCAAGTGGGAATGTGCGGGGTTCACCTGGCTTCTAGCATCTACCGCCCCTGCCACCGAGGGCTGCTTGGTCTGAACAGATTTAAGGAGCTTTCACACCAGGATCTGAAGACGGCTGAGCCTGCCCTCGGCCTGCCCGGCCCCTTGGGCGAGGGCCCCGTCACCGAGGGGCGGGGCTACCTTAGTCCTTCTTGCCTCCCGGGGCCGGGCTCCTGGTGAGGACCTTCCCGGAGCTGAAGGGGGTCAGCGTGGACACTGTCGGGGACTCCAGCTTCACTCTGTCCAGCAGGGTCTTCTTGAGGGCGGCTGGGGAGACCTTTTCCTGGTCGGCCATGGACTGCAGCTCTCTGGAGACGGCCCGAGAGGGGAGGAGGAGGGAGGCATTAAACCTGGAGCCAGACCGGCTCAAGGCTTCCCCACCCACATACTAGTAACTCCCACCCTTGCTGACTGGATACCACCCCAAATAGAAGCCCAACACACCAAACACTCCCCCCGCCTTCTCAGACGTGCTCTTTTTCTTTCTTTTTTTGTTAATCCTCCCCCTAGGATATTTTTCCATTGATTTTTCTGAGAGTGGAAGGGAAGGGGAGACAGAGAGAAACATCAATGTGACGGAGACTCATCGAGTGGGTGTCTCCTGCAAGAGCCCCAACCAGGGTCGGGGATCGAGCCTGCAGCCAAAGTACGTGCCCTTGACCAGAATCGAACCCGGAACCCTTCAGTCTGCAGGCTGACGCTCTACCCTCTGAGCCAAACTGTGAGGGCTAGACGTGCTCCTTAACTAACGATGGGTTACTACCTAGATGTAGGGCACCAAGTGTATCTGTGATCACAAGGGGAGAGAGACAGTGTGGAGAGTCACAGGGCTTGAAGTCATGAACCTGAAGCTGAACCCTGTGTCCATCGCTGATTAGCCCTTCGGCATGTGGAGAACTGTCCGAGTCTCCACCTCCTCACCCACCAATCAAAGCTGATCCCGACAGTGGAACTGTGGGGAGAACTAAATGACGTAAGGCCTGCAAGCCTTCAGCTACGGAGTGCTGGCTACGGACAGCACAGGGTCCAACACGGCGAATGGGACCAAAGGCGGCTGGTTCTGCCCAGCCCAGGGGCCGGCTGGGAACGGGGGCCTGGGCGGAGGAGGGACACCCACCGTGTGCGGATGCAGGAGGCCTCCACGGCGTTGATGAGCAGGGAGCGGAAGCCCCCGCTCTCCAGGAAGTGCAGGGCATGGATGGTGGCGCCGCCGGGGGAGCAGACGTTGTCCTTGAGCTGGCCTGGGTGCTGCTCCGAGTCCAACAGCATCTTGGCAGCGCCCTGGAGCACACGCGGGAAGTGAGAGGAACACACCTTCCCAGGCCTTGCTCCAGCTTCCCCACCACGCCCTGCCCCAACTCACTGACCCACAAGGCACCTCCCGCCCCCAGGCCATGCCCTGGCTCAGAACATGCAGAGGGAAGGTACTAACCAGCAAGGCCTGGGCCCCCAGCCGGATCGCCAGGCGCCGGGGGAGGCCCATCTTCACCCCACCGTCAGCGAGCGCGTCCAGGGCCATGAACGCCTGTGGAGACACTCGGTGAGTCTTGGGGCAGTAGGCACTCAAGGGCACCCCCGAGGGTCTGCTTTCCCTGATGACTGGAGCTAGAGCCCAGGACCAGTGTCCCCCACCAGCTCCCCAGAGGTGGGGGCACCCCCGCCCCGCCCCCGCCTGCCAGCCCAGCCTGCTCCGCGTCCCCAGGAGGCTGAGGAAGTCTATGTGAGGGAGTGAGGGCTCACATAGGCGGGCCCGCTGCCGCTGAGCCCCGTGACGGCGTCGATCAGGTCCTCCTCCACCTCCGTGCAGAAGCCCACGCTGCTCATGAGCTGCTCCAGGAGCTGCCCATCCTCCACCAGGGCGTGGGTGCCCGTGGCGTACACCGTGGCGCCCTCCCGAACCACCACGGGTGTGTTGGTCATGCAGCGGATCACCTTGGGGGCCGGCTGGAAGGCCGCCAGCTTCTGCAGCGAGGAAGGGGGCGAGGGGGTTGCCAGGCCACGGCTCCCGCGAGCAGCCCCGCTCCCCGCCCACCGGGCACGGGAGCTGAGCCCGGCACCTTCTCCACGGAGCTGATGGTGACGCCGGCGGCACAGGAGACCACGATGTGCCTGGCCTGGACGTCGGCCCCGATCTCGTCCAGGATGAAGGGGATGATGTGCGGCTTCACGGCCAGGAACAGGACGTCGCTGTGCCTCACCGTCTCCTTGTTGCTCCGGGTCAGGTTCACCCCCAACTTCTGCGGGAGGAAACTGCCCGGCTCACAGTGCGGGTGCGGGCGGCCTCGCCGGGCACAGGCCCTCCCAGGGAGCAGCTGAACCCCTGCGGAGACCCCTCTGCCAGCCGCGGCCCGGGGAATGCCCTGCCTTGTCCCTCAGGGTCTGCCCCTAACCCCACTGGCACATGCTGCTACTGGGCAAGCCAGCACAGGTGCAGAGCCAGGACCCGCGTCTCCATGGCAACCAGGGGCCGTCCCAAATCTCCACCAGCGTCTGCCAGGCCAGGCCCCCCTGTGCCAGGTAAGAAATCTCCAGGGCTGGGAAGTGACACAGGCCCTAACCCATCTGGCGTCCGTGTGGTCCAGGGCGGGCTGCAGGCACCCCTCCCTGCGGGACTCTGGTGCTGGGAGCATCAGCCATCCTCCGCACAGACCCTGCCTGTCATCTGCCTCATTGGTCCTCCCCTCCCACATGGCCCAGGTGTGGGCTGAAGACTGGGAATGGTCTTTGCAGAGAGAGGAACAGCTACCATGCCCGGCTCCTTCCTGCCTCACTAACTCAGCAAAGTGGCTACTGCGCTCTCCATTTTTATAGGGGAAACTGAGGCTCATTGTGCCTCAAGGACACGCAGACAGTCCACGAAGACAAACGCACATTTGCTGGGCACCTCCTACGAGCCAGATGCTTTCCATGCGCAAATATCTCTATTCATCTAACCGCCCCAGTGCCTGCATTTGAATCCCCGTCTGTTCGCCTGGGGGGAGGCGGAGGATCCTGATGCTACAGATTGGGGGGGGGAGGGGGTAGTCAGCTGGTTGATGACCAGCTCGGGGGCTCCAGCGCCTCAGGCCACCCTCCTGGGCCTCCCCCCGCGGCCCCGCACCCCTCGGCCGCACCTACCCTGAGCGCGGACACCGTGGGCAGGTCCATGTCCGGGGAGCTGGCGATGATCTTGTGAGCCGACAGGATGCCTGCAGCAGACGGGGTTCTTCAGCTGCGGGGCCGTGGCCCACCCCGGCCCCGTGCTCCCCGCGGGGAGGCAGAACCCAAACCCACGAGGCTCCAGCAGCGCCGATCGCCCCGCTCGGCCCCCACGCCCCCCACGCCGGGAGCGCCCCGGCCGCCGCGCACCGCCCCCGCCGCCACGCGCTCACCCGCGGCCGTGAAGCCCCGCGCCAGGGCACAGGCCAGCTGGCCCGCGCCGATGAAGCCCACGCTCATGGTCCCGGGCTCGGTGCCCCCGGCGGCCGGAGGAATCGCCCCACGCGGGCGGGAGACGCCGTCAGGGGAGGCGGCGGGCGGAGAACCCAGCGGGCGGCGCCTCGGAAGCCGGATCCAGCCGCTTCCGCCCCGATCCCGCCACCCTCCGCGCGCACGCACGTGGCCACGCCCCGCTCCGCCCCGGCAGCCAATCCTCGGCCGGGAGCTCGGGGCGGGCCAATCCGCGGTCGGATCGCGGCTGTGCGCCCGCCTCCTCTGTAAAGGAGTAAATACTGGAAATGAGCTGCGTGGACGCAGAGTGAAACCACTTTTATTCCTGCGTATTATCTACATTCAATGTTTTTTTTTCTAAATAATAATAAAACAACGTAAATGCGTGTGGTGCTAACTGGTGAGAAGTTCTCTAAAACGGGGGGAATAACTATGCGCGGGCAGGCGGAGTAGTGGGGGGGCGGAGGAGAGGGGGAGGTTAGGGCTGCGGGCGATGACGTCACAGCTTGGGGCCCGGTTCTATCCAGAAACAGGTGTCCTGCTCCCCCGTGCAGCGCCCCTGGCCGGAGTCCCTCCTCCTCCCTCCAAGCGCCCTGGCAGGGGAACCCGGGTATGTTTGCAAAAGTCCAAAATGATTCCATATTTGGGAGATGGGGTTCATTTTCAGACATCCTCCCTACCTACGGTGAACAGAGGGGTCTTAGGGTTTGGTTTTAATTCATCATGGAATAGAGTAAATGGGTTCTTTCCCCAGTTCTTATCTTAGGGTGTGATGTCCCAAAGTCGGTTGAGAATTTCCCAGGGAACAGAAGCTCCCAGGCCACGGTCTGCCCAGGCTCAGCCACACGGGCTAGCCAGGAGCCAGGATTTCCCAGTCAGCAACAAGCGGCATTAGTTACTCATGTAAGTGCTTAGGGTGCCAGGGACAAGGAATGGAAGAACACGCCGAAAGGTAAAATAGGGGCCCTGTTTGGGACAGGGGATGACTTGCTAAGTAGAAAACTAAAACCTACATTAGCACCTGCTTTGGTGCACGTGTGTAGTCAGGGGCCTCGGTGGCCATGCCCAGCGCCCTATGGCTCCAGCCGCCTTGGCACGGGTGCCCCGTCCGAGGCGCAGCTGCACTTCTGCACCCGCATGTTGGGCAGGCTGACCACCTGGGCGCGGGGCCTGCCGCCCTCCTTGATGCCGACGATCATGGGCAGCGAGGTGGTCTCCGAGGCGATGCACTGCCTCGGCCCCAGGAACGGCCACTTGAAGGTCAAGGCCTGCGGGGGCTGCTGGCAGGTGCCCACGCACTCATAGGCCAGGAAGCCCGGGGGCTCCAGCACCCAGTGCTCGGCCCACTTCATCCCCTGCAGGTCAATGTACATCTCCTGGCGGCAGCAGCGGGTGCCCTCGGTCACTGGGGCCTCGGGGTCACAGTTGCCCTGAGCTCTGTGGGGGGCAAGGAGAGGCGGGGTCAGAGGTCCGTTGGGAGGGCTGAGGTCAGGGGACCCAGGGCGGGGCCCAGTGGGGCATCTGGGAGGGAGACGTACGATGCATCCCTCGTGATGTTAAAAAAGCTGCATGTGTGTGATAAATGGTGAATGAATAAACATCCAAAACATAAATGAGTTCCTGTTTGTTAAAGATCTCCTAGTATGCCAGGCACTGAACGAGGGACTTCACATGCCATCTCAGCTGGCACCTGCATGTATCCTGACATACACCTCAATGCGGGTCCAGCATTATCCCTATGACCCTGAGGACGCGGGGACCCAAAGGTGTGAAGCGACATGCCAGAGGCCCTGTAGCCATGGCAGGCAGCGCTCCATGGAACTCAGGCTGTGTGATTCCGCAGGCCTGGGACTCCATGAAGAATCCAGGATGTCAGGGGAAAGCTGTTCAACTTAGCAGCAGTTCATGCTAATAGTTTTCAAAGACTTAATCATGGGTGCCTGGCTGGCTGTGGGTTAGTGGTTGAGTGTCAAGCCAGGAACCAAAAGGTCACTGGTTCGATTCCCGGTCAGGGCACATACCCGGGTTGTGGGCTTGATACCCAGTAGGGGGCGTGCAGGAGGTGGCTAATGGATGATGTTTCTTTCTCATCATTGATGTTTCTATCTCCCTCTCCCTTTCCTTTCCTCTCTCTCTAAAAATCAATAAAAACATATTTAACAAAAAAGAATCATGGAAAAGGGTAAAATGAAATTAGATGCCTGGAATAATGTGTGTCAATGACAACATTAAAAACCCACTGAAAATATCTGAAGATGTTTTTCAATAAAATGTTTGAATAAAAAGTTTCACCATTAGAAATGGACATGCAGTGGGGATGGCTGGCCTCCTGGGCTGTATGCTCACCCACCCGGTGACCCCACTCCTCCCCCCGGACCTACCCGAAGTCCCCGAGGTCCAGGGTGTGCAGCTCCAGCTGGGGCTCGCCCTGCGCACCGTCCCAAGGCCCCTGGGAGGCAAAGCGGACCAGCCTGTGGGCGCTGGAGGCCAGCGGGCCCAGGTGCTCCCGCTGTACCGACACCTGCAGCAGCAGCGGCTCCTCGGGCCGGCTCAGCTGCTGCCAGAAGTTCACGGCCTCGGTCACGTCGAAGGCCTTCCAGCCGCTCTCGTGGATGGACACCAGCCTGCGACACACGCGGGACCCGGGCGCTGAGTGGTGGGGGCCGGGGAAGCCCCTCCCACCGCCTCCCATCCCTCTCCCCGAGATAGACACCCCTGGCCCCCCCTGTCCTCCCCTTTTCCTCTACCCCCCCCCCCAGCACCCCTGGGCAACCTCCCCACCTGGAGTCGATGAGGGCGGTGCGGTTGGAGCCATCGGCGCGGACGTGCAGCCACTCGATGGTGACCCGGGCCCGGTCGCTGCGAGGGGACAGCCGCTCGTGCCTGCGGAGCGCGGCCTCGGGGACCGGCTCCTGGAGGAGGCGCAGCACGGCCTGCACCAGCTCGCTGTTGGGGGGCAGCCGCCGCTCCATGCTGAGCACCAGCAGGCGCGTGGAGGCCTCGGACGCCAGGAACCTGCCGGCCACCTCTGGGGACAACAGCGGCGTCAGCAGGGCCTCTCCAGCCAAGGAGGCAGCTCTGAGGGGGGCCCTATTCCCTCTCCCTGGTTACCCACAAATCCCCCTGGGGCCTGGGGGATGTCCTTATAACAACCTCCAAGGCAGGAAGGGACACCCCTGGGGCCCTGAGCGTTGGGGTCAGCTAGACATGGAGGGTCAGAATCCTCACCTGGGGGCACTGGGTGCGGAGGGGGTGAGCACAGGCCCACAGAGGAGGGCGCTGAGTAGGATTCAGGCCCCTGCATCCCTGACAGCGGAGTAACTGCACTTTACAGTATCTGCCAGGTCCCCCGCCTTGTTCCCACCCACAGCGACACTTGTGCATGTTCCCAGCACTGGCAGGGAGGACAGACTTGCTCATGGGTGCAGAGACGCAAACGGGTTCAGTGATTTCAAGCCACTTGCTCAAGGTCAGGCCATCAGTGGCCATGCGAAAACAGACCCCAAGGAACCCCGACGTTCCCCAGGCCTCTGAGCTGAGCCTGGGTTCTCCCACCCCCACCCCCACCCCACCCCCACCTCTGCTTCCATCGGCTCAGCCTCATCCTTCCACCCTCCTCTTCTCTGACGCTGTGGCTTTGGCAGGGTCCAGCCTGGCCCGCGGGGTGGGGACCTCAGTGCAGAGACCTGCCCTCCTTACAGGCCATGGTCCCCCTCACTGCCCTGTGACCCTGGGCCCCCTTTGTCACCATCTCCATTAACAGGAAGGGGCAGCCCTGGCGCCCTGAGCTAACTAACGGGCCAGCTGAGATGTTGAGGGTCAGGATTCCCACCTTGGGGTACTGGGGTCTGTCTGTGGGCACCGAGGGGGAGAGCCCCAGGCCCAGAGAGGGGCCCCAGACAGCCTTCCCAGATGAGCACATCCAGTCTTAGCACATGCACACGCACACACGCATGCACACGCACACTCACATGTACACATACATGCACACGGTCCAGGGTGCAGGGAGGGCCTCACCTCGGAAGTTCTGGCTGAATCTCTTCCCACGGGAGGGGACGCCGTGGCTGCGCTGCAGCAGGGCCACGTACTGGGCCCGCACGTGGGCAGGGGTGACCAGCTGCTCCGCGTCGCTCTGGTCCAGCGCGGGCACCTCGCGGAGCTGCAGCTGCTGCAGCAGGCTGCCCAGGATCTGCTCCTCGGTCACGGCCGCCCCGGGGCGGGCCAGGGCCAGCGCCCACAGTGCCCAGCACAGCCACAGGGCCCTCATGGTGCCACTTGGGAGGAGGAGCAGAGCGGATGTGGCCCCTGAGGAGGCTCCAGGAGGGTCCCAGCTGGGCGTGCTCAGGGCCAGGCTGGGCCAGCTTTATAGCAGCCCTGGGCTGGGCCTGGGTGGTGACAGGGGGGGAGAGAGGGAGGGAGGGAGGGAGGGAGGGAGGAAGGTCACACCCCTCGCCCTCCTGGGAGCTCATCAGCCAGACAGGTCCCTGGGCCTGAGGAGGGGCTGTCTAGAAAGGGCACAAAGGCCGTCTGTACCCCGGCTTGGGCCTCTGGCCGCTGCTGTCTGGCGGCTCAGTGATAACTTTAGTGCCTGCTGAATTCCGCTGGCCCTGGCCCAGTCCTCGTCCATGGAAAAGCCGGTCTACACTGTGAAAGGTGAGGCCCTCGAGCCAGCTCAGCCGCTTACATCTCTTTCCTGGAGACCAGCCTGGGTGTCGGGGTGCTCCCTGGGAGGGACGCAGGGAACACACCTGCATCCCTGCCCACTCCGGCCAGGCCCATGCAGGACATCACACAGAAGCCCCCGTCTCTCCCTCCATCTCCAGTCCCCTCAAACGCCTCCTCACCTCTCCACCTGCCTCAGGGGTCCTTGTCCCCCCTGGGACAGGAGGAGGCGCGATGCTGTCGGGACAGGGATCTGGCAGCTCGGCTCCTTGGAAGTGCCAGGGACCGAGATTTCGGCAGTGTCTTTGCAGGCATGGCATCTTCCAGGCAGAGCATTATGCAGGGAGCCTGGCTGCGGGCCCCACTACCCACACTTAGTTTGAGCCCATGTCATGCCCAGACAGCGGTCAAGGGACAGGAACCTGGAAAGCAGAGGCCAGAGCTGCCCAGAGTCCTGTCCTGTCCAGAGTCGCGGGTACTGGGCACACGGGGTGGGCGGGAGCCCCCTGTACCTCCTCAAACACACAGTTTTTTAACCAATGTTTGCTTTTATATATTTTTTTAATTGATTTCAGAGAGGAAGGAAGAGGGAGAGATAGACACATCAATGATGCAAGAGAATCATGGATCGGCTGCCTCCTGCACGTCCCACACAGGGGATCGAGCCTGCAACCCAGGCCTGTGCCCTGACTGGGAACCGAACCATGGCCTCCTGGTTCATGGGTCAACGCTCAACCACTGAGCCACGCCGGCCAGGCTCAAACACACATCTTAGACTGGCTGGGTTCAGATAGGCTGCTTGCTGGCTGTTCGACCTGCCAGCAAGTTCCTTAACTGCTCATGGCTTCGGTGTGCTCCTCTGAAGGAGGACGATGGTCATGGGGCCGCTGCAGAGGGCTGGTGGGAAGAGTAAACGGATGAGCACGTGTAGGACGCCGAGCCCAGTGCCTGGGGCACAGTAAGCCCATATAAGCGCTCGCCGTCGTCATTACCTGCCCGGCCACCGCATTCTCTGGGCGACACCCAGGGCAGCCCGCTGTGTGCCAGGCACCGTTCTAGGCTCTGGACATGGATTCACAGCAGCCTGGGAGGCAGGTGTCAGCACCCGCCCTGAACGTGATCTTCCTCCGGATGCAAAGTCAGAAGAGCATCCGGCGAACCTGCCACAACTCACTGAGCAGGTGGAGGGCTCGGCAGGTCACCTGTGCCCCAGGGTCCCTCCTGGCCCAGGGGATGTACGGACGTGCAGGAGGAATTCCTTCCTCCGGCCCGTGTTCCGTCACGTGGGAGGCGAGCGATGATGGTGAAGGAGGACAGGGTGCGGGCGAGGGCCAAGGGGCCCGGGAGGCGGGAGCACCCCTGCTTCCCCTTCCCATTAGGTGTCCTGTGTCACCCCCCTGCCACTGTGCTCCCCACACATCCCAGGCACAGGCAGAGAGAACCTTCGGGTGCTCAAGGGCCGGGTCTCCCCCGCATGCGCCCAGGGACGTCAGACACAAACTGCCCCCATGTGCACATGTGCAAGTACATTGAGGGGTTTTAGTAGTGAGGTGGGGGGGGAGGGGCTTAGAAACTGCGGACGGGGAGGAATAATATTAACACCGATAAGAGTCATCGTGGCTAACGGTGCTTACAGTTCTGAGCGTTTTACATCCTTTAGCTCTTTATCCTCACCGCTTGCCATTATTGTACCCATTTCCTAGATGAAGAAACTGGGGCACAGAACCTTACCTGACTCGCCCAGGGTCACACAGCTGGGAGGCGCCAGAGCTAGGGCTGTTCGGAGCGGAGGAAACGGGTCCTGTCGAATACCAGGGACAAGGGAAGAGGAATGCTGACAGCTGAGCCCAAGAGGGGAACCTCAGGGAAGACAGAATCGTGACCTCCCCTGCCCCCCTGCCCTTTCCTCTCCCTCCTCTGTTGCCAGGGAATCTGTGTGACTCACAAGGAGGAATTCAGAGCCCATCATGGAGCTGGGCACGTATCTCAGAGTCTGCCCGTTCCGGAACTCCGGGAGCGCCCACGCAGGCCCCCCCCTCGCTCTGTGACAAGTGGAGCCTTCTTCAAAAGGCGGCTGTTGCTTTTCTTTGCAAGTGATGATTAGCAGGGAGAGGACTTACTGGATGCAAACATTTGGGCCTCAAGTCAGGCCAAAAGGTGCAGAAGTGTCCCACTGACAGGCGACCCGGGCCCCGGGAGCTGTCCCCGGGCTGGTGTTCCATAAATATGCAAAGCCCGCCACCCCTGGCGCTGCGGGAGAGGAAGCCCTGTGGCTTATCACTGGCCAGGGTGGTGCCGAGGATATAACACCCAGGCTGCCCTCTGCGAGCCACGGCCCCTCGACAGGCCCCAGCGGCTGGACCCCCGTGAGCTCCTGGGGCTGGGAGCCTGGGAGGCTCCGCACTGGCTCCGGCAGGGACCTGCGGTCACCAGGCTGAGGGAGGCCGGGCCCTGGGGCTGCTGCTCCCCGACCAGCATGTGCCCCCACGAGGCTCCCTCCCACCGAGGAGATGCCCGGGGCTGAGGACCCACGGGAGTCCCCAGTGGCCAGGAGCCCCTCTGCACTGGGGGTAACTGACCGGCTACATAGAAACCTCATTCTCCAGAGCACAAGGTCAAGGGGAAGGTCCTTCCTCCACTGGAGTCTCTGGCCCCCCTAACCCCTGCCCCCATCACCCCCCCGTCACCCCTCCATTTCTCTCGGACGCTCCCGGGCTGGCCTCGCAGCACGGAGCCCCCTCCAGAGCTGTGTCCTCAGTGGGGACTGGAACTGCCCAGCCAACTCCCAGCGCCTGACTGAGGACAGTCCCGCCTGCCGCTGGCCTTCTCGTCCCCGTGCTTAGGAGGTCCCAGGGGCCCTGAGAGCCTGGGCAAGCGGCCCAGCATTGGGAAAATGAGAGCCCTTCCCAGTCTTGGGGACCTCACTTAATGGGGGGGGAGCCTGGGAGCACTCAGCACCCCGGAGGGATTGCCCAGCAGGTGTCGGACCCTCCCCCTTCTCCCTGTGAATTTAGGGGAACCAGAGGGAAATGGTGCTACAGCAGGTCATCCAATAACGTGGTTTGGTTGGCTGCCATCTCATTGTAACGCTGATGGGAGAAATCACTTCCTGCTCTGGCCGGTTAGCTCAGTGGATAGAGCGTCGCCTGCAGACTGAAGGGTCCCAGGTTGCAGGCTCGATCCCCAGTGGGGGGCGTGCGGGAGGCAGCCAACCCATGGTTCTCTCTCATCATGGATGCTTCTCTCTCTCTCCCTCTCCCTCTCTGAAATCAATAAAATAAAAAAAATTTTACACAAGTGTTTGGGGTCTTTATTTAGAAGGTTGGGGATGTTTTTGTGACCGGAGCGCCTTAGGAATTTAACTTGTCTCTACCGATGAGCCTGTGGGAACATTGGTTTCCTTCTACGCCGTTCTGCTTCTCTGAGAAGCGATCCACCACTTCAGGTGAGGACTTACTGTACAGATGATCCGATTCTTTGTAGAATCAGAGCTGAAATGGACTATCAGGCCATTGTCCTGCCCCCAGCGCTTAGAGCTAAGACGGAGGCTGAGATGGGAGATGTCCCCGAGCTCACACAGTGGATGGGTCTGCAGAAAGCCGAGTCTCCCGATTCCCAGCCCCAAATTCCTTCCACACCCCAAGCTATTCCCAGCGCACAGTCTCCCCGACCCCAGAAGCTGGCGGGAGGCAGCCCGCAGCGCCAGGTGAGCTGGGGACCAGCCAGGCCGGGCAGGGCCGGGCAGGGCCGGGCAGGGCAGGGCCAGGCAGGGGAGGCTCGAGAAGCAGACAGACACGACAAATCTCCAGACCCCTGTGGCTTCCCGGACACAGGCTCCCGCCCCGAATGTGGATTCCAGGCGGCTTGACGTTTTGCTGGGGGAAATAAAATAATTGGGCAATTAGCTAGTGGCCAAAGGAAGGCCAGGAGTGTGGATTGGGGCACTTTTTCCGAGGGGCTCAGTCCTCGGGAGGAGGCAGCTGCCCTTTGTCATGCAGAGCAGGGAGCCGGCCTCCCCTCTGAGTGTGGATCTGGGTGGGGAGTCTGGACGGTCAGTTGTGGGGTCAGGGTGGGCTTGAAAAGCAGAAAAACCATAAAACAGCCTCTTCTGACCTGACCTCAGAGGGGGGAGGGGAGGCTACTTATAAAGCTGCCCAAACCAGACCTCTCTCCCCAACAGGCTCCCCACGGTGGGCGGAGCCCGTGCTGGTTACAAACCCATATTGTTAGGGATTTTTAATGTGAAGACTTCTCCCCCAGAGATACTTTTAAATACATTTTTATTGATTTCAGAGAGGAAAGGAGAGGGAGAGAGAGAGATAGAAACATCAATGATGAGAGAGACTCATGGATCGGCGGCCTCCTGCACGCCCCACCCTGGGGATTGAGCCCGGAACCCGGGCATGTGCCCTTGATGGGAATTGAACCTGGGACCTTTCAGTGCACAGGCCGACACTCTATCCACTGAGCCAAACCGTCTAGGGCTCCCCTGGAGATTTTACCTTGCCGATGCCCTGAGTGAAACTGCAGGAGGCTCGAAATTATAGGACTGAGGATGCTTAAAGCAGGCCTCCTCCAGGTCACAGGTCGATTCCCGGTCAGGGCACAGGCCCGGGTTGCGGGCTGGATCCCCAGTGCGGGGCGTGCAGGTGGCAGCCGATCCATGATGCTCTCCCAACATTGATGTTTCTATCTCTCTTCCTCTCCCTTCCTCTCTGAAATCAATAAAAATATATTTTATTAAAAACAAAACCAGGTCTCCTCCAAACCCGAGGGCCTGGCGACCACCCAGCCTTCCAGCCGGCCCTGTCCTTGGGCCGCAGCCCCTGGTTTCTGCAGCGGCTCCTCCACCTGGTGCAGCCTGGCCTCCCGGAGCCACAGCGCAGCTGCCCTGAGCTTTGGGGTGGCCCCCCATACCTCCGCTCCCCTCCCCTCCCCTCCCCTCAGCCCCAGGCAGCTTCTCCACAGCCCCTGCTCTGGGCTGGCCCTGGAGGTTTGCTCTCTGGCCGGGATGGCTCTGTGTGACCGCGGACTCCTGGACGCCAGCCCAGGCCTGCTGAGGGGGCTTGGCCGGGGCACCGTGAGAATCGGGCTGGGAGAGCTTCTCCCACCTCAGGTCTGGAAGGAGGGGAGGGGAGAGCAGGGCAATAGCAGGCCTGTGGGGACAGGACGACCCGCCACACCACGAGTGTTACAGGTCCACACTCCAGGTGTGTCCGATGGCGCCTCGGCTTCCTGGTCGGCTGTGAGGAGAGGAAAGAAAGTGATCAGGAAATCACAACGGAAAAGGCATTTCCCCGAGGTCCTCCCTGAGCTTTCCCTGAACTCTGGGGAGTCAGAACAAAGGAAGAGAGAGGGCTTCTCTCTAAATGCTCTGAATAGAAGCACATTACATGCAAATTACGTTTACTATCCAACCCTCTTCAGCGGACAAAATTTCCCTCTAGTTTCTGTTGCTTCTCCGCCTCCCTGTCCTGCATAAAACCCGTGTATGTCTTTCCCAAGAGCTTCAATACTTCGATTACGTTCGCTTTCAAGAACCCTGACATGGCCCTGGCTGGTTTGGCCCAGTGGATAGAGCGTCGTCGGCCTGTGGACTGAAGGGTCCCGGGTTCAACTCCGGTCAAGGGCACATGCCCGGGTTGCAGGATCGATCCCCAGGAGGGGATGTGCAGGAGGCAGCCAATCAATGATTCTCTCTCATCATTGATGTTTCTCTCTCTCCCTCTTCCTTCCTCTTTGAAACCAGTAAAAATATATTTTAAACAAAAAAGAACCGTGACGTAGCAGGCAGGAGACCAGGTGCTACTTCTGCATTTTGCTAAGTCTCAGATAGATTTCACTTCCTTCCCTACAATTCTTTTTTTTCCTTAAGGTTTTTGTATTGATTGAGAGAGAGAGAGAGAGAGAGAGAGAGAGAGAGAGAGAGAGAGAAACATTGATGTGAGAGCAAAACATCATTGGGCTGCCTCCTGAATGTCTCCCACTGGGGATCGAGTCAGAAACCTGGGCAGGTGCCCTGACCTGGAATTGAACCAGGACCTCCTGGTTCATAGGTCGATGCTCAACCACTGAGCCACACCAGCTGGGCTCTCCTGACAGCATATCTGCAATCGCCTCTCTGCCCCTGACCCCAGCGCTCCTGACCTCACATGACTTCTTTGGCCTTTCTCTAGGACCACCCTGTTCTAGATGGAAAATTCTTTAAAAAAAACACACAAATATATATGTACACACACACGCACGCACACACACACACACACACATTGAGTGGCCAGATTATGACCACCCCATCAGTACTTCATTGACACTTTCAAAAATACTGAATACTGAAAACTTCCTAAGCAAATACTCTCAAGGTTTTATTATTATTTGCATAACTAATTCACTTCATTGTACTGATGGGGTGGTCATAATAATCTGGCCGGTCATAATATTCTGGCCACTCAGTGTGTGTGTGTGTGTGTGTGTGTATGTGTATATATATATATATTGATTTCAGAAATGAAGGGAGTGGGAGAGAGAGAGAAACATCAACAATAAGAGAGAATCATGCATCGGCTGCCTCCTGCGCGCCCCACACTGGGGATCGAGCCCGCAACCCGGGTGGGCATGTGCCCTGACCGGGAATCGAACCGTGACCTCCTGGTTCATAGGTCGATGCTCAGCCACTGAGTCACGCCAGCCGGGCTAGACGGCAAAGTCTTAAAGGCCCGGGTTGAATCATGTTTTCTCGGCTGCAGGCACCGAGCTCATCTTTGTGGAGTCCAGGAGGGAGCATCAGCGGAGGTGGGCGGAGGGATGGACAGTGAGGGTCATTGCCCTGCTCTCTAATCTCCAGGGCTCGGGGAGGAAAGATTTGCACGTTCCGAGAGGTAATTGGGAAGGCGGGCTGAGCAAACAAAATACATAACAATGAGCGCACAGGCATCTGAAAATCGGTAGGATTAGCTCTCTCCTGCTGGGACGGATCCTCTTCGCACAAACCTAAGCCCTTTATCAACACAGCTCCTCGCCGCGGCAGCTGTCGGGAGAGGAAACGAGCTTATGCTGTCCCGTCCGCTCAGGTGAGAAGCTGCTGGCACGTTCGATCCCCTCCCTGCAGGCCCATTAGGGAACGTGACACTCCAGCCACCGCGCAGCCCCTACACCTCCTGCAGACACTTTCTGCTTCCCTCTGCGATGCAACTGTAAGCTGTCCTGGGAGCATTTGGCCTGCCTCTGGGTCTCTGGGCTCTCCCAGAGGTTCCTGGGGGGAGTGTGTGTGTGTGGGTGTGTGTGTGTGTGGGTGTGTGTGTGTGTGTGTTCTAAGACCAACTATTGCACACAATCCAATAGCAAAGAAGGGTTTATGAAGAAAAGCCAGTCTCCCAGGCCGTCCTGTCCCACTCTCTAACCGCGGCTTCTGATGGCTTACCTCCCAAACCATGAGCAACAGCAGGCTTAGGTCACTTGCCTTTCATCTGAAAGGGCGAGGGCTATGCCCTCTATCTTGCCCTGGATCCTCCATGTTGGGGCAGAGGCAGAGGAGTGCCTTCTTCCCGGAGGTCCAGGCCCCTGCTAGCCACGCCCGGGAACAAGACCCAACTTGGCGCCTGGCCAATTGGAGGGCCTACAGTCAGCTCCCCTCCCCTCACTATTAAAAGCCCTGATTTTCTCGTGAGTAGCACTCGGTTTCCGGTCGCTGCGTCGACTGGATGCCCGGGTCGGGTTAGCTAACTCAATAAAGGACCTTCTGCTTTTGCACCGGACTGGCTCCCTGGCGTGGTTTCTTGGGGATCTTGAATTCTGGGCATAACATCATCCTCCTCTCAAATTTTTTTTAAAATATATTTTATTGATTTTTTACAGAGAGGAAGGGAGAGGGATAGAGAGTTAGAAACATCAATGAGAGAGAAACATCGATCAGCTGCCTCCTGCACACTCCCTACTGGGGATGTGCCCACAACCCAGGTACATGCCCTTGACCAGAATCGAACCTGGGACCCTTGAGTCCGCAGGCCGACGCTCTATCCACTGAGCCAAACCGGTTTCGGCCTCCTCTCAAATTTTTAATAAACGCATGGCTCACTTTACTCCTTTTTCTCACGTCTGCAAATTTAAACAAGAGGCTAGAACCTCTATTTCTGGTGCCTCGAGCTTTAGGTGGTATTCATTCAGGAAACGAGTAACCGACATATGCAAGACGGTGACACTGCCACGGTCCCCACCTTCTCCCTCACCCTTGTCCCCCCACCCCCCCATCAGCTGCTCGCTGCCTTCTGCTTTGTCAACGTCCGTAACCTTAACATTCCGCCTAGCTCTTTGTTTCTAAGTTGATTTTAAATGCTAAACACCAATAAATGACATTTATGTTACCATCTATAATAATAAAAGCGCAATATGCTAATTAGACTGGAAGGCCGAACAGGAACACCGGAACGACCTTCCAGAGAACCTCCTGGTTTTTATGGGTCAAGAACCCAGGAGCTAATGACCATGAGGTACCATCTCACACCTGTCAGAATGGCGGCCATCAACAGATCAACAAACGCCGAAAGGTGGCGGGTTAGACTCCCAGCCAGGGTACGTTCCCAGGCTGTGGGTTTGAACCCCGTTCAGGGTATGTAGGGGAGGCGATCAGTCAATGTTTCTCTCTCTCCCTCTTTCCCTTCCTCTCTCTAAAATCAAGTTAAAAAACACATCCTCAGATGAGAACTAAAAGAATTGCTAGGAAGCAAGGGAGGGCGCAGGCTGTCAGCATCACCTCCCGCGGTCGATGTGAGGAGTAACCTTCGGTCCAGCTAAATGTCAGGAGGGTCTGGACACCAGGAAGAAAGGAGAAAACCAGGTTCCTGACCACCGCGGTCAGGCCCTCCCCAGGCCACGTGCACCTTCGAACAGGAGTGTTTTTATAAATGAGCATTTAGGACAAGTGAGCAAGTGACATTCAGGCCACACCACCCTGACGAGCTGACAGCCCAGTTCAGCCGGCCTGAACGCATCTGAACTGAGCCCCTCGTGGCAGAGCCAGGCGCGTGTCCCTGAAGCCCCTTCCAGTGAGAGGACACAGATGGCAGACAAGCCATCAGGAAGCCAGATAACGGGAAGGAAGGAAACTGGGCAATGAGCGAGGGTGCCTGGGAGGCCTCAGGGAGGAGGCCACAGTCTGGGATGAGAGTGACCTGGCCTGGAAGGTGGCCCCAGGCAGAGGAAGCGGCGAGTGTGGGGCTGAGACAGGGCTTGGTCAGGAAGCAGTCAGCGGTGGCTGGAGTGCAGAGGGTGGGGCCTGGGGAGGGGGGGGGGTCCCAGGCCACCTTAAGGCTCTGACTCTGAGAGCCAGGGGAAGCCACTGAGGAGTGTTAAGCAAAAAAGGAAATTGGTCTGATTTGCATTTTAAAAGCTAATCCTTATGGATAAGCAGAACACGGTATACACATGCAATATTCATTCAGCCTTAAAACAGACGGAAATTCGGACACAGGCCACGACACGGATGCACCTTGAAGACGTGAAGCCAGTCACAGGAGGACACGTGCTGTATGATTCCCCTTCCATGAGGTCCCTGGAGCGGGCAAATTCAGGGACAGGGAGCAGAATGGTGGTTACAGGGGCTGGAGGAGGGGAGTGCGGGGTTAGTGTGTCACTGGGGCTAGAGTTTCAGTTTGGGAAGATGAGAAAGTTCTGGAGATGGAGGGAGGTCCTGTTTGCACAAGTGTGAATGCACTTAACCGCAGTCAAAAGTACTTAAAATAGAACCTTTTACGTTATGTCTATTTTAGCGCAGTAAAGTATGGTTACAAGATGATTGTGCCTGCTGTGTGGGGGATGGGGGGCAGGGCTGGGGCCCAAGGGGAAAAGCAGAAAAAAGAAAAAAGAGGGGGAGCAGAGAGAGGGTGGAGGCCACAGTACTTGGTTCGAGGCCACAGTAGTGGGCGGCCTGTGAGAGGGACGGGAGGCCTGACTGCGCAGCGGCCGTGGGGGTGGGCGAAGTGGGCAGGCTTGCTGTCCAGGTCACTAGGACTGGCGATGGCGTGGATCAGAGGTCAATGCTGGTGACCTACTGAATGAGTGACAGTAGCTGGACACAGAACGGAGCCACTAGGAAGCATTTCCAGAAAGCGTTGTGCTCGCTTGGTGTTTACTATGTTTGCATTTCCAGAACTGTCTTGAAGGCTGCTGTCTTCAACACGCTATCTGTCACTGGTTCAACAACAAGATTAAAAAACCCTCATGCAAGTCTCCAAGCGCAGCCCGCATCAGGCTGCAGGCGCCCCGGGCCTCCGACCCCCGCTCCCGGAGACTCAAATGCCAAAGGAAACAAGAGCAAACGCTTAGAAGAGTTGTTTGCTGAGAAGGAATTCATTGTATGGACGATGCTGCAAGCCTCTATCAGCGGTTCTCAACCTGTGGGTCACGACCCCTTTGGGGGTCGAACGACCCTTTCACAGGGGTCGCCTAAGACCATGGGAAAACACATCTATAATTACATACTGTTTTTGTGATTCATCACTATGCCTTAATGATGTTCAATTTGTAACAATGAAAATACATCCTGCATATCAGATATTGACATGACAATTCACAACAGTAGCAACATTACAGTTATGAAGTAGCAACGAAAATAATGTTATGGTTGCGGGTCCCCACAACGTGAGGAACTGGATTAAAGGGTCGAGGCATTAGGAAGGTTGAGAACCGCTGCTCTAAATGATTTATTCACGCCTGGCAGAGCGAAGAGCTGGAGCGAAATATGAGAACGCAAGAATCAGAAAGGCTAGAAGCTGGTCAAGTTCAGGCCAGCTACACCCCACCATCTGTCCGCCACTTACCCTGGAGGAGGGGGGCGAGGGGCGGTCACGGGCTCGCAGGCAGGGACCCACCTTCCGAGCAGCGGCCCACGGGAGCCCGCCCGGCTCCTGCTCACGTCTGCTAGCGCCCAGCACCCCCTACTGGCAGCAGGGAGAGTCCTCCTTTCCTCCCAGAAACTGGTAGCGTTTTTTGAGGGTTGGCAGGTGGTGAGCAACAGAATCTCTTTCCGACAGAATTCTACTCGTGCTGCCCTTTAATTGCTCTCAGCTTTCATTTTGTTAAATGCTCAGTCCCAGTCATTTTCCTCAACAACCTTCATCTGGGGGGTACTTCTTTTTTTAAATGTATTTTTGTATTGATTTCAGAAGGGAGAGATAGAAACATCAACGATGAGACAGAATCATAGACCGGCTGCCTCCTGTACGCCCCCTACTGCGGATCGGGCCCGCAACCCGGGCATGTGCCCTTCATCAGATTCGAACCCGGGACCCATCAGTCCCCAGGCCGACGCTCTAACCGCTGAGCCAGACCGGGGAGGGCTGGGGGGCACTTTTAACCCTGAAAATCCACTATCAGGGGCTGGATCAAGTTGGTAACCTGAGCACATCTATTTCACTCCCTCTCGCAAACTCCCAGTGGAGTCAGAAGCGAAGAAACGTCACGAGGAACCTCAGTATCAGCACCAGCAGCCGGGACGGAGAAAGGCTGACACTCAGATCCAAGTGTCAGCACGTGACATGGACCCGCAGCAGCAGCCCACGAACACCCCGGCGCGTGGACCCGTGAGCGCCGGCCCGACAGCCACGCGGGAGGATGGCGAGGTGGCCCGTCTCTGTGCGGCGTGACCCTCCCTGCTCCCAGCCTTTCATGTTACGGGAAAGGAGCACTTACAGAACTGCAGTCTTCTCACTTTGCCAGTCAAGGTCAAGGAGGCAGGGCACAGCAGGAGAGGGCAACCGGAAGGGCCTGGCGGTGCCAATGAGGGAAGGGGCGCTGGCCCGGCCACAGCAGCCACAGGAAAATGCGATGGGCGTTCTGCCCGACTCCCACAGTGAAGGAACCTCTGATCTGGCCAAGCAAACCTCCCGCAATCTGAACGCTCCCCTTCCCTCTCCGAGCGCGGTCTTTAAGACCTGCACAGCCCGGGGCGTGGCTCAGTGGGGGAGGGTCGACCTATGAACCAGGAGGTCACGGTTCAAATCCTGATGAGGGCACATGCCCGGGGTTTCGGGGCTCGATTCCCAGTGGGGGGCTTGCAGGAGGCATCGGATCAGTGATTCTCTCTTATCCTTGATGTTTCTCTCCCTCTCCCTATGAAATCAGTAAAAACATATTTTAAAAAAGTGCAGACAGCCACGTAATTTGAAGAAAGCTGTTCTCAAATGCCCAGGCTACCTGGCTGAACCTCCCTTGAAACTACACTGTAGCAGACTCTTCCTCCCCAACCTCCCCCCCCATTTCTGCCCACTCCCCTTGTCTTCTGCACTGACCCCAATAAACCCCTCGTCCACCTAATTCCACCCTAGGCCTCCATTCACGCACATTCGGACATCCTTCAAAAAGGAGTAATTGTCATCAATTTGAGGGATCACAAGATATACCACGTCCTTAAAACATACACACACTGAGTTTCAAGGGAACACATCTATGAAAACAGAAGCAAGCCCTGGCTGGTTTGGCTCAGTGGATAGCGCATTGGCCTGCAGAGTTGGGGGAGGGGGGTCCCAGGTTCAATTCCAGTGGAGGGCACATGCCTGGGTTGCGGGCTCGAACCCTGGTAGGGGGCGTGCAGGAGGCAGCCAATCAATGATTCTCATCATTGATGTTTCTGTCTCTCTCTGAAATCAATAAAAATATATTTAAAAAAAAAAACAGAAGCAAGCAGGAAGAGGGACTCATCTGAGAGTGAGAAAGGTGTTTTTGTTGTTAAAATACGTTTTTATTGATTTTAGAGAGAGAGGAAGGAGAGGGAGAGAGATAGAAACACAGATGAGAGAGACAGACATAGATCAGCTGCCTCTTGCATGCCCCCTGTTGGTGATCAAGCCCACAACTGGGGCGTGTGCCCTGGTCAGGAATCAAACCTGGGACCTCTGTTCATGGGTCGACACTCAACCACAGAGCTACACAGGCCTGTTGAGAAAGGTTTTGTTTTTTTTTAAGGGAAAAACCTAACTACTGAACTGACAGACACAAGAGGAGAGGCAAACAGCAAACTGGATACAACAGAAAATGAGGTTCCATGAGAACCGGGCAGAGAATAAAAGTAATAATCAATTAAGTAACAGGAAAACGATAGTTTAAAATAAAAGGCTAGTCTTCAGACCTCAAAAGGATCTCCCAATAGGAAGAAATATTAAGGAAGAGACCAGACCCAGAAATAACCTGGGGACATTTGTTTTTTTTCAATCCTCACCCAAGGATATTTTTCCATTGATTTTTAGAGAGCCTGGAAGAGAGAGGGAAAGAGAAACACTGATGTGAGAGAAACACATCGACTGGTTGCCTCCTGCATGTACCCTGACCAGGGCCTGGGCCGGGGAAAAGCCTGCAACAGAGGTACGTGCCCTTGACGGGAATCGAACCCAGGACCCTTCAGTCCGCAGGCTGACGCTCTATCACTGAGCCAAACCGGCTAGGGTTCTTGGTGACCTTTTTAATTTGAAGGACAAAGGGAAAATACTGAAGTGTCTAAGGAGGAAAACTCCCATTTTATACACTAAAAAAAAGAAACTCAAAATGGGCATAAAGCTTTTCTTCCACAAAACCACATGCCAGAAAACACCAAATGTCTATTGTTTAAGGAAAATACAAGGTATTGCATATGCGTAGGCAACAGAAAGTCACTGTCAGATATGTGAGGGTTCAGGAAGTGTATCCATTTTTGAAAAAAAAAAGACCCCCCCCAATAAATTTAAAAATATTTTTTTAAAAAATACACACACACACAGCCGAAACCGGTTTGGCTCAGTGGATAGAGCGTCAGCCTGCGGACTGAGGGGTCCCAGGTTCGATTCCGGTCAGGGGCATGTACCTGGGTTGTGGGCACTTCCCCAGGGGGGGATGTGTAGGAGGCGGCTGATCGATGTTTCTCTCTCATCCATGTTTCTAACTCTCTCTCTCTCTCCCTTTCTCTCTGTAAAAAATCAATAAAATATATTTAAAAAAAAAATACACACACACACAAAAAAGAAAGAGCCCTGGCTGGTGTGGTTCAGTGGTTGGGCACTAAAAGGTTACCAGTTCAATTCCCAGTCAGGGCACATGCCCAGGTTTCGAGTTCGATCCCTGGTAGGGAGCATGGAAGAGACTGCCCATCTCACATCTGTGTTTCTCTCGCGCTCGCTCTCTCTCTCCCTCCCTCCCAACCTCCCCCTCTTCCTCTATAAAAATCAATAAAAAAACAAAGAGACCACTGTAATACCAGGAGAAGACAAAAAAAATAAAAACAAGGAAAGGACTGTCCAGACCATGTCGCAGAATGCTATTTGGGCCGAAATAAAAACTTAAAACATTACAGACAAGGGAGTGGAGGGGAGCTCAGGCATAGTTCCAATGAACAGAAACCAAGAAAAACGAAGAACAATATCTTCACGCGGTTGTTACTATCATCATGAAACAAGGCAAGTGTCCGAAGCATTACTAAAAGATCACAATGAGGAAAAAATACAGTTCTTCTTGCAACTTGAGCCTTTTCCACGCATCTACGGTCAAATGCAGTTTGTACCACCCTCGGAAAGATTAAGCCAAATGTTGAGCGTATGTATTTCACTCACTCTTACAAACTCCCACCTGCCCCCACTGAATCTAGTGGCCAATTTCAACAAAATTTGGGATCACAGAAAATGTTTTTCCTTTTGCTAAGACTTTAAGCCCCGTGATCTCTTTGAATAGCCACGTGACTTCTTAAAGAACTATTACCATCCAGCTTTGCCAGGACTTTTCATTGACTTGCTATTGTCTATGTGATAACCATACTTAAACAGAAGACCCTGCTAATACTGTGAAAGAATTATGGTATGATTTCACCCTTTCAGGAAATCATTTAAAAACTCAGATGAAAAAAAACAAAACAAAAAAACCTCAGGTGAAAAGACAGTTACCACTGTGACCTCTACAGACGCCTACAAATCTGACAACTTGGGTCAAATGGATAAATTCCTTGAAAACATAACTTACCAGAAATCGGAATAGTCATATGTTTATTAAATTAAATTTGTTATTAAAAACCCTCCCCACAGAGTCAGGCTCGGAGGGTTTCACCCATTAATTCTATGAATGCCATAATGGGAAAGCGGGCGATGAGAACTGGCTCATGAAAAAGCCAGCTTTAGCGTCAACAGGAATAACGGCCAAGAGTCAGCGCTGTGCGGGTTGTAAGTGCTAGACCGGAAGGAACCAGGACATCAGCTCGGGGAGTCACTTCTTCTTCCCTTTCAGGGGCCTGGCGAACAGCGCGGGGTCGATCTGCTCCTGGGCCAGGCCCCTGACGGAGAAGAGCCGGGCGGCCCGCTCCTGGAGGGTGCCCCCGCACTTCAGCCCCCGGGCCATCAGTTCGCACTTGAGCTTCTCCAGACCCAGCGACTCCATTTCTGCCACGGAGCTGAAGGCCAGCAAATCCACAGATCCCTGACCCACAGCCTGCGCGGAGAGTAACACAACGGAGAGAACACTTACAACAGGCTCCTTTCATCAAATCCAAAATACCATCCACCTTAACATGGCTTCCGACTGAATGTATTACTAAGAAAGAATACACAACAATTATGCTATAATTTGGGATATACATCCAACTTCAGATTAAAATGTGAAAACCATAGAATTAATGAAAGGACACCACCTAGTGGCAAAAAAAAATACAAATTCTGGAGCTAAAAAAAGTCTAAGGATTTTTAGGGGGACAGGGCCAGCGTCACCACCATCAATCTGTCCTTCACGTGTGATTATGGAACGAGCCTACCCACTAAGCAGCTGATGGGAAAAGCACCTTCATTTCACTGACTCACTGAAAGGATTGTGACGGTTCAGAAAGTGTTTCCATTTTTGAAAAAAAAGACACCCCCCAAAAATAAAAAAAAATAATAAAAAAATACACAAAAAACAGAAAGAACCCTGACTGGTGTGGCTCAGTGGTTGGGCACTGTCCTTCTGGACAGTCCGTGGAGAGTGAACGGACTTGGCTTTAGACACGACCCCAATTACTTACTGTGCTTCCTGCCTGGCTGTCCCCCCGTTTGGTGCTGGGAATGCTCTCCCCGTCTTCTCCAGGTGCTGCCCTGGCCGCTTGCGCCCCATCAGTGACTTCTGTCTCTTTCTCCTGACTCAGTCCGGCCCCGGCTGCTGCTGCTTCCCTGGGTCCTGGGCTCTCGGCCTCCTTTTCCTCCAGGGCTGCCTCTGTTTCCGCGGCCGCCTTCCCTTCCACACGCTCCTGGGCAGATGTGTCCCCCAGCGGGGCGCACAGGTCGTCTGAGATACCGTTCCCAGGGCCAGCCCCAGGGCTCGGAAGTTCTGGTGAGCTACAGTCTGTGCTCCGTGCTCCTGCCCTCTGAGGCCTCCTGGGAGCCCCGCCTGCCCTCTCCACTCCAGCACTGTCACTGCTCGGCACAGGCGAGCTCATTCCCGAGGTGCCAGGGGCTTCGTCACTGTCGTCATCGGAGCTGTCAGAGCCGGACCCCTCCACCGTCTCCAGTCCTTCCATGCCCAGCCTGTCAGAAACCACAGAAAGGTTCACCGCCATGTACAGCGGCCGCTTGAAAGGGGCTGCGGTTTGTGCAGGGATCAGACTCTGGCTGAATAAAAATATCTAACCTGAGATGGACAGTATTAAAACATTGCACCAGTGATGGGAGTTGGCCAGGGGTGGGGGGGAGGGGAGGGGAATTACCTGCAAAGGGGCAGGCACATGGGGAATTTTTAGGGTGATGGGAAGATTCTGTGTCTTGTTTTCGGTGGTGGTTACATGGCTGTATTTTTTTAAATTACTAGAACTGTTCCACGAAAAAAGGTTAATTTTACTGAGTGTAAATTATACCTCAATAAACCCGATTAGAAGAAACACACAATGCCTTTTCTCCCCAAAAGCATTTCACTCCCATTTCAGAAAGAACACGTAACATTCTCTGCTGGACTCAGAGTTACATGGTCTTTGGTTAATGATTATCTTTCTGTCCCTAAGGGCAGGCCTACAAGGAAGCCAGATCCATTTGGACTTATCTAGAACATGGCCCAAGGGAACTGGGCTGGAAACCGAAGGACCAGCTGGGGAGGGCGGGAGAGCTAGCAGAACAAAGGATAAGGAAAGTCCTGTTGTGCTCTTGACCCGTGAGCGCCAGGGTGGTGAAGAGAGGTCTGGCAAAGGGACCCAAGGCCTCGATCATGACCTTGAAAAACCCCAGAAAAAAACCAGAGCCACCTGCCAAGCACAGCTCTGGCATTTCCATTGGGGACGCTGGAAAGTTAACCCTGTCCACACCAAATAGTCATTCAGGTCTAAAGCAATGTGTGTGATCTCTCATGGCCGGAAACATCTTGTCCTTGGGGTTCTATGAATGGCGCTCACAGCAGAAACCATCAGGGGTGTGCACAATGTGAGAATCACTGAACTCTGGAGGTCGAAGCACGCGGGAAAATGCCGGAGCTGCCGTCGGACGTCACTTAGAGATGTGTTTACCCCAGACAGACACGGAGGCCACGGCCCACGGCAGTCCTCAAAGCTCCATTTGGAACGAAAATGAAACTCACTTACCAAAAGCATTTCCTTTTCGGGGCACCGGATCCTCCGTCTGCTTCTGGTTTGTGAGGCCGTTTCCGAGTCTCCCCCATTTCTGCTGACACCACCTTGCTGGAGGAAGCCTGCATACCTGGCCAGAAATGTTAACCCTGTGAGTGCCAACCAACAGGAACTATGCTAAAATTGCCAAGGCATTTCTGCTGACTTTACAGCAGGTTAGAAAAAAAATTATAAATCTCAAGTAAATGAAGTTACATATTCAAAAACTTAAGAAAACCTTTACTACACTGACATATTAAGAAATAGCATCATCACTAATAAAAGCAGACTTAGAACTGGACGCCATTTCGAAGCTTTGATAGCGCTCCCGGCACTTTTGGCGAAAGACAGGAGGAGCGCGAGCGCGGTCCCTGGCACCCTAGGGGTTAACAGCTCGGTGTCTACTCTCCGGACTATGTCTAATGAAAGACTCCAAGTAATCCAGATTGCAAAAAGAGCTGCCATCTAGAGCTCTAGATTTAAATTCCGTAAGATGTCATATTCAAGATGGTGAAAACAAGATTAACCTCAAATTTACACCGACGTAAAGCGGGAAGCCTTCTGGACCTGGAGCCAGCATTTTAAAGCACCAATGACCAACTTGTCCACTCTGAGGCCGACAGGGTGAGGCCACGCCCTCCCCACGCCTAATCATTTGCATGCATTTGTCTTTCCCTTGTTGTGTCAGAACCTTTTGGAAAGATTCCTTCTTATTCAATTGTACCCACAATTGCCCTAGCATAATGCTCTGGATTCTAATACAAGTTTATGGCAATCATTCTCACTAAAAACCACTAAAAAAAAAAAATCTGACCTAAAACTGGAAGCAAATATGTTCAGCTCTCAGCACCTCCTAAAGACTTAACTTATCCCGATGAAGCACAAAGACTGTTCTTAACTGGGGCCCACGGAGTCAGGCATTAAGGATACCAAACGTTATGTGGGCTTGAGGTCTTTTTTTCTTTTTTTTCTCTGTAAGATACACTGTGGTCAATATTGAGGGGAGAGGTCGCATAGCTTTCATCAGATCTCAGAGGTCCGGCCCTAGCCGATTTGGCTAAGTGGGTATAGCACTGGCCCATGGACTGAAGGGTCCCGGGTTCAACTGCGGTCAAGGGCAAGTAAGTTGGTTGCAGGCTCTATCCCGGCCCTAACTGGGGCCCCGAGCGGGAGGCAACCAGTTGATGTTTCTATTTCACCCCCTCCCTTCCACTCTCTAAAAATCAATGGAGCCCTAGCCAGTTTGGCTCAGTGGATACAGCATTGGCCCTCGGACTGAAGGGTCCCGAATTCGATTCTGGTCAAGGGCATGTACCTTGGTTGCAAGCTTGATCCCCAGTAGGGGTTGTACAGGAGGCTGTACAACAGCTGATCAATGTTTCTCTCTCATCAATGTTTCTAACTCTCTATCCCTCTCCCTTCCTCTCTGTAAAAATCAATAAAAACATTTTTTTTAAAAATCAATGGGAAAAAAAAGAAAAATGAGAAAGAAAAGAAAAAAATCAATGGAAAAATATCCTTGGATGAGGATTAACAACAACATCAACAGAGAGCTTCTCAAAGGTCTGTGACCCCAAAACACTGAAGAACCTCTTTGCGTGCAGCGGGACAGTCAGGAACAGCTGGCCTCAGGGCGCCTACTGCCCACACCAAGGAAGCTCCCCCTCACCTTTGAGGACGGAATCCTCCAGGCGCTCGGCCATCTCGTGGCACTGCTGCTGGTAGTCGGGGTTGGCGAAGCAGTGCCGGGGCTCCGCCAGCTTCCGCTGCAGCCGTTCCAGGCGCCTCTGCTCCTTCCCAGCTTCGCGCTCAGCCTGCTGCTTCACCCACTCAGCCATCCTGCGGGGGGAGAACGAGATGCCACCGAATGGCTGTCTTCTGTGCATTTCCTCCCCCCAGCAAAGTGACGCACTCTTGCTCAGACTGTGCCGTTCCCTCAGGAAGGTGTGCCACGCTTACTCCCAGCATACTGCCATGGACTTAACCGAGACCTAGAGATAACTATTAAATTATGGAAAAGGTGCCCTAGCTGGTTTGGCTCACTGGATAGAGCGTCAGCCTGTGGACTGAAGAGTCCCAGGTTCGATTCCGGTCAAGGGCATGTACCTTGGTTGTGGGCACATCCCCAGTGGGGGGTGTGCAGGAGGCAGCTGATCGATGCTTCTCTCTCATCGATGTTTCTAACTCTCTATCCCTCTCCCTTCCTCTCTGTAAAAATTCAATAAAATATATTTTTAAAAAAATTATGGAAAAGGTAACATCTGATAACAATAAATCAGAACACAAGTTTATATTTCTGATATGCATGGCGCATGTATCATCACCACTGATAGACAGGTCTGTTTCTTTAAAAAAACAAAAGCAGCCTGACTGGTGTGGCTCAGTGGTTGAGCATCGACCCATGAACCAGGAGGTCACAGTTCGATTCCCAGTCAGGGCACGTGCCAGGGTTGCGGGCTCGCCCCCCAGGAGGCAGCCGATCAATGGTTCCCTCTCATCATTGATGTTTCTATCTTTTTCTCCCTCTCACTTCCTCTCTGAGATCAATACAAATGTATTTTAGAAAAACAAACACCAACGGCCTCTTACGCTTTTTCGTGATTGACATCTCGTAGTCTCCTCCCACTGAGGTCCCGGCAAGCTTCTCGATTGGTTGTCTTCTCAATCTGCGCACCGAGGGCTCGGAGCATAGACCCGAAGCCTGAGCAGAGATATGTGGGGAGAGCGGGTTACAGAGCATTCAGGAGGGGAAGTCCTGACCTCATGGACACAGTGATGCAGCACAAGATCAAAGGTGATCTCTGCTTTCTTTCTCTCTTTTTTTAAAAAAATATATTTTATTGACTTTTTACAGAGGGGAAGGGAGAGGGATAGAGAGTTAGAAACATCGATCAGCTGCCTCCTGCACACTCCCCACTGGGGATGTGCCCGCAACCAAGGTACATGCCCTTGACTGGAATCGAACCCGGGACCCTTGAGTCCACAGGCTGACGCTCTATCCACTGAGCCAAACCGGTTAGGGCTATTTTTCTCTTTTAATAAAGGAAATGGACACCAAGATTCGAACCCAGGGAACAAAGGTAAAAGTGAACTTGATTCAACCTCATGCCTTCCCTGCTTCCTCTTCTATTTCTGAAATACTGTACCTGCACCACTGAGATATTGTAAAGGCCTGTACCCAGTGCCAAAAAAACACAAGATTCCCCGATGAGGAACTTTAAAAAGCATCGGGTGAGATTTTATAGTGAGTGTAAAAGGAAAGGCAATTTGAAGGTGTCACTGGCTGATAGCACACACTTCATTCTTACTGCCACAATTCCAAACAGCAGGATGATTATAATCTGAGATGTCCGCTCTCTAAAAATCACGGTAGATTTTGAGAAAGCTTAGGGATTGCATCATAGTGCATCAGGAGAAAGACTAAAAACTGTATATATTTAGTTTTTGCTCATCTAGTTTCTTCTCTTTTCTTAGATGTGTTAATACCACCGGGACCTTAATCTCCCCCAACACATAAGCAGTTGTGTTTCATAAAATAACTTAAGACCTCCCTTGGAAATACAGTAATGAGACCAAATCTTCCTAAAAGCGGATTTGGATGTTTTACACGCTTCCTTTAGTAGACTGGACAGAAGGAGGGCCATCTCCCTCCATCCATCTTCCCGAGAGCTTCAGCGCCTCGGTTGCCTAGGAGCTACCCAGCCGGAGACGGTGGGAACTATATCACACAGCATCTCCCTCAAAAAAAGCAACAGAGAAGACATTCGAAACCAGGGAAGTAAAGGATTTCATAAGGCAAAACGTAAGGCTGGCACGCATAGGGACCAAGGAGTCTCTTCATTTAAGGCATCTGCAGAGGTGACACAGCTCGTCAAGCAGGCGACACCCATGTCCTACCTCCTTTTCCACCACGAAGTCTGGGCTCCAAACTATAAACAGCTCCATGCTGCACTGTGTCACCGGCGTCAGCCAGCGCGCCGTTGCATTTCACGAAGAAGCATTCCACGGGGACACCCTGGAGACAAACGGGGCTGTTAAAAATGCTGTTCATGGCCAAAACCGGTTTGACTCAGTGGACAGAGCGTCAGCCTGCGGACTGAAGGGTCCCAGGTTCGATTCCGGTCAAGGGCATGTACCTGGGTGGCAGGCACATCCCCAGTGGGGAGATGTGCAGGAGGCAGCTGATCGATGTTTCTCTCTCATCGATGTTTCTAACTCTCTATCCCTCTCCCTTCCTCTCTGTGGAAAATCAATAAAATGTATTTTTTAAAAAAATGCTGTTCACGAGACAATACAAGTTCTTTGCAGGAAGGGTCTTAGCTTGTTGTCTTTTTACCACTCCAGTGAGAAGCAGGCAGTGTGTTCAATGAATACTTGTTTAATTGAACATGAAAAATAAATAAATAAAACCAGTAAAAGAAAAAAAATCACTTCATATGATGTATTCTGCATACAATTTTTTTCCTGATACCTAATCACGACATAAAGAAGAAGCTTTTGTCTTTTGGGTGAAAATAAAATCACGAGTGGCCCCCAAGTGTAAAAGTGAAAATGCGCATCCCGAAGAGTGTAGGTAAAAGGACAAGAAGAGGGGAAGGAAGGAGACATACAAGCTTCAGCGGTTTTAGGGCCAACTGGCAGCCAGCGCTTGTCTGTCCTGCTGGCATCCCTCTGAATTACAGCCAATCACGGCAGAAGCCCAAGCGCCTCCAGAGCCACTCTGCATGTTCTCAGAGCAAGTGATGAAAGGAAATTCTAAAAACTGTAAGTCTTTCCGAGCCAGTGTTTGATGCTGTAAACTTAAGACAATAGAGAAGTGTTCCCCCTCTCCCTTCCTCTCTGAAATAAATTTTTTTTTTAAATGACGGGCCCTAAGAACCCAAGAATCCATACCCTCAACAGACACGTGTATTTGGCTATCCCAACCTGTGAGTGACCAGGTGAATCCATTCCCCTCCCCGACCATCCTTTGGCCTGGGTCGGGATAGGATATACTTCCCCTCTAGGTTGTTCATTGGAATGTTTGATCTGTGGACAGAATGTGACTATATCCAACAATCACAGAATGAATGTAGCAAAATGAGCCTCAAAAGTCATCCGGTCCATGCCCTAACCGGATTGGCTCAGAGGATAGAGTGTCGGCCTGCGGACTGAAAGGTCCCAGGTTCGATTCCGGTCAAGGGCATGTACCTTGGTTGCAGGCACATCCCCAGTAGGGAGTGTGCAGGAGGCAGCTGATCGATGTTTCTCTCTCAACGATGTTTCTAACTCTCTATCCTTCTCCCTCCTCTCTGTAAAAATTCAATAAAATATATATTTTTTAAAAAAAGTCATCCGGTCCAAATGCCCCATTTAGGAATGAAAATACGGAATCCCAAAGTGTTTCCCGTTAGTCCGGACTGAGGGCTGGACTAGGCGTCGTGCGCGGAGTTTTCCCCTCTTCTGTGGGGTGACAACAGCACCACCACCACTACAAAAAGCAAAGGGAGGCCTCAGCATCAGCTTGAAGCACCTTAAAACTGAGGAACCCTCAGCCTTAAAAAACCGAAAGCCCCAAAGAACCAACACCCCACCAGCGGTTCTCAACCTGTGGGTCGCGAACAATGAAAGTACATCCTGCATATGAGATATTTACATTACGATTCATAACAGTAGCAACATTACAGTTATGAGGTAGCAACGAAAATAATGTTATGGTTGGGGGGGTCCACACAACATGAGGAACTTATTAAAGGGTCGCGGCATTAGGAAGGTTGAGAACCACTGCTCCAGACAGACCCTCTAGCCTCCCACCCGCTCCCCTGTCCGGCTCCTTCCCCCTCCTTCCGGGAACCGCGAGCCTCACCTGGTCTTGGCAATGGCGGTGGATAAGGTCTTGGACCGAGCACGCGGCCGAGACATCCCGCACCGCCCTGCACCCAACGCCGGGGCCGCGAATCCACACCAGCGCCACCGCCTCCGCCATTTCACCCAGTCCCGGAAGCAAAGGCTCCCCGGCCTTTGCGACGCAACTGGCCCGGGCGCCTCTTGATGACGTCCCCTATCCGCCCGGCGCCCCGCCCCTCAGGTCTTCCGTTCGCTCCGCCCCTCCCCTGGGGCAGGTCACGTGATCCCCGGCCGCCAAGCCCAGCTGGCAGCGGGAGGGGAACAGGAAGAGCCTGGCGGAGGCCGATAGCGCGCGGAGCGCCCGGGCGAGGCGTTGCTAGGGGCGGTTGCTAGGGCGGGGCTCCAGGGACCCGGTATAAAAGGCTGGCGCGGGGTTAGGTTTCCAGGCGCTGGCTGTCAGCGATAAGGCGGTAACGGAGCACCGCCCCGAGCGCGGGCCTTGGCCCTGGTCCTCACATCTGTGCGGTTATTTTTGGGTCGCGGGGAAGCGTGGCCTGGGGAGGCACTGCTCCTGGGGCGGGAGGGGAAAGGCTGCGTTCCCGGAAACGGTTTTGGGGGGGCTGCTTCCTCGGCCCCGGGGAGCTCCCCCTACCCGAGGGCGGGGGAAGGAAACGACCTCCGGAGGTCTCCAAACAACGGCCCCCGCGTGGTTTGCCCTCCCGGCTGACCACGCCTCCTCTTCCTTTGCAGAAGCTGCCAGCCCCTCGCTGTCGGCCAGCCTCGCTCCGTTTATTCTTATTTCCGCCTGTTCGCGCTCTGCGTTATCGCCGCTTCGGCTCTGTTTCCAAAATATTTCACAGCGAGGGCCCCTGCGCCACCCCCGCCACCCCCACCCGGTGCCAGGCAGTGGCGGGAGAGGCGCTTCCGGCAACGATGCTCGCAAAACCCCGCCGTAACGTTTACCCGGCACCATGGAAACGCATCCGCGCAGCTCTGCACGGCGTAGCGTGAAGGCTCTGGGAATCTGGAGTCCCTTAATATTTAATATGCCGAGGTTAGGGTGTTTCTAAAATCGTGAGCAATTAAAAAAAAACACTGGAGTGAAGATAGGAGGGCGATCGGGAGGTATCTGTGCCCGCTGAACACAAATGGCCTGGCGCGCAGACGCGAATGCTCTGCTAAGATACGTGGCCAAAGGAAACTGGGTGCCAAGGGGAAAGCAACAAAGAAACGGAGAAATCCTTCATGGCGGCGGCACGTGCAGAAATTGAATTCAGAGGCCTGTGAAGTTAGTCTGTTGTCTTTATTGCACTGAACACAGGAAGGAGCATGGGAGAGAAAGGGCCTCATTGTGCATCGCTAACGTTGTATCCAGTCCTTGCAAAAACCTGACATCTGCATGAAGTCGTTTGCTTTTTATCTCTTGGGTGCATTTAAATTCTTATTGTTTAAAAAGAAACAAATATTGAATAGGCATTTGCCATTGAAAATGTGGAATAACTACTGTTGTTAACTTTTCAGAGACACGCATTTCCTGAGCAATATAATATAGCATCTGTTTTTTAAAAAATATATATTTGTATTGATTTCAGAAAGGAAGGGAGAGGGAAAGAGAAACATCCATGATGAGAGAGAATCATAGATCGGCTGCCTCCTGCATGCCCCCTACTGGGGATTGAGCTCGCAACTCAGGCATGTGCCCTTGACCAGAATCGAACCCGGGACCCTTCAGTCTGCAGGCCGATGCTCTATCTACTGAGCCAAACCAGCTAGGGCTATATAGCATCTGTTGCTAAACCTTCCCTTAAATAAGCACATAACTCCGTGATATACACAAAGTAGACATTAAATAGATGTTAGATATCTGATGAATTACTGAAGTCTAATTATTTCCAATAGACATCTGAAGACATTTCTTTTGCACTGATAAAACCCTTTCTCTCCTAAGGAAGCAAAATTCAACCTGGATCGGTCATTCAATTCATTTAAATAATGAGGAAATTGAGGGACTGACAATGAGGGCTATGGCCAAGAACACCAGTCACATCAATGGAAAAAAATCTAGAAAGACGGCTGATTAGCTGGGCGGCTGAGAGTTTGTGGTGGTGTCCAGTAGACGGTGTTATGTGGCCAGGCTGGTCAGTGGCTATGGAAAAACGGAGGCAGCTGCTGACACCTTCCCCACCTCATAGTGTCAGGGAGGGAAGGGACAGGAAGACACATACCTGTAGGCTTGTAACAACTAAGTGGGAAGTGGGTGGGGCCAGTTCCCGTATTAACAAAACAGTGTAGCCCTGGCCAGTTTGGCTCAGTGGATAGAGCGTTGGCCAGCAGGCTGAAGGGTCCCCGGTTCGATTCTGACCAGGGGCACATGCCCGGGTTGCCAACTCGATCCCCCCCAGTGGGGGATGTGCAGGAGGCAGCCAATCCGTGGTTCTCATCATTCTATCTCCCTTTCTCTCTGAAATAAAAAATATATATGTAAAATAATAATAAAAAAAAACAGTGTAACTATGCTCCTAGGTTTATTTCCAGTAAACCACACTGGCTTTGTTCTTACTCATCTTCTCCAAAAGCTTGACTAGCTGTATATTTGCTTTTTTTTATTTTAAAATAAATATTTTTATTGATTTCAGAGAGGAAGGGAGAGGGAGAGAGAGAAACATCAATGATGAGAGAGAATCATTGATCAGCTGCCTCCTGCACGCCCCCTACTGGGGATCTAGCCCACACCCTGGGCATGTGCCCTTGACCAGAATCGAACCCAGGACCCTTCAGTCCACAGGCTGATGCTCTATCCACTGAGTCAAAGCAGCGAGGGCTACATTTGCTTTTTTTAAAAATATATTTTTTATTGATTTCAGAGAGGACAAGAGAGATAGAAACATCAATAATGACAGAGCCCTGGCTGGTTTGGCTCAGTGGATAGAGCGTTGGTCTGCGAACTGAAAGGTCCCGGGTTCAATTCCGGTCAAGGGCACATGCCCGGGTTGTGGGCTCGATCCCCAGCGGGGGACTTGCAGGAGGCAGCCCATCCATGATTCTCTCTCATCATGGATGCTTCTATCTCTCTCTCCCTCTTCCTTCCTCTCTGAAATCAATACAAATATTTTTTTTTTTTTAAATGAGAGTATGTCGGGCTGGCTGTGCATTTGCTGTCTGAGGCCTGGTTGAGCTGGCGCGGGAAGGACCCCGTGCGAGCCTCCTGAGGCAATGTGGGGTCATTGTTCACCGCCAGGAAATGACAGCGCAGTATTGATGTGGCAACCCGTGACAGGGGCTCCGTGGAGTCCACATGTCACGCTGGTCTGCCAGGACAGGAAGCAGAGCTCTGCACGCTGGCCATTTCCATAAACGACAGCAAAGCTTCCCAACTAGTGAGTGCAGGCTGTCTCCGTGTGTGACAAGCTCGGTGCACATCTGTGCTTTCAGCCATGTTGGTGCTCCCAGGAGGTTGTTAATGTCGCCTTTATGACAAAAGACGACAGTGAGGGAGGACCTCTCCCGGGCCACCAAAACTGCCATACACTCCCAAACCGGCCAGTGTCACCCCCTAGGGGGCTCCAGCCCCAGGAACGAGGAGGTCAGCCCCTCGGATGGAAAAACAGCTTCAGGATGAGAGCTGTGTAGTCCACACTGGGTGGTGGACAGCGTGGGAGGTGGAGCCTACAAGGACGGAGAGGTTTGGCTGCCAGAGAAGGCGCAGCTCCACCCTCCTTCCTTTATTGGACAAAAGAAAATAAGACACGTCAAGGATGAGGTGGAGTTGAGATGGAGAAGAGGTTTGTGTGCAGCACAGACCCTAGGAGGAAGCCTGAAAGCGGAGGAGATAGGGGCAGAGATAAAATGCGGGGCCCACAGTCGATGCTGAACATAGAAGCCCACCTCTTTGTCGTCGTATCGGCAAGAAGCAAGGATCTCCACTCAGCGTGGACTTCCGTCAAGCAATGCCATCGCTTCTGATCGCCCGGATCGTCCCTCCTTGCCATGATCACGACAACACGGGTTCCCAGAGGTGTCCTGGTGATCGTCAGTCCTACACCACCATGAGATGATGTCGTCACGTCGAAAACTTGTCATTTTTTTTTTTTTCTCAGAAAAGCAATTCAATGAGCTAAGAAATAAAATCCCAAAAAAACTTTTCATTTCTGTCTTGCCCTTCCCTGCATCAGAGCCATACAACAAACCAGGAAGAGCACCTGCCTGCCAGAAATGTAGGACCTCAGTGCTGGAACTTTCTTCAACATGGAAATTTGATTTCTCTCCCTGGTTAATGGAAATCCATAATCCTTCATGAATTCTGCATAGCCAAGCCTTCCGAAGGGGGGCTTTCTTGCTAGAGAAAGGATAGGTCTTTGGGTTGTTGTTTTTTTCTCCTTTAATTTGTTGATATTAAAATCTGTCCACTGTGCTTAGGGTTTTCCAGAGAAACAGAGCCAACAGTTTATATACAGGATGGGGCAAAAGTAGGTTTATAGTTGTCAGTACACAAAACATCGTTTATTCTTGTATTATGATTTATTAATATTATGTTATTTTCCATATAAACAACTGTAAACCTACTTTTGTCCCACCCCATATATATTGTATTATATATTATCCTATATAATAGAAGGGTAATATGCAAATCGACCAAATGGTGGAATGACCAGTCACTATGACATGCACTGACCACCAGGGGCCAGATGCTCAATGCAGGAGCTTCCCCCTGGTGGTCAGTGTGCTCCCACAGGGGGCGCACCCCTCAGCCACAAGCCAGGCTGATGGCTGGCAAAGCACAGCAGTGGTGGAAGGAGCCTCTCCTGCCCCTCCCCCCCCCCCCCGCCCCAGCAGTGCTAAGGATGTCCGACTGATGGTGGGGGAGTGGGCCCTAAGCCATCAGTTGGACATTCCCCCAAGGGCTTCTGGACTGCTAAAGGGCACAGGCTGGGCTGAGGGGACCCTCCTCCCCCTGAGTGCACGGATGTTGTGCACCAGGCCTCTAGTATTTATTATATATATGGAAAAAGAGAGAGAGATTTATTATAAGGAATTGGCTCACTCCTCACACGATTATGGAGCCTGACAAGTCCCAAGATCTGCAGGGTGAGTTGCAAGCTAAAGATCCAGGAGAGATGATGAGCAGTTCTAGTCTGGAGGCCGGCGAGCTCAAGAGTTGGGAATTCCCCCTTCTTGGGAGGAAGTCGGCCTTTTTGTTCGATGCAGGTCTTCAACTGATTGGCTGAGGCCCACCCATACTAGGGAGGGCAACCTGCTTTATGCGGGTCTACCAACTCAAGTGCTAACCTCATCCAGAAACACAGGAACAACCAGAATAATGTTAGATCAAATATCTGGGCACCTCCTGGCCCCGTCAAGTTGACACATAAAGTTAACCGTCACATCCACTAACCGAGGTTATCTTTGATAAAGAAATAACCTTCACTATTTTATTTCGTTTCACTTTTACAACCAAAGAGGAAACATTATTTGGTGAATAGAGAGAGACTGAATACCAGGAAACTCACGTGGCTGCTTTAGGCATGTGCCTCTGAATGGCTGAAGAGCAACACCCCAACTGTTGCTAGAATTTAGCTTTTCACGACATGGTGTGGTCCCCGTTCGTAACTGTAAAAATTTGTTGGAGTAAAAGGTGTGTGCTTTCTCAGTTAAAATGTCAGAAGTCACTGGGCACCTGAATTAGGACTTTGGTCTGAATAAGTTAACTAACTTTAACAACTCCACTGTCTAGCTAACTCACCTACCTAGAACACATCATTTTTTTCGCCCACCTGAGGATACGCATGCCCCAAAGTCTCTACACAGCTAACATTCGTGCATTTTTTTCTCATAGAACCCTAGGCTCTTCTTCTTCTTCTTTAAATTATTCTAACAAGTCTGCTTAACAGCCTACAGAAAATTGGTAAATTAATCTGAAGTAAATCCTATATAATAAAAGGGTAATACGCAAATTGACCGAATGGCGGAACGACCAGTCTCTATGACGCACACTGACCACCAGGGGGCAGACGCTTGATGCAGGAGCTGCCCCCTGGGGGTCAGTACACTCCCACAGGGGGAGCGCTACTCAGCCAGAAGCCCTGAGCTGGGCTCACAGCTGGCGAGTGCAGCGGCAGTGGCAGAAGTAGGCCAGGCTGAGGGACGCAACCCCCCCCAGGTGCATGAATTTCATGCACCGGGCCTCTAGTCATTGAATAATGGGAAGTGGAGGGAGATACAAGAAGAATGGAGAGCAACAGGGGCTGCCAGGGGCTGGCACGGGGACAGGAATGAGAAGTGATAGCTGTGGCCAGAGCGACGCTATAAAAAGACAAAACCACCCAAACACTGCCGTTGGGGAAGACTCTGTGCTGGGCCAAACACACCGCAGCGGACCCGAACGCCAGTCCTACAGCGCAGCGGCGTGAGAGCATTGGTGAAGAGACAGGGAACCCCCAGTCCTGCAGGCCAGGCTCCGGTTCGGTGCACCCCAGTTAAGATAACAAGGCAGGATGATACACAGGTTAGGAAATGTCCCCCAAGAAGAGTAGAAATCTGAACATTCATGAGTATACGGGGTGAACCCTAACAATGATAAGAACTCAGCTGTTCTGAACAGCAGGCTCCCTGAGAGCTCCAGGTAGTTAGTCTCAGCTGGCTAGGCTCTCCCCGGGTAACTTTGGGGTTTTTTTGTCTTTTTTTGTTTGTTTTTTACTTTTGTATTTTTTTAAAATATATTTTTATTGATTTCAGAAAGGAAGGGAGAGGGAGAGAGAGATAGAAACATCAGCAATGAGAGAGAATCATTGATCGGTTGCCTCCTGCATGCCCCCTACTGGGGATCAAACCTGCAACCTGGGCATGTGCCCTTGACGGGAATCGAACCGGGGACCCTTCAGTCCGCAGGCCGACGCTCTATCCACTGAGCAACCCCAGCTAGGGCTACTTTTCTACTTTAATGTATTTCAGATAGAGGACAAGACAAACTGCCTTGTGTACAAACAAACAATTTCCTCCTTGTTGCTGTAATGTGGTGTTATTTCAACACATGACTTCTCCTTTGGTTACCCAGGGCCTTGAGAGACAAGACAGTCTTTGCCGCTCTGGATAAGAAGATGAGGATGGAAATGACACAAAATTCTCTCATTTTCCACGAGTTAGCAGAGGGCTTTCCTTGGACTATTGACTAAGAATTTACAATCCACGGGGATGGGCTATAGAAAGGATCCATGAGGATCCGAATGCATATGTATCCTGTAATCATTGTCAAAATCCTCTGGGCATTGGTAGAAGGAGAGGAGGAGTACACATTTTGTGCTGCTCTTAGGAGGTGCAGAAACTTCACATACAGTCTCAAGATGATATCAAGATTCCATCAGAGCAGCGTTCCCCAAAGTGTGCTTCATGAAGTGCTACGTCACCACAATGCGATATTATAAGGAGACTAGAGGCCCAATGCACGAAATTGGTGCAAGGGGCGCGGCCTGCGCAGCCCTGGCTTCGTCCGGAAGGTCGTCTGGAAGGATGTCCGGAAGGTTGTTCCGCTGTCCAGTCTAATTAGCATAGTATGCTGTTATTACTATAGACAATTTTCAAATGAATTTGGCAACACTCCCATACATATGCCCCCTTTTAGAGAGCCACAAAGTTCATTAACATGATAAAAAAAAAGAAGCCCTGAGAAATTCTATCTTTATTAAATCCAGTCTTTCATAAACCTATTTGGCTATGGAACTTCTTTTCGAGTTACACCAATGGCAAGCCAAGCGTGCTCCAGGACTAGTGTTCAAAAATGGAGCCTGCAACCTGGGCATGTGCCCTCCAAAAGGTTGAGGTTCCCTACGGGATTTCCGAATAAAATCCGGAGGTTTCAGCCTGCAATTCTTTTTTTTTTTTTTAAATATATTTTATTGATTTCTTACAGAGAGGAAGGGAGAGAGATAGAGAGTTAGAAACATTGATGAGAGAGGAACATCGATCAGCTGCCTCCTGCACATCTCCTACTGGGGATGTGCCCACAATCCAGGTACATGCCCTTGACCGGAATTGAACCTGGGACCCTTCAGTCCGCAGGCCGACGCTCTATCCACGGAGCCAAACCGGTTTTGGCCAGCCTGCAATTCTTGAGGGGCTTCTGGAGCTCAATTCATTTTAATTCATAAAAACACTTTTTTTTCCCCACATGCCATCAAAACCCACTTTACCGTATATATTTTTCTTTTCTTTTTTTTGTTAATCCTCACCTGAGGATATCTGTCCATTGATTTTTAGGGAGGATGGATGAGAGAGGGAAAGACAGACAGAAACATCGATGTGAGAGAAACACATTGATTGGTTGCCTCCGACCAGGGCCAGGGCCCGGGCCCAAGGAGCCTGCAACTGTGGTACATGCCCTCGGCCAGAATCGAACCCGGGACCCTTTGGTCCACAGCCCGGCACTCTATCCACTGAGCCACACCATCTAGGGCTGTATTTTTCTTGTTAGGACCAATGCTGGCGAGCTAAGTCTTTTTTTTTTAAGTCTTTCTTCTCTCTGCCTCTTGGAGGATACGGTGCTAACTTGCCTTCTTCGCGCCCATGTGTAGAGTCAATGAACACAAAAGAATTTACTGTGTCAAGACCGGCCTCTGTGTCATCATGGCTCACACTGCAGAGGGAGGACCTGCAGTGAGAGTGGGTGGCTCCATGCAGTTTAACAACTCTATTTCTTACTTCCTACGTGCCGGAAAAGAGAGCTGAGCCTGGGCAGAGATAAACCAAGATCAAAAGGGTAACGGCCTATTCTCCAGATGCTCTAACACCATCATAAATCAAAATCTTTCTTTTGTTTAAAAAAAAAAAATTGTGCCGAAACCGGTTTGGCTCAGTGGATAGAGCGTCGGCCTGCGGACTGAAAGGTCCCAGGTTCGATTCCGGTCAAGGGCATGTGCCTGGGTTGCGGGCATATCCCCAGTGGGAGATGTGCAGGAGGCAGCTGATCGATGTTTCTCTCTCATCGATGTTTCTAACTCTCTGTCTCTCTCCCTTCCTCTCTGTAAAAAATCAATAAAATATATTAAAAAAAATTGATTTCAGAGAAGAAGGGAGAGAGATAGAAACTCAATGATGAGAGAGAATCATCGATCGGCTGCCTCCCGCATGCCCCACACAGGGGATGGAGCCTGCAACCTGGGCATGTGCCCTGACCGGGGATGGAACCGTGACCTCCTGGTTCCTAGGTCGACGCTCAACCACTGAGCCACACCGGCCGGGCTCTGCTGTGTCTATCTTCAATGTACTTCTTGCCAGGTCCCTTCTCTTTGCCTTTCCCCATGTATATCTGGGCTCCATGCGCAGCCTGTCGAGGTCTGTTATGAATTCATAACGATACTCTGCTATTATCTGCATGAATCTGGAACAGGCTTGCGTGTTTGCGTCATCGGTCTGTGTAAATAGAAAAAACCCAACGAGAAGGGCTGGATGCTGTTATAATATTCATGAAGCGCAGATGTGGATAGAGACATTAGGCCTGCACTGTCATCCCGAGTTACATCCCTTTGTGTGATTCTCACACTATTGGACATAGGCCTTGTTTGCGCGTGGAAATGGCTGTTTGTTGTCTGGGAGACAGGATGGTCTATGTTACAATTCAGACGCTGTCTAGGCCAGTGAAGGCGAACCTATGACACGCGTGTCAGAGGTGACACATGAACTCATTTTTTTGGTTGATTTTTCTTTGTTGAATGGCATTTAAATATATAAAATAAATATCAAAAATATAAGTCTTTGTTTTACTATGGTTGCAAATGTCACAAATTTCTATATGTGACACTGCACCAGAGTTAAGCTAGGGTTTTTCTTTTTTTTTTTTTTAATATATTTTATTGATTTTTTTACAGAGAGGAAGGGAGAGAGACAGAGAGTTAGAAACATCGATCAGCTGCCTCCTGCACATCTCCCACTGGGGATGTGCCTGCAACCCAGGTACATGCCCTTGACCGGAATCGAACCTGGGACCTTTCAGTCCGCAGGCCGACACTCTATCCACTGAGCCAAACCGATTTCGGCTAAGCTAGGGTTTTTCAAAATGCTGACACGCCGAGCTCAAAAGGTTCGCCATCGCTGGTCTAGAACGTATTTTGGGGGAAGAGCAACTTCCTGGAATCACCCTGATCTTGTCTTTGAAATTTCAACACTCACAAGATGTACGGCAGAAAGATGCGATCCCTCCGTCAGATATTTTGAGCCATTCCACCTCCGCTGGCTTTGTTCTTGCAGCCCGCAGGCATAGTTCTGCTTCACACGTCTGAAACCTAAAAACCCTCCTCAATCCTGTGTCCTTCAGACACTCCCTCTCCGGATCCCCATCACCCCGCCCTCCGGGATGTCCCTGGGAAGGGGGGGTGTTCTCCCTGCTTGTCCTGCCCCTTCCCTCACCGGGGCACTTTCTCAGATCAAGGCCAATTTCTTTTCCCGCTAAGCTTGCTTCACCTTTAGTATTCCCTAACTCCGTGGTCAGCAAACTGCGGCTCTCGAGCCACATGCGGCTCTTTGGCCCCTTGAGTGTGGCTCTTCCTAAGCCTTAGGAGTACCCTAATTAAGTTAATAACAATGTACCTACCTATATAGTTTAAGTTTAAAAAATTTGGCCCTGGCCGGCTTGGCTCAGTGGATAGAGCGCCGGCCTGCGGACTGAAGGGTCCTGGGTTCGATTCCAGCCAAGGGCACATGCCTGGGTTACGGGCTCCATCCCCAGTGTGGGGTGTGCAGGAGGCAGCCGATCGATGATTCTCTCTCATCATTGATGTTTCTACCTCTCTCCTTCTCCCTTCCTCTCTGAAATCAATAAAGAAATATATTTTTTAAAAAATTTGGCTCTCAAAAGAAATTTCAATCGTTGTACTGTTGATATTTGTCTCTGTTGACTAATGAGTTTGCCGACCACTGGCCTAACTCAGGGACTACCATCTAGCTACGCAGGCTTCATTTGCAAAACTGAAAGTCATTGCAGCTTCCCAGGCTTTGTGACTTCCCAAATCTGGTCAATGTCCAGATCCTTCACACCTCTCTCCCAGCCCTCCCCCCCTAAAGCTGGTGCCTGGTTTCGGCCATCCTGGTCTCAGGGCCTGGGTGAGCTTCCTGCCACCATCGTCCAACCCCTCCACCCAGACTGATCTCCCTGAAATCAAGTTTAAACCAAGTTTAATGATGTTACTCTCTTGCCTCCAATTCTCCTAAGGCAGCTGGTAGCCTCTAGCAGAAGTTCAAAGGCCCAAACTAGACCCTACCTGATTAAGGTGACTTCTTGGTCTCACCTAGCTGCCCATCGGACCCCCAAACTAGACCCTGCCTGATTAAGGTGACTTCTTGGTCTCACCTAGCCGCCCATCGGACCCCGTGCTTCCCTATATTCATGTCATTGTTCACACCTTCATATCTTTGCTCAGATTTCAAGCTTCTCCTATGCCTACCTCTCCTCAGCATTTCCGGCCCTTCCTTGGTGCCCTACTAGACTCTGAGGCAACTCTATTGATTCATTGATTGATTTTATTGATTTCAGAGAGGAAGGGGAGAGAGAGAGAGAAAGAGGGAGAGAGAAATAGAAACATCAATGATGACAGAGAATCATCGATCGGCTGCCTCCTGCACGCCCCCTACTGGGAATCGAGCCCACAACCCGGGCATGTGCCCTGACCAGAATCAAACAGTGACCTCCTGGTTCAAAGGTCAATGCTCAACCACTGAGCCACACCAGCCAGGCAACTTTTTTTTTTAAAAAAAATTAAATTTCTTGAGGTAACTGGTTAATAACATTACATAAATTTCCGTTATACAACGTCAAATTACAACATCTGTATACTCCATTGTGTGCTTGCCACGCAAAGGCCAGATTCCTGCTGCCTGTGACAATTCTAACACAGGGACAAGAACACTGCCATCTCCTTATCTTCCCATGACAGATGGTAGTGAAGGATTGCGTAAGGACTGGGACTGTATCTTAATTATTTTTGTACTCCTAGCTTCTAGCACAGTGTCCGACAGGGAGTTGGTGCTCAATAAACATTTGCGGAAGGAGTGTTTATTGTCACTCGCCTCTGTGGAAACTTTATTTTTTAGGAACTTTAGAATTTTTACTTTGGGGATGGAGATAAAGTCCTGCCTAGCTTAATACGGCAGATTTCAGCCTTTTGCTTCCGGCCTACGAAGGCTCTGAAGTTCATATTCCAAGTGGAGTGAGAGCAACCAGGAAGCAAGAGGGAACACCTGGGCGCCAATAAGACTTATCGTTCGAAGGAAACAATGGTCCCTTTAAGACTACAGAGTCTTCTGAAGTCTTATGTATATTTAAATCTAATCTCAAATTATAAATGGGATTTATTGTGAGGGCGAAGTTCAGCCCAGGATGGTGATCTGTTGTTTGCATAACATCTATAGGCAAACAAGTGTTCTTACTTTTAATATAGTCAAACTTACCAGTTTCTCCTTTTCCGATACATGTTGTTCGTGTCTTATTTACGACGTCTTTTGCAACTCCAAGGTCTAAAAGAGTCACCTGTGTTTTTAAAAATATATATTTTTATTGATTTCAGAGAGGAAGGGAGAGAGAGAGGGAGAAACATCAATCAGGCCAACAAAGTGCGAGTTTTGAGAGGGGTGGAGCCGGATTAAAGACGCTGCGTCACATCCTGGAGACTTAGAGCCTTAGGCAGCGGTGCATAGCGATTGGGACCTCAGAGGCGTGGAAACTTGTGGTGCCGACAGGCTGTGGCCAAGCCTCTGTACAGAAGGTGCAATGCCGGGAGCCGGCCCATCCTTGCTGCTTGACACAGTCGCTGCAGGGAAGAAACATCTGCACAGCATATGTTTCAAGGGACCTGGCGTCTATGGCATACTGTTCTTAATATGTTTGCTCCCCTTCTTAGCGCTATGTGTTTTAACCAAGGTCACCTCTCCGAGAAAGGTTGTTTCCCCAGGTGGGGATTTTTCCCTGAAGTTAGGGAGGGGATAAAACCCCTTAACTAAGTGCCAGGTGGGTAGTTAATCACTTTAACTACAAACAATCACCCTTAAGCTACATAATCTTTTACTCTCTGGAATGGAGATAAGAAACACCCTAACCTTTGGAATAGAAATTGACAGGATTAAAATCAACTGGTATAAATACAGATGTAACAAGACAATAAAACACAGAATTTGGCTGGAGATCCTGGCTGGAGAACCTGGCTAGGCTGCTGATCACCTAAACACTGTCGCCGTGTCCTTCCTTCTTCACCGACTCCGTCCATACCTTGGGGAACCCCTGGACCTGCTGTGGTTGGACCCCAACAGTGCAAGAGGTTGGCAGCTTCAGTTGAAGCACATCGAGCCGAGTGGTGGTGGTGGCGGCGGTGGCGGCAGCATCTAGGAGTCATGAGCGACAGCGGCGAGCAGAACTTCGGTGAGCGGGAATCCCGTTCTGCTTCCAGATGTGGAAGTGCTTATGGATCTGGGACATCTTCGAGGCATACCCCTGCAAGGTATCGCTCCGAGGAAGATTCCAGGCGTTCTAGATCAAAGTCCAGGTCCAGATCTGAACCTAGGTCTAGATCTAGAAGAAGTTCTCGAAGGCGTTATTATACAAGATCACGATCTCGGTCTCGCTGCCATAGACGATCCGGTAGCACGTCTGGCAGTCGAGACTACCGGAGGCGTCCCAGCCATGGTCATTCTCCCATGTCTACTCGCAGACGTCTTGTGGGGAATCGGGCCAATCCTGCTCCCAACTGTTGTCTTGGAGCATTTGGATTGAGCTTCTACACGACAGAAAGAGATCTCAGAGACGTTTTCTCTAAATATGGCCCCATTGCTGATGTGACTGTGGTCTACGACCAGCAATCTAGACGTTCAAGAGGGTTTGCCTTTGTGTATTTTGAAAATGTAGAGGATGCCAAGGAAGCAAGAGAGCGCGCCAATGGAATGGAGATCGATGGACGTAGAATCAGAGTTGATTTCTCTATAACAAAAAGACCACATTCCCCAACACCAGGGATTTATATGGGGAGACCTACCTATGGCAGCTCGCGCCGTCGTGATTGCTACGACAGAGGATACGATCGAGGCTGTGATGACCGGGACTACCACAGCAGATCAGACAGAGGTGGTGGTGGAGGATGGAGGGCTGCTCAAGACAGGGAGCAGATTTACAGAAGGCGGCCACCTTCTCCTTACTATAACCGTGGAGAATATAGATCGCGTCCCAGATCGCGATCATACTCGCCTCGTCGCTATTAAAGCACGAAGTGGAAGGCTTTCTGAAATTTACCTTAGAATTTGCATATTGTTTGTGGGCAATATTTTTTTATTGTCTCCTGTTTAAAAAGTGAACAGTGCCTAGTGAAGTTAGGTGGCTTTATTGTACAAAACTTCATTGAAAGGGTTTTTTCCTACTGAATCTAGGGTATTCTGAAGATCAAAGCCTGTGTGTAAAATGCTACCAAATGGCAAAAAGCAACAATAAAGTTTGATTTTTTAAAAAAATATATTTTTATTGATTTTTTACAGAGAGGAAGGGAGAGGGATAGAGAGTCAGAAACATTGATGAGAAAAAAACATTGATCAGCTGCCTCCTGCACACCCCCTACTGGGGATGTGCCCGCAACCAAGATACATGCCCCCGACTGGAATTGAACCTGGGACCTTTCAGTCCACAGGCTGATGCTCTAGCCACTGAGCCAAACCGGTTAGGGCTAAAGTTTGATTTTTACTTTTCTTTCTAACATTAGTGCTTAGCAGAATTGTTCAGACTAGGTTGTCAATAGTAAATTTGAAGACAAAAATGTCCATTTTCCTTTAGTCCATGGAACCTACCATACTTAACATACCTGCAACTAAATATTAAAAATTATGCTCTGTAACCCAGTACTGCTAGTATTACACCTAATGATCTTTCAATACAGCAAATGCTTAATGCTTATACGAATGTGGATTTGTCAGCCTTTATGTAATCTGTATTATATAGCAGGGAAAGAGTGGCACAATGTGTGGCTTAAAAAGGCTACTTTTCAATGATGGCATTTCAACTGGTTATCAGCAAATGACAATACATTCCACCACAAATGTGCTCTTGTTCTAGCTTTTAGACCAGGGGTCCTCAAACTTTTTAAACAGGGGGCCTGTTCACTGTCCCTCAGACCGTTGGAGGGCCGGACTATAGTTTAAAAAACAACAACTATGAACAAATTCCTATGCACACTGCACATATCTTATTTTGAAGTAAAAAACCAAAACGGGAATAAATACAATATTTGTATTTGCATGTGGCCCGCGGGCCGTAGTTTGAGGACCCCTGTTTTAGACTATATGAAAGAAACTGGGTGCTTCAGAATTTGGAGAAAAAAACACGACTGTGCTGTGTATGAACTGAAGACTGCCTGTTCATTTTTTAAATATTATTTCAGACCCTTTGCATACCAGAGGAGGCCCAATTTCACTCAAATGTCTTGAGAACTGTGTTAAATAAATGCAAATGAAAAGTAAAAAAAAGAAAGAAAGAAAAGAAACATCAATGAGGAGAGAGAATCACGGATCGGCTGCCTCCTGCATGTCCCCTACTGGGGATGGAGCCCGCAACCCAGGCATGTGCCCTTGACCGGCACTGAACCCGGGATTCTTCAGTCCGCAGGCCAACGCTCTATCCACTGAGCCAAACCAGCCAGGGCGAGTCACCTGCATTTTTTAGGTTTTGTTTTGATACTTAAGTTCTTGATCCATTTGGTGCTGATTTTTATTCAGAGTCTGAGTTCGGGATCCAGTTTCCTCCTTTTTCATAGACATCGCCATTTTTTCTAAGTTCATTTATTGAATAGCCTCTCCTTTCCCCACGAGTCTGAAATTCCACCGCTGCCATACAGCAAGATTCCCACCATCCCGTCCGATTCCATTGGTCAGTTTGTCCCTGGGCAAGTACTGCACTGTGTTAATCACTGTTGCTTCATAGTAGGTTTTCTCCTTGGAGATCTTCTTTTTTTTTTTTTAATATATTTTATTGATTTTTTTTTACAGAGAGGAAGGGAGAGGGATAGAGAGTTAGAATCGATGAGAGAGAAACATTGATCAGCTGCCTCCTGCACACCTCCTACTGGGGATGTGCCCGCAACCCAGGTACATGCCCATGACCGGAATCGAACCTGGGACCTTTCAGTCTGCAGGCTGACGCTCTATCCACTGAGCCAAACCAGTTAGGGCGAGATCTTCTTTTACAACCACCCTGTCTCCTGTTCACAGTAACAAAACCCCCAAACAACCCAAATGCCCATCAAGAGAAGAGTGGACAGATAAGCTGTGCTTTTATTCCCACAACAGAATCTGATTCAGCAGTTCCAACATGAACTACGGCTACACGCGACGATCCGATTGAATTGTGGCAACATATTCCATTTTAAAAATAAATTCCAAAAGATTACATACATCATGATACCCTTTTCCCAAGTTAACCATGACTCGACTAGCCCAGGTGGCGTGGCTCAGTGGTTGAGCGTTGACCTAGGAACCAGGAGGTCACGGTTCGATTCCCGGTCAGGGCACAGGCCCGGGTTGCGGGCTCGATCCTCAGTGTGGGGTGTGCAAGAGGCAGCCGATCCATGATTCTCTCTCATCATTGATGTTTCTATCTCTCTCTCCCTCTCCCTTCCTCTCTTGCTAAAATATCAATAAAAACATTTTAAAATGAAACAAACAAACAGAAACCACAGCGCTGACCACATACCAGTAGAATGAGATGATCACCAGACCCTGAGAGGTGCTCTATGGAGGAAGTGACATTGAAGGTGAACTCTGGGGGATCAGGAGGCACAGGCAATACCTGTGTCTGTGGGGGCTGGACAAGGAGGATTCCATGGAGCAGAATGACAGAACCAGAGAAGCAAGAAGGGGCAGGATCCACCCTGGCCAGGGCGGCTCAATGGGTTGGGCATCGTCCCAGGCACTGGAAGGTTTCCAGTCCCACACTCCGGTCAGGCCACATGCCTGCGTGTCAGGCTTGATCCCTGTAGGGGGCGTGCAAGAGGCAGCCTACATCCATGTTTCTCTCTCTCTCTCCTTCTCCCTTTCTCTCTCTCAAAACCCATGTAAAAATCTTAGGAGACAAAAAGAAGGGGCGAGGATGTGTTTGGGGACTTGGAGTGTTTTCAGCGCTGACCACATACCAGTAGAATGAGATGATCACCTTTGAGGCTCACAACGTAAACACTACTATTACTCATATTTTTTTTTCCCCTGTGGAAACCTGGGGCCCAAAGAGATTAAGTCATTTCCCCAGGTCCCAACAGCTAGTTCACGCAGAGCCAGTCGGTCTGGCTCGCCAGGCCTAACCACTAGACTGTCCTTCCCCGAGTGTTTCAATAAGCGGGTGACTCGTCGCCACACACAATGGCGAAGGACGTCACTAGACACGCCGTGGCAGCTGGATTGGCAGAAGGCAGAAAGACAAATAGGAAAATGTCACCCCCGCGTAATACATAAACACAGAGCAGGTGCTATGAATAGCCTTGGTCCTATGCTTTCCTCCCAAAGGGCTCCAGGGCCTCTGGCTCGCCGGCCTCACCATTTGCTTCTGCTCCCAGCCCGGGGAAGGGCACGGCTTGCTTTGCGAGGTCCCAGGCCCCCAGCTCCCTGGGCCAATGTGGGTCAGGTGTTTCCCGAGCTGGCGGGCTCCCCCGAGGCCAGGCGGGGTCCTGAGCACACTCCCAGATTTCTTTCCTGTGGGGCGGCAGCCAAGCCTTTGTGGCCCTGACCTCAGCCGGCCCCGGCCCTCCCAAATGGCTCGGGAAACTCCTTGGCCTGGGGGCCTCCAGGGCCTGGGACCCGCAGGAACGCCTTGCTCTGCGAGGATCTGGGATCCACCATGAGATGAAGGACAGGTAAGAAGAGAATGTCCTGCTCCTATGTCATCCTCCTCCTCTGGGTCCAGAGAGCAAATGAAGGTCATTTCTAATTTTCTTTGTTGTTTTTTTATATATATTTTTATTGATTTCAGAGAGGAAGGGAGAGGGAGAGAGAGAGAGAAACATCAATGATGAGGGAGAACCATTGATCGGCTGCCTCCTGCACGCCCCCTACTGGGGATGGAGCCCGCAACCCGGGCAGGTGCCCTTGATCGGAATCGAACCCGGGACCCTTCAGTCCGCAGGCCGATGCTCTATCCGCTGAGCCAAACCAGCTAAAAAACTAAACTGTAAAGAAGGCTGAGGAATGGCTATAGAAATAGTAAGCACCCTCAAGGCAGACAATATCCCTCTCCCCCAATTTCCTCCCTATGGAAATATATGTTTTTCTTGGAGACCAGCGGCTCTCAAACTTGAGCGCCATCCGAAGGAGCTGTCAGAGCATCGCTGGGCCCCAGCCCCAGGGTTTCTGACTCTGTGGGTCTGGGCCGGGGCCTAGGGACGTGCATTTCTAATGAATTCCAGGGGATGTGCCACCTGCCAGGTGGTCAGGGGCCACACGTGGAGAACATGCTTCGGACCGTGGCCCTAGGACACGCTGTGACACCAGACGTGGCACCCTGTCAGCTGTGACAGACCCTTGGATCCCTTCACCTTGGAACGTTCTAGAAGAAGGCACTAAAAAATCCAGGGTTCGGCTATGCGATCTCCGTGGTCTCTCCCTGAACCCAGTCCTCTGCGAGGGATTGAGGGGCGCGGACTCCAAAGGGGACAAGCCCGTCGTGACACCTTGGGACGCGTTTCCCATAAAAGTCAGGAGGGGAGGAGGCATCGATAAATTCCCATCGAGGCTCTCGTCCACGGAAGCGTGTCCTGACTTGGGCTCAACGGGCAGCTGGGGGCCGAGAGTCACGGCCTCCTCCTCCGCTTGTTTGTTTTCCTGGCGTTGGAGTCAGGAATCACGGGCCACCCACCACGATGTCCCTGTGCAGGGACAAATGCCAACAACGAGCTTTGGAGGCCGCAGCCGGGAGCCACGGTGCCCTGAGATCCTGGTTAACTGACGGCCGACCCAGGTTCCAAACCTACACCTTCTGCCTTGGCTGGTGTGGCTCAGCAGTCGGAGCACGGGCCCACTCACTAAAGGGTCTCGGGTTCGATTCCCTGTCAAGAGCACCGACCCAGATTGCAGGCTCAATCTCCAGCCCCTCGGTCGGGGCGGGTGCAGGAGGCAACCAATCGATGTGTCTCTCTCACATCGATGTTCCTCTCGCTCTCCTCTGTCTCTCTCACTCTCCCTCCCTCCTTCCTACTCTCTCTGAAAAGCAATGCAAAACAAACAAACAAAAAGATCCTCCCGGTGAGGATTAGCAAACACGAAAAACCAACACCTTCTGATGAACAGAGTCTGTGTGCGAATTTTGTTGTTTTCCTGAAGTTGCAGGCTTCCTTGGCACACCAGTGGGAGCCGTTCGAGGACTTCTGATCTCACGCATGAGTCAAACCAAAGTTGCTCCTTGCCAACCAGGAAGCGTTTGCCCTGATCTGGCTGCAGAGGAGGGAGTTGGCATCTGGCGTGGCATAGAGCCCTGGCTTCCGGCTCTGTGGCCATGCCAGGCAGAAGCCCTGCCTGGTCAAGCTTGACCGGGCTCTTCCTTTTGTTTTCGTTCCTGTTGGCAGGTGAGGACATTCAACTTTTTTTTTTTCCCCCCCAGCCCATCCGGGGCTTGTGCTAACAGCACCTGGTGATTTACTGCTTAATGACGGCCCTGCCCATGTCTGCCTGGGCCTGTGTGAGTGCTGGAGCCCTTTTCTTTTCATCCAACCCAGGCAGTTACAGCTACGGATTCAGAAGACTTTTTTTTTTTTAATGGTTGATGACCGATTTCTCGAGCGGCACCAAGCCAGGTCAACCCCAGGGATGCGGGAATAAAGCAGAGAGGGGAGTTGTCATCCAGGAAAATGGAGGCTAGAGAATCCCGAGCTTAGGGGTTGATGGAATATTCTTTCCCGTGGGTCACAACAGATATGCAATGAATCAACAGACCACTTGAGCTATTCTACGAGAGAGAGAGAGAGAGAGAGAGAGAGAGAGAGAGAGAGAGAGAGAGAGCTATATGCTCCCTGAAGAAACACAGGCCAAAATCTATACACTCAGACTTGGAGCAGCAGTAACTTCAACAGGAAGGTTTTGTCCAGGTAACAGGCAGCAGAATCCTGACGCCTGGGAGCCCGGGAGTGACACTAACAAGGGGAAGCAGCCCAGGCTCAGCTCCAGGGCCCCACACCTCCCTGCTGGAGGGGGACCCAGAGCATCTCAGCTTCCCTTCTGCTCAAGCAGCCAAGCGTTATGTGGGCATTGCCACCGCCTCCCGTGTTACTGTAAACTTGTTTTCCCAGAAAACCCCGAGCAGTGTTGGGAAGTCACCTGTCCACCGCCATCAGAGGAGAAGCCCTGCGGGCCCTGCCCGGTCTGAGAAACGCAGAGGGTGCTGGGAAATGCGGTGGGGTTGGGTGGGAGGCGGGTGCTTTGAGAGAGTCACAGGAGTCACCGTCAGCATCCTGGACTCTTTGCAAGCCCCGTTCGGCCGAAGTTCGCAAAGACCCGCAGGAACAGCGATGCTGATGCTTCTCAGAGCGCTGCTTGGAGGCGAGTAGATACTGGGGTTTGATGAGCCTCTCACCGATGCTTCTGTCCCTCCCACTTCCTTCCACTCTCTCTAAAAACCAATGGAAAAAATATCCTCGGGCAAGGATTAACAAAACAAAACAAAAAAATCATCTATATTATAAAAAGCCAGTGCCGTAACGCCGTAACGACCAAAGGACCAGTCACCATGAAGTGAGTGCATGGAGCACCTCTCAGTCCCTCCCCCCTGCGGCCCACAGGCTCCAATCACAGCAAGCCTGGCGGCCAGCGGGCGGGCGGGGCAGCGGACCTGTGGGTGCGGCGAGGCGGGCTGGCAAGGCGGGTGCCCCCAGGTGAGCAAGGCGAGGCGTGCTTGGGTGGGCGGGGCTGCGCGATTTCGCGTGCTGGGCCTTTAGTATGTATATATTACTTATGTTCTTATGTGACCACAATGTCCATATCAGCAAAACAGAAAGAACAGTACTTCCTTGGTTTCTCCTAATACCCAGACTATAGTCAATTTTTTTTTTGTCACTGAAATAGAGTCTAATTCTATTGTAGCTGTCTATTTTCTTTTCTTTTTTCTTTTTTTAAAAAATATAGTTTATTGATTTTTTACAGAGAAGAAGGGGGAGGGATAGAAAGTCAGAAACATCGATAAGAGAGATCGATCAGCTGCCTCCTGCACGCCCCCCAGTGGGGACGTGCCCGCAACCAAGGTACATGCCCTTGACCGGAATCGAACCTGGGACCCTTGAGTCTGCAGGCCGAGGCTCTATCCACTGAGCCAAACCGGCTCGGCTATTTTCTATATGACGACGCCCACCTACAACGATAAAATCGAGGGGGATATTGACAAGGAAGGAAAGGACTTTAGACATTTTTCTTTGTAAAATATCCCTTGAAAAGAATATTCCTTTTAGGTAGGAGTAAGTCTGTAAGTGTCTGAGGGAAGTTCCTTATTATCTATGGACTTCATAATATTACCCGTGAAACAAGTTTCCCTTATGGATGCTGTGATATCATGCTCCTGTCAGGAAAAGTAATTAACCAGGGTGAATCTCAGGGGGTGTAAGAATAGCTTCCTGCCATATGTCTGTCTGCCCCACTCTCTGAATCGTCAACGTAAGTGTTGTTGAAATGTGTGGTGTTTCCCGACATTTGGAAATGCCTGTGCTGAGTAAGTATTAAAAATATAGTAAACTATTCTCAGCACCTTCAAAATATTCTTAGTCCTCTCCATTTCTAGAGTCAGAAAGAGTAATTGTACACATTAATGTGGCGCTTTTAAGCACTTTACCTATACTAACTCTTTTACAATTTTTAACAACCATGAAGAAACTGCTTAGCCCTGGCTGGTGTGTTCAGTGGTTAGAGCATTGGCTTGCATACTGAAGGGTCATGGATTCGATTCCCGGTCAAGGGCATGTCCCTGGGTTGCAGGTTTGATCCCTGCCTGTATCGGGCTCGTGCGGGAGACAATTAATCGATGTGTTTCTCTCACATCCATATTTCTCTCTCCCTCTCTCTCTCTCTCTCTCCTCCCCCCTCCTCTAAAAAGCAATATAAAAATATCCTTTGGTGAGGAGAAAGAAAGAAAGAAAAAGAAAGAAAGAAAGGAAAGTGCTTAAGTGTTACCAAAACAGGAGGCCAAAAAGAGAAGAATGTAACCACAAGAAGATAGTTGACCAAATGTTTAGGTGACAGGAAATGGAATTTTTAAATTTAACTCAAGTCATTTTTTTCTATATATCTATATCAGTGATGGCGAACCTTTTGAGCTCGGCGTGTCAGCATTTTGAAACACCCTAACTGAACCCTGGTGCCGTGTCACCTATAGAAATTTTTTGATCTTTGCCACCATAGTAAAACAAAGACTTACATTTTCGATATTTATTTTATATATTGAAATGCCATTGAACAAAGAAAAATCAACCAAAAAAAATGAGTTCGCGTGTCACCTCTGACACGCGTGTCATAGGTTCGCCATCACTGATCTCTATCTAGATCTAGATCTAGATCTCCGTTATATATGGCCCATCATTTGAAAAAATGACAGCAACCTTGACATTCATAAAGTAATGGATTTCATGAGTATGTGCTCAAGGTATGCGTACACTGTGTGTATTTTTTTATACTCTTACAGCTACGATTTGAGCTGGATGCCACAACAAAGTACAAAGAGCAAAAATGTGGGTCAAAATTGAACTGTGCCGCCCCTTAAAATGGGACGCACACTGTGGGCTTCCGTGATTTCATTTCCTTACTTCACCTTTTTTGGGGGAGGAGAGGCCTCGCTCTCGGCCTGGTTCTCTTTTTCTACCTGCGTCCTCCCTCGTCCCTCAGCTGCTTCCCAAATGGGTCACGTGATGGGCTTCTACTCCGGTTGTGCTGGAAGGTGGGAAATGCTGTGAACACGTCGATCACGTGGGCAATAGGCTGTCTTGGAGATGAGAACAATTCCTGAGGTAGGTGCCTGCCCCTCTGGGCTTCTGCCCTCCCAGCAGTGGGGCTCACTGCCTTTGCCTTTAATTATAGTCTGAGACACCGTGTTGAAATATTTAATCTCTGAGTAATGACTGGATTTGAGTTTCCTAATTGGCATCTGTGTGGTTAGCATCGGTGCCAAAGCACGAATCTAGAACGCACACGCCATACGAGACGTGGACTCTACGTAAACATTTCTCATACCTGCCCCCTTCACTCCAGGGCAATAATATTATTTAAAAAAAGGAAGGATAGCCGAAACCGGTTTGGCTCAGTGGATGGAGCGTCGGCCTGCGGACTGAGGGGTCCCGGGTTCGATTCCGGTTGGGGGCATGTGCCTGGGTTGCGGGCGCGTCCCCGGTGGGAGATGTGCAGGAGGCAGCTGATCGGTGTTTCTCTCTCATCGATGTTTCTAACTCTCTATCTCTCTCCCTTCCTCTCTGTAAAAAATCAATAAAATATATATATTAAAAAAAAAAAAAGGAAGGATAAATATCCTATCCTTTATGGTTCTGCATATATTTGGATGGCTAACCAACAACTTGTTACGGTTTACAAGTCACACCAAAAATCCATGTGTGATCAGCAGAGTGAAGTGTCATTGTCCCTCTAAAGAAGACCTTGGCCTTGGGAACTTGCCTTGCTCATTCTCAATTGGTGTTTCGGGCGCCTGGGAGTAGTTCCCAGAAGATAATGTCCACCCACCACTGGGTGACTTATTTAGAACCTTGTGGAACCAGCTTGCGCGGCCTAAGAGGATAGGTGAGGTAGAGTCGTTATTGGCTTGAACTCTGCCCACCACCTTGGGGGTGTGTGCTTCCTACAAGAGGAGTATCACCGGGCATCTTCCTCCAATGACTGTCAGCTTCCAACTGTTTGAAACAAGACGAAACTCAGCCTCGGCGACACACACGCCTGTTGGATGTGTGCATGATACACGCTATGGGCGTGGGACCGCCCAGCTCGCATTCCCTGAATAATGTATGTTTCCTTTGGCGGCCTCGAGTTACCCAGGGGTGACGGTGGAGGCAGAGGTGGAATTACAGAGCCCGGCTGTTCTGCCCACGGAGAACGTTTCTCGGGTGAAAAGCCAAAGCATGGCCGAAACCGGTTTGGCTCAGTGGATAGAGCGTCGGCCTGCGGACTGAAAGGTCCCAGGTTCGATTCCGGTCAAGGGCATGTACCTGGGTTGCGGGCACATCCCCAGTAGGAGATGTGCAGGAGGCAGTTGATCGATGTTTCTCTCTCATCGATGTTTCTAACTCTCTATCTCTCTCCCTTCCTCTCTGTAAAAAATCAATAAAATATATTTAAAAAAAAAATGCCAAAGCATGGCCTGGTGAGGGGCTGCTGGCAGGCGGACAGGTTGCTCTCTCAGCGGCGGAGAGGGAGGAGTGATTCTGATTGTCCCATCTGGCTAGCGCGGGCAAACACGTCCCTTCTGCGTCTGACACCAGTGGCTTGAGCCTTTTTTTGACTTCGGACAGGCAACCACCAGCTGCCTGAGCAGCGTGGGTGCTCTGTGTCCTCCCGGTGGTCATGGCATCCACATTCCCGCGAAAAGGAAAGCTGCTCTCTTTCCAAACGTAAGTAACACCGAGCCTGGGGCCGAGCCTGGGCCAGGTGACCCAGCGCATGACTAAAGGAGGCCACTCCCAAACACCGAGCCATCCCTGTGGCTTATTTACTTGGCAGGATCAAAACAAAGCCAGATCTCTCGGCAGCAGGCCCCTCCCGGTCCCTGGCTGAGGGCGGAGGCCAGGGGCCTGCACTGGCTGGCGGGAATCTGATCTTCACATCCCCTGCCTCCTTTCCCAGGCCCAGTGCAGACTCCGAACTTTTTCTTCCTCCCAATTCAGACACAGGGGATCCAGCCGTGTCCCAGATCAGGGCCCTTGGTGAATCCTCTCTCCTACTTCGTTAGGGGGCACTTTTCTCCTCACCTGACAGAAGAGGAAGCTAAAGGTTGAGTAACACACAGCCGGGAAGAGGCAGTGCCAGGAGAGGAACCCAGGTCAGCCTGACTCCAAAGGTCACGTTCAATTCCACTTCCTCATTTTCCACCAAAAGAAAAAAAAAAAAAGGTATATGTTTTATAGACCAACAGAGGCTGTCGTCCACCCCCACCTGGGTATGGGCCGCTCTAAGTTCCTCTGCGATGGGGCTCAGTGGGCCTGCTTTGGAGGAGACAGTATGCTGAGGACAGGAGGCCACCAGGCCCTTGGCCTCTCCGTAGTCACTATCTTCATTCCTGGGCATAGATGATGAGTTGACAGTGGCCTTTGGACCCTTTTCATGGCGGGGTACCATTCTGTCTAGAGTAGACAGACGGGCTGGCATTACCACTTGAAAAGGAGTTTGCGCCCTAGCTGGTTTGGCTCAGTGGATAGAGCAGTGGCCTGGGGACTGAAGGGTCCTGGGTTCAATTCCTGTCAAGGGCACATGCCTGGGTTGTGGGCTTGATCCCCAGTAAGGGGCATGCAGAAGACAGCCGATCGATGATTCTCATCATTGATGTTTCTATCTCTCTCCCTCTCCCTTCCTCTCTGAAATCAATAAAGATATATTTTTTTAAAAAGGGGAAAAAAAGAGAGTTTGCTTCCTTTTTATGCCCTCCCTCTGTATATCTGGAAACAACTAACCTGAGGTGTATTCAGCCACATCCTTTCCTCCATAACAGACTAAAGGAAAAGAGGTGGGCGGCTGGGGGGATGGTGGGAGAAAGTGTCCCAGAGAAGGTCGGGCATTGGGCACCCTTATTAATTCTGTGGCAACACCTCAGGGGTACTTTGGGCCTCCCATCCCAAAGCTTCACATATTCCCATCCCAAGCCGCTAGCAGTGGGCAGCACTGCTCAGGTAGACCAGCAGACCGGAGCCCAGCACCGCCTCTCCAGGCCCAGCTGAGCCCAGGAACAAGAAGCCATGTGTTCCCCCATTGCATTTTTTTGTTTTTAATCTCTAAGGCCTGGGGCTAGATGTTCATGATGCTAGCAGGTGAGCCCTCAGGCGCCAATGCATTTGTGCCTCTGCTTGGATGTCTCCGGTCCACATCGCTGGCCCTAGTTCTGCTCTGGTATTTGGGAGGAGAATGGGAGAAAGAGAAAGATGAATGGAGTGCTCTCGATGCTGTTTTTTCACAATGAGACTATGAAAAAACTCCCTGAGGTTCCCTCCGAATCTACTGCCTAAGGACCAAGATGTCCTTGGCTTGAATGGCATCAAAGTGGCTTAAATAAAAACGAATGCTACTTGGTTTCGGACATTGTAAGAATAAAAGTCCCATCGTTATCTAGAGCAGAAAGGTTGCTTTTACCCACTCCATCCACAAAGGTATATTGAGAGCCCGCTAAGAATCAAGCATTGTTGTCGCAGAGTCAACGGTGAGAAAACACACTCCTCGCGGAGTTTACAATCCAGTGGGAGAAAGTAACGCTGAGCAAATACAAGCGTGTGCTGCAGGATGACAGTTGAGCCAACGAGGGAACCACATATACTAGTAAAACACAGCTCCCACCTATCTATATAAAAGCCAAGCGACCGGAATGACCGGTTGCTATGATGTGCACTGCGGCCAGCCAACTGGCTCGATGGGGGTGGGGCTAGCCGGCCAAGCTCCAGCGTCCCCTCCCCCCGGGTCGGTGCACCCCTCCTCCCTCCCCCCAACACAAATTCGTGCACCGGTCCTCTAGTAAGATTATAACAGAGCTGAAAAATTCCTATTGCCTAGTGAAATCATAACCATTGTAATGTCATAGCACATTACATTTGCCCACGGTATTCAGCATGTTCTCTTTTTAAACATATGTTTTTATTAATTTCAGAGAGGAAGGGAGAGGGAGCAAGAGAGAGAAACATCCATGATGAGAGAGAATCATCAATCGGCTGCCTCCCGCACGCCCCACACTGGGGACCGAGCCTGCAACCCGGGCATGTGCCCTGACCAGGAATCGAACGGTGACTCCCTGGCCACGCCGGCTGGGCCAGTATTCAGCATGTTTTAGTCCTCAGTTTGGCTCCTTGCCCTTCATCTCCCATAATTCTGGACACAACTAATGGGCAGACACAACTCCACTCCCCTCATTTTAAGGTCCCCATTACCTCAGACAGCCCCCCCTCACCATGCCAGCTCTTCCCTTTCCCCAAAGCCTGGTAGGGAAGGCTGCCCACTGTGGCTTGTGCCCGAGGGCTCTGTCGTATGCCGCCCACACCCCTCAGTTAAGCCCCGGCGCTGCTCAGCAGCCACTTCTCCTCTGCCAGGACCTGATGTGTCTGATGAGGCGAGCCCCCAGAGCAGGCAGGAGGGACCCCGTTCTCTGAGCCTGAGGCAGGCAGGGGAGGGTGGTCCCATGGAGACGTCCACGGGGAGGAGTCAGTGGAGCTCACACCCGATTCCCTCGGTTTTCCTGACGAACTAAGTAAGATGCAGAGACTGTGCTGGATCAGCTAGAACTAACGCGATCGCTCCTTTTCACAACCACGCTTGCAGAGAGGACAGGCAGTCTTCTTTTTTTCAGAAGAACAAGGCGTTTTTTCAGAAGAACAAGGCGTTTTAGGCTGCTGAGCATCACTAGGTCTGTACACTCCAGAAATCCTCTCAAAGACAAGAACAGGACGGCGAGGCCCCCCGAAGGCCAACAGACCTGCGCTCAGTGGGTGGAGAGGGAGCCTGTACTCGTGCAAGTCTCTGGTAGGACAAGCAATTCGCAGCTTCTGCTGACCCCGAGGACATCCTTCTCAGGTCCAATACTGAGGAATGTGCTCAGACTAATGCTTGGTAAGCACCAGCTCTCAGGCATCCAAGAAATCTGCTCAATAAATGTCTAGGGCAGGGGTGGGCACACTTTTTGACTCGAGGGCCACAATGGGTTCTTAAACTGGACCGGAGGGCCGGAACAAAAGCATGGATGGAGTGTCTGTGTGAACTAATATAAATTCAAAGTAAACATCATGACATAAAAGGGTACGGTCTTTTTTTTTTTTTTTTTTTAGTTTTATTCATTTCAAAGGGGCCGGATCCGGCCTGCGGGCTGCAGTTTGCCTACGGCTGGTCTAGGGCCCGGCCAGTGTTGCTCAGTGGTTGAGCATCGACCTATAAACCAGGAGATCACGGTTCAATTCCTGGTCAGGGCACACGCCCAGGTTGTGGGCTCGATACTCAGTGCAGGGTGTGCAGGAGGCAGCCGATCGATGACTCTGTCACATCATTGATGTTTCTATCACTCTCTCCCTCTCCCTGCCTCTCTGAAATCAATACAAATATATTTAAAAATAAATAAATAGAACTCTAGGAAGCTTCCTAGGCAGGTGGCCATGAACACTCTCGTGTCAGCCGAATCAAAAGGTAGGCCACACTCCAGCGGTGGATTCCGAAAGAAAAAGCCAGTCTTACTGCCCCTCACTCAAGAGACAGGCTTGTCTCGTAGTGACCTTTGCCCTCAGTGTCTCCTTCCTCTTTCTAAACCTCCTTCTAAATGTCCACCTCATCTCAGCACACCGGGAGGCACCAGCCTCCCAAGGCCTCCCTGGGGGCACGCCCATGAGGACCACTTTTGCTAGCAATTCCCCAAGGACACCCCCCCCCCCAAGCCCTACTCCCCGAGGAACGTGTGGCCCCTCTCACACTGATCAGCAGGTCCGAAGTCCACAGACCCCCACCTTCCCCAGCGACTCCTGCGAACTCTGATCGAGCCTATAAACTGGAAGGAGAGGGATGTTTTTCTGTGCTCGTCAATACCAGCATGTAATAAACTGGGCCTGTTTTCATTGCCCTTTAGCAAGTGAACAAATGACTGCATGAACGAATCTTTAGGGCATTCAGCAATAACTTTTTATTAAGACTTAATTTGGAGTTTATGTACTAGGGAAGGGGGCAGGGGCAGGGGGGAAGAGAGAGAGAGAGAGAGAGAGAGAGAGAGAGAGAGAGAGAGAGAGAGAGAGAGAGAAACAAACAACAATGACATCTGGCTTACTGTCCAGGCACCACCTTGGATGCCCGACTCAATGCAGGACGGGGAGGAAGTCTCCTTTTTCTAGAATGTGCCAGCAGAGGAGAAACTTACCTCAGTTGGGACTGATGGGGCTTCCTTTGTATGGAATGATGATGCTACGAACACAGAAGTGTCCTGGGTGGGGCCATTGCTGAAGACGCGTTGTTTTAGCCACAGCAAGGTATCGATTTTATTTGGTCCTCTGACAGCGTGTACTGCCCCGGGACTATGGCACTGTGGGTGGCCTTGAGTCACCTACAACATCGTGTCCCGAGGGGGTTGCCTCAAATACAGCTGAGTGGCCCTAGCTGGTTTGGCTCACTGGATAGAGCATCCAGAACCTGCGGACTGAAGGGTCCCAGGTTCAATTCCGGTCATAGGGCGTGTACCTGGGTTGCAGGCACATCCCCAGTAGGGGGTGTGCAGGAGGCAGCTGATCGATGCTACTCTCTCATCAATGTTTCAAACTCTCTATCCCTCTCCCTTCCTCTCTGTAAAAAAATCAATAAAATATATTTTTAAAAAATACAGCTGAGTGGTCCTACTCATGTCTGCCTTGTAGCCATCAATGGCCAGTTTATGTATATGTTTGAGTCCTAGATCTGGGGGAATAATTACAGTTTCAAAAACCCTGTGACTTATGGCCAGACCATCAGCCAGGCCATGTGTCCTGGTGTTTTCGGTGGGAAGATTCTCATCATAACGTCATGTGATTGTAACTGTACTTTGAAGAGCTTTTATTTTAAAATTTTCACTATAAAAATAATATAACCATATTATTAAAATTTTGAAAACTAGGAGGAAAAATGTCTCACCCGTAAAAACCACCATCCAGTGTATAGATACATACTAGTGTATAGTTTTCCCAGCATTTACCAAAATAAATACACCATTTTAGAGATCAACCAAAGGACTTATAGGCAAGCATATAGGCCTAACCCAGGGGTCCTCAAACGTTTTAAACAGGGGGCCAGTTCACTGTCCCTCGGACCGTTGGAGGGCCGGACTATAGTTTAAAAAAAAAAAACTAGTTGGCTGCTAAGCAACAGGCAGTGGCAGCAAAAACACCTGGCAGGCCGGATAAATGTTTTCGGTGGGCCGCATGTGGCCCGCGGGCTGTAGTTTGAGGACCCCTGGCCTAACCAATGGACACAGACAACAGGGGGCCAGATCATTTTCCTGAGAGTAAAAAGACATGGGAAAATGTTGCTTTAGATTAGAAGGTGAGCCCTGCCAAAAGCAGGGGGTCCGTATATTCAAGTGTCATGAGCGAGGGTAGGCATGGTGGTAGGTCCTGCAAATGCAGGGATGTCAGCAAGGGTGTGACCATCTGATTTACATTCTATAACCCTCATCTCTGCAGGCTGCGGAGAGAGGAATACAGGTGTGCAGGGGTGGAGAGAGGTCACACAGGAAGTGACTGGGGGCCTTGGGAGAGGTGAGAGAGGAATAGATCCTTCTGAGACTCTTTTCAGAGGTAGGACCAATGGGACGATGGGGGTGGGAGAAAGGGAAGCTTAAGGAGAATGCCTGTGTTTTTCGGTTTGAGCAGGTGAATAAATCATAACACCAATTACTGGGCAAGACTGAAGGAGGGACTGTTTTGGAGAGAGGACTGGAATCCACAGCCTCAGGATATTTTTTGTTATTGTTAATCCTCGCCCGAGGATATTTTTTCCATTGATTTTTTTTTTTTTTTTTTGAGAGCGTGGTAAGGAGGGATGGGGAGAGGAGAGGAAGAGAGAGAGAGACATTGATGTGAGAGAGACACATTGACTGGTTGCTTCCCCCATGCGGGCTGAGGATCGAACTTGCAACCCAGGTCCATGCTCTTGCCTGGGACTCCAAAGGACCTCCCTCCTAGCTAAGTTCTGTTTCACTTCAAATAGTCTCTCCCTTCTTTAGAAATATTTTTAAGCCAAAAAAAAAAAAATAGGAGCTATAGAAAAATCTAGCATATAAAGAGAACATCACCCATGTTGTTTAATGTTTCTTTTTTAAAAAAAATATATTTTATTTGTTTTTTACAGAGAGGAGGGGAGAGGGATAGAGAGTTAGAAACATCCATCAGCTGCCTCCTGCACACTCCCTACTGGGGATGTGCCTGCAACCCAGGTACATGCCCTTGACCGGAATCGAACCCGGGACCCTTGAGTCCGCAGGCTGATGCTCTATCCACTGAGCCAAACCGGTTAGGGCCGTTTAACAGTTTAACATTTCTTGAAGACATGAGGAATTTAATTGATGTCGAACAGCCTTTCTGGATAAAGCCAACAAATATTTTGGTTTTCTGGAGGGGACAAACAAACAAAAAAAAGAGCAAAACCAAAAAAATACTTCTTGGTCTGAATTATGGCAACGCGTAGCTGGCAGCTGTCCGGATAAGCTAGCCGACTGCGTGCGCTCCGCACAGCGACCAGGGACACTTAACTTTCATGCAATAATAATGAAACAGGAGGCCTGGATTTTTTTTTTTTCTTTTTGATTGTTTGCTTGTTTCTCCTGGGACTGTTTCTCACTTGAGTAACCTTGCACAGATCTATCCCCTCCCTCATTTCCGTATGTCCGTGTCAGGATAACGTGGACGACTCGGATGCTTTCTAAGATCTCCAGATGACAAACGGCGCCCTTCATCCCTGAAATGCATCTCCTTCGCTCTCCTATGGGTTGTCTGCATGACACTTGTACTGAAAGCCTTCGCACACAGTCATCAACACCATCTGCGGAGGGTCCCCATCTTCCAGGCCCATGAACTGATGCCCGTCGGGGATGACCTGAGCTGTGCAAAGTCTGTTCCCCGTGCTACTGAGAACTGGAACATGTAACATGTAGCAATCCCTAAAACACACGTTCTTGCTTCCCGCCGCCTCTAAACTATGCAGAAGACGCTGACATCGTATTCTACCCCGATGGGGCATCGCCACCCAGCACGACTGACCCGGGGCGAGGGCCCAACCGGCCGGGAAGACCGGCTGCGGGACGGGCCGGCAGGCCCCGGTGCAGGGAGCGGGCCACATTGTTGCAGAGGCTGACGGACCACAGCCATCTTGCATCAGGCGCCGGCCGGGCAAGACGGCGAGCCCGACTCCTTTGGCCTGGGAGACGCCACCTGCGAGGGGCTGGCCGTGCCCGGGGTGGGGTGTGGGGTGGGGGGTGGCCCGCTTCGGCCCGGGGCCCAGTGTCTGAGCGGGTAAAGTTGTCCGCGGGCGGACCGGCCGCACCTGGCCCGGAGCGACAGCCGGCAGAGAGGGCCGTGCGCCCCGCCAGCCGCCCGAGCAGCCCGGCCCGAACGTGGGCGCGGGACCGCAGACCCCCGATTGCAAGCTGCCCCCACCCGGGGCGCGACGACCCGGCGGCCGCGTCCTCCACCCGCTCCCCACGCCGTCCCGGATCCTCGGGGGCGCGCGCCGGGGCCCGCGCGGGAGCGGGGGCGCCCCGCCTCCTCCCGCCGTGGCCCCAGACGCCCGCAGACCGGGCGTTCACCCGCCGAGCCTCCTCCGGCCCCCCCCCTCCCCCTTCCTCCCTCTCTCCCTCCCTCTCGGCGCCCCAGACCGGGGCTTCGCGATCTCGATGACGTGCGCGCACGGAGCCCGGGGCGAGTGCGGGGCCCGGGGCGCGGGGGAAGGCGCGGGGGCGCGGCGGCCATCGCGGCGGGAGCCGGCGCCCCTCCGCACGGCTTTTGTGTTTGTACACACAGCGCGGCGGCCGCGGGGGAGGGAGCGACGGCGCCGGCGCGCGGGCGGGGGGCGGGGCGGGGCGGGGGGAGGGGCGAGCGCGCGCCGGCGAACGGGCGCGCGGGGGGCAGGGCGGGGGCGGGGCGCGAGCGGGGGCGAGGGGCGGGGCCGAGCCTTCCCTCCATTGTGTGTGATTGGCTGGCGCGCGGCGCGGGGGGCGGGGCGCCGTGTGTCGGGGGGGGATCACCTCGGTGTCAGCCATCTTTCAATTGTGTTCGCCGCCGCCGCCGTCGCTCTCCAACGCCTGCGCCGCCTCCAGCTCGCCGAGCTCCAGCCGAAGGAGAAGGGGGGTAAGTTGCCCCGGCGGCCCCGCGGCCCCGGGACCGAGCCCCGCCGGCCGTCAGCCCCCCCCGGGCCGGGACCCGGCGGCGCGGGGAAGGGACCCCCACCCCCCTAGCCGCTCCGGTTCGGCCCGCAAACTTTTTGGCCCAGAAATGGAGGCGAGGAGCGAGTTCCCTCGGCTCCCCCGTCGCTCGCCGCCGCGGCCCCAACAGCCGCCACCGCCGCGGCGCCGAGCCTTCCCTCCGCCGCCTCCCCGCGCCCCGGGCTCCCCTTTCTTCGGTGAAATCCCGCCCGCCGGCCCTCCCCGGGACCCCGGACCGTCCCCAGGCCCCGCGCGGGCCCCTCGGCGACCGGCCCCGGGCCGCGGCGCCCCGTTTCCGAGCGGGAAGAGGGTGGGAACCGCCGCCGCCGGGCCGCCGGGGGGGGACTCGCTGCCTCGCTGCCTCCCCGCAGTTGTTGCTAAGCTTCACCATCTTGTCTCTCTCCTCTCTGGTCACCGACCATGTTTTTTTTTTTTTTTTTTAATTTTTTTTTATTTTTTTCACCTCTCTGTTTCTCTCTTCCCCATTTCAGAAAAGGGGGAAAATTCTTTTGAAGAGGGACCTTTTTATTTTTTTTTTTACCTCTTTTTTTTTTTTTTTTTGGAGAAGCGGAAACTTGATGCATCTGAAATGCAAAAACACAAAAAAAAAACTTTTGCATTTTTGGAGGGCGGCACGTGGCAGGGGCTCGGGGGTATTTTCGAGCGTTGGGGTGTTTTTTTGTGTGTTTTGTTTTTGTTTTTTTTTTGTCTCCGAGGAAGGGAGCTGGAGGCGTGTTTTTTTTTTTTTTTTTTTTTTTTTGCGATTGTTTCCCATCTCCTGGTGGTGTCCGCGGCCGCGTTTGTTGTGCGGGGGCGCGGGGCGCGCGCGGAGGGCCGGGGACCCCCCGAGCCGGGGCCGGCGGGGGCGAGACCAAAAGTTTACGCGGGGCGCGGGGTGGGCCGGGCGCCGGCGCGTTCCCTGCGGCCGGGGTGCGGGCGCTTTCTTTATTTTTTTTTGCCTTTTTTTTTTTTTTCTTTTCATCGCGAAGCCTTGGTTGGACTCGGGGACGGTGCTTTGCAGAAGGCTCGCTGGCGGCGGCTGCTGCTGTTCCTCTCCCGTTTTTTGTGTTTTTTTCCGTTTTTTTTCCATTTTAACTAGAGATGCTGAAGCGGGAACGCGCTCCGATATTTACAGCGATTTATCAACTGCCAGACGCCGGGGGGCGGGAGGGGGGGTCGCGGCGCGAGGGAGGGGGGTGCTTAAAGCCTCCCTTTTTTTTTTTTTTTTTTTTTTGCTGTAATCTGACCCGGCCTTCCTCTGGTTTGTGGATCGAGTGTGTTTCCAGGCATTTCTAATTCCTGCTGTAATTAAAGGAATCGGAAGCCAGGGCCCGTTAGGGGTCTTTTTTGTCTGTCGCTCGGGTTCGGGCGTTTTTGGAGAGGGCGGGTGATGGTCGCGGGGGTGTCGTTCCCCGCCGTTTGTTTGGGGAAGTCAGTCGTGTTGGGGTGGGTGAACGTGTCATCCTGCACCTTTTCGAATTATATAACATTACCGACATTTTTTTTTTTTTTTTTAACGCTGAGCATGTTTCCAGATTTTTTTTTTTTCCCCTGGTGTGGGGGGGGCGCGGGGGGTCATGGCCGGGGAGCTGGCGTGTTTGGGGCATGTGGTGACTGGGTTTCCCGGCGCCGGCAGGTAAGTGACGAGGTCCCTGCGCCATGGCTCGTACCAAGCAGACCGCCCGCAAGTCGACCGGGGGCAAAGCGCCTCGGAAGCAGCTGGCGACCAAAGCCGCCCGGAAGAGTGCGCCCTCCACCGGAGGGGTGAAGAAGCCGCATCGCTACCGGTACGGGAGAAGGGGGACCGGGCAGCGTGGCCGGGCGGGAGGCAGAGGGGGAGGCACAGCTACACACATCATTTGGCCGCGTCAAAAAAGAAAAAAGAAATAGGACAGCCCCGAAGCGCAGTATCCACATAATCTAATAAAAAGAGGTATAATCAAACTTTTGCTTTAGAGAAACCGTTTTTTTTCTTTTTCTTTTTTTTTTTTTTTGAGTATTTGCTAATACTTGAAAATTTACACAAAATTCAGCGTTGGGTTTATTGGGACCGTGTTTAATTTTTAAGCCACAATCGTGCCCATAACCCAAAGGAGACCTATTACATCACTAATAAAGTTAAATGGGCTAACGACTTATTTAGCTGTTAGTAATACATATTTTTAAAATAGTAAGATGGTAATTAAAGATACATTTTTAGAATACCTTGCTTTTGGCAAAAATAATAATTTAATCAAGATCAGCGTCCTTGTTTAGTCGGTTTCTCATCCCTCATTTACTTGAATTTGCTTATTTCTCCTATTAAGGCCTTTGGTTTTGAGCTACCCTGAGCAGTGCTGTTAAAGGCATCTGCCATTAGAGGGCAGAAGGTGCCTGTACTGAGGTAGCCTCTGCAAAAAATAAAAGCTCATGCAGTGGAAGGAATAAGTCAGAACTGAGGTGGTTTCTTATGAGATCTACTTATTTTCAAAAAAAAAACCACAAAACACCTCCCATAGATAGCTGCACTATCAGGAATTATAGGGGAGGGACAGTGGCAAAGTGAAGGTATTCTTGGAAATCAAAGTCAGATGCCACAGGCAGGGTCTTAGGGAATGACGCTTATGGGTCTGATAGAGGAGCAGAGGGTGCAGGTGGGAAGGAGAGCTGCCAGATGGAGAAGCATCTGAAGAGTCTGGACAATTTTGGCTTCTTTATTAGTGGCCCTACTACCCTCCTGAGCTGTCATTGTAACAGTTAGTGACGTGTATGTTACAGATGAATAGAATACCTGGTGTTTTGATGAACTCCCTGTGCCAGGATTCTAATATGCTTTTTGCTTTAAAGATATTCTGTTACTCTTAACAGACTTTTGAATATTCGGGTTATAAAATTGATAAGTGAAATTTAATACAGAAGTTGAAGAAAATTGGGTGGTTTGTTTTTTTTGGAAAGGGGGAAAGACTGCATTTCTTTAAGGCTACTTACTATTTTATGTTTTTTATGTATTTGGTAACCATTTCTTTAAGTTAAAAAATATTTTTTTCCCTTAAGGCCCGGTACCGTGGCACTTCGTGAAATTAGACGTTATCAGAAGTCCACTGAGCTGCTCATTCGCAAGCTTCCCTTCCAGCGTCTGGTGCGAGAAATTGCTCAGGACTTCAAAACAGACCTGCGCTTCCAGAGCGCGGCCATTGGTGCTTTGCAGGTAAAAGGGCGGCAGGAAAGGCTCCAAGAGCTGGGGCTGCTGGGTACCACGAACAAACGATTATTAAATCATCACAAGCCTTTTTTCATTGCTGAGGTGTCAGAAAGGTTAAGTTGCTCTAGGTCATACACACAAAATGTAATTTGAACCCATTTGACTCCAAAGCCTGGTGTGCCTTCCATTATACCATTAAAAATATTTAACATGGCGCTAAAAGCAACGTTTAAGGGGGAAGGCACCGCTGGGTTTGGCTTACGGATGCTGTCGGACAGGAAGACGTGGTCTGTGCTGGTAGGTAGTTTCAAGGTGCTGATGGAAAAGGGATGTTAGAATAAATGTCTTGCTGGTACTGAAGAGGCAGGTGCAGGTGGAGAGCATGCTGGCTCGGCTGGCGCTAAGCAGCAGGACTGCGGCGGTGTAGGGTTGGCAGTGGGGAGAAACGGAGCGCTTAAAGACGCCGGCTTGTCAAGGAACCAGGATGGGAAGACTTGTCCTTTGCTGAAGGGGATTAGGGATTTCACCTTAAATGGGAAGCATGTGAAATTTAATCTTGGGTCCAAGGTGTCAGAACTTTGAGAAATGCTATTTTAGGGGTGGTTATGTATTTGAAATATTTGTGGTTTATGCTGAGATTAAACTTGAAATGCCCACACGTGAGATAATTTGATCAGGTACATGGGAATAGTTAACGTCGCTGAAGTAACCCTGTTTTCTATTGTGTGTTTGGTATTCTTTAGATCGGTGTGTCTCGGAACCCCATAAAGCCACCTCCTCCATTAGAGCATGGGGTTGGAGGTGGTTAAAAATGCAGCTTGCTGGGCCCTACCACAGATTTGAGTTACAGGCTCTTGGGAAGGGCCTGGACCCCACATGCCCTCCTTTGGGTGATTTTCAAGGCTGCTGTTGCTGTGCCAAGCTTTTGCTTTATAAGTGAGAAGGATTTGATAGGTGGATTCTATACTGAAATGTAATTGGTTGAGCTGTTTCTATGGTTAGTCTGAACTTCATTTGATTGGTGAATTCCAGGCTCATTTGGTGAATTCCAGGTGTAGGCAGCCATTAAATTGTCAATGAATTGAAATTTCAAACTACTAAAACCTTCCAGTGTTGTTACTTAAAACTTTATTTTCTGGTTTCATCACAGATCATCTTCAGGTCCTGTTTCATTTATTATTGCCATTGCAAATCACAATTTCCCCACTATCTTAACACAGAAATGACAGAAATATTACTAAGAATCTTAGCATCGGTTCAAAGCTGCTAATTTTGTTTTCTAGTTGGAGTTAACAGGACTATGCTTTTTGAGAATATAAATTATACTTGAAAATCCAGCATTTTGAGTTTGTCAGTGATACAGAGCCTTTTAATTTGAGATTGCTAAACAGTCGAGTGAGTGACTATTGTCTTTAAATTCCATGTGTAAACTTCCATTGTTACTGAGCTTAAATGTCAGTATACAGCCTTGTAAATTGAAAGTACTAAACAATCTGGATAAAAAGACTATTGTCTTTTTAAAATTCATGTGTAAACTTTTATGGTTGCTGTTAAGTATAGTTGTATTGGTTTTGAGCAAATGTTCACCTCTGCTGCCCATAATATTCTAGTATTAGATCATTCTTATTTTTATTGGAAAGAGTAATCTTTATTACAAGTTTTTTGTTTTCTCATTTTATATATGCACTTCAGATAAGTTTTTTGTTTTGTGTTTTCTTTTTTTATATATGCACTTCAGTTCTCTTAAAGATACAGAGATGGGGAATTGGCTAATAAAAGTAGAGTAATAAAAGGAAGCAATGAATTACAAAGGTTTCTTTGTTTTTGGCTTCAGAATTATAACAATTTACAGCTTTTCTAATACAACTAAATGAGGGTGGGGGGGTAGTTTAGTAAGGGTGGTAGAAAAGTTAGTCTAGATCTGAATTGACTAACTTAATTAAAACTTAGCCTTCGCCTTTAATATCTGAGAGTTTGAACTAAGGTATTTTTATGTTAAAAACGGACAAAGGTTTGTTGAATGGTGGAAGAGTCAGACATTGTTTCCTTCAAGTTGTAAGGTATTTTTTGCTATTATCTCAAAATTGCGTTCATTGGGCTACAAATTAACATGGTAGTCTCATTCTTATCACAGTCTTAATGTTTAGGAGACTGGGACATTGTTTATAGAATTGGAAATATATGGGTTATAGTCGAATCGCCTGTGAATATTGAATCTTCTAGAGTTGACCAGACCCAATCCTATAAAACTGATAACCAGGTTCTAAGACAGGACTGAGCCCTGGCTGCCATATGGCGCATCTGAGTAGTACAGGGGAGTGTTAGTAAATGGTCTCCGAGTCACAGGACCTGTTGGCCATATATCAGCTCATACTGCTGCTTTTTCTTTTCTTTTTTCTTGCAAAAGCATTCTAGATATGCATAATGCTGAGATAAGGTGTGTAAAACAACATCAAACTTCAAATCTCCCAAGAGTAGGCTACAGTATGCTGTATTTTCCAAACTTTTTTAACCATTTCTAGAATATCTCAAGAATGAATCCCTGAATATTAAAGAATTTTGCTGTTAGTATATTCTTTGGAATGAGTTTGATATGAGGGACCCATTGTATAGTAAAGATGCAAATTTGTTAGGGTTAAATATAAAACGCAAGCAGCAAATATTTATTAAACATCTACTTAAGAGCAAGGCATTAGGAGTATAAAATGAAATCTCTGTTAAGTAACTGAAGGCCTTAAAAGTTGGCTGGTGTACTACTCATGGGTGCCAAGGATGGAGGCGCTTCAAGGTTACCTGCACCTGGAAGCCAGGGCAAGAGGAGTGCGTGCCTTCTCCTTCCTGTGACGGCCTTAAGGTCGCCTTACGGAGTAGGCCAGTAAGACCCGGCTTATGGTAACAAATGCTGCAGAACGACAGGTAGGGATAGGGAAATTCGGGTGAAACAAGTTTTTATAGGAGAGATTAGATGAAGGGTATAAGGGTGAAGAAATATTTTTCATAAGATGAAATAATATGAACCATTTGAATTAGTGTTGCTGTGTTAATGCTTTTAAAAGCAGAATCTGTGGTTTTATTGCATAGTCACAATGTTTGTAAAAGGCAAACCTGACTTCCCATCTGTGTGTCTTATGTATTGTGTAATATGGGGCTTGAACTGCTCAAGTATTTCTGGGTTTGTGTTGTTTTAAATATGTTTTTATTGATTTCAGAGAGGAAGGGAGAGGGAGAGAGAAATAGAAACATCAGTGAGGAGAGAGAATCATTGATCTGCTGCCTCCTGTACATCCCCTACTGGGGATTAAGCCTACCACCTGGGCATGTGCCCTTGCCTGGAATCAAACCCGGAACCCTTCAGTCTGCAGACCGACGCTCTATCCACTGAGCCACCTTTTCAGACAGCTGTAAGATGCACTGACATTTCGAGTTGAGTTACAGTAGGCTCCCCTTTCCCTCTGTGTGTGCCAAGTGTCAGTGAGCGATTCCCACAACTAGCAGTGATAGTCGGGGTAAGAAGATGCCTTCAAAGACTCTTCCAGTGTGATAGGAAAGCCTAATGGACCAGTATTAGTGCCACTGTATGCTATGGTATATAGAGGGAGGTGTGCTTGATAGGGGCGGGGTGCACATCTGCTAGGCAAAATAGGGCAGCGTGTGTGTTCTGGAACCTGCAGTCTCTTGTGATGCAATCTGAGGTGTAAGAGGAGGGTAGGCTAGGGAGGACCATAAGATGAACACCATTTGTCGGCTGTACTGCATTATTGGGCCAGGCAAAGTCAGACCTATCTGGGAGTGTGAGTGGGATTCAGAGTGAGACACTGAGCGGGGAAGGAGTATTTGGATTGGTTATGAGATTCCACTTATAAGCTGCCTTTTAGCTTTATCCCCTAGGTTTTTAAATGTAAGCATCTGGTAAAATGGTTAACGTTTCTGAAGTACGTTTTTAAAGGGTTCAGTAACCCCATCATTGTAACTTTTTTTAACAGTTGGGAATACCATTAATATATATTTTTTTTATTCCTGTTGTAGGAGGCAAGTGAGGCCTATCTGGTTGGCCTGTTTGAAGACACCAACCTGTGTGCTATCCATGCCAAACGTGTAACAATTATGCCAAAAGACATCCAGCTAGCACGCCGCATACGTGGAGAACGTGCTTAAGAATCCACTATGATGGAAACATTTCATTCTTTTAAAAATTTTTCTCTTCTTCCTGTTATTGGTAGTTCTGAACGTTAGGTTTTTTTTTTTTTTTTTCCCATGGGGTCAAAAGGTACCTAAGTATATGATTGCAAGTTGAAAATAGGGGACAAATCAGGTATTTGGCAGTTTTTCCATTTTCATTTGTGTGTGAATTTTTTTAATATAAATGCGGGGACATAAAGCATTAATGCAAGTCAAATGTTTCAGTGAACAAGTTTCAGCAGTTCAACTTTATAACAATATAAATAAACCTGTTAAATTTTTCTGGACAATGCCAGCATTTGGATTTTTTTAAAACAAGTAAATTTCTTATTGATGGCAACTAAATGGTGTTTGTAGCATTTTTATCACACAGTAGATTCCATCCATTCACTATACTTTTCTAACTTAGTTGTCCTACATGCCAGTACATGTTTTTAATGTTGTCTGTCTTCTGTGCTGTTCCTGTAAGTTTGCTATTAAAATACATTAAACTATACTTGCTTTTGGTCTTTATTATCAACCTTACCCTTATAATTCACTTGAAATGTTCATATTCAAAATAATTTTAGTATCAAGTGTTTTGTTACCTTATATCTGAAACAAATGTTGAGAGGGAAAGTATAATCCTTGTATAGGGAATCTTTTTGCCAAAACCAGATCTTAACTCTTTGGATATGATGTATTCTAAACCTAGTAACTTTCAAACCTAGTTAGCTAACAATATTACATGGAAATAGTGGAAGTCTTGTAAGTAGTGAAAAGTACATTTATAAACATAGTAAGTCCAGTCCAAAAATTTTAAGATGCTGTGTATTAACCCTGAAGTTATTAAGCACCAATAATTAATTCTTAGGACGTTTTAGCCATGGAATGATGGTAACGAACCTTTTAAGACCTATAACACCTCCCTAATGGTGACCATTAGTTGTAACACTTGAGTGTGTTTTTAATTTGTATTGATTTTTATAGAGGAAGGAAGAGAGAATCTATTGGCTGCTTCCTGCATACCCTGCCAGTGGGCAGTTGATCCCAACCCAGGGATGTCCCCTGACTGGCAGCCTTTCAGTGCATGAGCCACACCAGCCAGGGCTAACCGTTCGAGTCATTTAAGCTCCTGGAAGTAAAGTGAAATATTAGACATCAGTGAACTAAGAACAGGCCCATGTCAAAGTGTAACACTGAGCTTATGTTCTTACTGGTTGTAAACTTTTAGCTATAACTTAATTTTTATATTGTTGGTTGTTACAAAATTCCTTAATTTGTATTTTCTTAGAGCCTACCATTTAGGGATCTTAATATGTGACCTTTGCATCTGCTTCCGCAGACAGGCACTAGTGAAGTATTGGCAAGAGCTTCTAGTTCAGTGGTTCTCAACCTGTGGGTCGTGACCCCTTGGGGGTGGAACAACCCTTTCACATATAATTACATAGTGTTTTTGTGATTAATCACTATGCTTGAATTATGTTCAATTTGTAACAATACATCCTGCATATCAGATATTTACATTACAATTAATAACTAGCAAAATTACAGTTACGAAGTAGCAACGAAAATAATTTGATGGTTGGGGGTCACCACAATATGGGGAACTGTATGAAAGGGTTGCGGCCTTAGGAAGGTTGAGAACCACTGGTCTAGTTTACTCATTGCAATGTAAACTAAAAGTTGAGTGGGATGTCCCCTGTTAAGTTCTCTGCAGTGCAAAGGGACACAGGAGTCCGATTCATGAAAACAGGGAAGTGGGTGTCTCCAATAGGATAAGGAAATTACCTGCTGAAAGCTTGTAGACCAGTTCCTTACAAATAGTCCTAGGTACTCACTGTCTAGGTATCATCCAATGAGTCATCTGTTACAAAATGAGACCAAAACACTGGCAGAGCAGGTGAACATGGCACTGTATCAACATGTTGGGTCAGTGTCCTGAGCTTGTCTCAATATACCATGGTCTGTTAACATCTGACCTGTGAGGCGAGCCACTCCTTCCAGCTCAGGACAAGTTCAGTGAATTTGTGTTGGGTCCAAAGTGCTGAGTGGGAACTAGCTAAATTTACACACTTGGTTATGGTTAGTTTTTAGCGTCTTCAAGAAGGTAAATGGCATTTGAATACTAAAGTAACTTTATGCAAATGAAAAAACCCTATGAAATTATGTGGCAAGATAGTTTTTACTTGGTTTTAGGGAAGAGAAACATCAAATTTGTTCCACTTATTTATGCATTCATTGGTTACAGCTTGTGTGCGCCCGGTGTATGGGCTGATGCCCTAACCAACTGAGTTTCCCCAGCCGGGGCCAAGGCAAGATAATGTTAGGTTAGGTCTTGGAGAAACCAGGGGAATTACTGTAGCTGGAAGGACATTCAGGAAGGAATTTGGGAACATTCTCTTAATGTTTTTTTTTTGTGTTTTTTTTTAATATATTGATTTTAGGAAGGGAGAGGGGGAGAGAGAGATAGAAACATCAATGATGAGAATCAATCATTGATTGTTTGCCTCTTGCATGCCCCCTCCTGGGGATCAAGCCCGCAACCCAGGTATGTGCCCTTGGCCGGAATCGAACCTGGGACCCTTCAGTCCGCAGGCTGACGCTCTATCCACTGAGCCAAACCAGCTAGGGCAAGTTGGGTTCTTTTAAGCAAATTGGGAGAATCTCACTTTGCTAATAGAATTGGGTGAGCACTTGAACAATACCCAATTCTGGACAGCCTACAAACAGGAAATTCATATATGCAAATTTAGGGCTGCTGGATGTCGAGAATGTAAAGGTATAAAGGTGCTTGGACTGAAATTTAATTCTTAACCCTATAAGGTGGGTACCATCATATACCCCGTTTTATAGGTGAGAAACTTGCCAAGATCACAGTAAATTGAGATGGAAGATGTGCCCGGATAGGCTGTATCCAGGGCCTTGCTCTTTTAATTCCCGTGCTCTAAATGTGAGATAAATTAGTTTATTTTGGGGCGGGGGTTGCCAGAAGTTAAGAGCCTTGACAGTAGTAACAACTGATGGAAAAAGACGAAATTGAGAATGGACAGCATGTAGACATCACAAGAAAACCCCTCTGCATTTGAAAACGAGGTATGGGCACTGACCGTTAGATTTGGCCACGCGGAGGTGATTGGTGATCTTGATAACAGTTTTGGTGACAATAGAGAACGAGTGTGACGAGGGGATTCGAGAGCGACTGGGGCTTTGACTTAAAATGATCACATTTCACATCGTCAATAAGGAGACAGGCTGTGAGCCTCCTAATGTAAAACACGGGGGGGCACGACACGACCCCAACGTTTCACCTGGATAGAATCGCGAGGAAGCAGCCAGCGAAATCCAAGTGCACAACAGTCTGCAAACATTTCACAGAAGGAAACGGGCAGCGGAAGCCTCATGACTGGTGGCTGCCAGCTGAGCCCGGCCCGGCCCGACCCCCGAGAGGCACTGCGGGTCCCGGGACCTGGGGGTGCGAAAGGCCGCCCCTGCCAACCGTCCCCGGGAGCGGCCCAGCGGGGGAGGGGGGCTCTCAGGCCTCGAGAACTGAACGTTCAGGGTCTCCCCCACCCCCCCTCCCTCGCACCCACATCCTCGATCTTAGATTCCGGAGCCCATCCCTTCCCTCCCCGCCAGCCTCAGGCGGCGCGGCCCTGCGCCACCACCAGGGTCCCCGCTGGCGGACGCGGCACCCCACTCAGACCACGCCCCTCGGACTCCGCCGCCCCCCCCCCCCCCGCTCCCCAAGCTGCTGCGAGGTGGGGGGACGGGGGGGAGGGGGGAGTTTACCACCTCGCGATCTGGCCACATTTCCCGGCTTCCCGACGCGCCCCCGGCCAGCGCCCCCGCCGTCCCCGCCCGGCCCCACGGTGCGGCTTGTTCCCGAGACCGCAGCCTTGCGGCGGGCAGGGCCCCTGCGCGCTGTCCCCGCATCTCCGGGCCCGCAGGGTTTGGGGTCCTTTCCTGGGTGGGGGACGCCGGCCCGCAGGGCCCCAGCTCCGGGCCTCCGCCCCGCACGTGGCCGCCGGGGACGCGCGAGCCGAAGCTGAACCTGACGCCGCCGCGCATCCGGTGGCGGGACCCCACGTGCCCCGTGAAAACAAAGCTGGCGGGTGCTCCGCCGCCGCGCCTCCCGAGGAGGAGGGTGCAGATGTCATGTTTACGAACCGAGACCCGTGCGCGGTAACCACTGCGCCATGCTGGCCGCGCTCTCGGGGCGCAGCCGTTCCCGCTCGGCGACGCCCGCAATCTGCCTTCCGCAGCCCCTTCCCTTGTGCCCCGAGCGGGTGGGCATCAGCTTTAAACCACCCGGACCTGGTTGTGCGGGTCAGGAAGCCCAGGCCTCCGGGGGACAGTCACTGCGCCCCTCGCCGCCACCAGTCCTCCAGGTTATAGGATGGGAGGAGGGATGACCCCGCAGCCCCTAGGACCCCTGGGGGGACACTCAGGAGAGGGGGGCCAGCGCTGAGGGAAGGGGCTGGAGGGCCCGGGTCACGACTAGAGGGTCCGATTTTACTTAAGAACCAGTCCTGCCTGCGGGGTAGTTCCAAAGGGATCCATGAAGAGGTCACAAAAAGACCTGAAGGGCTGCCCGGGGGATAGGGGGGTCCTCAGAGCTGGAGGAGCCGGGTCTTGGGGACACACAGAGGAAAGGGTGTTCACATGGCTGACAGTAGCCCTGGGTGGGGGGCTGTCTCCTAAAGGCACTTCAAGGCCTTTCTCAGCTTCTCCCATTGAGGGGGGAGCAGGCTGGGGAGGATCCCAGGACAGACACCCAGGCCTCTGCACCACCCCAGGCCTCCCCAGTTTTCACCGAACCCCGTCATAAATCCGAGCGCTCCCCCGCCTCACAGCACTGAGCGGGCACTGAGTCCAGGAGCAAATCCGGGGCACAGTCCTCAGCTGAGGGGGGCGCACCCAGAGAGGACAGCACCTCCATCCACACTTGGAGATTTCAGCTGGGCTCTACCTGGGGCCTCCCCAGAGCCCCCCTCCCTTCCACTGGCAGGGGTGGGGGTGAGGGGGCTGTCACTCCCAAAGCCTACCAGCTCTCCCACTTGGGAAATAAAGAACAACCTCTTTCAGCCCTTGGCAGTCCCCTCCTCTGTCTCTTGCTTCAGCCGTGTTTGGACAGAACACACCTAGAGACGCCCCCTCTTCCAGCCTCAGACCACCTCCAACCTCTTTCCTGTCACCACCTTCAGTACCATTCCAGACCAGCCAACACCCTTCGAGACCAGCCAAGACCATCCCAGACCAGCCAACACCATTCCAGACCAGCCAACACCCTTCGAGACCAGCCAACACCATTCCAGACCAGCCAAGACCATTCCAGACCAGCCAACACCTTTCCAGACCAGCCAACACCTTTCCAGACCAGCCAACACCTTTCCAGACCAGCCAACACCATTCCAGACCAGCCAACACCATTCCAGACCAGCCAACACCTTTCCAGACCAGCCAACACCATTTTTTGAGCTCATCTCCTTATTGCCGAGCAACCATGAGCTCCCAAATTCCTCACTTCGCCCAGCCAGGTGGAGGCCCCATCAACCACGCGTACCCCTGCGTCCGCGGGCGCCCGCACCTACCTCTCTCTGGGTGTCTGCTTCCACCTCCACGCGGGGCTCTGGCGGGCGAGGGCCACTCCTTCCCCGAGTCCCCAGAGGAGGAGTTGCGGGCACCCAGCGTCTCTTGAAGAGGAAAACCAGGGGACGGCCGTGCCCTCCTCCAGGCCCTGCAGGGCCTTCCCACAGCGAATGGGGCAGCACGCCGGCCGCCATGGGAGCCGCCAGGGCCCTGGGAAGAGCCTGACCCAGGCCCCGAGGGTCTGCAGGCCGACTTCCGGGAGAACCACTTCCTGGGCGAGGAGGTGAAGCTCATCAGGAAGATGGGCCACACCTGACTCCCCTCCTGCTGCCGCCCCCAGGCCGGGCCAGGCCAGTATCTCTTCCAAAGGCTCAACCTCAAGCGCACCTTGGAGCCCAGAGGCCTTTGAGGGGTCCCTGTGCACCCCCCTGGGTGTCTCCCTTCTGCCTGAGCCGCTCTCTGCAACCACTAGGCAGCCTTCTAATCACTGCCGAGCCCCGGCCCCATGCCTTGGAGCAAATGCAACAATAAAGCTTTTTGCAGCCAAACAGAAAGAGGAAAGTAACAACCGCTTAGCTCCAAATTTCCTGGGACGCTGGGACTTCATGTTGAAAACGATTGACAGTTTAGAGGAGATTATTTGGCTTCGTGTTTGGGGTGAACAGATGTTTTTGAATGAATATCTTCTCCTCCGTGTGCCAAGCGCCATGCGAAGCCCACAGTCTCCTGTCGTCAGGGCGGCCCTGAGGAATGGGTATCGGTTTCCCTGCCGAAGCAATCCCGGCACTGAGCTTGCGGCAATGAAACGGCAGGCACCGATCACACAGCCCTCAGGGACAGAGGCAGGATCGAAAGACAGCCCTTGACTTCAATCGTGGTGGAGTGAATTTCCATCTTTAAGAAGCGGTGCTCGCATTGGAACGATACAGGGAAGATGAGCATGGCCCCTGTGCAAGGATGACACGCAAACCCGTGAGGCGTTCCATGTATCTTTTTAAAATCCAGAGGGGGGGCGGGGGGAAGGAAAAATAAATGTATGAAGTGCCTGGCTGGTGTGGCTCAATGGTTGAGCGTCAACCTATGAACCAGGAGGTCACAGCTCGATTCCCGGTCAGGGCCCATGCCCGGGTAGCAAGCTCGATCCCCAGTCGGGGTTGTGCAGGAGGCAGCCAGGCAGTGATTGGTGGCTCTTCTGAAATCTGCCCGTGGCCCGGGTTCTAAATCCATAAAGTGGCTCTTCCTGGGCTCCTGGGAGAGGCAACACTGTCTTTTTTTACTTCCTGGAGAACAGCTAGAGCAAGCAGTGCTTCTAGAAACTATTCAGTCAGCTCATCTGGGCAGAGGCCTGCCGGAGACAGCGGGGAGGGCTCCTGTGTGCGGAGAGCTGACTGACAGGACTTCAGGAAGCTCAACCTGGGCCCGCCCACCTCCACCCACCCCGCCACCCACGCCACCACCCACCCCACCACCACGCATGCAAACCCAGAGGTGAGTGACCTGCAGCTGGAGTCCGTGCAAGACACAGGAACACGGAGAAAGGAGGTGATGGCACCTCCTAGAAAAGCAGTTTCATTCCTAAGAGCCTTCTTTTTTTTTTTTTAATATATTTTATTGATTTTTTACAGAGAGGAAGGGAGAGAGATAGAGAGTTAGAAACATCGATGAGAGAGAAACATCGATCAGCTGCCTCCTGCACATCTCCTACTGGGGATGTGCCCGCAACCCAGGTACATGCCCTTGACCGGAATCGAACCCGGGACCCTTCAGTCCGCAGGCCGACGCTCTATCCACTGAGCCAAACCAGCTTCGGCCCAAGAGCCTTCTAGGCAGCCAAACCCCACGCTTGTCCACTTCCCTCCTCACGCTCTGGAGGTCACGAGCCTTGAGACCTGGCTACGTCACCGTGTCACCCTTGGCGTGTCACGATGCTCAGACACTGACACAAACACTTGCTCACAACCCCAGAAAGACACTTCTAAGAAGGCTTTCCAGTGCCCCAGCGTGGCTGAGCTGGCTGGAAAAAAAACACGGTTTCAGGGCTTGGGGTCAGGGAGCCAAGTGTGGGGACTCCAGTTCCCCGTGACCTTGAGCATTGACCTCGGGAGCCACAGTTCTTTTCAGCCTGGCGAGGGCCAGGGTGGAGAGCAGGTGGGCCCCGCCTGGACATGGAAGGATGGATGACAAAGGCAGCAGGGGAAGGGGAGGGCTCCTGGCCAGGTGCCTCCCCTCCTATACAAAACAGTCCCTTGTCAGTCTGGCCTCCACCCAACGCTGCCTCACTTCCTTTCGCTCCCCTGCCCGCCCTCCCCAAGTCCCTCGCCAGCCACACCAGACTCCCCCCTGCCCCCGAACATCTGTGTAACTTCCTCTACTCGTCCTGGAATGTTCTGCCCCATCTCTGCTCCCTGGAATCCTACCCAGCCTCCAGGCCCATCTCAAACACCACTGCATCCATAAAGGCTCGCAGACCCCTCCCACAGCTATCACCTGCGAACAGACGTCTAGGATGGTTCCTCTCACCCCCACAGGCTCCTGCAAGTGAAACTGTCCAGCCCACAGTCCCCTCTGAAGGGGCAGCTCCAAGCACACCCTGAGGCCCACTCCCTCCCCCAGCACAGCTGATGGGCCCTAACTGGCCAATCTGTTGCCTGACAGGGGCCGATGGAGCGGGGTCTGGTGTGCAAGGGTGAGCTGAACCTACCTACACTCCCTCTCTAGATTGGCGCTATCTGCATGCAATTTTTTTTATATATATTTTATTGATATTTTACAGAGAGGAAGGGAGATAGAGAGTTAGAAACATCGATGAGATCAGCTGCCTCTTGCACACCTCCCACTGGGGATGTGCCCGCAATCAGGGTACATGCCCTTGACCGGAATCGAACCTGGGACCTTTCAGTCCGCAGGCCGATGCTCTATCCACTGAGCCAGGCCGGCTAGGGCTCCACAAGAAATTTAACATGAAAGCACATGCAGAATTTTAAATTTCTCAGTTGCCATTTTAAAATTTTGATTGATTGATTGGAGAGAGAGGAAGGAGAGAGAGAGAAGCATCGATTTGTTGTTCCACCCATCCATTCACTGGTTTCTTTCCGCATGTGCCCTGACCACAGATTGAACCAAAACCTTGGCGAATCAGGAGGACGCTCCCCCCAAGTGAGCATCCCACCAGGGCTCCCCGTGGCCATTTGTAAGAAAGTAGAAGAGAAAACAGGTAAAATTAATTTTAATACCATTTTTATTAACCCAAACAGAGCCAAATAGTGCCACTTAAACATGTAATCAATATAAAAATTATTAATGAGACATCTTACTTTTTTTTTTTTTTGGTACCAAATCCTTGAAATCCAGTGAATATTTGACAGCATATCTCCAATTGGACACCACATTTTTATTGGGAATTCTTTTTTTAAAAAAAATATATTTTATTGATTTTTTACAGAGAGGAAGGGAGAGAGATAGAGAGTTAGAAACACTGATGAGAGAGAAACATCAATCAGCTGCCTCCTGCACATCTCCTACTGGGGATGTGCCCGAAACCAAGGTACATGCCCTTGACCGGAATCGAACCCGGGACCCTTTAGTCCGCAGGCCGACGCTCTATCCACTGAGCCAAACCGGTTTCGGCGGGAATTCTTGATCTGTTTTTAGATTTGATCATCTTGACAGTCGAAAAAGGAGATTTACATAACCAGGTTGTTCCAAACATTCTTGAATTATTTCCAATAATTGGATCAAACAGCAGTTGTGCGTTTTAAAATTTAAATTAATTAAAACGTAGTTCTGCCGTTGCACAATTTCTGCTGGTTACAAGGCCTTAGTAGCCCCAGTGGCTAGTGGCTGCTGCCCAGGACAGCACAGGGCTGGAGAGTGTCAGAAAATTGTGCATCTAACCACCAGCAAGCCTGTGCAGACAACTTCCCACGTTCACCTCCAGACAGCACGCATCCTTTGCTCTGCAGACCAGCCTAACAAGTACCTGTCAGATTGAGGCGCCTCACACCTAACCTGTGCAAAACTGTGCCCCGGAGGGGCTCACCCCCGCCCCCCAAACCAGCGAGGCCAGCTGTCCCCATCTCGGTTAACAGCAAGTCTTCCTTCCCAGGCCAAAACCTTGGTGCTCTCCTCGATATCTCTCTCTCTCTCTCTCTCTCTCTCTCTCTCTCTCTCTCTCTCTCTCCTACTTCATGTCTGGCCTGGCCATAGATCCTAAAAAGCATTTCCAAAATCCCACCACTTCTGGCCACCACCCGAAGCCACGCCCCGTCACCTCCTCGGATTCCTGCTGGCGCCTCCCGACTGGTCTCGCGCTGCGGGCCCTGCCCCTGCGGCCGGTTCGCCAACCGGCCCGCTGCTTTCCAACGAGGTCAGACGAGTCCTCCCTCCGCTCGGAGCCCCGCCGGGCTTCCCTGGTCACGCAGGAGAGAAGCCCAAGTCCTCGCTGGGGCCCATGCGGCGCTCCCACACCTGACCCGGCCCGCTCCATCTCTTAGACGCCTCCTCCACGCTGGCCTCCTGGCTTTTTTCTGGAACAAAGTAGGTCCCCAGACATCTCTGCAAGGCTGGTTCACTCGATTCCCTGGGCCTTTACTCAAAACTCACGGTCGCCTTCTCAGCGAGGCTTCCCCGGTCACCCCTGTCCAAAACCTCCCCTCCCCTAAACGCGCATCTCAGAGCTCCCGTCCCTGCGCGCTCTCTCTCTCTCTCTCTCTCTCTCTCTCTCTCTCTCTCTCTCTCCTTATTACCACGTAACGTATTATTTTATGTCTGTTCTGCCTCTTCTATTGCAATATAAGCTCCCGGAGGGCAGAGGCGTTGTGTGTGTTTTTCCCGCTCCACCCCCAGCGCCTAGAATCGTGCCTGGGACCTTAGACGCTCAGCACATGTTCTAAATCTGAACCAAGGGATGAACGAGTGGCTTCCGGGCGGGGAGAAGAGCTGCAGCAAAGCCAGGGCGGCTGCTGTCCTCTGCGGGGGCTGGAGCCCCAGGGTGCGGGGTGGCGTGGTCCGGGGGGGCCCTGACACCTCCCGCACTGGACCAACCGCAGCGCCCGGGGCGGGAGCGGGAGCGGGGCTCCCCGTCGGTCCCCTCCCGAGAGGCCAGGAGCGGAGACAGGCAGGTGCTGCCCCCGCTGCACCGGCCCCGGGTCCGGGACACCCCGGGAGGCACGAACATCAACGGCGAGAAGCTGATGGCGATCTTCAAACGCCAGGGGGAGATGGGGATGGGTTTGTTTGGCGGATCCTAAATGGCGAGGGCCCCGCGGCTGAGCGCGGAGGGCGGGCCCGGCTTTGTCCGGGGAGGAGGAGCGCGCGTCACATGACTGCCGGTTCCCCCGGACCCCCTCGGGGCCCGCACCCCCTCCAGTCCCCCGACCTCGCGGGATCCGCCATCCCCGGAACGGGGCTATGGGGCCGGCGATGGGCGCGAGGCTGGGGAGGGCGGCCGAGGCCTTGCGCTCCGAGCCGGGCGGGGGGAGCCGGGCGCGCGGCCTCGGTGGCGGGGGCTGCCCAGCGCGGCGGGGGCGCGTGGCCCGGTGGCGGGGGCTGCCCAGCGCGGCGGGGGCGCGTGGCCCGGTGCGCGCGCCCGGGCGGTGCTCACAAAGGAGCGCCCTTCGTCGCGCGCCCGCGCCGCCCCGTGTCCCCAGCTCCCCCGCCCGGCGGCGGCCCCGCGGCTGCCCTTCATCTCTTTATTTTGGTGGAGGAGGGCGGGGCCTCGGTCCTGGGGACAAGGATCTTTCCAGGAAGTTTGTGCCTATTAATATTTCAGCTCCTGGCAGCGGCTTCCCGCGCTGGGGGAGGGGCGCGGCCAAGTTCAACGCTGCGGGCGCGGAGCTGCGGGGCCCGGGGCCTCCCGGGCGCGTCCCCTCCGTGCGAGGCGGGCAGCTGCCCTCCGGAGCGGTGCCCTCGGGGAGAGAGGCGGGCCCTGCGGCTGCAGCGAAGCCCAGAGCGAGGGTGCCAGAGCCAGGCTTCCCGGAGCGGGGGCGACGGAGGGCGCGGAGGGCCCGCCGGGTGTCGGCGATCAGCGGGCGGGAGGGAGGAAGGGCTGGGAGCACCCAGGCTCGGCAGGCGCAGCCCCGCGAGCATCCGCCCTCCCGGGAGCCGGCGAGGGGGGCCCAGAGCCCCGAGGATGCCAGGACGCGCCTTCTGACCTTGGTTCGGTTGCACCAGGGGCGGGCGCTGCAGCGGAAATGTGACCCTTTCGAGCTCCCGGGTCCCTTGCAAGGTTATCGTGGTCTCCGATCTACAAGCGGAACGTGTAGCTGAGATGGTAACCTGCTCGAGGTCACGGTGCTGCTGCCCGCAGCGCGGCCCCGGGTTTTTTTTTTTTTTTGTAAATATATATATTTTGCCCTGACCGGTTTGGCTCAGTGGATAGAGCGTAGGCCCGCGGACTGGAGGGTCCCAGGTTCGATTCCGGTCGGGGGCGTGTACCTGGGTTGCGGGCACATCCCCAGTAGGGAGTGTGCAGGAGGCAGCTGATCGATGTTTCTCTCTCATCGATGTTTCTAACTCTCTAGCCCTCTCCCTTCCTCTCTGTGAAAAGTCAATAAAATATATTAAAAATATATATATATATATTATTGATTTTTTACAGAGAAGAAGGGAGAGGGATAGAGAGTTAGAAACATCCATCAGCTGCCTCCTGCACACCTCCCACTGGGGACGAGCCCGCAACCAAGGTACATGCGCTTGACGGGAATCGAACCTGGGACCCCTTGGTCCACAGGCAGATGCTCCATCCACAGAGCCAAACCGGTCAGGGCTCGGTCCCGGGTTTTGACTTCTGTTGCAAGGAGTCAATGCAAGTGTCAGCGCGGGAACCCCGTGCCGTCTCGGAGCTTGTCAGGTTTTCCTAACCCCCTTCACTCACCCCCGAGGAGCCTGCTCAGGCTTCTAGACAATCGCACCTCACGAGCACCAATCATTTTGCCAAAGAAAATGTCTTTTTAACACCCCCAGGGGCTCATTCAAAGGGTTAGCATAGCCACCTCCAGAGAGAGGGCTCCCGACCAGGGTCCTTCAAAAGCTCAGGAACTGTCCCCAGGGTAGATGTAAGTCCTCAAACACAGCACTGTCTCTTCAGGTCGCCCGAGGACACGGGGGACCTCCCTGCTCAGGACAGCCGGCCAGCTCTGCCCTGGGACTGCTGGGAGCTCACGGACCCCGAGGCCCAGACTTGGGCAAAGGGAAAGTTTGTCTCATGAACCTTCTCACTCTGGTCTCCAGGTCCCCTCGCCTTCCTCTCTCTGACCCCGCTCCCCAGCCTTGTCTGTTTCTCCCAGGTGACCAGAGCGGAGGATATGCCAGAGCCAGGCATGTTAAGGTAGGACTTGCTGCTCAAAGAGAGTCTTCCCTGACCCCCATCTCCTAGGAAAACCACTTCCAGGAATGTCCTCATGCAGGTGAGGAGAGCTGGCTGCCGCCTCCATGCTGTCCTCCTGGGTTGCCAGGCTTGGTGATCCAGGGGAGGGAGGGGAGCCCTCTGCTGGCTGCAGTCAGCAGGGGAGGCCTTGGGGAGGTCTCAGTCCTCCAGCATGGCCGCCTCCTGGGAGCTTTCTCTCCCAGCCTGCCTCAGCTCCAAAGGGCCCGGCTTCTGTTTGCATTCACGTTGCCGAGGTTCCTGGGAGCAGGGTCCCTGAACCAAACGCCTTCTCCCCAGCCTGGGTGGGCCAGGCCCTGCCAGCTGCCTTCACTTGTGGCTGCAGAAAGCCTGCCAGGCTGCCGTGTGCCAGGGCAGGCCTGGAACAATGACTCTGGCATCAGCTATTTTAATGCAGAGTGAGGCGCACAGTCCTCACTAAAAATAAACACAAAGGGAAACCCCAGAGTGGCGAAGCCTGTTTTAAAACCTCCTTCCTGGCTCCTTTGCCTTCCCCTTGCAACTTGGGAGCTGCGTCTCCTACGGGGCCCACTCGTGTCGCGTGGACTCGCAGCCCAGGCTTGATCACGGCTGACACAGAGTCAGAGGGAACAGAGGCAAGAAAAGGAAGACGACCCAGCAGCCATTTGTTTGAGTGCAATTTCTATTAAACAGAAGGATGCTATTTCTGTTAAACACCACTTCAAGACATAACTAAAAAGGACCTTCGGGCCCAGCTGGCCTGGCTCAGGGGTTGAGTGTTGACCTATGAACCAGGAGGTCAGGGTTCGATTCCTGGTCAGGGCACATGCCTGGGTTGCAGGCTTGGTCTCCAGTAGGGGGTGTGCAGGAGGCAGCTGATCAGTGATTCTCTCTCATCATTGATGTTTCTCCCTCTCCCTTCCTCTTTGAAATCAATAAAAAGGACCTTGGGGTGATGAGACCTCTTCCTGCCACGTGTCCCCCTCCCTGCTCTCCACCCCGCCCTCCATGGGAGAAGGGATGCTTACAAAGCACCTGCCTAGGACGTGGCCAGCAAGCAGGCCCGCTGCTGTGAGGGAACACATCTGAGTGCCTTTGTGCTCCTGGGACATCACTGCTTCCCTTTTGAGAAGGGAAGCAAGGGTGGCAGATGCCCCGGGGGTACCTACTATTAAATTAATTAAACAAGGGGCCCACTAGACTGATACATGGGCCAGGCCCACACAAGCAACCCAAAATCTGAGCCTGTAAATGCTTCAGGATTATGAAATCAAACCCATAAAGACAACTCATCACAGACAGCCATTGAGGCTTCTAGCTAGAGCCAAGCAAATCATTTCTGTTCTTTGCTTCTGCACTTCCTCTGTATTAATCTTTCCCTGGCTCCTGGCGGGCCACTCCTAACCGCTTCTGGCCTGCTACTGCCCCGTTCAGATGGACATTCGCTCAAATAAACTCTTAAAATGTGTAATTTGCCTCGATTTATTTTATTTTTTTTAAAAAATATGTTTTTATTGATTTCAAAGAGGAAGAGAGAGGGATAGATAGAAATATTGATGAGAGAGAATCACTGATTGGCTGCCTCTTGCACACTGGCAGGCATGTGCCCTTGACCTTAATCGAACCCGGGTCCCTTGAGTCTGCAGGCCAAAGCTCTATCCACTGAACCAAATCGGCAAGGGCTGTTCTCTTTTTAGCACCATCTAGACTTACATCTATGACCCCTCTTATGTCTGGGAACCGATCCTTATCCGCAAGGGGTCCTTTGCACCTATCAGGTGCGCCCGGAGCCAGCTCCCCCAGATCCCATGCCTGCCCGTGGCCCTGCATCCATCTGCACCGGGGACGCCTGCCGGCTGGTTGGCCAGGTTCCCCTTCACCGCGGAGGCTGAAGGAAGGGCCGCTCAGGGTGTCTCAGGCTGTTCTGAGTGCGAACAGGCATCGCAGTATTGGGAGCAGGTACAGGTGAGAATCACAGGCTCCCTCCCTCAAATGCCCGTGACTTTAAAATGCAGTGATCAGGCCGTTCGTAGGATGGACCTGTGCCCGGAGCCGCCGCGGGCGGGCTCCCGGGAGCCTCAGCACCGCGCTGTGTGCCCGGCAGTGTGCCCTCTCCGTTCACAGGGGACTGGGGCACAGAGGGCCAGCACCTGCCCCGAGGTCACACAGCCGCCCAGCTGGGTTCTCCACCTGGTGGCACCTGGAGGTCGGGGCTTACACAGGGCTGCTCCATGGCCCCCCGGAGACACACACCCACACATCCCGGCGCCTCCGCCCGCAGGACCACAGCTCCCACGCGAGCAGCGGGAGGTGGCGGGTCGGGGCTCCCCACCCCCAGCCGGGTGTCGGCGGCCTGGGAGCCGGAGGCCGAGGGGACCGGCGGGCGGGACGGGCGCCCTCTGGTGGCCGCTGCGCGCAAAGGCCGGGAGCGCGGTGTTCCCGGGTTCGCAGCCGGGAGGGGGCGACAGCGACCGGGGACCCCTGCTCGCGGGGCGCCGGGACCTCGCGCCGCGGTTTGTCCCCCACGGAAAGGAAGCTCACTGCTAGTGAAGCCGACCTTCTGCAGAATCAATACCATCGATAGGGACACCGAGTGGTTCACCGAGGGAGAAGCGCCCGCCCGCCCCCAGCCCCGCGGGAGGAAGTGGGGGCTGTTGTGGCGGCGGCCGCGGGGCCGCACCCGGGCGCGGGCGGATGGCGGGGGCGGCGAGGACGAACCGCGGAGGCCCCGCCCCTCTTTGTCCGCGGGCGACGCCCTGCCCGGGGCCGCCGGGTGCCAGCCCCGCCGGGAACACCCGCCCCCGAGGGGAGGGGCCTGGCTCCAGGTCTCCCACACATCCAGGGCCGGACCCAGAGCGCGCCCCTTCCTCCTCCTCCTCTTCCTCCTCTCCCGGCCTCCCCGGGCCCCTCCACCTGCGCGGGCGGCGGCCCAGAGGTCAGGGGGGCGCAGTGGCTGGAGAAGCCCAGCACCCCGAGTTTTAAAAGCGCCCCTCTTTGCAGAGGCGCCGCCTTCTGCGGTGGGATCAGAGCAGAAAGGGTGTTTGCTGCGGCGCAGAGGCCTCAGGCACCGCCTCGGAGGGTCAGCGGCCGCCCCGGCGGGGGGTGGGGTGCGGTGGGGGGGAGCCGGCCTCGCCTTGCAGCCCAGGGCGGGAGCGGGACAGACACAGCGCCCCCGGGAGCAGCAGGAGGTGGCGGGTCAAGGAGTGGGGGTCTCCCTAGGGAGAGAAATGGGGGCGCCCCTCCGCGTTCTCCAGAACCTGGCCCGTGGTAGGTGCTCCATCGAGAAATACCTACTGTGTTGCAGGACGGAGGTGCGACTTGAGCCGGGCGGGCGCTGGCTGAGCCGAGAGGGGTGGGACGGTGGGAGGGGGTTGCCTGAGCCTGGCAGGAGCCGGGGTGGGGGTGGGGGTGACAGGGAAGCAAGGCTCCACCGGAGAGAGGCTCCAGACTGGGTCTCCGTGGAGAGAAGGGTGGCCGGGGACGGGGTGGAGGGGAGTCCGAGGCCTGGCGCAGGGTCCCCGAGGGCAGTGGGGCCCGAGCGTGGCCCCCCAGGCGGGCGAGGCGGGCGGAAGTGTTGACTGCCCGGAGCCGAGCCCTGCACCGCAGCACCTGTTGGCCCAGGCGGGCGGCCCCGCTGCTCCCCGGCGCCCCCTAGAGGCCTAGGATGGTGGCGTGGGGAGGGCTGCAGTCCCAGCCCCAGCCCTCAGCTGTTTCGTGTATCTTTTGTCTTAAAAACTTAAAAAGGCGAACAGTAAGGGTTTGTAAAAGGAAAGACCTCCTCCCCCCTTCTTTCCCTCCCTCTGTCCCCAGAGGAGGGTGTCCTGACCAGCACCCCCCCTCCCCCATACACTTTATTTTTCCCCCCCCATACATTTTTATTTTTTTTTAAAAATATATTTTATTGATTTTTTACAGAGAGGAAGGGAGAGGGATAGAGAGTTAGAAACATTGATGAGAGAGAAACATCGACCAGCTGCCTCCTGCACATCTCCTACTGGGGATGTGCCCGCAACCAAGGTACATGCCCTTGACCAGAATCGAACCCGGGACCTTTCAGTCCACAGGCCGACGCTCTATCCACTGAGCCAAACCGGTTTCGGCCCCCCATACATTTTTAAAACTGTGTGAGTAACAGGCCAGGTTTGGGTCTGTTTCTTTTAGTAACGAGCCACACTGTAACTGTTGCTCTTTAACGTGCCTGTTGGAGACGCTCCCAGTCCAGCAGGCTCGTAACGCACACCCCATAAGACCCCATCGAGCCCGTGTTCCCCATCTGGACGGCCATGGGGCCATGGGGGTTGCTGCATTCTGCTGTTGTCATCAGGCCCAGAAGTGCCCAGTAGATGGCGCCAAAGTCTGCAGAGCCCGCGTTTCTGACAGTGGTTCTCAACCTTCTGGCCCTTTAATACAGTTCCTCGTGTTGTGACCCAGCCATAACATTATTTTCGTTGCTACTTCATCACTGTCATGTTGCTACTGTGATGAATCGTCATGTAAATATCTGATCTGCAGGATGGTCTTAGGCGACCCCTGTGAAAGGGTCGTTCGACCACCAAAGGGGTCGCGACCCACAGGTTGAGAACCGCTGTGGGCAGCCATGCATGGTTCTGCAGAGAGCCAAGGTGGGAACAGCCCAGGGAGGGGCTGCTTTTTCCTAATTCACACGAGTTCGCCAAGTGCCTGCAGCGGCTGGAGTGGGGGAGCCACAGGTGGAGAGACCCAGGCCTCGCTAACACTGCCCAGGGCCCCTCCACGTCAGGTGGGGTGACCTCGGTATAAACTGCAGCCCGGCCGGGCTCTGCGAACTGCCCCTCGGACAGGTCTCGTCACTGTCAGCACTGTCTCCCAATGTATTCTGAATCCCACCCCGTCTTTACTGCACCCCCTAGTTCCAGCCCCCTCACCTGGGCAGTTCACCTGGGCCACCGCCTGGCCTCCTGCTCCCGCCTCCCCACTCTCCCCAGAGCAACCAGGACATCTTTTGAAACGTAAGCCAGGCTTGGGGGGGGGGGAGGATGGGGGTTAATGGGGGGGGGGTAAGGACACATTTGTAATACCTTAACTAATAAAGAATTAAAAAAAAATAAAAAACTAAAAACTGCTTAAAATTAAAAAAGAAAAAGAAAAAAAAAGAAACGTAAGCCAGACTGTGTCACTCCTGGGCGTGAGGCCTTCCCGCCAGGACTCCCACTGCACCTGGCCTAGAACCCAAGCCCCTTGCCCCTGCCTTGTCCCCGCTTCTCTGTCCTCGGCCCCACTTCCCTGCCCAGCTCCCTTCTAGTTCACGGGCATCTTCATACCCGATCAACAGGGTCCCTCCCCCGCCCGGGGGGTGGAGGGGCTTCTGCATGCGCTGTCCCCTCCCGGAGGCTCCAGCCCCACATCTGCAGGGGCGGGGGATCATCATTCAGGCCTCAGACAAACCCCCTTCGGAAAAGCCTTTCTTGATCTTGACCTCGCAGCTGAGCGACTGGCCCAGCCGCGACTGCCTTCACCGCTTTCATGATCGGACCAGATTTCCTCCTGGTTTACGGGGTGTTTCTGCCTGGCCTCGGGGCTCCGTGTCCCCAGACCACCAGCGTCTGACACTGGGAGAGCAGGTGACAAGGAGCTGTTCACTGGTGGGCGCCTGGGGGCAGCCCTGTCCCCATAGACGGCACCGAGGCTGAGGGCGAGACCCACTGTGCTCTGTGCACGCAGCCCCTCCCCTCCCAGCCGGGGGCGGGGGTCTGACGAGGCCAGCTTATCTCCAGCACCTCTCCCCTCCCAGCGCCAAAGTCCACTCCGCTTCCGGCTCTGGGGAGATGCCACCCCTTTAGGGAACCACCCGCTCCCAGTTCACCTTCCGGGGAGCTGGAGGAGGGGGGTGGGCATGCAGGGGAGGTGAGCGGCGCGCACTGGCCTCTTGGTTCGTCTGTGACAACAGGGTGCAAGCCGAGAAAAACGCCCGTGTGTCCAAAGCCTGCATGCAGGTTCCCAGGGGGCCCCCGTGTCCCCCACCCTCGCCATGGGCCGTGGGCCCAGAGCCACGTCAGGAGCCTCCGTCTCCCGGATGCTCTAGCCCCGTGGTTGGCAAACTGTGGCTCTCGAGCCACATGTGGCTCTTTGGCCCCTTGAGTGTGGCTCTTCCTAAGCCTTAGGAGTACCCTAGTTAATAACTGTACCTACCTATATAGTTTCAGTTTAAAAAATTTGGCTCTCAAAAGAAATGTCAATCGTCGTACTATTGATATTTGGCTCTGTTGACTAATGAGTTTGCCGACCGCTGCTCTAGCCTGATAACACTGCTTACTACCCACTGGTTGCCAAAGGCGTTTTACACACACAACCTCACTCAGCCTGCCACGAGGATTACAAAAGAGGAAGCCCATAAACCAGGGGTGGAGAGGGCTGCACCCAGAATCCAGGCCACACTGGCCCACAGCAGACAGATGGGGGCAGCGCGGGCAGGGGGGGAGGGTAGCCCAGAGGCGCACAGGAGTCCAGGAGAGGGGGCTGGAGGCCGAGTGAGCAGAGGCTTTTGAGAAGGAAGCAGCGACCAGGGTCAAGTGGTGCAGGGCGGCCAGGGCGCAAAGGAGCCCGGGGCTTTACCCAGAGGCAGCTGGTGACCTCCGGAGGGGCAGATGCCAGCCTGGAGCTCGCTTGCGCACAGGGGACGTGAGCTTTTTGCCTTTAAGGTGAAACTGGCTCCTGCTCCCGTGGCCAGGAAGAGGACCTAGATGCAGGAGGGCGTGGGAGGACCCTGGGCGATGGGGAGGGATGCACAGCGGAGACCAGGGCTTCCTCCCCTGCTGGTAGGAGGCGAGCTCACCTGCTGGAGGTGGGGTCAAGGGCGCTAGGAACGCAGGGCCTGGACCAGGACCCTGGAGAAGGGGCGGAGAGGCTCCCCAGCAGCCTTTTCGGCTGCGTCTAAGCAGGTCCCAGGCCGATGCTTTTCTCCTGCAAACCCTGTTATGGATGGAGGTGGCCGTCTCCACCAGGGCCGGTTCGAACCCTAACACATGGATCATGGAAGAAAACCGCTGCATAAGAGCCAACAAAAACCTGGCAAACAGACCAAAAGGGGGCCACAGGCCTGTATTTACGGTAGGAGAGCGCGATCGCATGGAAGCAGACACATCAAGGCCCCGCAGAAAGGACGGGAGGAAACCAGGAACTTCAACCGTTTCCAGGTAAGATGACCGGGTGGCTCCAGATCCAGGTCTGGTTCTGCTGCAAAATAAAACCACAATGAGACACCCCTTCACACCCATGATGACGGCCATAAAGACAACCACAACAGACAGACAAATACAAGCGCTGGAGGGGGGTGTGGAGGAGCAGGAGCCCTTGGGCAGAATGTGAGATGGTGCCCCCACTGGGGGAAAGCATGTCTGCTTCTCAAGAAGTTAAGGGAGAATGATCACAGAGCCCAGTAATTCCACTCCCAGGGGTGTATATGCCCCAAGGGAATAGGAACAGGTATTCAAACAAACCCTTGTATTCAAACAGGTGCTCAGGCTGTTCCCAACAGCACTGTTCACAACAGCCAAGAGATGGAAGCAGCCCAACCCAACGTCCCTCAACCAATGAATAAACAAATGGTGTGCCCACAGGATGCCTTACCATTTGGTCACAAGCAGCAATGAAGGGTGGATAGATGCTGTAACTCGAATTAACCTTGAAAACATTACACCAAGTGAAAGAAGACATGTTGTGAGTCCTCACACAAGAACTATCCAGAGGGGCAAATGCATGGAGACAGAAAAACAGATTAGTGGCTGCAAAAGGGATGGGAGGAGGGGGAATGAGAAGTGATTTTTAATGGTTCTGGGTGTTCTAAGGTGAAAAAGTTATATATATTCTTACTGATTTCAGAGAGGAAGGGAGAGGGAGAGGCAGAAACATCAATGATGAGAGAATCACTGATCGGCTGCCTCCTGCACGCCCCACACTGGGGATTGAGCTCGCAACCCAGGCACGTGCCCTGGCCGGGAATTGAACCTGAACTCCTCAACCACTGAGTCACAATGGCCGGGCATGTTTTCTGTATTTTAAAATGTGCCTTAAAAATTTCTAATACAAGATACTGTAAACCAAGTAAAAGGACAACCTGATGTCTGGGCGGTGCGGCTCAGTGATTGAAGCGTCAACCTACGAACCAACAGGTCACAGGGTTTGATTCCTGGTCAGGGCACATGCCCAGGTTTCGGCCCTGATCCCCAGTAGGGGGCATGCAGGAGGCAGCCTATCAATGGTTCTCTCTTATCATTGATGTTTTTCTCTCCCTTCCCCTTCCTCTCTGGGAAAAAAAAAAAAAAAGGATTTTTCATGAAGTATGTATGACAAGCTAATAATTAAACTCATGTGAAAGGTACAAAATAGTCAAGAAAAAGCATCAAAAGAACAGGGAAGATCTGCTTGTACCAAAATATATTTTAAAACTATAATTTAAAATGTAAAATTAACAGGTAAATGGAACAGAATTCAGAAGCAGTCTCATATATATGTGGAATTAAGCAACAGCCATAAAGAAAAAAATGGAATAAAACTGGTAACATAGTTTATAACCTCTATGACCAAACACAGTCTCTCTCTCTCTCTCTCTCTCACACACACACCACCATAAACAAAATTAACAGACTAGCAATAAAGTAGGAGAAAATACTTATATGTAATGTATGACTAGTATACAAACTGTTTTAAATGTTCATAAATCAGCCAAAACCGGTTTGGCTCAGTGGATAGAGCGTCGGCCTGCGGACTGAAGGGTCCCAGGTTCGATTCCGGTCAAGGCATGTACCTGGGTTGCGGGCACATCCCCAGTAGGAGATGTGCAGGAGGCAGCTGATCGATGCTTCTCTCTCATCGATGTTTCTAACTCTCTCTCTCTCTCCCTTCCTCTCTGTAATAAAATATATTTAAAAAAGAAAATGTTCATAAATCAATATAAGAGTCCCCAGTTGAAAAATGGGTCGAGGACACAAATAGGCAATTTATTGGAGAAGAACTACAAATGACCAATACAAATAGATGCTTAATCTTATCACTTATCAGGGAAACACACATAAAAAAAACCCCCAACTACTTCACTTTTCACCCAGCAGATGGACCAGTTTAAGTTAGATAGTATTAGCTGTTGACAGGGCTGGTCTGCAGGGTCGATGAGAACTCACGCACAGAACTTAGGACCCAGCAATTCCACTCTTGGTACCTACTCTTGCAAGGCTCATGCAGATTTGCAGAAAGACATATGCAAGGGTGTTCACTGGGACACCACTTACAATAAAAAACCGGAGGTGCTCAGCCGGTGGGGCTCAGCTGGTTGCATGTTGTCCCAGGCACCAGGAGGTCACCGGTTCCATTCCTGGATTCCTGGTCAGGGCACATGCCGGGGTTGTGGGCTCGAATCCCAGGAGGAGGCATGTAGGAGGCAGGCGATCCATGTTTCTTTCTCATGGATGTTCCTATCTTTCCCTCCCTCTCCCTTCCTCTCTCTGAAATCAGTAAAATCATTAAAAAACAAAGAACAAAAAACCCACAACAAACCAACCCAGAAGCAACCTAAAATGTTCATTAACAGAAAAACGCCCGGAGAGCCGCTCTACAGATGACAGCAGATGTGAAGAACACAGCAGACTCTACTTACAGGAAAAATTCTCCAACACAACCTGGAATTTTAAAAGTTGCAAAATGTAGGCCCTCTGAATCCTGTTTACATTTCGATGTCTTGCCATGCACCCCTCCCCCGAGTTGCATGGAGATATTTCATCTTGGCGAAGAGTAGAAATAGTTGTAATTGTATAGACATGCCATCAGAGAGAGGTCTTTAGAAATCAGCATTCGTAATCGAACTTGTACTTGCTCTTTTCATAAACAGACTGGCAGTATATTCACCGGAGGGCCGAACCTGGCAGTCACACAGAAGCCTTGGTTATGGCTATGGGATGAGTTAACCGCTCCAATTTATACCTTCGCCCCCCAGGCTGGACAGCCCGAGTCCAAATGCCAATGTCAACCTGGGAAAGTGAGCCACTTCGTTTCCTGGCACTGAATGAAGTGCCCGAATCACGGGACAACTTACAAGCGGCACCTCAACTAATAAAAATGGACGAATGCTTTCCTCTTTCATGACAAAACAGACAAGCCAACAAGCACCCGAAATAATAACAATGCAGTCAAAATAAGGGTGTTAAAAAGGACAGTAAGCAACTGGGTCTTTCAGAAGCTTTCACTAGGAAAGATGAAGAACCCTGAGAAATCTATGCGAGAGAGAAGTCCAATACTGATCTCATTCACATCCTGAGGTCGGTACAGGGGCATGAAGATTGCCTCCACCCCAAGTAGACACGCAGGTTGCTGACAGGAATGTTTTTATTTTGTTTTTTTAAATATATCTTTATTGATTTCAGAGAGGAAGGGAGAGGGAAAGAGACAGACAGAAACATCAAGATGAGAGAGAATCACAGATCGGCCACCTCTTGGCAGGCCCCCCACTGGGGACTGAGCCCACAACCCAGGCATGTACCCTTGACTGGAATCGAACCTGGGACCCCTGAGTCCCCAGGCCGACGCTCCATCCACTGAGCCAAACCAGCCAGGGCCTGCCAGGAATGCTGAACTGAGCAAAAGCTGGGGACAGCCGCAAAGCTGGCTTTGGTTGCAGACTGTTGCACGCTCAGCCCCAAGAAATGATTAGCGATCACCTATGGTTCTGAACCGGCTGCTTCTTCCTCAGCCCTGACGGATGGCTCAGGGTCGGCAGCACGGCTTCCTGCACTGTCCTCTGGTCTGGGGGCAGGGTCCCCAGCACAGCCAAAGCCAAGATGATCTCATTCTGTCTCCAAATCTCAGAAGAAAAAGAAAAATCCATGTCTGAGCCCCTGCACGCCAGCGGGGTTGTCAGCGGGGTGGGCATGCTCCTCGGTGCCACGCTCAGGGGCTGTGCTAAAGCGGCCGCCTCCATGGACAGCAGGACAGGCCACCCACAAGCGGGCAGGGGAAATCATCTTTTTTTAAAATTTTTTTATATAAAATATATTTTATTGATTTTTTACAGAGAGGAAGGGAGAGGGATAGAGAGTTAGAAATATCAATGGGAGAGAAACATCGATCAGCTGCCTCCTGCACACCTCCTACTGGGGATGTGCCCGCAACCAAGGTACATGCCCTTGACTAGAATCGAACCTGGGACCTTTCAGTCCGCAGGCTGATGCTCTATCCACTGAGCCAAACTGGTCAGGGCGGGGAAATCACCTTATAGAAGCCAGTGCTTTCCATTCACCAGCAAGTCTGAAAAGTTTTAATCTGTTTAACTCATGAGGTTAATTCACAGCAAAACTTAAATAATCAGCCAGAGATGGTTTGCTCATTTTCTTAATTTTTTAAAACAGAAAAGATCATTTAAAACATTCCTTCTTGTCCTACCCAAGTGATGAGATGCAGAACTAACACTTCAGAGAGGAACTTATCAATGAAACATCAACAAGTTACAGATAAACATTTTAATTGATTAAATATATATTTTCCAAGATCTCTTTGAAATCGCATTTGAACTGTACTAATCAACAGCCAAAGGCAATATAAAAGTTTAAACCCACAATGTTCTGACATGGACACGTGACAGGAACCGCTGCTATGTGAAGTCACACACACTGCTCCCAAGAACAATAATATTTTAGAAGGTAATTCATCTTAACATGTGCAAGGACAAGTCTGTAATCAAAGGCTGGAAGAAATATATATTAGTGCCTGCTTTTTAAAAGTTTATTTTACATTTTAAATACAGTATTTTCTCATTAAAAAAACAAAACAAAACACAACAAAACAGCCCGGAAGTGCCTAACCCCGTGGTTTCTAGACCATATGTACATGAGAGCTGGCGGACAGCTGACAAGTGCTCTAATGTAACAGTGTGAACGTCTATGAGCTGAAACTAATCAACATGAAAAAACACAGGTTAAGCACTTCTTAGGAAAAATAATCCAGTTTCCAAACAACAGAAGAGAACAGTTAGGTATGTACAAAACCAGGTATTAAAAAAACAGAAAGAACGCAGCACACAAAACCAACAGCCCCTTCCTTATGTAGTGAACTGTACCCACTGCAGGGGAGCCCGCCTACAGAGTGACTTAGGATCTGACATGTAAAAAATGGAAGTATTTCAGTAACAACATAGAGTAACATTACGTGTGTATATTGCCATCGTTGTCATTTTCTATCTGTACTACCCTCCCTCTGAAAACAAGAATCTCTAGACTAGTCAATCACTTATATATATCAGAGGCAATTAATTAACCCACATTCGTTTTCAGTGAAGAAAACGAAGGTATACCTCTTCCCATCAATAAAAACATAATACAGACTAAAGCCATAAAAAATTTAAGCGTGGGCATATGCACGTCCAATTCTCTAGTAATTCCAAATGGAAATCCTGTAGGGTTTGTGCCTAAGGAGTAACAAATTAAAAATGAGCCGTCTCTGGCAGTGATCTATCTCCACATAGTGCAATGTTATTCTTCATACACTGAATTATATTTAAATGATTTTCTCTATTTTTAATTCAGTGGGTGGCAATTTGAGTTTACAAAACTGTTTATGTAACTATATGCTTGTGTAGAAAGCAGTTTCAATTGGAGATGCTCTTACACAAAGCCAAATCAAGACAAAAATGAGTGACTTTCGGTCTGCTACAGGCAGTATACACACCAAATGAAGAGGACCGCGAGCCGTGAGGCGAGGGTGTTGGGGTGGTCTACGTGTGCTGACACTTGCATCAGCAATCGGGTGTGGACATTCTATTTTAAGATCATCTCAGAAAGTAACTCCCTGTAATGTAACTCTGAACTAAGCAGCTGATCCCAAAGCAAAAACCAATCTGGGTCATTCACAACCACATCAAATTGAAGCAATTATTTACCACTACAATCTGTGAGGTCTCGAGTTTTTAAGTTTTAAAAATCGTGATCTTCCCAGTTGTGTGCCTCGGGTAGAACACTAACGTAAGGATTTCACGAGAGGGCGCTGTAACGGTGGGCTCCCATAAACACATCGGGCAGGTAGCAGGGGACTAACCCAGCGGGATGTTTATTCTGGAGACTTTAAAGATGTAACACGCAGCTCATGGAACTTCCGCATCCTCTAGGGATGCTGCTGGCTGGCACTGAACAGTGGGCTAAGTCTGAGGAACCCCTTTCACCCCGAGGATTAATGCTAAAGAGTCTCCAGGAAGTCCCGATTCTCAACAAGAGTTCACAAACCACCAGACCACCACAAACACTGACTGCAATGCTCCACAAAAGTCAAAAGAAACCTCCCAACTAAATGCCATCTTCTGCCCAGCCCTAGACCCCAGCTCTGCAGTAACATCTTTATCTCGTATAATAGACTCTGTAGTAGACTGACTTTGACCTCCACAAAGAGTAGGAGTTGTCGAACTTGAGGAGGTAGACTCCTCTCCCTGGGTATTGGTGGCTGCCGGCGTACACCTCTTCGTGACAGTCCCGTCGGTACACAGGCACAATCTCGTCCAGCAAGGGCTTGTTGGCATTCTTTTTGGCTTTCTCTTCAGAAGGGATGTTTTCTGTGAGAAAGAAGAGAGACAAATCATGCATTTCCAACAAGCACTGAAACCCCATCCTTTCTTTCAAAACTGCCCGTTAGGAATTCACTTAAAAAAAAAAATTCGCTTGCCCTAGCTGGTTTGGCTCAGTGAGTGGAGCGTTGGTCTGTGGACTGAAGGGTCCCGGTTTTGATTCTGGCCAAGGGCACATGCCTGGGTTGTGGGCTCGATCCCAGTGTGGGGCGTGCAGGAGGCAGCCCATCCATGATTCTCTCTCATCATTGATGTTTCTCTCTCTCTCTCCCTTCCTCTCTGAAATCAGTGAAGATATATCACTCATTCATTCACACATATGAGTCACTGCTATGTGCCCAGCTCTGCCTGGGCCCTGGGAGCCCAGCGGTGAACACCTGGCTGTGGAGCGGCTGCATCCTCTCCCTCTCTGTACGCTAATCACTGCTCCTATTTGTGAGCCTCACTTTCCCCTTCCAAGCCATTCAATTCCCAACTGGAAGGACCTCCCTCATCTGCGTGAGGCCACAGACTCCTCCTTCTGCTCACCAATCTGGAAGTCCTCTCTGCTGCTGGAAGGGAGGGCACCTAGGAGCACTATTATCTTAAATATAAGGCATGAGATGAGAAAACCGTAAGAGGTAGGCACTCAGAGACACTCTGACCGTTCAATGATGTTCACTAGGCCTGTGTAATCCAGGGATGATCCCATTGACAGAAATGTGAGCTCTGGTTCTCGGCTGGCCCCAGTCAATAGTTTCCGTGTAATGACATAAGGCTAGAGGAGAGGAAGATAGATCTAGAAACCTACAGGAGGGAGACAATTATACGCCAGTTCAAAAGTCCCAGCTTAACGTATTAAATATAAACAGCCTCAAGGAAAATAGGTCAAGGGAATGTTCAGCGAAGATAGAAGACTTTCAGGTTTATAACACGGCAGAGTGAATGTGGTGACTGTGTTAACTGCATGGTGACTGTCAATGGCTACTACCAGGAATTTTAACAAAAAAGTCTGACAAACTCTCAGAGTCTAGAGGCGCCTGAGGCAACATGATCATGAACTCTATACAATGTGGCATCCTCGATGGGGTCCTGGACATTAGGTAAAAATGAAGGAAATGTGAAAAACGATGTACTTTAGTTAATAATAATGTATCAGTACTGGTTCATTAGTTATGACGAATGTACCACAGTACAATGTACAATATTAACAACAGGGGAAATTGGGTGCAGGGGTGGGGAGGGTGGGGGTGTAATATGGGAATTCCATGTACTATCTTTGCAACTTTTCCTATCAGTCTAAAAATAATCTAAAAAAGAAAGTTGTTAAAAGAAAAGATGATATAAACAGGCCCAAATCAGACCACAGCAATACTTAAAAATTAATGTCCTTCATTTACAAATGAGAAATACAAAGCCATTCCAAATGTTCACTGTTGCCTAAAAGAATATCCATGAAACAGATCATTGGTCCATTAGTTCAAGACCCAAATTTTGTTCAAAATCTGTAAAACTAAAGTTACTAGGATGGATGAATAATGCTCCTTTCATCACTTTAAGCAAAGACTTGGGACTTGGAAGCAAGAAAGTGGAGACTTACAGTAGGAAGATGGGTTACACCCACCACACTTCAGAGAAAACAAACTCCTCTTTCAAGACCGAATGGAGAAAAAACCACAGCAACAAACAAAAACCCCGACTCCTATCTACCTGAGCCGAGAGGATCCCCAGGAAACACAACGTGGACAAGCCTTGGTGGCTCAGTGGCCTCCACAAGGAGGCGCACGCATAGGGACCAAGCAGCTTGTGAGCTGCCTCTTCCAACAAGAGGGAGTTGTATGCACGCCCAGCAAGCACTTCCTGGGGGCGATCAATGCTCACTGTGGCTACTTCACATTAATACAGAGGTTTCATGGTTAGTTTTAGCTGCCCATTGTTTTAAGGTTCAAAACGGCACCAGGAAGGTCATGCCATCGTCCACTGAGGGGCATTCTAGATTAGATTTGGGATATCAGGGTTCTCACCTCTAGATAGGTCCCAGCCATGTTTACAGTGCTCCTCCCAACAGCAATAACCCCCAAATTATTATAGCTGAGGGCTCAGACTAGGAAGGAACCTACTTTTAGAAGCTCTTCAGCAGGCAAGCCAGGAGAAATACTCCTGTACCTGCTCCGGAACAGAGAACTCTTCTGTTACTTACAAAGCTCTCTGTAAGTAGAACTATCTGCACACACACACACACACACACACACACACACACACACACACACTTTCCTTCGCAGACGTCTGCCAACGGTCTGATCGCAATGAGTCCCTGTGATGACCCAGAAAGGCCGGCACAGGCTCAGTGCCGGGTCCTGAGGTCGCTGAGACCGTGGCCCTGGCACCTGCTGCTCGGCTCTCTGTCTCACTTCTTTTTGCTTTTCCCTCTTGTATCCTTTCTTTCGGGTTCAGTCAGGAACATGTGTGGACAACACTTCATCTTGCTGGTGGCCCTCAGAAATGAAGACGACTGGCGACAAAACGCCATGGGAGGCACAGCGCGGTGACATGACTGTGCTGCTCAGAAGCTCACGGAACTCTGAGCCTCCCGCCACACACTTCCCCCGACGGCTGCCTCTTTAAAGTGACCCCCTCTAGTCTCCCAGCCTCTTCAGGAACGAGCGGCCAGTCTACAAGCGTCTGAACAGCGGGATCCCAGGACCCACGAGAAGGTGCTTTCCATTCTCACCGTCAGCTCCCTCCATGTCACTCTCCACCGCGGCAGCAAACACTGAAGTGCTTACTAGGCACTGTGCACAAAAGCCCCGAGTGCTAGCCTGCTATGTGACAATATCAAGGAGACCATCTTCTCAATTAACAAGCAATACATTTGATAACCTACTTCCTAGACCAGGGGTGGGCAAACTTTTTGACTCGAGGGCCACAATGGGTTCTTAAACTGGACTCAGAAGAAGGAGCTGCGGCCGTGTTTCCCGACGTTGCCATGTTAACACTGCTGCTGGTGAAGGAGCGGAGGGGAGAGCAAGAAAACCCTCCGCTCTTTCAGCTCCGCGGGCCGGATAGAACAGCCGAACGGGCCGGATCCGGCCCGCGGGCCGTAGTTTGCCCACGGCTGTCCTAGACTGTCCTTGGAAACAATTTTATCCACTCAGAGCAAATAAAAAATTACCTTCTAGTGAAACAGGGAAGAGTGAGTGATTTTTAAAATTTGTATGTCTTGTAGGATGTTCTAATGAGTTTCTGTACTTACATTAAAGTTTTTTAGAATAATGACCTAAAAAGCTAACACCAGAAACAAATTTAAATAAATTCTGAAGTTGGCAGAGTTTCTTGCTTGCGCCTTTGAAATTTTTCACAATCACCTTGCACGTTTAGCTTTCACACACACAAGGCCGGAAGTAAAATACTATTCAGGAAGCAGAAATGGCCAAACCAATGGCCACGCAGACCTTGTTCAGGCACCAGTCCCTACAGGAGCTGACCTCTCCGCCTTCCCAGCCAAAGCCCCGCCCCTGTAGGGAGCGATCCTGCCTGTGAAGTGTTAATCAGGAAGCGGAAGGCTGGCTGACCTCTGAACCGCTGCCCCTTCTGCCAAGACACAACCCAGCAGCGACTGAATATGGACCAATGGCTCTACCTTCTTCCTCCTCCTCGTCATCGCTGGATTCACTGACATGCACGCTGACAGCGGTGTTCGGAGAGTCTGTCCATTCAAAATATACCCCAAACCCAATGTCATAACTGTCTGTGGCAAATTCCCAGAAGAGATAGGATCCTTCTTCGTGGGTGGGTACGCGAACAGTGACCACCTCTCCGCGGCCCACGGTGATCACGGAATCCGCGTCCTGCCGGATCTTCTCCTTAAAGTCTTTGATCTGGGGTCGCGTCCACATGGATGGAGCTGCTATTACTGGAAGAGAGTCTGAAGACAACAGAAATTACAACAGCTACAGGGGAGGAGCCGTCACCTGAGGCAGCCCAGCCGCATGCAGGCACCCAGGGAGACACGGTCTACCGGATGGAGGACTCAGAGGCACATAAAGGCCCCCCAGGGAGGTCTCCCCAAGTTACTTCCCTGAACAATGTCACAGGTGCCCAGAGGTCAGCACGCCACTTCAAGTAAGACATGTGATCCGAAATCTTAGACGTGCTTCCCCCCCAACACATGCTAATTACATATGGGGATTTACAAATAACCGTGGGAACTTCCTAGCTGAGCCTTTATCAGTTTTTATCTTATCTATAACAAAGAAGAAAGATCTGGCCTTAAAAAAGAAGGATCCGGACTTAGAAATAAATTCACTTTTGGATATGGACTTTGAATAAGGTCTTCACCTCTTAGTAGCTCAAGTTCCTAGAAGTTATTCTCGAGGAACTCAGAGAAACAGAGAAACTCGGGCAGAAGTGGAACTGCCAGGGACTCAGTAAGGAGGAGGCAAGTCTTGCTGCTGAGCAGTCTCCACACGCACTGGACTACTCAACGGGTTTCCCAGAGTTCATCACAGAGCTTTCGACCAAGATTCATTTCAAAATACTGATATATGGTTAACAGGGGAAAAAAGGGGGCTGTAAGCTAAGGCATTTCAAAGTCTTTTCTGACACCGTTTTCTGTTACTTGTTCTAAAAGACAAGGAAGATCTCTGAACCCGCCGGCCCTGAGCACTGTCACCGGGTGCTCCTCTCTCCGTCTTACCGAGCTGACGCCCATCTTGCTTCTGATTTCTCAGCTCAATGGTCCCTTCCCCAGCAAAGCCTCTGGTGACTTCTCTGACTAGGTCACCTCCCCATGTTACACGCGCTCAAACGATAATAACCCTCTCTCTCCATCAGTGCTAACCAGAGCCATGATTTACAAGTGTGTGCGCAGTCTGCCTCACCCCAGTACTCCTAGCGCACAGGAAATTTTCAGCCAACTGCTGGATGAATGAACAAGTTGCCCATAAAAAGCCAGTAGACTCGAAAATGCTACATGATCTTCTGGGCAGCATGGTATTTCAGTCTCAAAAAATATACTGTAGTACATGGGAGCCAGCCTGCTAGATGGCTGTGAGTCCCCTTGCCTCGGGGTGTTCATGCCCCTGTGAGGTCACCATCCGAAACGCCCATCAGGTGGTACCTGTGGCCAAGAGAACGCACGGAAATGTGGGTGTGTTACCCCAAGGTCAGGGCACGAGAGACACTGCCGCGCAGCTCTGTGCACCTTCAGGGCACGTGCTCTGGAGGAAGCCAGCCACTGCCGCTGTGGTGAGGACACTCAGCAGCTCCAGGAGAGGCTTCCCCAGGCAGGAAGTGAGACCTCGGCCCACGGCCAACCTGAACTTGCCCGTCGGGTGAGGGAGCCCTTTGGGAAGCAGAGCCTCTAGTCCCAGTCAAGCTTCATAGGACTACAGTCCCGGCCAACACCTCAACTCCAACCTCAGGAGGGACCAGGTCCACCACCACTCAGCTAAGCTGTCCTCCATCTATAATTCAGATACATGAAATCAAAATGCCCACAGGAACTGTGTGAGATGACACATGTTTATTATTATTTTAAGCTGCTGAATTTGGGCGCGATTTGTCACACAGCAACAGATAATCAATATATAGATCCGATTGGCCCTTCTACACTATTCTTCTAAGGGTCACCAGAAGCACAGATTCAGACTAAACAGAGTGAAAATGCGCGCAACTCTCGCACACATGTACTTGCTCTCAGGTCTAGTGAACGTGACCTCCTGACTTTGCTTTTCACGGCGTCTGGACTCAGTCATGTGGATGCAATACCTTTTGGTCCATTCTCCAGGGCCTCTTCTGCAGCTTCTGGCTCAAGCTCTTTCTCAGAGCTGTCAGTGTGGGTTTTGGCCTGTCCATTGACTGACAGCATGTCACTTGGTACAGCTGCATTCATTTTCGAGGATGCAGGCGAAGGAGCCCCCGCCACTGCTACCTCCTGCTGTTTCTGTAACGCCGCCTGCAGTGGAGAAAGAGTGAAGACACACTGACCCGAAAGGCTAATAAAGGAGACACTTGCCCTGGAATGCGTTCTGACCCATGTATTAACACGACCAGAACATTCTGCCCCAAGAAGTTACTAATAAACCTTACCAGTTTTTATCCTATCTATAATGAATGTTAATAGTACAATATAAACCAACAGTTAAAAGTGATTAAAAAAATCAACGTGAATGAAAACCTATAACTGAGAATCACATTTTGTTATCTGAGGATCACTAGAAAAACTGAAGAGGAAAAATTAAAGTATGCAGAAATAACACAAAATAAAATTATTAAGGGCAAAAGCTGGACACAGTAACATTTGTCCTTAAAATTGAGAAGAAAATCTTGATAAAATTCATATACATGAAATCGAAATGCTCTCTGAGGTAAAATGGGAGAGTAAAAACATCTTAAACCCAAAGGACAATTATTTTGTGATATTCCCTTTCCTTTTTTTTTTCCTTCTTTTCCTTTATTTTTTTGTTAATCCTTACCTAAGGGTATTTTTCCCCATTGATTGTTTTAGAGAGAATGGCTCGGAGTTAGAGAGGAGGAAGGAGAGGGAGAAAGAGAAACATCGATGTGAGACAGACAGACACATCAATTGGTTTCCTCTTGCACGCACCCCGACCAGGGCCAGGGATTGAACCCACAACCCAGGTACGTGCCCTTGACTGGGAATCAAACCCGCGACCCTTCACTGTGCGAGCCGACGCTCCAATCACTGAGGCACACCGGCAAGGGCAGGGCATTCCTTTTCTTATATCAAGATGATAAATACTAATACCAGTAGAAATATCTAAAGTATACAAATCATAAATGTACAGCTTGATTGTTTTTAATAAATCAAACATACCCATGTAACTAACCCCCAGATCAAGACATTATCTGCATCTCAGACCTGCCCCTGGTGCCCTTTCCACCCCACCCCCAAGGGTAACAACTACTCTGATTCATAGCACTATAGTCTTCTTTGCCTATATTGAACTTTACATAAATGGAATTGTGTAATATATGCTCTTTTTTTTGTGTCTGACACTAATGCTTAAGACTAGGGGGAAAGGTATTTTAGGTTAGAATATTAAATTTCAAGGAATTTAAAGATCTTGGCAAAACAAAGATTTCTTCATCTAACAAGAATTTCTTCACTCAGATTTGACAGGTAGTAACTGCTTTATAAGTGAAAATTACTCGAATAAGGAAAACTTAGCCAAATTGAGTGTAAAGAGGCATTTTATGCCACCGCAAGATGTCAAAGAGAATGTAAAATCAGTTACCCTCCAAATGCACAAAAACTTTCACAGAGTAGCTATCTCCTCACCTTACTCCTCTGACTGTCCTGTGAGGTTAACAGGACAGGTACCAGGATTTCATTACACAAAAGTCAAGATGGACCAGCCAGTAGCCTTAAGGGCCAGGGTCCTCCCATGGAAGCTGTCCAGGCCTATGACAGCACACTGCCTGAAGGACTTCCTTGAACTAATGCTAGTTACCAAGTCCTCCTGGCTCCAGGACCACTACTGGAATCTACGTAGACTCAGTGGAATGACACTCAACCCACACAACTCCCAGATACACCTCGGGCGATAGACCAGCGGCCACACTACCTGTTGCTTGAGGATTACATTTTCTTTCACAATTGCCGATGCAACATTAAAGTCTCCCTTAATAAAGGTCAGCTAAAAGTGACTCTATACCTGAGGCTAATGCAAAATTCATCAGCGACTGTTAAAAAAGACCTGGGGTTCCAATGAAACGAGACACCCCCTGAGGCTGCAGGCTGAGCCGCCTCCCATACCTGCTGCTGGGCGAGCTGCACTTGATAGAGCTGCTGCATGTACTGCTGGTAGTGCTGCTCCTGCAGCTGGCGGATGAGGATCTGCTGCTGCTCGTAGTTGCCCGGGTACTGCTGGGCTGCGTACTGCTGGAACTGCACGGCGGTCTGCGAGTTTAGAGCTGCCATTATCTGCTGCCTGAAAACAGGAAAGAATAGACACCAGTCTGGCTACAGGAGAGCGGTCATGACAAAATAAAATGCCCTTGTTACTTATTTTTATAATTGACACCTCTTGGAAATGACTCAGCTAGTAATGTATACCAATCAGCATGTGTCCCAGGCCCAGAAGCAATTTAAGAAAATGAGCATGATCTCTAATTTTTTACTTAGGTTCCCAAAGAAAATCTGGGATGGAGAGAGAGAATAATAATAAACACATCATCATTATCACCACCAGCACATCTGTTAACGGTTATGTGCCCTTACTATGTACCAGGCAGTGTTCAAGGCCCTTCCCTGGACTGACCCCCCAGGTCTCGCCACTGCTTTTGGGGGTAGGGTTTCACAAGAGGAAATGGAGGTGTTAGGGTAATGGAGGCTAGAGATTACCCTGCTAGCAAATGCCAGAACCAGCGCTGAAGGCAAGGCGGACTGGCTCCACCTCTCTGCTCTAACCACGAAGCTGTGAGAGGACCGACTGGCAACTATGGCCCCACCAGGAGCAGCAGCCATCGTCTCTCTTCAAAGCAGATGGAGGCCTGGGCTGATCTGCAGCTTTTCTGAGGAATGACTCAGCAATAATGCGGAGAAATCCCTGGGCTCCCATGTCCTCTGGTTTAATCCATACGCCCTGCCACCTTGAGGACCCCGGGCCTTCTCCCCAGTGTCCTGTGGGGGTCAGTCCTTCCTCCTGGACCCAGAGCTCCTCCAGAACAGCAGCTTCTGAGGTAGCTGCTCTCACAGCCCTGACTAAGGAATGGTCTCAGCTCCCACGCCCTGTACTGGGGACACCCGGCATAGGCTAAAACAACCAAACTCCCTGTCCCGGGAATGTGAAATGGGTCTCTCAGATGCCAGCCAGTCTCTCTCTATCAGATGCATGAAAACCAAAACCATCCAGGCTGGACTAGCCTGTGGGTGCCCAAGCAGACAGCGACGATTTGCAGAGAACAGGAAGGTTGGAAAAGAGACACCAAAGACAAGAGGCCACGCGGACTCAGGGACAGGGAGCAAGCGAGCAACCTCAGCTGCTCAGTCCCTGGTTCTGGGAGTGAAGCCCAAACCCTTTCAATACCCTTCACTCCTTTTGCAGCCAGATGCTGCTTAAGACGAGGCCCTCTGTGGCAACACATCACTGGCAGAAATGCTAAGTAGCTGACGCTGGTCCACCCCCCAGCCGCCCGGATCAGAACGATCCTCGGCACATAGTCAGGCCACAGCAGCAAGGCGTCCGCTTCTCTCCCTTAAGCTGAAGCGCACAGCCAGCTTACTTCTGCTGCTCCAACCGAAGCCTCTCTTCTTCCAGCCGCCTCCTCTCTTCCTCCTCCCGCCTGAGCCTTTCTTCTTCTTCTTTCCGACGTTTCTCTTCCTCCTTCTGCAGACGTTCTCTCTCCTCCTCTTCCCGCCGCCTGCGCTCCTCCTCCTCCTTCCTACCAGGTACAGGACAGAGAGAATGAGCCCCATACGGACATCCTGTTTAAAAGCAACTTCAGACTTTATTTCACAGCGACATGGACAGAAACTTTTCAGAAAACCACACAGTATCAAAATCTGAAATGCACACACTTAACATATAGAACCAATCACACAATATACAAGATCTCGGCCAGAATTACTACTTACTACTCAGATCACGATGAGCTGCCTACCCATGCCCCAAGGCTCCCCTCGTACATACGCTCACAGCACCACACGCTTTTACTTCAGGCTACTCCTGTAACTGCAATGAAAGCCGTGTGGTAAGTTCAGCACTACATCTATCTGCCTTCCCCATGAAGGCACATGCTGCTTAAGGGCAGAGACAGCCTAGCTCACCACTACATTCTCAGGGCTTAGCACAGGGCTGGAAAGAGAAGCAGCCAACACACTTTAGAGGAATGAATAATCCACCCTGAAATGCATTGCACCCATAAAAGAAGGCTAGAACTGCTGGTCTAATTTGTAAAGACATTTAACATATCTGTTTCATGGAAAAAAACAAACAAACCACACACACACACAAAAAAAACCCAACAAAAAACAGGTAAATATACAGAAAAAGGTCTAGAGAAAAAAAAATGACCTTTGAAAATGTATACATCTTAATTGTGTCAATTTTTATCTATGGAGAGAGGAGTGAGATTAAAGGTTGGTGGGAAGGAAGGTTTTCAGATTGTTTCATACATAAAAATAACTTGTATTGCATTCATTTGCGTATTGTTTCAGAAACTAAAAATAACTTGAAAGCTTTTAAGAAAGAAAAGAACACCTGGAATCAAGGTGTGGCCCTTCCCCAGCGCTCCCCTTCCCCATAACCCGTCTCCCAAAGGACCACAGATCCTGGCGCGAGGAGTGGATGCCATCCGCGTCTAAGAGCGTGTGGGGAACAGGGAGGCTGAAGAGGGGATGAAAGAGAAGATTTCTGAGGATTCTCAGAAAACACACTGTTTCTTGGTTCTACCATGAGCACTGTTTCTGGTTACCCCACTTTTCTTTCCAAATTCCTATTAAATAATTAACCACACACCTGAACCACAGCCAAGACTCAACATACAGTAATAAAATGACCTACTTTTAATATTTCACAGCTGGTATACAGGGCAAATGTTCCACAAGCCAGAGCTTAAGCTTTAGGATAAAAGAAGTCTAGTCTCTTCATTTTATTTTATATTTTTATAGACTTCAGAGAAGAAGGGGGGAGGGAGGGAGGGGGAAGGAGAGAGAGAGAGAGAGAGAGAGAGAGAGAGAGAGAGAGAGAGAGAGAGAGAAACATCAAGGATGAGAGGAAATCATTGATCAGCTGCCTCCTGCACATCCTCTACTGGGGATCGAGCCTGCAACCTGGGCATGTGCCCCGACCCTGAATCCAACCATAACCTCCTGGTTCTAAGCTTAACCACTGAACCACACCAGCTGGGCAAGGAAGTCTAGTCTTTTAAATGCCTTAAAGGAATTCTATATGGACTTTATCTCATGACAGAAATTTATTTTTAAAAGGAAAACTACAGTTTTATATGTTGAATAGGCACTTAAATATTCCATTTATTGTTAAAAAGGAACTTAACATCGCTACACAACGCACCACAGCACATAAATCAATTTTCCAGTAAAGGGACCTCATTACATTCTTACAGGAACCGAAACATTTCCTTTGGAGAAAAATGACCTTTGAAAATGTATTAAGCTACTTTCTATCCTCTTAAACAGGAAATTATATCCAGTGCTCTGTCTTTTGATGACTCTAGAGTTATAACTATAAGCATAAAAACTGCATGTCCCATAATACAGTGATGGAGAAGTTTACCTTTCTATTAAATGGCGCCAAACTGCCACATTTTTATAATTCTTGTGTCTATTTTTTCCTGGCTTCTGGCTTCTCCCTCATTATCAGGCTATTTTCTCTGCTCATCTATTATTTCCAATCCAGGTTCAGGTGAGAAGCCAAAGAACCAACTGTTTCTAAAGTAAGTGTAATATAATCTGAAAAAATTTGGTTTTATAGCGTCATTTTCATTATGGAGAAAATGTAGATAGCCGAAGTTATTAAGAATATAGCCTCTGGATAAATAAGTGTTAACTACCATCCTGCTGCACTCACAATGATGCAGAATCCATAAATGCAAAGCGCATCCAGCAGCTCCCCCTCCAGCCCCTCGAAACGACAAATAAGCCATCTGGAAGCCAGAACCAACATGGAACGTGTATATAAGGCCTACCGTGCTTCACAGCCCGTAAGCATGATACGCAGTATGAATATTCTAGAAACAAGGGAGGCAGCCGCAAAGGGTGTGTCGGACCAGAGGGTAAGGAGGAGAGGGTGGCTGACTTTATGGTGCTTGCTCAAAAATTTAGTGTTAATGACACAGAAGGAATGCTGCCCCGTGGATAGGCGGGTCCTCTTACAAGGATAGCCAGACAGAGGCAGCAAGCCCCACACTCAGGAATATGTATCTGCTCACATGAGGAAGTCTGCCAACTGCCATCACTGTGGAGCCAAAGGCAGTTAGACACCTGATCTAGAACACTGCATAAAGCAAAGGCCTCAACATACTGGGCGGTACAAGGATCAAGTGCTCGGGGCACCCAAGCCTCACCTCTTCTTTTCTTGCTCTTCCTTCTCTATTTTGTGGGATGTGACGTATGTTGAGAAGAGGTGGCAGCACCTGTTTAGGAGCTTGACAAACTCCACCATGGCCTCCTCCTTAGACATGTTCCCCAGCGCTGCCCATTCTCTCCTGGAAGGAATAACAAGAAAAGTCACCTCCTCGTCTTAAGGATGAGAATTCCATTAAATTGAAACCTAAACATGAACAATTCTCAATCCTAACTAAAGTGAAGAATAATTCTATTATACACAAAAGGTGCAAAACTTCTAGTTTCAACAAGCATATACTGATTTACTAAATTAGCCATGCCACGTACAACCCAAACTACAAATTAACCACTGCACTGCTGATCATTTCTGTACTAGCAAAAGCGTATCTGAATTTTACTTATATTTTAGCCTTAACTGAATAGTCAATGTATTCCTTTTTGTCACAGCTCTCTATATGTCCCAATAAGGAAATCAATTACTACATATTTTAAATGGCAGCTTTTATTATTATTATTATTAGGAAGAATCAAATGAAGCTGTACTTGTCTTATGTTCATAATCAGATGAGTAAGCTTCTTCCACAATATTTAGCCATAAACACCTCCAAGCCCAAAAGAGATAAACATCTGAAGACTCCAGAAGCTGCAAGCAAAAATGTTTGTTTCAGTTCTAAGCTAATGAACCAGCTATTTGCATCGTCACCAATACACTTTGTACCGTTTTCAACACTGTTCTCGTTAAATTAATAATACAACAAAACACTTACCTCCTGTCATTCCCCAACACATCGAAGAATCCAACCTCAGGACCAGTGTCGGGGTTATATGGGCCCAAAAGAACCTGCTTATGCAGTGCCACGAGCTTCAGTTTTTCTTCGTAAGTTGGATGAAATGCTTTGCCATCTTTTTCTGTAAGAAAAGGAAGAAAACCCACAAGGAAAATAATTAGCACTGGAAAAATGCATAATTTTCAGCTGCATGCTCAAGTTTTGCTATAGGTATGTCCAAACTGCCTACGAGAGGTAGAAACACTATTATAGTGAGACCTTTTTCAAATACTAAATTTTAATAACCTTTATGCGGAATTTTTAAAAAATGAAGCCAAGTACCAATATTTGTTAAAATGACTCCAGCCCTATCCGGTTTGGCTCAGTGGGTAGAGCATTGGGCTGAGGACTGAAGGGTCCTGGGTTCAATTCCTGGTCAGGGCACATGCCCGGGTTGTGGGCTTGATCCCCAGTAGGGGGCATGCGGAAGGCAGCCTATCAATGATTCTCTTTCATCACTGATGTTTCAATCTCTCTCTCCCTCTCCCTTCCTCTCTGAAATCAATAAAAAAATATTAAAAAACAACAACAGAACAACAACAAAAAAACCGACTCCAGAGAAACCAGTCTGTTAAGCTACAGTCAGGCACACAGATATAAGGGTACCACTGACATCTTTTATACATATTAAACATGTTCAACAATCATTCTTTAAAAGGTTTAAAAATACTTTTGAATCAGTCATTTTCAATATGATCACACATATACTTTGAAAGGCTATATTCAAAATGTTTCCATCCTGCTGATGCAGTGTGACGCGGTAGGAGGGGCTTTGGAATCAGACAGCCTAGGTTTAAATCTCCTCTCAGACACTTCTTAGGTGTAGGACATTTAACCTCTCTGATTCATCAATCAGAGAGGAGTAAGGAGTCCACTGCTACTTCAGAGGTAATAGATATTATTACTATTAAGAGTAATAATAATTAGTCCTGGCCGGATAGCTCAGTTGGTTAGAGCATCATCCTGATAACACCAAGAGTAATAACTGCTTGATCCTTTTCCTTCCTTCATAAACCTGACCTTTTTAATTGCTTTGGTTTCCACTTGGTAAAAAGGTCAAATGAGTTAACTAATAATATGCTAAATTTCAGTGGTCAGTTCACAATGAGACAGGCCAGTAAACCAGGACAAGTAGAATAGGGAAACTGAGTCAGACAGCTGAGCAAACTGGCAGAGCAATTTACAGCCGGGTACAGAAGGTGACCTCCCTAGAGCTTCAGTTGTATTTCACCTCCAGGATGGGAAGAAAAGCAGCAAAACCAGGTGGGCAATGCCAGGACTGAGGGACCCCCTGCCCTAGCACTGACCCATCAGTGGAGACCACGACCCTGAAAGAGCGTGCCTAGAAAATGGATAAATATTCTGCTGTCCAGTAACAGTAAGACTTTATGGCCTGTGGTAGGCATAATAATAGCCACCCCCCACCCCCATGTCTACATCCTAACCCCAAATCTGTGGATACGTTCGATTATATGAAAAAGGGGAATTAAGGCTGCAACTGCCTTACCCTGGACTTCCCCGCCTTGGCCCAATGTAATCACCAGGGTCCTTCTCAATGGGAGGAGAGAGAGGGTCTGAGGGAGCCGGGAAGCTGGTGTACAGCTTGTACCCTCCAAGAGGAGGAGGGACCATAAAGCCAAAGCGTGCAGGCGGCCTCTAGAGGCCAGAAGAGGCAACAGCTGCTTTCCCAGCGCCTCCAGGAGCACAGCTCTGCCCACCACCCCACTTTCTTTGAACCCAGTGAGACCTATTTTGAACTTCTGACTCCAAAAACTCTAAGACAGGAGGTGTTGTTTTAAGACACGAATTTTCTGGTAGTTTGTTACAGGAGCAATAGGAAACCAATACAATACACAAAACACATGTTCCCAAGCAATTAAAAATAGAAATGGCTTCTAGATCATGTTATTAAATTCATAAGTTTTAATAAGACAGCATAAATAATTTGGTAGCAGCATTATAATCACTGTTACCACGCCCTAAGGTCTGAAAGATTAAAATTAAGTCCCTTCCACCTGAAATTAATCATCACAAGGTTATTAGTCTCACACCTCAATTGCTAGAGTACATTTACGGAGAAATCATATTTTCCCTTCTGTCTGGAGGTAAAGGTAACAAATTATTTCAAAGTCCCGTCTAGCCTTTATTTGATGAAATGAAAGCCATCAAATATACGGGTTGGGAAGGATATTAAAGACAGGTGACTGAATGGCACAACCAAAGCTCAAATCTGCCCTCCATATCTACCTTGGCCTCCAGTAATTTGTTACTATATATACAGTATAGAAAAGATGTAAACTGTAACATCAATAACCTAAAATGCTAGGGAGAAATAAAAGTATAGAATTTCTGTATGCTGTAAAGTGATGTGCTTAAACTAGAACTATAAAATATTTTATATAAGCCTCATGGTAACCACAAAGAAAAAACTGTGGTAGATACACAAAAGCAATCAAAGCATATCCACCTAGTAATTACTAACCCGTGCTCGAACACTTCCTGGTGGTAGTAACTCACTGCCCCACAGCAGTCTATTCCATCACTGGACAGCTGTGATTTTCACTTCTTCATTCTGAGTTGATCTCTTTCTAGTCTTCAGCATTAAATAAAACGCATCTAACGGACCTCAAAAAAGCCACAAAAGCCCTGGCCATGTGGCTCAGTGGTTGGGGCCTTGGCTGGTACACCGAAAGGTTGTGGGTTCAATTCTCAGTCAGGGCATATGCCTAGGTTGTGGGTTCCGCAGTCAATGGCTAAACAGCAGCTCTTATGATACCGAGGGCAGGGATTTGAATTCCCACCCTAAAGCCTGGTGCTGCAAGTGCAAGCCGCACCCAGGGATCGCTCCTCTGTGCAGAGGAGAGCAGGACCATCTCCCCTCCTCATCCTAGACACCGAATTTCCCCCACAGCAGCTTACAATCACACTTTTGCCTCACAGAGAATATGCTACTTTTAGAAATATTAAAATCACACCTCACCCTGGCTGGTGTGGCTCACTTGACTGAGCATTGTCCCATGCACTGAGAGGTTACGGGTTCCATTCCCGGTCAGGGCACATGCCCAGGTTGTGGGCTTGATCCCCAGTGCAGCAATCAATGTTTTTTTTCTTCTTCTTCTCTCTTTACCTTCCCCTCTAATATCAATAAAAACATATTTAAAAAAACAGCCACATCGCTCCCATATTGAGCTAAGAAAAAACTTGAATGATAAATTCTTATACTGCTTACAAGAAAGTATAATACAATGCAATATTGCTGCGTCAATGAGTATGAAACACTGGGAACTGCCCATCATGGCCAAAGTGCTTATGGAAAGTTGACTTTCCCCCCCATTAAGTCAACACACTCCACAATAAACAATGTCCTCGGCCACAGAATACCAATTGCCAGGTAGTATCTATGAGTTTATCTATGTAATTTCTTATAATTCTTACAACCCTTTGAGTAAAGGAAAGCACGAAGTTTAAACTGAGTGGCAGAACTAGGAGAGAGCACCCCAGGGAGTGCGACTCTAGACTCAGCTTCCTAAATATGAGCAGAGTAGCTCTCATTTTGGTTAACTGATAAAAGTAAACATTACCTCCTTCTGGGTGTTGGTTACCAGGGTGTGTTCCCTGTGTGAAAAGTCATCAAGCCATACACTTATGATTTGTGTATTTTTGCACAAATCCTCTGGCAGATGCTAAAATCATACATATAGCCTACATAATAAAAGGCTAACATGCAAATTGTCCCCACGGGCGGGAGTTCGACCGACCAGGAGTTAGATGTGCACTGACCACCAGGGGGCGGCGCAGAACATGGTGGGTGTCGACGACACAGCTGGCAGTGGGCAGCAGTGGAGGTGCTCCTGGCCCTGACGAGAGTGGGACCGCGGGGATGTTGGAGCAGGTGAGCAGGTGGCGCCAAGACAAGATGGGTGTGAAGGGAGGCTCTGGCTGGCAGCCAGCAGCTGCTAGGGACCCTACCCATGCACGAATTTTGTACACTGGGCCTCTAGTGTGTGTGTGTGTGTGTGTGTGTGTGTGTGTGTGTGTGTGTATGATCCTATAATTTGAGCATCAATAATAACAGCTAAAATAATAAAATCAAATGTTTAAAAGCATGAGTACATAATGACATTAAAAAATTGTCACCGTTTGCTTGGCCGGCATAGCTCAGTCGTTGAGAGTTGACCTATGAAGCAGGAGGTCATGGTTTGATTCCCAGTCAGTGCACATGCCTGGGTTGTGGGCCTGATCCCCAGTGGGCGGTGTGCAGGAAGCAGATGATCAATGGTTCTCTCTCATCATTGATGTTTCTCTCCCTCTCTCTTCCTCTCTGAAATCAATAGTATACTTAAAAAAAAAAAAGTCACCTTTTGAGATTGTTAGAGACACTCATTATTTTGAAAATAGAGAAAGAAGCATTTACTTTCTTTTCCTATTTGAACTGCACCCGAAACCAAATAGTATATGAGGAAAAGTATTACAGTGAAGGAAAGACAATTAGAATACCAACATTTTTCAATCTCTAATGAATTAAAACACATCCATTTTCAATTTATAAGAGCGAAAAAAACAATCATTAGGTTAGCTAAATGCAGGCTTCCCGCAAAGTCTCCTAGTATATTAATAGGAATATACTATTAATACCAATATATATATATATATTTTTAAAAAAATATATTTTATTGATTTTTTACAGAGAGGAAGGGAGAGAGATAGAGAGTTAGAAACATCGATGAGAGAGAAACATCGATCAGCTGCCTCCTGCACATCTCCCACTGGGGATGTGCCCGCAACCCAGGTACATGCCCTTGACCGGAATCGAACCTGGGACCTCTCAGTCCGCAGGCCGACGCTCTATCCACTGAGCCAAACCGGTTTCGGCAATACCAATATTTTTGATGCGCACATTTACTTCAGTCCTTTGGAGGGGATTCCCTGCCACTACATCAGTATTTCAAACTGACAGCAATGTTATTTATGTAGGGATTCAGAGTAGATGCTTTCTCACACTTTACTTTTCCAGATATCTGAGCGAATCTCAAGAAAGTGATCGTGTGTAGAAAAACAAAATGAAAAAACAAAAAGAAAAACAAAATGAATCTTTCCATCAGCCCTTAATATTTTCAAGCAAATATATTAAAGAAGTTCCAGGGAGGGGGTTGGGGGCTGAGTGAAAAAAGGTGAAGGGACACAGACAACAGCTTGGTGATGGCCAGAGGGAAAGGGGTGGGGGAGGTGGGAGAGGGTAAAGGGGGGAGGGGTAATGGAGGAGAGAAAGAGACGGACTTTGGGCAATGGAGCACTGCGCAGTGGGCAGATGATGTTTTGCTGAGCTGTACACGTGAAACCTGTATGGTTTTGTTAACCAATGTCATCCCAAGAAACTCAATAAAAAAAAGGAAGTTCCATGATGTGATAAGGCAATAGGGTAGGAACTTTAAAATATTGTCCTCGGAACACCACCAGGAACAGGGCTCCTCCTTGCTGCTCATCTCTTGCTGCGGGAAGGACTGTCTCTGGAACCAAGCCGGCCTCTTACTAATAATAAACTGAGTGGCCTTGGGCAAGCTCCTCAACGAAGAAACCAGGATGATCCCCTCACTGAAGGACTTGTGCAGCATTAAACAGAACGGCGTAGACACAGCTCGCAAAACCGTACCGAGCTTTCAGCGAACATCTGCTCAGTAACTGGTGGCAATTATTACTCTGGAATTTAAAATTAATGCAACCACCCACCAGCTTAATATAATGAGGTAATGAAGTGTTACAGAAGGAAACATTCACCCCTAAAACTCTGAAAGCCAAAGTACAACTCCGCAAGTTAACGCCGCCCAAAAAGTACGCAGGCTACAACAGAGCCAACTGATTTAGTGCTTACCCAGCTTAATCTTGCTAAACTAGAATTGGGCAACTTTGCTCCTCCGCTGAAAACCTTCACTGTGTCTCCTGTGTACCAACAAAAAGGCTCTTTACAAGGCATTCACCGGCCCACGGCCCGACAGCTTACCTTCCAGCTCCCTCCCTGGAACTGCTCCCTCCCTGCCCTTCCCAGACACACAAGCCTTGCCCTTGAGTGACTCCCGGCCTGCCCCCTCTGGAATGGCATTGCTCCCGGAGCCCCCACAGTGGGCTGCAGCTGTCACTGGGTCTTTAGCTCCTCCTCTGGCCTCTCAGGTCCTTAACAGCAAAAGGGAATGGACTATTCACTCACAGTGGTGACCTACTATAAAGCTTTAACCATAACAAGGGCTCCACAATGTCTGCGGTTGAGATGGGGGAAATGCTAACTTACATGTATCTGCATTTTCATCTATTATTTGACTTTTACCTTCAGAAGACTGAAAGGATAGGTAATTGACATGATGGTTCAGTCACTGGCCTGTGACCACTGCCACAGGGATGGAACGAGAAACAGGGCTCCTGATTCCCAGCCCAAGTTATTTTCAATGGAAAAAGATACCCATGCTTTCAAGAGTCATATTTATCCCACAGAGGAAGATAAACAAGTGTAATGCTATTGCTAATTCTTGTGAGATACTAGTACAAATCCACAGAATAGTGATCTATCCGAAGTCCTTGCAAGGCTGATAAAAATGCCAAATATGATAGCCAGTTAGCCTGGAGGTCAAATCACCCCTGGTATTGCCGACAATCAAGGCTTAACTACAACAAGACTGCGCACAAAGACCACTAGGGGGTGCACCAAGAAAAGATACAAAAATGCGGAGACAAAGAAACAGGACGCAAATGTCAGAAATGGAAGATATAGAGCTCAAAACCACACTTTTAAGGTCTCTCAAGAACTGTCTAGAAGCTGCCGATAAACTTAGTAAGGCCCTCGAAAAGACTGGTGAGACTGCCGATAAATGTAGTGAGATCCTCAAGAAATCTAATGAGACCCTCGATGTTGTGATAAAGAACCAACTAGAAATTAAGCATACACTGACTGAAATAAAGAATATTATACAGACACCCAACAGCAGACCAGAGGAGCACAAGAATCAAGTCAAAGATTTGAAATGCGAAGAAGCAAAAAACACCCAACTGGAAAAGCAAAATGAAAAAAGAATCCGAAAATACGAAGATAGTGTAAGGAGCCTCTGGGACAACTTCAAGCGTACCAACATCAGAATTATAGGGGTACCAGAAGGAGAGAGAGGGCAAGATATTGAAAACCTATTTGAAGAAATAATGACAGAAAACTTCCCCCACCTGGTGAAAGAAATAGACTTACAGGTCCAAGAAGCGCAGAGAACCCCAAACAAAAGGAATCCAAAGAGGACCACACCAAGACACATCATAATTAAAATGCCAGGAGCAAAAGACAAAGAGAGAATCTTAAAAGAAGCAAGAGAAAGAAACCCAGTTACCTACAAGGGAATACCCATATGACTGTCAGCTGATTTCTCAACAGAAACTTTGCAGGCCAGGAGGGAGTGGCAAGAAATATTCAAAGTGATGAATGCCAAGAACCTACAACCAAGATTACTTTATCCAGCAAAGCTATCATTCAGAACTGAAGGTCAGATAAAGAGCTTCACAGATAAGGAAAAGCTAAAGGAGTTCATCACCACCAAACCAGGATTATATGAAATGCTGAAAGGTATCCTTTAAGAAGAGGAAGAAGAAGAAAAAGGTAAAGATACAAATTATGAACAACAAACATGCATCTATCAACAAGTGAATCTAAGAATCAAGTGAACAAATAATCTGGTGATCATAATAGAATCAGTGACATAGAAAGGGAATGGACTGACCATTCTTGGGGGGGAAAGGGGTGTGGGAGATGCGGGAAGAGACTGGACAAAAATCGTGCACCTATGGATGAGGACAGTGGGTGGGGAGTGAGGGCGGAGGGTGGGGTGGGAACTGGGAGGAGGGGTGTTATGGGGGAAAAAAGAGGAACAAATGTAATAATCTGAACAATAAAGATTTAATTAAAAATTAAAAAAAAAGCCAAATATTACACTGGAAAATTTCACATTAAAACAAAGGCAGCAGCCCCTTACCCCTCTTCCCATCATTCCTCTGACTGCGTTAGGACCCTTTCCTTCCCCTCCCCCAATGAGGCGTCTCACATCCTAATGGCCTCTTCATTGCTAACTATGTAAAGATTCACGCAGAAAGGTCGTTTTTTGATTGCTATGCTGCTATTTCTCCTTTTAAGTGCTTGGATATTGCTTTGAAAGCCTAACTTAGGAAGGGAGTGAACCATACCTATCAATGTAGCTTTTTTCCTTTAAGGCAGCGGTTCTCAACCTGTGGGTCGCGACCCCATTAAATACATCCTGCATATCAGATAGTTACATTACGATTCATAACAGTAGCAACATTACAGTGATGAAGTAGCAACGAAAATAATTTTATGGTTGGGGGTCACCACGACATGAGGAACTGTATGAAAGGGTCGCGGCGTCAGGAAGGTTGGGAACCGCTGCTTTAAGGTGACTGATAACTAGGCCCCCAAATTACAGGTTCCCCAGGAGTCGTACTACTCAGCAAAATAATATGAGGGTTAGACCACTACATCTCAAGTCCGAGGCATCAAATCCAGCTCCGCGTATATAAATGGACGGAAACTGAGTCTAGAAAACTTAACTGTCTAGGAATTACACAGTAAATGGAATCCAAGGCTTCCTGACTCCAAAGCAATGCTAAGTTTACCGCACATTGTACAGTGTTTTAATCTTTCAGAGATGATACCACTACCATTTTCAAATAAGACAGGCTCAGATGATGAGATTACCTATTTGTGTTTTTGTTGTTAGTCAAGTGGCAAAAGCTAGGATTAGAAGCTGGTTCTTTTCTATTCTGACGTACTTCTGCTACAATATACGTTAACCTTCCCGAATTTGGGAAATTACATTCTAAGAATAAAATTTGAAGGTAAAATGTAGTTACTAATCATTGCACAGAAACCATCAGGATTTTATATCTGTGAGAATGCATCATCACTACAGGAAAGAAACCCTACATTCAAGGGCCAAGAGATCCCAAATCCAAGGCTGGATTCATTGTGCAATGATGATGAGTATTTCAAGGGTAAATGTCTTTTTTTTTTTTTAAATATATTTTATTGATTTTTTTTACAGAGAGGAAGGGAGAGGGATAGAGAGTTAGAAACATCGATGAGAGAGAAACATCGATCAGCTGCCTCCTGCACACTCCCTACTGGGTACATGCCCTTGACGGGAATCGAACCTGGGACCCTTGAGTCCGCAGGCTGATGCTCTATCCACTGAGCCAAACCGGTTAGGGCTCAAGGGTAAACTTCTTAACGAAAAGTGCAACGAGTGTGGCACGATCAACTGTTCTGGAACATGTATGAGAGAGAGACTTTCATTAGCGTGCACGACTGAAGTTTTTTGAGAAAAAGCAAGTAACTTTTGCATGCATGCATCACCACATTGAACCACTCAACTTCAGCTGGTAAAACATGCACCCCCAAGGGTACTCCCTCTGGGGAAAGTGTCACAAATACAACGGTTCTGGAATGTGTAGAGAACCTAGCAACCCCCCTTAAAGTTTCCTGGGCTGAGGTCCCACTATCTCGAAGAGATCGAACTAACGGGCTTCTCATCACTTTTTCCCACTGACAGGCTCATGTGACTGGTATCGCCACCATCTGACTCAGTGAATCACCCAATTACAAACACACACACACACACAACCCCACACACCGCAAGCTTGCTCCAACAGTGATTCTCAACCTTCTGGCCCTTTAAGTACAGTTCCTCATGTTGTGACCCCCAACCATAAAATTATTTTCGTTGCTATTTCATCACTGTCATGTTGCTACTGTGATGAATCGTCATGTAAACATCTGATCTGCAGGATGGTCTTAGGCGACCATCCTGTGAAAGGGTCGTTCGACCGCCAAAGGGGTCGCGACCCACAGGTTGAGAACCGCTGCTCTAAGAAGAGACATTTTACAATTCTGCGAGGTGCACGGGGTGGGGGCGGTGGGGGAGCACTTTTAAACCTAACGCTGAGAATTCGCTCTTGGCTCACTCACTGCTTTACGGGGTAACACTTTAACCTTCTGCAAGTTCCTAGGACATGGCGAGCATCCTTTCTCCTGGGAATGTGACCCGCCGGAGGGGACGTGCGGGCGGAACACGCCCTCCTGTCGGCCACACCGGGAGTGCCAGGTGCTCAGACCCTGCAGGAGCGCGCGGTCCCCCCGCAGGACCGGGGAGGGTGTGCAGCCCCCGACGGAGAGCCGCCTTCGCCCGCGGGAAGGGGGTTCAGGTCGGTGGGGTGTGACGTGCCGCGCCAGAGAAGCAGAGAAAGAAACGCGGCGGTGAAACAGAAAACAACAACAAGAATAGTAACAGTAATAATAATAATAAGAATAGCAATAAATACATTCCAGGATGGGGTCCGCTGGGAGAGAGCGGGCTCATGCTTCCATCCCAGCTCCCGGAAACCCGAGAAGCCAAATCGGGGAAAACGCCCGGTCCCCTCGGGGAGGCGGCCCTCGGACGGCGGAACCGAGGCCCCAGGCCGTCAGGGCTGTGACCCAGCGGCCCAGCGGGCAGGGACGAAGTTCGGGAGCCGCCAAGGACGGAGCCCGGCTCGGGGGGCCCGGCCCGGCCCGGCGCGGGGGAGACTGCCCAGCCCCGCCGGGGCCCCCGCCGGGCCGGGCCGCGCTCCCGGAGCGGGCGGGGCGGCGGGCTCACCTTTGAAGAAGCGCAGCGCCAGGCCGTACAGCTCCTCCAGCCCGAAGCCCCAGCGCTGCTCCAGGCACCGCGCCTCCTCCGCCGCGCCCCCCGCCGCCGCCCCGGGCTCCGGCGGCCTCCCCGCGGCGCTCGGGCCCCGGCCGGCCCCGGGAGGCGAGGGCGGCGGCAGCGGCGGCGGCAGCAGCGGGGCGCCCTCCGCGCCGGGCCGCTCCTCCGGGTCGGGGCTCAGCGTCAGGCCGTCCACCGACACCTCGAGGCGCTCTGCGCTCAGCACCGCCGCCATCTCCGGCTGCTGCGCCTCCTCGGCGGGGACAGGCGGCGGCCACGTATCGACTTCCTGCTGACCTCTCACCCCCACTGGCCGACACCGGAACTTCCGGGGCGGAGCCGGCTCCAGGGAAAGGGGCGGAGTCCTGGGGCCCCGCCCCTCAGACCGGGGCTGTCAGCCGCCCTCGCCGCCACGCGCCACGCCCCCTCCAGGCTCCGAGGGTCCAGAACCCGGTCCCGGGTGCCCAGCCCGCCCTCCCGACCCGGTTCCTCCCGGAGGCGGGGCTACGCCCTCCGTGGCGCCACCTGAATGGCGGTCCCGGTGTCTGGAGGGCGGGGCGGGGCGGGCACGCCTGCTGTCTGTGCCTGGAGGAGGCTGTAGAGCAGCTGATGAATGTGTTTCTCTCTCCCTAAAAATCAATAAAAACATATATTTTTTTAAAAAAGTGTGTATTTGCAAGTAGTGCACTTCTGAATCCTGTCCGGAGGAGGTGATCGCAAGAAGGGGTCCAGCCCTAGCCGATTTGGCTCAGTGGATAGAGCGTCGGCCTGCGGACTGAAAGGTCCCAGGTTCGATTCTAGTCAAGGGCATGTACCTTGGTTGCGGGCACATTCCCAGTTGTGGGTGTGCAGGAGGCGGCTGGTCGATGTTTCTCTCTCATTGATGTTTCTAACTCTCTATCCCTCTCCCTTCCTCTCTGTAGAAAATCAATAAAATATATATTAAAAAAAAAAAGAAGGGATCCAACTGGAACCAGGAGGAAGCTCCCCAGGAAACTGGTCCTGGGGAAGCGCTGGCTTGAAAACAGCAGGAGAAGGTGCCCACAGACTCCAGCTGCGCGAGTGCACCCGACCCCAGGCATCCCCTCTGGTTCTCAAACACTCCCGGGAACTCCACCCTTATCTCAGGCACCCCCTCTACTCCCCACACTGCCAGCACCAGGTGGAGAGATGGCATCCAGGTCTCTCCTCGCCCGTTTCCTCAGGTGCCAGCTGCCCATTAGATGCCGGGCTGGAGCCGGGACACGCAATTCATCTCAAGGTCTCCTCTGGCTCTCATGTCCTCCTTCCCATCACATCCTGGCGAAAGCAGGGATGGGGAATTCAGCTCCAGATCTTCCTCCTTTTGCCAGGCAACCGCTGTAACCACACAGGCTGGCGGGAGCCCTGATACAGAATTCCTGAAGCAGGAAGGGAGACTGTGCCTGCAGGTCTCTCCTTGCCCACTGACTCATGACCCCCTCAAAAGGTGTGTGGAAAGGTGATACATATTGTTCTCTCATTCTCTCCTCACCCCTTAGCCAAACACCCGCTCCGTGCCCCCCCCCCCCCATACTGGTCTCAAGGCAGAATGGAAATTTTGCCCAGGGTCCACGTTCCCTCTTACCATACATGCATATTAAGGCCAATCATGAACCGAAGGTCATAATTATAGGAAATGATGTCTTGGTTTCATTAAAATAAAGATCCTAATAGCAGGGCTGTGTATACCCAGAGTGTGCTGGGCACATGAGGGGAGGCCTTGGTGGGCATGGGCTCCCGGACAGGCTCCGTGCCCATCTGTCAGGGAGGGGCTGGGCAGGGGTCTCCTTGGCCTCTACTAGTTGGATTGGATGCCTCTGCTTCCAACTCCTCCCGATTTAAGGGAGATCCATTTTGTTGTGTCTGCCTCTCGCAATAGAGCGTGGTTAGGTAGCTGCCTGTGGGGATTCAGGTGCCTCTCGCCATAGTAGCTGCCTCTTGTGATCGTGCCCAGAAACCACTTGTGGTTTCTTTCCCTCGTTACAGGATACGAGTGCCTTTCTAACTGGGATACTTTTCCTTCAGCAATTCAGTACCTCCAGACCCTGTGATGGCTGCAGTAGTTGTTCCGCTTACAGCTTCATGAGAGATGTCCCATCTGCGGTTGGTCAGCGGTGTGTGCGCTAGATGGCAGCAGACAAAAGCTTTTCCTAGTGACCTGCCCTGAGAGGTTTGTCTCAAGATGCCCGCAGAAAGCAGGTATTTCCAGTTATGCCCACCAAGGTGTTATTCCCAATATGCACACAAGATGGCAGCAAATAACACCTCTGGATTTACGTCAATGAGAAGCCAGACTTGGTAATAAACTCACTTTTTTAAAAAAAGTATATACATGTTTTTATTGATTTGGGAGAGGAAGGAGAGGGAGAGATGGAAACACCAATGATGAGAGAGAATCATGGATCGGCTGCCTCCTGCACAACCCTTACTGGGGATCGAGCCCGCAACCTGGGCATATGCCCTTGACTGGAATCAAACCCAGGACTCTTCATTCCATAGGCAGACACTCTAACCCCTGAGCCACACCAGCCAGGGCTTTCTCCTTAAAATAAAGTGAGTGATCATGAAAGCTCTTGGAACCTAATTCTTATGGAATAAAATAGTGTGATTTCCCATTTGGGGATGAAGGCCTGTCGACCTTGTGTAAATGCTCAATACCTTCTCCCATGACAGTTCTTTGGGAGACGCAGGTGCAACTACGTCCAGTTGCAAACACTTACTACCTCTTTGATTTCCCTTCTAAATCGTCCACATTCAAAATAGTGTTTTTCTTATACTCCCTCTTCAGGAACGACCTAAGAGTTGGACATACCTTTCTATCAGCACAGTCAGGAGTGTTTCAAAGCAGCTTTCACCCCTAAGAGATGTGAAAGCAACAGTTCGATGAAACTAGGAAAAGACGAGGAGAAGCCCTAACCGGTTTGGCTCAGTGGATGGAGCATCGGCCTGTGGACTGAAGGGTCCCAGGTTCGATTCCGGTCAAGGGCATGTACCTTGGTTGCGGGCACATCCCCAGTTAGCGGGTGTGCAGGAGGCAGCTGATCGATGTTTCTCTCTCATCGATGTTTCTAACTCTCTATCCCTCTCCCTTCCTCTCTGTAAAAAATCAATACACTATATTAAAAAAAAAGAGAGGCTAGTCTTGGAATTTTATTTTCTATCAGTGTCAGCCTCATGATGGGACAAGGGGTAATCATGGGAAAGGGTTGTTACTGGCCCTGCCTGGTGGGTCTCAGTTGGTTGAGCTTCGTCTCATGTACCTGGACGTTGTAGGCTCAATTCCTGTCATCCGTGCACATGCCCGGGTTGCGGACTCGATCCAGTGTGGGGCGTGCAGGAGGCAGCTGATCCATGATTCTCTCTCCTCATGGATGTTTCTCTCTCTCTCCCTTTTAAAATCAACAGAAACATAGTTTAGAAAAGGGATTTCTATGAACCTTTGCAGTTCTTCCGAAGCTCAGGTTTTCTCTATTTCTAATTGTTGACTTTTTTTTTTTTTTTTTTACTACAAGAAACAGCCCTTTGAAGGAGAGGCAGTTTCGAAGATTCAAAACGGATGGAAATCACGGAAGAACGGGAGACGCGGATTAGCATTCACAGGTTTATTAGTGCCAGCTCACCGGAGACATGAGCTATAGGTGCAGGTACTCACTAGACATTTCATGGGTGGGTAACATCACATCCTGGGGATAGCTATACACATTAGAAAATAGCTTCTGCTCTTTTTTCTTGTTCTTTGGTTAAATGTGGCCCTCCCTCCCACCCCCCCCCCTCAAAAAAATCTTTCAATAACACTGATTTGCTGCCTTCTCTTTGTCATGTGATTTCAAACACAAGGGTGATGAGGGCTCTGTCCGGCCCCGGTCAAGGGTCACTACGGAGTTAAACTTTATGTTGAAGTTACAGTTGGCTTTATTTATTATGCCCACAGAATGACAGTTCTCAGCCTCGTGAAAGCTGGGAGCACTGGACTCGCTGCTCGAGTGGGGCCTCGGGGAGCCCCTTTCAAGGCACCCCAGCTGAAGACCGAAGAGCAATATGGATCAACGTGAACAGACATGTGGTGAAGTATGCATAAATAGTTCTTCATAGAAACAGAACACAAAATTAAATAGCTCAGAAACACAGACGCCACAGTACCCCCCCCATCCCCCCCCCCCCATGGTCGTCAAAGTCATCTGTAAACATCAGCTCACACGGACACAGAAGCAGCTCTGGCCCCGCCCCTCCTCACGGAGGCCTGTACAAAGGTGAGATGTCCCCCCCCCCGCCCCTCCCCTCCCCACCCTCTCCCCACACAACCCCAACAATGAAAGCAGCAACAAAAATGATACCAACAGCAGTGCCCCCACCCCCACGCCCAAATAGAACATTTAACATTTTGGTCAATTCAGAGAAGAATAAAAAAGTCATTTAAAAAAATGTAAAAAAAAACCCCCAACAACCCCCAAATCCATTTGAAACATGACTTTTCAAAGTGCCATGCTTTCTGTAGAAGACACGTGACTGCCTAAGCCCCACCCCCCAGGTGAGGCCACAGGATGGACCAGGAGGCGCTGGGCAGAGCTACGTGACCAAGGGGGAAAGTCTTCACCGGGGTGATGCCAGCCGCTCCTTCCTTCGCCCTCCCTCGCGAGCCGGCCTGCTTTCCCACACACATTGCTGTGTGTGACTTTCCCATGTGACACGATCATTGCGTGGGAAGCAGCCTGGTTGGGGCACATTCAGTGTTGGACAATTCCATTCAAACCTGGGGCTGGGGTTCAGTGTTGGAGCTCACAGGGGCCCCAGGGGATGGAGCTTTGCTGAGGATATCAAAAAAGGAGATGGTTGACACTCAGTCTGGCCAAGTCCTGGGGCTTGACCTTGATCCCAGGCTGACTCCTCGGCCCAGATCTGCGGGAAGGCCGGGCACGCTCTCCAGGGTGGTCTTTGTCAAACAGCCCTGGGTTTGGAAACGTGACTCTGGGTTGGGTTCGCCTTTATGTTGTGTTAGGGTCTGGAGAACTTTAGTTACCAAAGTACTGAAAGCATGTCTTGTGGGAATAGCTTTCCAGTTCAAGGATTCCCACTATATCGTATACATGGTGTGTGTGTGTATGTGGAACTCGCACACACTCACACATATCCATGTCCTTATATATTTATTTGTACAAAACTTGAACTGCACCAAACAGGACTCGGCAGGAATCAAAAATCAAGTCCACAGTTTCACAACACACCAAAGAGGAGACGAACAGCTCTACTGGGGCGAGAAGGTGCAGCTTAGCGGCGGATGAAACAACCTCAGGGCCGCGGAGGCAGTCGCCGGGCCCTGTCCACGCGGAACCCGAATCCACACTGTTGGGGTCCGTCTGTGTAAAGGACGCGGCATCGAGGGCAGCCGGCTGTGTGGCCCTGAGATTCCAGGACTCACGGACATGAAAAGAGGCAAGCATGGGTGTCGAATGGCCATGAAGCAATTTTTTTCCTCTTTAAGAAAAAACACTTGAAGTCTATTTCAGAGTCACTTTCTTTATATTCAGTAATACGTTTTTTCCCCCCCTCTGAATTAATATTTGACTTTTTTTGTATTAAAATGGGTTTATCCAATGGTTCAGTAAACAGGCAGCTTTCTCATCTGAGTGGTAAGAACATTATTTACCCGGAATCATCCTCCCCCACCCCCCACGGACGCCCTCCGAAGGCCTGTGGGCTGGCGTGTGTGTTTGGTGACGGCCATTGACCGAGTTCATTCTACAGGTCCTTCTTGGGTGCACACCTGTAGAAGGTCATGGCCATTGACCAAGTTCACTCTACCATTCCTGCTTGGGCGCACACCTGCAGAAGGTCACGGCCATATACCAAGCTCACTCTACACGTCCTGCTTGGTTGCACAGCTGTAGAAAGTCATGGCCATTGGCCAAACTCATTCTACAGTTCCTGCTTGGGCGCACACCTGCAGAAGGGCACGGCCATATACCCCGCTCACTCTACATGTCCTGCTTGGTTGCACAGCTGTAGAAGGGCACGGCCATATACCCAGCTCACTCTACAGGTCCTGCTTGGTTGCACAGCTGCAGAAGGGCACGGCCATATACCCAGCTCACTCTACAGGTCCTGCTTGGGCGCACACCTGCAGAAGGGCACGGCCATATACCAAGCTCACTCTACATGTCCTGCTTGGTTGCACAGCTGTAGAAAGTCATGGCCATTGGCCAAACTCATTCTACAGTTCCTGCTTGGGCGCACACCTGTAGAAGGGCACGGCCATATACCCCGCTCACTCTACAGGTCCTGCGTGGGCACACACCTGTGGAAGGTCACGGACTGCCGCTGCTGGTACTGCTGCCTGCGCCGCCGCCGCCTGTCGCACTGGCAGAGCAGCAGCGTCTTGAAGGTGGTGCGGAAGGCCTTGTTGCACAGGGCGTAGCACACGGGGTTCACGGTGCTGTTGATGTAGCACAGCCAGTAGCCCAGGTTCCAGTAGTTTTTGGGGATGCAGCTGTCGCAGAAGGTGTTCACCAGGACCATGATGTTGTAGGGCGTCCAGGTGATGATGAAGGCGAGCAGGATGGCGCTGAGGGTCTGGGCGGCTTTCTTCTCCTTGATGAGCGACATCCGCTTCCGCTTGGTGATCTGGCTCCGGGTCTTCAGAGCAAACCTCTTGGCCAGGGTGGCCTCCTTGGAGGACAGAGGTAGCGTGGCCGTGGACCTCCCCACGGAGGAGTTGGCGTCGGACGTCTTGGCCGGGTCCACGGCCGACTCTAACTCGATGGGAAGCTTGGAGAAGCTCTTTGGAAAGCGGCCTCCGTCGTCCATGCTCCTCTGGGCCTGCAGCTTGCTGGCTTTCCGCTCCACGCCCGCCGTGCCCTGCGCTGGGTCGGGCACCCGCAGGCTGTCCGGGGACGGTGGCGCGGTGGAATTGAGGAGGGTGCTGTGCCCGGGCAGCTTGAGCACAATGGAGTAGATGGCTCTGGTCTCCGAGCCGATGTCCTCCTCGTCGGAGGACGCGGAGTTTTCCAGGGAGGCCGCCGCGTCGTTGTTGTTCCAGCTGTCGCTGCTGCTGTGGTCCGGCTCCACGCGCTGGGCGCTGGGCTGCCAGGTCTTGGTGGGGAGCCAGAAGTCGCAGCAGCCGCACCGCCTGCGGGCCGAGCGCGCCACGCTCTGCTGTTGCAGCTCGTAGCTGCTGCAGCTCCGAGAGCTGCCCGTGGTTGGGACAAAGTTTTCCGCCTCTGCTTCCGTCCCGGAGGCCTGCAGCCCGGCCAGCTCTTTGGTACGCTTTTCCGTTTCCTTATAGATCCGCCAGTATAAGATCGTCATGATGGTGACGGGCAAATAGAAGGCGGCGATGGCCGTGCCGAAGGTAATGGTGGGCTCGGTGAGGAACTGGATATAACACTCCCCCGGGGGCACGGTTCTCTTGCCCACGAAGTACTGCCAGAACAGGATGGCAGGCGCCCAGAGGACGAAGGAGATGACCCAGGCCAGGCCGATCATCATGCCGGCTCTTTTCGTTGTCCTTTTGGCTCGGTAGGTGAGCGGCCTGGTGATGGAGAAGTACCGGTCAAAGCTAATCACCAGCAGGTTCATGACGGAGGCGTTGCTGGCCACATAGTCAATCGAAAGCCAGAGGTCGCAGGCCAAGTTCCCCATAGCCCAGCGATTCATGATGATGTAGGTCGTAAACATATTCATGGAAATGACCCCGATGATCAGATCGGCGCAGGCCAGGCTTAAGAGGAAGTAGTTGTTGACGGTCTTCAGCTGCTTGTTGACCTTAAACGCCACGATGACCAGGATGTTGCCAATGATGGTCACCAGGGCCACGACCCCCGTGAGGACGGCAATCAAGACCACCTGCCAGACGGTGTGGCCTCCCAGAGGGTCGCTGACGGTGCCATTGGCAGGACTGGCATTCCCAGCTGCCTGAGAAACGTTGTAGCTGCCGGAATCAGTGGCCGTGCCCGGGGGCAGCCCTGCACCTGGGGAGCCGGGTACCCAGAGGGAGCTGAGGTTTGGCAACAACGGCAACGTTGTATTGTTATTATGCAAGTTCATTGTGACTCTCGGACATAGTCTGGGGAGAAAAGAGAGAGAGAAAAGAGTTATCATTTCATAAGGAACACGTGACTTCCTAAACATCAGGAGGTCTAGGTGGGACTCAAACGAAATAACGATAAATCCAGGCCAAAAGCCTTCTGTTTAAGGTGCTTTTTCCTGAGAAGAGAATTATCATCTCTACGCTCAATGCCCGTTTCCTTATCCTGACATACACACAGCCTTTGTGCCTGAGAGTTAGTATGTTTTGAGTCAAGGGTGTTCATATTCTACTAGTGCCCTGGTGCACGGATTTGTGCACATTGAAAGGAAATTAATTAGAAGGTGGTCAGCAGGGCGGGACTGGGCTAGAGGGCCAGACACACCCTGGAGCCAACCTTTAGAGTTTCCTCCCGGGCCGGTTGCACCTGGGGCAGCCACACAGCTTGAAGGTCATGTGTGGAGTGAGCGGGGTCCCTCTGGCAGGTGGGGTCCCTGGGCCTGGCCTGCAGGGATTGGGCCAAAACTGGCTCTCTGACATCCCCCAAGGGGTCCCGGATTGCGAGAGGGCGGTTCTCGGGTGACGCACCCTGGAACCGGGCTCCTTCCTCTCTAGTTTGGGGGTGCATCACCAGAGAATTGCCGCTGCCAAGTCACTGCAGCTCAGCAGCTTCTGAGTTGAGCATCTGCCCCCTGGGGGTCAGTGTGCATCATACCAACCGGCTGGTCGGATGGTTGCTTAGCCTTTTACATATATAGATAGGCACTGAGTTGACATATAGGTGCAGACACCTAAGGGAAGACATACTTTTTTTTTTTTTTTAATCTTTTTATTGATTTCAGAGAGGGAGAGAGAGATAGAAACATCAATGGTGAGAATCATTGATCTGTTGCCTCCCACACACCCCCCACTGGGGATCAAGCCTGCAACCCAGGCATGTGCCCTTGACCAGAATTGAACCCTAGAACCGTTCAATCTGCAGGCTGATGCTCTATCCCAGTGGTTCTCAACCTTCCTAATCCAGCGACCCTTTAATACAGTTCCTCATGTTGTGGTGACCCCCAATTTTACTGTTACAAATTGAACATAATTAAAGGATAGTGGTTAATAAAAAAAAAATATGTAATTATATATGTGTTTTCCGATGGTCTTAGGTGACCCCTGTGAAAGGGTTGTTTGACCCCCAAAGGGGTCGCAACCCACAGGTTGAGAACCACTGCTCTATCCACTGAGCCAAACCAGCTAGGGCAGGGAAGACATGCTTTTAATCCTCAGAAAGAAACAGGCGGTGGGGACAGACACTCCTATAAGCCTTCTGATCCTCGCCTCTTACAAGTGGTCCCCAGGAGGAATGCAGCCTGTGTGAGGGGAGAGGGGGGTCAGGCAGGAATGGAATGGGGGCAGGGGTCTAGCCCAAGTTCCTCTCTGGGATTCAGAGTAGGTTCCTGACCCTTCCGGTGGGAGCCGGGGCCTGCGGGTTGGTGAGACATTCTGGGCAGTGCCACCGAAGTACTCCAGGCTCCACCCCTCATGCAAGGAGGATGAAACCAAACCTGGACCTGCTGGTGCATGACATGACAGGAGCCCCTTGGAGAGCACCCCTGGATTTTGGGAGAAAGGCCCCATCCTACCATGGGGGTACCTACAGGTTGGTTCTAGATTTCAACTCTGAGTGTCTATTTTTTCTAGACCATTATCACTACACTAGAGGCCCAGTGCATGAAATTCTGGATGGGTAGGGTCCCTAGGCCTGGCCAGCGATCAGGGCTGATCTGCGGGGTGACGGGTGGGACAATCAGGGGGACCCTGCTGGCACCCGCCTTGTCTGGCCTGGGGCCTGTGGGCTGGGGGCAGCTCCTACATTGAGCATCTGCCCCCTGGTGCTCAGTGAGTGCATGTCATAGAGACCTGTTGTTCCACTGGTCGTTCAGCCGTTTGGTCGATTTGCATATTAGGCTTTTATTATATGGGATTGCATTTAAGATCCCATCCAGAAAGGATTCTCTAAGATTCAAAATGTAAGTCAGGAGGCCAAAATTGGGCCCATACAAGAATAAAAAAAGAGAAGAAACAGAATTGACAGGCTGGATCAGAACGCATTCCACCTAATAACAGTAAGTATTGTTTCATAAAATTTCTGTGTAAGACACACACACACAGCCCTGGCTGGTGTGGCTCAGTTGGCTGGGTGTCGTCTCATGCACCGGAAGGTTGCCAGTTCGATTCCCAGTCAGGGTACATGTCCAGGTTGCAGGCTTGATCCCTGGTAAGTGGGTGTTCAGGAGGCAGCTGACTGAAGTCCCACTCTCACATCAATGTTTCTCTCTCTTTAAAAAAATCAATTAAAAACACACACACACGCGTATGCACTCATGATGTAAAAAATGTGTTTTGTGCTGTGGGTCATGGTCCACAATACCCAGAAGCCCCTGCCGCAGATGGTTTGACACCTTTTATTCATATTTAAAAGGAGACAGTGAAGCAGAAAATGTGAAAAAATCATTTGAGAGTGCCACGGTTAGGGAAAAGTGAGCAATTGTCATGAGAAATCTACTCCCGTTCCCCTAGCTATCAAATAAAATTTTGGGGGATTATCAATCTATAGATACCTTTTTAAATTAAAAAATGTGTGTAAATATCCAATGTGAAAACACACGGGGAAGTGCTCAGAGAAACCTAAGGGCCAATATAAACGTGGGATCTTTTTTTCTGTGATGAATTCCAAGAAGATGAGCTCATTTTATTTCCTCTAAACCAGCCTGACTGTGCCTATCCCTGAAAAAAAAAAATTGGGAGTTGTCAATTCTTTTTTTAAAATATATTTTTTATCCATTTCAGAGAGGAAGAGAGAGGGAAAGCTAGAAACATCAATGATGAGAGAGAATCATGAATCCGCTGCCTCCTGCACGCCCCCCCACTGGGGATCGAGCCCGCAACCAGGGCATGTGCCCTGATCAGGAATCGAACCAGCTACCTCCTGGTTCATTGATGGATGCTCAACCACTGAACCACACTGGCCAGGCAGGAGTTGTCAATTCTTAAACCTCCCAAACGAATTGAAAATGTGTAGGTCACTTTTTAATAGAAGTCTACACGAATGCCAGTCTACCTCTATCATTATTTTAACCACGAAGAGCCAGGAGAAAATGATCTTTGCAGTTTGCAACCAGTTTGCTCTTTATTCTAAGAGCAATGATTCGTGCTTCTTCCCTATTCGGAATCCAGTATGTACAGTATCAAAGGGACTTTTTTTTTTTTTTTTTAAAAATTCCTTATTGTTGAAAGTATTACATATGTCTGCTTTTTCCCCCATTGACCTCTCCCCAGTCATTCCCACCCCCCAGCACATGCCCTTACCCCCCTAACTGTCTGTGTCCATGGGTTCTGCTTACATGCATGCATATAAGTCCTTCTTTAAAAAAATATATTTTATTGATTTTTTACAGAGAGGAAGGGAGAGGGATAGAGAGTTAGAAACATCCATGAGAGAGAAACATCCATCAGCTGCCTCCTGCACACCCCCTACTGGGGATCTGCCCGCAAGCAAGGTACATGCCCTTGACCGGAATCGAACCTGGGACCCTTGAGTCCGCAGGCTGACGCTCAATCCACTGAGCCAAACCGGTTAGGGCTGCATACAAGTCCTTTGGTTGATCTCTCACCCGCCTTTCCCCTGCCTTCTCTCTGAGGCTGGATGGTCTGTTCGATGCTTCTATGTCTCTGGCTCTATTTTAGTTCATCAGTTTATGTTGTTCATCATATTCCACAAATGAGTGAGATCATGTGATATGTGTCTTTCTCCGACTGGCTCATTTCGCGTAGCATCATGCTCTCCAGGCCCATCCATGCTGTTGCGAGTGGTAAGAGTTAAAGGGGCTTGTTTTGGGGTCTGTCTTTGAACTGCCTTCTTTGCGAAGGGCGTCTGCCTCTGTCCTAATTCATTACAGGATTCGATAGCTGATGTGAGTTGCGCTGGTCAGGTGAAGGCAAGACCAGAGCCCGCCACTAGGTGGCGAAGCAGACTTGGAGAACAACCCTACCACAGGCAGGTGCCAAGGCGAAGGCCGCAAGGAGCCCCAAGGTGGTGATCAGATTCCCAGCTTAGTTCACCATCCCGTCCATCCGGTCAACAAACCCTCCGTAAGCTAATGTGTCCTTCAAGGGGGTAAGATGCGTTCGGACTTGCACAGTCATAATCTGACTTGTTAACTCCGGCTACTCGTGCCAAGCTGCCAGGAGGAAAGACGTGCCCTAATATGGTGCCGTTGCTCATGTTGCGAACAGAACATTCCAGGTCGCCAGCACCGGAACAGCATTCCCTTTAACAAGGAGAAGCCTTGCTTTTAAAAGTGCCCTGCTGCCTCCTTTCACAGTTTTATTCCATTTGACCACAAAGGGAAGGGTGCTGGGAATAGAGCCGTGCAGCACGCCAGCTGCTGCGGAAACACCACGTATTTCCTCAGACACACAAGCCAACGGGCCTCCTGGTTATTCTGCATCCGCACCACGAAGAATACAACCTTTTGTTATTAGAATTTCTAGAGACGTGGCAATACAAGGAGAAACCCATGCAAAGCCGTTCTTTCGCGACATTCATGAGGCAGTAGGCCCAGGAGGCACTCTGCCCTGCAGGGGAAATGAGCCCTGTGCCTGCGGACAGGTCCTGCTGCTGCGTCACAATGGAAGGTTTGATTGTTAGGTTTTCAACGCTCTGAAAATCTGGAAGACTGTGCGTTGTTGTGATGTAGGATCGTAAACGATTCATTGAAAAGGCTGTCCCATGATCTCACTTATCTGTGGACTCTAATGAACAAAATAAACTGATGGAAGGTGGGGAAGCACAGGACTTGAAGGCATGTCTGTAAGGAGGATTCTCTGAAAGGTCAGGGGCCTCCTGGGGGATCTTGCCGAAGGCGGCAGCCCCGACCTTGACTTTTTCCAAACAAGTCTCATCCCCCGGGCGTTTTACTAAAATCTCCATGTTCAGTCTTTAAAGGCCCGACCTGGTAGAAGCATGTGCTTTCTCAAGGATGCTTACCCTGCTGATTGTATCTAGAGATGAAGTTGAGGTCAAGCTGTTGTTACAATCAAAAGCCAACGAGGCAGGCAATCAGGGCTTTTTGCTACTAAAGCAAATTAGTCCCTTAGCCTTCTCTTTCACAGAAATGTATGTCCAAGTAATCTGTTCAGGGTCTGCTGGTCAGCCCCAACAATGAAAAAAACAGGCCCAGAGGCATGGAAGCATGGCACAGAATGACTAATCTCAGAGGGAAGTGGGGAGGGGGAGAGAGATTAACCAAACAACTTATATGCACACTAGAGGCCTGGTGCATGAAATTTGTGCACTTGGTAGGGGGTCCCTCAGCCTGGTCTGCGCCCTCTTGCAGTCCAGGAGCCCTCAGGGGATGTCCGACTGATGGCTTAGGCCCTCCCTGCAGTTGGACATCCTTAGCCCTGCTGTGGAGGTGGGAGAGGCTCCCACCACCGCCACTGCTCTCGCCAGCCGTGAGCCCAGCTGCTGGCTGAGCGGCGCTCCCCCTGTGGAAGTGCACTGACCACCAGGGGGCAGCTCCTGCGTTGAGCATCTGCCCCCTGGTGGTCAGTGTGCATCATACAACTGGTTGCTCCGATGTTTGGTCAATTTGCATATTAGCCTTTTATTATATAGGATGTGCATAACCCATGGAAATAGGCAATAGGGTGGTGAAGGGCTGGGGCTGGGAGTGGGGGCAGGTAGAAGGGGTCAATGGGGAAAAAAGGGAACATGTGTAATACTTTCAACAATAAAGTTTTATTTACTTTTCTCCTTTTTTAAAAAGTGTATTTTTATTGATTTCAGAGAGGAAAGGAGAGGGAGAGAGAGAAACATTAATGATGAGAGAGAATCATTGACCGGCTGCCTCCTGCACGCCCTTGACCGAAATCAAACCTGGGACCCTTCAGTCTGCAGGCTGACGCTCTATCCACTGAGCCAAACTGGCTAGTGGATAAAATAATAAAGTTTTTTTTTTTTAAAGGGTATGCCAAATATAAAAAAAGGGAGCAGATACATTGCAATAAAAAAACCAGGATTCATGAGCTGAAGATACCAATGACACTTATTACTAATATTAACAAAATTGGCCAACATTTAATGATGTCTTCCAAAGAGCTTTACCCATAGTCATTCTCTTATTTCTTGGAAAACCTTATGACGCAAGTACCATTATTATCTCATTTTATAGAAGAGAGAATGAGAGAAGAAGAGTCTAATTAACAATGTCACACAACTGATAAAAGAAGCAGCATCTTTGAAATCAAGATCAACCTACCACCGTCGAATAGGGGGACATATTAAAATATGTCAATAGGATCTCTGTATTTTTAAAAATTTTTTAAAAAAATATACTTTATTGATTTTTTATTTTATTTTTAAAAAAATATATTTTATTGATTTTTTACAGAGAGGAAGGGAGAGAGATAGAGAGTCAGAAACATCAATGAGAGAGAAACATCGATCAGCTGCCTCCTGCACATCTCCCACTGGGGATGTGCCCGCAACCCAGGCAGATGCCCTTGACTGGAATCGAACCTGGGACCTCTCAGTCCGCAGGCCAACGCTCTATCCACTGAGCCAAACCGGTTAGGGCAGGATCTCTGTATTTTGCTGCACAATCAATACCTATATATTTTATTTCTTGTAAAAATTCTAAAAAGATTTATAAAATCATTTCACGTGACAACTTTTCTAGTTTTCAGAGAGAGGAAGTAGAAGACCCCATGCAGTCAGGATTTCACATCTGTTTTATGACTGAACTCCCATGCAGTCACTGCCCCTAAAATAGGAACCGTCTCCAGATGAGAGAACGGAGCTGGTGGCCTTATCTTTGTGTGACAAGGATACTTGAGTCATCACCAGGAGCACAGACTCCTGGGACAGCGAAGTCAGTAAGCAAAATCAGAATGCCATTCAAGTTCTCCCTCCATTGATGTGTTGGCTTTGCTAAAAACAGCCCAGATTTCGCCTGAATTGTACACTAAGCAAATATGACTGCGCGACACATAGGAAACAGATGTTGATTTAAGAAAAAAAAAAAAAAAACCACCCACTTATCCATCATCACTTTTTTATATAATCAGCTGAAACTAGCATCCAACCTCTTTTCTCAAAATTGCTTGACGTTTACCCATCAGAACGAAGCCTCAAAGTTTCCACGGTGAAAAGGGAATACTTTATGTCGAAAGCTCTGCACGCTAACAACGCTTTGGTGAAATTCCTTGTCGACGATAAAGTTATTTTCAGGCCTCTAGGACCAGGAGTGTTCAGAACTGCATTTCTGCTCGAGCTGTGGACACGTGACACATTCGCACAGTTAGTTCCTGGCTCATTCTACCCATTCTCGATGGCAAACGTTAGGTGTGGGTTGTTTGTTAGACAGAAACATGAGCTCTTGAGACTCCCTTGCAGGAATACATTCAAACAGGTATACGCACTTCTGAATGGATGAACAGTCTCTTCCAAATTGGAGAAAGACAGGACCGGGGGGCCAGAGATTTAGACCAGAGCCTGGCCCTGACCGGTGTGGCTCAGTGGATAGAGCGTCGGTCTGCGGACTGAAGGGTCCCGGGTTTGATTCCGGCCAAGGGCACATGCCCAGGTTGCGGGCTGGATCCCCAGTAGGGGGTGTGCAGGAGGCAGCCCATCCATGATTCTCTCTCATCATTGATGTTTCTATCTCCCTCTCTGAAATCAATAAAAATATATTGGAAAAAAAAAAGAAGTCATAATTTGATATGCAAGAACGCAGCTTTTAGCTGTTTTGCGGTTGTCCTTTTCCTTTAAAGCCTCTTCAGGCAAAATGGTTTTGGAAATAAAAAGTATGCCTTGCTCATTTCGTGAACTCCAACCGCTTAAAAAGTATTCTTAAAGCTGGCACCAATGGTGGGCCCATGTTCACGAGAGTATGGGGCCCGGGCAGATGACACGCAGTCAACCGGACAGACTGGACGACCATCAGCCAGAAGGGAGGAACCTTCTGGAAAAGGGACTTCAGACCTGTCCCGTGGATTCAGGCCAGCAGGGCCGGATTGGACTTCTCAAGAAAAGCATTTAGCCCTGACCGGTTTGGCTCAGTGGATAGAGCGTCGGCCTGCGGACTGAAAGGTCCCAGGTTCGATTCAGGTCAAGGGCACGTACCTTGGTTGCGGGCACATCCCCAGTAGGGGGTGTGCAGGAGGCAGCTGATGGATGTTTCTCTCTCATCCTTGTTTCTAACTATCCCTCTCCCTTCCTCTCTGTAATAAATCAATAAAAAAAAGTTAAAAAAAGAAAAAAAAAAAGGAAAGCATTTACCGTTTGGGCAACTAATGATGAAAAGCAAAGCAGATAAGCAGACTCCAGACAACCATCAGGTTAAAAAAATCAAATGACAACAACAAAAAAACACCAACAGGTGTGGGTTTGATTCCTCATGTGACCAAGGACTCCTGTTTGCTACGTCTCGCTCACACCATCTCCCTGCCTCGCTGCATCCAGGAAGCCCTTCTGACGGTTTCTGATGTCTCCTTAGGCGACTTGTTTACCCACGTGGAGTGTGAGAAACCGTGGTCTGGGCCCAGCCTCTCTCGGCTGGTCTCATGCTGTTCGGCCTGTCTGCGACCGCGGCTGTGTTTACAGTAGCCACATACTTGAAAAGCCGATTAAACCGCACCTTCGCCTGGAGGTTGGAAGACAAGACACCTGATAGGCCCCTTGCCTTTGCTTGCCCATCGGAGAATTTCACCTTCTGCCCAGCCCTCCCTCCTCCTCCACCTCCGTTACCAAGATGACATGCACACATGGCAACTTCTCTCTCTCTCTTTTTTTTTAAAAATATATTTTATTGATTTTTTACAGAGAGGAAGGGAGAGGGATAGAGAGTTAGAAACACCCTGAGAGAGAAACATCCATCAGCTGCCTCCTGCACCCCCCCGCCCCCCACTGGGGATGTGCCCGCAACCCAGGTACATGCCCTTGACCGGAATCGAACCTGGGACTCTTCAGTCCACAGGCAGACGCTCTAGCCACTGAGCCAAATTGGTCAGGGCTGGAAACTTCTCTTTGTGCTGGGAAATATTTGGGGCCTGCGGGCTTCATGTAACACAGCAAGTCAACAAAAACAGCATTTTTTTCTTTGTTTTACCCCCTTAGAGACAGCCGGATGTTTGCAAATCTGCGCCCAATAAAATTCTATAGTGAATCCCAACAGATCATCAAAAGTTAATAGAAAGCCCTAACCGGTTTGGCTCAGTGGATGGAGCATAGGCCTGCGGAATCAAGGGTCCCAGGTTCGATTCCGGTCAGGGGCATGTACCTTGGTTGCGGGCACATCCCCAATCGGGAGTGTGCAGGAGGCAGCTGATCGATGTTTCTCTCTCATCGATGTTTCTAACTCTCTATCCCTCTCCCTTCCTCTCTGTAAAAAATCAATAAAATAAATTAAAAAAAAAAAAGTTAACAGAAACCCTAGCCGGTTTGGCTGAGTGGATAGAGCGTCAGCCTGCGGCCTGAAGGGTTTCGGGTTCGATTCCGGTCAAGGCCACGTGCCTGGGTTGTGGGCTTGATTCCCAGAGCAGGGGCGTGCAGGAGGCAGCCGATCTGTGATTCTCTGGCATCATTGATGTTTCTATCTCTCTCTCTCTCCCTTCCTCTCTGAAAAAAAACCTCCACAAAAAACAAAAAACTTAAAAAAATTAACATAAATCTGTTTTACCAAAAAGGCAACATCAGGTTCCGACATGTGTCACCAAATCCCACATCCCTTCCGAAGTCGCCTGGGGAACATACTAAGACCTCAGGCTGCAAGCCCTGGCAATGGCCCCGGCCCCCCGGGGCCAGGATCTGACATCTGCTACCTGGTATCATTCCAGGAGAGGCGGATGCCGAGAGACCATCCGAGAGTCCGTCCACGTCAGAGCGTTAGCAGATCTGAGGCCACTCCCGCTGCCCGTCACTGAAGAAGATACTGGGTGTCAGGGTTGCAGCCACAGGCAGGCAGGTGTCTGATCCGGCGCAGGGACAGGCCTCAGAGCACCCGTCCTGGCAGCCGGACCTTTGTAAATGGCTAAGGTTGTTATGCTTCCTGCTGCTGCCCCCCCACCCACACACCACGCGTCAAGAGACAATCACTTCACGCGTCAGGGTGGCGGCGATGAATGTTAATCACCAACAAACGGAACAAGCAGTGACTGTGCTCAGTTCCTGAACTGCATAGATGTTAGACACAGAAAGCATCCTGGGAGTTTTGAAAAGCAAACGCCACGGCCAACGTTTCGAATTCTAACCGGTGGTATCTGAGTCATTTAAAGACATGGGATGCCTGTGGTCCTGAAGGTTTTGTTTTGGTTTGGTTTTTAAAATAAGATCCTCAGCGCGCTACCCCGGCATAACGATCTGTACCTCGGTTAGTAACAATCCTAAATCGAACATCCTGTCCCCGATGAATGGTGTCTACGCCCACTACCAAGCCTGCCCCTCCAGGCCCGTCAACCCCATATTTTTAAAATATATTTTTTACTGATTTCAGAGAGGAAGGGAGAGGGAGATAGAAACATCAGTGATGAGAGGGAACCATTGATTGGCTGCCTCCTACACGCCCCCTACTGGGGATCGAGCCCGCAATCCAGGCACGTGCCCTTGATCAGAATTGAACCCGGGACCCTTCGGTCTGCAGGCCGACGCTCTATCCACTGAGCCAAACTGGCCAGGGCCAGAAACCTGTACTGTTTTCAATTCACAGTTGCAAGTCTGCGGATGCAGAGGGCCAACTCTATGCACACTGATCTATGCCATTTCACAGAGGGGACTTGGGAATCATGGGTTTCGGTATCTGCGAGGGCCTAGACCCCAAACCTTGAGGGTAGAAACCAGTGTTTTTCTTTTTTTAAAAAACTGATGTCAGAGAGGAAGGGAGAGGGAGAGATAGAAACATCGATGATGAGAGAGATTCATGGATCGGCTGCCTCCTGCACGCCCCACACTGGGGATCGAGCCCACAACCTGGGCCTGTGCCCTTGACCGGAGTTGAACCCGGGACCCTTCAGTCCGCAGGCCGACGCTCTGTCCACTGAGCCAAATCGGCGAGGGCGACACCAGTGTTTCTCACCGTCATAGTATCTACACAGCTTGGCCCAACCTGTCACACTTAACAGAAGCTCGGCAAATGAGGCACAAATGAGTGAATGAGTGAATGCGTGAATGCGTGAGCGAGGCTGCATTCAGCAGATACTGAGAAACAAGTATCACAAGGAGCCCCCCTGCCCCCGACTCTAAGCTTCTTTAGGAGACCGGGGATCAGACAAACAGGTAAAATCAGCATCTATGAAATTCGGAAGAAGAAATGTCTAGCGACCATTGTGTAATCGTGTAGTTCAGTGCTTAGGTGCAAAGATACTTTGCAGAAACTCAAATTCACGACTTTCATCCAGTTCTTACTGAGAACACTGGCATAGGAATAACATAATCACAGGGCTTGTACCTTTATCAGTTGAAATACATTCATATTCTGCCTGTTTTTTTTAAGAGAGAGAGAGAGAGAGAGAGAGAGAGAGAGAGAGAGAGAGAGAGAGAGAGAGAAAGGTTTGATATGGTTTCACCTTCAGTTCTGTGGACTCTCACCTACAACATAACATGACATGGCCATGCAGTCCCTGGAATTAACTGGTTGAGAGTGTCTGTCAGGGTTTGCAGCTTCCTAAGGAGAGCGAGGCTAGGAGAGGGGACAGGGAGGGTTGAGCTGACCCCCAGGGTCCTGCCCGGCCAGGACTGATTGGCGAGGTGGGGCTCAGGAGGCCTGGAGAAGAGGCGGACGGAGTGACCACCATGGCGTCTCTCTAATTTTGCGACTGTAACTCTAGACCCCTGGATATGTGTCGAGCTTTCTTGAGCCATCATTAAGGGTGTGTCCGATGCATCATTTTATTGGCTCTAAACAGACTCTTCAAAGGGCAAGCGTGGGAATGAAAGGAAAGGAAGATGGGAGGCAGGACCGAGCCCCAGTTTATGATTCAGCTAGCATTTCAGTGGGCCATCCACAGAGCACAGCCCCAGAATCAGGCGTTTCTGACGGCAGGCACTGATGTCTGTGTAAGGGCTCCCCCCACCCACCTCACACGCCAACAACCTTCCCTTCGCTGCGGGGGCTGCACCTCGAGGAGTGTCCAGGCCTCGAGGAGGGTCTCTCCCAGGTGAGGGGGAGCTTTGGGGTTTGTGTGTGGAGATGGGGGGGGTGCGGGGAGGGATCTGGATTCCACACTTCTAGCAGAGCTGGATGTTAAAGACAGAATCAGCTCGGACTGCAGCGCCCCAGCCAGGAAACCTACCAGAGTAGGAATAACATCCTCACAGGGTTCCTCCTCATCAGCGCCCTCCTACTTGTCATGAAGACGATCAACGGAAACAGGCCATGCAGAGAATTAGCTCATCCACGTCTGGTCCTGGAAGGACGGGCGACATGACACAGACTCGATGCAGTTCTGGCCATGGGGACCCTTGACGCTTTTGGTTTGACACTGAGTCCTCTCACCCCCACGTCTCTTCTCAATGTCAATGTCTTAACACCTGAGCTGCAGGGATTTATGTCCATGTTCATGATTCTACTGAATCTTACAGAAAGAAACAGCTCTACAGGAAGCCCCAGAGCACACACATACCCATTCTCCTGAGAATTAATTTCATGCCAAAGACCCTCACTTCATGGGAGACACTTTGCTGTTTTCTATTTTATTTTATTTTTAAAAAAATATATTTTATTGATTTCAGAGAGGAAGGGAGAGGGAGAGAGAGATAGAAACATCAATGATGAGAAGAGAACCATGGATCGGCTGCCTCCTGCACGCCCCACACTGGGGATCGAGCCCACAACCTGAGCATGTGCCCTGACCTGGAATCGAACCCAGGACTCTTCAGTCTGTAGGCCGACGCTCTATCCATTGAGCCAAACCAGCTAGGACTGTTTTCTATTTTATATTATTATAAATAAATAAAAACACTCCCTAATCTAATACATTGATTTCATGCCTTGAAACTTGAAAACCACTGTTTGAAACTCTAAGGACGTTGAGGTCGAGAAACGTGCTTTATTGATCTCCGTCTCTGACAGTGCCTTCACTGTAAGAAAGAGTCAAGAAAGAATGCTCCCTTTTTCTTTCTTTTTTAAAAAAAATTAAATATATTTTTATTGATTTCAGAGAGGAAGGGAGCGGGAGAGAGAAACATCAGTGATGAGAGAGAATCATTGATTGGCTGCCTTCTGCACGCCCCCCACTTGGGGATCAAGCATGCAACTGGGGTAAGTGCCCTTGACTGGAATCGAACCCGGGACCCTTCAGTCCACAGGCTGATGCTGTATCCACTGAGCCACACCAGCGAGGGCATCCCCTTTTCTTTTCCAAGTAAGAAAAATGGTCTCTTTTCCGGCACCCCCCAAAGATCTTTTGATTTCCCTCGCTGTGTTTCCTGTGATGCAGAGGAACTGGGGGGCCCCAGAGGCCTGAGAACCCCAGGAAAGATTCAGGTGCTCATGTCTGCACTGGAGGGAAGGGCAGGAAGGGAGAGAGAAAGGCAGGGCCAGCCCTGCTCATCCTCAAACAGCAGGCGCAGGGCGAGCTGGCACAGAGAGGCCGAGACGGGAGGTCTGCGGAGTCTCAGGTTGGCCTGTGAGAGCCCCATGTTATGTCACCGCTTTAGACAAACGATTGCAAAAGGGGGAACACATTTAAATCAACGTGGCAACCCCAAGGGACACGGTCCCTCGCTCTCCATCTCCAGCGCCACCGCCTGAATCTTCGGCACATTGGTCCTCGAATCTCCAAGTCATCCAAACGCACGAATCAGCCAGGAACCAAAGCTGGCCCAGGTCTCCCCCCGCTTGCCCTATCGCACTGACCTCAAGGTTAGCATCGTGTGCATTTATTAAACTTTAGCTTCAATAGATTCGTTTTGAATATATCTTATTGAATTTTTACAGAGAGGAAGGGAGAGGGATAGAGAGCTAGAAACATCGATGGGAGAGAAACAGCGATCAGCTGCCTCCTGCACATCCCCTACTGGGGATGTGCCCGCAACCAAGGTACATGCCCTTGACTGGAATCGAACCTGGGACCCTTCAGTCCATAGGCCGACGCTGTATCCACTGAGCCAAACCGGTTACGGCTACTGGGCATTTCAACGACTTGTTTATTCCCTGTCGAGTGGGTGCAAACCTCACCCTCCCCCGGGTTCCTGATGTGGGTGACACGGCTAGACGGGAACTCGGGCGGTCGGTCGGCTCCCACCCCACTAATGTCACACCTGAAGTCACAGAAATAGAAGTCATTTGGTTAAAAGGCCTTTTCCCAGAGGTTGGAGAGGACCAGCAGCCCATTTGCATATAGATAGAAAGCAATCCTCCTGCCGCTGATGGACGGCCTGGCTCTTAGTCAAAAAGCAAAAAGACACACACCCCACACCAATTCACGTCTATTGAACGTGAGCAGGAAGCAAGTGTGGGAGCAGGTGGGTGTCCCCTTCATCTCACTGCTCGGGAATCTGCCGTGAAGCAGCTTGGACCTGGGACTGAGCGCAGAGGCGCCTGGAGGCCGGGGGAACGGGGCAACGGACGCAGAAGGAACCAGAAGCAAGACTTGAATCTCGTGATTCAGTCAGGGAGAGGCCACCTAGAAGGTCATCTCCTCCGCAGCGTAAAGAAAATCCTCCTGCCCCGGCCGGTGTGGCTCAGTGGATAGAGCGTCGGCCTGTGGACTGAGGGGTCCGGGTTCGAGTCCGGTCAAGGGCAGGTACCTCGGTGGCAGGCTCCTCCCCAGACTGGACCCTGGTCAGGGCTCGTGCAGGAGGCAACCGATCGATGTGTTTCTCTCACATCGATGTTTCTTTCTGTCTTTCCCTCTCTCTTCCACTCTCCCCCCGCCCCCCAAAAAATCAATGGAAAAACATCCTCAGGTGAGGATTAACCCCCCAAAACACACACACTCACACAAAACAAAAAGCAAAAAAAAACCCCATTAAAAAAAAAAGTTTGACAAAATTATAAATGAAGGACAAGAATGTGCCAAAGATAACGGCTCGTCACCGGCCCACGGAGAAGCCCTGATTCCCACGGGAGTCAGGAGTCGGCGGCACAGGGCAGGGACCACGCGGTCCGCACACAGGGGAGCCCCTTAAACCATGCGGTGACAGTCTGTCCCGGACCCCACGCTGGCAGAGTTAATTCTTTCCCCTCATTTCCATAAAGGTCATGAGCAAACAGTGAGCATGACAGCCAAGGACAAACGGGCTGGCCTGCTGGGAGCCCAGCACATGCGGATGCCAACGCCGGCTCACCTTCCGGCAGGACGCCGCCAAGAAGAAAAGAGAGTTCTGCTTTAGAAGTCTTACTTTATCCCTGACACACTATAGAAATATAATCTGTGAAAACCTACATAACACCGGATTTCATCAACGGCACTTCGTAGATTGTCTCCAGAAGCTTCTGGGCCAAGTCCCGCCCCCGCCCCGGGCCCCATCGAGCTCCCTGTAGGTCGGCCCCCCTCCAGCCTCAGGTGCTGAACTTCTGACCGTCCTCGGAGAAGGGCTGCTTGTCACGCGAACTTTGAATGATGTTGTCCCTTTGTTTTTTTAAAAATATATTTTATTGATTTTTTTAAGAGAGGAAGGGAGAGGGATAGAGTTAGAAACATCAATGAGAGAGGAACATCGATCAGCTGCCTCCTGCACATCTCCCACTGGGGATGTGCCCGCAACCCAGGTACATGCCCTTGGCCAGAATCGAACCTGGGACCTTTCAGTCTGCAGGCCGACGCTCTATCCACTGAGCCAAACCGGTTAGGGCTTTGTATTTTTTAATAATATGTTTTTATTGATTTCAGAGAGGAAATCATCCTTATGAGCTGCTGCCCTCTCCAGGGGACAATAAAGGGAAGTAGACAGTGCAAGGCTGTGGAGCGCGACCACAATCTCCTCCATGTGCTTCCAAAGTGCAAAGCCCACGTGAAAATAGGGTCCCAGGCACCGAGAAAGACAGCTTTGAAAATCTCACCACGAAATGACATGGAAATTCTCTGCCTCCTCAGCCCACTGGTACGGAATGTTCTGGAAGTGGGGCCGAGAAAACACCAGACAACAAGGCCGGCGCTCCAGGCTGGGCAGGGGTCCGGCAGCACCTATGTGGGTCAGTGCCCACACCCCACTGTCCACTTTCACTGCTCACGCCCCACCGCCCACTGCCCAGGCTCACTACCCTGGCTCATGCCCCACTGCCCATGCCCACTGCCCAGGCTCACTACCCTGGCTCATGCCCCACTGCCCATGCTCACTGCCCAGGCTCACTACCCTGGCTCATGCCCCACTGCCCATGCCCACTGCCCAGGCTCACTACCCTGGCTCATGCCGCACTGCCCAGGCTCACTACCCTGGCTCATGCCCCACTGCACAGGCCCTAACGCCCATGCCCACTGCCCAGGCTCACCACCCTCGCTCACGCCCCACTGTCCACGCTCACCGCTCAGGCCCCACTGCCCATGCTCACCACTCTTGCTCAAGCCCCAGTGCCCACTCTCACTGCCCACACTCACCACCCTTGCTTATGCTCCACTGCCCACGCTCACTGCTCACGCCCCACCTCCCACGCGCACTGCCCAGGCTCATCACCCTCGCTCACGACCCACTACCCATGCTCACTGTCCACGCTCCCCCCCCCCGCCCACATGGTCTCACTTTCTCGTTCCCACCCACTGTGGTCACAGACACATTTCATTTCTCAGTCTTGGCAGCCCCCATTCCGCTTCCCATGGGCGGCTTACGTTGCACACGTTGTTACTCAGGGTGGAGAGGTGAAGGGTATACTGTCCTGCCCTTTAAATACATGCTCTCTTTTACTCTTCATAACAACGTTGAGCAGTACATATCTCCATCTTTGTTTGGCGGATAGAGTCCTAGAAACTCAGGAAGAACCTCCCCAAATACATGGAGCCAATGAAGGGACTGTTTCCGCAGGAAGTTGCTGGAGCCTTGATGTTTGGCTCTGAGGGCGGCCTTGGATTTGTAACTTTGCAGCCTGCCACTCTTCTTCTAGGTTTTCCTTCCCTTTTCTCTTTTTTAAAAGATACATTTTTATTGATTTCAGAGAAGAAGGGAGAGGGAGAGAGAGATAGAAACATTAGCGAGCAATGAGAGAATCACTGATCGGCTGCCTCCTGCACACCCTCTATTGGGGATTGAGCCTGCAACCCAGGCATGTAACCTGACCTGGAATTGAACCCGGGACCCTTCAGTCCACAGGCCGACGCCCTATCCATTGACCCAAACTGGCTCGGGCTCATCTAGGTTTTCCTAGCCATCCGAAGAGAGGGTGTGGCCAGGGAGGATATTTCTGCGTTTCTCCATATGCTGCTTGTTGTCTCTTTTCATACGCGGCCAATAACACTTGCGGTTTCCAGCACGGGCCGCCTCTGCACCTCGCATCCAGCACTGGCCCGGAAAGGAATATCTATTACTTCCATTGATTCCTGTCTCTCCCTGTATTGTAGAAACGATATATATATTTTTGCATTTCCCCTCAATATATTGATAGACCTTCTCTCATCTTATTTCCTCCATATTGCTTGCATTTCTTGCAGCTTTCTTTTATTCACGCTGTGCGTGTTTCTACCCTTTCATCAAAATCTATTTAATGAAGTGCCCTACTTCCATATCGATCTCCAAGCTTGCTTTTTTATTGATTACCGGATTCCTTCCACTTCTCCAATCCTGGGATTGCGGTGCATTTTTGCTCATTTGGCTCTCTGCCACAGTCCTCGTCTTAAACTACAGACGAACTGACCTCGTCCTCTCCTTAAACTATCGTCCGATGGACCTTCGTCCGCGTAGACGGTGACCGTCACACACACGCAGCCAGAGGAAGGCCGGAGAGGCTGCGATGTGGAGGGGTCCTCTCCCCACCTCTGAGTCTCACTCTGCAGTCGTGTGCGAGACGCCGGCTGGGCATGCCTGCTGTTCCGACATTTCTGGGGTGTGGAGAGCACAGGGCAGCAGCATGACGATGGAAAGAGGCCCCTCAAATTCCTCCCACGGGAATGGGATGGGGAATGAACACGAGTAATTGCTTAACCATTTTCTAATTGTGTTAAAATACACAGAATAGAAAGTTTACCGTCTCAACTGTGTTGTGCCACAGTGTATGGCATTGGATTCAGTCACACTGGTGGGCAACCATCACCACCATTGTCTCCAGAACGCTTTAAAAATAATATCTACACTAATAAAAGAGAAAGATGCAAATCGACTGTACCTTCACAACACCACCAGTCAATCAGGAGTGAGTATGCAAATTAACCCAACAAAGATGGCAGATTGATTTGCATACACAGGTGCCAAACAGCTGGGGGGGCGGGACGCTTGCATTGTCGCCATGGTGATGATGCAGGAGTTCTGCACTGCCCCAGCCTTTCCGGACCTCTGGGCAGTGTGGGAAGGAGGGAAGGCAGCTCCAGCTAGAGCGAAGGTGGTGCTGGCAGCCAGGGGAAAGAAGGCCCATTCTTGCACGAATTTTCGTGCATCGGGCCTCTAATATATATATATATATATATATATATATATATATATATATATATATACTTTTCTGATTTCAGAGAAGAAGGGAGAGGGAGAGAGAGATAGAAACATCAATGATGAGAGAGAATCATGTACTGGCTGCCTCCTGCACACCCTCTACTGGGGAAGCTGAAGAGTGAACACACAACAGGGAATAGGAAGATCAAAGATGGACTGAGGACAGCCAGAAAACACTTCACTTAAATATCTGAAGTCGACACATGCCTAGGAAGCCAAAGAAAAACGACTTATCTGGCCCGAAGAATGTTATTTAAATCCCAGGCTCATTCATGCTAAACAGAGGCGACATTTTCCATTCACGTCTCCAAACCTCTCTTCTCCCGGGAGCTCCCCGCCTATCCCCCCCGCCCCCCCGCAACCACCCCGCCCCCCGCATTCCGATTGATGGGCGTCATGCCCACAGCTGAGCAGGATGCATGTGGAAGGTGGTCCCTGCCAAAATGATGATGTCTAAATGGCAGGTCAATGTCAAGCAAGGTCATCTTTAGGATCGGGCCAACCTATAGACATTATTCTCACAACGAAACTATAAAACCCACTGATAACGGCCAGGAGAATAATTATTTACGAGGCTGTATTAGGGAGCTGGAGCTACTTCTCTTTTTCTGAAGAAGTAAAAAGGAACTGGGTTTTTAAAGATTAAAAAGTCACATGATTTTCTACCCAAATAAGGCGTTTGTTTCTTTTCTGATGTTTACATTGTGGTAGCAGCTGAAATCTGCAGAAGAATGTGTTTGTCAAAGCCTCATCTCGGCTGGATGCAGGCATCTGACCCTAAGCTCAAATAGAGAAACTGTATCGCTCCAGCTGGGTTTGCTCAGTGGTTAGAGCGTTGGCCTGCGGACTGAGGAGTCCCGGGTTCGATTCCGGTCATGGGCACATGCCCGGGTTGCGGGCTCGATCCCCAGGAGGGGGCGTGCAGGAGACGGCCGATCCATGATTCTCTCTCATCATTGATGTTTCTATCTCTCTCTCCCTCTCCCTTCCTCTCTGAAATTAAAAAATATATATATGTTAAAAAAAAAAAACTGTATGAACGGGGATTTTCATGGTCATTCCCATCAGAGCCCACGCGGAGCCCCAGCCACTGGGAATGTTCCCTGATGCGGGAGCAGCCTCACAGCGATGACAGGCGCCGCTCTCCAACAGAAAACATACTTCTTATTGGTTCGTCTGTGAATTCTTTATTATCTTTGTCTTGAAAAAAATAATGAAAGCACATCTCATTTGCCAGGTGCCTTGTATTTCTCTCTTTTTTTTCACTGTTTCTCTCTCCTTGCCCACACTGCCTGCCCTAAACAATGCAAGGAACAAGAAATTAAGACGTGTCTCTATTGGAGGAGATGAATTAGCAGGTATGTGGCATGTGCTTCCCACAGCACGTGTATTTCCGAAGGTGAGCAGCGAAAGGCCCGTCTCCCGGGGGAAGCCTTGTTGCGTGCCCACGGGCACAGGGCCTCGGCGCCGCTGCCAGCTCTGCCGGGCGCACGTCTGGCCCGTCCTTGGTCACGGCTCCCTGGCTCCCTGCCCGTCTGCCCCAATGGACGCAGCAGTTACAACCCGGATGTCAGATGTGTCTGCTGTGTGCTCCACCCCGCACGGCAGGGGCCTGAGTAGCACCAGGCACAAGTGATTGTTGAGTGAATGAGGACCAAGAAATCCTAGGCAAGCAGTCCGGACACGGCTGCTCTATCCTGGGCCCCCATCCCGGGAAACACCAAAAAGACACTTGATTTTGTAAAAGCACCTTCATCCCTTAGGAGCGAGAACCTTCCCCCGAGAGGGGAACACGGCCTCTTTCCCATGGCCACGTGCCCACGGCTCCCGGAGGCCGCAAGTCCCCTGTCGCCATCATTGAAAGGTAACCGGTTTGGCTCAGTGGATAGAGCGTCGGCCTGCGGACTGAAAGGTCCCAGGTTCGATTCTGGTCAAGGGCGTGTACCTTGTTTGCGGGCACATCCCCAGTTGGGGGTATGCAGGAGGCAGCTGATCGATGTTTCTCTCTCATCGATGTTTCCAACTCTCTATCCCTCTCCCTTCCTCTCTGTAAAAAAATCAATAAAATATATTTAAAAAGAAAAGAAAAGAAAGGGAACCGGTTTGGTTGGCAAGCCTGGCGCGTGGTGGAATGGCAGATACCAGCCTGCGTGCTGCCGTCTCAGGGCCGTGTCTACAGAGTTGCATTCAGGCAAACGGCACTTGACCTAGGCAGTGAGGGACCAGAAACATCTTGAACATATAAGAAGAGAGGAACCAGTGGGACGGAAGTGTAGCGATGTAATACCGTCGCTTGCTTCCTATTCGAAGTGGTTTGCTGTCTTATACAACTTGAAATGGAACAGACAGAAACACTATGATGGGTCACCACGGGGGTGCTTACAAGGACAGGATTTCGGCGGAAGCCAGCCTCTGAATTCATAAACCCCTGAGTAGCCCAATCCCCACCTCGCAGCCGTGGGAAAATGAACGCACACACAGAGAGATTAGGTATCAAGTGGCTGATGCTAATGCAAACGAAAGTTCCAGAAGTTCCAGGGCCGATTCTTGATCATCACGCCTCTGGCGCTTGTGTCTGAGGGCCGGCCTGTCACGGACACGTCCCTTTAAGTCATGTGATGGCCCCGCAGTAAATCTAACACACGCTACAGGGCAGCCCGAGGGAAGACCACAAACTCGTCAGAGGAAGAGGCAAGACGCAGGCTCATTCCAGGTGTTTGCGACTCGCGGAGGTTTTCCCCTCACTGTGTGCACGCCTTCCTCTCGGTGACGGGGAGCGAAGACCCGGTGTAGCACTTATTTCACTGTCACCTCTGTCGTTTCTTTCTTTTCTTTATTTTTATTTTTTATATTTTATTGATTTTTTACAGAGAGGAAGGGAGAGGGACAGAGAGCCAGAAACATCGATGAGAGAGAAACATCTATCAGCTGCCTCCTGCACATCTCCTACTGGGGATGTGCCCGCAGCCAAGGTACATGCCCTTGACCGGAATCGAACCCGGGACCTTTGAGTCCGCAGGCCGATGCTCTATCCACTGAGCCAAACCGGTTCTGGCTCTTTTTTTCTTTTAAATTAAATATACTTTTATTGATTTCAGAGAGGAGAGAAGAGGGAGAGAGTGAGATAGAAACATCAATGATGAGAATTATCGATCGCTGCTGCCTCCAGCACCCACCCCTCACTGGGGATCAAGCCCACAAGTCGGGCATGTGCCCTTGACAGGAATCGAACCCGGGACCTTTCAGTCTGCAGGCTGACGCTCTATCCACTGAGCCAAACCAGCTAGGGCCACCTCTGTAGTTTCCATTCACAAAGACTTGCTGTACCTGCGATACGATTTCCTAACCTACACATCTGTCCGCAGGTCATCGGAGGAGAAAGTTCACATTTCATTTCCCGCAAGTAGTTACTGATTGGCCGACTGGACACAGAAGAAGGTTGTCATGAAGGGAGAATTCCCCAGATGCCCCAAAACGCCCAGGAGAGAAGCCACACTCCTACCCTCGAGGGCGTGTTGCCCAATCTTGGGAGAGGAAACGTCTTCACGCAGAAAAGCTCAAAAGACAGAGCACCTGCAGCAGCTGTCCCTCCACAACCCCTGACCCGACATGTCTCATTCTTCTCCCTGAGCAGCCAGGCTCCCGGGAATCATGTGGCTTCAAGCGTATGGCATTATTGCTTACCACCCGTTTTCAAAAAGTCCCTAATGCACTCTCGATCCCCTCAGGCTTCCTGGAATCATGCTAAATCCGGGGAGAATCCCAGAGCAAATTCTGATCCCAGGGCAGTGTGGCCAGTCACCCCCGGGAAAGTGAACAGGTCATTGTGCGTTTATTTACCACTCGTCCAGGGCAGACGAAAATCTTAACCTCTTGAAACTAAATATAAAACTACCTTAACACAAGCCACCGTGGAGTAATCCCTTGAGAATTAAGAAACTGTTCTCACCATACCTTTCGGAATGACTACTCATTGCCAAAGGCCACCCCCTGCCACCACCTCCCCCCCCCAAAAAAAAAAGACAAGTATTTTACGGGATCTCAAAAATTCATCTCTATGTATAAAAGCCTAAACGACATTCTGATTGTTAGCTATGACATGCACTGACCACCAGGGGCAGACACTCAATGCGCAGGCATGGAAACATGGAACAGACTGATGAGTCTCAGAGAGAAGGGGGGAGGGAGGAGGGCGGGAAGAGAGTAACCAAAGATCTTATATGCGTACTAGAGGCCTGGTGCACGGATTCGTGCACCGGTGGGCTCCCTCGGTCTGGCCTGCCTCACCTTCCCAGCCGAGCCCGCCTGCTCTCCATCCTCAGGACCCGCTTCCTCCTTTCACGCCATTTCAGTGGCTGTGCCAGGAGAAACGCCCCCTGCCCCTGCTCTTGCCCCTGCTCCCTGCCAAGGTCTCAGATCGGCGGAGACTGTCCTGGGCCTCCCGCTTGGGTTGTGATCTCCCAAGAGGACGCAAGTCTTAGGATGGCTGGGAAAATGCGCTGTTATCAGACATGCAAACGCGGGACGGATCAGAAACACGGAAACGCCGACAGCAGCGTTTCTACGGCCGCCGAGGCCGCGGTTCTGGCCGTCCTCACGCTCCTCGCTTCTCCTCGCTCAGCAGATCCTGTAACGATCTTCCTGAGGTGGCTGAATGCGCGCCGTTTAAAGACATTCTATCGATCGCGGCAAGCTGTAGGTCATGCTATTTTTTTCTTTAGGAGAGATTTCTGCAGATCTTTTCCTTTGCGTGTGTGTATGTATGTGTGTGTGTGTGTGTGTGTGTAACTTTACTAATAAAACGATGCAAACCTGCATAGTTTTATTGTCAATTTCCTTGTTAACAGTGCTTTGCACAAAGTTATACTTTTGGTGCAACCACAGACCTCGAGGCTCTCCCATCACTGATGCTGGGGTCGATGAGCTGCCTCAGTGGCTCCAGCGTCCATGAGCTCCAGGAGGCGAGGGGCCTGGGGTGGGTGTCCTGGGCCCGCGGCCGGGGAGCTCTCCATCCCCCGTGGGTCCTCCTTCCAACGGGTCTGCCTTTGCCTCTGCTCAGGGCTGCAAACAGCCAGGCTAGCGAAAGGACAGTCACCCCAGGTCATCCTCAGAAGCAGATGACAGCACACAGGGACGTCGACGAGATGTCGCCAAGGCAGACGAACCACCCAGGTGCCGCCTTGCAGCCGATAGAAAGCCAGGGGCTCACACGATTATTTTTCTATTCTTATTTGTTTAAATATATTTTTATTGATTTCAGAGAGGAAGGGAGAGGGAGAGAGAGAGACAGAAACATCATCGATGAGAGAGAACCATGGACAGGCTGCCTCCTGCACGTTCCCTACTGGGGATCGAGCCCGCAACCAGGGCATGTGCCCTGACCAGGAATCGAACCCGGGACCCTTCAGTCCGCAGGCCGACGCTCTAGCCATAGAGCCAAACCAGCTAGGGCTAGTTTTCTATTTTTAAATTCTCAACTTCTCAACTCAATTCCCAAACCAATGAAGAATAACACAGCCTTAATGTGTCAGAATTTAGCGTTAAGAAGCTACATAACTAGGATTTCTAGTGTTTCCATCTCCTGATTTCATCTGATCGATAGAAATGAAACTCCTAAATGCAGTCACAGGGCTCCATCCACAATCCCGGGCCAGGAGGATGCTGGCCTGGAACCCCATGACTTTATGGGGGAGGCTGGGTGCTCCCTCTGCCCCCACCACTCCTGTTCTATTTATACAGAGACCCTCACATTGGGCGGAAGGAGGAGCCGCAAGCCTGGCTGGCAGGTTGCAGAGCTGGCAAACGCTTCGTGGACATACTGCCAAGTCAGCAAGTGGACAGGCGGCAAATTGGAAAGAGCAGGGCACGGAGGAGACCCTGCGAATGCTGGACAACCATCCGGTGAAATTCCATTTGGTTTTAACTAACCATTTGCTATGCAAATCTAGTAAGTAATCAAAGAGGAGAAAGACTAAACTAGGCCCTGGCTGGTTTGGCTCAGTGAATGGAGCATCGGCCTTCGGACTGAAGGGTCCCAGGTTCGATTCCGGTCAAGGGCACATGCCTGGGCTGTGGACTCGATCCCCAGTGTGGGGTGTGCAGGAGGCAGCCGATCAATGATTCTCTCTCATCAGTGATGCTTCTATCTCTCTCTCTCCCTTCCTCTCTGAAATCAATAAAAATATATTTTAAAAAAAGAATAAACTAAAACCACAGAAAGACAGAACGGGACAGACATTAGATTAATAAAGTGCCCCCCACCCCAAATATTTATCAAGAGAGGAGGAGGATTTAGAGGCTCAGATGAGTTGTGGGCGGCCTTGCTCAAGTTCATTCAGGTTATAATACCAACAAGTAACACAAATTTATACACCGAGATGGATTAGTGAGCGATCACTGTCAATATAAGTTAAGGCGCGACTGTCCACTCATCCTGCTGACACGTGACGAGAAGACGCGGCTAAACTGCCCGTTTTCTCCTCCTCCTCCTCCCCCTTCCCTTCCTCCTCTTCCTCCTCCTCCTCCTCCTTCTTTTTTTTAAAAAAAATATATTTTATTGAATTTTTACAGAGAGGAAGGGAGAGGGATAGAGAGTTAAAAACATCGATGAGAGAGAAACATTGATCAGCTGCCTCCTGCACACCTCCTACTGGGGATGTGCCCACAACCAAGGTACATGCCCTTGACCGGAATTGAACCTGGGACCTTTCAGTCCACAGGCTGACACTCTATCCACTGAGCCAAATCGGTTAGGGCTAAACTGCCCGTTTTGAAGGCGTAAGAACAGCCATGGAGCCCCGTCATCACCTTTCTGAAACAGTCACCGAGTGAGTCCTCTTTAAGGGCAGGCCCTTGTATGGTCAGTGCAAGTGTTTACAAACGGGGGAAGGAAAAGTTGGACAAAAAAGGCCAAACTGAATAGGATCTGGCACCCCCTGCCATGGTGGCTCTAAAGAGAGGAGTTACAGGCTGTGTGTGGGGGGGACGTCCGAGTCATTTCTGAATCAAACCCAAACCCCCAGGCTGCTATCAGGAAAACACTGTGCAGACCAACCCCGCTCCCCGCCCACAGCAGGGCCCGCGGGAGGTCCTGGTCCCTGCCCCGCCAGGATCCTACGATGTCGCTGGAAAAGGGCCAGAGAGAAGCAGCGGAAGTGACCACGGGCGGGAGGGAGCTGTTAAATTTGTCTACAAGGATGACCGGGGAAGAGGGAGTGGATGCAAGTTTATAAAACTGGAAGGGGCATGCGCAGGGTGCACATGGAACTTTTATAGCCAGTGGAGTTGTGGGGAGAGAGTGTGGAGGTGCCGCCTTGGAGGTGATAGAAGTCAATTTAGGATGAAATAAAAGCCCCACTGAATCAGTCCCCAGGAAGCGTGTGTCACTCATTCCTTCAAGAACTGTTGTTAAAGGTTGACAACATATCGAGCTCCAGAAGACCGTTTGCTTGATGTTCTTATCACCTCTAACAGTTCACTGTTACGTTTTCAGACTATGTGCCTATAATGTTGGGATGCAGACTATAGTCTCTCTTCTTAATCCTCCCCAAGTATTTATTTATTTATTTATTTAAAATATATTTTATTGATTTTTTTACAGAGAGGAAGGGAGAAAGATAGAGAGTCAGAAACATCAATGAGAGAGAAACATCAATCAGCCGCCTCCTGCACACCTCCTACTGGGGATGTGTCCGCAACCCAGGCACATGCCCTTGACCAGAATCGAACCTGGGACCTTTCAGTCCGCAGGGCGACGCTCCATCCACTGAACCAAACCGGTTTCAGCAGGTATATATTTATTGATTTTTACCGAGGTAGGAAGTGGGGGGAGGGAGAGGGGGAGAGAGGGAGAGAGAGAGAGAGAGAGAGAGAGAGAGAGAGAGAGAAACATCTGGTGGTTGCCTCCTGTAGGCACCTCTACTAGGGATTGAACCCACAATCTAGGTACGTCCCTGACCAGAAATGGAACCCGCAACCCCTTGGGGCACAGGAGGGCGCTCTAACCACTGACCCACCCGGCCGGGGCAGCTTGCGAGGTTCTTGTAAGTTTGAGTTTAAGGATGTGACCTTGCTCCAGGTGCTCCTTGATTCTGCTGAGAATGGATGGCCGACACGCAGACCCAACTCTGCGTTTCTAGTGTTCCGCTTAAGAAGGGAAACTGGCCAAAGGCATGCTCTATCTATAGGTGCCCAGAAATGCGAGCCTCTGCCAACATGAAGGCTTCGCGTGTGTGGCTGATGTCGCACACGGAACCTGCTGGAACGCGGCCGGCGTGTGCCCGTTCGCCGGTGCTTGTCTGCCCCGCGTCTGTGTGAGAACAGCCGGAGCCCCGCGCTCCGAGAACCCGAGAGTCTGTGCTCCCACACCTTGTGCCCCATCCATCCCCTCGTTTACTTAAGCGAAAACGGTGCCTGAAGGTGGGGCTGCATGTTCACTGACTTAAAGGTGATACGGCTAATGGTTTATCTGCCTGAAGTCTTTGTTGCGATCCAGCTGATTCTAACTATCCCACCCCAAATCGTACAGTTTTCAGAAGGAAGTTTTTTTTTTTTTTTTTAAATATATTTTATTGATTTTTTACAGAGAGGAAGGGAGAGAGATAGAGAGTCAGAAACATTGATGAGAGAGAAACATCGATCAGCTGCCTCCTGCACATCTCCTACTTGGGATATGCCCGCAACCCAGGTACATGTCCTTGACCGGAATCGAACCTGGAACCTTTCAGTCCGTAGGCCGAAGCTCTATCCACTGAGCCAAACCGGTTTCAGCCAGAAGGAAGTTTTATGGAATAATGTTAGTTTTCTTTTTCATAACTACTGATCTAATTAAACATCCAGCTCTTGCATTTTTAAGCAATATATGTATATGTATATATATATATACACACATAAACATATATATGTGTGTGTGTGTCCATATATATATGGTCAGTGCAAGTGTATATATATAAATACATGTATGTATTTTTTAGTCAGTCATAGCTTCTCTGTGCAGCCCGCCCCCAGGCCTAGGCCTCACTTAGCAGATCCTTTCCCCTTTCCTCTTCCTCCTCCCTCCCCTTCCTATTACTGCGTGGAGGGCTTGCTGCCTGCCGGAGGAGGGGGATGTGGAGAGAGGCATCCTGTTCGGAGTAGCAACGCTGGGGGAAAGGAGACTATTCGAGCACTCCTTTGTATTATTACCCCGTTTAATAACTGGTGTTTTAAAATTTTATTTAAGATACACTTATAAAATGCCCACTATGCTTTATTTTTTTTTAATATATCTTATTGATTTTTTACAGAGAGGAAGGGAGAGAGATAGAGAGTCAGAAACATCGATGAGAGAGAAACATCGATCAGCCGCCTCTTGCACATCCCCCACCGGGGATGTGCCCGCAACCCAGGTACATGCCCTTGACTGGAATCGAACCTGGGACCTTTCAGTCCGCAGGCCGACGCTCTATCCACTGAGCCAAACCGGTTTCGGCATAAAATGCCCACTATGCTTTAAATAAAGTGGGAGGGATTGGCAGAGGAGCAGCTGGGAGGGGGCCTGGCTCTATTCCAGGTTGTTATGTGGGTCTTGCTTTTCTTGAGCTATACATTCCTACTTTTTATGTATGTGTGTTATTCTCGTTCATAATAAAAATATAAAGGAAAAAAAAATATTAACTTAAGGACTTTAACTCATTAATTCATAAAATCTTTATAAAGGAGGAACTAATATTATCCCCATTTTACAGGTGACAAAACTGAGGCACTACACTGGTAGCAGGTGGAGCCTGGATTGAAACCCCGGCAGCTTGGCTCCAAAGCCTGTGGTTTTAGCCTCTGCTATGCTGCTATGGAAGTAACAGGAGAAATGCCCACAGCGGCCAAATCATCATTGGATGCCTCTTTCAACAGAGAAGACGGTACAGAGAAAATGAATGGAGAAATACACACACAACATACATGCACAAAAGAAAGCACGGTCAGGCAAAAGAGATCAAATTTCTCTTCTTACAACATATATGACCATGACAGGACGGCAGGGCCACAAATATCCAGGCAGATTCCAAGCCTCTGAGCACTGAGATGCCGCACAGGGCACTTCCTCCTCCCCCCAAATCACACCTCCCTAGAAACCCCCCTTCCTATGAGCTCACCTGCAGCATCCCTGCACCACCAGCGGGTTCGCCACACTCTTCCCTGTCACAGTGCATTTCTCCATTTCCCACTGACTATATAACGTCCGGCCCAATACGCTGCGCTTACCCCGATTGATCTGCGCCATACCTTGGGCTTCCCTGCAGCAGGAGCCGAGCGTGGAGCTGTGATCAAGCACGGGAAGGCGTCGCCGCATCGTCCAGCCAGCCAGGAAGAGCAGAAACGGCGGCTCTGGGCGAGGCTTCGGAAGTTCTAAAAGCACAAGTTCAGGTTGAATGGAGTTTTCTGTCAAGGGGACCCAGGACATTTCCCTATTCATATTACAAAAGATCATGTGTTTTTAAACCTTTTTCACAGCAGAATTGTTTTGGGGAAGGTTTGAAAACAAACAAAAAACAAACAAAAACACCTCCCCCTCCCCCAACCTGGGTAGAATCTTTGGCACACAGTCCTGTACCTCTTACCGAACTGGCTGATGAAAGACACGTACTGGAGTTTCTCAAATAAGTGCTTTCCACAGTAACAGTTAATAGCAAGAGTGGAGGTGAGAATGGCAGCATTGAGCATTTAACAGAAGGTCAATGCCACCTTTCTCAGACTTCTTCGTGCCTGAAACAAGTGAGCACGCTCCTCTTTTGTAAATAAAGTTTTATTGGGACACACCCACAGCCGTTTGCCTATGGGCTGCCTTTGGCTGCTTTTTGAGTAATTATGATAGCGACGGTAGGTGTGGAGAGCCTAAACGATTACTGTCTGGCCTTTTATAGAAAAAGGGTTCTGATTCTTGCTCTATAATATCCAGGCAGTAGAGTAAATGCCCTCATTTCCATATTGATGGGGAGATCTCCCATTATTTTGTCTCAAATAAAACCACAGTGATGCCCTAGCTGGTTTGGCTCGGTGGAGAGAGTGTCAGCCTGCGGACTGAAGGGTCCCGGGTTCGATTCCGGTCAAGGGCACATGTCTGGGCTGTGGTCTCGATCCCCGGTAGGAGGAATGCAAGAGTCAGCCAATACATTCTCTCTCATCATTGATGTTTCTCTCTCTCTCTCTCTCTCTCCCTCTCCCTGCCTCTGTGGACGGAAGCCGGGACCCTTCAGTCTCCCCTCGGCCCTTCCCCTCACCCCCCAGGACAGCGGACCCCACGTCCAAGGCAAACATCCTTGAATCCCTAACATCATGACTACTGAAATGTTTATCCAGGCATCGAGGTTTCTTCTGAATCACGTGTTCCTAGGAAGTCACCTCTTTCCTGTGTATATCCTCACACCACAAGTTAAACACATTATTTACCTTTTGCTAAAATTATCTCTTTCACTTTATGACCATTTCTCACAAAGTAATAAGTTTTCCATGTCACAGGCATTACCCGATTAAGCTGAGATTACCAGAGGGCCACAAAGCCAGAGAACATGTAAACACGGGTCCTGTCCAGGCCCCCCCACCCCCCTCCGCTGGCCGCGGGGCCGGTTCGGATCCACAGGCTAGGGCTCGCAGAGTCGAGAGCGAGGACACCTGGTTGAAAGAAAAGCTGCAAGATCTGAAGATGCTGCAGGCAGCTGGCCTTCCCCAGCATGTGGGACAGCTTTCAACACAGAGCTCCCGTGAGTCCCAACCCTCAGCGCCCTAAAATCAAACGAGCACTTTAAAAACGAGGTCATGTTATGACACGTGTGGTTTCCTTGTTTTTCAATTTTTAAGCGGAAAGGAGCCCCCCTAACGGACAAGAATTTGAGCAAAAGAACGTTGAGTGTTGCCCTGAAACAAGCAGGTGGATCCCAAGCACGTGATTGTGAATGCGGAGAAGAAACAGGGATGAGATCAGTGAGCGATCCAGAAAGAGAGGAGCGACAGCGACAAAACTGATGCAAAATGTGACGGCCCCTTTGGCAGCGGTTCCCAACCTGTGGGTCGCGACCCCTTTGGCGGTCGAACGGCCCTTTCACAGGGGTCGCCTAAGACCATCCTGCAGATCAGATATTTACATGACGATTCATCCCAGTAGCAACATGACAGTGATGAAGTAGCAACGAAAATAATTTTATGGTCGGGTCACAGCGTGAGGAACTGTATTTAAAGGGCCAGAAGGTTGAGAATCGCTGCCTCTGGGACACAGCGCTTACTCAACCATCCTACCTGCTGACTAGGTCAGTAATATTCACATAAACCACTTGGCATTATAATAGTCCATATTATGATTTAAAAAATATTTTTATTGATTTCAGAGAGGAAGGGAGAGAGAGAGAGATGGAAACATCAATGATGAGAGAGAATCATTGATCAGCCGCCTCCTGCACGCCCCGCACTCGGGATCAAGCCGGAAACCTGGGCATGTGCCCTTGACCGGAATCGAACCCGGGACCCCTCAGTCCGCAGGCCGACGCTCTATCCACTGAGCCACACCGGCTAGGGCCATGTTATGATTATCATTTATTTTCTACATGAACGTCACTCATTATATATTACGCAATATATAATCACAGCGACTGATCACAAATACTCACCAGAATTGATCTGTTCATAGCTTCGATTCTAGAAGGTTCGTAATAATGAATGTTGGCTTCAATAAAAGGGGAATTTCATACCCCGAAAGGCCCCTTTAATCCTTCAAAGGAGTTGTTTTTATTGGAGGGACCTGTACTTTTAGAGAAATAGGAAGGAGACGAGATGGTCCTCTGGCTCCTCCCACTTTTCCTTGGCAGAGAAATGGAGGACCCAGAACTGGACTGAAGTCTCCCGTTCGCGATGCTTATGTTCCCGAGGACCCACATTTTATGCCATTAAATGAAGACCCCGATATTTAATTAGTGATGCAACTTCAGTTTATCTTAGACTTGTATAACCAATATCCATATTATATAAAAAAAATCACACCAGCCTCATTTTCGTGTTGTATGCAGCAGACATTTCCTGAGCCATGAAATCAGAAAGAAAAACATACAAAAGCTGATTGGGAAAGTGGTGAAACGAAATGAAAAGTAAATTTTGACTAGCAGGTAAACATTCTTTCTGTCCACACTTTCTATTTTTGCCACATTGTTTAATATATATATTCCCTATGAACTCTACTTGTAATTTGCACCCACACATGCTTTAATGTTTTTATTTTATTGTATTGATTTTAGAGAGAGGAGAAGGTTAGAGGGGTGGGGAGAGAGAGAGAGAGAGAGAGAGAGAGAGAGAGAGAGAGAGAAACATGGATTAACTGCCTCCAGTACACACCCCAACCGGGGACCAAACCCACCACCTGGGCATGTGCCGTGACCGGGAATCGAACCTGCAACCTTTTGGTGCATGGGTCAATGCTCAACCACTGAGCCGTGCTGGCCGGGCCGGTAACCCCACATTTGAGGATAGCTCTCAGAATTTTAGGTATGTATACACACCAGTTCTTCTTGTTTACCGCGCCCATTTCTAGCATTGGTTTTTGTTTAAAAATACCCATTCGTTTTTATTAAGTTTATTTCATTGCCCGTTTGATTTCCCCTCCCAGTATGATCAGATAAATGATGCTGAGTATACTGACCGCCTGGTCACCTTTCTACCATGGCTCAATCATTCTTCTATCAAGTAAAAATAGATAAAAGTCAGAAAGGAGGCTCTTCCCCTGCAAAGCCACCTTTTGTGTAAAGGGAGATGTCAGTTTTTAGGCCCGATCTGAAACCAAGCACATCAACAGATTCAACTCCGGGTCTTTTGACCTGAAACGCTTTTCAGCTTACTTCTGTCCAATGTCACAGACTGTCCAAATGAAGTCTGCATAGGTTCCTACTGTCTGTTGCCATAAACAATTAGCATCACAATGGCCATAACTAGAAAATAATAAAGCATTAACCTGACCTGACCCCGAACAGGACTGTTGCCATGGTGACGAGGACATGCCAGCGGGCTGGTCCAGGGGCCACAGCAAAGGCCTGCCCGAGGGCGGGGAGGGCCTCGGGGAGGGGAGCAGGGCCCGGGCTCTGGGGTTGGGGGTGGAGTTTGCTGACCGCCCTGGGGAAAGGCCAGCATTTCCCCTGGAGAGGCCAGGGCAGCAGCACGCAGCGCCCAGCACCTTCCGGAACACTCTGCCTGGCCCGTCTCCTCATCGTTAAAACGAGGGGGTGCAATGATATCTCGGTCCCTTTCCTGTCCAGACTATTCTAAGTCTATGGTTCCAAATGGGCCTAGGATTTGTTTTCTGGAATATTCTGATCTGTAGAGCGTGGGAACGGCAGAAAAGACCTTGCAGGGTTGTAGAATTCCTCTCCCTGGTAGCCCCTTCACAGGGTCACGGTCACACTTATTCCCAACAAAGGGCCATTCCGGGCTCACTGGACAAGACTGTTTTTTATTTTTTTAATATATTTTGATTGATTTCAGAGAGGAAGGGAGAGGAAGAGAGAGAGACATGGAAACATCCATGATGAGAGAGGATCATGGATCGGCTGCCTCCTGCACGCCCCCCCCACTAGGGATCGAGCCCGCAATCCGGGCATGTGCCCTTGACCGCAATCGAACCTGGGACCCTTCAGTCTGAAGTCCGATGATCTATCCACTGAGCCAAACCAGCTAGGGCAAGACTGTCTTTAAAAAATATATATCTATTTTTATTGATTGCAGAGAGGAAGGGAGAGGGAGAGAGAGAGAAACATCAATGATGAGAGAGAATCATTGATCAGCTGCCTCCTGCACGCCCCCTACTGGGGACCGAGCCTGCAACGCAGGCATGTGCCCTTGACCGGAATCGAACCGTGACCTCCTGGTTCATAGGTTGATGCTCAACCACTGAGCCACGCTGGCCGGGCTAGATAAGACCATCTTAACGCCCTTGCCTGTCCAGGGCCTGCCAAGCCCAGAGAGGAACTAACCTGTCTTCTGTTGTGGAAACTGCGTGTGCACACAGAAGGGGTACAGGGAGTCAGAGGGTACTCCCCCCACCCCCACCAGACTCCACTGAAAACCCTTTGGACCGGAAACCCCCGTTCCACGTCACCTTCCGTGAGGCCCAGTCCCACGCCCAGCACACGTCTGGGCTGGTCTGCTCTGTGGAATTAGCGCGAAAGCCACGTCTGGGGAAACTCACTCAGCGTCCACCCGCCACACAGCTGCTGTGCAGACTCCTCCTCCTTCCCTCCCGAGAGAGAAGAGGGCAGACTACGGGGCAAGGGGGGATGCTCCCAATTCAGTGTCAAGGTGGCCCTGCTTTGCTCACCTTTCCACCCCAAAGGGCCCCGTGATTATCATTCTAAAGGGGCAAATGCACATAGTGGGAGCTGGTGGATATTCTGCTGAAACCCTCCCCTAAGAGGCTCTCCCACACAGAGAGATACAATCCCTTAATGCTGCCCTAACCGGTGTGGCTCAGTGGATAGAGCGTCGACCTGCAGACTGAAAGGTCCCAGGTTCGATTCCGGTCAAGGGCATGTACCTTGGTTGCGGGCACATCCCCAGTAGGGGGTGTGCAGGAGGCAGCTGATCGATGTTTCTCTCTCATCGATGTTTCTCACTCTCTATTCCTCTCCCTTCCTCTCTCTAAAAAAAATCAGTAAAATATATATTTTTAAAAAAAATCCCTCAAGACAAAGGGAACCCGCGCGGGAATTCTCGGGGTCCCCGCCCCTGCCCCTTTAGGGCATGAGCTTTTACTCTCTCCTAAACTCTCAGGGTGCCCACGGGACTTGCAACTGATAACATTGCAATTAGCTAGTTATTAGTATTAATAGGAAAGGAGGCAGAGGAAGGCCAGACATTACACGCATGGCCATCTGGGCAGCTTCACCAGGAACGGCAAGCTCGCTCCCCAGGGAGCCACCCGCCCCTCCCCTGCTGATCACTGGGGAAGGGACTGGACAGAGGGGAGATGGAGGCCGCGCAGGAAAGTCGGGGTGACCCAGTGAAGATGCTACTGCCAGTCAGTCATTCCTGGGAGCAGAGATCCTTGCCCAGAGGGGGTGCGGCCACTGCAGGCACCTAAAATCTTGGAGTTAAAATCCCCGGACGCAGGAATTCTCTTGCTCTGGCTCATCTCTTGTTCCTCTGGTGCAAGTCATGCGTCTAATGCCTAAAAACGCAAACGATAACCGACATCTTAGGAATTCCTCACAAACAAAAACATGAACCATCTGGAAAACGTACCTCTGCAGGGAAAGGGTGGAAACACAATGCAAAAACCCCAGCCCAAAACGGGAGAGGCGGCAGCGGGTGAGCCATTTAACTGCAACTAGATCTTCTAGATCAAGTGGGGTTTTTCCGGACAAATACAGCTTCCTCTTATAACGAACACACCTTTAATCACAAATAGGAGAGGAGCCTGATAAAACGTGCCCCGAACTTCTCCCGCTGGCCGGGAGCAGCAGCCCTTGCTGATGGCGCCTCTGGACGGCACCTCGGAATGCTCCCTCCGACTGGGAGCTCCTTGATGGTTTTCAAATCAAATTCTGGTGCCTCCTGCCCCACCACCTTCTCCTCGCTAGCAAGCTCCTGCTGCAATCCTCCACCTCAACTAGACACGGCTCTGGCTGCTCATTTTTCTGTCTTTTTTTAAAAAAATATATTTTGATTGATTTCAGAGAGGAAGGGAGAGGGAGAGAGAGAAACATCCATGAGAGAGAGTCATCGATCAGCTGCCTCCTGCACGCCCCACGCTGGGGATCGAGCCTGAAACCCGGGCATGTGTCCTGACCGGGAATGGAACCGTGACCTCCTGGTTCATGGGTCGACGCTCAACCACTGAGCCACACTGTCTGGGCAGGCTACTCATTTTTTGATCAGGTGCAAGCTAGAGACCCAGATCGCCGAGCTTCTTAGAACTGTCTGTAAGCTGAGAATAAACTGACTCCCAGGAGAGCCTGAAAGCTTTCTGGTTTGGGCCTGGAAATCAGGAAAAAAAAGAAAAAGGAAAGGAAATTGTCCTACACATTTGAGGCTCACGGAGAAGGCAGTTCCTGATGAACGAGGTTTTACTGTTACTGAAATCAAACCCAATGGCTTCCGACTCACAGCCCGGAGGCCGCCTCACTGCCTGAGGTGGGGAACCCTTCCGCCCGTGGGTCGCAGCTCCCGGGGGTTAGAGCGGATTCCCTTTAAAAAATAGGAGGCCCTCATTTGTGGAATATAATGAACAACATAAACCGATGAACAAGAACAGGTCCAGAGACAGAGGAGCATCGATCAGATGCTCAAACCTCAGAGGGAAGGCAGGGGAGGGTGGGGGTAAAGGGGAGAGATCAACCAAAGGACTTGTATGCATGCATATAGGCCTAAGCAATGGACGCAGACAACAGGGGGTGAGGGTGAGGGCAGGACTGGGGGGGTTGGGGGACAATGGGGGAATAAGGACACATTTGTAATACCTTAATCAATAAAGGAAAAAAAAATAGGAGGCTAGAGATGAACCAAAGGACTTGTATGCATGCATATAAGCTTAACCAATGGACACAGACACCAGGGGGGTGAGGGCATGAGTGGGGGGATGGGGGACAATGGGGGGATAAGGACACATATGTAATTAATACCTTCATCAATAAAGAAAAAGAATTAAAAAAAACTCGGAGGCTAGAGTCCCCTGGAATATTGAACCTGGTATGGAAGCATCGAGAAGGACATGCTTTGAATTCAGTTTTAAGAGAACAAAGAAAGGAGATGTGTCATTAAAATTCAAGAGAGTTCCACTTGGGTAAAGTAGGGAACTTCCTGTAAATTTCCCTGGAACAGAAAAGCCCCTTAATCCAGCCCATAATCCCTCGAAGTCAGGGCACGGCTCGGCACTGAACACTCCCAATGCGCTAAGGACCTGAACCTGGTAATGAAAGTGGGCACTTCCCCCTCAAGCAGACAGACTGTCAAAACCTTCCTTCCGTTTCTTCCCTTTCCAGCCCCCGGGGAGGAGCCTGCAATCCTCGGATGTGAAGTGTTTCCTCCTCGCCGGCCTCTGGCGGGGGCTGCCCTCGGATCCCAGCTTGTGTAAGGACATAGTATAGCCCTCACGGAGCCGGTCTTCTGTCCTGTGCTCTGTGTGTGGATGGGCTGAAGGGTCCCAGGTTCGATTCCCGGTCAGGGCACATGCCCGGGTTGCGGGCTCGATGCCCAGGAGGGGGCGTGCGGGAGGCAGCCGATCAGTGATGGTTCTCATCATTGATGTGTCTATCTCTCTCGCTCCCTCTCCCTTCCTCTCTGAAATCCATGAAAATATATTAAAAAAAATAAAGCGATCCTCTTAGTTCTTGCAACAGGCACAGGAGAGAAGCTACAGCTACGAGTAATTGCTTTATCAGTTTGACCACGAGAAAGTAACACAACGTTCACGCGTGTTCTGCGAGGCCCGTTCACGGCGCCTTCTGGCTCCTGGAGCTGTGACTCAGAGACACTCGGAGAGGATCTGTCATCGGTCCCCAAGACCCTCTCCTCGTTGGGGTATCTCGGGGTTTTCTTTTTTTAAAAAATATATTTTATTGGTTTTTTACAGAGAGGAGGGGAGAGGGACAGAGAGCTAGAAACATCGATGAGAGACCGGAATCGAACCCGGGACCCTCGAGTCCGCAGGCCGACGCTCTATCCGCTGAGCCAAACCGGTTAGGGCTTGGGAAGGGTTTTCTGAGTGAGCTATCACGTCACACAAACCCCCGCAGCAGGAAGCAGCATCGTGTTGGGCACACAGCCAGCTCTGCCTGGACACATCGCCCAGGTCACCCGCGGTGCCAGGGCTCAGCCGCAGAAGCCGCGACACCCTATGCGAGAGGGGATCAGCCATGTCTTCAGGGTGCGGAGCAGAGGAGACCTGGGCAAGGCCCCGCCACTGGGCAGAGCCCCGGCCCTGAGCTGTGCGTGGGGGACTTGGATCAACGGCGCTTGAAACGTGTGAGCACCTGGCCCTGCGGTCAGTTCTGGTTTGTCCTTTCTTGACATGATCTGTAGCGGCGATCCCCACAGTAACATTGCCTCACTTTCCACGACTCACCTTGGAATCAGTGGTTGGGTTTAAGTTCCACGACTTGCCCAGAATGTCTGTGGAAAACTCCTGGTGTGCAAAGAGCTCCTCACACAGTGGGTTGACCCATTGCCACGGTGACAAAGGACAACAAAGTGTAACAGGCCTTTTGTCATGAAGATGTGGCTAAAAATTCCGCTCAGTAACATACTAACACAAATATGCGTGGGAGACAAGCGATCGTGAGTAGATTCAGGCACACCATTTTCAGTATGTCCTTCAGAGCAATTTAGTGGAGGAGGCATGTACGTGGAAAACGTAGATATGAAGTCAAATATATACTTCACTAGAGGCCCGGTGCACGAAATTTGTGCACGGGTAGGGTCCCAAGGCCTGGCCGGCGATCAGGGCCGATCGGGGCCTTCCTTCCCCAGGCTGCCAGCCGGGGGCTGCCTTTGTTCCGTGCTGCCCTTGGGTGGTCAGCGCACATCACAGCGGGCGGTCGAACTCCCGGTCGGTCAAACTCCCGAGGGGACAATTAGCATATTAGCCTTTTCTTATATAGGATTGCCCAGAAGTTAGCTTTAGGGGAAAACATCCCAGAAAAGAACCAACAACAATGAGCTATTTTAAAATACTCTGCAGTAGCAGGAGATCTATACAAATAGAAATGTTATGTAAGTGTATCCGCACCATTTCCAGCGAGAGTGGACTTCCATGGGAACCCAAGTTAAAAGCAGAGCGTTGATTTCTGTGATTACCCAACGAAACAGTTTAAGTCGCAGCCATTTTCACAGGCGATTTCACAAGTGACTTCGCGACGCTGTATTATGTTTGGAGGAAACAAAACGTCAACAACTCAACGCTGCCAATATCAATTTTATTGGCATCGTCTGCTATGGGACTAAGATCCGCAATTCATCCTGGAAAGATTTCAGAAACGAAAACCAAGATACAGTCTCCAATCCATAAGATAAAGCAAAATCTGTAGCCTTCTGTGTTAATCTGACAGCCACTAGGTTCAACATCTGATAAGACACCCCCAAAGAAATCCTTTAATCCCACAGCGTGACCTGTGGACACACCGGTGCCCCGGGCATACGCAACCAAGGCGGGGGGAGTGGGGGGTGCGGGGGGGCGCTGTGGCTAGGGCAGGGTTAACGTGGAGATGGAGTTAACAAACTCTAATATTGTTATTATCTATCTTGTTATATATATTATCGGCGACTGGTTATGCTTTTATGTATTTTTTATTTTTAAAAATATATTTTATTGATTTTTTTACAGAGAGGAAGGGAGAGGGATAGAGCGTTAGAAACATCGATGAGAGAGAAACATCAATCAGCTGCCTCCTGCACACTCCCTACTGGGGATGTGCCCGCAACCAAGGTACATGCCCTTGACTGGAATCGAACCTGGGACCCTTGAGTCTGCAGGCTGACACTCTATCCACTGAGCCAAACCGGTTAGGGCTGGTGATGCTTTTAACTACACCTTTTTTCTTTTTTAGCTGATGCTAATAACCTATTCATCCTCAAGGAGATTCATCGAGTAGAGATGAAAAGGGCAGGGTTTGCCCTGGTCCAGCCGTGGGCAAACTACGGCCCGCGGGCCGGATCCGGCCCGTTTGAAATGAATAAAACTATTAAAAAAAAAGACCGTACCCTTTTATGTAATGATGTTTACTTTGAATTTATATTAGTTCACACAAACACTCCATCCATGCTTTTGTTCCGGCCCTCCGGTCCAGTTTAAGAACCCATTGTGGCCCCCGAGTCAAAAAGTTTGCCCAGCCCTGGCCCTGGTCGGTGTGGCTCAGTGAGTAGAGCATCATCCTATGCACCAGAACTCTGTTTGATTCCTGATCAGGGCACCAAAAAAAAAAAAAAGGGGTGGTGGTGGTGGTGGCAGAGTTCAGTGCAGACTGCAGAGTTCAAATCCTGGTCCTAGCACAGGCTAGCGCTAGCCTGATGATTTGGGGCAGGTGACTTCCCACAAGCCACCAGTTCCTCAAGGGACACTGTACCTCAATAAACAACTTCTAGGAAGATGAAAGGTGTGGATGCATGAAGAGCAGGAGAGGTACGTCTGGCACTGGGCGGAGTGGGGCTCGGGGAGCTGCTGTCATTTTGATTGAGAATCTCCTGACATCCCCACTGTTTAGCTCCTCTCGCCCTCTGGCTCAGACCTCGCGGCGGGAGGCAGGGAAGCTGGGACCAGGTTGTCACTGATGCATTTGTTCAGAGCGTGTTCTGATTGCTGAAGGCGTGACCAGCAGGGGTCCCGGCCCACCCACGCATCTGTGTGGTCTCAGGTGCGACACGATTTCAGTGTCACTGCTTCTCCGGGGTATTCTGGTTGTGCAAACTATAGAATAACGCTGACTCCTCAGCCTCCTTCTTAGGGAGGCCGTTTTCTCTGGGTGGCAAATGCTCCAGGACAAAAGCAGAGAGAAGCAATCGAGACAAATTCAGTCCTCAAGAGGTGCTGATCAAATCACGCCGCCGGAGAGAGAAACGCGACAGCCGCTTCTGCACCTCTAGCCAGGATCCGGCCTCGTTGATTATGTGTTGGCTTTATTCTCGGTTTGATTTGATTCCAAAGGAATGAAATTCCCCCGTTTGACAGGGACTCATTTGGACTAAAATATTGAAAACCTTTCCATGATTTTTCAATAGGCTCTTCTGTCAAAGGACAGTGAAAGCAGGGGGACGCTGTCTCCATGTAACACCTGTCCGTGGCAGCAGGCACAGTGCTGAGCAGGGTTACTGGGCAGGACAGGAGACAGACACAGGCAACGTCCTTGAATGCACTGGGGGGCTCAGCAAACAGCCCCCCAGACTGTGACAGTGGGAACGGCCTGACTTTTCCTTCCTCTGCAGGGCCCACGGAGACCAGTCACAGGGACCCCTGCCAGTGAAGTGGGGATGGCAAACTCACGTTACGCCGGTTTTATAATCAGTGCTATACTTCTTTCCCTCAGCACATACACTGTCTTTCTCCCCTACAAAAACAGGTGAATTAAAAATATGATCATTCTTCCCCCATTCTTTTTAAAATAAAATACATGTTATTGATTTTTTACAGAGAGGAAGGGAGAGGGATAGAGAGTCAGAAGCATCGATGAGAGAGAAACATCGATCAGCTGCCTCCTGCACACCCCCCACTGGGGATGTGCCCGCAACCAAGGTACATGCCCTTGACCGGAATCAAACCTGGGACCCTTGAGTCCGCAGGCTGACGCTCTATCCACTGAGCCAAATCGGTTAGGGCTCCCCATTCTAACATAATCACCCTTTTGAACCAAATACAAATGCCCTGTATTTTAAAAGAGGGCACCCTATGGAATAATAAAACAAAAATCAATTTTAAGTAATGGAACATTTCCAACATGCACAGATGTAGAGACAGTGTGATGAACCCCATCACCCAGGTCCAGACACCGCCAGCACACGGCAACTGTATTTCACCTAAATGCCTGCCCATCCTACATGCATAAGCCCCCCCACCAACGCCACACCTACAAACTGTCCGAGATTCCTTGAATGCTCGCTGGGAGCGTGCTCTGGTGATATCTCAGATGTTATTTTGGGCCCGATTTCTTCAAATCAGGATCCAAACAAGGCCCACCCACTGCCCCTGTTTGGCTTTTGTTCTCTCCCTCTCTGCGTCCTGTTTCTTCATCTCTGCTTCTCCCCTTCGCTGAAGGTCCTGGTTCGTTTTTCATCCTTCCCGCTCACGATTCTGACAGCAACGGAGGATCCCTGCCCACATTCATGATCGCAGGCGAGGGTTTTAAAAAAAGCCGTCCTCTTCTCAGTTCGCCATTTCGTCCTCAGCTATTAACTGGAATCTTTTTTCCTAAAAAGATAACATTTCCCTCATCCGTGACTTGGCGCGGCTGGAGAAACAGTGGGCAGAGGAGAAGCAGGAAAACGAAGCTTGAGTCTTTCCTTTTACTGACCAGTTTGGAGAATATCGAGGGGGTTCCTAGCCCTCTCCAAAAGCTACCAGTTTTCGGGTATAATGACCTGCCCCAAATCATCAGGCTAGCTAGCCTGTGCTAGGACCAGGATTTGAACTCTGCAGTCTGCACTGAACTCTGCCACCTCCCCACCCCGCACCCCCGCTTTTTTTTTTGGGTGCCCTTTGGCGGTTGAACGACCCTTTCACAGGGGTCGCCTAAGACCATCCTGCATATCAGATATTTACATGACGATTCATAAGAGTAGCAACATGACAGTCATGAAGTAGCAACGAAAATAATTTTATGGCCCTAGCGGGTTTGGCTCAGTGGATGAAGTGTCGGCCTGCAGACTGAAGGGTCCCAGGTTCGATTCCGGTCAAGGGCATGTAACTTGGTTGCGGCACATCCCCAGTGGGGGGTGTGCAGGAGGCAGCTGATCGATGTTTCTCGCTTATCAATGTTTCTAACTCTCTTTCCCTCTCCCTTCTCTCTGTAAAAAAATCAATAAAATATATATGTAAAAAGAAAAGAAAAGAAAAGAATTTTATGGTTGGGTCACAACATGAGGAACTGTATTTATAGGGCCAGAAGATTGAGAACCACTGATCTAGACTCAGGTCCTTCTGAGATGGAATCCAAGTGTGAAGACTGTTAATAATTAATATTTACTCTTTCTATCCTAGGCCCACAGTCCTCATACAGTAGTTTAATCTACGTGTTAAAGTGTAAAACACAGGCACAGAGAGGTAATCGCTGGTTATTTTTTTCAGTTTTGGATCATCATTTCTGGCCAAGCATCGTCACCAGTAAAGATTTTTAAGTGTGTGTGTGTGTGTGTGTGTGTGTGTGTGTGTGTTTTAATTCATTTCAGAGAGGAAGGGAGAGGGAGAGAGAGATAGAGACATCCATGATGAGAGAGAATCATTGATCGGCTGCCTCCTGCATGTCCCCCACTGGGGATCGAGCCCACAACCCGGGCATGTGCCATTGATCGGAATCGAACCTGGGACCCTTCAGTCCGCAGGTTGTTGTTCTATCCACTGAGCCAAACCAGCTAAGGCAACAGTGGTGGTTTCTTATATAGGAGATCCCCTGGGTTGCGACGTGGACTCTTCACCCGCCGATGAAGTCCTCACACTGTGTTATATTAAAATCCACTGCATTTTGAGTGAATCTTTTTCCTTTGGCGAACTGGCAGCATCTTGCATTTTTTAAAAAAAAGCCTTGGTTCACGGAAGTATGCAGATCTTCCCAATTCCAGCACATTCCATTACATAACACACACAAGCCCCATTAATTAATACCACCACCTGTCTCATCAGAGAGCTCCTTCAATACTACAAAGCTGTCATGCTCACAGTAGGGGATATACTTGCTCCGAAATTTAATTTTTGCTTGAAAGGTTGCATTTTGCCACTGGCAACAAGCCCTGTCAGCTATTTCCCTTGACGTGACAGCTCCTTGGATTCCTTTTTTTGGAGACAATACCTGCAACACACCCATGTGAACCGCCGGAGTCCATCTACGCGTCGGTTTTCAAGTACAGACGGCCGTCCAGCTGGCGGCTGGAACGCGTGCTCTCCCGAGTCAAGACCAGCGCCTGGCCTCGGCTGGAAGCCGACACATGCGTGTGCCGCACACCATGCACACAGAACACGCTAAAGACATGCCTCGGGCCATTCGTTCCCGTGACCGTCTTCTTCGCTTCTGACTGGTCCTGGTTTTGGATCTCCTCTCCCCGTTGTTCTCGCTGACACCATCGCGCATCCTCGTAACCAGCTGAACTCCGCATCTGCTGGATTTGTCTGAATTTTGTTTAGTTCTTTTTCTGGCTTTTGCTGTTGTCCTCTCCTTGGGGACACATTCTGTTGCCTCCTCATTTTGGCTTCCTTTCGGCGTTTGCTTCTGCGTATCAGGCCTCGCCGCTCTGGCTCCCAGTCTTGGTGGAGTGGCCGGGGAGTGGTGTCCGGGGGGGAGGGGGGTCCGGTGCCACCAGAGCTGAGCGCTCAGGCTGTGTCCCCGTGCGGGCTGTTTGCCCTCCTGCTGGTGGCTGGGGACCGGCTGTGACTCAGTGGAGAAGCTGTTGGTCAGAAGCTGACCCTGAGGAGTGGGCTTTGCTTTCGGGGCTCTTGTGACTGCCATCTGCGCCCCTAACTGGGGTGTAATGTATCAGAGTCGTGTGTGTCGGGTGCCCTGGCCCTGGGAGGGTTGAATTGTGCAGATCAGACCGAGCGGATGTGGGTGCTGCCCCGCCCTGCAGGGGAAGCCTGGGGAGGGCTCTGTTCTGGGGGAAGCCGTGCCACAGCCCAGGTGAGACTCACACGGGCCCGAGGAGCATGTAGCATTCGGTGCGGGGGGGAGGGGGGGTGTGGGGGTGTGTGGGACGGGGTTTTCCTCCCTTCCTCTGATGCTTCTCTCACGGACTCTTGCAAAAGTCACGCTGACCCTGGCTGCTCTGTGGGGGCAGCGTGCCCCCATGAAATCACGTTCGTGGCAAAGGCACGATGCAGCCAAATCCTTTTTATAGCACACAATTCTCACCCTATAATAAGCATCAGGAAAACGCCGCACAAAAGCCTTTGTGAAATCAAACGGAGACTTTTAAACAATGGGCGAGACCAAAAAAGGTCACAGAGAGTGGCTCACTGTCAGGGGTTCAATGGGCCGAGAAAGTACGAACCTGACATCTTGAAATCAGAGGACATTTTCATCTCCGTTCTTTTGGGCTCGGGGGTGGGTGGGGGGTCGGGGGGGAGGTGGGGGCAGCCGCTCCGATTCACAATTCTATGCAAACAGAAGATGAAGGCCTGCAGGGAGGGGGACCTTCGAAACAGCTTCCCCCTCCGCCAGGAGTTGCGTTAACATGGACGGTATCCGTGTTCACCGTGGCCTGCCGCGGGCCAAGTTCACGGGGTGCAGGACCCCACCCCTCGATCGTCACAGTGGCTCTACGAAGGCGGTGCGATTGGACCCCATCACACAGATGACTGTCTGTGGCTTCACGTTTAACTCATGTGTGAAGGGACGGGGGGGAGCGAGGGAAGCCGGTCTCCAGGCTCTGGCTGCTGCCTCTATAAGGAATGTTTTTTTTTCCAGGAGGCGGCCAATCCATGATGCTCTCTCATCATGGATGTTTCTTTCTTTCTTTTTTTTTCTTATTTTATTTTGTTGATTTTTTACAGAGAGGAAGGGAGAGGGACAGAGAGTCAGAAACATCGATGAGAGAGAAACATCGATCAGCTGCCTCTTGCACACCCCCTGTTGGGGATGTGCCCGCAACCAAGGTACATGCCCTTGGCCGGAATCGAACCTGGGACCCTTCAGTCTGCAGGCCAACACTCTATCCACTGAGCCAAACCAGTTAGGGCTATAAGGAATATTTTCTAGTAGCTTCTGGAACATCTGCGATGCTCTCTTGCATCACATGCGCTCAGACAAACACATTGAAGAAGTACTGCTCTCTGTCAGGCCAGATGCCAACCGTAAGGTAGTAACAAAGACATGATTCTTACTTTTTCACACACCAGGGTTCCCAGGCGCCTCCTGGCTCCGAGTTGGTTGGTCCCCATTTACCGCCATGTCTGTTTTCACAGAGGTTCCCCGGGTTCCTAACGCAGGGGTTCCCCGGGAGTTTATACCCTCCACACGCAGAATTCTTGCCTTGGACCCAGCCGAGTGGTTTGTGCCCAGGACAGTGCGGGAGGCAGAGGCAGGGAGGAGGCGAGGTCACCGGTGAGGAGGAGGTACGGGCTGGCCCCGGGTGCAGAGGTGATGAGAGCCCGGAATCAGGCTCTCGTGTAAGGATGCAGAGAAGATCATGGACCACCTAGAGCAGCGGTCGCCAGCCTTTTGGACCTCATGGACCACCAGGGGTCCATGGACCGGTGTGGTTGGTTGGCGACTGCTGACCTAGAGGGGAAACGCATCAGGTCTGAGTAACAGATGCCACGTGTAGGGTCGGGAAGGGAGAGTCAGTCACTGGGATTTCTAGCCAAGTTGATTTTGGGAGAAGTTGAAATAGAACCAACAGAATTTCACAGGGACCCGGGGGCGGAAGATGGAGGAACTGTGAGCTATGCACCCATGCGGAGCAAATGCTAGCACGGTGAGTCATCCCCTCAAACTATTCTGACATTAGCATTGATTCCGCATGTCCCTCGCACCAGGCACTTTGCCTGTGGAACCTCATTAATCTCGCCAGGGCCCCACGGGCGCGCATTTTACAGGGGAGGGAGGAGAGCCTGGTGAGGCCATTTTCCAAAGCACCTTCAGTTCAGCGCGCGGCAAGGCCTGGACTTTAACCCGGTCCTTCGGATTCTTTGTTTGCTTCTTGGCCACGACTACGTCTTGTGATCATAAACCAGCTCAATCGGAAGATGCTACAAGGGTGATGGCTCTGCCCAGCACCAGCCCCAGGGAGCAGTGTGTGGCCTTCGCCATGTGTATTCTCTGCAAACGGCCTGATAAAGAGAGTCCCGTGGGCTACATACACGCCCTTAAAAGCTCGGGACAGCTATAATAATAAAAGGGTAATATGCTAATTAGACCAGACATCTTCCGGACGTCATTCCGGATGTCCTTCCTGACGAAGCCAGGGCCGGAGGGAAGCCAGCGTGGGTCCCAGATGCCTGCAGGTGGCCTGAGGGAAGCCAGCCTGGGTCCCGGGTCCTGGAGGGAAGCCGGTGCCGGCAGCCGGGGGAAGGAAGGCCTACTCTTGCACGAATTTTCATGCATCAGGCCTCTAGTATTTCTATAAATCTGGGAGGTTTCTAAGGACTGGCATGTACCCTCCTACGTTAACAGTTTCTTCAGGTCAGCATCATCCAGGGTCCACAAAGGCAAGAAGCCCCCCGGATTTCCGGAAAAACTGGGGCACTTACTTGGATTGGTGTGGCAAGCCTGCACCCTGGGGCCACAGGTGTGTGAGTCTGCACACTGGGGCCACAGGTGTGTGAGTCTGCACCCTGGGGCCACAGGTGTGTGAGTCTGCACCCTGGGGCCACAGGTGTGGGAGTCTGCACCTGGGACCATATCCACACATCCCAGAATCAGCAGGGGCTAAATGAGTGGAGAGAAGAGGAGGCCCCCCAGGGCTGTATTAGCTTGGGGTCAGTCACACAGACCCCAGCCATTCCCAGCCTAGTTCTAGAAACATCTCCAACGATTTACACCAAAGGGCAGGGGTGCTATTTAATCCATCCTACACGTGACTGGTGTGTGAGGTACAAGGTGTGAGGCTCAGGGTGTGCGCTGGCACACACACAGGCCCGTCTGGCCTGGGCCAGCGGTCGGAAGCTGTAGTTCAGTAACAGTGGCCCGGGAGACGGACAAATGCTTGCCCAACCGTTGGATGTGCCCGCTCTTATCTACCCATCATGCACCTAAAACACAGAGCTGAGAATATAAAGTCCAAATAAATAAAAAAACACCTAATTCTGTTCATATCACCGCTGCTCAAGATAATATAAATTATTGACATTTCCAAGGAAAATATTGACAAGACATGAAAATTCTTTTTAAAAAGCTATTGTTCAATTACACTTGAGAAAACACTTTATTGTACCCTCGTGGTAAGTGTCGATGGAAGTTACTTAGGCACTGTTTCACGCTCGCTGAAGGGCACTGCTTACATATTGAGTATTTCTGGCAAATACCCGAGTGATCTTGCCCTCCGTGGTGCCAAATAGATTGAAGTGATTACCTCTTCCTAATGCAAGTAGGATTAGGTGGCATTGGCATTACAGCTCGGCAATATTTCTCACATTACACAGAAGAAATAAGAGAGAGAACGCTGGGAATATTGAGTAAGCTCTCAGGTCTCCCCTGACCCACGTGCTAATCTCGGAACAATATATGCATGGACAGGAGCTGCCACGCTTTAATCAAAACAGATTAACACGGCGACGACAATCAAACAAGCAGAGCTTGACTTCTCTTCCCCTTTGAATCTTTTCTACTCTCCTGAGTGAGAGCTGCTCTCTATCGACCCTGGAACGTACACATATTTAAGAAACCAAAGTCGTAGAAACACGAGATTCAATAAAGCACCATTACGTGGATGAACGATCCTACAATACATGCATAGCTTTTCCAGGCTGGAAAGAATGCATTTGATTTGAAGGATCATCAGAAATGCCACTCTTGCATATGGTAACGTCATTCTAAGTGAAATGTACTATTTGTGGACAGTTTTATTTTACACTTTAATCTAGAGGCCCGGTGCACGGATTCGTGCACTGGTGGGGTCCCTCAGCCTGGTGACTTTGCTCAGCCATTTCACATCTTCGTTTCATCTTAATTTTCTTCCACCGAGTAACTACTCATTAAGCACACCGAGCAGCAATGCAACGCGTGGCTGCCATGCACGTATTGCAAAGAATCTTCATCATCTATGTATATAAAAGCCTAAGCGACCGTCCTACCATTCGACCGGTAGCTATGACGCGCATGAAGGAACAATGTCAACACTGGAATCGAAGTCTCCCAATTTTGTTATTTGTGTCCTTTTTTCTATGAAACTGCAAGAGGAAAGATTTGTAAGTTGACAGAAATCATACTTAGTTGCGGTATGTGTTTGGGGGTGTGTGTGGCAATAATACCTACTCATGCAACTCACTTGGTGCAGGGAGGGTTGGGTGCTGGGAACGGGTCCGGCAGGTTCTTTCTGTGTTATTAGCTACCAAGTCAACCTGATGAAACCCGGCACCTCTCCCAAGACTGGAAGAAAACCAGTCTCAGTCCGTCCTTCTGGCATTTTCCAGGTGACTACATCTTTCTAACTCGCCCGGCAAAATCAAGGGGTTACACAGCTTCACAGGCTTTGGCCAAACATGAAAGAAATTAAATGACTTACGGGGAAGAAGATCAAATAGGCTGCGTTGTATCTAAATGCTTGTTCCTTGAACCAAATGCTGAATGAGAATTGGAAGTGAAATCCTTTTCATTTTCTTCTAGAATTTCAGGGTCTGGAATGCCGTTCCCTACCCTTTGGTGAGGGGCCAGACTCTACCCATTTTTTTAAAGAAAATATTTTTTATTGACTTCAGAGAGGAAGGGAGAGGGAGCGAGAGATAGAAACATCAATGATGAGAATCATGGATCACCCGCCTCCTGCATGCCCCCTACTGGGTATAGAGCTCACAACCCGGGCATGTGCCCTTGACCAGAATCGAACCCAGGACCGTTCAGTCCGCAGGTTGACACTATTCACTGAGCCAAACCAGCTAGGGCTGTACCCATTTTTAAGGTCCATCTTGAAAATACCTCCTCATCCTGGATATCTGCCCCATGAGCTCGGTCCCCGCCCTCACTTGCCGCAACATCTATTTTTTCATGCGACATTGTTATATTTTTGTCTCATTTGAATTTTCTTCCAGTGGCTCATGCGTGTGCATAATACGGATGAGCGCCTCTAATCTCCAACCAGATTATATGCTTAACATGGCTTTTGCATTTCCCATTACGAAATGTTTTCACTTGGACTGACAATATCTTAAAAGGCTCTTTTCATTCTTTGCGATCTGTTAGGAGGGTAGTTTTCCTGTACACCATTAAAATACAAACTCCTATTTTGACTTACTTACGTCCCCCATGCGTTACTCATTCTTTATTATTTTCAGAAGCCCTGAAAATATAAATGATCGCTTAATAAAGATGCCAATCCATAGGTTTCATGCCACGGGCCACCCTCGCTAATCTGCAGGTGGGACATGTGACAGGGCCAGTCCCTGCCCCCGAGCCACAACCACTGTTGCAACGACACGGCTAACGGCAGAGGTTGCCAGCCTCCACCCTGCCCTTCGGAACTGAAACAATGCACCCAGGTCTCCCGTGCGCGTATGTCCGGTGCCCGGTTCCAAGTTCAGCGTTGAAACATCCTTGCCGAGGCTGGAGCTGGAACAAAGCTTTCGGAAGCAATCAACTGCTCCTGCCACCATAGGTGCCAACCACACACACACACACACACACACACACAACGTTCTTTCTTCGTGGAAATAAACAGAGATCTACCCTTCGTGTGCTCAGAGCAGGACACAAATGCCAGCCCTTTCCCACGGGCGGCGGGAGGATGGGTGTGAGGACCGGCCACTTCCCCTGAGGGCTCACTTGTTCTCAAAGGCCTCCTGCTTCTGCACTGAGTCCGCACAGGGACTTACAGCCCAGACACACAAGGGGCCGGCCTGAAACCCCGCGGCTACGTAAGCAGATGGTGTGATGTGTCTCCCCCCCACCTTCAATGGGCACATGCCGAAGGTGTGTTCCTAGTCGACGGGCATTGCTGTGAAACAGTGGAACTGAAATCGCCGGATGAAACGGTCAGAATGACTCAGGGGCCTGACCCCATCTGCCTCCTTTGAGACTAATCCCGGGATAAACACACAGAGAGCCCCAGGCAGTGGAGCTGAGCTCGGCGGAGGGAGCTGCCAGGAGAACAAATATTAGCTGAAACGGCCTTTATCTTGCTTTTACCTGAACCCGAAGGAGGGCTCGCCAATCACAAGCTGCCGTCCAAAGTGGGGAACGCACGACAAGGCACTCACCCCCACCCCTCCGGCCTCCCTCATGGACACGCTTACAAACACGAAGATTCTTTGGTTTTCTGAGCCTTGAATCTTGTTAAGAACATGGTCCCTTGTGCAGCACTGATGAGTATATGCAGTTTTTGTAAAGGGTGTCCCAAAATTCACGCAAGATTTGAATTTTGGGTGAGCATTAACAACAACAAAAAGTAAAAGCCTAATTTTACTTGGTTTATTGAATCAGATTCTAATATCTGTTGCCCTTTGATTTCAATCTCTTCAATTTTTAAAAAAAAATATATTTTATTGATTTTTTACAGAGAGGAAGGGAGAGAGAGAGATAGTCAGAAACATCGATGAGAGAGTAACATCGATCAGCCGCCTCCCGCATATCTCCCATTGGGGATGTGCCCGCAACCCAGGTACATGCCCTTGACTGGAATCGAACCTGGGACCCTTCAGTCCTCAGGCCGACGCTCCATCCACTGAGCCAAATCGGTTTCGGCCAATCTCTTCAATTTGATGAGCATTACCAAGTGCCAATGATGGCCCAGAAGCAGGGACAATGAAGACCAATGAAAACCATGGCTTTGTTTATGTGCCAGCAAAGCCGTGGAGGCCATATTACCCGATGTGCTATTCCATACATAACCCTATACTGTATACTTTATGGATCAATAAAAAATTTACAATTTTTAATTATAAACCTGTGTTTTCTATCAAAATTACTTCTTGCGTGAATTTTGGGACACCCTATAGATGCAGTTTTTGTATACAGGTGCAGGGACCCCTCATCCATCCAACATTCACCTGCTCTCCAGTCACCCACAGGGGTCACCTGAGGTCACGGACGCCAGCAGGGGTGGCAGGAGCGGGAGCTGGGCTGCTAGCAGCTCTCTTCTCCCAGTGGGAGGCTGGGCACTGGAGCCCACGCTCAGATTTAAAAGTCATCGGCCAATCCATTCCTTCCAACGTATCAGGCGAAACACTGACCTTTCAACACAATCTTTTTTATCCACCAAAACGCAGCAGCATCGTTCCGCAGCCCCGTCTGAGCTCTGCGGATGCCCCCAGCAGCCCCGGGGCCGGCTGCCGCTTCTGCGGCTCGGCTCTCAGGCGGCTCTCACGTCGGAGCGGCTCCCTGTCTCCCCTCGGAGCTGGCAGCAGTGCGTTCACTTAAAAAAAAAAAAATGAAATCAAACCATTAGGGACATATGGCTCTCCTTCCGCCTCCGGGTTTCAGATTGGCTTCCAACGCCCACACGGAGTTGGAGGTTCCTAAAGTGTGAGCAGCTGAAATGTCCCGGGAGCCGCCGCTGATGTTCATGGAGTCAGAGATGGAAAATTACGGGGCTCGGAGGGGGAGCGAGGGAAGCCGTGGAGCAGTTAACCCGACGGGACGGGTGTCTCAGGCCCTTCAACTAGTTCCGTGAAAATAGAGAGAGAGAAGAACTGCTCGGTATCGCCTTCCCGAAAGTCCGAATTACACACATCCATCTAGGTGGGATACATATTAAGGTGGATTTTGCTTTTGCTCTAACGAACCCTGGGAGCTGCCGGAGAGCAGGATCGAACGCTGGTTCTGAAAACCTTGCCTGGAGGTTCTGTCTCTTCACTGAGCATTTAAAACCGTGGGACTAGCTGCAAAAGCTCGCGTGTTCTAAAAATCAACTCTGAGATTCAGCGGGTGGAGTGTCAGGGAGACGAACAGGACTGCGTTTTGGCATCGATGTTCACGTCAGCACACGTGTCTCCCGGGGGCGCAAGCCAACTCCCAGCCACACACCGGAGCCCATTGGACCATTTTATAGTGAAAGAGTTAACGTGGGTTCAGATTTGGCTGCCCCTGGGCTGGCCGGGTAGCTCAGTGAGTCCTCAATACCCCACGGTGGCAGATCCCATCCCAGTCAGGGTACATACAAACATCAATGAATTCACAGGTGGATGGGACAACAAATCTCTTCTCTCTCTCTCTCTGTCTCTCTCTCTTTCCCCTCTTCTCTGAATTCAATAAATAAAAATTTTAAAAAATAATTTATCTATAGAAAATTCTAATCCCTTCCACCCAGATGAATACATTCTAAATATAGTTCCAAAGGTTATTTGCTGCTCACAGTCTTGGAGAATCCAAAGAGAAGTTTAGAAAGTGTTCGGGTATGACAAGCACCTTGAAAATACACGGTTTACAAATACATAAGTAAATCCGGTGATTGTATGTTTTATAAAAATAAAGTATGAAGGATGCCGGCAGTCGAGGCCTAGCTCCTATGTCAGTACCTTAACTTATGGGGAATACTTCTGAGGACGTTCTCTTCTTTCAGTTATCAAATTAATACTTTTTTTCCCCCCTTAAAAGACACTTGGACCAAACTGAGAAATGGCCACCGATGCACCTGAAATCGCACTTTCTCAAAACACCTTAAAAGTTTGGAGCATTGCCCTAACCGGTTTGGCTCAGTGGATAGAGCGTTGGCCTGTGGACTGAAAGGTCCCGGGTTCGATTCCGGTCAAGGGCATGTACCTTGGTTGTGGGCACATCCCCAGTAGGATGTGTGCAGGAGGCAGCTGATCGATGTTTCTCTCTCATCGATGTTTCTGTCTATCCCTCTCCCTTCCTCTCTGTAAAAAATCAATAAAAATATATTAAAAAAAAAGTTTGGAGCATTAAGGACGGTCTGAAGCTGACCTTGAACGTAAGTGAACCTTGCTGGCCAATGACATTGAGTCCATGACGATAAAGTCCCAGGTTTTAGACTGTAGCCTCGATGGAGGGATAAGAGTAACACAGTCAAGAGAGTCCTGCACAGATAAAAACACAAACGTCTCACAAAACGGGTTATCAGTGCGCCTCACCATACGCACCACACACAGAAAATCCAACCGTGTGTGTGTGTGTGTGTGCATGTGTGTGTGTGTGTGTGGGGGGGGTGGAGTGGGGGGGGGGGAAGCTTTGCCATGCCTGCTGGTCTCCTAGAGCCAAAGGCGACAGAGTCCCAAGTGGCACAACTGCGCGGATCAAACTCGCCTGCTTTTAGAAATGCAGTTTTATTTCCTTGATTGTTAATCAAACGAATCCTTTGAAGAGTACTTCACTTCTGATTTCCAAATGTTAACACTAATAATGTTGAATTGTGTCATAACACAGGATACAGAAATAGCGTATGCCTAGCAACATAATTAGAGGTCAAAAGGGAGAAGAAGGTTATCTACGTTCTCGCTTTACAAAACTTTGATACCGTCCATGCCTGATAATGAATACGGCTTCATAAGGGGAGGAGGGGGGGAGGATGTGAATAGCAAGGAACACACCCCAGAGCAGAAATCAAGTGGTTCTATAGAGCAGAAAATTATGAGCTTGCAATTTAATGGCAGCGGCTTGGAGGATGGGTTACAGGTGATAAGTTTGAACACGTTTCTAATCAGCTGTGGTATGAGTGAAGGTTCATAGCGGTGGGAGTTTTGCTTAACCTGATGGTTCGCAGAAGGCGGCCTGGCGCCGTGTCCTCCTGCTGAGAGGTGTGACCTGCTGGACTATCATCGCCCAGAACCGCTCGGGGTAACGTCATCGCACCCCAAACCACTCCATGGCCCGAAAATCCGAGCTTCATAAAGAAATGCCTACATTCTCCAGGATGAGGTCGCCATCAGGCAGCAAGATGAAAATTGCTATCTTCAGTTCATGAGTTAGTCCTTAAGTACATCCTTTCAGAGAAATAGTACAAATAAGAGAAAATCAAACAAAAGCTAGACCCTTTGTTTTTGGAAATGGAGAAGAGAAGGAAAATGGAGCAGCTGCTGAAATTAATATTGTTTTTAATATCAGTTAATATAATTTTTTCTTAGATGATATAAACTCCATGTTGGATTATACCCACCTACTAAACAGATTACAGAATTGATCTCAGCCAAATGAAATAAATTATTTGGGATTTTTTTTTTTCTAAAAGGACGGTCTACAGTAAGAAATAAATCAAGAATATCTAATTGTTATTTTGGCCTGACACCTGAACAGATTTTGGAAGTGAAATGAGAAATTAGGGCCCTTCAGGAATTTAAAATGAACACTGCCCCCCCCCCCAAAAAAATTTTAATCTGACAATTTCTGATGAAAAACAAAATGGTAGGGCTACTATTATCGATGAAGAATAATAACATTTCAGTTTTAAGTTCGATCATGACAGGTCAGTTCATGCTCAAAAAATTATAGGGGCCCCTATTTCTACATTAGCTATATTTTTGAGGGACAAACAATAGTCACAACCTCTTTGCTGCAATGAAGCTTTCAAAGAGTAAAATTCATTTTTAAATACGGCTGAGCCACTACAGTATCTGGGACACTAAGGAATGTATGGATGTCATGTATTAGAGACCTCATCTATTTTTTTTAAGAAACATATTTTTACTAGAGGCCCGTTGCACAAATTCATGCACGGGTGGGGTCTTTTGGCCAGGGCCGATCAGGGCCAATCGGGGCTGGTCAGGAGGGAGGGACCATGGGAGGTTGGTCGGCCACAGGAGGTTGGGTATGGGAGCGCACTGACCACCTGTGTTGAGCTCCTGTGTTGAAAGTCTTCCCCCTGGTGGTCAGTGTGCATCATAGCTACCGTCCGGTCATCTGGTCGTCCAGTCATAACGGTCACTTCGGTTTTTATATATATAGATTGATTTCAGAAAGGAAGGGAGAGGAAGAAAGAAATAGAAACATCAATGATGAGAGAGAATCATTGATCGGCTGCCTCCTGCACGCCCCACACTGGGGATTGAGCCCACAAACCAGGCACGTGCCCTGGACCGGAATTGAATCTGGGACCCTTTAGTCCACAGGCCAATGCTCTATCCGCTGAGCCAAGCCGGCTAGGGGAGGGACCCCATCTATTTGTAATGATGATGTGGTGAGAAGACCTCATTCAAGTGAATCAGCTCCAGGTTCAGCAAGCAAGCCACCCACAAGAGAGCAAATAAAAGACTGGGTTCAGCCAACTTGGGGGTCTGGAGCGAGCGGGAGCTTCTGAGTGGCCATCAATGTGAGGCCTTGGGAAGGAGCCCTTTGACCTTGGACTTCCTGGGCCTGAGCCAGACCAGCATCTCCCGTCCCATGGAGGAAGCACCCTGAAGGAAGTGGAACCGGCCCTTCCTCTTTACACAAATAGACCGACTTCCGTCACTTTCCAAGACAGCTCTGCAGCAGTCCTACCCAGATGACCTTCAAACTGTGATACTTTAGTGCGTTCTCAGACACAGGGCCCAAGGACATGCTTGCTAGGGACTCGGCGATTCTGGGCTTTTCGCCGACACCCACATGGTTACTTCAGCGGTTATAAAACCTCCCGTGAAGAACATACGTTCAGAGTAGCCTTCTTGTGTCTTCTCTTTTTAAAAAAATAGTTTTATTGATTCCAGAGAGGAAGGGAGAGGGAGAAAGAGAGAGATAGAAACATCAATGATGAGAGAGAACCATCGATTGGCTGCCTCCTGCATGTCCCCTACTGGGGGTGGGGATCGAGCCCGCAACCTGGGCATGTGCTCTTGATCGGAATCGAACCGGGGACCCGTCAGTCCACAGGCTGACGCTCTATCCACTGAGCCAAACCAGCTAGGGTGATGCGTCTTTCCTTTTTCCAATCAAGACTGCACGCGTGGAAAGCGTTGCAATAGTCTTTCCTGAAACGGAAGGAAGGAACACGTCTTCAGCGGTAGATGTGAGTCTAATATGGCATCACGTGTTAGGACGGCGTGAGCATCTTCTTCCCTCTTCGCTGGGAACTGGGGCCCGGACACAGGAACAGGACGACTGAGGCTAAAGGCAAGATCATGAAGTGTGTGAGCCTCGGCTCTGGTTCCAGGGGCGTCAGAAAAGCCAAGGCCAAGGGGAAGGAGGGAAGACGCCCGGAGCTGTCCATCCACCCGTCTGTCCGTCTGGAGGGGTGTTGGCGCCAGGGAAGGACACGCGTGTTACAGGGAGAGGCACTCATCCCAGGGAAGGGAGGTCGAGTCCATTTCAGAGAATCGAGAAGCGTGTGAATTGATGGAACGACTGATCGCCGTTACAAACACGAAGGAGAGAGAAGTCAGCAGCGGGTTGAAGCGGAAGATCCACTCGCAGCCAGGCTGGCCTGGGATACAGGTGCGAACGTCTCGTCTCCTCCCACGGAGCTTCCGGTTTTCCGTAACCGTGAACGTGACACGCAGACCGAGCCGGTCATTGTTCAGATGGGCTCTCACTGGTGCCCAGCATGATGGTGACGGGCAGTGGGTCTCCCTAGATGCCCGCTGTGAGCAGAAGTTCGCCTTTGGTGTTGAGCATCCACCTCCTACGAGGGGCTTAGCTTTAAGTTTGCGCTGAAATCCTCAGACTTTATTCTTTCCATGTAAGTGCCTGCTTCTCTCTCTCTTTTTTTTAAAAAAATTCTGTATAACACTTTTAATTTAAATACAAGATTTAATGTTTATTCCTGTTATATTTCATCTTTTTGGTTTTGGTCCAGCAATGCAGCCTGCCAAAAAAAAATCTAGATTGCTAAATACGGAGCACCAATCAGTGTTTTCTATCTCCCCTGGAAAAAGTGAGGAACTTCAAGTTAAAAGAGCACCTGCGGAGTGTGGTTCGGCGTTCGTAAGGGGGATGGGCGGTTAGAGAAGCCAGGACAGACTCAGGGAAAAATTCTGGTCTCTCTTCCTCGCTCTCTCTTTTTTTTAATAATGATCAAGACTTTTGACAGTGATAAAGTTTCACCTTGTTAAACATGGTTACATCCTAGTCCTTTAAACTTTTATTCCTGCCGCAAGGAGACTCGGCCCCTCTTTTCTTTGAGACCCAGATGCATCTTGTTTTACACGTAGGTCATACCATCGGTAAAAAGTATGGCGCTTCTTTACTTATCGGTCCTCTCTTCATGCTAGACCAGCGGTCGGCAAACTCATTAGTCAACAGAGCCAGACATCAACAGTACAACGATTGAAATTTCTTTGGAGAGCCAAATTTTTTAAACTTAAACTATATAGGTAGGTACATTGTTATTAACTTAATTAGGGTACGCCTAAGGCTTAGGAAGAGCCACACTCAAGGGGCCAAAGAGCCGCATGTGGCTCGGGAGCCGCAACTTGGCGACCATGGGACTAGGCCAGCTATGAAGGTGACCTTGAGTCTCCTGCAGATCCAGCACATTCATCCTAAAATGGCCCAAGATCCATTTACATACAAACAGGATAATATGCCACATAGAGAAATATAAAATAATAGGTTTTTTATTTTATTTTTATTTTTAAAAATTTTATTTTATTGTTTAAGGTATTACACATAGTAGTACATATGAATAATAGGTTTTTAAAAAATTAATGATGCTTAAAATGTGGGTTTTTATATAAATATAAGAGTGATCCTATTATTTTATATTTACCACTAAGGCGTTTTATGACACTTGAAAACAAATGGCCTTCTTTCTTTTCTTTTTTTAAAATATTTTTTATTTATTTCAGAGAGGAAGGAAGAGGGAGAGAGAGATAAAAAACATCAATGATGAGAGAGAATCATGGATGGGCTGCCTCCTGCACGCCCCACACAGGGGATCGAGCCCGCACCCCGGGCATGTGCCCTGACTGGGAATCGAACTGTGACCTCCTGGTTCACAGGTCGATGATCAACCACTGAGCCACGCCAGCCGGGCTAAATGGCCTTGTTTCTAAAGGCAATGCATTTAATAGGAGCTTGCATAGTACTTCAGAGGCAAAGTCAGAAATAGTTTTAGGTAACTTTCATGCATTAATATATGCCAATATTTTTGGCAGAGAGAGGCCTACAAGGAGGCCATTTTCACTTAGTTTAGTGCTGTATCAGATACTAAATTTAGTCTGGGCGTGTGTGAAGTTTCGTATACACGTGGATATAGTCACCCCACGATTCTTGTACCTAAAGCCTGCACGGCCTTTTGCTAAATGCTGTAACAAGCAGTCTTTGCCCCAATCCGTGCACCCAGTCCCACTGGCATTCCGTTCCTTTGTCCCAGAAAAGCGTATACATTTTTCAAAGTGTCTTAATGCTCTCTTTTACTTTTATTTTGGACTCTTTAAAAAAATTTTTTTTAAAAATTAATTTTAGAGAGGAAAGGAGAAGGAGCGAGAGAGAGAAACATCAATCGATGAGAGATCCATCATGGGTCAGCTGCCTACTGCACGGCCCCTCCTGGGGATCAAGCCCACAACCCAGGCGTGTGCCCTTGACTGGATTCGAACCCTGGCCCCTTCAGTCCGCAGGCCGATGCTTTAGCCACTGAGCCAAACCGACTGGGGCTGGATTTTTCAAAAGGATCTTCTGTTCGCTGGAGTAAGATGGCTACGTTCTCTATCAGAACAAGATACTCGGAAATGTCCAAGGAAAAGGACATTAACAGTTCCTGGGGGGCGGGGGGTGTGGGATGGATTCGGACCACACACATGGCTCCCATGAGCGGCGACTGGCCAGCAATGGCAGGTGGTGCTTCTCCCTCCTGCGTGCACCGCCTCGCAGCGGAGGCCCGTGAATTCTAGCCCAGCACTTGCCTAACCATCAGCAAAACACCTCCACATGGCAGACGACACCTCCAGATGCCTGACGTGATCCCCAACAGGCTGTCAGCTGGCCGGCGTGGAGGCTGCTCCGTCTCACCTCCGGCTGCGTAAACACTGTCCCGGGCCGTCCGCGCGCACAGGGGGCCACGGGGAGGGGTGCCCCCTAGGATGGCGCCCGGACCGATCGGCTCATGTGCCACAATCCAAGTTCATTTACAAGTAGGACACGGCACCATGCACTCCGGGTTTTACGCGGGGTTCACACAGGATTGAAAATACGCTCCCTGGCTGAAGAGAGCAGAGAGGGGTGGCTCCTCTGTGGGTCTAAGGCAGCGGTTCTCAACCTGTGGGTCGCGACCCCTTTGGGGGGCGGACGACCCTTTCACAGGGGTCGCCTAAGACCCTCGGAAAACACATAGATAATGACATACTGTTTTTGTGATGAGTCACTGTGCTTTCATGATGTTCAGTTTGTGACAATGACATTGGGGGTCACCCCGACAAGAGGAACTGTATGAAAGGGCCGCGACATTCGGGAGGTTGAGAACCACGGGTCTAAGGGGGTGTTCGAAAACCACGTTTCAGAAACCCTGGGACTTGAATCGAAGACTTGCTTACGGGTCTAATCATGTGTAATGAAGTCAGGTTAAGTCAGGTCTGTGAATTTTTTATTTTTTTTAATTTTTTTTTTAATTGATTTTTTACAGAGAGGAAGGGAGGATAGAGAGTTAGAAACATCGATGAGAGAGAAACATCGATCAGCTGCCTCCTGCACATCCCCCACTGGGGAAGTGCCCGCAACCCAGGTACATGCCCCTGACCGGAATCGAACCTGGGACCTTTCAGTCCGCAGGCCGACGCTCTATCCACTGAGCCAAACCGGTTTCGGCAGGTCTGTGAATGTTAACTAAACAGGGAGCTTCTCTGGCTGCTCAGTCCGTGAGAAAGTCTCTGTGTATATGAATCTGAGACGAGGTCTCTCTTCGCCAGAACACGCTTGTGTAACTGTGGCTGCAACGCCGGAATGAAGGCCCGGAAAAAGGGCTTATGCTCTTTTGGGGTGAGGGAGCTGGAGAGAGGGGGGAGTGAAGGAAAGAGAGGGGCAGGGGGTCAGTGTCTGGAGGCAGGTCCCCACCCGAACGCCCCGTGCACCCATCGCATGGCACCCCTCCGCCCCCAAGTCCCCGGAGGCCTGCAGGGGAGTCCAGCTCTCCATGGTAGTCCTCGGGCTGTGTGTGCTGGGGGAGGGGGAGGAGGAGAAAGACTCCCTTTCTACCTTTATATGGCTCTTCTGCCATATTTCCCATCAAAAGAGAAGGAGCCTCAATAAGCCTTAGGTAAGAGGCTGGCGCTGTGGGCACCGCCATGCCCACAGAGGAGGCGTAGGAACTGGCAGGTGTTGCTGGGGTGGGCGCCCCGGATCTGCAGGGACGAGCAGGCCTCTGCAGGGCGGTCAACCCACGCCGCCCCTGTGGGCCTGTGGCCTGGACCTGAGGCCAGCCCTGGCTCCAGGAGGGGGCGTGCACCCTGCTTTCTATACGAGCGCGGAGGGGGCTGCCAGAGGAGCCCCGACTTCTCGATCAGCCATGTTGGCAAACCCAGCGTCACCAGGATGACCTCTGTACTGGGAGATCTCAATGTTCCTCTTAAATAAAGCCGAAGCTTCAACCTTCCCTTTTTTAAAAATAATATTTTTTTATTGATTTCAGAGAGGGAGAGAGAGAGAAACATCCATGATGACAGAGAATCATGGATCGGCTGCCTCCTGCACACCCCCATACTGGGGATCGAGCCTGCAACCTAGGCAAGAGCCCTGATCGGGAATCAAACTGTGACTTCCTGGCTGGTGTGGCTCAATGGTTGAGCATCAACCTCCCCTTTCTTTCCAGGGGCAGCGGACAGAACCTAGAAGGAAGAGGGAGCCATAAATGTGCCCCAAGCCCCCAGGACACACGTGGAGCGGGCCGCAGCACAGGGAGTGCCCGTGAGGCACAGGGCAGCCAGACAGCCTCCTGCATCTTTTACAGAACACCTGAGGGTTTTACACGTAAGTTCATGGCCAACGGAAGAGTCATCTCCTTGAGACGTTGAAGAATGGGGAGGGGATTACATTCTGGGCTTTAGGTTTGGGTTCTAAGCGCGTCTCACATTTTATTCCTGTCTGTGTTTTGATTCATGAAATTCTAAAGCCCTGACATGGGCCTTGGGAAACGTCCGCCCGCAGATCGCCGCGGGCCGCGGTCCAAGTGCTGCTTGGCCCGTTTTCATGTGGAGGCCTTCACGGCCGCCGGGACCACGGTTACGTGTTGACAGGCTCTGGTGTGATTCCAGAGCGAAAATCCACGGGAAGATAGCAACCGAGACACCTCCAGAACTTTCCATCGGTCCTGACTCGGCTTGGCCTCAGAAACGTTTCACGAAGAATCGAAGCATCTGCCACACGTGAATTCCCAGGCCCCGGAGGCCCCGATCGATCGTCTGCTCCCCGAGGCGGAGCAGGGCGGACAGAAATCACGCTCAGAGACCAGCGTGGGGGGCGGGAGGAAGGCGGACAGACCGCCCGTTGGGCTGGGTTTGCCTCACAAGTTCCCCAAGACACTAAACAGGGCCAGGAGTCTCCTCTCTCGAATGGGAGTGAGAAATGAAAGCAACACGGCAGAGGAAAGCTTAAAAAAATAAATAAAAAGGAAGCAGAATCTTCCTCCTCTCCTCCCCTTGAGTGCTACGCACAGCTGACACCCGACGGTGGCCACGGCCCACACACCCAGGGCCTCCTGTGTGGCCATTAGAATTCATCTCTCTCTCCTTCAAGCAGAAGGACTCACTGAGCTGCAACTCCCCGGCGTTCCCAAGGCTCAGCCTGGAAAGGAACAGGGGAAGGCATGCCTGCCCAGGCTCAGGGCCGCCTGCACCCCGATCCGTGGACGTGGCCACGTGGGCCCATCGTCCCGCGTTTACTCCGCAGCGATGCTGGGCGGGGCGAGGCTGAGGTGCTTCTTAATGTGAAAGGACCCACAGGGAGGCGTTTTCCCGTCTCATCTCTGAGCGACTGAAGGTGACGAAGGGTCCCCTTCCGTACATTCTCTCTCCCTAGGACAGTGATGGCGAACCTATGACACGCCTGTCAGAGGTGACACGCGAACTCATATTTTTGGTTGATTTTTCTTTGTTAAATGGCATTTAAGCATATAAAATAAATATAAAAAATATAAGTCTTTGTTTTACTCTGGTGGCAAATATAAAAAAATTTCTATAGGTGACACGGCACCAGAGTGAAGTTAGGGTTTTCCAAAATGCTGACACGCCGAGCTCAAAAGGTTCGCCATCACTGTCCTAGGATAATCCTAGCCCCTTCCTTCCTTTAACAAAGTCAGCTGCGTTTGCTCAAAATCCTTGCCTGGCGACCAACCTCAGCTTTAAAATCTCTCCACTCTCACCAAGTTAAAACGCTTTCTTCCTGATCGGTTGGTTAATTCTCATGAAATTCCGGAAGACCTATTTTTTTCCTCCCAAATCACTCATTTAATGATCGATAATCAAGAGAGAGAAAGAGCAACCACCGTGTATTCAAGGGGAGTTTCCCAGTGGTGACCCTTTTAGCATGAAATCCCGGGACTGCACCCGCATGTGGATGTGTCCGGAAGTGTGTACGGATGTGTGTATTTACTGCGTCTCCAAGCAGCCACGTGTGCCATTTTTGTATTCATTCTCCTGAATAACCATTGCCTCTCCCTGCCGTGAGCCACGGGCCTGGTGCAATCCCTCCAACCAGAACCTAGTGCGGACGCTCACAACTTCCGTTTCACTTTAGAATGAAAACACCGATTTCTCAGTCAATAGGACTCCGAGGTCTTCGTGATTTTCCTGAGAACCAGGGACTAGGATTTCTGTGCCGCTGGGCACCGTGACAGCCACACGACCCACCGGTCCTCTTCACACGGCCACAGGAGCGCGTCCTAACCCGGTAAGAGACGTCCGCACACTGGCCCTTTGGGGAAGGCAAAACCCGGACCCCTAAGGGACTTCCTCTCGCCCAAACCGCCTGACGGTTCTCACAAGGGTTGAGCCACTCACATCCGCTTCCAAAGAACTCATCATTGATGTCATAGGGGTTTTTTTTCCGTCTATTTCATGTTTAATCCGAGCCTATCGCTCCTCTTTTATTTATTTTTTTATGAATCCTCACCTGAGGAAATGTTTCATTGATTTTTTTTTTTTTTCAGAGAAAGGAAGGGAGAGAGGGTGAGAGAGTTCTGAGAAAACAACCGATGCGAGAGACAAACATCTATCGTTTACCTCCTGTTTGTCCCCGACCAGGGATCGAACCCATTGCCTGGGTATGTGCCCTGAGCAGAATCGAACCTGTGACCTTTCCATACCCAGGATGGTGCTCTAACCATTGATCACACCAGCCAGGGCCCTCTCCCCTTTTCTTAAATACACTCCTAAATATTTTAATTCCGGTTTAAGAAAACTATAAAATAGACACTTATGGTCTGTACCTTCCTTTTCTTTTTAAAACAAATTTTTTATTGATTTCAGAGAGGAGGGGAGAGGGAGAGAGAGAGAGAGAGAGAAACATGAATGATGAGAGAGAATCATGGATGGTCTGCCTCCTGCACGCCCCACACGGGGGATCGAGCCCGCAATCCAGGCATGTGCCCTGACCGGGAATCGAACTGTGACCTCCTGGTTCCTAGGTCGACACTCCACCCTGAGCCAAGCTGGCCGGGCAAGTACCTTTATTTTCTATCTCAGCCGCTCAGAATATTTATTCCAATGAAACCTGTGAGAAACACAGCCTCGCTCCGACGTCCTGGAGCTGAGCCTGGTCTGGGAGGATGGGGGCCGTGGGGCCAGGAAACCCCAGTTGGCAGAAGGGGAGGCAGACCTTGTCTGTTACTCACGTCTTAATCCCGGGGGGAGGGAGGAGGGGGAGAGGGGAGGGGGTCACGAGGTCGGCGTCTGCGCTGTGTTCGCCGGTCAACAGGCTAGGACAGAACCCAGGATTTAAAGCGTTTTTTTCCTAAATAGTCCCAAGCTATTTGCAAAACTTCCCCAGCTAGAGTAAATAAAAATGAATGATTAGTAACCACGCTGACAATAAAAATGTGCTGGGTGACAAAAAATAAAACAAAGTCCTCTTACAGCGATTACGCTGATGGCTTTCTGCCGTCGCCGGGCCAGACGGAGGGCGCAGGAGTCGGACGCTGGTGCTCAGAAAAGTGGGTGTAGGCGAGGGCCGGGGGAGAAAACAGGTCAAAAATAGTAAAATCACTCCCAGAGCGACTCTTCGCTGAGTAAACCATCGGTGAAGGCGGAGTGTGAGACGGGGCACCCCCGCACTGCCCTGGCCTACATTCCCGCAGGTCCCTGCGTCTGCGTGGTACCTTCCCAGCCACGTCGTTCAAATCTCAGAAACACAGACGGTCCCCGTGCCTCTTCTATGCAATCCAGCCCCGGGCCTCACAGAGGCATGTTCTACACACTTTCTGAACAAATGCATTCTTTTTTTGTGTGCTCAGCATTCAGTAGGCGCCTAATAGATGTACATATTTTTGAGACTGAGAATGCATTTGACTAGCTCCATGTTTCAGATGCTCAGCGAAGCCATGGTAATTACGCTACAAACAAATACCTCGGCCAATGCAATGTATTTGTACCCAGGCCAGCGGTTCTCAACCCGTGGGTCACGACCCCTTTGGCGGTTGAACGACCCTTTCACAGGGGTCGCCTAAGACCATCCTACATAACAGATATTTACATGACGATTCATCACAGGAGCAACATGACAGTGATGAAGCAGCCATGAAAATAATTGTATGGCTGGGTCACCACATGAGGAACTGTATTTAAAGGGCCAGAAGGTTGAGAACCACTGACCTAGGTAGGCAAAAGGCCAGTTTAACACACGACACACAAGTAGGGCTAGCAGACCTGCTTCACAGGTGGTGCTTGCATACGTGTGCCTGCCCCGATAGAACTGCATTTTCCCAGGAAAAACAGATAGTACGCGATCCACTGAACGTGAATGGCTGCATTCCATCGCATGTAGCGGAGCGTACAGTCTCTTTCCCAAGCTGCCCTTCCCACACCCGTTCTCAGGCAGGTAATAATTTCCGGGTGAACACGTCCCCAAAAGCTACCAAAGCGACAGAGGTGGTATCATTTCTCGATTCGTCCCCGAGTCTCCGTCGGCGGCAGGTGGCCCAGCCTCTGGCTAGACAGGCCCCAAGCTTCCTTTCACACGTAAGCATCACAAGCCCCCAACGTTTATTTCTGCTCCTCAGGAATATGAGATCTCAGTGCGCATCCAGGGCCTGTGGCTTTGTGAGGAAATCGGCAAAACGTCCCATCGAAAACCCGCGGCACTAGGCAAGGCCCTAATTTAGGACTTCTCTCGGTTTCCAGCATCGTTTACCGACACGTGACGTTAAAGGGAAGGGCACGATTGGAGCGTTTGCAGCAAAGCTTGTGGGCTCAGAGGGAAGCCATGTACAGTGGGGCCTTGACTTACGAGTGTCCAGACTAACGAGTTTTTTGAGATACTAGCTGTCTCTCAGCCGATTTTTGCATTGAATTGATAGAGTAATTTGAGTTAACGAGCTCGGTCTTGGAACGAATTAAACTCGTAAGTCAAGGCCCCACGGTATATAGGAACCAGATAGTTCAGGAGAAGAGTGAAATGTACGCTAACAGAAGGAGTCTCGAAACCTACAGTCACCATAGCGATCGCTAATGCTGGCAGGGCGCTTAGCACGCCCTATTGTGAGTTTTACTCATGTTCGCCCGCTAATCCTCACTTCTAATCCTCGACAGTATCCTTCACGGTTTACAACGGAGAAAACGGCGGCTGAAAAAGCCCCGTCACCCGCCTCTCATGGCCCAGAGGAAGCCAGGGGAGTGGCTGCCTCCACATGGCGCTGGCGCTCCCGGCTGCCACACACGCCAGACGCAGGCAGCGGAGGATTTCTGTGGAACAGCAGCGGCGAGCTCCTTAATCGATGGCCAGACCTCAGAGCTGGGAGGGCTGACACTGTGCAACCCCGGCCCCCAGTGAAGATAAACATCTCTCAACAGATACAAAGCGCGTGAGAGGGTAGATAGACCAGCGAGCGCTGCTCAGGTGTGAAGATGCAGTTTGCACTTTACAGCCTGGTCGGCAGGGTGGCCACGGAACTCCGCTCAATTTCCTGCCACAGCACCTGCTTCGGGAAGGTCGAAGGTGGCAGCCGCCACTCACTGTCCTTTTTTTTAAAAAAAAATATTTTATTGATTTTAGAGAGGAAGGGAGAAGGAGAGAGAGACACACACACATCAATGATGAGAGAGACTTATTGATCGGCTGCCTCCTGCATACCCCCTACTGGGGATTGAGCCTGCAACCCGGGCATGTGCCCTTGACCGGAATCGAACCTGTGACCCTTCAGTCTGCAGGCCGCCACCCTATCCACTGAGCCACACCAGCCAGGGCACTCTGTCCTATTGATCTACTCTGCTGCATTCAGCCGGGCACCGGCCTTGCCACCAGGCCCAGCCCCATACTGCCCCGTCCAGCTGCTCACAGCCAGTGGCTGGAGATTAGAACCCGCTCGGGCCTGAGACTCCCCTCACCTGGTGTGGTCTGGGGCTCCCGCACACCCATCAGAGGGGCCAGACCTGCAGTGGGGTCTGAAGGCCCTCCCTGTCCAGCCCACTCCCTTCCCCTCGCCCTTCACAGGCATCTCCCCAGCACCCCCATGGGGCACTAACTCTATTTCCGAGCTTCCTTTTTAAAAATATTTTATTGATTTTTTATAGAGAAGAAGGAAGAGGGATAGAGAGTTAGAAACATCAATGAGAGAGATCGATCAGCTGCCTCCTGCAAGCCCCCTACTGGGGATGTGCCCGCAACCAAGGTACATGCCCTTTACCGGAATCAAACCTGGGACCCTTCAGTCTGCAGGCCGATGCTCTATTCACTGAGCCAAACTGGTTCAGCTATTTCCAAGCTTGCTTCCAAGCTACACAGTCATGCTTGCTCCCGAGAATATCACTTCTGTGTGGATCCCAGCACTAGGATTGCCTGAGAGAAGGGATTAGCGACGCCTTGCCTAGGACTAGGCATACTTTATACCGACCGGCAAGCTTCTGCCCTGAACCGCTCAACTTGTCCATTCCGTTCGGCATGTACCCGTGTTCGCTGCGTGGCAGTATCAGCAGGCAACGTCTCGTTTCTAACACGACATCGAATGCGTTTACACAACCATTTTGTGTCAGCCGACACAGAGACATGGCTTGGCCACTCCAAAGGAGATCCTGGATGTCGCTGTAGACATTGGCACGTACGGAGAGGCAAGGGCATGGGAGGAATAGCCTATTTCTGAAAGCGGGCATTTCTGAAATAAAATGGGGCGTTAACTTAGCTTCCTGAGGGCATGGTGAGCCGGAAGGTGTAAGGCCCAACAGGCCGATTCCTGGTCCTCCAGGCTCTCTCATCCACCCACCCCCAGCCCCCACATATTTTAATTAAACCCTAAAGAAAGTTTTTCATCTTCTTAACTCGGGCTGCTTTTCGGAATAAGAATGACTTGCTTTTTAATAAGACTGTCAGATATTAATCTAGAATGTTTCTACCAGTGAGCCTCCCTTTGGGTCATGGATCTGACACCTTTATTAATTGTCTGCTGACAGGAGGCGGTGGGGCTGGTTACTGAAGTGACTACATCCCGCGAAAGGTCTTCGCTGGGGTGGGAACTGGAAACACGGGAACATGCTTAGAGCCCAGGGGTTCTCCAGGCAGAGGTTTGTTAAAAATAGGAAACCACCTTTACATTCCGGGCCAAATGAAGCATTGAATTGATAGAATTTCTGAGGTCTTTTTCTTACCCTCAACCCCAGTCCCATATCGGTCAAGGCTTGCTTTTCGCTGCAGACATTCCATGGCTGGGTGATGAGAGTGCTGTTAATTATTTAATGGCAAGTGACACAAACTTTTTAAAGAATCTAATGATATTTACCACCTATAAAGAGCCAGTGATTTACACGAAAACTATGGGATGCAAATCCAGATTTAAAATAATTCGAACAGCCGAAACCGGTTTGGCTCCGTGGATAGAGCGTCGGCCTGTGGACTGAGAGGTCCCAGGTTCGATTCCGGTCAAGGGCATGTACCTGGGTTGCGGGCACATCCCCAGTGGGAGGTGTGCAGGGGGCGGCTGATCGATGTTTCTAACTCTCTCTCTCTCTCTCCCTTCCTCTCTGTGGAAAATCAATAAAATATATTTAAAAAAAAAATAAAATAAAATAATTCGAACAGATATACTCACAATCATTCTGACATGGAATTTTTCTCTCCTGCCTGTGGCCTGGATCAGGGACGAATGCAGGGTGTTTGAATTACAACAGGTGGCTATCAGTGTGTAATACGTAGTTGCGAAAAAATGGATAAACATCTTCTTTTAAAGAATAAACAATATTTTATGGAAAGTATATTTAAGTAAGAAAGTTGTGTAACTGAATTACATAAAAGTGTACTGAAATTGCCCTGACCGGTTTGGCTCAGTGGATAGAGCGTTGGCCTGCGGACTGAAGGGTCCCAGGTTCGATTCCGGTCAAGGGCATGTACCTTGGTTGCGGGCACATCCTCAGTGGGGAGGTGTGCAGGAGGCAGCTGATCGATATTTCTCTCTCATCGATGTTTCTGACTCTCTATCCCTCTCCCTTCCTCTCTGTAAAAAAATTAATAAAATATATATTAAAAAAAAAAAAAGTGTACTGAAATTTCACACTTTCTTTTATTTCAAAACTAGAGGCCCGGTGCACGAAATCTGTGCATGGGTAGGGTCCCTAGGTCTGGCCGGCGATCAGGGCCAATCTGTGGGGCGACCAGCGGGGTGATCGGGGGGGCCCCTGCTGGCACCCGCCTCGGCTGGCCTGGGGCCTGCGGGCTGGGAGCAGCTCCTACGTTGAGTGTCTCCCCCCTGGTGGTCAGTGCGCGTCATAACGGCCGGTCGTTCTGCTGTTCGGTTGATTTGCATATTAAGCTTTTATTATTTCAAAGGATATTGCTTTTAATCAACTTATTTTATTTCTGAAGTCCTAATAAAATAGGTGTTCTAGGATATGTGGACCCCGAGAAAGAAGATACCTATTCAGGGATTGGTGGTTAACTGGGCTCAGATTTAGAAAGCAAAGCTTAGCAGCCGGTTCTACAGGAGCCTCTCACATCTGAGCAGCCCTTATAAAGGGGCTCCTGGGATCCCACTTCAGCCAATAGGACTGGCTTTCCCCATCCAATAGGAACTGCACAGCCAAATCCCCATCCGCTTTTTTCACTGACCAATCAGAGTGGCTCCCTTCTGGCCACTCAGGACAGTGACTGCTAGACCAATCAGACTGGGAGGATCTGGAGTCCTCATTGGATGAGGATGGCCCAATCAGAGACCAGGGGCGGGGTCTTCTGTCTACATAAGTCAGCGCCCCTTGGCGGAAGGAGCAAATGTTCCCTTCTTCTCACTGAAGATGGGGTGGTTTCCCGGAGGAGAAGAGTGGACTAGGGTTCACTGTACCCCGCACTGGGGATTCCCACTGGTGTCGAATGGACGCCGATGACCTCTGGTCGACAAATACGCAGTTTTAAAAGGCACCAGACTTTAGGAAGGCGAGATCAAACACTTGGTGCATTGTGTTTATTCTGAGCCACTTCATCCACATACTTTGCATTCAGTAATACTGCACTGTGAAAAGTATTTTATTTTTTTCCCATCCCTTGACCGGAGGTTTTCCTATTGGCTACCGAGTTAAATTTATTAACAAGATCTTACTTGTTAGAAACTCCTGATTGAAGTTTGCAATCCTGCTTCAGTAGGGAATCAGGGGGTGGGGTGGGGAGTGGGGCTCAGGCCTTGTTGAAAGGGAGAGGGAGCATGAAAAATAACTTTTATTACACATCCTTCCATTTTAAATGTCTCTTCCAGCTCATTTCATGACCTTTATATTCATTTTGTTTTGCAAGCTTGATGTATGTTGGATTGGACTGTTCAGGTTTTTGTCCGGTAATTTTCTTTTTCTTTTTTAAACTGATCAGCTAAAAAAAAAAAAAAGACTGTGTTGATATCGTGTTACTAATGACCTAAACAGAGTTAAATATGCTAAAATTATACGAATGCTGTCTTTGGGGTTTGCCAGATAAACTAATTGTGCTGCCACAAGCCCTCTGGACTTATCTGCATAGCAGAACTGTAAATGCAGCAGAAAACAGCTTACTGTAACGTAAACAGAGCTCTCCTCGCACTGCGCGCGGGACAAGTTTACTTAACGTAATATATTACCCTCACCCATCATCGCTACCTTTCAGTTTATACTTTTATGGTCACAAGCGGTTATGATAAACAGAGCCGTGTGTTAGAAATCAAATAGGGAGGCTCCGGGTTCCGCCTGGAGCTGAAAAGGGTCTGATATCCCCCAACTTTGCACTTTGGGATGCAAAGATTCACCCACCGGCGCGTTGTACGCGAGAAAGGCCCGCGGCTCCTCATATCCATCCAGGGAGAATTTTGGTCTAAATTTTTACATCCAGTCAACCCTCCAGTATCTTCTCTCACCGTTTAGCTGAGTTGTAACCAGATTGACAAAAAAAAAAAAAAAAATTAACTACCTGCCTGTAATAAAATTTTGGATGCTTGATTTAATAATTATTGTCAATCTCCTGTCATCTTTTAACATTATTGTGTGGCACCAGCAATATTTTAGCCATGATAAAGTCATCTATTAATACATCTTTGTGGATGTTCCTAAGGAAACCTTTATTTGAATTTTTAAACGGCTTAGGTAATCTTTTCCTGTCTGAGGTAAAATGGGACTCAATATACGCCATAAACTTGATAAAGTATTCATGTTCTAAAAAATCAATTATCTTCACTCAAAGTTTATCACAAATATTACCTGTCATTTCTCAGTCACTTGGCAGAATAATTCACTAAATTCAAGATGTCCTTTAATGAGATATGTGCTAGGTTCCAACCTAACATAGTAATGATTTCCCAAGTACCTTACTCAACGTGTAATATTTATGTTTTTATTGATTTCAGAGAGGAAGAGAGAGGGAGAGAGAGAGAGATGGAAACATCAATGATGAGAGAGAATCGTTGATCGGCTGCCTCCTGCGCACCCCCAACTGGGGATCGAGCCCGCAACTGGGGCATGTGCCTTTGATTGGAATTGAATCCGGGACCCTTCAGTCTGCAGGTCAACGCTCTATCCACTGAGCCACACCAGCCAGGGCAACATGTAATATTTTAAAATGAAAGTGAACAATTTGGGTAAAAGTCCTGAGACTCTGATGTGGAAAGTGACCCGCGGGGCCTGGAGCAGAGCGGACAGCAGACCTGCCGGCCATGCCTGGCCCTGGGAGAGCAGGGTGACCTTAGCCACTCTCCTCCGCACCCCCATGATCACACCAGCCAGCACCACCCAGGGACTCGTCCTTCCTCCTCTGCCGAGCTCGCTACGTTTCTGGACAAAAAAGCCCTTAACAGGCGCACGGCTCCCATTCGCCACCGTGACAGTCTCTTCAGCATCACAGTCGGATCGCCTCCAATGCCAACCAGCCCCTCACTGCCAAACCCCCTGGTCGGCGGCACCGAACAGAGTCACCATCTACCTCCTCAAACCTGCCGAACCTTCCATCCCCGCGTCAGGAATGCAGAAACCCTGGCATCACTCTTGTCCCTTCTCTCTCCATCTGCCCCAACGAGCAAACTGTCCCAAACCCAGGCCCTCCACCTTGGAGAGCCCCTTCATCATCCTTCCTCTCCACCCCACCCTCTTAACTTGTTCTTTTTAAAAAAGAGGAAGCAATTTAAAATATATGTCGAGAAAAGCCAGGCACAGTGAAAATATAATGGCCAGTGGGGCTCAGATGGACGGGCGTCATCCTGTGCAGGGAAAGGCCGCTGGTTCCACTCCTGGTCAGGGCACATGCCTGGGTTGCAGGCTCCATCCCCAGTAGGAGGCAGCCGATCGATGTATCTCTCTCACGTCGATGTTTCTCTCTCTCTCTTTCTGTCTCCCTCTCCCTTCCCCTCTCTCTCAAATCAATAAATGATTCTTTTATATAAATGTACACGTACACACACACACACACACACGTATATGATGGGGTTTCCCATATTCTCTCTGATACCTATGAACGGTGTGGCTCTGGAAGGCAGACCCACAACCAGCCTAAGACTCTACACCAGCCGTGGGCAAACTACGGCCCGCGGGCCGGATCCCGTTTGAAATGAATAAAACTAAAAAAAAAAAGACCGTACCCTTTTATGTAATGATGTTTACTTTGAATTTATATTAGTTCACACAAACACTCTATCCATGCTTTTGTTCCGGCCCTCCGGTCCAGTTTAAGAACCCATTGTGGCCCTCGAGTCAAAAAGTTTGCCCACCCCTGCTCTACACGCATGCGTGAAGCAGAAACGCTAATGGCCAGGCCGGAGGGTCTCCCCCAAACCTGGAGAAAGGCCTGCGGGGCAGGATGCTCTGCCTTTAGTTCTCAAAGGTCCCCCCTGCAATGACTAAAAGCCAACGCCTCAGAAGCTACTGTTTGCTTGGCATTCCACGGCCTAGTACACGTGGACGAATTCTGAAAACTATAACATATGAAACACATTTACGCAAAGCAGCCCATCCAGTGTCCTCGGGAGTCAAAGGAGACCTCCACAACATGTGTCGTGGAATCCTCTTTTATTCTGGAACGTTCTCTGTGGCGACTGAAGTTTCACTCAGCTAAGTTTGGGGTCTTCTCCGGCCCCCGATGAGCCCACATATACACTGATTCATGCCCGAACGAGGCAAGTTACTTCCTTCACGTTTTCTCTTCCCGAGCACTTCTCCGGATTCCTCATCATGTGACTTTCCGAGAAAAACACCCTGATTGGCTCTGTGCGGGTTTCTAGGTCACGGTCACACGTACACGGCGGGCAGCCCCGTCTCAGGGGCAGGTTTCCTCAGACACTGGGACGCGACCTTCGCAAGTCTACCCTCATCGGCGCTCAGGTAAAAGCAGTTTATTCATGATACTTCCCAGAAATGACCTTCTCCAAATGATTTATTTAGAAAAAACTAATATCAATTTTATGTCCCTAACGCTGTAAAAAGCAGCTTTCCGTGGGAAGCGGCGGGAGACCTCAGGAAAAAAGGATTTGCTCTAGGACCATATTAGGAAACGCTATGAGTCATGACCCATTACACAATCGCCAGATTATTCCTCAAATGCACGACCGTGCCTTCAGGGACCTCCGCCCTCGGTGAGCGCCAAACCCTGCAAGTCACATACGGAGGAGAAAAATATTGTCAATTCCCTTCATATCTATATGTCTCTCTATATATATTTAAATATATTTTATTGATTTTTTACAGAGAGGAAGGGAGAGGGATAGAGAGTTAGAAACATCGATGAGAGAGAAACATCGATCAGCTGCCTCCTGCACACCCCCTACTGGGGATGTGCCCGCAACCAAGGTACGTGCCCTTGACCGGAATCGAACCTGGGACCCTTCAGTCCGCAGGCCGACGCTCTAGCCACCGAGCCAAACCGGCTAGGCCCAAATATATATATATTTTTTTATAAGAGAGAACAGTGACCTCAGACGTTCGCAATCCGCTAGTAAAGGGAATAAAATAAGCTTTGTTATCTCACAATAGATTAAACACATAAAACCATCAAGCAGTAACACGTCGCACCATCGAACAGCAATGTGAGACCTGCTAACACGGCTCTTTTACCCTCGTTTGTAAATACAGTTTTTAAAACCTTAAACTGGACGAAAATGTAGCCCTGGACCCGAGTGCATTGACGAGTGGGGGGCAGCTGCCAGGAGAGAGGCTGGAGGACTGCAGGGAGGCGATCCCAGGAGGAGGCGAACATTTCATCCTCTTCCCGTGACTGCTGGCTGCGGGGAGAGTTCAGGTCTCTGCCCCTTCTACACCCCAAAACAAAACCCGTGCCACGGGTGTCATCAGCCTTTGGCCATTCCCTGCTTGTCATCTTCGTCTCTTCTGCTCCAATCAGAGCACAGCGAACAGTGGGAGTGTTGTCGGGGCCCCAGAGTCCACATTCCCATTTAGGCTCCCATCGCTAACGAGGGCAAGACACAGACACAGAGAGACATGTCTGGTCCTGGCCCGGACGCCTTCTGTTTCCGAGACAGCCCACCTCTCTCAGCCCGAAACACCCAGTCCTCTCCAGAGCCCAACACTCTACCCCCGCCGTCTCCACCCCCGCCTTCACGGAGACCAACATGCATTTAATGTGTCTTCAGCACGCAGTGACAATCCGAGACAGCCTGATGTCCCACCTGCCGTCTGAGAGGAGGCATTTGAGAAAACAGACATTGACAGACAGTTTAAAAATGAGCACCCGGGCTGTTTCTTGTCTAAGCCTCCAGGGAAGCTCAAATAGCACCGTATGCTGGACGCACACACGATCCATGCCGATTTTTTTTCTTTTTTTGGCCTTCGTTCCTCTTACATGTTTCTCTTCATGTCTCCCTCGTGTGTGGTCGCCGTGATGGGTGCTCGTACATTCCATTATCCTGCCGCCGATGACACCGCAGTGTCATACAATGAACATGAAAACCAACCTTTCAGAGTACACAAGGGAGATGTCCGAGCCTAACCCTTAAAATGACATGTCGTGGCGCGGAAACGTACTTTCGCCAAAGCCGCCTGTCCATCACCTGCACACAGATCCCACCCCCCACCCACTGTCCGAGCCAATGGCAGCCAACCAGCAAGACTGGACAGAAATGAAGAGGAATAGACTAGAGAAGAGGAATAATACATGGCAGTATAAATGCAGAGAAAGAATGACTTTCCACGTCGATCAGGCGGGATCGCAGGGGCACAGACTGGCCGGTCTAATGCTCCCACCAAGTTATCCACCGAAAACACGTTCCCAGGGTTTTCCCCGGAGATGACTGAGCAGGTGACGATCAGACAGAAGGATTTTGAATCTGAACCTCTCTCCCTTGTCTCTCCCGCCTCCCCCACCTACCCCCTCGGCCTGGAGACAGTCACCATCCATCCGTCCGTCAACCTCCTTGGGTAGCGTCCCTGCCCACGCCTCGCACATCCAAGTTCACGGGGGAGGGGGATGGTTCGTGATGAGCATCCGGCCGGTGCCCCAGGCTCTGCAGGTGGGTGCAGAGTTCTCACCCGTGGCCACAGCCCCGGTTTCTGCCTCGCCAGCAGAGGTGCCCTTCGAGGAGACCCCAGACTCCGGGGAGTGAGCATCCGGGTGCAGCACCAGGAACTGAACGTAGTTTAGGATCATGTTCCGGAAGTTCAGCATTTCAAATCCCGAGCACGACAGAGGCACTTACACCCCCAGACAGGACGTCTTTCTCTCCTCAGAGGACTGCCTGACCTTCAACTCTGGGTTTATTTTTCGCTCAACCCAGAGTCCACACGTAGTCACTTTTAGGGATAATATTTATTTCCTTGTTAGTAGAGAGGCTACCGAGCCACGGAGAGCCGCTGGGCGCTGTGGGTTTCATGATTTGGCATCCGAGCCTCAGGCGCCGTAATTGCTGCTTTATGGCCTTTAAAAACCCTTTTCTGAAAACGACAATCAACGAGGCATTGCTGATACGCTGTGCAGAACGGCTAGAACAAGAAGGGAGATGTGATCCTCCTGAACTCACACATTTATTTCTGGGGAAACAAACCAGGTGGCATCGCGATTATGTAATTTAATCCGACTCCTTTTGTGCCCAGAGCATTTTATAAGCACAACAGGTGCCTATAAATATTTCATGAACAAGTGAACACGTGAGCTGATTACATTAGACGTTTCAGTACGTCCGGGTGAGGGAGGCCATCCGCCCTCACTCACAGGGAGAAGTTTGGCGCAGGAGTATAGTCTGGTTGGACGACAGGCAGAGAGAGCAGTTTTAAAACGCTCTGATGTCAGCGAAAAGTAATAGGTGTTATGTTTACAGTAAGCTGAAAATGCTTTTGTATTATCCACTGAACATTAAAAGGAACTAAGACCTCCTTAGCCATTATTCTCCTTTCATGCTTTGAAAACTCCTATCTTAGAACAAACTTATCTACTACAAAAAAAAAAAATCAAAGTATCAGGCAACATCTCAATGCAAAAAAAAAAGCCAATAAGAAAACAGCAAGAAGCTGATCAGCCTTTGAATATGTCGACCCTTGAACGACATGAGTTTGGGCGGCATAAGTCCACTTATACACAGATCCCCCTCCCCCCAACAAATTATATTGGTAGTGTGTGAAAGTTTATGAAACCATATGCATTTTGAGCATTTATTTATTTAATTTGGAATCAGAGCGAAACATTTAAACATGTGTCAGGTTACATGTTTCACCGCTTTTATACAGTGCAAAAATATTTAAAAATATGTATTTTTAATTGATTTCAGAGAGGAAGGGAGCGGGAGAGAGAGATAGAAACATCAATGATGAGAGAGAATCATGGATCGGCTGCCTCCTGCACGCCCCCTAGTGGAGCTCGAGCCCACAACCCGGGCATGTGCCCTTGACTGGAATTGAACCCAGGACCCTTCAGTCCATAGGCTGACGCTCTATCCACTGAGCCAAACCAGCTAGGGCAACAGTGCAAAAATATTTAAAGGGCCGCCTGCATGTTAATTTCCCAAACAACGATTTTCTACAACTAAGCATTTATTTTATTTATTATTATTATTTTTTAATGGTGAGACACTTTTTAAGACGTTTCGGAAGTATAAAGATGGCGGAACCCACGTGGAGGAGGTCGTTTGGAAAGCTTCAGAAGCATCACCACTGAAATGCTAGAGAGAGACCCATGATAATGAAGACGGGTGGAAACCACCGACAGCAGGGGAAAAACACGAAATGCAAGGAGAAGGAAATGCAGTCAGACTCGTCAGAGGAAAACAGCAGATGCACGGATTAGCACATGGCAGGCGTGCGAAAGAGCACCAACGCGCGGGCCCCCGAGCTCCGCAGCGAGAAACCGAGTCACCCACGCCAGCACCTCCTCCCGGGTGAGCATATGCCGCCTGGCGGGGCCCGGCCGGGGTCACCGCTGGCCTTTTGATCCAGTTCGAAGGAAGCACGACAGCAAATCAGCGCCGGGTCGCCATACATCGCAGGCAGCGCCTTCAGAATCGGGCGGTGAAACCTCAACACGTGCCAGGTTCAGTTCCGTGTCGGAAGGCGGTGTCCTCTTACCCTGTGTCGCCAGGGAGAAGGGGCGTACGTCACTTGGTTCATTTCCCTCTCCCCGTGTGCGTCCCACAGGCCGCCAGGCTGCCAGAGTCCCTCACTGGCGGGAGCTGTTGGACACGTAAGGTGCGGAAGAAATGATACTGTATGTGTTCAAAGCCAGCTCAGGACACGGTATCAAGGAGCCTTCAATGGAATCATGACCCATCCCCAGGAGATCGCTCTTGGATCTTGCCATTTGACTTCAGGAAACCCAAAATATTTCCGAAGGAAACAACCCAAACAGGACTCGGGGAAGACTTCTGGGCGAGACCTTACCGTACGTCTACCTACAAGAGTAACAACATGAACAAAGCACACATCCGAACCAGGAATAGGGCAACGGCCAAGGACCATCTTGCACCTTCTGGAGAAGCTATTTCTACGCCACGAAAAGGGAGGAAGATAAAGGAGGGGGAGCATGCTTAATTATGCAGCTAATAAGGAGACGCTACACGTCATTATGTCCATAACGTGTAGGAAAACGGGCACGGAGCACAGTGACCCTCAAAGAAATGCATCAAAGGGACTCACATGGTTATGTTGCCATGTCAACAGGCCCCAGCGTCCCACCCGCCCTGCGAGGCCCCGTGTTCCGTCCACTCCGGGGTGTGTGTGTGTGTGTGGGGGGGTGGCCTTCACGCTGCCCATCACCGTTAGGGACACCCTTGTCCTCAAATTCTCCTGAATTACCCCGTTTGAGCGTGACATCTGCTTCCTGCCGGGATCCTGACGAACTCCATCTCATTCTCACTCTGCCTTAATCACTCCCACCTGCGAATGACTCTCTATCACTGTCACCCCCATCGTCTTCCCATTTCAAAGGCACGTGTCAAAGACTTCCTAAATCTTCCAAAATAGCTTCGAATTAGCATGCCCCAAATTAAACCCACCTCCTTCCAGCCCACCCCTCCTCCTTCCAACCCATTTTCTCTGCCTGTAGGTTCATGCTAGAGCGAGCGAGAGAGACAGCCCCACAGCCCACCTCCCGCACCATCTAGAAAACAGGCAGTTCCCTCCACCTTCTCTCACCTGTTATCAAGGGATCTAGCTCTACCCCCCACACAGTTCCTAAATCCACATCCTCCTCGCCCATCGGGGCTCTCGCCTCCCTTCAGAACCCATCCTCCCACGTGGTTCAGGCGTCTCTGCATCTCTCACCGACCAGGTGGCCATCTCCCTGAGGGAGACCGGTGCCTGCTCTGTGCACAGGCAGGTGAATGCGTGATGGAAAGGATGAAGTACCACTCGAAGATGCGAATAACAGGGTTTCACTTTTGTCCGCAGGGGTTACAGGTGGCTCCCAATCACTTGAACTTGACACACACACACACACACACGCACACACACACGCACGCATATATTTTTAATATATCTTATTGATTTTTTTACAGAGAGGAAGGGAGAGGGATAGAGAGTTAGAAACATCAATCAGAGAGAAGCATCGATCAGCTGCCTCCTGCACACCCGACACTGGGGATGTGCCCACAACCCAGGCACATGCCCTTGACCGGAATCGAACCTGGGACCCTTCAGTCCGCAGGCTGACGCTCTATCCACTGAGCCAAACCAGTCAGGGCCGCACGCATATATTTTAAGAATTCAGACAATCTACTCATCATTGAACTTTTTAACTTAAAGCAATAGTACAATAGAAAGTAATTAACAACCAGCTTCCCAGGGAGAAAAGCCAAAACTCTGATCTACAGCCCTTGCCCGTGTCTGTGGTGGAAACAGTGACATCACTGCCCATTTCAAGCTGCTGAACGGAACGCCATCCCCGACTCAGGACCGGCCGGACGGGCGCATCTGGCCCTGAGCGAGGGAGCTGGCTCCGGCTGAAGTCACAGAGGCAGGGAGGGGAGGGTCCCCAAACCACCAGCGATGTCTGAAGGAACAAAATGACCAGGAATGGGGGGCTTTCACTTTATACATGAAAAATACATGCCTTCATTGTCACTTCCTGAAAAAAAAAAAAAAAAAGTAGTAACAGTGCATAAAGTTCTGGGCATCGTCAGAATCTGATCATTATTTGGGGACCATTTAATTTGGTGCCATGCAAAATTTACCACTTTTATTCTTTGTGCGTGTGTTTTAAAAATATTTTTTATTGATTTTGAGAGAGAGAGAAAGAGAGAGAGAGGAAGGGAGAGGGAGAGAGAAACCTCTATGTGAGAGCGGAACATCCATCAGCTGCCTCCTGCACGCCCCACACTGGGGATCGAGCCTGCAACCCGGGCATGTGCCCTGACCGGGAATCGAACCATGACCTCCTGGTTCACAGGTTGATGCTCAACCACTGAGCCACACCAGCTGGGCTGTTGTTAATTCTCCTTTGTCCCAGTCTCTACCCGCTCTGTCTCCATCCTTAGCACGCAATGTCCAAGCCCTGGAGGACTGCGACATCCTCCCAGAACCCACTCTGTCCCGGCACCAACGGGCCACCTCCTCCGCAGGCACTGAGGGTCCCAGACCCCTCACTGGAACCCCTGGGGATCCGCACCCCCCACGGCTCACTTCATGCTCAGAGGGATGAATGGCTCGGAAGTCAGAGCCCCTTCCGGCGGCCCACGGGGCCCCACGGCCTCCGTCCGGCCACGGCGTCCCGTCTGCGTCACGGCTGCTCGGGGAGCACTCCCCGCCCCTCTCCCCTCCCCCAGTGTCACACACGCGTGTCCGCTGGGGCACACACACAGTCCAGCTGTGCACTCACTCGCGGGGCTGCGTGATGAGTGCTGTCCTCTCCCACTCGCCTGTAAGTCCCAGAGGGAGAGGCCGGGTCTGTTTTCACTCAAGTGTTTGGCACCGCGTAGCCGCTGAATAGCTGTTTGTTGAATGGACGACATGACAGGTTCATTTCAACGTCCACATCTGTAAGGGCTGCTCCCATTCCTGCCCCCCACCCCCCACTGCCCACCAGGAATGAAAACCTCACATCTCTTGACAGGCCCAGCTCAGAGGCCATTCTTTAACTCAACGCATCTTTGTGCTCCGGGTCCTGCGTGGGACACAGGCTATGAGGCTGCATGAGGCCCCCCGCAGCTCCCCTGAGGGTGCTGGCCCGCCCGGGGGGAGGGTCCGGGGGGTGGAGACACACCCCAGTGGCCTGTGGCCTGAGGAGCACCCACGTCCGCGAGGCAGATGTCATCGGAAACACAGGGCACACGGTGAGTCGTCAACAGCTTCGGAAAGAAACCGGCTTTTGCCTGGTTGGCCTAACACTCCCTGCGTGAACGTTTTCAAATTTCTTAATAATGTAATAATATACTACATATATTTAATATTTATTGATGTCACCCTAAATATATTCAAATGTACACGTTTAAACCCCCTACTTATTGGGCTTCTGCGTCAGTCACTCTGATTGGGGATGTTTACAAATGTTCTCATCAAGGCATAACCTTTTCTGACTCTAAAAGGAGCAACAGAGTTTTATAATAAAACTAGTGACCCGGTGCACGGATTCGTGCACATTGAAAGGAAATTAATTAGAAGGTGGCCGGCAGGGAGGGACTGGGCGAGAGGGGCTGGACACGCCCTGGAGCCAAACTCCCGCGGTCCCTCCCTGGCGTCTGCGGAGTGAGTGGGGTCTCTCCAGCAGGTGGGGCCCCTCGGCCTGGCCCTCGGGGATCGGGCTGAAACGGGCTCTCCGACATCCCCCGCGCAATCCTGGAGTGCAAGAGGGCACTCTGCAAAGTTGCTGTCATACAGGGTGTGGAACGCACACGCGAGTGTGCAGTGAACCAGATTTGGGGCCGACAGTTCCCCTGCAACAACATAACCCACGGCCGAATGTGGAAGAGCATGGCCCCGAGAGGAATCAGGCTCCCTCCTCTCTGGTTCCAGTGTGTCACCTGAGAACCACCGCTGCCAAGTCACCACCGCTTGGCAGCTCCTACTTTGAGCATCTGCCCCCCTGGTGGTCAGTCTGTGTCATAGCGACCAGTTGGACACAGCATATTAGCCTTTTATATATCTAGATTCCACTCAAGTATATACTGTACGACTGTTATTCAAATTTTCTCGATGCCTTGGCTTCGCAAAATGCTGCTCCAAAGCATTTTGATCTGATTCCATTCTCCCCCCCGCCCCCTCCCCCCACACACTCCCCACACCCCTGGCTCCCTCCCTCCATCCTGCCCTCAGCGCTGGGCCAGGGTGGGTAAGGGTTCATGGAGGTTTTGGGATACATGGATCTGGGTGCTCTGGGAGCACGTGAGCAGAGGGTTTCTCTCCTGAGAGTTCTAACCTCCTGGTTGCAAGATTTTCTTTTAAGCGCAGAAGCGTGAGGATGAGCGCTGTGCACCTGCTGCCCACGTTTTAACGCATGTCCTCGAAAGGCCAAGAGGAAAATGAGGAAGAAATGAAGTTTCTTTGGGATTTCGACCAATTTCCCAGGAATGTCCTAGGCACAGGCACCGTGGGCGCAGAAGACGCTAGGGTGCTTTCCTTCATGCGGTCCCGGGTCCAGCCCGGGGGTTGGTGTTGCTACCCCATTTCACAGGACATATGAAACCTGGCCAAGATCCAACACAGAACACAGGACCCCGAAGCCCATCTTCGCTTAGCGCATATGATTCTACCTGCGGACCCATCTCCCAGTGGCTTGTTCTAGATGATCACAGCTGTCCGGTAGCAAATGGTTTTCTTCTTGTCCTAGTGACCCCTAAGCAAGATTTTATCACTCGTAACTGCATGAGATTGCCTTTTAAAAACAAACAGGTGAGCCCTAACCGGTTCAGCTCAGTGGATAGAGTGTTGGCCTGTGGTCTGAGGGGTCCTGGGTTCGATTCTGGTCAAGGGCACATGCCCTGGTTGTGGACTCAATCCCCAGTGGGGGGCATGCAGGAGGCAGCCGATCCATGATTCTCTCTCATCATTGATGTTTCTATTCTCTCTCCCTCTCCCTTCCTCTCTGAAAACAATGAAAATATAGAAAAAAAAGAAAATGTATAATCTCTCTTAAATTAAAAAAAGAAATAAACAGGTGAATAAAGCTCAACATGGCACCACCACAATCGATAGCTTTCCAATGCTTGTTCTGAAGGAAACAAAGTAAAACAGGAAAGAGAAAAAGAAAGGCAAAATATTTACCAACGTCCCAGAATCCCCGTAAACACATGCCCCGGGCAAGCCACTTTCTCAGGATTTACAGGGTCCGAACAGGCAGGTACCGCACAGAGTCAACCTCTCAAACCTCAGCGGAAGGCTGCAGCGGGAAAAATGTAGTCTGTGCCCCAAATGGTACCTTGGAGTCCCGTATAAGCATCACTTGATTTATGACAGAGGAGGTGCTCAGCGCTCACACAGAACGGGCACACGATAAATTGTGTAGATGTTAACGTCTATGTTGTTTTTGGTGAGCCGTTCTAACAAAAGGGCCCTACAACCTCATGGTATTTCCACCACAAATCCCACAGGGCAGGAGCTCCCAAGAAATGGGTCACAAAAGAAAATACAGACTCGCCCTAACCGGTTTGGCTCAGCGGATAGAGCGTCGGCCTGCGGACTGAAGGGTCCCAGGTTCGATTCCGGTCAAGGGCAGGTACCTGGGTTGCGGGCGCATCGCCAGTGGGGGGCGTGCAAGAGGCAGCTGAATCAATGTTTCTCTCTCATCGATGTTTCTAACTCTGTATCCCTCTCCCTTTTCCTTCCTCTCTGTAAAAAATCAATAAAATATATTAAAAAAAGAAGAAAATACAGACTCACTTCCCAGTCTGCCTCGAATGAATCCACCTTGGCCCCAGCTGCATGGATCTTGGGAAAGGTACAGAAGGAGTCAGACAGTCGATGCCAATCCATTTTTTTTTTTCTAAATGCATGTTATCTGACCTACAATCACTCACCACGGGCCAGGCTTTCACTCCCTGCTTTGGGGGAAGCAGAAAGCAAAGGCCGATGTCATTTCATGACACAGAGCAAACAGGAAAGGGTGAAAGGCGGTTTGTTCCAAATAACATCAAACAGCTGTAGACACCGGCCTCAGGCGGACCGTCCCTAAGTAACATTCGCAATGGCTCGGGTTGATTGAAAACAAAACGAGGAAGGGATTAACAGCTTTTTAAAAAAAGGGGTGGGATTTTCTGTAGCATTATCCTTTTCACGGATGCCAAGGACAAGTATTTACATGTCACCAAAGCATGTGTGCAATACAAAGTAACCGTGAACATTCTGGAAGCAGAGGAGAAGAAACACAGATCACAGGTGCAGGTGCCCGGCACGCAAACACGCTTAGATGTCCCGCAAAGAGGCCGCCGGCTGTAATGGCAACAGGCGGACGGCATTTACCACGGAAGCGCCACACACCACAAGGCCCTGGGAGAGTCTAAAGTTCAAGTTCTTTCTTTCAAAAACCCGCTTTCTTTTCAACAAACCCCTCCCCTTTGGGTTTAGTTAAACTGACGTCTTCACTATGACTTAGAAACACACCAAAGCGAACGTTTGCAAGGGAAACAACTTCTAACAAACAAACATCGAGTTCTTATTAAAAAAAAAAAAAGCATTTTTAAGGTTCATGTCATCCATCTAAGGCCATACACCAAAATGTTTTTTTTAAACGTTAGAAAAGAACAGCAGATACGCTCAAATCAAAATGGTTCTAGTATCTAGATCACTGATTTTGTCTTAACAAGACATTCCCTATTCAGGGAGGTCCTTGGTACTGGCTCCTAGCATCTCTTTATCTTTTAGAAATCAATTAATCAAGCTCACGACAGCCCCAAAGTCTATTGGACCACGAACTCCCATAGGATCCCAGTATCTGCCTGACTTTCTACATATCTGCTTTGAAACCACACCTGTACAAATACTGTTTTCCACTTTGATTCAGAGCCCAGACAGTCAAAGATTTTCACATACACATATGGGTTCAAGATCAAAGATGACAAACATTCAGGCCCAACTGAGGTCTCGTGTAGTCAAAGCAGTTCTTAAACTTGGGTGCGTGGCCCAGGAAGAGTGACAACAGGGAGTGCCTTCTACCCTACCATCGTCAGAACTCAGCTTTACCCATCACATGCTGCATAATGGCACACAGCAGGTACTCGGCTGTTACCCATCTCATGCTGTGTAGTGGCACACAGTAGGTACTCGGCTGCTACCCATCACATGCTGCGTAGTGGCACACAGTAGGTACTCGGCTGCTACCCATCTCATGCTGCGTGGTGGCACACAGTAGGTACTCGGCTGTAACCCATCTCATGCTGCGTGGTGGCACACAGTAGGTACTCGGCTGTTACCCATCCCATGCTGTGTACTGGCGCACAGCATGTACTCGGCTGTGACCCATCCCATGCTGCGTAGTGGCGCACAGTAGGTATTCAACTGCTGATTTCCTAATGCACACCACAGAATCCCCAAATTCAGAAAAGCCCTACTCCACCTTCCTCTTCCATTTTATGTTTCAATAATTTCTTGATTTCCTTTTTAATGGATATGTTCACGATTTGCTCAGTGAGCTTTTACAACAACAGAATTTTCAAAAATAGACAAGTTGGTTACCCTTACCTACTTCTCATAGAAAAAGAGGGTAAAAGAGCAGGGTTGGAAACGAAGCTAGGCATCCTCAAGTCAATCTGATTGAATGTCCTGGTTGATTTCATGGTTCCGCAGTCTGTCATCCTGTAACTCATTGTACATGATTCCACTATGGATGCGTACAAACGCAAAGGCCTGGCTGGAAGGCCCATAGGGGGTGGCTCTGTCAGCTTTCCTTTCTTCAGTCAGCGCTGTTGGCCTGCTCTGGGCCGGGCAGAGTTCTAGGAATTGGACACTTAGCAATTTAATGAAAGGACGAAGCCCTTGGCCTCAGCAAACTCATCCTGCAGCGGTGCAAACAGACAATAAGTGAAAACAGTGCATTATGAGATGGGATGAGCGCTCAGGGCCCAGGCAGCAGATTGAGGAGATGGCCATGGGGGGGAGGGGGTTACCTCTGATGAGTCGACCACAAAATGCTGGTCTGACCAGCTGACGTTTGAGGAAAGATCTAGACAGTAAGTGAAGAAGCAAGTGTATCGATTTGTGGATGGAGCGTGTTCCAAAGGGGAGTAAGCGCGTGCGAGGGCTCAGAAAACAGCCAGGAGGTGGTGCTGATGAGCAAAGTTCTGCCTCAACGGTCCACCTTGCATCTCCGTCTCTTTCCATCTGGCTGACCCTTGAAAGCAGTGGTTCTCAACCTTCCGAATGCCGCGACCCTTTCATACAGGTCCTCATGTTGTGGTGCCCCCAATGTCATTGTTACAAATTGAACATCATGAAAGCATAGTGATTCGTCACAAAAACAATATGTCATTATAGACGTGTTTTCCGATGGTCTTAGGCGACCCCTGTGAAAGGGTGGTTCGACGGCCAAAGGGGTCGCGACCCACAGGTTGAGAACCGCTGCTTTCAAGTCTCCCTCCAGGGAGATCCCTTACAGGAAGCAGTTCCTGGGATGCCGCCCACCGGTTCGGCTCCTCCACCCTTTGAGTCCCAAGAACAACTTGGCGCAGACAACGCTATTTCACAAGGTGCCGCGTGTGTAGCTTATCGAGGGCCAAGACTTTCGTGGCTGGCTCGCTTAGGACGGCCAAGGCAGCATCTGTGGTCGCCACGGCTTTCCCGGGATTTGGGGAGTCAGTGGGCACTGCTCGGCTCAGTCTGGTTTGGACTTGGCTGTGGACCTCCGTCCTGTGGGGATGTGGTGGGCATCGCGCTGTGGTTGGTTATTTCTTTGCTGAAAATTGGGTGGGTGGGCGGGCTCTCCGTGAGTAGGCCTTGGGCCGGGGACCGGTTCTGTGACGGTGATGCTAACCTCGGCTGATGCATGTGACTTGCCCGGGACAACATCTGCCCACATTGCATTTTTTTTGGATTTCGGTAACAAATAGAGAGTCAGGGGGTGTAGTCACGTGGGGCGTTTCTAGTGTCTTTGTTTCTCTGTCACAAGAAAATGGAACGGTTGTTTCTCAGGCCCCTGGGAAAGCAGCCGGCTCCCCAGCTCCAAGGGCGTCCATCTGCGTCTCCACTTGCAACGCTGATTTTAACGTTTCGTATAAACAGAACACAGGTCAGAGGACACCAGAGAAGGTTATGTCATCCCTCCCCCGATACCTGTGACTTCCGAAAAGGGCTTAAAAAAAGGGGCGATCCTGTGTTTGGAGAGAAAACGGGCTAAAGGCGATGGACGAAAAGAACGGCCGGTCGAAAGCGTGGAACATAAAACCGAACCCTTACCGCCGGCTCACGGGAAACTGCCAACATTTCTTTCCCATCAGGTGGCCTGTGCGGAAGCTCACGTCAATGTTTCAAACTCTGGCTCACTCATGAAACGCCGAAATGCAGATGTCTGCCATCTAGTGTCAAACACCAGCGCCAGCAGTCTCATTTTTCTAGAAAACACTGTGTTTGTTTGTTTGTTTGGAGAAAAATGCAATCTTAGCCCCGAGTTGCAGAGGTGGGCTAGGGGGTGAGTACAGCCCAAGGCAGGTCAGGCTGTGCCAGTCTAACGCCCCACGCCCCCCGCCCTGACAGCCACCGGAAAGGCCCGGTAGAACCCGTAGGGACACTATTCCAGGCCCGATGGGTTTTTACAAGGACAGAAACTCCGCAGAGGCAGCAGCTGGCCCTCTGAGTCATCGCTTCGCCTCCAGCACCTTGAACGGTGCCCGAGACAACCCAGAAAGGGAGTAACTGCTGAGCCAGGCCAGGGCCAGCAGAAGAGCTGGGAGGGACCAGACGGTGGTCCCCTCCCCCAGGATTCTCCCAAATCCTAAGGAACTCGATGACCGACACTTTTGCTTCATTCTCTTAGCACTCACATAACGCTTGACATTGAACTTGTGAAAAGTCTTCATTGCATTGGGTATCTCTTTTTAAAGTGTTCCCGTTTCTAGATCTACATAGGGATGCCCTTTAACCAAGGAGCAAAACGAACCTATGTCCATTTTTAGGAACATTCCCCAGAATTGAACGCTTAGGCGCACACGCAGTTCCAGGCTGTTCTGACTTTGCTTTCTTGACCTTCCGTTGTTCGTGTCAATAATATACGTGATGTTCTTGCTCAGAGAAGTAACCCCTACACCAGGCATGTCAGACTCAAAGGCTGACACCGGCCAAATAAACAAGGTTTAAGTGTCTGTGGGCCACAAAAGAAGCAAAAAGCTTCCATTTTCATAGAAACGTAGGTTTATTTCGATAGAGATGCGGAATACAGAGGGCTGAAATAAATGAGTCATCGTTAACAGAAAATAACAGAACATTTTAATAAAAATTAGTATTTTCTCTTCAAGATTATCTTGCCAGACACTGAATAACTGCACAAATTAATAAGCCTAAGGCAAATAAACCTATTTTTCTTGTGCTCCGAAAGCGAAATATTTCCCGCTGCGCACCCCAAACAAGTCAGTCCAAGACTAACGACGCGGCCATCGGCTGCTAAAATACCCGCTGCAGCATTAGCGGGGAGAAATGGTGCGCCTGCGCGTAAGGCACAGTGATCAGTCATGAGCCAACGTTGTAGTTCATTATTAATAATTATGTGTAACAGGATATTGTAAAAATTAAGTGACGAAATTTTTATTAAAATGTTTCTTACATGCCGTTATATTGGCTGGGCTGCAAAAATATTCGTTGTGGTGGCCCGCAGGCTGCGAGTTTGACATGCTTGCTCTACATAGAGCATTGCCCACATGCAAACACATGGTTTGCTTTGTGCCACAAACTTAGGACCTCCCCGAAGCGCTGAGGACTTCCTGTGCTTGCTCTTCCTATACCCCCTTGTGAGCATGGTTACCCACATTAAAAAATACTCACAACTCTATGGCTGGCGACGGGGGGTACATTCGCCGGGAACACTTCCGTCTCAGTTCTACACCCGAGAACTCAGACCTGGCTCCATGTGTTTACATTCCAGGGAGAAAGAGCCTGTCACCCTATTGGAAGCCCGAGAACACCCTACACTGATTATGAGTCATCTTACCCGAGAGAACAGCCTAGGATCTCACCCCCCGCCAATCCAGCCGATGAACCTACTCAGGGAAAACAGAAAATGCTCGCTCTCAATCTCCCCCCGCCCCCTCTCTCTGTCTCAACATCTGTCTCTCTCTCCCGGTTAATCTTCTGTTCCTGCGTTTTTTAATTCATGCAGCGGGAGGATTACTCGAGGTATTTATTTCCAATGCAGACGGAGAGACCCTGGCCCAGTTCCGAATCAGCTGTCCTGGCTTCAGTCCCAAGACGACACGTGTCACGCCCGCCCGGACGGCCCTGGTGCGGACGGTCCTGGGTTAGGGTTTCAGGGATCTCACCGCCAAGCCCTGGGGTGGAAGTCTCTCCAGAGGTTCCAGAAGCCCTTCGGGAGCTGCCAGCGAGGATCCCCCAGGAGTGACGGTCAGCGACCAACACGGACTCCTCCAGGCATCCTGGCCGCGAGGACTGGCTGCGGAGAGGGGCCCTCGCGGAAGGCTGTGCTCAGAAAGGGCTGCGCCTCTCAGAGGAGGAGGGGACCCAGTGTCGCCCTCACGTCTGCAGCAGAGAGGCTGCAGGCGCAACGTCTGAGCCTGAGCTGAGAGCATCCCCTGCACCGTGTCTGTGAATCCTCTTCCAGAGCGTTGACTGTCTGCTCACCTATAAAGTGCCACACGCCCTGAAGACGGCTCAACCTCAGATTCATCCCCCCGCCCCCCAAAGAAATAGTCAGAGGAAACTCATTCAAAACAACACATGACGAAAGCGTGCTACGCGCTAGCACTGGGGTAAGTCGGCCGCTGGGATAGCTGAGTGAATAAAACGTAACCCGCAAACCCGGGCCTTCACAGGGACCCGTTGCATCACCCAGATTCCCCGTGTGGAAAGTCCTGGGTGGAGAGAAGACATCGGTGGCTGGCTCCGAGAAGAAGCTCAAATCCCAAAGGAAAGGCCTGCCATGTCCAGCGTTGACGGTGGCAGAAGCAGGGATGGCCAACGCTGTAACGGACACAAAGATCCCACACGAGACAGGATGGAAGAGCCAACGTCTCTTGAGAAGACAGATTTCTTACGACGTGTGGGATGCTCACGGGCGGGCGAAGGGAAGTGAGCCCGTTTGAGGAAGCAGGAGGGTCTCCCCAGAACCCCAGAAGCAGGAGAAGAGAGGCACCCCCAAGCCTCCTCACGCAGGGGGTGTGGCCGCCGTAGGGGAACGAAGGGAGATGGAACGGACCTCGACGTGGAATGAAACTGGAAGTGACTCCATCTCCTCAGAGACTAGAGAAGAGCTCGGAGATGGGAAGCAGGACCAGGAGCTGGAGGTTCCTGGAACTGGGCGGAGGGGGGGGCCGGGAAGAGCCGGAATGAAGGAAGGGGGAGTGGGAGCAGGTGGGGAGGGACGGATGAGGCCGCTCCCCAAATCCCATGGGGATGTACAGACCGCACTTAGCAGCAATGGGATAAAGGAAGCACCGGCCACAGGGCTCGCTCTGAGAAACCAGGATGACTGCGATGGCATCCATTACCAGGAAATGGTGCATCTGGAGGAAGGTGATGGGTCCCCATGTCCACAGCGCGCATTACAGGTGCCTGAGCGGGCCTCTGGAAGCATCCAGCACTCGGGGAAGCGCTGAGTGCGGCTGAAACCACCGAGAGGGAGTACGTGGGGGGAGAGACACACCTAGATGCCTAGGAAGAGCTCGGACTGCAAGGAAGAGAAGTTGGACCTGGAGTCAGAAATCCAGCTCATTCGCTGGGTGGCCTCGGTGAGTCCGCCAACATCTGGGACCGCGGTGTCCTCGAATAAAAGATCTACTAAGATGTGAAAAGATTCCTTCTAGCACAACGGTTCTCAACCTGTGGGTCGCGACCCCTTTGGGGTCGCTTAAGACCATCGGAAAACACACATCTATAATGACAGATTGTTTTTGTGATTAATCACTATGCTTTAAGTATGTTCAATTTGTAACAATGAAATTGGGGGTCACCACAACATGAAGAACTGTATTAAAATGTCTCGGCGTCAGGAAGGTTGAGAACCGCTGTTCTAGCATTTCACTCACACAGACAGCAGAGGCCTCAGTCGGCCTCAGAGTGTTGGCCCCTTATCATCTGGCATTTTACACCTGGAAGCTTTTTCTTCACACAACATGACCACTCTAGAGTCCCCAAACCTGTACCTGCTCCCACACTGCCTGGTCCACGGGCTTGCAGAATCCCACCACTGAACGGATTCATCTCAGAGGATAACAAACCTGGCGGCAGTAACCATTCACCTTGTATCTGTCCCAGATCCTCAGAGCAATGTGGATTTTGACTTCTGCAGGCATGCTCTGTTTGACAAATGTCTTAGACGGTGCCTTCACTCACTGGCATTTTAAGACGTGGCTCATTTTCTGCACTTCTCCCCAAAATGGAGCTTTGTTAAATATACAAAAACGTGCGGTTAAATCTGTTAAAGGTTTTCTATGTTTCTCATTCCAAGTTTATATTCGTTCCTGAAACAAAAAACTAATATGCACATATATGTGTATGTTGGATAGACACATATGTTCATGTTCAGAATTCAAAAATAAGTCATCTGTCTTTCCAGACATAACAAATCCGAAAGCTTACATTTCAGGATGAAAATCAGCTCTCTCAGAGGACATGTCCCCAAACACGATGATGATAATCTGCCCACCATGTCTCCATCGGTCCATGGCCAACATGAGCCCGAAGGTAGGAGAAGAGGCTGAGCCGGGGGGTGGGGGGGTGGGGGGAGGGCAGGATCGGCGTGTCTCCCCTACACATCCACATCTCCAGCACTGTCCTAGGGCAGACGGAGCGCTGAATAAAGACATACTTCACTGATCAGAAATTCACAGCCAACGTAGCCCTACATCGCCAGGCCATTTTACGTGGATTGATTTTTATGCAGCGAAATCAGTCAATCGTTTGGAACACGCTGCAGATTTAAAATCCAGGAAAATCGATGGACTTAAAGGCCGGTTGCAAAAGTCTATTCCTATCTCAGTTTCATGTGAAGTCAATGTGAGGGTGTTCGTAGAACAGTATCAGAGGGTCCGACACCCAACCATTACCCACAGTCACCTTTGGGCCCTGGTAGATGTGCATTTTGACATAATACAGCTCAGTAATGTCTGAGTTTTTTTTTGTAATCCATTTTACCTTTATAACGAGAAAAACAGCAAAGATGGTATTTACCCATTTTCTATGTCATGTGTAGATGGAGCAATCTGAGGCTAAATCAAGGACACACGCAACCTGGGATCTTACTTCCGGGATGCCACACTCCAGCCTTTGAAATATTTGCTCACACACGCACGCATGTGAGCCGTTATACAAATGAGAGTCGGCTAAGTCACCGAGAGATGAATTCCCCACGCGAAGGGTTGTGTAAAGCAATCAGTCCTTGACAAACTGCTGAAATCTGAACTCACGAGGATGCGGAAGAGCAGGAGTCACGAGAGCCTGTGAAAGTCGGGACAATGGCATTTACGAAACGGCAAGGGCTCAGGGTCACCTGGACAGGACCTTGAGGCTGAATTTCAAATCTGCGCCCGAGCCATGGGACACGCCGAATGCCAGTGGGATGCCGACGGGAGACATTTAGCGGTGATGCAGCAGGTACTGCGGGGGATGGCGAAGAAGTTATCGGAGAGGGTAAAAAGGATCGGATTTGGTCCCCAATAAAAGTCATCTGTAGAAAATGGGTTAGGAGCGAGCGTGAGCTCATCAGGGCAGCTCAGAGACTCTGAGAAAGAGGTGTGAGGGTAAAGCCTTGCACGGATGGAAATTCAGATCCCCAGGCCCTACCCTGGACCTGCCTGCTAACCAGGTTCCTGTGTGAACGCTGGAAAAGCCACGAATGGCAAAGCTGTTAGCACAGTGGCTCTCAACCTTCTGGCCCTTTAAATACAGTTCCTCATGTTGTGACCCAACCATAACATTATTTTTGTTGCTACTTCATCACTGTCATGTTGCTACTGTAATGAATCATCATGGAAATATCTGATCTGCAGAATGGTCTTAGGCGACCCCTGTGCAAGGGTCGTTCGACCGCCAAAGGGGTCGCGACCCATAGGTTGAGAACGGCTGTGTTAGCAGGAAGAAGTCATGAGGCCTGAGCTCTTCCTTGGCCGAATGACTGCAACCTGATGTCTGACTCAATGGGGGAGGCAGTAGAAGACGATAAACCGAGACGACTGGGGAGCCTGGGCCTGCAGGACGGTCATGTTGGTCCGAGGGACAGGAAGGACGGGACACAGACAAAGGCTCACTGACCATCAAGCTCCTGGAAACGCTCCTTCCAGAAGCCGAGCTGATGAAACGGGTAGGATCCACGCCGAAGGGTTTGATGAAAATAACGAAACCGTGAAAATAGTGTTACAAAAGGAAGAAGGGGCAAGAAAGCCATGGGAGTCTCCCACTGCTCAGGAGATGGGCTGGCAGCTGGGCGGAGCAGGAGCCCGAGGGCGGGAGCTGGGAACTACAGGAGGTTGAAGGGGCTGGAGAGAGGTTACAAGGGATCCCCCAAGAAGGGCCGCTTGTTTTGGGCAGAGTGGTTTCTGTGCACCTGGTGGGGAGGGGGAAGGGGGGAGCCAGGGAGCACAGGACCAAGAGGAATGGGCAGTGAAACAAGAAGGGGGGGGGGTGCATTCACTGACGGTCAATGAAAAGGTCCAGAACGGCCATGAACATTGAGAAAGGGCACTGAAGACCAGATGGAATTAACGTTCGATCATTGAACTTTAAAGAGTTTCTTCGGTGAGAATCATAAATGCTTCGTGGGTTGCCCCTGACTATTAAAGATGGAGGGCACAGCCAGATCTCAGAGCAGGGGCACGTGGCTTGCAGCTGTTTAGATACATTTGCAGTTTCTTACAATTCAGTGAGTTGAGGGGTGTTGAAGCATTGATCACCAGGGAAAGGAGAGCGAGAGCCACGCTCGAGCAAAGTTTAGAGAGTTGGCTGGCTCTTGTGTGATGAAAGGATTTGGGGGGAAGAAAGGAGGACCCCCTAAGAAAGAACATTGGGTCAATCCCGGGACTCCTTTGTCTGCCTTCCCACAAGAAATGCAAGGGCAGGTGTTATCAGCCACTGAGAAATCCCAGGCAAGAAGACAGGAGGGTCATCTTTCCATGCAGATGATTCGAGGTGTCTTTACATGAGAGAAGTTGTGCTTTTAGGGTATTTTGAACTAAAAAAAAAAAAATTGAGAACCACAAAACCCCCACTGTGTTCAATACCAGTTTAAAAAAAAATAAAAAATATATACACAGTCTTTTCTTTTTAATATATTTTATTGATTTTTTTTACAGAGAGGAAGGGAGAGGGATAGAGAGTCAGAAACATCGATGAGAGAGAAACATCGATCAGTCGCCTCCTGCACACTCCCCACTGGGCATGTGCCCGCAACCAAGGTACATGCCCTTGACAGGAATCGAACCTGGAACCCCTGAGTCCGCAGGCCTATGCTCTATCCACTGAGCCATACCGGTCAGGACTCAATACTAGTTTTAAATGAATAAAACAGACAAAGATAGACGTGTCCATAGAGGTAGATGGATAGTCAGATGGGTGGATGGATACAACTCCATAACACTTGAAATTGATATGGATTCTTGGAATCTGCAAGACACCACTGGACTGGGGCCCGCTGGAGTCTCCTGAGCGCTGGCTGGCTGGCTGGGCCTTCGAATGGTTGCGGGGGAGGCACTTTCTGAGGTTCAGCAGTGACGAGGTTTCTCTCCGGCCCAGGTCGCGGGGGCAATTCTAGTGAGGGGACTGCGCTACGAAGTGCTATGTCCAAAAGTACGGACAGAGCGGTAGCAGACCCCTTTGCCCACAGCTTCCTGGCAGGGGCTTTTTGCAAGAATCTAAGTCCGTGGCTCTAGCTGCCAGGGATACGTTAGAAGGCACCACACCCCCATCCACGCACGGTCCCCTGCAGGGGACTTCCGGTGGCCCCATCCTCTTTGAAACAGGCAGGTGTCACCTGGGGTGTAAGCTCACCTGAGTGCTATCTGAGGGCACCCTGCCCGACCCAGGATGCCCGCACAGCACCGTCCCCCACAGCAGAGGTGGCTGACAGGCAGCAGCTGTCACCGCTCAGCTGCTGTGCTGGGTTTCACGGGAACACGGGGCACAGGAAATAAGCCAGGGCCCGGCTAGAACAATGACCCGCACGAAGGATTAATTCTGTCGCTGACAGTCAGCAACTCCAATTACAGCGGCCGGGAGGAGTGTGGGGAGCTGAGATTTGATCCTGCCAACAATGACACACAAGGAGATTTTATTTGTCAAGTGGAACTTGGCGGCCACGTCTCCAGGCCGAAGGGACGCCCTGTCGGGAGGGTGTCTACGCTGGTGAAGACCGGCTCCCGGAGAGAAGTTCTTGGCAAGGATGAGGTTAACTGTCAAGGTCATAGCGAACGTCTTGCCAGGCAAGACGTTAGCACTAAGAATGCAAATTGCAAACACAAGAGAGCAGCCTAGGGCGCTGAAATGGCAAATATGACACGAGTGGGAGAAACGGAGGCTCATGGGCGTGGGGATTTCTACACTGACCAGGGGAAGGGCAGTCAACCATCTCAGACTCCCTTCTCCGGGGAGACCTCAAACGGAACAGTCGGAAGTGGGGCCCGAGTCTCACGCAGAGCCGGGCTTGGAAGGCGTCCGGGGACCTCAGAGCCCACAGGCACCTGCCAGCTACTGTTGGCCTAATAGTATGCAGGTGTTTTTCATTTGTTTTTAAATATATAATTTTATTGATTTCAGAGAGGAAGGGAGAGAGAGAGAGAAATACATCCATGATGAGAGAGGATCATGGATCGGCTGCCTCCTGCACGCCCCACACTGGGGATGGAGCCCACAACCCTCGCATGTGCCCTGACCGGGAATCGAACCGCAACCTCCTGGTTCCTAGGTGGACGCCCCCCCACGGAGCCATACCGGCCTGTCAGTGTGCGGCTGTTTTTACCACCACGTTTCTTCTCGAAGTGCTCATGTCCTCCTGGCTCAGGATGGGCTGGCACAGTTGGTGGGAGGAAGATGGCAGCAGCTCAGATGGTCCTCCTGCCATCACCCAGTGGGTCCCGGGCTGTGGCCCTGGCGAGCTGCAGCGGCGGCCTCCGGGGACATGTCTAGGAAGGTGCTCCCCAGCCAGGACGCTCGGCCTGAGGCGCCTGTGGGCAGGGAGATGCCACAGGTGGGAGAACACATCGCCAGCCTGCGGGCAAGCCTGCCAGAAGCCGGGGAGTCCACGAGCTGCCAGACGTCTGGGCAAAAAGGAGGGCAGGGCTGCCAACTCCGGAGCCCCAGGGCCACCCGCAGGTCGGGGAACAGTAAGGTGGGTGCCCTGCATGTCACGGCGCTTCGGAGGGCGTTCAGAAAAGCACCCCCACGTGCATGACGCCTTTCAACCCTCAAAACCGCTCCGGGTGGGCCGGGCACCGCTGTCGCCTGCACCGGACGCCGGGAAAGACGAAGGCCCATTGCGCTTCGACCAAGGACATCGTCTTCTTTTCTGTTTGGAGACACTGCGCACGCACACGGGCAGTGCCCAGGATATGCAACTTTTAGGGATCAGAGAGGCCGGGCAGAACCCCCTCCATCCCGCCCCCCCCTCCCCCCCGCCCCAGGCTGGGTTACAGCTGAAAGGGGCACCTTTGGCACCGCAAGTCCTTTCTGTGGGGGCTGAGCTGGGGTTCCAAGGTGCTGCTCTGAATGGATCTGAACAAGGGCCTCATCCTCAAAGGAGAAGACAGGCTGCCAGAGACGAGAAGCTAACTTCCGGTGTGACTGGCGATGCCTCCTGGCAAATCCATTACATAATCTCTTCTCATTTCCCCCTAAAATGGAAGCTTCCCATTGAGGTTGAAATTCCAACCCCGAGTTCTAGGCAGACTAAGAACTAGACAAGGGGCCCACTGGGCCCACTGGGACTGACAGGTGACAAACCCGTGAGCGCCCCCCCTGCCGCCGCCCCCAGGAAAAGCCTGGGGCGTTCAGGGCTAAGCAGGAGACACATTCCAGTACGCTGACTGCTTTTCCAAAAGAGCCACCCGTGCTGGAGGCATCTGATTACTTTTATTGGAGCCATATAGGCCTTTTTAATATCCCTCTGCGAGGAAAAAATGCATTTCACGTGCAGAAACATGTCACATAAAATAAAACACATCCCGTTACTCACGGACACTTCCAAAGCACAACGTGAGGACAATAATCTATGATGACAGAAAATTAGGTTCCTTAAACCAAGGACAGCTGCGCCTCTCTAGGGACCAGGCCCCGTCTCCATGGGCCGGGCAGTTCATCCGTGTCACAGCCGAAATGCCACCGCACACAGCTGTTCTCAAGACGCACTGCCCTGCCCGCAAACCAGACCCGGTCTCCACGTGACCCCGAACACATGCAGGCCATTTAGGAGTGAGAAACTCATCCCGCCAATGGTCTTAGCTTTACGAGGCCACAGCAAAACGTTGGCTCAGGAAATGATACAGGACCTTCTAGATAAAAATCTGAAGATGACTGTGTTGTAATTTTCGCATCCACAAGTAGCTTTAGTCATGTGGCTTCATTTTCTGTCTGTTCAATGGACTGTCCAAGATACCCTCGTTCTTGAACAACCTTCCAGGCTCAATTGTCAACAGGTTGCATGCAATTAAGAGCTCAAACAGCCCTCAAAGAAACTCACGTTTTTAAACTGAACCTTCAAACAACAAATTTTGGGTCAGAAAAGAAATCGCGTGTCTTTCTAAGGGAATGAGGGTGCAAGGTAAATAATTTTTAAGTAACTATGCCTAAAGACTCTTAAGAAAAAAAATAATCATTTTGAATGGAATTTTACTTGTTTTCACAGGAAGAAAAACAAGGTACTGTATCGTCACACATTTCTCTAAACTGTAAAGGGAAGGTTCCGAATGAAGTTTAGATGTAGGCTAATGAAGAGCTACTCGTGTAAACACTCTCAATCTTTCTCTGAGTCTTGACCAGTTCCACATACATGCTTGCCCTTGTCCCAAATTACACTGATCTTTTGCAATAACTTTCCATGCACAAGGCATGCCTCGTCAAAGATATTTGTGTTTCAAACGCCGCTTTTCAGAGATCAAGTTCATCTGAATAAAGATTCGTTGCTGTTTTTAAGTATTTCAACACGGCTGTTTTCACCTTAAATTCAATCTGAGGTCACCCTCCCCCACACCCCAGCCCACAGAAACAGTCTGAATCAGACCTGCGGATGCAATTCATTTTAAATGAATAATTTAAACCGAAGTTACAGTTCCATATGGAAACCCATTTCAAAACGAACGCGCTTTCGACCTCAACAATAGCGAAGGGGATGGAGAGGGACCCTGTCAACACATCTGAAGGCATGTGTGATCCCAACCACGTTCCCTGGCATGTGGAACGCACCCCAAAGAGGCAGGCATGTTCTATGTACCCTGGGCAATACCAGCTCCCATGGCAAGAGGGTGCACGCAGGCCACACGTGTGGAACCAAAAGCCCCCCCCCCACACCCCCACACCCCCGTTTTGAATTTCATATGCTCCTTCCCCCCAGACTCCCCTGGACGCATGCATTTGTTCTGGGCACAGCTCTCGCCTTTCCCAAGTGCACAGACTCAGGCTGGGTCTCTCGCTTAAGTAAATACAAGGCATTGTTTTAAACACAGGAAATCGTGATGAATGCTTCACGCCGCACCGTGACTCACGCTATAAAATTATTTGGGACTACGTAATCAACAGATACACTTTTTTTTTTTTAAATTTTTAATTTAAGAAAGGTTATTTTTCTAATAGGAACCGTGAAAGACCCAACACGGGGAGCAGGCTATCTGTGTGCTGGGCACCCAGAGGCCGGGAGAGAAAGGGAAGGTCTGGGCGAAGCATTCCGTGCAACGACCATCGATTGCCAATTGCCCTCCACATCACAAACCCTCCTACGAGAGGCGGCCGCGGGCTGGCCTGAGCCATTCTTTCTCGCATCGCAAATGCGGACGCGGTCAGGTTCAAGCGCGGGCAGGCAAAGGCGCGCCTGCATTCCCCAAACCCGTCCATATGGATGCGGGGCTGGGGCTCCTGGGCCGCTTCCCACCTGCGTGCGGTCCAAAGGATCGCCACCCAACCGAGCGAGGCACGGGGACGAATTCCCCTGGGGTCCCCCACCCCCGCGCCCCCCCTCCCCCCGATCCGCCGCGTGAAACACGCACAAGACAGCCCAGCTGGGAGGCAGCTGCGCGGCGGCCAGCAGACCCCGCGCCATCCACCCGCCGCCGCGTGGCGGGCGTGGACGCTCCGGGGGAGGAACGGCGCGCGGCGGCTGCGGACCTTGGGCAGGTGCGACCCTCGGCGCCCGGTTCGCCTCTTGGCGCCTGAAAACGCCCTCGAACCAGCGCCCACCGCGAAGCAAGGTCGGCGGGTGGGTGTCTGCCTGAGCTTCTCCAAAGCGCCGGGAAACCAAACGCGGACCCGCGCGCGCGCCACGCACACCCTGCCCAGCGGCTCCTCCCGTCCGCGCACTTGGTGCCGCGGACCCGACCCTCGGGGCGAAGGAATCCGAGCGCGGAGGGGGCGCGCGGGGGGGGGGGGGCACGTCCCGGGCTGCACCCCTGGCCGCCTCTGCCCCCCTTCCCCGGCCTTTTCTGGCAGCCGGTGGCACCCCGCAACCCCACCCTCATTCCGGGAGCCGCACTCCGCTCCAGACCGCGCTCTCTCCAGGTTCAAGGCCCCCGCCACCCCCACCCCCAAATGCACAGACCGGCTCCCTCCTCCGTCTCCAGAACCCACTTCAAACCCTCCCAGCGAAGCCATTTCCTACCTGAGCTGAAAACTTTTCCTCCTCCCGCAGGCGATCGGCGCGGGCGTCCTCACCTGGGCGCGGGGCTCCGCGTGCGGTCCCCGCCGGCGTCGCGCCTCCGGTGCGCGGGGGGCGCAGGGCCCGCGGTCCCTCGCCGCCTCCCGCTCGGCGCCAGGGAGCAGCGCCCTAGGAACGCGCGCCCGCGCCGGGAGCCGCCCTGCGGTCCATCGCCCGTCCTTCCCGAGGCGCCGCCGCCCGGCGAACCGACGAGGAGCGGGGGCTCCGGGCGGCCCCGACCAGCCGCGGCGTGCGCTCCAGCTCCGCGAGGCGCGCGGGGTGCGAGGGCGCTGCGCCCGCGGCACCTGCCACCCGGGCCGCGCTCCGGCCGCGCCGGGTGCCTCGGGCTCCCTGCCCCGCCGGCGCCCTCCGTCCACGCCCCGGGTCGCTCAGGCTCCCCTCACGTCCTTTTCCTCCTTCTTCTTCCCGGCTCCTCCCGGGTCTCGCATTCTCGGTCTCCAAAAGCCGAGCAAGGCGCTCCAAGTGGGAGCAGGGTCTCTCCTCGCGAACTCTCCCTCTGCCTGGTGGTGGCGGTGGCGGCTGCTGCCTGCGCGCCTCCTCCCGGCTTTGCGCTCCTCCTCCTCCCCCTCCTCCTCCTCCTCCCGCTCCCCCCGGCGCCGCCAGGCTCGGCCGCCCGAGCCCCAGCCCCGCTCTGCGCATGCCCAGGCGCCCAGGTGCCGCTGGCGCTGCGCCTGGCCCCGCGGCGGCTCCCGGGGCGTCCCGCACCCCGAGGGCCTGGGGCTCCGGCTGCGGGGCACCTGGTGGGCTCGCTGAAGTCGGGGGACTCCCCCGCGCAGCTCCGCCACCCGCGTCCCCACGTGCGCCCCGCGCTCCAGGGCTAGGCGGGTGGGCGGGTCAGTTGGCTGTGCGGTGAGGTTCTGCTGAATTGATTTGCTTGTGCTGCTTCCCAGGGTTGCAAGGAAGTCGGGTCTTGGGGACCACTTCAGGGTGAAGGAGCCCCCGCGCGGCTGCCATGTAGAGCTCGGTTGGAAAGCTTCCCCAGAGAGCTGCCTGGTGCATTGATGGCTTGACACATGGTGAGTCTTCATGCAGAGCAACGTGGAGACTTGGCGATTCCTCTCCTGGAAGTTTACACCTCAGGAGTCAACGAGGGAGCTTGCGTGGAAAATACAGGCATGCGCGCGCATACACACACACACACACACACACACACACACACTTTATTTGGATAAGAAAATAGAGGCTTTTCTATTTCACCTATAACGCAAGAAGGACCAGTGAGGGAGGGAGGGCAAGGGCTGGGAAGGGAAAAATAAATTTCTTACTCTACTGTTGGCAGCTAAGAGAAAGATCCCAACGTGCAGAAAGCCCCCCGAGTCCTTGGCTGAATTCCTAGGCTGCCTGTGCCCAGAGGCAGGACTCTGGAGGCCCTGAAAGAGTGCGGTGGCCAGCGCTGGAAAGCCGAGCAGAGATTCTAGAGAATCACACATTTCTGGGAGGATATTGAACTTGGGGCCCAGACACAGTGGCCAGACCTTGGTAAACAACTCGGGCGTTTGCGTTCCGCGCCCCCGAGGCTGCTTTCTAGAGGTAAGAAGGAAGCCCCCGCAGAAAGAATAAAACCGAAATAGATTTGGCCTCACCGGAACCAAAACTAGGCCTTTGGAGGATGAAGGCGATCGATCATCAGTGATCTGCCCACTGGCTGCAGCACCACTCAGAATTCGTCGGAGGAGGACACAGAAGCTGGAACCTCTAAAATTAGAGCCTGCAAGAAAAACTTAGCAGGGGCAAAGACGCAAACAAACAAATAAATAAATTTTGGGGGGGGGGGGTTTGACCAGAGAGGGAGAGAGAGAACAGTCAATAGAGCCCAAGAAATGATCCAGATTTTGGAATTAGTAGCCAAAGACTTTTAAATGGCCATAATTAATAAGTTAAACAAACTCTCCTGGAATTGGAGGACATGAAGGAAAAGATAGAGCATTTCAGCACACATGGGCCTTCACTCTTAAAAGGAACGAACAGGCTTATTGGGGAATAAAATGTCTTTATGTGAAACTGATTGAACTGGAGAACATGAATTTTCAGAATTGTTCAGACTAAAGAGGTATTTTTTTTTTTCTCCCTGCTGTTACTTTAAGGGCCAGTAAATGGTACAGTGGAAAAGAAATTGTATTGGATGTCAGGATTCATTTATTCACTGGACACAGGTTTGTTGAATGTCAGCTGTGTTAGGTCCTATTCTGAGGGACACTAAGATGGACACACAATTTCAGAGGGGGATGGGAAGGGGGGGGCACGTTGGCCGCAGAGGTGATTAACAGCGGAGGCCCTATCTACTTACACAGGTGCGTTGAAATCCCATATCTCCCAATTAATAACTGGTTATTCAATTAATCTCTTTTGAGTCTCAGTTTCCTAATCTAAATGATACTCTTAAAAATGAGGGTACTTGATGCAAAGGAACATTTAGAGGAATAACTGGTAATAGTACCTGAGATGCATAAGATGTAGGAATGGAAATAAATTAAGTCCTTCTGGGAAAACTGGTTATGACATAAATAAGTAATGAGAGGGTCATTTAGATGAAGCCACGATGCTCTGGGAGCACAGGAAATGGTCTGCACCCAATGGGGGCGGGTGGTGTGGTCGAGGTGGTGAGGGACACAGCTTGGACAGGGAGAGGATCCAGGAAACGGTGAGGACCAGCTCTCCAGCGGGAGGGGGGGATGGGAAGACGACGCTGGCAATTTGCAGCCTGGTGGCTGGGAGCACCGACTGCCCTTCCACATGATCGGAGCAGGAGGTAAATGTAGATGTTGGCCAACAAGACGGGCAAGGACAGATTTCTCAGGAGTTTGTGTCTTGGTCCCCGGCATCAGGGGGTTGCATTTCATCTTGTGGTTCATAAAGCATCACAGAAGGTTTTCCTTGACAGAGTGAAATGGCAGCCCTGGCTGGTGTGGCTCAGTGGGTAGAGCCTCGGCCTGCGGACTGAAGGGTCCCGGGTTCGATTCCAGTCAAGGGCATGCACCTCGGTGGCAGGCTCCATCCCTGGACCCGGTCAGTGGGGTGTCTGTGGGAGGTAACCAATTGATGTGTCTCTCTCACATCCATGCTTCTCTCTGTCTCTTCCCCTCCCTTCCACTCTCTCTCTCTCAAAAAAAAAAAAAATAATCATGGAAAAATATCCTCGGGTGAGGATTACCAAGAAACAAAACAAAAAGAATGGAATGGCAGTTGTTATGAGAAGTGTGGCTTAAGAGGAAGCGACGGGAAGCAGAGGGGTGATGGAGGAGGCTGTGTCCATGAGTTTTAGAAAGAAGTGATGAGGAAGTGACTTAGAGGAGAAGTCAAGGTCATTCCGGGCAGCAGCTGGGCTTAGTCCTGGAGGATGACTGACTGGGTTTAAGGGTGAGGCAGGGGGCACAGGTCTGTGCAGCATTTTTCTCTGCTTCTGGGTCTTCTGCTGTCTGCATGCTCCCCCAGACCCTCAGTCAGGCCAAGCCTGACGCCCCTCCGTGTGTTTATTGGGGCCAGAGGTACTGGATGGAGTGGTGCCGAGTGTCTCGGGCCTGACATTGTTCAATCCACACGTCTGTTGACACAGAAAGAAGAACCCAGAACCATGGAACGAACTGGGTCCCAGTGATCAATACGTTTCCCTCACAAGAGTGGCCTTGCTTTCTTCAATTGGCTGGGATTCACAGCAATGATGAGACAGAATCATGGATTGGCTGCCTCCTACATGCCCCAACTGGGGATCGAGCCCGCAACCCGGCCATGTGCCCTTGACCAGAATCGAACCTGGGACCCTTCAGTCCGCTGGCTGACGCTCTATCCACTGAGCCAAACTGGTTAGGGCTCTCTCTCTTTTTAATATATATATATATATATATATATATATATATATATATATATATATATTTTATTGATTTCAGAGACTAAGGGAGAGGGAGAGAGAGAGATAGAAACATCCATGATGAGAGAGAATCATAGACGGCCTGCCTCCTGCACGCCCCCTACTGGGGATCGAGCCCCCAACCTGGGCATGTGCCCTTGACTGGAATCAAACCCGGGACCCTTCAGTCTGCAGGCCGATGCTCTGTCCACTGAGCAAACCAGCTAGGGCAGCACTTGGCCTCTCTTTGCAACCCCTCACATCTTCTGAATCCTCGCAACAGTCCTGTCATGTCAACATCTGGTAATCAGACAACTGCTGGCATTTCTCAGCATGCCGTCTGCCACTCTGCCACCCTCTGACCTCATGCTGCCCATGGCGGGCCTCCTCACTGCACGGCCCCTTCCCCTCCGTAAAGCACAACCGCTCTTTTGACAAGAAAGCATGTAAAGACAGCCATTCTGGGGCCCTACAAAGTCCCAGCTGTATGGCGGCTGTCGTAGGTCTTCCTGTGTCTCACACAGAAGCTTCTAGTTCTTTCGCTGTGTTTATAGTCGTCTTACTATTATAGTAGTCCCCTTACCTTTTCCCAACCTCACTCCAGCGCTGGGATGTGAAAGGATGTTTAATTGCTCCATTAACCCACATCTTTCTTGCTTGCATGCAACAGGGCTTGGAGCCAGATATCTTTACCACTCCACTCAGGTATTAATGGGCCAATAAAACATGCCCTAAAGTGTCTTTGCCTAATAGAATCGTTACAAACATTTATACAGAGAGGTTCCCGTTCCGTGATATCCAAAGCACTTGGCAGATTTTCCCCATCCACTCACTGAATTTATGTCGAGCAGAGTCATAATTGATCAAGGCAAAAAAATTCACGATTCCTATAATATAAAGTCCAACAAGAGTGTCTGTAGGAGAGGAGGGATGGTGGCCGGACCTCCCTCTGATGCTGCACACCCCGGGGAAGCGTGGGGTCGAGACAAATGACGAAGCTTGCTTGGACATGGGCAGTGATGGGTCTGTAAAGTCCAAGGAAAGGAAAGGAAGTGAGAGGGTGCGTTTATGAGGCAGGAGGGAAAGAGGGAGAGAAATGGATGTTTCCTTGTTGGTCACCTTGAACCTGTCCCGGGGGTTGTGGCAGGTCACACACCAGCAGCACGAATCCCTGGGCTGTGCAGCTGGTGTGGCTGTCAGACTAAACCTAGGCCCCCGAAGCTTGAAGACACCAAGACCACAGTAGCCCCTTTTTCCTTCTTTTTAAAAAAATATATTTTTATTGATTTCTGAGAGGAAGGGGAGGAGAGATAGAAACATCAACGATGAGAGAGAATCATGGATCGGCTGCCTCCTGCACACCCCACACTGGGGATCGAGCCCGCAACCCAGGCATGTGCCCTGACCAGGAGTCGAACCGTGACCTCCTGGTTCATAGGTCGATGCTCAACCACTGAGCCACGCCGGCGAGGCGCCCCTTTTTTTCTAGCTTCACTTGATAGACAACAAATCTTGATCTTTATGTTTCTCTTGCAAGGTTAGCGGAGTTGACATTTGGATTTCATATGGCTTTTGGATGCACACACACACACACACACACACACACAAATAATGGGGAAATTTACTTCCCAGGGTAAAGATGTGATACAGGAATGGTTTGGAGCGTCATGAGAAGAAAGGGACGCACTTCTATTTCATCCTTACAAATACGTGAAAAGTATTAGGATAAAACATAAAGTACAAATTACATTCTTCTCCCTGAAACATTTCGATCGATAAAGTAATTAGTAAATCATTGGGTGCACCACGTTGGAATTAGTAAATGTTGAGGTGTAGCCCTAACCGGTGTGGCTCAGTGGATAGAGCGTCGGCCTGCAGACTGAAAGGTCCCAGGTTCGATTCCGGTCAAGGGCATGTACCTTGGTTGTGGGCACATCCCCAGCAGGGGGTGTGCAGGAGGCAGCTGATCGATGTTTCTCTCTCACCGATGTTTCTAACTCTCTATCCCTCTCCCTTCCTCTCTGTAAAAAAATCAATAAAATTTATTTTTTAAAAAGTTGAGGTGTATGACCGAGCGGAAGGCCAATCCATGTGAATGTCTCAGATGAAGGCGGGATGGTGCTTGTGGTGACATACTTTGAGCGACAGGCTCACCCTTCTCCCAAGATAAGAAGCTATTTTCTTCCGTCTTAGGGGGATCGGTGGGTAGTTGGGAGCTTTACTCCTCTGAGAGAACAGGTTGTAAACGTGTTCTGATAAGACGCTGGCAGCCCGTTCGGAGTTGTCACATTGTTGATAAACCTAATTAATACGACCTGGAAGTTAAAGCGGGAGAAAATGGGAAAATGAACCATTTTATGGCAGCAAAGCAACGTGAGTGGCTCCGTGCAATGGCCTCTAAGAGAGCTTGTTTGATCACCTGCTGTGAGCAGGAATTTCCTTTAAGCATATCTCCGGGCGGAACAAAGGAACCATTTTCCTTTCGGCTTTAATGCCTCTGTGTGAGCCAGTAGTCTGCAGAGTCTAATCGCAGCCAGTGCCCCAGACGGAACCCAAAGCCCTCCCTGCCTCTCAGCTCCCCCACATCCCCCCCCGCCAGGGGCTCCCCCTCCCTTCTGTCTAGAATCCTGGCCTTTGGAGTCACTGTTGAACAATGACACAAAGGCAGGTGACTGGGGCGCAGGTCACTTGCATTGATGTGTGTGACTTGGGAGGCTGTGTAGGGACAGCGTGGCATGCCTTCGCTCCCGAGTGGGTTTCCTATTAACATGGTTTACTTTGGCTCGGCCACAGTTGCTCAGGGGTTGAGCGTTGACCTATGACCCAGGAGGTCACGGTTCGATTCTCGGTCAGGGCACAGGCCCGGGTTGCGGGCTTGATCCCCAGTGGGGGGCGTGCAGGAGGCAGCCGATCCCTGCTTCTCTCTCATCATGGATGTTTCTCTCTCTCCCTTCCTCTCCCGTCCTCTCTGAAATCAATGAAAATGTATAAAAAACAAACAAACATGGTGTACTTGGTTACATTACGTTCTCTGGAAGCAGATGGAACCTGCTACCTGCAGAAGTTAACTGGTGTGGATAGCCACAGCCCTGGGCTAGCGAGGTATCGGGGCTGTCCAGCGAGGGACGGGCTTGGCCTGGTCGCAGGCGAGACGTAGCTCTACACCGTGGCCGCCACCACCGTGCGGCAGGCCCCAGGCACAGCTCTACTAAAGCCACCGCCTCTGCCAAAGCTGGTTTGGCTCAGCGGATAGAGCATCAGCCTGTGGACTGAGAGGTCCCAGGTTCGATTCCGGTCAGGGGCATGTACCTGGGTTGCGGGCATATCCCCAGTGGGAGATGTGCAGGAGGCAGCTGATGGATGTTTCTCTCTCATCGATGTTTCTGACTCTCTATCTCTCTCCCTTCCTCTCTGTAGAAAATTAATGAAATGTATTTTTTTTTTTTAAAAAAAAAGCCACCTCCTCTCTCATGTCAAGAAATCATAAAACCAGCGCCTGGGAATAACCTTCTACACCAACAGCTTCATTTCAGCAACGCAGGGAACTCCAATTTTGGAAGAGAGAGAAGGACTGTCTCGCAGTCTCCTCCCCGGGAAATAAAATCTGGGACTCACACGTGGGTTTCCTGGCTTCCAGTTCCATGTTCCTCCTTTGTGCATCACTAACGAATCTTTCGCATAAATATCAAGAATCCCTACCAACTGAAACCCCATCCCGCGACGCGGTTCTCCAGTCGTTAAGATCAAGAGCCGGAAAAGCCCGGACGGAGCCGGCAAATGATGCGGAGCGAATAGAAATAGGTCAACAATAGAGGCACATCCTTCGCTAAGTTTACGTTCTCCTTTCACTGGCCCCTAACGCACAGCCGGAGAGAAGGAATTGCGTTCAGGTGAATTATTCAAGAGGAAATTTCTAGAGAGGGGGGTTGGGGGAGACGAAGGGGAAGAGAAGCCAGCGGGCAGGGATGATGGGGGGCTGGGGGGGGCTCTGTGAGGAGCTGTGCCGCACCTGCTTCGCTCGTCTCCACGGAGGAGTGGAGGCTGGGCGTTCATCAAGACTCCCACACGGACGGAGGGTTGCTCCGGGAATGGCTCCCCGTCTTCGCAAGCGGGGCCAGCTGGCAGCTGGCTGGCCTCCTGCGGCTCAAGGGACCGTGTGCTTGGAGCTGCCCACCACCCACGAGATGGAGTCAGCTGGGCTCGGGGGAGTTTGCACAGCCATGGACTGTAGCCCGATTCTTAACAGTGACAACATAATCAAAGACTGCTTCAGGAGTTCTGTGTGATGGACCGCCAGGCCTGCCTGTGGCTCCCCGGAGAAGGTGCAAAACTCAATACGAATCGCGTCCTTTGAGGCTAGGTAAAGCCTTCATTGGCCCGCATCCTTTCGCGCGCATGATCTCTTTTCTGTCCTCCCAAATCTCTCATTATTCAACACATTGTTCTCCCTTTTCCCCCAATCTCTTGTGATAGAAACGTCATTCCCTCTTGAAATGCCTTTCAAAAGGCAGGCACAGCTTCCAAGGGGTAGGAGAAATGTCAGTTGCTTTATGGAGGCCTCTCTATTTTTTTCAATATATTTCTTTATTGATTTCAGAGAGGAAGGAAGAGGGAGAGAGAGACAGAAACATCAATGATGAGAGAGAATCACTGATGGGCTGCCTCTTGCACGCCCCCGACTGGGGGTCGAGCCCGCAACCCGGGCATGTGTCCTTGGCCGGAATCGAACCTGGGACTCTTCAGTCCGCAGGCCGACGCTCTATCCACTGAGCCAAACTGGCTAGGGTAGAGTCCTCTCTATTTTATTAGGTCATCAGACCCACTGGTTTTCCTCTGATTCTGAATGTTTTTTCTTTTAAAAAACAAGATGGTAATTCTTCTGGTTTTTAAGTACGCAGTTTGAAGAGGATGCTGTCCTTCCCCTACCCCTGCAATTCTTAGGATACAAGTGAGCGCACAGCACGGGGATGGGATTATGGGATGCGGAACACTGTCAACCTCGCTGTTACGGTAGAGTTTCGGGAAGACGACATTTTCAGGAATATTGATCGTTCAAGAGAGAACATGGCTGTTAAAATGGAATTTAAATCGTTTTCTGTTCTGAGATGGCAGCTCAGCAAGGTGGCCGCCTCTGCCAGGAAATAGAAACATGGGCTCCATCGGCACCAAATCAGGAGACAGGCACAGTTCTGAGTGAGGACGCGTGGAGATGGGCAGGGAGAGCAGGAATCCGATTGCGCCTCACAGTGAAGCTAGATGAGCTCTGTGTGTCCATACAGTGTGGGTTACCCCTGAGCAGAAGGCTGCTCTGTTCTTCCGAATCCTGGGGAGACTCGGGGAGCTGCGCCATGGTTACAGGGAGGAGCGTGCATGGCAATGGTGGGTGCCTGGGGAGTTTGGAATTCTCCCCAAGACACAGTTAGATCCCAGCTCCCACCGCCCCCTCACACGCTCAGTGACAATGCTCAGGCTCTCGAACTCTCTGCAGAAATGGAACCTGAGCGGTTAAGATGAAGGAAAGCCAGCTGCTAGGAATACAGGGTGAGGGGCGAGGTGGAGGGGGGGTGTGGACGGACCACACGCATGCTGACCGCCCCTCCAGTGTCTTCCTGTCCCTCCCCCCGGGCGACAGGACACCCACAGTCAGGTTCCACCCAAGACCCGGACTCGGGGGTCCTTCTCTACATGAGCCGAACCATCCGGAGAGAAGATCGGATCCTGCCAGTTGGCCTTCCCCAAAGTCTCCCTGATCACTTGACAAAGCCGCCCCTAAGTTGGTAGTCTCTGCTCCGCACACCGAGATTAAAAGCCAGTTTTTAAATATGAACAGCGAGCGAAGCAAAGACTTTCCACACTCCTGGGGAACGCCTCTCACATGAGAGGGAGAAACCAACAGGCCAGGCGCCAGGAGCAGAGGCCGTGTGGAAAGCAGAGAAAGCTTCAGAGAAACTCTAATTAATGTTGGAAGCTCAGAGACGTGGCGACGGAGCCCGTGAAGGAGGAGCCGTCGGAGAGGAAGCGTGGAGATGAAAGGCAAAGCCCTAGGAAATTAGAACTGCCCAGAGGAAAACAATTTTTTTTTTTCTAAAGCAAAGATGTTTTGGGTTTTCAAGTCCAGGAAAACTAGACAATAGAATATGTGGATAATAAGAAATGAGGGGTGGTCATTCGGGAACAATCCATGGGGCATACAAGTAATCGGGGTTCCAGAATGAGAGAAAATGCACATGGGGGTGGAGGGGATGAAGAAACAATACGGAAAACTCTCCCAAGTGGCGGGCATGAGCCCACCACTGAGTGCTCAGCATCATGAATTACGCAGAAGACGTTCCCAAGGCACACATTCATCCAAGTCCCCGGAGGGAGATGGCCGGCCGTGGCCAAGGGCCCGAAGAGCTAGTTCCCTGTAGGGACATTTGAAGCGACAGAACATGGACCAGGGGATTCAAACGATAAAGGAGAATGAGGAAAACGGTTAGGACGTGGGACCGAAGCCCCCAGGCAGCGGAGGCCCTGGATCTCCGTTAGAGGCGGACGGTGGAGAGGCACCCCACTCCCGTGTGGGAGGAGAAGCTGTGTGGCAGCCACCCATCAGCAGCGAGGAATGAGGCCGGAATCAGGGCTCCTGAGGGCTCTGCATCACCTGGCCATTGGCCTAACGGGGCACCGAGAAACGACTATTTCCTCTCTTCCTTCCCTTGAGCTTGAGGTTTAGCGAGCCAGCTCCCACCTACGGCCAATGACTCATCCTCCCCACTGACCGGCTGCATCGCAGGCAGCGGCAGAGGAAGGTTTCGGAGCTGTGCTGTGTGTGGGTGCAGATTGTCACGGCCTGACCGCATCCTCCGTACACGCTCCCGAGTCCTCAAAGGAGACAGCGGACTCCTCTCCCTTCCTCTTGGCCAGGGGATGTGATCCACTCCTTTGTCTCGGGGTCTCCCCTGTGCCCTCCTGTGTGCCCCCAGGACCCGGATGTCACTTTCCTTGGGCAGTTTTTTCCTCTACTAGAGGCCCAGTGCACGAAATTCGCGCAAGAGTAGGCCTCCCTTCCCCCTAGCTACTGGCATCAGCTTCCCTCTGGCACCCGGGACCCGGGCTTCCCTCCGGCCCCAGCTTCATCCGGATGGATGTCTGGCATGATGTGCGGAATGACGTCTGGTCTAATTAGCATATTGCCCTTTTATTATTATAGATCACACACTGAGGGACCTCTTGGTTCCGGCCAAGTCTGGGCAACAATGTCCACACACGGACCTGCACGTGGATGCTTGCAGCATCTTTGTTCAGTGTCGCCCGGACATGGCAGCAACCAACATGTCTATTTTGCAATGAAGTGATGACTCTCTCACGTAATTTATTGAGTACAGCATCCCAAACCACGGGCACACAGCACATTGCAGAGAACTTCACAGACACCAGGGACATCAGCTCCCCGATGTCCACCATTTGTCCCAATTGGTTCTTCCTCCATCATGTTATTTTGTTTTCTTTTGCTAAACCAAATACTCTAATTTTGTGTTGTCAAATCTGTGGATATTCCATTCCGGCTTGGGTAACGCTCAATTAGAAGTATGCCCCCCTATATTTTTATCTTTAATTCAACAGGAATTAATGTCTTATGTGAGGTAAAGATTATTTTTAACCAAATGAATAAGGAATTTTCCCTTTGCAACCTATTAAGTTGTCCGTCATTACTGCACTCTTACATAAACACACACACACACACACACACACACACACACACGCCATTGAGGAAAGATGTCCGCACGATTACAAAAAGCAATATTTACTCACACCTAATATAAGGCTATATGAATTAAAACGTTGATTCATTATTATTTTTCAGCTATGTTTAAAACATGGGCTTATACATTCTATTGAAATACATATATTTAAATTCTTTCTTTTAGGATTCATTTTTGGTTTGGTCAAATTTGCTTTGTAACTTTCAAGATGTGCTGTTCTTCTAGCGTTTATGTTTTAAAGCCTCTTTAAACATTTGAAACATACTTTCTTTAAGCCCGGGTCTATTTTTCAGGTGGGTCTCTTTCATATGGGTCTATGTTTTAGGTCCAAAATCTCCTTTTGGTTGATCCCATGAACTCTCCTTCATACACGAGTTTCCATCAAGACCCTCAGTTGTGAATGGCGGCTTCCCCTGCCCTGCCCTGCTCCCCCCCCCCCCCCCCAGGAGCCTTTGCATGGGTCCTGTCTGGATGCCCAGGGCAAGATCCTAGTGCCCCCGGCAGAGGCCCTGCGGTCTCCGTCCATACAAGATCAGTTTGTTTTTACATTCCTCAATAATTTTAGATTTAGAGGAAATCTGCAGGAGTAATGCTCAGAGTTTCTGTATATCTTTTACATACCCTCGTAGTAAAGTCTGAATAACCGTAACAGAGTTAGTAAAACCAGCAAGTTAACCATCATGCCGTCCTATCAACTAAACCCTACATCCTATTTGGGTTTCACCAGTTTTTCTGTTAACTGGAACTCTTGCAGGCCATCACCAGCTTATTAGTTGCTTAACTTCAACATTGTTGTGTCTCAGGGACTAGGGGGGCCATGGAGAGGGAGAGAGGTGTGTGTGGGGGGAACACACACATTTACCGATTACGTTTGTCGTCTTACATGGGTGGGGCCTTGGAGCCCCCCAAACAATGATACGGGTAACATCAGAGATGACTGATCACAGGCCATAACAAATAGAATGACGAGAGAGTCTGACATATTGTGAGAAGGACCAGAAGGTGACGCAGCTACACACGGTGAGCACATGCTGTTGGAAAAATGGCGCCGATAGACGAGCTGGACTCAGGGTTCCCACAAACTTTCAGCTTGTAAAACCCTAATTATCTGTGAGGAGCAATAAAGTGAAGTGCAATAAAATGAGGTTCCTGTATCTGTAGTAGGAAGAACATGGGAATATGTGTATATGTACTAACCCATAAACACACACACACACACACATTCTAGGTAGATATATAGATATAGATGTAGATATAGATATTGATATAAATATACAAATATCTTCTATAGGTATATAGATATTTACTTGAAATTTATAATTCAAAGGTTAGAGATAAACTAGATAGTTGTACATTTATCAAAGGGCAGTTAGTGCCAAGTTTATGATACATGACAATAAACCTTTTCTTAAGTTGGGGAAATCCCTCTTTTACTCATGTACTCAATACGAATCATGTACTCTCTTTTTTTTTTAGAGATATATTTTTATTGATTTCAGAGAGGAAGGGAGAGGGAGAGAGAGAGAGAGAGAAACATCATTGATGAAAGAGAATCATTGATCGGCTGCCTCCTGCATGCCCCACACTGGGGAGAGAGCCCGCAACCCAGGTATGTGTCCTTGGTCGGAATCGAACCTGGGACCCTTCAGTCTGCAGGCTGATGCTCTATCCACTGAGCCAAACCGGCCAGGGCTACTCACACCTCTTAATTAGATCTGAACCAATGCATCCAAAGTCATTGAAAGAGATATTCACAAGAGAGTCATTCTTGTTTTGTACTCTCCAATTGTGTTTTCCTGCCACAAGGACAATTGAGCAGCTCATGGATATGGGGACTTTCTTTCTTTTTTTTTTTTTTTTTAAGTGTGTTTATTGATTTTAGAGAGTGAGGAAGGGAGAGAGAGAAAGAAACACCAATAATAGAGAAACATTATTGATAGAGAAATATGGATCAGCTGCCTCCTTACCGCCCCCTACTGGGGATTGAGCTCGCAACCCGGGGCATGTGCCCTGACTGGGATTTGAACTCACAGCCTCTTGGGTGCATGGATGACCCTCAACCAAACTGAGCCACACTGGCCGGGGCTGGGGAGTATTCTTGACTGGCTCTTCAGGGCGGAGACTACGGACCCCCTGCCCGTTACTAAGCTCTCAGATGAACTGCCCTGACAGTCAAGCTGCCCTGCAGTCCAGGCCCAGTCTTTGGGGCCGGAATTCTACACGTGGCATCGGGCAGATAGTTTGAATTACTGCACTGGCTCTGTCGCGAGATGAACTTCCAGTGAATGAAGAAGATCTTTCCATGTGTCTTTAAAGAGTCGGATCCAAAGCTAGGAAGAACAATAGGAACGGTCATTCTTACACATTTACAAAGTGTGTATGATTTTTCACCTGCTTCTTCCCAAACACCCAAGTGCCGTGAAATAGTAGCTGTGATGGCCCCGCTGTCCGCGGTGTGCGACGGTCATGTGGGTGATGAGCAACAGTGCCGATCGTGTTGGACGGGATGAGTGCCTTGGCCCTGGGAGTCCGGGCATTTGTTTAGATTGTGTACTTGACCTTTCAGGCGAGTCAGCTCCGACTCCATCACGGCTGCTTTTCCCCTTGGAGACCCAGAAACCTGTACGTTCCCCAGGATTAAACTCCACAGACGGGGAACGCGTTTGTTCTCTTTCTTCTCCCAGGAAGACAGTCAATCAAACTCTCGATCAGCCGAGGGCGGCAGGTGGCGGGTCCGGGAAGTCTCCCAGAGCCCAGCGCCAGGCCCCCCGGGAGGCGGGAGGCCAGGAGATTTCCAAGGAGGTGGCCCGGAGCGCCACGCCTGTCACGGGCAGCCTGGCACCTGCATCCCGACTCCTGGCTAATCATTAACAGGCGGGGACACTCCGTCTTCACACCTCGCCCCGTCCGTCCGTCCGTCCGGGGCTGGAGGCGACCGCCAGTCACCTTCTCTGTGTATCTCCCAGCCTCCGCCCAGGGAACAGCTGTGACTTTTCCTCTCCAAACGTTTATGTTTTCCTCTCTGTTGAGTCTCCTCAGACTCCCAAATCACCTCTGCCCACGATGAGCAATAAGAACCAGCCCACAGACAGGGCTGCAGATCTCTCGCCGCGTTGCCCCTTGGGGCCTGGCCCGGTCGCTGTCTCCCCTTCGCTCAAGGCCCGTTCTTGGACTGGTTTGCCCCTCTCTACCTCCTAAACCTTGTCTCCAAATGCCGAATCCAAGGACCCCCTTCTCAGCCTTCATCCTCTTTCCATGTGTTTGTTTTCTTTTCTCTTTTTTTAAAAAAAATGTATTTTATTGATTTTTTACAGAGAGGAAGGGAGAAGGATCGAGAGTTAGAAACATCGACGAGAGAGAAACATCGACCAGCTGCCTCCTGCACACCCCCCACTGGGGATGTGCCCGCAACCAAGGTACATGCCCTTGACCGGAATCGAACCCGGGACCCTTTAGTCTGCAGGCTGATGCTCTCTCCACCGAGCCACACCGGTTAGGCTCAATGTGTTTATTTTCAGCCTCTGACAATGTGGCCCATGTCACCTGGGGGTTGTCACAGTCCTGGAGCCCAGCGACTCCGGCTCCCTCCTGGGGCTGCGCGACCCTCCCCACATCCTCGCAGGCGTGGCCAGTAGAGCCAATGATATGAGACAGGGCCTTGCCTACGGAGATGGCTCCCTGTTGCTGCCTTTACAGCTTCAGATAACAACAGGACACAAGGACACACGGACACACAGCCCATCGGCCTCCGGGTGAGAGAGCCCAGGGTGAGGCCCAGGCTGCAGGGTCCTGACCGGGGGTCACACAGCAGTGAGCAGTGACCGTCCTCCGCAGCTCAGCCCAGCCCCGGTGAGACAGGGCGTCCATCCTGTTTCCCCCACTGTGGCCACGCCCCTCGGATTCCTGACCTTTGACCTCCCACCTGGACATCCCCAACACCCTCTACCCCGGCGACCCCAGCTCAGCACGTCTTTTGGATCCCCGATTGAGAAGTTATCTTTTCCTCCCCTGCACTCAGCCTGTACATCGTTTTTAGGGTGGACAGCAGAGCGTTTGTGTCTGCAGTTTATTTTCCAAAATAGGTGACAGGTTCATTGACATCTGGGACTATGTGTCACACACATTGTGCCTCAGTGACCGGGCCAGAGCCTGGCACACAGCAGCTACTCGGTCAGCATTGAAAAATGAAAAGCAAGGAGAAAACGGATTGGTTTTCAACAAGAAGAAATGTCCCCCCCATCACAGACCGAAGACATAAAACTCAGCTTCCAGTTTAGCTTCGTCAGGCTGTCAACGTAAAATTTAGTAAGAAGAAGGGTAGTTTTCAAAGAGCTGCAAGAATTCTTTAGGAGACAAAAACATTTCTTTTTTAAAAAAATATTTTTATAGCCGTAACCGGTTTGGCTCAGTGGATAGAGCGTCGGCCTGCGGACTGAAAGGTCCCAGGTTCGATTCCGGTCAAGGGCATGTACCTTGGTTGCAGGCACATCCCCAGTGGGGAGTGTGCAGGAAGCAGCTGGTCGATGTTTCTCTCTCATCGATGTTTCTGACTCTCTATCCCTCTCCCTTCCTCTCTGTAAAAAATCAATAAAATATATTAAAAAAAAGATATTTTTATAGATTTCTGAGAGGAAGGGAGAGGGAGCGAGAGATAGAAACATCAATGATGAGAGAGAATCATGGATTGGCTGCCTCCTGCATGCCCACAGCCCAGGCTGGTGCCCTTGACTGGAATCAAACCCAGGACCCTTCAGTCCACAGGCCGACGCTCTATCCACTGAGCCACACCAGCCAGGGCGATGAAAGCATTTCGGACACGATGGCACGTAGCCCGGGAACACCTCACGAGCAGAAACTTGCCACGGCGATCGGTCAACGAGCGTCCAGGGCGTCTTACTTCAAAGCAAAACAATCTGCGTTGTAAGGGGAATTATTCAAATGTATGAAAACGCCTTTGCTTGTGGAAATCAGTAACTAAAAAAAGATCTCAAAAAACATCCGTCCGTTTGCTGCTCTTAGTGCAAAAAAAATAAAGACAGCTTAAAATAAATAAAATGTCATCCAACTTCCCCTCCAACGTGCATCGCAGTTAAAAAAAAAAAAAATCTGAGAACAAATGTGTATCTAGCCAGGGCCGAGTTGCACGAAAAGCAAACAGGATGGCTTCTTCGCAAACCCGTCCACACGGCCTCCCAGCACAAATGTTTGCCTCTCATTCAGCGCAGCAAGAATTCTGAGGGCCAAAGTACGTGCCCACGGCAGTGTGACCACGGTGAGAAGTGAGACAGAGAGGACACACACACCATACACACACACACACACACACACACAGTCTTTGTAAGAGAGCCCATGAAAACCGCCCATCACTGACATCTCGTTGAATGTACTCGCTCTTCTGCTGCTGGTAACTGAACCACAAAGTGGTTCTCACAGCCCATTTGACTTCTTTCCTGGGATCCGTCGGCCTGAAGGTTTCGTGTTCCTCCAACAAAACAGGAGGAGAGAAGCCCTAACAGGTTTGGCTCAGTGGATAGAGCGTCGGCCTGTGGACTCAAGGGTCCAAGGTTCGATTCCGGTCAAGGGCGTGTACCTGGGTTGCTGATCGATGTTTCTCTCTCATCGATGTTTCTAACTCTCTATCCCTCTCCCTTCCTCTCTGTAAAAAATCAATACAATATATTAAAATTAAAATAAAAAAACAGGAGGAGAGTGATCACGGCAGACATCCGAGCAGAGGTGCTGTTCACATAGATCAGTGTGGCTTCTGGGGCCGATCCCTCACGTAATAGGGCAGGTCCCTGATTTGCACTCTCTCAAAGGGGTACCACGCCTCCTGCTTTGGGGGGGAAGGTCTCCCTCGGGCCTTTCACAGCCCTGGGCACGACCTTAGGTGATGTGTCCACAGAGTGTCAGTACCCGACCTGCACGGACTGGGACAGCAAGTCACCAAACGGAGCCCTTTAATATGAACCTGCGTGCTCCCATGCTACAGCTGAGAAACAATGGCCATTGAGGCCAATCGATTCAAACACCAGAGACAGGTCTACAGTGTATGGAGATAGAAGCGATCTGGCAAGTTTCCATGTATACGGTCACGTGTAATATAGCTAGAAATTAAAGCAGAAATGATTCTTATGAATCAAAACAAAGAGCTCTTTTACCCACATGTTTCAGATTTCTTTTCACGGAATACTTCTTGTGTAAAAGCAGAGCCTTTGCCAATGTGGTCTGGTAGAGCCATCTGACTCATCAAATGCCAGAAAAAAAGGCTTAGGCAACATTATAACTCATAAGTACCTCCACTGATAACACACAAAGCGGATTATTGATTTAGTCATAATAAGGCACAGATATTTGAGTAGGAGGAAAATCAATAACATTCTATACCAACGTATTAATTGTACAGAAAGAGAAAATGTGGTTATTTGAAAGATAACCCAATACTAGTCCTCTTTACATTGCGGTCATGCTTTGAATTCTATTTTATTTTAATACTAGAGGCCCGATGCAGGAAAATTCATGCAAGAGTAGGCCTTCCTTCCCCCCGGCTGCCGGCACCGGCTTCCCTCCGGCACCCGGGACCCGGGCTTCCCTCCTCCGGCCACTGGCAGGAACCCAGGACCCAGGATAGCTTCCCTTGGGCCCCGGCTTCATCAGGAAGGACGTCTGGAATGATGTCCAGAAGACATCTGGTCTAATCAGCATATTACCCTTTTATTATTATAGATAGAAGCTACAGCTTTGGGACCAGGAAGTAAAGTCGCCTGTAATGAGATTCAGTGATGATATATGACTTGCTCTAGTGCAAATGAATGCGGGAGCTGATATGCATGAAAGGGCATTGCCTCTCACGCTGTAGGTGTGCAATAAAAGCTGTGAATAGATGTGATAAATCAATAAATCTTAAACTATGAATTGGCTATAAGCTTCCCAACGTAATTATCCAATATCTGATCGGACAGCTTTTCAGCAGAAATTATTTTACTGGCGGATGGATTTAAAACAATGTGGATACAGAGTCAGTAGTTCATGAACGCTGGGTCCTGGACATGTAGTCGTTGCTGTCTGAGCCACGGCAGGCTTGTGTGTGAAAGGGCACTTCTCTCTCCAACCCCGTTTCTCTGAAAATCAGTGGAAAAATCCCCTCGGGTGAGGATGAACAAAAACAACAAAATAATAATGGCAACCCTAGTAATCATAAAAATCCATATTGTAGCCCTAACCGGTTTGGCTCAGTGGATAGAGCGTCGGCCTGCGGTCTGAAGGGTCCCAGGTTTGATTCCGGTCAAGGGCATGCACCTGGGTTGCGGGCACATCCCCAGTAGGAGGTGTGCAGGAGGCAGCTGATGGATGTTTCTCTCTCATCGATGTTTCTAACTCTCTATCCCTCTCCCTTCCTCTCTGTAAAAAAAAGTCAAGAAAATATAAAAATAAAAATAATCCGTATTGTATAAGTTGTGCTTTACTCCAAAGAATGGCCACAAATATTATCCCACTTTAGCCTCTCAGTAGGACTATGAGGTAGATACTGTTGTTATTTCCATGTTATAGGCATTTAGAGTTCCTATCTATTGTGGCACCTGCTCAGGGAAATAAAGAAGTTGTAGAGAAAGGTGGGCAGATGACATCTCGCTCCATTGGCTTGTAATAATATTTACATTTAATTAGATGGAAAATGAGAACCGAGCGAAGGTACAGCTGCGAGGCAGCCAGCGGTGCAGTGGTCTGTCTTTTATGAGCAAACACTGTTGCCGATGAGGACAGGAAACAGGATTCCCAACAGCTCCACAACTGTAGTTGTTTTAAGAAACATATTGAATACGTTTCCAGTAATTCTTCTTGTTGTTATTTTTTAAATATAAAAATGAGTGTGAGCCCAGCTGGTGTGGCTCAGTGGTTGAACATCAACCGATGAACCAGGAGGTCATGGTTCGATTCCTGGTCAGGGCACATGCCCAGGTGTGGGTTCGATCCCCGGAGGGGGCATGTAGGAGGCAGCCAATCCATGATTCTCTCTCGTCATTGATGTTTCTAACTCTCCTTCTCCCTTCCTCTCTGAGATAAAATATATATATTTAAAATATATAGTGTGAAATGCTACTGAAAGTTTATACCATTTGTACTATTTTATGTCCACACCCAGAATCCTTTACTAAAGAGAAAAACAACAGTCACCTGTCATGCGCCTGGAATTATTGTTGGGCAGTCCAGAAAAATAAAAACAAATTACTCAACTTTCATCCTCACTTAACATTTCAATCGAAACAAGAAAAGGTTCAATATCACTGCACACCCTGGGACTTTCTCGTTTCTTCCTGTCGTGGTCACGGGCACTGTCCTGGTGTCCTTGCTCCCAAGAAGGGCTTGGTCGGCTTTGCCCGGTCAGAGCATCCTTCCTCCTTGTGACAAATGACACGGAGGAAGGAAGGGGCCCGGTCCATTCCTTCACCTTCTATGTTAAGAAATTATTTTTAACAGAGTTTCATGTCTTGTGGCCAGAGGTTGTTGCTTTTGTTCAGGGCGCGCTTAGGCTCAATTGTCTTATATCTTGATTGATTTTTTATTTATTGTTTGTTAATCCTCAACGGAGGATATTTTTCCCATTGATTTTTAGAGAGAGAGAGTAGAAGACAGAGGGAAACATCGATGTGAGAGAAACACATCCATTGGTTGCCTCCTGCACGCACTCCAACCAGGACCCGGGCCGGGGAGGAGCCTGCAACCAAGGTACGTGCCCTTGACCGGAATCGAATCCCAGACCTATTGGTCTGCAGGCCGACGCTCTATCCACTGAGCCAATCTGGCTATGGCTATCTCTTGATTTTTTTAAAAAATTTATTGATTTTTTACAGAGAGGAAGGGAGAGGGATAGAGAGTTAGAAACATCGATGAGAGAGAAGCATTGATCAGCTGCCTCCTGCACACCCCCCACTGGGGATGTGCCCCCAACCAAGGTACATGCCCTTGACCGGAATCGAACCCGGGACCCTTCAGTCTGCAGGCCGATGCTCTATCCACTGAGCCAAACAGGCCAGGGCTTGATTTTTTTTTTTAAAAAAAATATTTGTATTGGTTTCAGAGAGGAAGGGAGAGGGAGAGAGAGATAGGAACATCAGTGATGAGAGAGAATCATGGATCAGCTGCCTCCTGCACACCCCCTACTGGGGATCGAGCCTGAAACCCGGGCCTGTGCCTAGACAGGGAATCAGGGCTGTGACCTCCTGGTTCATAGGTCGATGCTCAACCACTGAGCCACACCAGCGGGCTCTTCCTTCTCGTTTCCCATTTCTCGGAATCTATGGCAGGCACCGGAACCCGGCATAAGCCTCGGCTTGTCCGGGAGCCTGTGATGTGCTATTCTCGTCTGCCTTTTGTCTTCACGCAGCCTCGTGTGGCCTCCAGGATACCATGTGAATCTTGATTAGTCCCAAACAGAGATCGACAGCCCTGCCATCCCCGAACTGCCACAGTAATTCAATTAAAAGGGAGTTCAATTAGACACGATTTGGGGGATTTTGCCTGCCCTGACCCCGACTTGGGGGATCCATGAGGCTCCCGAAACAGATTGAGGGCTTTGGCAAGTCTGGCAGCACAGAAAGGTGCTTCGCCAACGCCAGGATGTGCTCGGGGCCAGCAGATGTCTTTGTTTACCTGTCTCCTCTGAGCCCTGCATCCTCCGTGAGCACAGAGCACAGAGCTCGGGGGCGGGAGCCATAGGAATTGGGGTTCCCCCTCCACCCCGTGTGCTTTCAGGGTCACCGAAAGGCTGTCCTGTTTTTATTTCTCCAAGTGCAAGTCACTTTCCTCACCCCCCACCCTCATTTATATTTTCTGCGGTGATTTTTTAAACTCTATACTTTACATTTCATATCTCACTTGAAATATTTGGTCTTCAAGAGACTTTATATTCCAACAATTGTTTTTTTAATTGCACAAGAGATCAAAAGCCGGGCGATTGCTCAAGTCAGACCAATAAAAAAATAAAAAGAAAGAAAAAAAGAAGAGGAAGTGTCGGCTTGGGCAATTCTGTTTGCTCGGTGAACAAATCTTGCAATATTTATGGATTTTCCCACTTTCCTTCAGCGGGAGTAAGAGCAGTGCCCAGGATGGTTTGAAAGGCTTAACGGAATGCTTGTGGGATGAAATGACAATTGCTGGAATGTATCGTCTCTTAAAGACCACGTAGTTCAGATGGGACATGAAATTGAAAAAGACCGTGTTCCCGAAACCATTTCACAAAGACTTACTTCAGCGCGCACGCGGAAGTGAGTTGGATGATGTTATTCTATGAAATCCAAGCGTGCAGAATAAACTTCCTCGTGACTGCGCCCGTCAGAGAATAATATAACTTCATGCAAACATTAAGAATACAGTTAGTGAGCGCTGTGATTGCTGTGTGCACACTTATCTTAGGGCTCCTGGAGGACTTAACTCTGAGCCTGGAGGTCCTGAAACTTCCCGGCTGCCCCGGGAGCTGTATTATTCAACAAGGTCATTGTTAGCCGTCACCGTCGCGGCTCACCTTGGTTAATTGTTAATAGCCCGGACTCGCGGCTTGCAGGGACCGCGTTATCAGGTCAGGGACAGTTACTTGAAGTGAAACTAAGTCCTCACAGCCTTCATTCTGTGCCTTAAACACCCGATCTTCCCTGGGAGAAGGTCACGGGCATCCATTTTAGTGTCAAGAGACTCTCTGTTCCTGATGGAGATAATAATGATGGGCTTAGAAAACGGGGTGGGATCTTCAAACGTTAAGTATAGTGGGAGCTTTCCATTGCACTTGATGCCTAATATTTTGGTTTAACTGTAAGATACTATTTTATCTTTAAAAAGATATTTTGATTGATTTCAGAGAAGAAGGGAGAGGGAGAGAGAGATAGAAACATCAGTGATGAGAATCATGGATCGGCTGCCTCCTGCACGCCCCCTACTGGGGATCGAGCCCGCAACCCTGGGCATGTGCCCTGACCGGGAATCGAACCAGCTACCTCCTGCTTCAATAGGTCGATGCTCAATCACTGAGCCACGCTGGGAGGGCTCTAAGATATTATTTTATTTTATTTTTTAAAGATATTATTTTAAAGAGGAGAGTTTGTTATTCCATTACAATGTCCTTGCTTCTCTAATTATTTCAAAGGGTGAGTTTTCTACAGGGAGAAAGGCTCAGGAAAACAAATAAGATGCCTGTGCAGGATGATGAGCAAAAGTGAGACATTTAAATACGCTGAGCTTTGCTAGTCTTAACCCAACAAATCCCAAAGCACGTATAGCATTAAAGGTTAACTTGACCAGAGGAAAGGATTAACAAATAAGGAAAGAAGTCATGTACTGTAGCCGCCAAGCAAAAAATGTCTTTTGTTATCATTCCTTCCCCCTTCTCCAAATGTCTGCCTACATAACACACCTCGTGCAGGAAACGTGATGGGTTCTTAGAGTTTTTAAAACGCTCAGAAGAAGACGGTTTATATTTCGTCCTGGTGTAAACGAATGATTGCACAAAGGTAGCGTCGTCAGATAAAACTGTAGGATTTTTTTTTCCAACTGAAAAAAAATAATCGTTTTCATGACATGGGCCGGCTTTCTTTGGAGGTTAGATAACAGGACTACTATGCACATACCGACAGATCACGTCTGTGAGGTTTCTGGCATCTCAGACCCACTCCGCTGAGACTCCCAACTTCCCTGTCTCAGCCATACCCACCAGCGAAGATTCGCTCCGCTGACTCTCACTGACAGACGGCGAGCCCCCGACACGCTGCCCAAGCTCTCTGTTCTCCAGGCGGCCCTTCCTGCTCCCCACCCGTCTTGGTCCCGTCAGTCAGAGGTGGTCTGGGTGGCATTCGGTCCAGGGTCAAGGTAGAGCAGCCCTTCAGCGTTTCTGCTCGTCTAGACCAGTGATGGCGAACCTAGGACACGTGTGTCAGAGGTGACACGCGAACTCATTTTTTTTGGTTGATTTTTCTTTGTTCAATGGCATTTAAATATATAAAATAAATATCAGAAATATGTCTTTGTTTTACTATGGTGGCAAAGATCAAAAAATTTCTATATGTGACACGGCACCAGAGTGAAGTTAGGGTTTTTCAAAATGCTGACACGCTGAGCTCAAAAGGTTCGCCATCGCTGGCCTAGACTGTGCGCCTTTCACTAGCACAAGAAAGGGTTCTGACATGAGCTGACGGGCCCGAAATCTCGCTCGGCTGGGAAGCAGCGGGACCAGAGTTCAACTAAGCCAGCGGTTCTCAACCTGTGGTTGCGACCCCTTTGGGGGTTGAACGACCCTTTCACAGGGGTCGCCTAAGACCATCGGAAAACACATAGATAATGACATATTGTTTTTGTGATGAATCACTATGCTTTAATGATGGTCAATTTGTAATAATGAAATTGGGGGTCACCACAACATGAGGAACTGCATGAAAGGGTCGCGGCATGAGGAAGGTTGAGAACCACTGATAAGCCACGTCTGCAGGTAAAGGGAGACGGAGGAGCCCAGATGCATCATTAAGTCCGTGCTCTGCTCTTATGGTTGGAAAACCAGAGCGGGGAGGGGGTGGGTCATGTGACATGGTGGAGCCAGAAGTGTCTCTTAGGGTTTTAATCAGATTCAAATATAAGTATTTGGACCAAGTATCTGGCATGCTGGCTCTTCTGAGATATCCCATCCACCAGCAAGTCTGCAGATTTTACTGGAAACATGCCCAAGACATGAAACTCAGTGTAGGTATTTTTCAAAAATTCAATAAGAAATAATAATTATACAACACAAATAGAAAAGAGTGGAGTGTTTATCCCATGAGCTTTAACAGTATCAAAAGTTAATCAGTGTAGCCTGGCCGGCCTGGCTCAGTGGTTGAGCATCGACCTATGAATCAGGAGGTCATGGTTGCATTCCCTGTCAGGACACATGCCCGGGTTGCGGGCTCCATCCCCAGAGTGGGGCGTGCAGGAGGCAGCCGATCCATGATTCTCTCTCATCACTGATGTTTCTATCTCTCTCTCCCTCTCCCTTCCTCTCTGAAATCAATATATATATGTGTGAGTATATATATCTACATCTACACACACACACACACACACACAAATGTATATATATAAATCTGTGTAATTCCTAACAAATTGACACAAATAAGGGAGCAAGTAGGAACATGGGTCAGAGAGTGGGGCTGATGAGGCTGGACAGACAGACCCCGAGTCACCTGCCTGGAGGGCACGGTTGGCACTACCAGTGGGGCATGGCTTCAGGGAGCAGAAATGAAGAAGATACGATGTGGTGGGAAGATCCGGGCACTGCTTGCTGCTCAGGGATGTAGGAGGAACAGGCACGCTGGCAGGACCAAAAGCAGTGCTATAGAGAGCCCCGGGCACAGGGCAAGGACAGGAGGGTCCCAGGGGCAGACGATGCAAAAGGCCGGTGTGGACCAGCCAGGCCGTGGCAGGTGGAGATCGGGCAGCTACTGGCGGTATGTGCGCTAACAGTGAATGCAGCAGAAACACCCAACACGAACCCAGTTTAAGTGCATAGTTACTTCTGAAATGGTGCCCGGGTGTCATGAAATAATACAGGCATTAAAAAAATTTTTTTTGCCACTTTTTATTTTATTTAATTATTTTTTAAAATCCTCACCCAAGGATATTTTTCCATTGATTTTTTTTTAGCTGGGGAGGAGCCTGCAACCAAGGTCCATGCCCTTAACGGGAATCAAACCTGGGACCCTTCGGTCCACAGGCCGGCGCTCTACCCACTGGGCCACACAGGCCGGGGCCATTAAGGCCTTTTTAAAAGTGCCTCAGTGACCATGTAGACACGGAGGACGAGGCAGGGCCCTCAGCGAGCAGCGAAGTCTCGGGAGTGGAGCGTGGAGGATGAGAGAGACCAACGCCGAGGCGACGTGGGCTTTCTCGGGACCCGTGTACACGCTGCCGGTGGCTTAATGATCACAATCGCCATTCCACAAGGCGGTATTCACTATCTCCATTCGCAGAGACAAAAGAGACCTGCAGACATTTAATAGCCATCGTCCCCCGGCCACTGGCCGCGGCGGGCGTATCAGCATCGGAGTTATCTAACACGCCTTTGGCTCCACCAGGCCCCGTGGGGGGAGGCGTTGACCTTGAAAGGGGACACTTGTCCTTTGATATCTGGCAGAAGGCAAGGAAGTAAACATAAGTCAACGCGGAGACCTTCATGGCCGGACAGAGGGACACGAAAAAGCTCCCGTGGATGCCCCGTTGGTCTGCGGATGAATGTCCCTGCAGGTACGTGCCGGGGACGTGGGCCAGCGGCAGAGATTTGGGTCAGATTTTTCAGGAAACAGAGAAGATGACTGACGGGAAATAAATAAAGGGTTTGCGTTCGTTCAACGCTGCCTGTATTGGGGAGCGTGTCTTCGGAGTCTCATCTCTATTTCTGTTATTAGAAAATGGAGCACATACAGTTAGTGCGAAAAGAACTTTCCTGACGATGAGTGGGAAACAGATGTAAACTATAATTTGTATAAATGATTCAGCTCAGCACATCATTACCGGCTACAAACTATTTTAAATTTCTAGGACAACCCTTGAAGGTATTCAATTCACTGTCCTTTAGACGTTAGGAATCTTCTGAACGAATGGCAGATGCACATCTATCTGGGATTCAGTGTACAGACATTTTTCATTAAATTCCATAACTGTTTCTCTCATCCATACATAACTAAATATAAACGACATCAAGAAAAAAAATAGGGCCCTTGCTGGTGTGGCTCAGTGGATAGAGCGTCGGCCTGTGGACTGAAGGGTCCCTGGTTCGATTCCGGTCAAGGGCACCTGCCTGGGTTGCAGGCTTGATCCCCAGTAGGGGGCGTGCAGGAGGCAGCCAATCCATGATTCTCTCTCATCATTGCTGTGTCTCTCTCTCCCTCTCCCTTCCTCTCTGAAATCAATAAAAATATATTTTTTAAAAAAGAAAAAATATGGTGCCGATTCAGGGAAGACAGGGAAAACAGGGTCATGGAGAGGGACTGGTGCACGTGCAGACGGACGGCCAGGACAGGCCTCTCTGAGGATGTGACTGACAGGTGCTCTGGGAGGACTCACAGGCGGGCCACGCGGGCGGGAGACACGGGTGGCGGGCAGAGCCTCGCTCGAGTGGGCAAGCAGCGGGGAGCAGGCTGAAGTTGCTAGAGCGTGAAGGCTTTGGGGGAGCCATTCGGGCCTCGGGTTAGTGTACCCAGGCGGCAGTGGAAGAAGTTCAGCATTTTAAAATCTTCGTGGGAACATGCTGGGCATTAACCATGTAGGGTGCAGCTACGAGCCGCCATTTCCAAAGGCATATGTGTTGAGATTTTCCTGTAATCCGTGAAACTATTTTTTTCATGGCTGCATTCTTTTTTAAAAATATATATTTTTATTGCTTTCAGAGAGAGAGAGAGAGAAAGAGAGAGAGAGAGAAACATCAGTGATGAGAGAGACTCATTGATCGGCTGCCTCCTGCACGCCCCCCATAGGAGACAAAGCCCGCAACCCTGGCATGTGCCCTTGACCGGAATCGAACCTGGGACCCTACAGTCCGCAGGCTGACGCTCTATCCACTGAGCCAAACCGGCCGGGGCATGGCTGCATTCTTTATAGACTTTTCTTCCTGTACATATTTAGGGAAGTCCAAAGCAATTTGCATATCCTAAGCAGCGTACAGTCACCGAGAAACCAAGGGAAGCTTGGAGGGCTTCCGGCAAGTTCCAGCAGTTTCTGGCAGGAAAGCCATGCAGGGAGCAGCAGATGCGCGCCTTCCGGGAGGGAGCTGGGCGGGCGCCCTGTGGGGACGTGGACCCAGGGAGCCAGGATGCTGGAGCTGGCGTGGGTCTCGGTGACCAACTCATTTATAAATGAAGGGCGTGGAGCTCAGCCAAGCGATCGCTTGCCCAGGGTCATAAAAATCCTCAAGCAGAGCCAGGCCGGACCCGCTCCTGTAAGTGAGACGGGAGGAAGGGATGGGGCGCTCTCTCCCGCACACCCCTGACCGGCCGCGGTCACTCATGAAGCCAGCGTCGCGCCCAACTCCATGGCCACCTCCTCGGTCAAGTCTTCCCGGGGCCTCCTTTTGGGGACGCTGACCATCCGCATTCTTCACCCACGGAAGCCAGAGCGCTGCCGTCACAGCCACAGATGACGTCGTCTGTCCCACCTCACCTTCTCCCGCCCATTGCCTGGTGGGGGTGTCTCTGCTCCTTTGGGGATCCACACGTGAAACTTCTTATTTTGGTCTCAGCCATGGCTTTCAGATGACTGGCTCAAGCCTCCTTTTCCGGCGGCATCCTCAGCACCTGCTGACAGCCAGCAGCGATGCTGTCGCTCTGTCCATGTCTATGGTTGCATGCAGTTCTCATGTAGAATTCCCAGCTCGCCTCCCACTCGAGCCCCCTTGTCCCTGGCGAGGGCCAGCCCAGGTGCGTGGGGTGGAGGGCGTGGTGTCCCCCGGGGCCAGTCCCCTCCTGTCACACCTGCAGCCAGGGGCACAGAGGCGGCTGGGAAGGGGAATAGCTCTACAGAGTGGGGGGGTCCCGCCCTCTGCTGGTGGCTTCTCTGTGCCGCCCGGTGACTGGGACACGCTCTGGGGAGCAGGAGCCGGGAAGGCAGCCCTGGGCAGGGGCCGGCTCTGGCTTTGTTTCCGCCTCTTCTCACCTCGGAATCCTGGACGTGAGAGTGTGAAAAGCCACCTGAAGTGCTACTGCGTGCGCCTTGCAACGCGATGAAGAAAATTCACAGGCAGAACCTCACCATAAATGCTCCCAAAGATGCCGCTGGCTCCGTGGAACCGTCAGCCACACATCGATCGCTCCACATCGCCCCGCGATCGCCTAATCGGCATGCAGGCACGGGCCATTTCACCGCATCAAAGACTGCTTACTGCACACCCACCGTGTCTGCAGTCCTTCGATGACTCTGCGAGATAGATATCATTTCCATTTCATCGATGATTCTCAGGGTTCCATTATTTTTCTGAGGCTACAAAGCTAAGAAGGGCTTTTCAGCTCCCTTCCCGGGATCTATGTGATCTGGGGAAGGAAAACATCTCATCTGTGCTACCGTCGTCCTTGTTGACTCAATGCAAGCTTTCCCTTTACCCGAAGCTCAAGGCCTGTTTCAGGAAGAGATGAGGAACACGTCGCTTCAGAAATGGATGTGCAGGAGGAATGCTGTGTTTCAGAGTTTGTGACGTTCAGGGCAAATACATTTTTGTCTTCATCAGAGAGAATAACTGAAGGCTGATGTAGAAAGAGATGCATCGGGTGTCCTGCCTTTTCCCCGGGAAGAAGGGAGGTCGGAGGCTGCGGGAAAGATGGGAGGGCTGAGACAAAGGGACGCCCCCCCCCCCCATCTTCGGGGCCAGGATCGCAGGTGATGTGAATGAACCGAAGGACCAGCAGGTGGAGTCACCGTCAGGGACGCCCAGCCACGCCCACCCCACAGACACATTCAGACACGCAGGCTGAACACACGGGTGTGAGGGGGACATTTTAAACACAAATGTCTCCCTTGCTTCGCTGCCCTGACTTACCACATTCTTAAAATCAGGAAAATAGGTCATTTAGCTTAACCTTTTTCAGTGAGGATGGGCAGTAAATATGTCCTTTAAAGTGTTCACAAAAATTTAAAAGTTGTGAATATTGACATGGAGATATCCACAGGAATGATAAAGAAGGTACGACAACCCGATACAATACAGACTTAGTGAACTATCGGATATTTGGTAATGATACTAAACAAATAATCATTAACAAAACAACCCGGATCATGGATGTGCGTCTTGAAAAGATGTTAAGGTAAGCCATGAAATTTCATGTTATCTTTTATTCTATATCTGCTGGCTAATTTCAGTAAACGTATAAATGTACCGTGTGAAATAGTCTGTATTTTTTTTCTTTGGATTAAGACAACTTATATCTTTCTATTTATAAAACTAAAAAAAAATATGTCGTTCAATCGGATTTAATTGAGGACACAAAGACAGAATTCACATCCAGTAGCGTCTCGCTGTTGGTATAATTAATTTCAGTTGTATTTGTCATGCTTTGTTCAGTAAGACCCAGAGTAGGTTAATTAAATGGTAGCATCATGTTATTTTTTTTTTAATGCTGCACTTTCTGACTTAAAATATTCTAATCTAGAATAGAATTTTACAATGAAAATGTTGGTGTTTTGACTCTCCAAGGATAAATGAGTAAAACACAAGCATCGTAACGTCTAGGTCAGCAATCCTAGGCCATTGTCACTGAGAATCAGTAATGAAATGATCTCTTTTTCGGCAGTATAAGAAAATCATTCAAATATGCGTAAGAAGTTTGAATTTTTTTGTATTGTTCTTTTAAAAATATATTCTTATCGATTTCAGAGAGGAAGGGAGAGGGAGATAGAAACAGCAACGATGAGAGAGAATCATGGATCGCCTGCCTCCTGCACGCCCCCCACTGGGGATCGAGCCCACAACCCGGGCCTGTGCCCTGACCGGGAATCGAACCGTGACCTCCTGGTTCATAGGTCTACGCTCAGCCACTGAGCCACGCCGGCCGGGCAGAAGCTGGAATGTTTTGCACTGAGAAAGCCATAGGTAAGGCCTCCTCTTCCTCCTGAGTAGAGAGAATTCTCCGATGTGGAGGGCTGTGCGCCTCCCCACTCCCAGCCGTGTGACTGTGACTCCCCTCCAGCTCAGCCAGTCCTGGCCAGGACCGGGAGGCTGTTGAATCAACCTCAGGCCCCCCACCTGGAGGGGGCAGCGTTTACCTGCCAATCAACCTGGAATTGACTCCCTAAAGATGAGCCCCAGGCCCCCATGCACAGTCAAGAGTCTCAGCATTGCCCTACACCCCCCACCCCCCTTGCCCCCCCAAACCAGCCCTGGCCACTCATTGAATTTCCCCCCAACACGTCTACGTTGCACAATGGCTTGACCCTTTCCAACGTCCCCCATTAAACCCGGTTTTGTTTGTGCTGGAAACGAAATGGGTGATTGGAGAGGTAACTAATCACCTTCACCTGCCTCGTAGCCCTTCAGGTGCGTCTGGTTCCTCTCCCTGACCCTCTCGTTGACTTTTTAAACTTCAAAATAAAATTCACACCTTCACCCAAAGCCAAAGAGAAGGGGCCTCGACGGACATTTTTCTTGTGCCCAGACCAGGAAGCCTCCCTTTAAGATCAGCGTCGGAAAGGGGCTGCGTTCTTTGTACTCCTCCCTCCTCCCTCCTCCCTCCTGTCCTGTCCGCGGGGCTTGCTGGCCTCACTTGCTCCCTGCCCTTTGCCTTCTCTGTGCTACTCTTGCCACTGGGTCCCGGACACCCTCTTACCTCCCATCACGTTCAGCCACAGGGAAGCCCGGGCGAGAGACGGTGGCGGTGGGAGGCCGTTCTGGGTGTCGCCTCCTGAATGCTCGCCCTGTTCTGGGCTCATGGTCTGGACGTGCCCGTCGGGGCACCCCTTCCCCACGCGCCCGCTGCTGCCTCCTGAGGACCCAGGAGAGGAGACGGGTTCCCGGTGCCCACGGCCGCCATCCGAGGTGCCGCAGCACCTGCTCAGGCCTCTTAAATCAGCCCCTTATTAACCGTCTCCGGCGTCCGCCTCCCCGTGTCCCCTGCCTCCCGTCGGAACTCCATGGCTCCGTCTCCCGCAGCTCCTCCCTGGGAGGGACACGTGGACTTGGGACTCAGGTCGGAGCTCTCGGGTCCTCTGTCTCCATCCGTCACTCTTACGGCCGGAAACAGGGCGGCTGGTGGGGAATTGCAGTGTGGCGCCCAGACCCCATCCGATGGGGCAGCCGCTGGCGGGAGCACACAGAAGGCGGATTTTCACCCGCTGCTGAGCCAGCACCCCCCCCCCCCACCCCCCCCCCGGCGAGGAGAGGACAGACAGCCGGTCCCCCAGCGCCTCTCACCTCCTCTGCCGCGTGTCACAACCTGGACCTGTCGGCCCTGACACGTCTCCAGTGTCAACACCGTCGAACTACCTGCAACCATAACCCTTTCAAATGCTCTTACTGCTCGCAGCTCCTCCCCGGGTGGCACTGCTGCTGATCCGGCTGAAGCAGACGCTGCCTCGTAAGCAAGGTGAGATGTCCCCCCACGACTCGGTCCTGTGCCTCGGCTGACAGATGGCTGATGGGGCCTCGCCCCCCTGCTCCCCGATGACACGAGTTTATCTTCTCCGCCAGGTGCCAGCCCCGCTCGTAAAGAGGCACACGGATGGTTTCCGCGAGGAGAGCAGAGCGAACCATCAGTCTGTCTCCCTCCCGTTGACAGCGGCGGCAGCTGAAACCGAATCGATGCTCTCGAGGCAAAATCATTACGGCGGGAATTAAAGCGTCGTCTCCATGTCGCTGCGTTAATGAATGGCTTCGCGGCTGCTGCCGCCTGAGTCTCCGGAAGGAACTCTCAACGACGGGGAGTTCCTCTCAGCCCCTCGCTGACGCCGTCCCTCCTTGCCTGTCGGCTGATGGGGTATCGCGCACACATTGTGCACACGCCCAGTCAGGACAAGCAAGGGGCACCTGCAAGGAGCATCCCCAGCAAGGTGTGTGTGTGTGCATGTGCGCGTATGTGTATGTGTGCACACACGTGTGCATGTGTGAGTATACGTGCATGTACGAGTATGTGTGTGCATGTGCATGTGAGTATGCGCTAGTATGTGTATGCGCACGTACGCACATGTGCGTATGTGTTAGTATGTGTGCGCACGGGCATGTGTGAGCATACATGTACATGTGCATATATGTATACATGTGCACGCACGCATGTGAATATGCGCGCACATGTATATGTGCATGCGGGCACACACACGTGTTAGTGTGTGGGCATGTGGGTATGTGTATATGTGTGCATGTGTGTGCATGTGTATGTGTGTGTGCGTGTGTGGCATTTTATCTGACCCCTCCTTCTGCTGGGAACTGGCACGGGCTATCCCACCAGGAAGCCTGTCTCTGGCACAGCTCCCCTCGGCGTCAGTCAGGAGGACAGGGAATTTTTACAAATAAAAAGGAAAGACGCCTCCTGTGGGTCAGACAGGAGACCTACATGGGAAGAGGGGAAGACTGGGTATGTCCCAGAGCGTCCCCCAACCCCAGTCACCCAGGAGTGCCCGCCCGCTGCCCCTGCAGCCCCCGGCCCGCCTCACCAAGGCCTGAATTGGAACCGTGGCGGGGTTACCGCTCACCAAGAAATGGCTCCACCCACTGGGCCACCCCCCAGGGCAGACGCCCCTTTTCTATACGACTGAGCCCCGCCCTGTGCTCCCTCCCCTCAGCACAGCCCCCCGCGGCCTGTGAGCCTCCTGGCAGCCCAGGCAGCCCCTCCCGCAGCCCGGCCAGGTGCCTGGCCTTCCTCACGACCAGCCCTGCCCTTGCTCCTCCTCCTCGGTTCCATCTGCTTCTCACGTGTTAGAAAGAAAATCAACTGAATGTGTCATCGGAGACATTCCAGACAACACGGGGAGTTGAAATGATCACTTTCAAACGGTACTGCAGGGAGGGGGCCGAGGATTAGGCGCTTCCCGGTCTGTCTCACAAACACGCCTCCGCTGGGCTCATCACGGTGAGGACACGGCCCTGGAGCAGCTTTCCGGACTATTCTCAGATTCATCAGTAAGAAGTGCAATTGGGGGGGGGGGGGGATGCAGAACGTAGTTGTTATAGAAATGCCTGAGGAACTGTTGCAGGTAATCTTCAATTCTTTTGAAAGTGAATAAATAAATCAGTGTTTGTAACTGCTGGTCTTGGACGAATTTGGGGAGAAAACGCTGTTGAGCTGCCCAGATAAGCATTAAATAATAACCAATAAAATAACATCTTAAACGGTAGTAAATATTGGCCCGGAGTGAGGCTTTTACCTTGTAACAAATATTAAAAGGTAAACGTTAGATATATCTTCTTAATTATGACCGTAGACTCAAACTGTTAAAGTAATGAATACAGCAAATAATTACCATGGGGTGACCGTTACAATAATTCTGTTCTAAATGCTGTGTGTATGTACACACACACACACACACACACACACACGCATTTGTATTTTATCCTCACGTTGACCCACTTAGCCACTACATATGCTGGTACTTATTAATATGGTGATATAGTTAATGACCAGAACATTTTTAAATTAAATACAGAACTTACTTTTAATGGGATTTTTCAAATATTTCACATTTGCATAATGGGCAGGAGAAAGCAGGATTGGATAAAAAGTAAAATGATAGACACTTCTCTTACATGGGGGTGGGGTGCGGGAGAGTTAACTTCAGGGTGGACATGGCTACCCACCATGACTCGCTTTTATTAGAACGTTTTCCTTTCAGACCATCCTATGTGGCAGCTCTAGGCCTGAGTTTGCAAGGCCACCACGCAGGCCTCTCCTGAGCTCATCAGGGCTCGAATGTGGCCCCACAATCGAAAGTCTGTCTCCCAACAAGAAATGACGAAGCCAGAAAAAAAAAAACACACACCACACACACTCTGAAGAGACAAAGCAATCATCAGATTCAGACTCAGATATGACACAGATGCTGGGATGATCAGACAGGGAAATTAAAATAACTATGATTAGCATATTATATTAAATGCTCTAATGGAGGACGTGGGATCATTCTGGCAGTTTCAGCAGAGATGGAAACTGTAGGAAATAATTCAAATCAAAACGATGGAAATCAAAGGCACGGTGATGGAGATGAGCAATGCCGTTGACACGCTCATCAGATGACTCAGTACAAACTAGGAAATCGTTGGGCTTGAAGAGGAATGATGACAAATTACCCACACGGAAAGGCAAAAAGGAAAGAGAACAGAAGAAAAAAAATCCCAGTGCCTCCAAACGCTAAGAAACAACACCGAAAGGTCGAACACTCCTGTAATTGGAATCCAAGGAAAAGAAAAAAAGAGAAAATAGGGCAGAAGAAATCCTTAAGGAAGCAATAGCGGAGTCGGTCTCATCTGTGTGTGTTTTCTATACCCCCAAGCGATGGACGCAGTCCTGACCCTGTCTCCCCGGAGGGCAGTAGCATCAGACCCCACAGGGAAAGGTCTCGGTCCTCAAGGACTGCCCCACCCCACTCCAGAGGCCGGTCCCTCGCCCAGGCTGTCACTTCTGTCATTTGCGCATCTGACCAAGAGGCGACAAATAAGAGGTTAAAAAAGACCCCCTCCACCTCAGCCCTGGCTGGTTTGGCTCAGTGAATAGAGTGTTGGCCTCCAGACCGAAGGGTTCCAGGTTCAATTCTGGTCAAGGGCACAAGCCTGGGTTGCGGCCTCAATCCCCAGTAGCAGGCATGCGGAAGGCAGCTGATCAATGATTCTCTCTCATCATTGATGTTTCTATCTCTTTCTCCTTCTCCCTTCCTCTCTGAAATCCATAAAAATATATTTAAAAAAAGACCCCCACTTTGATGAATTTGCTGGAGTGCCTCATCAGACTCCCCGCTATTGTGAAAGGATATAACGCAGGGACTGCCGGCCGGAAGAGGTGCCCGGGGGACGGTGTCTAGAAGGGGCACAGAGCTCCCCCTCTCTCCGAATCTGCACCCCTCCCACCACTCAGAAGCGCTCCCAGCCCCATCCTCCTGGGATTTCATGGCGGCTCCATGATCGGCATGACGGAGGACATCCTTGGCCGTTAGTGATGGATTCTCCTGCCCCTCTCTTCTCTGGAGGCCTGGGTGGTATGGAAGTTCCAACCCTTGCCCAGTCCACGCTCTCAGGAGGTCTGGGGTGTGGCCATGGCATTTAGCCGGAATCATTCCACCTACGGCAAGAAAGAAAGCGGGGGATACATCAGTGGTGCCATTGATATTCCCCTTTACTTATTTTAAATATATTTTTATTGATTTCAGAGAGAGAGAGAAACATCCATGATGAGAGAGAATCATGGATCAGCTGCCTCCTGCACGCCCCACACTGGGGATGGAGCCCACCACCCGGGCCTGTGCCCTGATCGGGAATCGAACCGTGACCTCCTGGTTCATAGGTGGACGCTCAACCACTGAGCCACACCAGCCGGGCTTCCCTTTTATTTTGCAGAGAAATCACGTGACTGCGGGCGGGTGACCGTGAACACAGAGAGAGGGTGCTTCCCACAGCTGGCCTCCGCGCAGGCCTTGTGCCAACAACGGAAAGTGGCGTCTTTCACACCTGACCCCGCCCGGAGCCCTTTGTCGCTGGGCAGGGACGCCATGACGCTGAAGGATTGCCTCCTGAGCTTGTTTACAGACCCGAAGTTCAGTGCCACCGCCTCACCGGGTACCCGCCTGGCAGGGGACAGTCCAGGCACTAAAACCCTCAGCTACGCCAACACCCCTCGCTTTACCACGGAGCTGGTTTTCAAGTAGGAATCAGGGCTGCGATGAAAAGCAATCCATTCTCTGGCTCCGGCTCCATGAAATTAGCTCCGTAATGACATGCTCTCCAGCTGATTAATTTTTTCCTGGCGGGGACATCTGCTGTCATTTGAACGCTGTCCAGTATGAAGCTCCGAAGCAGATGGGGACAGCATGGGAGACGTCGGGTGGGCTCGTGGTTGGAAGTCCTCCTGTTTCTTTCGGATACGCCTTGCGACAGGACAGGGTGGCCACTCGCCCTCCGTGGGAGCAAGGCAGTGGTCAGCGGTCACAGGGAACAAAGGCGTGACCTCAGGGGGGGACCTGGGCCCCACGAGGCCCGGGCTCCAGGCTGCCCCTCGAGGGCGCTTGGACGCGCACACGCCGAGTGATTAAACACTCGGTGAGCGCCTGGGCTGCCAGCTGGACGCGACTTGACACCCTTATTAATCTTGAGAAACGGCCTCACTTTCATCTGATTAGAAAAGTTTGGAAAAGCCCGGTGCCATGTGTCCGCGTCGCTGCCAGCCGATCATGCCAGTTGGCAGTTTTCATTCATTAACAGTTTTCTTTTTCATTAACGGGCCCGGGTGCTTCGGGGTGGCTCTCTGTTGCCGCTTCCTGGGCGCAGGCAGCCACCGGGAAGCAGATGTTCCCGTCCCGGGCGCTGCGAAATGTTGGAACTCTCTCAAGAGGCCCCGGTTGCTGGAGCCACAATGAGGTCCTTCTCCTCCCTCGACGGGTCTCTCTCTGAAGCCGGGCCAGGAGCCTCCGTACCTTGCATCTCGCTCGCTGGTAGACGTGCATGAAGCTGCCAATGTCACGGCCATCCGCTGAGCCGGGCTCCATGGCAGGGGAGCCAAAGAGCGTGGATTTCTGGAGCCTAACATCTCAGTCCTTCGAGAAGAAAGCTTGTGTGAAGCAGGAACCTCAGTGACTAACAGGGGGCGGTGGGGCCTCCGCCGTGCAAAACAGAAACCAGTGCAACACGTCCATCGTGGAACAGAAATCTGTAAAATAATAAGGAAGGAAGAGAGGAGAGACTGGGGGTGGGGGGAGGAGGTGGGGAAACAAGCTCTTCGTTGAGTTTTCAAAGATCGAATGGATTCATTCAGCTACAAAAGGGAAGGGACATTAGTCCAAGTGGGAACAAATGTATTCAGGCATAAAATGCCCCTTTAGCCTGGCCAGCATGGCTCAGTGGTGGAGTGTCGCCCTATGAACCAGGAGGTCGCAGTTGGATTCCTGGTCAGGGCACAGGCCCGGGTTGTGGGCTCTATCCCCAGCGCGGGGCGTGCAGGAGGCAGCCAATCCGTGATTCTCTCTCATCATGGATGTTTCTATCTCTTGCTTCCTCTCCCTTCCTGTCAATAAAAATGTATTTTTTTTTAAAAAAATAAAATGCCCTTTTAGGCATTAGACACGCATCCAATGAGTGAAAAGGCAGGAAGGGACATTCAGGCCAGTGGTTCCCAAACTTTGCAGCCTCGGGACACCTTGACACCCTTAAATATTACAAGGCCCATCGGAAACCTCCCTTTGCAGAGGTTGTAGCTATAAGATTTACCATCTTTGAAATTTACATGGAGATAGTTGTTAAATATGTATGCATTCATTCATTTAAAAAGACACACACATTTATGACATAATGATCTTTCCCAAACTAGAAAATAATAGTAAAAAGTACGGCATTGCTTTTGAGGAGTTCTGGGCAAATGGAACACAAAGAGATTCTTGTGTTTGCTCCAAACTCGCTCCATTGCACTATGTTGTTTTGCTTGAAGGAGGGGGAGGAAAGAGGATGGGGTTTTTAATGGCCTCGACAGAGAATTGTGGCTATTCTTTTTAACTCCACATAAAAATTCCCCCAGTGGCAGTTTCTTAGAGGTTGGTGCACTGAGAAGTCTGACATGATGCTAATTTAGTTTTCGTACTCCTCAGTTGCATTAAAACCCATGATTTGTCTTGCTCTGTGAACGGACCTTTCACCCAGGACATCATACACTGGCCACTTGGAAAACACTGGTGCTTGTCCTGGACGGTGGCTCCGCTGGTTGGAGCGTCCTCCTAAACACCAAAATGTTGCGGGTATTCTCGGTCAGGGCACATAGCCAGGTTTCTGGTTCGATCCCTGGTCAGGGCGTGGGAGAAGGTGTTTCTCTCTCACATCGATGTTTCTATCTATCATCCTATATAATAAAAGGCAAATATGCAAATTGTCACCTTGGAGTTCCACTGGGAGACCAAGAGTTCGCTTGCTCACTATGACGTGCGCTGACCACCCGGGGGCAGTGCAGAACATGGCAGGTGACCAGTGGCGGTGGGGTGCTAAGGGAGCGAGGGAAGGAGGAGATGGGGAGACAGGAAACCTGATTGGCCCTGATTGCCAGACAGGCCTAGGGACCCTACCTGTGCACGATTTTCATGCACCAGGCTTCTAGTCTATATCTATCTTCTATCTATCTATCTATCTATCTATCTATCTATCTATCTATCTCTATCATCTATCTATCTATCTATCTATCTATCTATCTATCTATCTATCTATCTATCATCTATGTCACCCCTCTCTATCATCTATCTATCTATCTCTCCTTTTCTCTAATACTAATAAGCATGTCCTCAGTTGATGATTAAAAAAATAGAAAATATTGGCTCCCTGTATTCCCAGATCTTGTCAATGTGGACACACATCTCCTTATTCAACACCCAGAACCCAGCTCTGCACCTCCCCAGTCACCTCAGAAAGTCTTCTGGTTTTGAGAAGCCAATTCACAGTAGCAGACACAAGTCTTCCCAAATTCCTTTTTTTTGGCGGAAACACTTGGATTTCATCAGTGATTTTTCTTGAGGCAGGAGCCAAATCCGAACACCTGCCGCCTGCCTATCAATCACACTTGGAAGAAAAATGTTCCAGGGAAACCAGTGCCCAGAGCAGCGGGCACCTCGATCTCTTAGGTGCTTCTTCTCAGAGACCCTCGCCCCGTCCACACACCCCCGCCCCCCACCCGTGGGTGCGGCTGCAGCTGGAGGCAATGCTAAGCCCTCCGTCTTCCAGTTGCCGCAGCGCCGCTGCACTTTAATAACTGCATTGGCCCCACTTCCCTCCGGGGAGCAGGCGCTGGAACATTCTGTGCCCCGCAGAGTGACTTGCATGGCAACACGGCCACGGAGAAGCACAGGCCGGGAGCCGGGCTGTCCAGGGGGAGCAGCGCCTCGGCACGGGGCACACCCAGCCCCCCGTGTTTACTGCCCCAGGACGGGTGGCCCCACCTGTGACCCTCAGCTTCAGTTCTCACTTTCCACAGAGAGAAAAAGTGGCTCCTCAGGCCCCCAGGCCCCCAGTAAAGAGCCAGTGGGGATGGGGGACACAGCAGAACGTGGGTCTCTCTTAAACGCAACCTGGAATTTGGAAAGCAGGGCCCACCTGTGCCCGGATGCCTTCCCACCTCTGAGCCTCACGCACCCCGGCTGCTGACACGCATCCAGCTCCCGTTACGTTCACTCACACATGGACCCACTTGCTCATCCACCGACTAATTCCCTCGGCAAATATTGATGGAGCTTGTGTGCGAGCCATTAGGCGAATGAATGGGTTTAACAATGAGTGAGGCTGGGGCCTGTCCAAAAGCGGTTGCCACCCATCGCAGGAGATCAGACGGTTATTCAAGCATCTCTGATGAACGCGAGAACCGCCAGGAGCCACGGGCTGGTGCCGGCGGCGCGCTGGGCACGCGTGTGAATGGAACTTGGAAACGTTCATTGAGGTTTTGGCACCGAAGCCATGATTCCAGGGCTAACGGAGGAGGTGAGGACATTTAATCAGAGTAAGTGACTTCGGGAAAGGCAGAGAGATGGGAAAGCAATGCTGCTGGAACTTGAGGGCCACCACACTGGGTACCTGGCCAGCTGTGTCTTAAAAAATGATTCTAAGAGATGAAGCTGGAAGAAGCAGTCGTGCCCCCCAAGAAATCCAGTCTTGCTTGGGCTCCCCGAGACGCACTTCTCTCTGGCGAAATCATCGACCGTTGCTGGCACGGCGCCTTTTCTACTAGAAATGATGCAGAAAATGTTTATCTTCCTTCTTAAGCGTTTACAGGAAGATGAGCTCGGACACATATCACCTCACCTTTCCGTATCTGTGATGACTAGACGCGATGCTTCATTATGGAGATGAGCCAGCTGCAGGCCAAGTGGAGTAGTTCAGGATTTATTTACTTTTATTTATTTCTCTCCTTGCCCCCCTTTTAACACCTTAATCTGCTTTTAGACAGTCAGGCCGAGGAGTACTTTTCTCAAGGTAATAATTTAAATGGCAATATATAGATGCCCTCGCCAGAGGTGAACGTAACTCCTGGAAAAGCATATAATTGCAGGATGGTCTTTATAAAGAACCGTGCTGAGTGTATGTCTCAGATTTTAATATTTTTTGAAGTTAGAGCGAGCTGTCCTCAAATTATTTTTTAGGTTTGACTTTGTGTATTATAAGCCTTATTTAATAGATTTACAGATCTCAGAAAATAAACCGTGGAACTTAATTTGTTTAATGAATATCTTCCAGAAGATTTTCTTTAATGCATTGAGATAAAAGAGGGGGGAAAAAAAACCCAGAAGGAAAATAAATACTTGGGAAAATTTTTCAAATTGCATTACACGAAAATAGAATTCCTTTGGAAGGATAGCAGACGCAACAAATTAAAGCTGGAAATCTGAGGGCAAAAATGACTTCGAGAGAAAAACAAGCTTTCTCTCGTGGGTTTTAAGATGATTAGAGGGAAAACAGCTGCTAGGAGACACAACATGTTAATTATAATGTTTAGATAAGAGAAATGATTATCAAGAGAAAATGGGGTGAGATTCCAACAGTGCGCAGTGAACCGCCCGCGGCTGGCATTGGGGGGAGCCCCTCCATCTCATGCGGGCCATTCACGGAGGTAAGCGGACCCGGTTTTCCTCGGAGCTTCCAAACAGGCAGAATTACACGCAAAACCGGCAGAGCCCGGCAGCTGGAGCGGGGAGGGGGCGGAGATGCGAGGGAGTAGCAGCCGGGAGAAAACCCCGCTCTGCTGTCTGCTCCTGGATGGTCTTGGGTTTGGGGAGGCACAAGCCAGAACATTGGGGGATTGTATTAAATGCCAGGAGAATAGCCCATTAAACACACTCATCGGGCTAATTATCACCCATATGGAGACACCATCTCACTTGGGATTTTCGGTGGGAGGCAGCATGCGTCTCCTGAATAACAGCGGCCGGCGAGTGAGAGTCAAGGTCAAATTCTGCATCCTCTAAACCCCATCAATGTACAGGAAGGAGGCACCTCCACACACAGCACTCTGACATTATATATGTGTGTGTGTGTGTGTGTGTGTGTGTGTGTGTATATATATATATATATATATATATATATATATATATATATAGCCAGCTTGGCTGTGGATGGAGCGTCAGCCTGCGGACTGAAGGGTCCCAGGTTTGATTCCCGCCAAGGGCACATACCTGGGTTGTGAGCTCGATCCCCAGTAGGGGGTGTGCAGGAGGTAGCCGATCAATGATTCTTTCACCATTGATATTTCTATCTCTCTCTCCTTCTCCCTTCCTCTCTGAAATCAATAAAGAAATATAAAAAAAATATAGATATATAGATATATAGATAGATATAGCAGCCCTGGATAGGGATATATATAGAGATAGATAGATAGATAGATAGATAGATAGATAGATAGATAGATATAGCAGCTGTGTACAGGGTTGCTCAATGGGTTGGAGCATCACCTCATGCACCAAAAGATTGTGGGTTCGATTCCCGGTCAGGACACAGGTTTCAGGGTCGATCTTCAGTCGGGGTGTGCACAGGAGGCAACTGATGGATGTTTCTCTCTCCCTTCCTCTCTGAAACAATGAAATATATATATATATTTTTAAAAGAACAGCTTATAGCTGAGGAAACTGAGTCCCCACACTGCCCGACAGTGACGAGGAGGAGATGCTACAGGGCAGAGGAGAGGCCCGCACCAGGCGGAGAAGACGGGTTGCTCTCTGAAGCCTGGACACACATGCTAAGCCTTAAACGACTCGTCTTTGAGCTGGGAGTGCTGCGTGGGGGGCTCTGAGAAGAGGGGGAGCAGAGGAGCCGGTGCCCGGAAGTGGAGCATCACCCCGGTGGGTGGGGCACGCCCATATTTTGGTGCCAAACCTTAAGTTATGGCACCAGGAATGAGCCTGGATGCGAAGGAGTTTGGACATTGCCTCATAGATCATTTTTTTTTTTTAAAAGACCAGCATTATCAAAATTGAAAGCTTAGCTCATCAGCAATAAACCTGTTAAATGTTCTGCAAATCCTTGCACTCCGCCTGCAATGCAATCATCATCGAATGAGTCACTTACGGGAAGTGCCGGCCCAGGGAGGGCCAGGCCAAAATCAGCATCGGTTGCTAATCTCCTGAAAGCAGACTCAGACGCGAACACTCGCTCCAGGATCGGGGACCTTTTGATCTCCATTTAATCCTCAGGAGGCCGAGTCAGGCTGCGGGGGAACGGCAGTAAACATGCGCCTGGGGAGGTTGCACGGAGCCCTGCGGGGACGCTCCATCGCAGCACATAGCAGCAAGGCTTTGCTAACCAGGACGTTTTCGAAGTCTCGGTCCAGGTTGTCTAACTCTGTCGCGTGGTCAGCTGGTAGTGTGGCCCCAATGTGACTTTGTAAAAAATATATTCTTATTGATTTCAGAGAGGACGGGAGAGGGAGAGAGAGAGACACATCAATGATGAGAGAGAATCACAGATCGGCTGCCTCCTGCACGCCCCCTACTGGGGATCGAGCCCACAACCCGGGCATGTGCCCCTACCGGGAATCGAACCGTGACCTCCTGGTTCCTAGGTCGATGCTCAACCACTGAGCCCCCCTGGCCGGGCCCAAATGTGGCTTTTTGGATCTTTTCCTTTCCTTCTCCCCTTTGGAACAATGCAGACGTACCCACAGGCCCACAGGGATTGTCTCTAACGTTGCCCACCTCGGGTGTCCACGGGGCCACTTCCTGCCGCCTGAGCCCATGACGGAGGCGGTGAGAATGGGTTCCCTCGGGGAGCCCAGCCGCAGCTGGTGCTCAGCTTTTTAAACGCTCACTGGCCCTGGGCAATGCTGTGTGTTTACCAGGCGGTTATGTTTTCCAAATGGAAAGCCCTTTGATCACTGCCGCGCTATTGTTGCGGAAAAAAGGAAGAGAGAAAAGACCACAAAAAATCAAATCAGGATTCCACCTCTCGTACCTTTTCATCTGGGGCCTGAGGTCGGTTCTTCCAAATGCTCTGCGGGCGGCCCCAGACGAGCGGACGTGCGGGCGGGCGGGCGCCAGGTAATTACTTTCCCACACCTGCTCCTCTCCGGCGGATCCAGACACCTGCGCGTGCTTTTGGAGAAGGAAAATGAATTCAGCGTCGGGGACATTTAAAGGTCCTCATTACTTTAACCGAGAAATAAAGCCATTTAATTTTGCTTTGAGATGCCTGATTGCTGGCCCCTCCGAAGGCGCGTACCTCCCCCAGCGGGGAGCTCTAGTGGCTGCAGACGGCACCGAGGAGGGGAGCAGCCACGTGAAAATGCAGCCGAAACAGCGTCTCTTGGTTAAATCGGCTGCGTTCCTCCTTCCGTCTTGTTGGGTCCCGGCGCCTCTGCCGGGGACTCGACCTCTTTGGAGGCCGGGACCTGGAAAAAGACAGGAGCGGCCGGAGGTAGGTGGGGTCATGCTTTCTTGCAAACGAAGCAGCCAGTGGCACCTTTTATACTCACGCAAACAAAAGAGGCTCCGTGCCCAGGAGGGATGTCTGTGTTACGTTAACATGAGCAGGCAGGCGATCTAAGGGTGCACCCGGGCAGCATGTTTGGTGACAACTGCTGAGTCATGGCCTTCGGCCTGGGTATGGCAAACGGGCCTTTAAAATGTGGCGTACTGGGGTCAGGGCCCCCCTCCCCAGATTTCTTGATGTTTCCACATGTTTCAACCAAAAGACATTTGACTCGTGTGGCACAGTCAGCCTGTGGGGCCTGGGCGGCTCAGGGAAGCGCCATGAGGCCTCCCCAAGGGTTAGCGGGAACCACGTCCCAGGACCCACTCGCACACACCCCGTCTGGGCTCCGGGACAACGCCCCACGCAGCTCCCGACTCAGCCATCAGCAAACTCTTCCTAAGACAGGTGATACCCCCAGAGCTGATGCAGTGAATTAGCTCCTCCCAATATTTTTAAAGAATATTTTTAAAAATTGATTTCAGAGAGGAAGGGAGAGAGAGAGAGAGATAGGAACATCCATGATGAGAGAGAATCATGGATCGGCTGCCTCCTGCACGCCCCACACTGGGAACCGAGCCACAACCCAGGTACGTGCCCTTGACCGGGAATCGAACAGTGACCTTCTGGTGCCTAGGTGGACGCTCAACCCCTGAGCCAGTAGGGGGCGTGCAGGAGGCAGCGGATTTATGTTTCCTTCTCACGCGGATGTTTCAATCTCCCTGGCTCCTCTCCTTTCCTCTCTCTAAAAATCAACACAAATATTTTTAAAAAGAAGCCTTTAGCAGGGAAGTGAAGTGAAAATAAAAAAAAAAATCTCATTTCTGCCGGAAAAAGAGTCAGATTATTTATACAGAAAGAGGAAGTGAGACTAAGCAAATGTTATAGCTAATGTCTGTTGATCAAAATGGCCCACATATAGAATAAATATAATGCCAAGTGAGCTAACAAAAAAAACTGTCTATTTAAAGATGAATGATGCCAAGGTGAAATTTACGCACCAATGGTTACCTAGTGGTTTCTTAATAATTGGTTGTTTGCTGTTGCCATGTAGACAAAAATAATTGGAAGGCGACTGAATTGTCATGCGGGTGTCCTGATTCTAGGATAACGTTCCACAGGGCAAGTGTCAACTTCTGACCCTTCACATGTAGGCAATATGCCAAGAGAATAATATCTTTCTTAATGTAGAATGAGTAATATTTATAAATGGGATACATTACTAATCTTACCATGAATAATGTATACCAGACAACTCAGATATTCAAAGACTATTTCAAACTCAGGCATTTTTTTTTTTTTTTTAAAAAAAGCTGCCGAGTTTTCAATCCCAGCCATCTACATAAATTATGTTTTTCTAGGGCAAATACACTTTCCAGAAAGTTTCACATCAGCTTGCGCAATTGAGGTTGATTTCATATTTAAATTTATACCTCGCACCTGGCCTCCTCCGTCTCCTCTTCCTGACCCCCACCAGGTAACAATGTCTTTCCAGGGCACTGACAACGCCGTGGGATTTGGGGAAAGGTGCTTTGGGGAGGAGAGGCGCAGATCATGATTCCATCTCCATGAATTTACAGCTTAGCGTTTCACGCCGCTGTATTTGAGAAGCGATTTTCAACCGGTGTGCCGCAGGAATTCTTAAAACATGCAATACCTGACTGTTCAGTCAGGGGCACGAACCTCTTTCCCCTTAGATTGTCAAATAAGCAAAATGACAGAAGCCAACAGCACAATAGCCACCTGGTGCAAATGAATCCAAAGTATACCTATTTTTTTTTTTTTTTTTGGCATATACTCCTGGAAGTGTAATTACTTCAATAGTCCCACAATCAAAACTCTTTCAGAATTTTCTAGTGGAACCCCAATCTGTCATTTTTTGTCACCCGTGTGTGAAGTGAACTTTAAAAGTATAGATTGATTCACTTCACTCTCACATCCATCTTTATGGATTTTTTTTTTTTTTTTTTTTTTTTTTTTGGCCAAAAAGCTGCCTGAGAAGTTCTGGGTAAGAACTTCCTACTTAAAAACACCTCCCCCAGTTCTATATTTGTCCACCATGAAACTGCTTGGGATTTTTTTTTTTTAAAATAAAAACAATGCTGGCCCACCTTTCCTGCTGCCAAAGGGAGCCCGGGGAATATGGATTCTGCTCATCGAGTGACAGGATTTTAACACAGGATGGAGAAGAGGGCAGCTCACACAGTCCCTGAAACAATACTCCTCAACTCTTGTGCCTTCGCCTGGAGAGAAACCTTGCTGAGCGGCCATTTTTCCTGGTAGGGAAACCATCTCTACAGATTCCACTCAATAACTAACTCCTCTCGGATTGTCGTTAGGAAAGAAAGAATGTGTAGAACCGGAGCCCAGGAAAGCAGACGGGGAGACGTCAGGGGGTGCCTGGGAGGCTGTTGCGAGAAGAAACAAGATGAATGCAGAAGGTGCCGCAGCATCAGCTCACCATCCCTCATCGTCTGCATGGAGCCGAGGGTTCCCAAAGGGACAAGGCGTTGAATCGATCCCCCATCTACACGAGGGCAGGGAGAGATGGAGGAGCAGGCAGACCCCGGCCAGTCGTAGGTGCAGAATTAATAAACAAGGGAAGCTACTAGAAGGCTGGCCTGGGCGCCCCCAAGAGGAGTGGGTCTTCACAGCGCCTGGGAGAAGTTTCACATGAACTGGGCTCCGGTCAGGTGGTCTCAGCACACCTTCCCCTCTCCAGGCTGAGCTCCTGGAAGAGTTCCCACTGTGGGAGCATCTCAAGGACATGGGGGGGAGGGGGGCGAGGGGCCTTGGGTTCCCCGGGCGCTGATCACAGGTCCAACAGCGGTCAGGTTCCCTGGGTGACCTCCACCCACAAGAGCGCATTGGACACTGAACGGCTGCCTCACGTGGAATGGAGACGCAGTCCCTCTTCAGTGCATAAAGGGAGTAGACACATAATCACCCATTTTATAGTTTTGGTTTTTTAATATGTATTTTTATTGATTTCAGAGAGGAAGGGGAAGGGTGAGAATGAGAGAGAAACATCAATGATGAGAATCATTGATGGGCTGCCTCCTGCATGCCCCCAACTGGGGATCGAGCCCGCAACCCGGGCATGCGCCCTTGACCGGAATCGAACCTGGGACCTTTCAGTCCACAGGCCGACGCTCTATCCACTGAGCCAAACCCGCTAGGGCCATAGTCATCCATTTGAAACTATTACCTCTCAGGATCTTGAACCGGACGGGAAAGAAGTTGATTTTTACATCGAAAACGGCATCACTTAACACTTTTAACACACAACGGAATCTTACTTTAGTTTGCCGTGTTTCTCGATCACATGCTAGTAGGTGAATGTCTCTATAAGGGGCGTTGTGGTCATCGATGAAGGCGGGGTCATGGGATCTGGCGTCTTTGCCCTTTGCATTCAACACTTGAAATCTTCTGCCTCCACATTGGTCCTCCCTCCCTCCCTCCCTCCCTCCCTCCCTCCCTCCCTCCCTTTCTCCCTTCCTTTCCTCCCTCCCTTCCTTTCTTCCTTCCTTTCCTCCCTCACCTTCCCCGGAGACATGGCCTCACGCACGTGTCACACAAGCCGGCCAGGGCTGGACGATTTCCTAGTTGGAATAACTCTCTCCCATGGTTTCTTGCCTCCTGCCTCGCCTTCCTGAATGTCGGAGACTCACATAAATGAAGGTGATGAGCGCGTTCACGAGCCTCCCTTTCCTCAGGACGATCGGGGATGTTATTATCTCTCAAGTGTCCGGAGAGCGGAGTGACATGACCCGGGAGACCTTGGATGCAGGAGGAAATCTCACTCCGCAGTTCCCTGAAGAGGCTCCCCATTTTTTATTCCCTGAGAAATGATGATGAAGTACCTTTCAGAATTTCTCAAGAGGAACCTCAGCTTTCAAATTAACAATTTCCCTGGGAACACGGGGGCTTTGTCAGAACCTGAGGCTGGCTGCTCTAAAATAGAGGCGCTGCTGTCAAAACCCCGCGCGGGGAGCGGCGAGGTGGGAAGCGTGCCTTGGCCGTGACAGCTCCAATGTTTTCGCTGAAATAATTAAATTGAGACTCAAGCCTACTCTAATCCAGGCATATTTTTATGTAACTCATGCACTGAATTACCCCAGTCCCCAGGGAAGGGGGTGCCTCCGGAGGTGTGAGGTGATGCCAGGCAGAGCTCCCCAGGGGTTGCTAAGAAATGGAAGGTGACCCTGGCCAGTTTGGCTCAGTGGATAGAGCGTCAGTCTGCGGACTGAAGGGTCCCGGGTTCGATTCCCGTTCAGGGCACAGGCCCGGGTTGCGGGCTCGATCCCCAGTGTGGGGCACGTAGGAGGCAGCCGATCCATGATTCTCATCATTGATGTTCCTGTCTCTCTCCCTCTCCCTTCCTCTCTGAAATCAATAAAAATATATTTAAAAAGCCACACAAAACAAGGTCAGGTAGTGAGCCTCCGTGCAGCTCCATGGGCTTTAGCACAAGTGACTCCGTTCCGTGCTTTGCTCTTTAACACCACCAACCAGTTCTGCCAGCTCCTCTGTGGACGGGCGTCCCAGATGTGCCACCTCCCAGCTCCCTCCGCAGCGACGACCCGATGACCCATCGGCCCTCCTCGCCTGTGGCTTCTGTGGAAAGACCAGCTCTACCCCCACCTCCTCCCGGGCACTTGCGATCTGTCCTGTCGATAGGATGACCTGACCTGGCCCCGTCTTCGGCGGGATGGAGCTCTGAAGAGTCAGTGCCTGCGACACGGAACCGAGACATCAGGACCACGTGCCATGTCCCAAGTGCAGCCCGCGTCTCCTCGGCTAGATCTTCGTCCGCCTCGACCGCATTATACATTCCTCGAGGGCTTTTGCCTCTTTATCTCCTGGAGCCACCCTTTCATGGACACGTTCCCCGGAGAAGTCGCAGGAAAATCAATGGCATCCTCTCCCGAGGGCACCGCTTTCAGAGCGCGCGGTTCGAGGAAGAAAACCCGATCCCAACATTTCACCCTTGATCGCCTCTGAATTATTCATCGCTGGGAGACACAGTGCCTCCCGGGAAGACGCTGGCTGTGTCCTAGCAACCCCAGCCCAGGGCACCCACCAAATGCCAAGCAATAGAAAAGCACATTATGGCCAGAAAAATAAATAAATGCTAGGTTATCCCCTCGGGGAAATATAAAGTTCTGTATCACCTTCCCCACTGGTCCCGTCGGAGGCAGCTAGACAGGCGTGAGCTGAGCAGGAAGGCTGGGAGGTGCAGAGTGTCTCCAGGGCGGAGGTCCCGGGCGCCTAGCAACGGGCAAAACCACAGGCCCTTGCTTGACTCCCCCCCACCCCACCCCCGTTTATTTTGGTCATTTTGACTGTTTTTTTGGTAGTTGTTAATCCTCACCCAAGGATATTTTTTTCCCATTGAATTTTAGAGAGAGTGGGAGAGGGAGAGACAGAGAGAGAGAAACATTGATGTGAGAGAGATGCCTTGACTGGTTGCCTCCGGCATGCACCCCGGCCAGGGAGGAGCCTGCAACGGTGGTACCTGCCCTTGACCGGGACCCTTTGGTCCACAGGCCGACGCTCTATCCACCGAGCCCAACCGGCCAGGGAGGTTCCTTCTTTGGACTTCGGATGCAGACTTTGGAATAAATCTTATTCCTCAGTTTGTTGCCGATCATCATCATTCATTCATGCGAGACACCCGTCTCGCCTTCGCCACCGCTCTTGACTTGTTCATTAATTTTTCAATGATCCCGGCAGACAGGCCGATGCCTGGTAGGTTTCCTATGCAAATGGCCGCGTGGGTGTCAACTTGGTTTATGTAAATGGGACTCCCGGTCTCCCTCCACGGCGTGTCCTGTGTTTTTCTCTCTCAGGGCCCCTCTCTGGGATCCGGCCGCCTCCCCTTCTCACACCCTCTCCAGCCCCTGGTCCTGCTTCCTGGCGGGGGGTGCGCGTAGCTCCTCAGGGTGCACACCCAGAAAGGGGGGGCCGATGGGTCTCGGCGTATCTGCTCCCAGCTGGACCGTGGGCTCCCCTCCGGGGTGTGTCACAGGCTGCACCCTAAGCCATCATCCTCGCGTGGCTATTTGCAGGAACCAGGCTCATCCAGGCCCTGGGCGCAGACTCAGGACCCGTGGGCATGGGGCTGTGGTGCCCCCTGTGCCCGTGGGTGTCTGGAGGGCCCATCATCCCGAGTGGCTCGTGCCTTGTTGACCTCAGCTTGTGGGATGCCAGGTTCGCTCACTGAGCCTCGAGGATGCCAAGATAGAGTCCAGGATTGCACAGATTTGGCAAACAGGAGTCCAGAGCCCACATCCAGTGTGGACTTCCAGCCTTCACCCTCTTCCATCTCCCCCCACCCCCCTGTCTGCCTCAGAATTTGTCAGTTTTTGCACAAAGTGATCATTAAAAGGAACACTGTACTCAAGTCAACGGACTATCGCTCACTAATTGCATCCTAACGAAATGGTTGCACTGCTAAAAGAACAATTTACTCTCCACAATATCTTTATTTATGGACATAAGATCTTTCAAACGCCATAGCAATGTTAGTTATATCTAACAATTTCTATATCTGTGCAAGGACATGGAATTTATGGTTATTCTTTATAAGAACAGGAGATAAAAATGTATGCTAGGACTGAAGTTGCAGCTCTAAAATTACTTAAAACTTGAATTTCGTTGTCAAATCTACTCGGAGATAGTGCAATTATTGCAGCCCAGAAAAAAACGAAGAAGGGCCTTGACTAGACTTCTTGCTGAAACTGTGATTCTAAATAAGTAAATAATTCTCCCTGATAACAAGGCTCTGAGCTGTGCAGTTTATAAATAGTTTCTCCCATTAAGATTATTAAACTCCGAGGCATGTTCTGAAAAGGGCTTTTGAAAATGGATTTCTTGCAAACTGTCATCAAATATTCATCGATAAAATAATTATGTGGAAAGATAAAAGGATGGGAATGGAAGTGTCTGACAGGAGAGGGAGCCGGGGGTGGCTCTGCACAGCCAGAGAGGAGGCTGTCCAGTGGGCGGGAGTGGGTGTGGGTGCTTGTGGGAGTGGGTTGGTGTGGGTTGGTGTGGGGTTGGTGTGAGGTTGGTGTGGGGTGGGTGTGGGTTGGTGTGGGTTGGAGTGGGTTGGTGTGGGGTTGGAGTGGGTTGGAGCGGGTTGGTGTGGGGTTGGAGTGGGTTGGAGTAGGTGTGGGTTGGTGTGGGGTTGGAGTGGGTTGGAGTAGGTGTGGGTGGGTGTGGGTTGGAGTGGGGTTGGTGTGGGGTTGGAGTGGGGTTGGTGTGGGGTTGGTGTGGGGTTGGTGTGGGGTTGGAGTGGGGTTGGTGTGGGGTTGGTGTGGGGTTGGAGTGGGGTTGGTGTGGGGTTGGTGTGGGAGTGAGGTTGGTGTAGGGTTGGTGTGGGGTTAGAGTGGGTTGGTGTGAGGTTGGTGTGGGTTGGTGTGGGGTTGGTGTGAGGTTGGTGTGGGGTTGGAGTGGGGTTGGTGTGGAGTTGGTGTGGGGTTGGTGTGGGGTTGGAGTGGGGTTGGTGTGGGGTTGGTGTGGGGTTGGAGTGGGGTTGGTGTGGGGTTGGTGTGGGAGTGAGGTTGGTGTGGGTTGGTGTGGGGTTGGTGTGAGGTTGGAGTGGGTTGGTGTGAGGTTGGTATGGGTTGGTGTGGGGTTGGTGTGAGGTTGGTGTGGGGTTGGAGTGGGTTGGTGTGGGGTTGGTGTGGGGTTGGTGTGGGGTTGGAGTGGGTTGGAGTGGGGTTGGTGTGGGGTTGGTGTGGGGTTGGTGTGGGGTTGGGGTGGGTGTGGGTTGGTGTGGGGTTGGAGTGGGTTGGATAGGGTTGGTGTGGGGTTGGGGTGGGTGTGGGTTGGTGTGGGGTTGGTGTGGGAGTGAGGTTGGTGTGGGTTGGTGTGGGGTTGGTGTGGGGTTGGTGTGAGGTTGGAGTGGGTTGGTGTGAGGTTGGTATGGGTTGGTGTGGGGTTGGTGTGAGGTTGGTGTGGGGTTGGAGTGGGGTTGGAGTGGGGTTGGTGTGGGGTTGGTGTGGGGTTGGAGTGGGTTGGAGTGGGGTGGGTGTGAGGCTTAGAGGAGGCTCTGGCCTCTGCTTGCCCAGCCCTCACCTGAAGGAAGACGAGTGTTGGGGGCAGTCACTGTATTCAGATGGAAATGGTGATGGAGGAGATGGGGGGCAGAGTCTGAAATCCCAGGTCAACCAGATGGACTCTGAGGAGCCCCCAGATACCTGGGCACCTCGCACAGCCCTGCGGCCAGAGGCGCCCTCCGTGGTGTGATGGGCCCAGGGCCTGTGCCATGCGCTGCCTTTCCTCCTTCTCACTGTGTTGGCGACGATCCGGGGTCGCCGCAAGCTCTGCCCACGTCTCCCTCGGCTCCCACGCCCACAGGCCCAGTTGTCCCCAAGGCGCGTCCTGCCCACACCCCGCAGGTCTGTGGTGATGTTAGCCGCGAGCCTGGAGCCTGACCGCACGCCCTGACCTGCTTGCGCTGGAGGGTGGGTGCGTGCAGGCCGCTGGGTGGCTGGGTGGGTGAGTTTTCTCCTTTATCTCAACCCAAACATAGAAGTTCCACTCGTTTCTCCTGGGCGCCCCACCCCCCTGTCTACGGGGGGATCCCTCCCCCACTCACCCGCCTGAGTGCCAATGTGTCCTGGCTTCAAGGAAGGGCGCATCACTTCCTAGATTTTAGGTCATTTAACTCTATTTCTGTCCTCGGCATGCGGATGGATTTTAAAAACACACACAAAAAACTATGGTTTTGCAGCTTATCTGGCGTATTATTAGGGGAGAAGCAACAGTCTCTTGTGACTTTCTACATCCCAACCAGAAAGGAGGCCCCTCCCTCACCCTCTGGCTCCTGGATTCTGACCTAAGTGCCTCAAGACCATGCGGGAAGGGCTTATGTGGGTGTTCACAGCGGGGCGTGAGGAACCACTGGGCCCTGCCCAGCCAGTGTGGCTAAGTGGGTTGAGCGTCGGCCTACGAACCAGGAGGTCTCGGTTCGATTCCCGGTCAGGGCACAGGCCCGGGTTGTGGGCTCCATCCCCAGTGTGGGGCGTGCAGGAGGCAGCCGGTCCACAATTCTCTCCCATCGTGGCTGTTTCTATCTCCCTCTCCCTCTCCCTTTGTCTCTGAAATCAATTTTTAAAACATATATTAAAATAAATTAATATTGATTCATTTTATTATTTTTTTTAAAAATATATTTTATTGATTTTTTACAGAGAGGAAGGAGAGGGATAGAGAGTTAGAAACATCGATGAGAGAGACACATCGATCAGCTGCCTCCTGCACACCCCCCACTGGGGATGTGCCCGCAACCAAGGTACATGCCCTTGACCGGAACCGAACCTGGGACCCTTCGGTCCGCAGGCCGACGCTCTATCCACTGAGCCGAACCAGTTAGGGCAATATTGATTAATTTTTTTAAAAAAGAACCACGGGCCCAGCTGTGAGTCTCAGCCCCGTGGACCTTCCCAGATCCCCTCGGTGAGGGCTCGTTGCTTAGAAAGTTCCCACAAATGCCGGTGGCGCTTTCAATCCAAAGTGAAATGGGCGTGAGGACGTCTATGCTGCAGTCTCCAGACACCAGCCTTGAAAATTCCCGCCTAACGAACAACCCTCCCCCCTCACTCCGTTCCCGGAGGGCGAAAGGCGAAAGCCACCACCTTCCGTCTAACTCCTCAGCCATCAAAGGCCTCCCTTTACTCCACCCGGAGCGGCTCTCTTCCAGGTGGCGATGGCGAAGCTAAGGGGACAGCGCCGCTAGTGAATTTTAAAATGAAACCAGGGATGCGCTGTGACAGGGGGCTATCATTCTGGGCTGGAACTTTCTCCCGCTGCGAAGTTTCTATTACTGATTTCTAACCAGGATTGACTGTGTCAAACGCCTCTATTTTCTAAAGGGAAAAGGAGCTCTTTCTCCATCTCTTTGTGTCCGTGTTGTCTGCACGCTGGCCAGCTCTGAAGACGAGTAACCTCCAGAAGGTCTTAATGAAACGGCCAACGTTTTATATTGCATCCACCGTCGCGTACGTGAAGGGCTCGGGCCTGTGCGTCCTACTTCATGCTCCGGTGGATACACCCACATGTAGAGGTCACGCTCCCCGGGAGGCATCCCTGACGCCAAGTTTCCCAGAGGTGGGGGTCAAGGTCATGGGCTGTGTCTATGGGTAGCGCGTTCCCAGATCTGGTGCCCAGCATTTCAGCCCCACTCTGGGTTTCTTCTTTTTAAAAGTATCCTATATACTAAAAGCCCAATACGCAAATCGACCGAACGGCAGAACCACTGGTGGAACAAACAGTCGCTATGATGCACGCTGACCACCAGGGGGCAGACGCTCAATGCAGGAGCTGCTCCCAGCCCGCAAGCCCCAGGCTGGCCAAGGTGGGTGTCAGCAGGCCCCCCCCACCCCCTGATCGCCACGTTGGTTGCCCCACAGATGGGCCCTGATTGCCGGTCAGGCCTAGGGACCCTACCCGTGCATGAATTTCGTGCACCGGGCCTCTAGTAAATATATATTTTTATTTATTTCAGAGAGGAGGGGAGTGGGGGAGAGAGAAACATCAATGATGAGAGAGAATCATGGATCGCCTGCCTCCTGTACGCCCCCTACTGGGGATCGAGCCCGCAACCCAGGCATGTGTCCTGACCGGGAATTGAACTGTGACCTCCTGGTTCATAGGCCAATGCTCAACCCCTGGGCCACGCTGGCCGGGCAAGGGTTACTTTCTTGAGCCGAGGAAACATTTGTGTGCGTCATTTATGACCCTTTATGGCCCAATGAAAAGAAATTCAATTCAAATAGACTCACACGGTGGTTGGAGTAGAGAAGTCGTTGGGCACTTAGCCTCCAGCTGGAGGCTGGCCAGGACCCAGACTCCCACTGTCTGCTTTTGGGGTCAATGCCGGTGCGGTTGGGTCTCCTCGGAAGCAGACGCTGCCCTCGGGGTCCCAGAGCGGCTGCCCATTCTCCTGGGAACGAGCCTTCCTCCTTCCTACGGGCTGTGGAAAGGAGAGATTCTTGTGATTAATTCCACAGGGAATGTCCTGACCGTGTGTGCAGCGGCCACGCTCCCCACGACTCCCAGGGAGAATCGTGTCGGTTTTGCCACACGACGGGCTCAGGCAACCTCCAACAGGTGGAAACGGCCAGGAGGAGTGTTCTTTGGCCTGGACACAGCCTCTCTCCCGACTGCCCTTCCTCTAGAAATAGCTCATTAGTGAACGTTTACCCCTGGTCCCAGCACACACACGCACACACACGCATACACACACACACACACACACACACACCCCTTCATGCCATAGAAGGTTCGAGGCATCCTGGCCATTGCCCCTAACTGCTCACGAAGTCCACCTGGAGCCTGGGCTCGTGCCGAAGGGAAGTCGCTGGGGGTGCTGGCGGCTCGCTCTCAGGCCTGCGATATGGACCGTCCTCGGCTCCCCTAGTCTGGAGCCGACCTGCAGGCACCGTGATGAGCCTCAGCTTGGCCCGGGGTGGGGTAGGGGGGGCGGTCTGCCTCTCTCTGATAGGTCGCCACCCACTGGCTGTGTTACGTGGGGGTCATGCACTGGGTTGGGAGGCATCATGGTGGCCTTGGCTAGGGCTTGAATATGTTAGGAATAGAGACCCCGGAACACCTTGAGGGGGATAGATGGCCTGAGAGCATCCCAGATGCTCACAGAGAACATGGCTCTCCCAGCCCCGGACCCAGGGAGGTTTCTAGTACTAAACAGTCACCCCCTTCCATTGAGTTCCCGGGAGAATCCAGAGTGGGCTGGCCCATCTGCCCCGAAATATAATAAAAGCGCCCATAATTGTATTAGAAACAAAAATAACAATAGCCCGGCTGGTGTGGCTCAGTGGTTGAGCATCGATCTAGGAACCAGGAGGTCATGGTTCGATTCCCGGTCAGGGCACAGGCCCGGGTTGCGGGCTCGATCCCCAGTGTGGGGCGTGCAGGAGGCAGCCAATCCGTGATTCTCTCTCATCATGGATGTTTCTCTCTTTCTCTCTCCCTCTGCCTTCCTCTCTGAAATCACTAAAATTTTTTAAAAATTCTTTTTTTTTTTTTTAAAAGACAGCGTTTCTTCCCCTCCGTCTAAGCGTGAGAAGGACACAGGACACACCAGTCTGAGGTGCTCCCCACACTGTCCAAGTCAGGAATGGTGAAGGCAGGCGGAGGCGAGGCCACCGGCTGGACGAGACGAGGAGCGGGGTGAGCCGAGGACAGACACAGGACATCGTGGGCAGGACAGAGGCCCTGGGAGAGCTGGCGGTTCAGCTGGCCGCACCCCCCTCCTTCACCCCCCCCCCCCCCCCCCAGTTCTCTGTGGTGAGAGAGCCCTGTGTTATGTAAGAGGCTGCCTTGAAGGCGGCTGGGCCCAGGGTACTCGAGAACAGGCTGTACCGCCTTGGCCGTGCTTCTGTAAATATAATGTGATTTTAAAATACAAAGTTGGAGGAGAAAAATATAACTGCTCGGGGCTGCCAGCACATTCGCCCGGCAGCTGCGCTGCTCCGCGAAGGCCACCGAGTTAATTTAAGTCGACGCGCGACCAGCTGATCCATATTTATGGAGTGTTTGTCCCCCGGGGGAGTCCGGAGCGCGAGGCGGCGGTTTTAATCGCGTTAGAGATGTTCAGTGGGCTTTGTGGCTCCTTCTAGAAACGGTCCGTCCTTTGCGGTGTGTCTAACCCGCTTATCTAATAAGAGGCCGCTTCCCAGCCACGCAGCCAGAGCCGTTTCCTGCCCAGGAGCTCTGCCGTCTGCAGGGTCTCCCCGGAAAGGCGACAGCGACCCCTCGGACCTGAACCAGGCACTTGGACCTGACTCTTGCCTCCGCTTCCTGCCGATTCTGAGCACGAATGACCCAGGGGAGGCGGGGAGAGGCAGGGGTCCCGGCTGCCGCCTGCTAGGGGCCAGGGCAAGGGGGATGTCGGGGCTACTTCTCGGCCCTGTCACGGTGCAGGGTGTCCGTGGAGCACAACAAAGCAATTGCGATGTTCAGTGAGCGCGGCCCATTTTCCAAGGGACCGCCCGAGGAGGAGTAGAAAGAAAGGCAGGTGGGCCCTGGCCGGTTTGGCTCAGTGGATAGAGCTTCCACCTGCAGACGAAAGGGTCCCGGGTTCGATTCCGGTCCAGGGCATGGACCTGGGTTGCAGGCTCGATCCCCGGCCCTGGTCGGGGTGCGTGGGGGAGGCAACCAATCCCTGTGTCCCTCTCACATCGATGTTTCTCTTTCTCTGTCTTCCCTCTCCCTCCCACTCTCTCTCTTTACAAAAAAAAAAAAAGGAAGAAAAAAAGGCAGGTGGGATCTCTCAATGCAGCCGACTGTTCGAGCAGCCAGTGACGGGATCTCAGAATCTCAGGTTTAAAGGAGGATCGCAAGTGGGAGACGCGGAGAGGAGCACCCCACATCTGCGTCTTCTAAGGACGTTCCCACGACATCACCCTTTCAAGCATCCAATGAGCAGCACCGGGCCTGCCCGCTGGGCACACGGACCCCTGGGCTGGGAAGCCTGGTATCGAGTCTCCCTCCGGTCGAGCCCTGCCCTTCCCTCCAGTCGTCTGCAAAATCACCCCCCTACCCCATCAAAATGATTCTCATTATGCCTCACTGTATTCTATTCTATCTCTTTCTAAATATATTCTTTAAAAAAGGAAATATTTGCCCGGCCGGCACGGCTCAGTGGTTGAGCGTCAACCTGTGAACCAGGAGGTCACGGTTCGATTCCCGCTCAGGGCACAGGCCCAGGTTGTGGTCTCCATCCCCAGTGAGGGGCGTGCAGGAGGCAGCCGGTCCATGATTCTCTCTCATCCTGGATGTTTCTCTCTCCCTCTTCCTCTCTGAAACCAATAAAAAATATAGACTTTTTAAAAACGAAAAATGGCTCAACTTCTACTCAAAAGTCTCACTTGATTTTCTTACCATAGCTGCGTTTCTTTCTCAGAAGGTCTACTTTGCCGTCTATTTTTTTTAGTCCCACCAGGAAACCCCCGAGTGGCTTTAGGGCCGCACCCTTTCAGCACGGTGGTTAAGTTGCTCAACCGTGAGAAGCCTCAATCCTCGTCTCTAGCCTGGGAGTCATCAAACCTCCCTCATCAAGGTGGGTGGGTGCCCAGCCGGACGGATGCGAGTGAGTGGCGACTGCTGCTGAGGAAGTTGGTTTAATTGAATTCCAAGCGGTTTAATTAAAAGAACTCAAACCTCGTTTTCTCTTCTAATTAAATAGATGTCGGCCTCCAGGTGAGAATACTCAGACTGCCTGGTCTACTTCCCTTCCCGCCGCAAATCCCAGGACGGGAGAGCAAATGTCGTTTTTAGAAGGAGAAACACAACAAACCTGCTCATTAAAAAAAAGAGAGAGAGAGAGAGAGAGAGAGAGAGAGAGAGAGAGAGAGAGAGGGAGAGAAAAGTACTCTGGAGACATTCCTCTAACAGAGGCAGGAGATGGGCTCTGACTGCTAAACACGCAGAAGACACCACAGTCCCAAGTGGACACGTGAGCGCAATCCCTCAGGCCCCAGGTCGGAGCGTGGTCTGGTTCACGGGCTGAGGTCAACCCATCTGGCTTCTGTGGTCCTCAGTCGTCCTCTGGATCCACGTCCCTGCCACCCACCCCCGGACCCTGACCTGTGCCTCCTCAGTGGCTGGCCGCCACCCAGCGTTGGCCCAGCGCCGGGCATCTGCCTGGAGCTCTGGTTCCCTCCGTGCCCGACAAGGGTCCTGCCCCATCGGGTCTCCTCTGGGCTCCAGGTGTCAAGGCAGGTTTGGGACTTTTCGTGGCACCTGCGGGGGCTGTCATTCATTCATTCCTCCTCTCTCTGTGCCCTGCAGCCCCTCCCACTGCTCCTCCCACTGCTCCCATCTCCTAATTTCCATCTCCTGATGAATTTCCATCTCCTAACAAATTTCCATCTCCTAACGAATTTCACGCCTGTGAGTGTCCAAACTAGAAAATGTAAGCCCAAGATGAAGCAGGACCAAATATCCGAATCCATCTATGTCGACCCAAATCTTTCCCTGGACCGTGTTTATAAGACCACCAATAACGCTAACGAACGGGAGAACATTTTTACGTTTTCTGCATAACGAGAGGGTGTGGGAGGGACGCCAACGTCCCAATGACAAATTCCTTTGGAAACGTTTTGAAGGAGTACTGGCAGGTGTGGGGGGGGGGTGGGGGGGGTGGGGGGGAGCAGGGATCTGGTCCCGTGTTCCCCCTGCCTTCGGCCTTAGCGCTGAAACCCGGGGACCAGCCGTTGTCAGCTCGCGGCCTCAGGAGAGCCCCTCTCATCCCTTCCCTCCTCTGAGCAGCCGGCCTGAAACAAAGGCAGGAAACCAACCAGGATGCCAAACAGAACATCTCCTCCCCGAGCAGGGAAACAACAACAAAGAGACCCGACCTCTGATGGCTGTGGTGGAGTCAGCAAACGACCTTGAGGCGACCTTGAGTCCCTGTGCAGAACTCGATCATTCTGTGGCGGGTCCTGTGCCCTGCAAACTCCATCATCCATCTCCCTCCCCCCTGCACAGCCCGCTTTTCCCCACAGTCGCTGTTGTAAATAAAACCAACCTTCCCGGAGGCAGAACGAATGGCTGCTCGTTACAATGAGACTGTTTGTCCTGAGCAAGCAGTGGGCAGGGTGGCCACACTCCTGCGTGGAATGACAGCGGTATTTTTGAAACAGCTGGGGCGCTGGCGCGATCATTACGGGGCTGCGTTGAATAACTCTCAATGCGCCATGTGGTCCACGCTCCCCCGAAACCAATTTAAATCTGCAAGGAAGACGGTGTCGGGTTAGAAATGACTGATGGGTGCCGATTGTGAGCCACGTCTGCCGGTAGTTGAATCAAAGTTTGCCGGGGCTTGGGGACTGGCTGGATATGAGGCCGCAGAAGGAAGAAATGAAATGTTAGTAGAGCCCCCGGCAGCCACGGGAGCCAGGTTGGTGCGGAGCTGACGAGCTCGGTTTGGGGTGTATCCTGGGTACAGAGCGGACCTGAGCCTCAATTCCACGGCCCCCGACTGCCCACAGCCCCAGCCTCTCCATGAGTCCGCCTGGCTCAGTGCACCTGCTTCTCTCTGCCTCCTCCCTCCTGCTCCTTCATCAGCCTCACAAGAAACGCTTTGGATGGGTGGGCTGATGGTGTGGGGTTGACCGGAAGGGATAAGACCACCCATCTCTGTGGCTCCATGGCCACCCACTTCCTCTTTCTCGCTCCCCCCCACCTGCCTTCCTGAAGCCCTTGAAGGGCTGCTTCCATTCCCAGGTGCCAGTCAACTCTACACACACACCTGGGGTCCCCTCTTTCACCCCGAATGCTCATCGGGGAGACTCTACAGACATACATGCACTTGACCCATGAACAACGCAGGGGGGGAGGGGGTACTCACCCGGGGCCGTCGAAAATCCGAGGATAACTTTGGACGCCCCCTAACGTAACTACGAGTAGCCTACCGTCTCACCAATAACACACAGGCAATTCACACAGGTTTGTGAGTTACAGGTATCACATACTGTATTCTTGTAATAAGGCGGCCAGAGAAAAAACACGTTAAGAAAATCATAAGGGGCCCTGACCGGTTTGGCTCAGTGGATAGAGCATCGGCCTGCGGACTGAAGGGTCCCAGGTTCGATTCCAGTCAAGGGCACGTACCTTGGTTGCGGGCACATCCCCAGTAGGAGGCGTGCAGGAGGCAGCTGATGGATGTTTCTCTCTCATCGATGTTTCTAACCCTCTATCCCTCTCCCTTCCTCTCTGTAAAAAAATCAATAAAATATATTAAAAAAAAGAAAATCATAAGGAGAGAATATACATCGACAGAACGGTACTATAGAACCAGTAACGCAAGTTTATGTCATCCGTTTAGGATAATGAAGTGCATATGTTTATGAAGATGAAAAGAGTCCACATATATGTGGACCTGTGTGGATCACAGCCGTGTTGTTCAAGGGTTAACTAAAATGACGGGTGAACATTTTTTTATCCCATTGAATTATAAATATTTCCATCCTTTGAGTGTGCTGAAATCCCACTTGTATTCCAGACGTTCTCCCCTTGACTAACTGCTGCTGCTGCTGCGATTGGCAGTGATACCATCACCTGTCCGACGCAGTTCACATGAACGGCTGACATGTAAAGAACCGGGTATATTGAATGTGTGTGATTTCGTGAGTTTGGACTCACACGCAAACACCCGTGAGACACGTCCATCACCTCGTATCCCTTTGCTTCTGTCTGTCTGTCTGTCTGGGCTCACGGACAGATGTGGGTTGCAGTTCCAGAGGGACTTGCCTCGCGTTCCCGAACAAAGTCAAGTGTGAAACCCACGGCCGCCCCAATCGTGTCTGCTACACGGGACCCGAGGAGTTAGATCTGAAAGAATTGGCAAAATGTTGGCCAAATTAAAAAACAAAAGAAACAGAAAAAAACAACAGCTAGGACTGGCTGAAGCCGGACGGTGGCTTGAAAATTCAGGAGGCAAATTCAGGAGGCGGGTTCTGGCAACAGACAGAAGGGCGAGCTTCACCCAGGGGCCCCGCGCTCTGCTGCATCAGGGACACGTTGGGATGGAGCCTGGATTTACAATCCTCTGAGCCCCACAGGTCGCTGAGATCCCAGCCGGCCTCCCCGTGGGGCCAGAACCACTGGGCGCAAAATCCCTCTCTCCAGCGAGGCGCTTCCAATCCGACCACACGGGCATCGGGCCCTCCCTGCCGCCCGGGGAGGGGAGGGTGGCCCCGGTGGCTTTTGTTCCAACAGCAGCAGCAGGAGAAATCCATCAGCCTCCTGGCAACGTCCGCTGTTTGCTTTTGGAATAACTGCCCTGCCTTCACGCAGGCCTCCGCGGGGAAACCGTCTTAGAATTTTAAATAGCGTCCTCCTGCCAAATATAGAAGTTCTGTCCTTTTCTCGAGAAAATGATGAGTTTTCCTAGATTGCGGCGCATTCCATCAGCTCAGGGAAGGAAAAGTGGCCTGGAGGGGAGCGTGGTGAGGAGGCCGGCCAGCGCGAGCGAGGAGAGCGTCCTGGGGCTGGGTTTCGAGGCTCCAGCAGCAGGACAGCGTCAGAGAGAGAGAGAGAGAGAGAGAGAGAGAGAGAGAGAGAGAGAGAGAGAGAGAGAGAGAGAGAGAGAGAGCCGATTCGAGGATTCGAGGAGAAAAGGACTCAACTGGACATGAGAAGCTGATCACCGTTTTGTCTGGACGCAACATGGTCACAAATTCTCGGGCATCTCCTTTCCTCTCTTCCCGCCTCCTTCCTACATTCACTGACACAACGATGGTGTGTTACACCCAGGTTGTGGTTCCATGGGCACAGGTTGCCTAGACAATAGAAGCTTCCTCTTTAAAAAAAAATATTTATATTGATATCAGAGAGGAAGGGAGAGGGAGAGAGAGAGAAACATCAATGAGGAGAGAGAATCATGGATCGGCTGCCTCCTGCACGCCCCACACTGGGGATCGAACCCGAAACCCAGGCATGTGCCCTGACCAGGAACCGAACCGTGACCTCCTGGTTCAGTCACTGAGCCACGCCGGCCTGGCTGAAGTGTCCTCTTTATAGGTACTTTATTTTCAGGGGGAATGTTGATTCTTGGGCTATTTCAGAAAGTTTTAATAAAATCAGCAAAGCTCTTTTCAACATTCATGACTTCTCTGAGAGCTTCTGAACTCCAGAGCCTACAGCAGTGACGGCGAACCTCTGACACGCGAACTCATTTTTTTGGTTGATTTTTCTCTGTTAAATGGCATTTAAATATATAAAATAAATATCAAAAATATAAGTCTTTGTTTTACTATGGTTGCAAAGATCAAAAAATTTCTATATGTGACACAGCACCAGAGTGAAGTTGGGGTTTTTCAAAATGCTGACACACCGAGATCAAAAGGTTCGCCATCACTTACTTGCCTAGAGGGCTTTTTCTTTCTTTATTACATTTTTTGGGGGGTCCCCAATGTGTCTGCTTTGCCACAGTTCAACACCAGACCATCTCCATGAATTCCCACTGACATTTTCAAGTTCTTGTTCTCTGGCGCAACCCTGGAGGGTTTTTATAATTCTCTCGTTTCAGATGCAAATAATGGGAATGGAGTTTGACATTTGGAAATGGGAAAATGTTACCCGTGTTTCTTTTAAAGAAGAAAACCACATCCGTGGAACGAAAGTCTTTGAAAACAGTGTACCCTTGTCCCAGGAACATACATCATTTCCGTGAAGCTAGACGCCTAAAGAAACTAACGTAGACTAACGGGAAACCCTACATTCATGTCCTTCCAGTTGCATCTAGATCAGCGGTTCTCAACCCCTGGGGTCGCGGCCCTTTGGGGGTCGAACGACCCTTTCACAGGGGTCGCCTAAGACCATCGGAAAACACATATATAATGACATATTGTTTTTGTGATGAATCACTATGCTTTCATGATGTTCAATTTGTAACAATGACATTGGGGGTCACCACAACATGAGGAACGGTATGAAAGGGTCGCGGCATGAGGAAGGTTGAGAACCACTGATCTAGATGCTTCTGGGGGAGCCATTTGAACAAAAGGAAGCGATTGGAAGGCTTTTTGAGAATGGTTACTATTTCCCATTTCACATTTCTCACTGGATGTTTGTATTTTCTAAGATATGTTGCCTTTAAGACTAGACAAGGCCCTGACCGGTTTGGCTCAGTGGATAGAGCATCGGCCTGCAGACTCAAGGATCCCGGGTTCAATTCTGGTCAAGGGCATGTACCTGGGTTGCGGCACATCCCCAGTAGGGAGTGTGCAGGAGGCAGCTGATCGATGTTTCTCTCTCATCGATGCTTCTAACTCTCTATCCTTCTCCCTTCCTCTCTGTAAAAAAATCAATAAAATATATTTTTTAAAAAAAGACTAGACAAGGCAAACTCCACTCAGCCATTATTGAGGCCCATACGTGATGAGACAAAACCAATAATGTGACTTTGTATTGACAGCTGGCGGCTGGGGCCCTGGTCAGCTCCCTGGCACGACACGGCGTCTCCTTGCCCCAACCTGCTCCCTGGGGAGTTTCAGAGCCTCCTCTCCCACGTGAGAGCTGAAAATCCCTTGTTCCTGTTGTCTTAAGCCCTAGCGACAGAGACGCGACGTGGACCCCACTCAAGGGAAAGGGTCCTCTCACCCCCACTCGAGGCAACTTCCTCCCAGCGCCTCCTGCCAGACATCCCTCCTCCACCCAGCCATGTCCCTGGGCACCATTCGCCCGGGCATCGCTCTGCCACACGGGCCCTGGCGTTCTGTGACGCCCACACACAAATTGGCATAACGAGCCCTAACGACACCCTGGGAGCCAATCCCAGGCATGGCATCCAGAGCGCAGCACACTCGAGTCCCCTGATGGGCACTGAGTCACGGCCTGAAAGTTTCCACAGAGGCGTCAGCTTGTGTCAGACAGCTGTGCGCGAACGACGCCCCCAGGAGATGGTGACATGACAGGAGCAGCTTAGCGGCGGCTAAGTCATCGCCCTGACAGCCATCGGCAGCTAATGGCCTATGTGTCGCGTACACGCACCAGAGGGAACATGGACGAGGTTTGTGAGCCTAGTTTGTGGGTCGGAACAACCTTGTCAAACCCTGGTCTTCTCCATGGAGGGCCCCCCTGCGCCCCCTCCCCAGAGGCTAACACTGAAGGAGGAGGAATGCAGGCTAGCCACCTGGACGAGTTTGTACACAGACCTGTTACTCCTCGCTCACAAGTCACAGACGGGCTGTTAAATTCATTGGTCACAGCCCGGCCGGTGTGGCTCAGCGGTTGAGCGTCGACCTAGGAACCAGGAGGTCACGGCTGGATTCCCGGTCAGGGCACAGGCCCGGGGTGCGGGCTCGGTCCCCAGTGTGGGGCGTGCAGGAGGCAGCCGATCGGTGATTCTCTCTCATCTTTGATGTTTCTCTCCCTCTCTTTTCCTCTCTCTGAAATCATTAACATTATATTTAAAAGAAAACAAAAAAAAAGAAGAACCTCCTAGCTCAGAGGCAATTTACCAAATGGCATTCTTTGTACCATAAGCCAGTTGCCTAATAACGTAGTTGGCGTTTCACCGTGTCGGGTCCCAGGAGACACAGGCCTGGAGAGTCAGACGGAGCAGGAGCTGTGGTTAACCCGCCAGCCCAGCAGCCCCGGGCGGCCCCTCTGACACCAGCCCTCTGCCCGCTTCCTTCTGGGCCCAGCACACTCCCCGGGTCCTTCCTATGTATGTGTTTGCTGCCTGGTGCCCCAACTCCAGCTCCATTGGCGTCTCCCCGCTGTGCCCAGAAAGCACTTAGCAACGTGTGCAGTGAACCCGGAACGGCTGGCATCCACCGGGCCGAGCAGGGCGAAGAAAGCCAGGCCGTTATCGGAGGCCTGACGGGCACACAGCCAGCAGATGTGCCGGGCGAGCCAGGGTAGTACCTGCCAGCTCCCCGGCAGCCCCTCTGAGGCTGCACCCCACAGTGCCTGGTCCTCAGAGAAGAATGGGGCACCTTAGAGACGGGGCGGCAGGCGGGGCTCTGTTCCCCAGCAGGGACTCGTGACCCAGCTTCTGAGACTCAAACTGGAAAACAACATCAGCCCAGGAAAACAGCTTAAAGCGGGAACGGAGCCCCCGGGGCCGGGAACGCCAGCCTCGGGGCGTGCGATCCCCACGGGGGCCTGCAGCAGACGCGTCGCCTCCCCCAGGGGCCTCGCACAGACACCAGCCTCCCCCGCCGCCGCTGTCCCCTGAGCTTCCCGGACTTTCCTGAGAAAAGGGTAATGGCTCGGGGAACCGCAGGCTAAACAGCGCTGCTGATGAGAAGACTTCGCCGAGAACTCGCTTGGTGAATGAATCCGAGAGAGAGAGATCACAAAACACAGAATTTCCCCCATTCCCCCAGCACCCGCCCCACTCTTCCCCGACATCGCACTGGACACTGGGATCATCTTCATGAACTTATCTCATCCGATTGGGCAGAAAATCACAGATCGCATATGATAATCCCCAAATGAGGACAGGAACCAAGAGCTGAGAGCAAAATCAATACAGTCAGTGTGACTCTGAGGGCAAAACGTAATGACAAACTGACACTGTTTTTAACCTTAAAATTATTGTTTCAGATAGATCTATAGACAGTTTGTATTTTTAAAAGCCTGTCCCTGGATAACGAGCAGGCCCCTTGTTTGTGCCCTTAGAACTGAGCCCTTGTATGCCTCCCGGTTCTAAGAAGCACAAATACTCACATACAGTGGTTACCTACACAACCTCAAACACAACCTCAAACCCTGACAGCCAGCCTGACACCCATCTGTGTATAGAAAAGCCTCATAGGCCAAGAGTCCTCTCGGGAGTTCCACCTACTGGGAGTGCGATTGCTCGCTATGACATGCGCTGACCACCAGGGGGAGGCGCGGAATGAAGGAAGGCCCCGGCCGGCAGCCGGCAGCCACTAGGGACCCTACCTGTGCACTAATTTCATGCACTGGGCCTCTAGTCCAGTGGTTCTCAACCTTCCTAGTGCCGCGACCCTTTCATACAGTTCCTCATGTTGTGGTGACCCCCAATTTCATTGTTACAAATTGAACATCATTAAAGCATAGTGATTCATCACAAAAACAATACGTAATTATATATGTGTTTTCCGATGGTCTTAGGCGACCCCTGTGACAGGGTCGTTCGACCCCCAAAGGGGTTGCGACCCACAGGTTGAGAACCGCTGTGGACTAAAGGATCTCAGGTTCAATTCCGGCCAAGGGCACATGCCCAGGTTGCAGGCTCGATCCTCAGTATGGGGTGTGCAGGAGGCAGCCAGTCAGTGACTCGCTGTCATCCTTGATGTTTCTATCTCTCTCTCCCTCTCCCTTCCTCTCTGAAATCAATAAAAATATATTAAAAAAGAAAGAAAGAGGAAGGAAGGAAGGAAGGAAGGAAGAAAGAAAGAAAGAAAGAAAGAAAGAAAGAAAGAAAGAAAGAAAGAAAGAAAGAAAGAGATACATCAGCTTGTTGCCTCTTTGCACATGCCCGACCAGGGCTGGGGATTGAACCTGCAACTGAGGTTCGTGCCCTTGACCAGGAATCAAACCCACGTCCCTTCAATTCACAGGCTGACACTCTAACCACTGAACACCCTGGTCAGGGCAAGAATCTCACATTTTGACTCAACACATGGACAAAGGTGGTGTCCAGCATTCATATTCATCTCGCTGAAATACTGACATGTTTACGCTTCCTGTAGTTCTTCACACTTCATGACAAGCAATTTATTATACATAAAAGAATTTCAAAGGTGCACCTCTGGCATCCACTTTTTACGATGAATGACAGAGGCAGCATCTGAAATCCAATTCCTCTTCCCACACGTTTCACTGCCTGGCCCCTGGCTGCAGAGCCCCAGGTCCCAGCAACGCCCCCTCCCTCCAGCCCCCCTCCCCACCTACATCCGTGGGGGGAGGTGGAGGAGGGACTCCAACCCTCCCCTTGCCCTGCAGCTGTTGACAGCAGCTTACACCGAAAGCTCAACATGCATCATAAAACATTTTCAACCCGCTCTGTCTCAAAGCGTTTGTGTGCTTTTTAAATCATGGATTGGCTTACAGGAAGCGGAGGACAAAGTTAAACTCATTCTGAAAGCAGAAATGTGTGGCTTCCTTTATGAGAGCGGCAGAGACAGCCTGTTGGGGACCAGTGAGGACGGTAAGGAACCGTCATCACGCTCTGTTGGCCGCGGTGGTGTTGCTCTGATTGGAGGAGGCACAGCCTAACCTGGCTGGGAGCAGCCTGTGGGCCTGGGCGCTCACCTGGACATGCGGCCCCTCCTCCCCACCCGGGTGCTGCCTATGGTCACGGAAAGATCGACAACCTTGTTGCAGACACCAGGGCCGCCAGCCCTTTGAAGACCCCCCGCCTTTGCATACCCACAGGCCTTTGCAAATCTCCAGCCCCCATTACCTGTGAACTGCCCATTCGGTATAACCCTGTTGCCTACTTCCCCATGTCATCTTTGTCCTCCCACCCTATGTAAGCAGCTGGCTGATGGGGGGCGGGGGGCAGAGCAGATGTTTGTGGGTGCCCTGCCGCTCTCCCACGCTGCTGGCCGGACTGGAAAAGACGCTCATCTAGGACTCACCCCTGTCTCTGCTGAACTGGCTCAAGTCGTGACAGGTAACACGGGCCCATGGATTGTCCGGTCACACAGCCATTACTAATCTGTAAGCACAAAATATTTTGTTTTCTTAGTGTTTATTTCCTGCTTTTTTTTGTGTGGCTGGCCTTGACATCACAGAATTGCTAGCAGCACAACCATCAGATCAATTCCATTTCCAGGAACCACCGCGTGGTTGCTTTTCTTGCATCTTTAGCCCAGCACGAGGTCCCCCTGCGGGCCCCAGTGGGGCAGTAGGCAGTCTGCACGGGAGGCTGCCTCTGCCGCCAGCATCTCGGCAGTAGTTCGCGGCCAACCGCGGTGCACTGTGCCGCTGTCTGGCCTCACCTTGTCTTGTGCTAGCAAATCAGTAAAAGGTCTGGTCCGTGGTGGTGAGAAGTGTCCCTGGGCCATTTCAGAGTTGTCACCGGCAAGTCCCCTTTCAACACTGAGAACTGTAGGGTATGGATGTGTTCAGGTAAGAGAACATTCAAACCTGTCAAGAATTTTTGCGAGTGTATTTGAGCCAAACTGTCGACAATTGCTGGGATGCAGAATCTCAATGTCCTGAGATCATGCCCTGGAGAATGGTGGTTTTTCACCTTGTTTTATACATTACTAGAGGCCCGGTGCACGAAATCTGTGCACTCGGTGGGGGTTGTCTCAGCCTGGCCTGCACCCTCATGCAGTCCAGAAGCCCTCGGGGGATGTCCGACTGCCGTGGAGGTGGGAGAGGCTCCTGCCACCGCTGCTGCACTCACCAGCCCTGAGCCTGGCTTCTGGCTGAGCAGCGCCCCCCCCTGTGGGAGCACAATGACCACCAGGGAGATGCTCCCGTGTTGAGCATCTGCCCCCTGGTGGTCAGTGCACCTCATAGTAACTGGTCGTTCTGCCAGTTGGTCGATTTGCATATTAGCCTTTTATTATATAGGCTAATCGAAAGAGGTAAGTGGGTTACATGAAATCCATTGGTGATTGATTAGGGAGGTGGGAGAAAGTAAAGGGGGAGACCTCTGGGATTGGATAAAAAGCAAAATGATAGACGCGTGCTTCTTTGACATGGTGGATGCAGGTTAGTTAACAGTCAGCAATTAACACGATAACAATAGCAGGGAGGGAATGTGTGGCCAGCGCCCTGGTGCATCGGTTGTGCCGCGAGGGGCCTGGGAAAAGGGAAGTTACTAGTCACCCCGACATTCCACACGTGTGCTATCAGATGCACAAAGACGGTAGGCTCCGTAGAGATCAAAGTTGATCTTTGTCAAGGAAGACACTGGCCTAGAACATGACGACCCTCCATAAACTGCTGTTTAATGAAAGGCTTTTCATTTCAGACCATCCTTGGTGGTTAGTTTAGGTCTTGACTTTGCAAGGCTGCCACGCAGGCCAGCCGTGAGTTCATCAGGTTAGCATGTGGGCCTTTTCTTCGTCCACAGAAGTCCGCAAAAACACGGCAAGTTCATGCCCTGTGGGCACACCCCGCGCCTCACTTCTCTCTTCTCTCTTCCTCTCAATCCACGTTGCTGTTTGCCCGCTCAGAGTGGCGTGGCCGCGCCCGCCTCAACGAGGCCGCCTGCCCACGTTCCCCGCACGCGGGCAAGGCAGCCGCCAAACCGCCAACCCCCGCCCGGGGTTCCCCGCCAACCATGAAACAGCGGGTTCCGCGGACACGAAAGGAAAGCATTTCTGCAAACAACACCTCATGGATGTTTGTACAAAATAATTCCCAGAACGAGCCCTTAAAGGGGAGGTAGTCACATGCATTCAACTTGCAAATCCTCTGGCCTTTCCATTAATTTCTTTACGAAGTAGCCTGGCATTTTTTTGCTGCTTCATTAAAGGCAGGGAGGGAGGAGTTCTGTCCACTCTAAGGCTTGCCTAATCAATGCTGATGAATGTTTGTATATATCTAAAAACCGTATTTAGCAATTAATATTACAACAAGGGTGATTCCTAAGAGCAGTCAGACAAGAGCCTGTGAGCCTGGGGGGTTCGTGGCGGGCAGTTCCTCTGCTTCCATTAGGATTCTGCAGACGAGCATCGTCTCTATTCCTGTCCCACTTTCCATTTCCTTGGTAACCAGGATCCCGACACAGGATTCAGGTTCAAGGACCACAGGAGGCGGGCGCAGGCGGCGGGGAGCGGGGAGCGGGGAGCGTGCCTGAGCCTCCTCCTCACTGATAAGGGGACAAAGGAGGCGGGAAGGAGTCGTGTTTGCGTCCCTGTCCTGTCCCTTTGAACGTCCGATGTTCCACTTGACCTTCTGCCCCAAGTATTTTGCAGAGTCGCCTCTGACTGAAGGCAGCCCGAGGGGAACGTGCCAGAAGCCGGGTGGCCAGAGAGAGCGGCCACTTTGTTTATCCTGAAACCCGCACACTGGGTGGGGGTCTGCCTCCCGGGCTGAGCTAAGGGGAGAGGGGGGTAAAGCCCCTGCTAGGGCCCAAGTCTCCTCAAGTCCCAGCTCCATGCTCAGCACCCTGGGCTCCCCACCCTCCAGCCCACGGCCACATGCCTGGCTGCGACTTACACGCATCGGGCCTGGTGCCAGCAGGCGGGAACCTGCAGAGCTGACTGAGCAGGTGCATCTGGGCTAAGGATTTAACAGTTAATGTTTCCACTTGGAAGTTAGCCTTTCATCCTGGGATGCAGAGAAATCAATAATGTAGAATGTCAGAGATAGAATTTCCCCCAGTGAATGAATACCTGACGTATATCTGGTTTTCAAAGCCATACGCAGCGTATCTGCTATATCTGAGATATAGATATAGATAGATATAAATGTATAGGGTAGATATAGATGTATAGATATAGAGATGTATAGATATGTAGATATATAGATACATACTACAGTGAGGCCTTGACTTACGAGTGTCCCGACTAACGAGTTTTTTGAGATACCAGCTGTCTCTCGGCCGATTTTTTGCATTGAGTTGACAGAGTAATTTGAGTTAACCAGCTCCTTAACGAGCTACTTAACGAGCTCTGTGTCTCAGAACGAATTAAACTCGTAAGTCAAGGCCCCACTGTAGTAGAATCTCATTGCTGTGCAAAATGAAGCAACCCCAGGAGGCATTAGTAGAAACAGGAACAGAGCCGTTGCCGCCCCCTATCGACAGAGGACACCACCGAGGTTTTTTGAGGAAGGTCAACGACCACCCCCACTTTGCAGGTGGAAAAGCTGTCACTCTCTGACAGGGGTCACACATGAATGATGAGAGAGAACCTCTGATCGGCTGCCTCCTGCACGCCCCACACTGGGGATGGAGCCTGCAACCCGGGCATGTGCCCTGACTGGGAATCGAACCGTGACCTCCTGGTTCATAGGTCGATGCTCAACGGCTGAGCCGTGCCGGCCGGGCAACTCTCTGCTGTGGCTAAGATTTTGAGCCAACTTGGGAAAGTGTTTCAGGGGATAAACATGAGGCTAGAAGTTCATGGGGGCACATTGGTGGGAGTCCCCGCGGTCCCCTCCCAGGAGGAGGGGTCCCCATCCCTACAACTCTCAGGATGCCCCGCCGCCTGGCCTGGCACTGTGACCGAGCGGGACTTGTCAGGACTCCTGGGCTCGATTTCTCTCTCGGGACCAGGCGGGGTCCTGTCAGCTTTTTCTGGGCCCTGACCAGGCCGAGGAGCGCTGGCCACGCAACACAGACGCTCCCGCCAGGGGCTACTGTGCCCGCATTACAGACAAGAACACGGATGCCTGCGCGGGGCCTGCAGCTCGCGTGGCAGAGCAGGGCCGGCCCAGACGTGCAGGGTCCCGGAGGAAGGCCTTCCGAGGCCGGCCAGCGGTCGGCTCTGCCCCGGCCCGTGGGAGCCTCCTGGATAACAGGCCCCAGGTTTCTCTGGGCCGCGGGGGCCTCGATCTGATCGCGCCGCTTAACCCGCTTAACCCGAGGCCGCTGCGGGCCAGGCCGGGAGGCAGGAGCCCCACCTGCGGGGACGGCTGTGCGCCCACACCTGGCCTGCCTTCTCCGCATATAAGGGGCCCTCCGGCACCCACACACCGGCTCCAGCTCCGGCCCTGACCGCGACCTCGACCTGCAGGACGCCCCGCGCTCCCAGCGCCATGTGGCTGTGCCCCCTGCTGCTCTGCCTGCCCCTGTCTCTGGCCCTGAGCGGCCAGCCTGAGCCCGAGGCCCCGGAAGATGCGGGGGAACTGCACTGCGGGCCCCAGGGCCTCCAGTACACGGTCCACCCCCTGGGCCAGGCCTCGGGGACGCCTCCCGCGCTGATAGCCTGGGGTAAGGCTGCCGCCCCCACTCACCGGGCCTGCCCCCCGGGCAATGGCTCCTCGCTGCCGCCTCCTCCAGCCGCCCTCCGGCCTCCTGTCCTCAGCGGGCCCTGGGGTCCCTCTCCTGGGCGGTGGGTGGCCCCGGGGAGCTGGGTGCTCCCTGTGCGGTCGCCGTGGTGACTGGTGACTGTTGCCCTCCCTCCCTCCCTCCCCCCAGACGACCACGGGCTGCTGCACCGGCTGCAGAATGACTCCGGCTGCGGCACCCGGGTGTCGGCGGGCCCGGGCAGCTCCCTGGTGCTGGAGGCGTCCTACGGCGGCTGCTACATCACCGAGTGGGTGAGTAGGGCCCGGCCTGGGGACCCCCGAGCCGCCCGGCCCCCAGGCTGACGCCGGCCCGTCTCCGCAGGGCTCCCAGCACGTCATGCCCGTGGGGCTCGAGCAGGCAGACACAGCTGGGCGCCGGGCGGCGGCCACGGCCAAGCTGCTCAAGTGCCCCGTCGGCCTCCCAGGTACGCGCCGGGCCGGGCCCACCTGCGCCGTGAGTGACACCTGTCACTCGTGAAAGCCCTCCCCCCATGTGCATCCTCAGAGAACCTCCACCTGAGGCCGGGGTGCAGCCCGTGGTCTAAAGGGGCAACGCTGATAAAACGGGGTGACAGCCCCCCCTCCCCCAGACCCACGCTGATCTGCCACCCCGGCCGCTGCAGGTCCAAGAGGCGAGCAGGCACGGGGCCTGGGCGGAGGGCACCCCCACGGGAGAAACCTTCCCCTGCAGGAGGGTGAGGAGCCCCCTGCTTCTAGGGGTCTCGTTAGACCTTCTTTCTCAGAAAGGGCCCGTTTCAGGGCCTCTCCCAGGGGCCTCACTCCCCAGACCTCGCCACGGGCGGGACAGGGAGGCCGATCGATGGGAGCAGTGGCTCCCGAGGCCCCGGCTCTGTCACCAGCCCGGGCTGCTCTGCTCCCCACCGTCTAGGCCTCCACGCGCTGGGCGCTCACCTGTGCGACTCGGTCCCCGTGGGGGACAGGCTGCCCTGCGCCCCGGCTCCCGCCACTCCCCGGGCCTGCAAGGCGCTGGGCTGCTGCTACAACCCCAGCGGCAGGTCCTGTTACTATGGAAACACAGGTGAGGCGGCTGCTCTACAAGCAGCGGAGGAAAGTGCCCATTACCTGCAGCTGAGCCCGGGGGAGGGCGAGCCCCCCCACCCCTCACCCCCCAGGTACCTGCAGCTGAGCCCGGGGGAGGGCGAGCCCCCCCACCTCTCACCCCTCACCCCCCAGGTACCTGCAGCTGAGCCTGGGGGAGGGCTAGTCCCCCACCGACCCCCCTCAGGAGGCAGGGGCTGAGCAGGACCAGGGGCTGGAGGCAGAGGCCTGAGCTTCCTCCAGGCTCCTGGTTTCTGGGCTCCTAGAAACCATGCAGAATGAAATAACAGGCGTCTGGGTACTGTTGCACAGTGGTTAGAGCCGGCCTGTGCCCCAGAGGGTTTCTGCTGTAGCTCCCAGTCAAGGTTTGATCCCAGCCCTGGTCAGGGCACCTGTGGGAGGCAGCCGGTTGATGCGATGTCTCTCTCACATTGATATTTCTCTCCCCCCACCCCTCACTCTCTTCCCCCCTCCCTCCTACTCCCCCTAAAATATTAACCCATGGACTAAGTTTCCTTGGGTGAGGACTTTAAAAATAACATAATGCCGCCTGGAAGCCAAGTCCAGGTGCAGGCGCCACCTGGGTGAGCCAGGAACGGCCCGCCCCGGCCAGGGGCCCCCAGGCTGAGGCTAGAGGGCCTGCTCTCAAACGCCACCGTCTCCACATCCCATCCTGCCGAGGTTTCCCAAGGCAAACGGCCCTCTGTCCTCAGCTCTGAAACTAGCGAACAAGAAGCACTGAGGTTAAACACGTGCTGAGTCCCCCAGGGGAGGCACCCACGAGTGACCCCGAGCTGGGCGTGGGCAGCCGGCCGCTGGCGGGGACGCCGCTGAGCAGCCTCTGCCGTTGCAGTGACCTCCCGCTGCAGCCGGGACGGCCACTTCGCCGTGGCCGTGGCCCGCAACGTCACCTCCCCGCCCCTGCTCCTGGACTCCGTGCGCCTGGCCCTCGGCAACGACAGCGAATGCCGCCCTGCGGTGGCCACGCCAGCCTTCGCCCTGTTCCGGTTCCCCTTCACCGCCTGCGGGACCACCCGACGGGTGAGCAGGGGACCCTCCGCTGGGGGCCTCACCCTGAAGGCGGCAGGCATGTGCTCGTGGCTGAGGCCGGGGGGGGGGGGGCTGGGGTTCTGGGCAGGAAGAGTCTCCCCAACACTGCGTCCAGGGGGCTGGTCTCCAGGACAGGAGAGCTCACCCCAGGGACTCTGCCACCCAGCCACCCCTGCACATGGGGCCTGGCACCCCCACCAGCAGAGAACAGGCAGGGGCACCTCTTATCCGCCTGCCCCAGAAGCCAGTGGGAGCCTCACCTGAGCTCACCTGAGTCCTCCCAGCCCCTCCCTTTCCTTTGTCCTCAAGTGAAGTGACGTGACTACGTCCCCTGCCTCTGCCTGTGGAGCAGAAAACGCCACAAACACGAACAGGATAGCATCGCCGGGGGCCGGGCCCCGCAGGCAGGGGCCGGGGCAGTGGTCATGGCCAGTAGGGGCTGGGGCAGCGCCCTGGCCAGCAGGCGTGCCATGTCTCCTTCACCTGCCCTCCCAGGTCACTGGGGACCAAGCCGTCTATGAAAACGAGCTGGTTGCAGCCCAGGATGTGAGAACCTGGAGCCGTGGCTCCATCACCCGTGACAGTACCTTCAGGTAAAGGCCTTCGCTCACCTGACGCTGCTCCCCTAGGCCAAGCTGCCCTCCCGGCATAGACCAGGGGTCGGTAGGTGAGTCCTCGGTCCCCAGAACCCGACTCCACGGGACGATTCCTGGCGACCAGAGAACCTGTCACCTGCCTGACCCAGTGTTTCTTGCCTCCAGATGTTTCTTGTCAACTGTGCCCCCTCCTGGACCTCCATTATGGTTTCATCTTCGTATCAAATCCCTGTCTGATCTTCCCCGACTGCACTCTCCACCAAAAGCACCTGTTTCTACAGACCCATGTCTGTTCTCGGGCACCTCTTACATCTTCCTCTCTTAAAGACTGACCCCCTTTCCACAATGGTCTCCCCAACTCAAATTGAGCCCCTCCACCCCCAGGCCAGGAACCACGCCCATCACGTTGACAAGCGTGTCCAACCCCTGGCACTCAGTAGCAGCAGTTCTCCCGCATGACACACAAGGGGCCTCACCCGCCGGGGAGCGGCTGACGCCTGTTTCTCTGCAGGCTCCGCATCAGCTGCGCCTACCCTGTGAGCAGCAGCGCCCTCCCGGTCAACGTCCAGGTCTCCCTTCTCCCACCGCCCCTTCCCGAGACCCAGCCCGGGGCCCTCACCCTGGAGCTTCAGATCGCGAAAGGTGAGACCCTCTTGGCCGGAGCGCTTGGCTGCAGCCCGAGCCTGTCCCTCTTCGGGGCCTGGAGACCCCGCCTGGGCCACGGGATACTTGCTATAGAGGCGTTGGCGTGGGCGATGGCCCGTCTCACGCAGCCCCGAGTGGCCTGGCTCCGTCTTCTCCCCCTCGCTGTGGCCTCTTGCAGATGGAAGCTACAGCGCCTACTACCGCGCCGGTGACTACCCGGTGGTGAAGTTGCTCCGGGACCCCATCTACGTGGAGGTCGCCCTCCGCCACAGGACCGACCCCGACCTGGGGCTGCGGCTGCATCAGTGCTGGGCCACGCCCGGCCCCGACCCCGGGCAGCAGCCGCAGTGGGCACTGCTGGTGAACGGGTGAGCGGCTGTCGCCTGTGCCTGAGGCAGCCCCCCCATAGGGAAGGCCCGTCCCCCTGACTGTGGGTGTCGTGCTTAGATGCCCCTACGCCGGAGACAACTACCAGACGCAGCTGATCCCCATCCCGGAGACCGAGAGCCTGCAATTCCCTTCCCACGCCCAGCGGTTCAGCATCTTCACCTTCAGCTTCGTGGACACGGGGGCTGGACGGGCGCTCGGGGGGCCGGTATGATGCTCCTCCCCTGCCCCCCGGCAGGGCTCTGTACCCCCCAGCTCCATGGTGTCCATGTGACACCACTCCTCGGCCAAGCTGGCCTCCCAGGTTGGCTGCTGGTGCTGCCTTGGGACAATCCTGGGTACCAGTGACCCCGTGGCACGGGCTTGGGCTGCCGGGACCTTCTAACTCCCCTGCACAGCCTCCGGGGGAGATGGGGCTCTCGGCCTCTCGGGATGAGGGGCTACTCCGTGACCCCACTCTCTCGGCTCTCAGGTGTTCCTGCACTGCAGCGTATCCGTCTGCCAGCCTGCGGGGTCCCTGTCCTGCGTGGCCTGCCCTGTGACCAGGCGTGAGTATCCGAGCTCGCAACACGCGTCCCAGGCTAACCTCCCACCCGAGTGCACGGGACTCAGACTGGAGATGAGCCTATTAACGAGGCCTCTCCAAGGACTTCTATGAGGCTTCCGAACCCCAGGCCTTTTAAACAGACGCTAAAAATCCTCCAGCAACTCTCAGCCTTAGCGTTTTCCATATGAATTTTCACTAGGCCAGGAGTCCCACTGGTTCATGGCTCACATGTGGCCCGATTCTTACACTCACACACACACACACACACACACACACACACACACACACACACCCCTCTACCTGGCCAGCTCGTAAAGGTAGACTCTACACCTGCTTGAAGCACCTCTGGCCACGTGGCCTGAAGATCTATAAGTGGACGTGACTGGAGGCTTAGAATACGCCCTGTAGGGAGGCCCAAAGCTCGTGTGTGTGTGTGTGTGTGTGTGTGTGTGTGTGTGTGTCCGCCTGATCCACTAGCATTTACTGTCTTGCCCCTGAATTAATAGGACCCATGCCCCCTGAAGCTCTAAGGCCCTGCTGGTACAAACACACACACACACACACACAAACCTGTTAAGTATCACATGTCTAACTCCAACGCTACCACATCCACATCCCTCCCGAGAACTAGAGCCAACTTGTCCAAGGCCCCGTCGCTGGCGAAAGACGCGGAATTCAAACAAAGCTCTGTTCTCTGAACCGATCGCCAGTTACCTTTGTATCGCGGTGTTCATGGGCTATTTATTGTCTAAGTGACTGTTCAGGAAAGAAGGGCAGGGCAGTCTGACATGAGCCGGAGGCCCCCATTCCGGTGCAATGAGGTAACAGCGCTACATGGAGCCTGTCTTGCTCCGATTCCTATTAACGTCCCAATAGGAGGTGTAAGGCCTGCTCAGGGGAGGTTTAGTGTGTGAGACGTCACATGGTTTTTTCCTTCAGGCCGGAGCAGAGCTGTCCATGTTGAGGGGCCCTGCCTCACATCGGACTCTCACTCCCTGACCCCCCACAACCCTGTGAGCAAAACCCTAACAAATCCCCCACCCTCTCCCTCTGACAGGAAGGAGACGCTCTGACGCCCATGACCCCAACAGCACCACCTTCATCTCGAGCCAGGGCCCCATGATCCTACTCCAGGCCACGGAGGACCCTTCCGGAAAGCTTCCTAAATACTCAAGTGAGTGGAAGACCTAAGGGCCCGCCTGGACCAGGGGGCAAACCAGAGCTTCCCCTCCCTCACCCCCATTTCCCTTCCCCTCCCTCACCCCAGGTCACCACCCTTACCTCCCCTCCCCTCCGCCAGGTGCTGCGGGAGACTCCGGGGCCCTGTGGGTGGCCGGCCTCTCCGGGACCGTCATTGTGGGAGTCTTGGGCGTGACCTACCTGGCTGTCAAGAAACGGAGCTGAGTTCCTCAGACCAAACGCACTAATAAACCGAGATTTCACCAGCAGCCCGTGCCCGCGTCTCATTGGCAAGGCCAGTCTCTTTGGGTAGCTCGTTGCCTGTCTGCGGTTGGCATCTCTCCTTTCCAGCTTGAGGGCAAGGAAGGGGTGTGTTTTACCCACGGACAGAATACAAACCGTGGCACCCTAACCTCCTACCCCAGCCCTTCTCCCTTCTGAAGGGAACACCCTTTCAGGAGTTTCACGGTTAGCTGATGACTCGGTGCTCGCAAGAACTAAGCACCTCTGACCGAGCAGAGATGCGCTCAGTGAAACTCTTCCCGCGGTCGCACTGGGGCAGAGCGGGTCTGTGGGAGTCACGGCGGGAGACACTTTCTTCTCCAGATGAACGTCCCGCTCTGGGAGCTCCGTGGGAGCGTGTGCTGGGGGTCACGCTCAGGGCAGTCTCCCCTTCTCCCCGGGCAGCCCTGCAGGGCACCTGGTAGACCAGGTGTCCCCACTCCTCGGCAAGAGGGAACTTTTGGTTGCCTGGCCTTTCAGCACCGTATTCATCTTGGCTCTTCAACAGCTGCTTTGTGGTCAAACCAGGCCCCGTTCACACCGCTGAGCAGGGGACAATAGTCACTTAACTGACAGAGGCACTAGATGGGGACCGGAACCACCCCAGATGCTTGGGGACACACCCGAGTCTCCTGAAGACTCATTGAGGTGGGCGTTCGCCCCCAATTCCCAGGATCTGGGGCAGATAGAGGTCGAATAACGCGCCCTCTAACACCAAGCAAGGGCGGGGGGCCGTGTGAGGGAAACGGGTGTGAGAAGTCAGCATCACCAGGTCAAACCAGGGTCGAGCTGGAACGCGGGGCCAACTCCCTCTTGCCCTGAGAGCCCTGGACTCCCGGTGGGGCTGCTTCGCCCAGCGGGAGTTCGGAGGCCTGTCTGTCCGCCCGATGCTGGGATGCTGGCGCTGTGGCGGCCTTGCAAACTCAGATCTACAGGAACCCCACCGGGGGCCTGAAATGAAAGCCTTTTCACTAAAGAGCAGTTTATGGAAGGTAGTTGTGTCCTAGGCCGGTATCTTTCTTGGCAAAGATCAACTTCGATCTTTACTTAGCACCTACCATCTTTTTGCAAACACACCTGTGGAATGTCGGGGTAACGTGTAACTTCCCTTTTCCCAGACCCTCAGGGTCCAACAGATGGTGTCAGGGCAGAGACCACAAATTCCCTCACTGTTCATTGTTGGCTGTTCACTATCCTCTGCCCACCTGTGTCAAACAAGCATGTGTCTATCATTTTACTTTTTATCCAATCCCAGAGGTTCTAGCCCCCTCCCCCCCCCCCGCCAGGCCCCGCTCCCCCTTAGCTTTCTCCCGCCTCCCTAATCTGTCGCCAGTGGATTTCATGTAACTCACTTAGGCCTCTTCCTTGGAAGCCAATTTATAAAAATAAATTAAATAAAACCGCTATTCTCTGGAGCATTGTCTCAATGCATGGAGATTCTGCTTCCTGCCAATCGTCGACAGTTTGGCTCAAACTCACAGATTCTTTACAGGTTTGAATGTTCCTTATGTTAACACAGTACCTGTCTCCTGTGTGTCCTCCCAGGGGCACACGGAAAAGTCACTTTCCCAAGGTGACTTTGATTTGACCTTGGGGGGGAAAGCAGCCTGGTTGGCTTTTTGTCCGAGCTCCTTGAGGCAGACCTGGGGGCGGGGAGACGAAGTCTGTGTGTGGAGTCTTTTCGCGTCTGCGGTGGTGTCTGCATTAGGGGGGCTGCAGGCTGCTGACACGGCTCTGAGGCCCAGTCTCTCTCTCTCTCTCTCTCTCTCTCTCTCTCTCTCTCTCTCTCTCTCTCTCTCTCTCTCTCTCTCAGTGGTTTCCACCTGGGAGCACGCTGTGCCCAGGAAGCAGCAGACAGGTGACCCTCTATGACGAAGTCCACTTCAAAGGAGGCTGGGAGAAGCCCTCTGCCCACAGCACACGTAAACTCGATGAGTCAACCCGTTTGCGATCACCACGCAGACAGGCTCAATCCAGTCCCTCGGGGTGGCCCCCACAGCCCTCCACGGAGCCCTGCAGCGCTTCGGGGGACTCCACACCCCGGCTTTTGAGGCCGATGGGCTCAGAGTCCCGTGCTGCCTGCGAAGGAGTCCTCCTCTTATCCCCCCAGGTCTGCATGAGAAGATTCCTAAATTGCCATTTTAGCCATTTAAAACCAAAAAAACCCAAAAACCTCTGGTGCCTCAGGAGCCATCTTCTTTTGGCCACAAAAGAAAAATAAAATATGGAAACTCTACTAATTGAACTATGACGGCACAATGAGCGCGGCCTCCCCGCGGAGGCCTGGCGAAAAGCAGAGGAGAATATATGAATGCAAACCGCGCGCACAAGCAGTGCTACTTAAATCCGCTGCTTTTAATAAATATTTATTTCACGTTGATGACGCCCTGGGCGAAATTAAAAACAAATGAGACGCAGAATTGTCAGAGCCTACCCTGGCGACCTGACCGAAGGGAAAGGCTATTCTATGAAGCAGATGGCGTGCACAAGAAGAGATTAATTTGTGCATTTTGACCCTGGGATGACCACCCTGGAGCACGGAATTACAATGACCAGGTTTTGGCATCGGCCACATCCAGGCACAGTGGAGGCAGTTTGCATGAGCCATTTTGCTTAATGCTCACGATGACCTAGGAAGCGGGTACTATTATCATCTGCATCTTAAAAAAGAGCCCTCGCACCCTAGCCGGTTTGGCTCAGTGGATGGAGTGTTGGCCTGCAGACTCAAGGGTCCCGGGTTCGATTCTGGTCAAGGGCATGTACCTTGGTTGCGGGCACATCCCCAGTAGGGGGTGTGCAGGAGGCAGTTGATTGATGTTTCTCTCTCATCGATGTTTCTAACTCTATCACTTTCTCTTCCTCTCTGTAAAAAATCAATAAAATATATTTAAAAAAAAATAAAAAGAGCCCTCGCTGGGGAGCACAGTTGGTCTGAGTGTCATCCATGCACCAAAAAGTTGTGTGTCCGATGTGTATGATGGCAACCAATCAATGCTTCTCTCTCACACCGATGTTTCTCTCCCCCTCCCCCCCCCCCCCGCCCCTTTAAAATCAATAAACATATCTTCGGGTGAGGATTAGAAACATCAGATTCCTGAGTTTTATAAAGTTGGTACATACAGCAGCCCTTCTGTCAATATCTCACGAGCAACAATATGCTGTGTAGCCTCCTCGCGGGGCCCAGCAGGCCGCCGCCTCCTGTTGTGCGCCCCGAAGGCAGGGGAGCAGGTCGAGTGCCCACCTCCAGGCTGACCTTCTGCCCCAGGCCTCCCGGCTTCTCCGGAGCCGGAGAGCAGAGCGCATGTGAGTCCACGTGCGCATCCGAACTTGGAGCGAATCGTCCTGGTTTCTCAGACTCCCTGGCCCCAGGCCATTGTCCCTGCGGTGGGTGCCCCGTCCATGCTGCCCCGTCCTAGCACACACTCCTCCGTGTCTCTCCACTTTAATTTGGAAATAGCATTCGTGTTCCACTGAACATCCGGGGCTCGGGGGCGTGGCAGGGGCTCGCACAGCCGTCCGGGGCCCTGAGCCCACAGCTCGGTGGGAGCCTTTCCTCTCAGTGCCCAGAACATGCACACAAGATCCCGGCCGGTGTGGCTCAGTGGTTGAGCATCGACCTACGAACCAGGAGGTCACGGGTTTGATTCCCGGTCAGGGCACATGCCTGGGTTGTGGGCTTCATTCCAGGCAGCCAATCCATGATTCTTTCTCATCATTGATGTTTCTCTCCCTCTCCCTTCCTCTCTGAAACCAATAGATATATTTTAAAAAGTGTACACAAGCATGGTAGACATCCTCCACGGTGACACCATCACTATTAGTGCCGTGTTATCACCAGGATGCTGTTAGGTATATACTCAGTGGCAGTGCAGAGCTGCCCTGGAGAGTGACTTACTGAGGTCACTGCAGCTCCAGGCAGAGGTAAGGAAGGGGCTGATGATGCACCCGAGAGGGAGGGAAGGGAGGGAAGGGCTTAGGCGATCGGGGGAGACGGGAATGACTGGGGTTAGCAGGACGGAGGGAGGTTTGGAAGCTTAGAAGGAAAAAGCAAAAAGCAAGACGATGGCAACATGCAGAATTCCTTTCTAGGGCGCTGTTCTCAGAATGTCCATAAAACAGCACTACTGCGACACCTCTCTGAACCCCGCACCGCGCCCCCCGACCCCCCAACATTCACATAACTCCAGAGCCTGGGCTCAGAGGGCTGAGGAGAGAGGACTGGACGCCAAAGGGATGGGCGCCCTCAGTCACGACGCCTGGGCAGACAGTTTGGGTCCAGAAGACCATTCCGCTCCCGTTTCTGCACCGAGGAAAGAGTAGAGCCTTCCACGGCCAAGGCCATCTTCTGACAGGGCCGGGGCCAGTTTGCATAAATGTCCCCACTTTCCACAAAGGCGCACCCACGCGCACGTCCGGCTGCCGAGGGGCAGGCGGGTTGGCAGGCACGGCCGCCGCCCGGGGCCGCCTGCTGCTGGGAGATAAGGCCGCCCTGTCCCCCGGCCGAGTCCCCATGGGGACGTGGCGGGTTTGTTCATTGTCCTGTTTGCAACGCCTCCACGTTTGAATTCGTTCCACTGAGGACGGGAGGGAGAATGTTGCCAATGGCGAGGGCGCCTCCGGCAGGTGGACAGGCTGGAGAGGGCAGGGGCCACAGCGCCTTCCTATGGCCTGCAGCCCCCGCGTGGCTCTGACCAGCCCTGGGGGATCCGCGGACAGCGAGCGGCCGCGTGGCTGAAGCCGATTAGCCTGCGTCCCAGCATCCCCACCGCGGCAGGTCTTTCTCCCCTGGGCGCCGAGCCACCTGTCACTGCTTCCTGCCTCTGACCCAGCACAGCTCCGAGCTTGTTCTGGCCCGTATTGCTCAATGGTTAGAGCATCGGGTCACTGTAGGGTCTTGGGTTCGATTCCCGGTCAAGAACACGTACCTGGGTTGCAGGTTCAATCCCTGGCCCTGGTTGGGGCGTGGGTGGGAGGCATCTAATCCATGTGTCTCTCTCTCTCACGTGGATGTTTCTCTCTCTCCCCACGCCCCCTGCTCTGTTCCACTCTCTAAAAATCAATGGAAAAAATATCCTCAGGTGAGGATTAACAACAACAAAAGAGATAGGAAATAAATACTTTAAAAATATTTATTGGAATAGAAAATATTTACTAACAGCATTGTGTGTGGTACCTCACGTATAGTATTTAATTAATGCTGCACACAGCCCGGGCGGTAGAAGCTGTTCATGGCCAGTTTACCGAGTGGAGGGATCGGAGACTCAGGGACTTGCCCAAAGCCCCGGGGGGACCTGCAGCAAGGCTAGATTTCAGGCCCTTTCTTTCGGATCTCACGTGTTCTTTCCCTAATAAAGCCTTTCCGAACCGCAACGAAGTGAAGGGACCAGAACGCGGAACTGTCCACGCACGGGGAAATGGTTCCACAAACCAGAACACGTTTTCTTAGCGGAATATCACAGCAATTACTGCGTATGTTGACGAAAACTACCATACCGCGAGAACATTCTCGTGTCAGAGTCTGAAGTGGCAAACTCTGGGTAGGAAATGACAGAGAAACTACAGTTGAGTTTAAATAAAAGTCATCAAACGAGCCTGCACGTGAGAAAAGAAGATGGAGACGATGCTGGCGGTGGCGGGAAGGGCACCGGGTGTTAGGCCGGTGGGTCAGGTGGTACTTGAGTCCTGGAGAGGAAAGAATTCAGAGTCAAGACCCCAACTGCCAGAGAACATTTATTTATAAAATCATGGAGGTCAAAGGGGTGATCTGTAGAAGGAAACAAGTGACAGAGGTGAAGGCAGGGCCCTGATGCTGGGGAGTGAGAAGGTAGAGGTGACACCCCTGTGAGGACGGGAGGACGGGGAGGGGAGGGGAGGGGAGGGGAGGGTAAGGCTCGGTGAGCTCCCGGGCGGGAGAGCCCACGGGGTCCTCTGTGCTGAGGTTTAAGCGTCGAGATCTTGGGGACGGTCCCAGGGAAGATCTCAGTAGAATCTTCAGCAGCTTTCCAGGCGTGTCCTTTCCTGGTCTAGGTCTCCCCTGGTTGGTTGGCTGGCGCCTGGGCAGGGGGTTTAAACCGCATGACCAGCGATATGCCAGGGGACGAAAGGTCACCTTGGGGATGAGGTCCCACCTAAGATGGTCCCTCGCTAGGCACCTGGAGACGTTCAAGTTGCCATGTGCCATCACTTTGGGGTTGGTGGTCTTTTACAAGTTATTAACGCTCCGGCTTCTGCTTCTCTGTGAATAGAGTCTTCTCGCATTAGGAGCATCACTTTGTAACACTTGGTGGGGTGAACCGGGTCTCTAGAGAGTGAATCCCTTCTCCACAAACAAAAATTCACCAGTTAGCAGTGCTTCATGCAGGCGGCTTGCACATATATCAAGGCCACAGATTCCTCTGAAGAAAACAGATTTTATTACGTGTGGAGAGAACTGGGACACACCACCGCGTGTGGGAGTTGATGGGCAGGAGAGCAAATTCGATGTTCTTTTGCCATCAAACAGCACTGACACGTGAACACGCAAGATGCCTAGCTCCGTGGAAACCTTTTCTCAACTGATGGCGTCCCAAATCTTTAAGGAGAGAGCATGAACCCCCATCATCCTAATCACGGTGAATATTACAACTGGAACTAGATTTATTTTAGACACAATATAGTCACTTGTAAACAGCTACAAAGACCAGTGAAGCCGTCCGTAGAACTCCGTAAAGAAATAAGGCAGCGAGCCCGGCTAGTGTGGCTCAGTGGCTGAGCGTCGACCTATGAACCAGGAGGTCACGGTTTGATTCCTGGTCAGGGCACACGCCCCAGTCGCAGGCTCGATCCCCAGTAGAGGGCGTGCAGGAGGCAGCCGGTCAGTGATTCTCTCTCATCACTGATGTTTCTCTCTCTCTCTCTCCCTCCCTCTCTGAAATCAAGAAAAATATACAAACAGAAAAAAGCAACAGGGCAGATACTAGAATGAAATGTGAAGATGAAACACCCCCTCCAGTCTAGGATGACTGGACGCCTGCTTGTTTGACTCGGAAGCATCATGTTCAGGTGGATCCTCCGGGGGGTGGGGGTGGGGGGTTCCCTTGGGGATCACCTGCTCCCAGGGCAGGTGAGCGGTGAGGATCTTCATCAGAACCCACAGCTGCTTTCCTGTGTCGGGGTTACTGGCTCCTAAAGAACACACTCTGGTTTATTGAACCATCGTGGCCAGAAACAGAAAAAGATTTGAAGAGAGACCAGACTTACCAACAGCCCCGGCTACGTCACTAAGGACGTCCTGACCTCAGCCGTCGAGCCTGCAGGGGCTGCCTCGCCTGAGACGCCGGCTTCCACTCCACCAGCTCCGGCCTCCCAGGAGGCAGAGACCGTGACACACGCGAGCGCATCACGTTCACGCCTGTTGTGTCTGTGCTGAGCGGAGTCGCTATAAACACCCCACGGTTTTGTGAACGTAGGACTCCCGAGGGTTGTTTAGCTGTGGTTCAACATTCACAGAAGCCGCAGGATTAAGTGCTGAGCTAACTTTCGATTTGATAGGGGAGAGCCTGTGCTATTAGTATTTATTAATATTTATGGTTATAAGCATCTCAGGGGCATCTGTGTGCTGGTATGAAGGTCGGGATGCCCCTCCTGGCATCTGTCACAGATATATCAGGGCTCTGGGCAAAAAGTTACCATTTGGTGACAAGGTCATCCTCTGCACAACACAAGAGAGCAGTGGTTCTCAACCTTCTGGCCCTTTAAATACAGTTCCTCATGTTGTGACCCAACCATAAAATTAGTTTCATTGCTATTTCATCACTGTCATGTTGCTACTGTTATGAATCATCATGTAAATATCTGATATGCAGGATGGTCTTAGGCGACCCCTTTGAAAGGGTCATTCGACCGCCAAAGGGGTCGCGACCCACAGGTTGAGAACCGCTGCAATAGAGGTTCATGACATAATGTGGGGAAGGGCTAACTTCTCCAAATCCAACGAGCTCCTGGGCAGTGCTCCCTGGCAGATGGCACGTGCTCTCCGACGTGCTGTGGGGCAGACCTGGCTTCCTTTATCCACACTCTGCAGATGTGAGCTCAGCTCCCTGAGCCGGTGAGCGGGCTCGGAAAGGCCTGCCTGCTCCCCAGTAAAAATGATACCACAGGGTAAATGCAGACCGAGGCGCTGTAGCTTGGATGCCAAGTGGCCCCCAGCACATGCCCTTCCGCGTCTGTGTGTGCACTGCACCACCCGGGAGGGCACCTCCCTCTCACATCAGCTCGGAACACGGACCCTGTTACCACGGAAAACGGACTTGCCCTGAGCTTTCCAAAGTGAGAGCTGTAGTAAAACTGAACCATTTGGGGAGTTATTTTTCTGTCATTTGCGGGTTTCAAGCGCTCGAGGGGACCCCCAAACAGGGAAATACAGCGCGGGTAGGCGCTTCACATGCCGGTAACGCTGAGGCTCCAGAATCGTGACCGCAGCAGCCCTGCGGGGACAAGGAGGCTGGTGGCACCGAAGCCCGGGCAGCCTGCAGGGCCAGGACCCCCTTCCCCACCCTAAACGCTCCACGCTTTATGGTGCGTCCCAGTTCTAAGCGAAACGGAGAAAGAAGAGGGTGCGCACGTTAGTTAAATAGTTTAATCAGAGCAGTGTTACAATCCTAAATAAAAGAGCCCCAGGGTTGGCCACATGGCCTCGCTTCCATTCCCAACTGCCTTTCTCTCTGTAAAAAACAGCCTTCCACTGAAAAGGACCCCAAATGGAGTGACTGATCTCATCACCCGTGGCTTTATGCAACCGATGAACTCCCTGAATGGATATTGCTTCAGCATCGATATTGAGAAATGGTCGGACGAGAAGTCCTTACTCAGCCGCTGGTCACAGGTGGCGGGAAGAGGGGACCACCCAGGACGGCTCAGGTCCACAGCGGGTCGTGGTGGGTGGACGGTGCTGGCTGCGGACACGGGGGCCCACGGCGCTCTGTCCCGTGGACCAGTGATAGGGAACGTTCTTGCGGGACCAGCTGGCCTCGGAGGGTTTCTCTGCCAGTTGAAACTTGCATCATAAACATGCAATGAGTTCTTTTGAAAGTGTGTTGTCTGCGGTCTGTTTCACACAAGGATTTCATCGAGTTGCAGGGTTGCATCAGAGCATGGCGGAAAGGGGAGCTGGGCCGTGGGGGGCGTGAGTGGGAGGATGAGAGGAGCCCCTCGTCACGAGACCGGCCACCGGCTCCTTGCAAAGTGCACGGACTGCTTTTCTACCCTCCCCCACAAAGCAAAAGAACAAAGAAACAACTCACAAAATCAACCGAAGGAAACGAAGTGGACATGAAAAGAAAGATGCTCCACGCGTGCGTCTTCTGCATAGCTCAGCCCCCTGAGTAAGGCACTGTTTCCTTCGCCACCGGCGGAGGCGCTGCAGCTGCGGGACCACCAGGTCCCTCCCAGGATGGAGAAGTGAGGAGCCCAGGGCGCGGCCGACCTTCCCTGTGACCTTGCCCGCAGGGAGCTCCCAGCGTCTAGGAAGGACGTCTGTCTGTGTTATGCCTGAGTGTCCAGATGGCTTTCTTTCCGGAGTTCCTATGTTGTCTGCGTATGAGTACAGATTATTCTTCAGTCTTTATTCTCAAAGAAAATACACGAGGTGGGGAAGGCCCAGCCAGGAACACAGCGTCACTGCTCCCAGAAAGCATGGAAGGCGGCAAGTCTCACATCAGCGGATGTTTGCAAGAGACAAAGTCAGAGAGTCAGAGAGAGAGTCAGAGAGATTCAGAGAGAGAGAGAGAGAGAGAGAGAGAGAGAGAGGCGCAGAGGGCCACGGAGGGTGAGGGTGCTAGGGTTTCTAGGTGATCGGGTCTGAATTAATTCAGCTGGTCTTCATACTGTTTCCGGAAACAGTCCCCGGCTGGGAAAAACTCCCAACATCTTTCCTGGTACATCTTCCACACGTAAGATTCCTGTAGGAGTAAAGACAGTGCAATAATATCGTGTCTTCCCCACCATCTGTGTGTTCCCACAAAGTATAAGACAAACTCACAACTGTTGGGACATACAGCATGTGGGTACAACTGTGTAATCACACATAGACACAGATGTCACTGGAGAAGCCCAAGTTCATTACACAGGTCCTCACTGTGTCAGACCTGCTTACTTCTAGTAATAAACAGATCATCTGCATCCGGACCACAATATAATAATGAATAAGACTTAATTGTGGTGAATGATTTCAAGGGTTCTTTGAAAAATATTATTGCTAATTGACTCCTTCAAATTCAAACCATAACAATTGGAAGTGAATTTTGTGGAGAGAGAATTTCAAATAGCTTAAGAACAGACCTAGACATTTAATATGCAATTATTTTTCACTGCCCATAATATTGTGGGTTGAAGTTCATTTGAAATCATCTGCTATTGATTAAGAGATCAAGGACATTACAATAATCAAAACCCAAAGTTAGCATCTTCAGCAGCAAGAGTGTGTTTCTCTGGGAACGTTCCCTCTTCGAGGCGAGCCCTGCACACTGCCCTGGACCAGGGCCCGTGTGAAGACGTGCGACTACCGTCGGAGGGAACGCCCTCCCAGTGTCTAACGCCCAGCTCCGTCCCCAAGAGCAGGACTCCCTTCACCCTTCCCTTCAGGCTGGGTTACCCTTGCCTACCTGCCCCGTGTGCTCCGTCTCGTCCTTGTTGATGAGATACATCAGGAAAAACCTGTGAGACAGAGATGAGTCAGAGTGGCCGTGGGAAGCCGGCATCCACAGGCCCCGGGAGGGGCGGGGGGCGGGGCGGGGGGCGGACGGGCACACTCACAGGTAGTTGGCCAGGTTGTGCTCCTGCAGGGTGTGGGTTTCGAAGCCGTGCGGCACCGTGTCGAAGTAGTCGTTGCCTATCCCACAGATGAAGCACTTGGTCTAGAAGACGAAGGGAAGACGGAAACACCAGTGTTCAGAAGGCAGAACCAAGGCCACAGCTCACCACGGCAGCCGCTGCGCATACCCGATAACCTGCTGCCCCAACTCCTCGCCCTCTGCCTCGGCCAGGCCCCAGGTCTCTCCATGCCGAGGCCTGAGGCTGCTGGTGTCCAACTAGCTCCTGGGCCCTCAGGGGCACTTCTTAGCAAAAACCTCATCACCTCCGACTGGAAAATGCTGCCGGCCACGGCCTGCCCTGGTCCTGTTCACCCCCTGCATTTTAGACCGTAGTTACCTGGTAAAGTCTCAGTCCATCGCCTCACGGCCCCTTTCTTATCTCACACTGCAAACGCTCTTCAGCAGCTGGGCTCCCGCAGCCCTCACATCCCCCGCCCCAGCCCCAGCCCCAGCCCCAGGATGTACTAATTCACCTGAACCACTTATGCTTCCAAGAAAAAAATCTGCACTTCAAATTCCCTAAGACCCGAACCCTGGTGTGTACAACCTGGGTAGTGACCGTCCCACGGAATCTCACGAGGGCGGTGCCCCTGGAGACGTGTGCATGTGTGTGTGTGTGTGTGTGTGTGTGTGTGTGTGTGTACAGCGGGAAGGAGGCTGCCAGATGCCCTGCTCTCTCTCAAATCTTCAGGCCTCAGCGTGGGACCCCTTCCTTTAGGACCTCCCCTGAACATCGACGGGGAAGTCAGACCTGGCACTCAGGGCTGCATCCTTAAGGGTCCCCAGGAACCCATCCTTCTGAATGGTCTCCCGTCCCTCGAGGGGTGACGTGCCCAGGGCCCCCCAGGTCCAGCCCAGCACAGGGCTCAGGCACGTGCCTGCCCTTTCCCCCTGCACACACACGCGGGACTCCGTGGCGAAGGCAGTGAGGGGAGGGGCGCACCCATCACGCACGTGGCAGAAACGGGACACTGACCTCCATGTCCTCCTTGACCTGCTCCTGCTGGTCTCTCAGTTCCCCAAACGCATCGATGATTAAACCTGGTGTTAAGTAAAGACACGGTTTAGTCTTCATCCACCCGAGAATCATCAACTTCGCAAACCCCGGCTGGCCCTCCCTTGGGAGGGAGCGTGTGCAGCCACGCTGGGCACTGCTCAGCAACGGGGACCCCCGTGTGCACCCCAGCACTCCCCAGGGCTGGGCCTCCTCCCTGTGGGGCACACATGTGCGCAGTGACGGGGCCGACACCAATCAGACTCTGTCACAGCAACTTCATGCCGAAAACAGCAGCTTCATGAAGCCCAGAAAATGGCCTAATGCGCTGCCCACTCGTGTCTGGAAACCCAGTGTGGCCACGTTCGCTGGGAGGAATGAGCTGCCAATCATTCCCCCCACGTTCCCTAAAAGTAAACTTCCCCAGCTGCTTCCCTCCTGGGGTGCTGGCGCGCCCTTTCGCCCACGTGTCCTATGGCTCTGCCCTCGAATTGAACGCGTTATGGTGACACTCAGTGACGACATGGAGAACGGGCGTGAGTCTGTGAGGCCTGTCCATGCTCGTCATGAGGAAAGCACCCCTTTATGCTGAGCACTTGTAGTGACACTTCCCTCCGGCCAGGACACTGGTGCGAGCGGCAAAGACCTGGAGCATCTTCTGAGGGAGAAACCACCCCCCGAGGTGCCGTGGGGCCAGGTGGGCCTGGATGGTCCTGAGGCTCGGGTCCTGCTCCGGCCCTGACACCTCAGTGGAGCCGGGTGTGACTTAGACGAGTTAGGGCTCCTTCCTTCCAGTGTGAACAGCTCCACCCTCCCACAGCCTCGCCAAGTGCCTCATTTAAAAAATATTTAAAAAGATTGTTAAGTATTTGAGGGCTCAGAGACTAATAATGTTTGATGGAACCCGAGGCTGAGGGCGCCCCCCGGGGCTGTAATGCTCGCAGCAGGACTGGTGGCAGGGCAAGGCGAGGCTCCTTCCCTCGTGTCCATGGCCCACCTTCCCCTGGACCCGGCGCACCCAGGCTCTGGGCGGAAAAGCCCGCTGGCTCCCCCGAAAACGCCAGCCCGCACAGTGGCTGCAGACGCTAGGGGCTCAGGTTCCAGCTCGCCTGGTACCCGGGAGGAGGGTTACCTTGTATTATCGCTAAGAGGATGACAATCACGAAGAAGAAGAAGGTGATGTCGAAGATGATCCGATAGATCTCATACTCATCGCCCGCCGGGTCCTCGATCTCATCGCCGATGCCGCCTCCAGCTCGCACACCCACGTACATGTGGAACATGTAGCACTGCAGAGAGAGGGCCCCTGCCGAGGACACGCCCCCAAGGACACGCCCCCGAGGACACGGGCTCTCACCCCCACAGCTCACTTCTCTCTCTAATCAAAGCCCTAATCCCGGGGACCTGAGTGCTGCGCTCTCGCTCCCTGTCCCCGTTTCAGAACCTGTAACGTGATGCAAACACCCACCTCCCATCCAGCCGCCTGCACACACAGGCTCAGCCGGGTTCCTGCACCACCCACCGCAGCAGTCGCTGCTGGGGGCTTTAGGAAAGAACTTGGATATGTTTTTCTCCAAATCTGTCTTCACGTGACAGGGAATGGGTCACGTCACCATTGCAGCTGCACCTCCTTACTTAGCAACTAACAGCGGCCGCCTGCCACCTGCCCCCTGCCCGGCTTCACCTCCTCTGCTCGATTTGCAGTGCTCCCGTGGGCAGAGGGCTCACTGGACAATTTCCTGGCCCTTCCCAGCACTCTTCCAGGTCCAGTTCTGGCTCCCAGGTTTCCACACCCACACCCCTGGGGGGCTCGGGATGCCTCGCCTGCCAGGCCCTGCTCAGGGGACATGTCTGTGTAAGACCGTCCTCCTGGTCAAGACTTTTGGGTTACATTTTGGCTTCCCAGGTGGGTTTCCTCTACAGGGAAGAGAATGTGCGGATGGGCTGCATGAGCTCTAATGAGCAGGACGGTGGTGCTCTGATGTGCACCCGCTCCTGCTCTGCACCGTTAAAGAGGAACTGCACGCATTACTTAGACTGAGGCGCGGACACATCTTCACCCACACGAGACCACACAGCATGAGCTTACCGTCAGCATGTCGTCACATTTCATATCTGGCGTGTCTCCGTCTTCACTTTTATTGTAGAATTTTCGGAAGAAATTGAATGCCACCACCGTGTACAGGTACACGACAACGGCTAATAAGCCCACGGTTAACACCAGCTGGAAAGCAACGTGACATCGAGCGCGTGTTAGGACACGAGACAGGGTGGCTGTGGGAGGGATGTCTGTGTGGGGCTTGGCACGAGCTGGACTCACTGGCCAGATGCTTTTCTTTTCTTTTTTAAATATATATTTTCATTGATTTCAGAGAGGAAGGGAGAGAGAGAAACATCCATGATGAGAGAATCATCGATCGGCTGCCTCCTACATGCCCCACACTGGGGATCGAGCCAGCAACCCAGGCATGTGCCCTGACCAGGAATCGAACTGTGACCTCACAGTTCCTGGTTCATAAGTGAACGCCAACCACTGAGCAACACCAGCCAGGCGGCCAGAGGCCTTTCCCACCACCCAGGGGGAACTGTTTTCATATTTTCTTTATTTTATGAAGGTGTCGGATATTCTATGTAAAACGTGATTCCGTAGTTAATAAATGCATCCTAGAGCTGGAATATAAATCAACTGTTTTAACTTCATATCCAAATTGATAATAATAAGCTGCTTAAAATCTTCATTTTTCTATCATCTAAATATCTGACAGTAGGTTCTACATTGTTCTTTCCTTTTATAATGTCTTTAAGTAATATGCATTCCAATTAAAACTATCTTGTTAAGACAGATTATAAATCAAATATATGTATTTTTTATTAATCCTCATCTGATTAATGATTTTTTCATTGATTTTTAGAGAGAGTGGAAGGGAGGGAGACAGAGAGAGAGAGAGAGAGAGAGAGAAAGAGAGAGAGAAACTTCGATGTGAGAGAGACACATCGATTGGTTGCCTCCCACACAGGCCCCGACCAAGGCCGGGGATGGAGCCTGCAACCAAGGTACATGCCCTTGACCAGAATCGAACCCGGGACCCTTCAGTTTCCATATCCTAAAACGAAATAGAAATTTGCATTGCTTCAAACATCTGGAAATACACACTATTAATGATATATAATATAAATATTTATAAATATATATCCTGTTTTGCTAACATAAAACAATGATCAAAGTGAAAGACACTTTAATAGCTGATACCAACACTGTTTTGAAGGCCAACTTTTTCCCTGTGAAATGCCACAGTTGAAAAGATCTTCTAAAACCCTCTCACCTGCTTGCCATTGTGCGTTACTGATGACAAGATGGTCCTCAGCGTCTTGAAGCCCATGGCGATGTCGAGAAGATGAGCAGCAAAGAAGAAGTTGTTGTAGTGGCCCAGCACGGACATGGTCATGTACCAGGCCAGGTACAGGAAGGACTGCGGACGGGAAGGGACACACGCGTGTCAGAGAACAGAGCCCGTGACTATGGTCCCAGTGCTGGTTTCACTCTCATGCAGCCACTCCGTTTACTTCGCCTTCTTAGACTACAATTTACAGAATTCTAATTACATAATCAGGGAGTGGCCTCCACCGTTAGAGAGAAATTAGCTGCAAGACGCCTCACGAACAGGTGACAGTTCCAAGACACACAGCCAGGGTTTGGGGCCTCAGGAGCGTCTCTAAGGTCCCTGGCGTCCGGGCTCGTGGCTGAGTGAGGTGGGGGGAGAGGCAGGAGAACCTGGGGGTGTCACCAGTCGTTGGGAGAGTGGAACTCGTGTTCACTATGAAAGTCAGTGCAAAATTAAAGTGAGACTTTAAGAGGAAATGAGCGGCCCACGGGAGAAGCCGCAGCCGGAGCACAAGGCTGGTGCACTGCTGGGCACAGGGTGAGAGGCTGGTGAGAGGTCTGGGATGCTGGCTGACATCCGACATCGAACATGCCTGGTTCACCATTCACCCAAGTCTCAGGCTTCTCTCCAGCGACTTCCCACAGAAATAAGAGATTTTTTTCACTGTCTGTGGGCACCTAACTTGGTCCTTATGTTTATTTCTGAGGCTCTGAGGCTCTTTGATAAGCGAAGGATCAACACAATAATTATTTAATTTGGGAATAACTAACATTTATCATAATTAGTATTTAAATTCTTTTTATGTACTTAGAACTTTCTTTTTAACAGCTACGAAACGTTGAAGTATGTCCCGCCCAACTGAAACCTAAATGAAACTACACAAACTTCGCATCTCAGTTTTTTCTTGTGTAAAGATATATTTGTTTACATCTCAGCTACTGGAAGAAAGGGAATGAGAGACAGGCGATTGATCACGTATCCCCTGGGCCTTGCCCAGCTGTGCTCTGCATTCAGTGAATTGATTTAGAAGGTTAGTAACATCTGCAGCCAGTAGCCTCGGAAACCGGAGTGCCTGTGCTCTGCTGTAACTTACATTGTCAGTGAAAACGACTCCGAGTTTCCACATCTGATACTTCACGTCGATGGAGTTCAATCTGGAAAGACAAAGAATGTGCTGATGTGCCCATTAAGCAGATGCCAGGGATGAGCCTGGCACCATCCTGGGACATTGGTGTTATCCCAGATCCACACCCAGGAGGCTTGCAGCACCCAGAGCGCCGTGAGAGCATGATTCGTTTTCCCCAGAGCAACCTACAACACAGTCAGGGTAACGTCGGGATGTCTGAATTTCCCATTTGTTTCTCATCAATGTTTCCCTTCCCTTCTCTCTAAAAATCAATAAAAAAAATTTTTTAAAAAATAAAAGGGCTACATAGATCCCCTTTCCAAAACTTAAGAAAATAAACATTTTTCCAAACAAGAAGTATCAGAAAACATAGTCATATATTGCACTTTTGCATATCTTTTACTTTGGCTTAAGGAAAGAGAAGGCAAGTTAAATTAAGAGCATTTGTTGTTGTTGCTTTATGTACATAATGAAAAAGGCACCTTCAGCCCGACCAGCATGGCTCAGTTGAACATCGACCTTGAACCAGGAGATCACGGTTCAATTCCTGGGCAGGGCACTCGCCCGGGTTGTGGGCTCCATCCCCAGTAGTGGGGGGAGGGGCGTGCAGGAGGCAGCCAATCCATGATTCTCTTTCATCATTGATGTTTTTCTCTCTCTCCCCCTCTCCTTTCCTCTCTGAAATCAATAAAATACATTTCTAAAAGAAAATGAAAAAGGCACCTTTAAAAATTATAGAAAAAATCCAATCATTCGTAGCTCAAAATAGCCAGAGGTATAAAGTAGACTGTGTACACTCTGCTCTCTGGCTCTCGGTCCCTCTGACCCGGGGGAAGGAGACCAAGGCTCCTGCAAGGTCAAATGCTATCACTGTCTCTCCTTCCAGCTGGTGCAGAGCAGCGACACTCACACCGCCGCCAGGGAGCTGTCTTTCTTGGGCTTCTTTTTCTCCCGGGCGTCACTGAAGTCCAGGGCGGCTTTGTCCATGCCAAGCAACTCGCTGATTCTGTCCCGGCCATAGAACTCACCGTATTTATCCATAACCTAGGAGACAGCAAGAAAAGAGCCTCAACCATTAGGTTAGCTCAGCTCTGTGTGTGCATAAAACATCTAATTATTGTTCTAGTTACAATATATTTGTCTTATTTTGAAGTTCACTTTAAAGTCTAGTTTATGGCTGTGGACCCTGAGCAAGAAAATATCTACTAAGAAGGGCTCTCAGTGACTTAACTAAACTCAAATTTTAAAAAACAGCCTCGTAGCCTCTCACGCAAACTGCAAAACCGCACGTCAGGGAGAAGCCTGCAGCGAGCTGCCTGCCTCTGCGCTGAGCTGTGCCAGCACTGCCACCTGAGCAGCCCTCGACTCTCCTGACGGAGCTCTGTGCTGGGTCCCTAGCTGAGCTCCGTCTCAGCTGCTTCCTACCACCCTTGATGCTGTCGGCATCAGAAGAAGAAAACTTCACAAAAGTAAGATGCCCTAACTGCAAAGGGCCTTGGCTGGTGTGGGTACCGAAGCGAGTGAGCTAGGGAATCCCACCAGCTGTGGGTAATGCGGGTGAGCCCGCAGAGTCACTGTCAGGGCGCAGGGGATGGAGCAGCGCTGGCTCATTTTGTAGCCCCAGAGGATGGGTCCTTTGCCCCAAGTGCTGAATTCACATTCGACTCGCCATGACAGTAACAGGCAGAGAACGTACCCCAGGATCTCTTTCTACACAGGAGCCACATCAGTTCAAATCTGAATTGCACTTTGGGGGGGAAAAATACTGAATTTATTCCTTCTAAGAAGTATTACCTTTCTTTTGACAAATTTGTCCCAGTAGTTGTTGGGAAATGACCTAAAAAATAGAAAAGCATAGAAAAAACGAGTATTATTTTAAAGTATGATAAATCACAACATACTGCTTGCAATATAGAAAATATTTAAAATACTATGCAAACGTATTTTCTATTCATAATTATTGTAATGAATTTGTTTCCCATCTTATCCTATAATTTTTCTGCATTGTGGGCACATCAACTACTACTTTAAGTGTTAATATATAAGTACTGTACATGCACATGAGCATATCTGTTAGCCAGCTGATGGCTGTGTTTTCTCATCTATTTACAGAATGCGTTGTCAAGTGTCTTTAAAGGATCTCAAAACCTGCCACTGTTTTCCTCCGGAGGGAAAGCAGTCTCCTTTGCACCAGTTATCCGCAAGGCGACGTGGACCAGGGACCCAGCGTGACCTGGCACGGGGCCAGGGCGGGACGCACTGGGAGGGAGGGGCGGAATGCGACTTAGCACCTCGAGTGCCAAATGAAACACGGCATTCGGAGCCAACGTCCACTGTGCTATCCACAAACAAAGCACCCCCATGTGAAAATCAAGAACCTACGGCAATAACTTCTTAAAAGTAAGCAAAACAAATCACTAAACTAATAAAAAGGAGGCATTTCCCTCTTGAGAACTGCAAACGACTGAAAATACGGACACTGTCAACGGCGGGAAACTGCTGGGGCGGGCTGACACCTGCACAGCAGCCTGCAGCTCCGGGCCTACACGGCTGAACAACGCGTGCGCAGAAGAGCATGTTTGCTGTCTTCTGTTCCGCACGTCCTGATGCTCAGCTAGTTGTCCACAGGCTGCCTGACGGCACCGACGGAAAGTTTACATTAAAAACGTGAAATTCAGTATCTCTGTCTCTAATGCTACCACTCCTACCGTAATGAATGGCTCTACTCTGTGCACGCAGGCTCCAGCCCCTGCACTCTTCCCCGAACTCTGAGTGATGGAGGCAAAGCCCACGGGGCTGGGGACCGACTCAAAGCCCCTCTGATGAAGGAATCAGAACACAGATGGCAAGAACTGATGGCCTCCACCAGGGGCTGAGGGCGCCGAGCCTTTGATTTTCTTGGCTGAATAAACACCCATTAATCACCCTGCCGACTTCTGATAGAACGCAGGAAACTCTGGCAAAGGACTTCATGTGTGGAAATCTGTGAGCGCCGAAGGCCTCGCATGCTCTTTACTCACTGTGTGTTGATTACGAGTCGATCCCACTGGCCTTTAATATCGTCTTCCGAAGGCTGCTCTGTAATGTAAAGCCCGTCAAATTCCAATTTCCGAGCTACTTCCTTTTCACGCTTAAAAATAACCAGCGGGACCTAGATTGGAAGAAGAAACGTATTAAATTAGTTGAGAGGTACTGGCATCTCCTGTGGCCACTGTCATCACAATCCAGCTTTAGGAGAGCATTTCCCCCGTTACTCCCAGGAAAGTACAAATGGAATGAAAGTGAATCAGCTATACTTAGGAACAAGCATCGCAAGGTCTTGGAAAACAAGAGAGAGAATAGATATTATATGTACACGTGTGTTTTTAAACACAGACGTTCATAAGTAACTAAGTCATTTTTTAAATAATAAAGAGAGAAAGGTTACACAAAACTGTTTTTCTTTGGCGTATTATAGATGCATATATATGGTAGCAGCAGACACAAGGGCAATAAAGTATAACCATTTACTAAGCTTCCAGAATGCATGCTTTTAAAAAACGCAATTTAATTTGAGAAATCTCTTTAATAATCCCTTGCTCAGTGTGACCACGTTATTGTGAAATAATTTTAATTTCAACATCAGAAAAATTCTTTGTCCGTTTTCAAGATGTCTTCTGAAAGAACATACTGAAGCCCCTTTCCTATGGACAGACTTTACACAGGGAAGACGCGGACATTCCAGAAGCGTCTGAGAACACCCCCAGGGACCGGGAGGAGGTGGAGAGGAGTCTCAAGGAGACGGATGCTGGCCTTCGCCCTGGCCCTGGGTCTGAGCGGAGGGGCCTTGCTAGGCAAGATGAAGAGGTCCCCAGGAAATGGGCAGCCCTGCGCACTCAGGCCCCCTCCTGGGTGTGTTCACCTGACGACACTGCTCCCTGCAAGCGTCCTGGGAGCCGCATCACCTCCCGGGGGAAGTGAGACAAACTGGGAAACCTTTGTGCCCCGGAGGGCAGCACAGAGCTCCTGAGGTCAGAAGAGTCACCATGACCGCGAGGCTCCAAGGGGCATCCTGTCACCCTCACACGCTTCCGGGAGCACTGCTAGGGGAGACAGTGCCTGGGCCCCTCCCGTAGGGTCGTTACAGGTGACACGGGCCACTGCGTGTGTGAAAGGAAGCTCCAGTCTGACCACCCAGGCCAGCCCGCCCCAGGGCAGCCTGCAGCCGCGCCTGGTCAGTGTGGAGTCCGGTGGCCCGACCCCGGGCCCAGCCAGGACAGCCGGCCGTCGCCAGCGTTGCAGAGAGAGGCTGTGCCTGCCCCGTGCGTCTACCCCGTCCATGTTCCCCTCGGCGGCCCCTGCTCCCTCCCACTGTCCACAGGTGTGGCTTTCTGGAACATTCCGAATAAGCTCCGTGCGTGTCATTTCCACAGTGCGCGGCGGGGCTCACCTTCAGGCAGTAGTAGCCGATGATGCAGAAGAAGGAGATGACGGTGTGCAGCACGGCCAGGATGCGCAGCGTGGGCTCCATGTAGCCGCTGCTCTCCTCCAGGACGTAGTGCACCGCCAGGACGCCAGGCGCGTCGTCACCGCCGTCATCGGGGCTGCTGACTCGGGCGCTTTCGCTTGCGCTGCGAGGGGGGAGCTCCTTGCCTTCAACCACAGAAGAAGTGGAGACCTGATTCAAACCAGTTAGAGCGCAGTCAGTTCTCTCCCTCTAGGTATCGGCGCCAACGAGAAACAAGGAACCCGGCCTTCTCCGCAATGGCTGGGCGTGAGGGCCCTGCACAGGGAAAGGGTGCTCGCTCCGCCCTCCGCGTGGTCCACGGGGGATGTTCTCAGATGCTTCTGGGACAGCAGATCACTAACACGCTTGTGCCAACCCTTCTCCTGAACCAAGAGTTACCAGGACCCACGCGTGGGGGGACCGAGATGGCTCTCTCCAGGATCAGAGGAACCACATGTCACAGCTGAGCCACGAGAGAGCTGTGCACAGGGCGGGGAGCATGCGGCCGGCCTCTGCGGAATCGAACCTCACTGAGCTGCTGGAAGGACTGCCCCGCCTCACAGCCAGGGACGTGCTCAGGGGGGGTCTGTGACGTCTGTACATCACTCAGGCTGCCGGTAGCATCGCACTGGTTATTAAGACCAAGAAGCACGTACCTTATAGAAGAGCAAGATGAAGTTGATTGCAAAGGCGACAAATAAGGCCAACATTCTCATGTTGTAAAAGTTGCGAGCAAAATAGTTCTGAAGGTGAAAAAAAGGAAAAGGTCAATGAATCAAGAGACTTGAAATGTGCAGACCATTAAAAAAGCGTTCATTCATTTACCCAAACGCCTTCCTGAGCACCTAGAGCGTATCAAGCATCATTCTTGAGACCGTGGACATCACTGAGTTAGAAATCTGGGCACCACGGAGGAGACTCCCCCACAGGCAGAACGTCACCTCGGGGATGCGCACTGCGGTGAGGAAAACCCAGCAGGCTCGGGCTGAGGGAACGGGGTGCGTGAGCAGAGGCCTGAATGCCACCGGGGAACAAGTCAGGAGAACAAGTGGGGACCAAATGTGTGTCAGAGGAGCACGCAGGGGCAGCCCCGAGGTCAGAGCAGTGGGGGTGCCCCTGAGGGCAGAGAGGAGGAAGCCTGTGTGTGTGGGGAGGGAGTGAGGGAGGGGCTGGGGTCCGGGTGAGCTGGAGGGAGTGGCAGGCCCCCGATGAGGTCTGTGTGGGGTCTGTGATCTCCGGGGCCTCGAGAGGGTGTGTGCACAAGAACTGAATCACTGCTGTGGCATCATTTCCCTCGTCTGTGAAGTGCAGATAAACCAGAACCTTCCTCATAAGGGTTCGCTGTGAGGATTAGATACGATAATAGAGGAGAGTTTATGAGTCCTGTTGTCACAGTTGGAATTATTTTGTTCTCGGAGGATCTGAAGAGGGCTTGATGCCCTCAGACTCTGGTTTGAAAAGATGATTCCAGCGTCTGTGTGGAAAATAGAGGCGGGGCTAGGAGGACACGCAGGAGTGTGGGGAGAGGTCCGGCTGCCATGGAGGCTGGGCCGGGGCGTGTGGAGATGGGGACGCGGGGCAGACTCCACGCATCCAGAAGACAGCTGAGAAGAGTTACTGCTGGGCTGTACTGAGGTGGGTGAGAGGGAGAACGCAGAGATGGTAACTGCTGGGTTTGGGTCTTAGCACCTACTAAACAGCTGGTGCCATTTTCTGAGCTGGACAGAACCGGACAGAGTGGGTGTGAGGAAAAGGCTCTGGGAGATCAGCACTTGCTTTAATATTAAGTGGGAGGCGTCTGCACGGTGCCCGTGTGGATGTGCCAGGGGCCACGTCACAGGCACCGCGTCTCCTGTCCCTCTCCAGGCACGCACGCCTGCTGGCGGTGTCCCTTCCACAGGGGACTCTGCCTTCACTGCCACAGGCCCCTGGGCCGCGTGGGCCAGTCATACTGTTCACCCTCCTGGGTGGACCGATCAGCGAGGCTGGGCCAGTCACTCTGGCACTGAGCTCCGGAATGAAGAAATCCTGGGGACACTGGGCTTCAGGTGACCATGGCCCGTCTGTGCATGCAAACTGGTGATCAGAGAAGCCCCCGTGCAGAGAGGGGCCTGCAGCCAGCAGCAGAGCCATGCCAGCCCCTCTGTACCTGCCTCCCACAGGTGCCGACACATTCCTAGGAATCACGGGGCTCCTGCTGGTGTCGCTGAGCTCACTCGACCCTGTGCCCCACACCTGGCCTCACCTAGAGCATGGCACCTACCACAACACCCAAACGAGTGGCCACCCAGAGCTTTCTAGAAAACGTTTATGCGCAGAATCCTCTGCACTAAACAACACGGGAGGTACAGACCGCTGAGAAAACCTAGTTATAACTTACTACCACACACATATCTGCCTGCAGTACATACAACGTGTCCCATACGTGCCTAAGCAACGAGAACACTTAATCACGGGGACGGTCACTTCCCTTGCAGGTGGTCCGCAGTGAGCCCGGTGCCCGCCCAGACCCGTCCGAGACTCTGTGGGGAGACACGGGGTGCGGCAGCCACCACATCCAAGGTCTCGGGCTTGTGACGTATGCAGAGGTCCCGGGTCCGTCCTCACGGAGCCAACCAAACGCACCAGCAGGTGGACTTGGTTCCCTGGTTGCCGCCCACGGGAGCCCACGGACACTCGTGGAGCCTCAGTTATTATAGTGACTGGCCCAGCCTCGCTGATCTCACCATGTCTCACAGCAACGTTCCCCCTGAAGGGCTCACCAGAAGCTTCTGCTGATAAGCAATGATCTTCTTCCAGAACACGGACTCGGGGGCCTCGGGCTCCCCGTATCTGTGTGTGTGGATCAGCCGCAGCTTCTGCCGGCCCTTCTCGTCTTTGGCCTTTTCTTCTTTCTCTCCATCTTCTCCCCTGGGAACAGGCGAGCACACATAAGCCGGCAAAAGACGAAGGAACTAACGGGCTTTGTGCCAAAATATACAAATGAACACACATTCAAATCACAGCAGCACTTTTGAAAACTTTCTCCTCCAACGAACTGTAATAGTTCAATTTTAGAATTTGGGGTTGGATTTCTGTGACCCCGGCCTCCTGTGGAGAATCCCATGAAGTTCAAATCTCAAGGGCATGTCACAGGCGGGCGTGTCTCTGTATCTGTACAGAGCACCGCCCCTTCCCGCTGGGCAATAAGACATCGCACCAGACAGGGAGTAACAGTGAAAGTGCCCAGCCTGCCTAACTTCTAAATTAGGATTTAACAGCCAACCTGGAACAGTGACTGAGCTTTAGGACTCCATGTCAGAGACATGCACTTGGTGGTTCACATACAGAAAGGATGCCAGGATATTAATTTTTCACATGATAATGAAATTAGCAGCACTAAAACTGGATGCCTAAAACCCCTCTAGCTGCAGCATACCAACCCTCCATGGCAGTGTATTTATGCAGACGGACTCATATCCAACACCCACGGACACATAACCCACCTAACCTCACCCGCAGGAGGTACAGCTAACATTTTTAAAATATGTTTTGATTGATTTCAGAGAGAGGAAGGGAGAGGGAGAGGGAACATCACTGATGAGAGAGAACCATCGATCCGCTTCCTCCTGCACGCCCCCCACTGGGGATGGAGCCGCATTGTTTCCAGGACGGAATCCCATGTGCAGTTACACCAGAGCTGGGCCCTTGGCTCTGGGAGGCGTCCTGAGGAACCATGAGGCATCCCTGCTGCGGGACACGGCGATGGGACTGGAGGGCGCGGCTGGCCTGGCCCCGGGCGGGCGGTGCCCACACTGATGCCCAGCCCGAGGTCCTGGCGCTGAGCCTGCCCCCAGAGAGGACAGAGTCCATTCTGTGCCCTGGAGAGAGAGCACAAGCCAACAGGGAAACCACACGTACTCGGCTTTCTCGGGTTCCGATCTGTTTTCTTCTTTTTCTTCCTTTTCTTCCTCTTTTGTCTCCTGTTCCTTGAAGTGAAGGGAAAGAAAAGCAGGTCACACACCTCCTTGGGATGAGTTTAGGGGGCACTGTGCCCAGGTGCCAAATGGCCACCTCTAAGTGAGCCCGACTCGGTGGAGACGGCACCTGCGCTTCTCCTCCCCGCCCCCCCCCCCCGGGCGCCTCCACTTTCCTCTCATTTCCTCAACCACCTGCTCGAATCCTACGCCAACTAAGTCCCACAGCTCAGATCTGCTCCAACCACTGCCAACACCACTGCCGCCTCATTCACGCCACGCGTGTGACCCTGCTGCCCACCAGCACGGACGCTTTTCTAGTTCTGTCAGGAGCCTTCCCTCTGACGGCCAGCGGCAGACACGTGGCGAGCCGGGTCAGTACCTGTGGACAGGCCCGTTCACTGCCTAATGTCTGCATGAGTGCTCGGTTCACACCTACTCGTGCAGATAATTCAGTAACTGGTAACGGACCTCCAGAGGCGGCTCTGCTGACCAAAAGGCCACTCTCTCTGGAAACACAGGCTTGTGCTGGGCCCTGGAGCGCCAGCCTGGACGCCCACTGACTCACAAGGTGCCCCTGGGCCCGAGCTGCCACGACGGGCTCCGGTACCTGCACTTTCTCTGGCGCCTCGGGAACGGGGTCTGGGTTGCTCATGAGATCGCTGAGGCCAGCGTTCGGGTTGTGAGGGATGAGCCGGTACTGCCCCCCTTCCCGCTTCAGGTCCAGGCCGAAGATGTCGGAGAGCAGGTCGCTCTCCTCCGTCAGCTCCTTCAGGTCGGTGAGGTCCTCCGAGGGCAGGGCGGCCTCCAGCGGCTTCCGCTCGCCCTCCTCCCCGTCGTCCCGCACCTCGTCCTGCGTGGGGTCCGGCATGTCGGCCAGGAGCTCCGCCACCCTGATCTTCTTCGCGCCCTCCACCAGGCTGCCCCCCAGGAGCAGGCTGCCCACGATGCGGGAGAAGCCGCGCAGCACGCTGGCCACCACGTGCAGCAGGCTCGCCAGCGCCTCCCAGTAGGAGGAGAAGAGCGCCGTGACCATGTCCCTCACCGTCATCTTCTTCACCTTCTTCATCTGCTTCTTCAGGCTCTTCAGGCTGAGCATGCGCAGGAGCGTCAGCAGGTTGTGCCTGAGCGCCAGCAGGGCCGAGCGGACGGTCAGCAGGGAGAAGAAGCCCGTCCGCGGGCTCTGCTCCTCCGGCTTCTCCTTCTCACTCTCCTCCTTGCTGGCTGACCGCTCGCTCAGGTCCGACTCGGAGATCTGGGCCGCCAGCTGCATCTCGAAGATGGTGTCCTCGCAGAAGTTCACGAAGAGCTCCATCTTCTCTTTCTCGCCGCCCTCGTTGACCACGTCGAAGATGAACTGGCGCTTGGACTCCTTGACCTGCGGCTTCTCCCACTGCGTGCGGCTGGACTCGCTGATCTCGAAGTACACGCGCTCGATGCGCTTGGCGCTGCCCATGATCTCGATGCGGCCCAGGAAGGGCTGGAAGTAGCGCAGCACGCTCTCCGCCAGCTCCAGGAAGGTCTGCAGCCGCGAGTCGTTGGGCATGTGCTCCGAGAGGTTGGTGAGCAGCACGGCCACGTTGAAGCTGATGTCCTTGGCCGGCTCGTGGAAGCGCTTCACGAACTCCTCGTAGTCCAGGGTCTCGTTCTCGTCCGTCTCCGCACAGGACAGCAGGAACTCGGTCTCCGACGGCGTGTAGTGCTTGTGGCTCTCCATCGCTTTGTGGAAGTCCCTCTTGGAGATGACGCCCTTGCCGTCGGGGTCGTATTCCTTAAACGTGTCAGAAGAGGTCAAGTCCTTTAGTTTTAAGAACATGTCGAAGAATTTGAGGATCATCTCCACGTTGTTGGACGACTCCACAAGCATGTCGACCATCTGCTTGCCGATGGTCCCGTTCACGACGTTACCTGCAGGCAGACAACGGCACTGATTCACAGTGAGCACCGTCCGCAGAGAGAGCCGCAGCACAGGCCTCCCGGCCCCGCGTCAGGCACGGCCCTGGGCCTCCTCCAGTGTGTGAGGCCCCAGGAGCCAGCCAGTCACTGTAATTACACAAACACGCGCCACACCATGCTGACGAATAACCATGGAGGAGTATTTGAACAGAAGCCGACCTTTCTCCCTCAAATTGGTCATGTTTTAGGATAAAGAAAATGGGCAGAAACTGAAATCCAGCCTCATATTCACAGTAAAAATGAGCCTTCGCAAAGCCATTTAGGGTTGAAAAATCATTCCTCATAGGCAATGTCTCTTTCTTAAACACTAACCTGAGAAAAGTTTACAAAGCCCCCAGTAAACCCGGGCATCTGTCCTATCTGGGGGTGGAAGCTGAATATTGGCCCTTAAAGTAGAAGAATCAAGGTGATCTGGATGTGCACAATGTAAACCTCTAAGCACAAACGAACACGAAGCCGAGGCTACCTTCCAACATGGACAGCAGCATGACCACCATGTCCTTCTGCAGGTCCATCAGCTCTTTCAGGAGCTCGATTTGACTGGAATCCTGGAAAGAGCAACATGTGGCATTGGACACCGTCCCAGCAAATGCAGCAGGAACCTGAGTGCTCCCCCGGAGGCACTGCTCCACCCACGGCGACCCCTCCCAGCATCTCAGGACCAAGGAAAAGCCAACAATCTATGTTTATTGGCTTATCCTTAGAGCTACTTTCTCTCTTTGACTTTCATGAAGTTGATTTTCCTGCTAGTGGGAGAGTTCCTCTGTGGAGGGCAGCTGCTTATGTGGACCCCATGTGCACACCTCTCCCTTCCCCGGGGCCTGGCGGAGTTCAAATCCGTGTCCCCTCATTGGCAGGGAGGAGGGAGCTTCGGTGAGTGTCATGGAGACGTGGGTCCCCGAAGGGTTGCAAATGTTCAACACTGGGACTAAACTCTTTTATTTCTCCTATAGTCAAGGCTTCAGTATCTTTTGCTCTCAAATTTGAATGATAGCTCTCATCTATTCTCAGCTTGCATAAAATTATTACATTTTTTTTAATCCTCACCCTAGGACATGTTCTCACTGATTCAAGAGAAAGCGGGAAGGGAGAGAAACATTGATGTGAGAGAGAAATAGTGATCAGTTGCCCCCGACTAGGGATAGAACGAGCAACCTGGGTATGTGCCTTGGTGCATGGAACAACGCTCCAACCCACTGAGCAACACTGGCCAGGGTGCATGCAGTTCTTTCATTTAAGAAAATGTGTTTAAATGTGGAGTACAAGACGTATAAAGAAGTAAGCTAAGAAAGGTGATGTGAAATAAGGGAGAGCATGCTTTGTGTGCGAGTGACTGGTGTCCCCGCCGGCATCTAGGAGGGCGGGAGGCGGTGCCTTTACCTGGGACAGCTTCATCTGCATGTGGGCAAACACGTGGAGGAAGCCCACGACCGCGTCCCAGAGCCGGCTGTGGGCCAGGCTCTGCTGGTTCCCGGTGCACGGACCCTACAGGGAAACAGACCAACGGCATCATTGCTGATAACGTCACTGCCAACAATAGGGGCAAAATCAACATCTCTTATCACCAACACGTAGTCTGAAAAGAAAGACCCCAAAATGTAAACTGTGCAGTGATGATAAGGGTGCCCTCAGGGACAGGCACTCACTCACCTGTCCGACCACACCTGTCCCTCCCCACATCCGGGCATGTGGCTGTTATTTCACATAACCTGCCCCCCAAGATTATGCTCAGTCCAAGGAAGCAAACTACCACCCCCCTCTCCTGTTTGCCCTCAGCACGGGGCACTGTGCCCAGCGGCTCCCTGACGCAGAGGTACTGCTAACCCCGCCCATGGAGAAGGTAGGAAGGAAAGAGGACGGACTGGCCTCCAGGAAACAGCCAAGTGTGGCTGGTTGGAAAAAAAACCCAGAATTTTATAAAATCTTTTCAAATTTTGCAGGTTAAGACAAATTTAAGACAGGTTAAGCCTAAAGAGAACATAAAACAAATCAATATTTAAGAAAGGTATATTCCTCACAGTATTTGGGATTTTACCTATCTCATACATGGTTATATTATAAAATCACACACACACACACACACACACACTAACATGAAGCTGTCAAGCACCAGTCTCTTCTTTTTTATAAAGTCTCCATGACACTTTTTCCTCGCTTTCCTGGAATATGGTCAAGTGGTTCAATGCCCCCCCCCCCCCCAATGCTGGCTGCGAGCTTAGTTTATACACCAGGCCCTGGAGACCTCAGTCAACACCGTGGGCCACGCCCCGAGGAGTTAAGGACCCCTCAGTCCGCCAAAGGGTAAAGCAAGTCGTTCCGTGAAGATCCCCTCTCCACCGAACCTTGTGGCCATCATCCCTGGCTAAGGATCTGCAGACGAGGTCGATCAGCCATGGGATGGTGACAGGAAAGGGCTTTTATCCTGTTGCCTTTGCCCATGGGATTCCAGGGTAACCGGTGGACTCCTGTTTTCTTTCTCTCTCCAAATAGCAGAAGTGGGTACGTGTTTACCTGGATATACTCCGTGAGAGTGTTAAACACTTGTTTTGCTACTTGAATTGCTTTGGAGAAGTTCCGCTGTCCTTGCTCATCGATCACGTCTTTCCCCGAGTAGTACCAATAGAAATCACTGATGGACTCCTGGAAGAGAGGCCGAGGGGGAGGCACAGTGTGAGGCCAAAGCTGGCCTGCTCAGCTCTGAACTCTAACAGGAAATCGTTCTACATAACAGATTGGGAAGTGAATAAAAATAATATTAGGACAGCCGAAAGGATCAAACCTGAGGTTATTAAATTTAAGTATCTAGGTGGTCTGAATGCCTTTCTTTCCCATTCCTGAGAATGTTCCAAATATCCTTCCCCTATTTATCCATCAGCTGCAAAGGGGAGCACAGCATGTCAGGGCTTTACAAAATGAAAAGAAAATTTCAATGCCATCAAAGCTAAAAAACGTGGGGAAAAATCCGCACTTGTAGAAAGGACATGATGAGGAAAGTGGAGCCAGGATCAGAGACAGCCAAGGTGGCCGCTCACCCGGAGGCTCGGTCAGAGACGGATCAAAGGCGGAACGTCTGACAAGTCCTGACAGGAGACCCTCACACAGGAACTCGCCGTGTTATCTCGGCCAAGCACCCACGAGGCCGCGTACCTGCACCCGCAGCAGGTAGTCCACGGTGGAGATGATGATGTTCACGGTGGTGTTGTTGCCAGTCTGAGTCCTCAGGTAATTCTGAAAATCTGTAGGAGACCAAACGATGTTATTACCTCTTGTTCCAAAGTGTAAAATGACTCGTTATCTGAATCACTCCACCAGCAAATGATGTCTCCAGCAAAATCCTTGTGGCCCGGAGCAGTTTTAATATGAAGTAGTTCATAGTGTCCATAAGAAGTGAGGGACCCCCCATAAACCTGCCTGGGGCTTCCCAGAACCTAAATAGTCCATTTCTGTCTCAGAGGGTGCTGACCGTTCCCGATCCCTCGCTCTGGAGCTCCGGGCCTGGGGATGGGATAGGAGCTCCACCGTCTAGGAGACCGTGATTAGATTACCCATGGTCCTCTGCTCCTAGGACTGTGCTCAGTGACAGGGAAGAGAGGAGAGTCCCGCCCCGCTCCCGCCCTCCCGGACGCATGGCCATAGAGAGCCACACCCATAAACAGGGCATGGAACATGGCACCCTAGGTGATGCTGTGGCACCGTCCCCGGGCACCAGGGGCACAGAGGAAAGCAAGCCACAGAGCTCCCTACATAGATCTCTCTGGTGTGTCTTTCCCCACCGGCCACCTGTCTTCTCCACATCAGAACAACTGACTGGAACAGTGAGATGGCTGCAGCGGGCTGCCAGGCAGTGATGCAGCACAGAAAGCGGGACTCGGCCCGGCTCACGTGGCTGAGCTGGGGCTGAGCACCCCCTGCAGGGCTGACCCGTCATCACAACTGACAGGCCTCTGTCAGTACTGGCGGCAAGCACGTCTTCCTGGGCACCAGCCTCCAGCCTCAGGCCTCACACACCTGAGTTGTGTCCCTCGCAGAGCAGCTGCAGGAAGCGGAAGAGGTCGCAGGTGAACTCATCGTCCTGAAGAACCTTCTCGCCTGCAGGGAAGTCCAGGCGTTACCCACCAAGCAAGTGAGCATGTCCCGTCCCTCCTCCATCTCCCCGCACGTTGGGCCGGCACCGGGCAGCCCGCCTCTATCTGAAGCTCATGAGACCATTAGCTTGGCAGATAGAAGCCCATTTTCTTAGTCAGAAAAGAGCCTGTGAACCTTAACACCCAGGTTTCTCTCTGTTAAAAGGAGCAGCATGGGCTTGGCAACATTTTAGGAGCAACCTGAGGGTTTAGACTTTTGTTCTCACCCTCTAATTTCTGATAGATGTGGACAGGAATGATTACTGCATCAATGGCCAGTGTTACAGTTACATCTGCTTACGCTGCATCATTGGGAGAAAATGTGCTTGTGGGGAAGGGTGACGGCAGAAAGGGCTGTCATTCCACCTATATTTCCATTTAAATGTGTCTTTATCACAAGCGACTTCGAAAGCAGAAGCACAAAGAAACAAACAAAAAACCTGTACCACACACTGCAAGCTGATTTTTAAGCAAAAAGTGAAGAAAATGTTCAGTATATGAGCATTCAACATATAGTTTAGGAATAAAAATGACAAAAAATGTTGTTTGGCAAGTGGATGAATGTATTTATATGTTTAAAAAATAATAACTCCTCAGACTGGGAGCACTTCCGGCTGAGAGAGCTGCGATGGTGCATGTGCCCCTGGATGGCAGTGACGATGACAATGGCGGAGCAGATGGACTTACCAGTCTGCATCTGTGACTTTCAAAGGGATAGGCTCATAGAATCGGGAGGATTAGGAAGCAAAACCATTATGTTTTTTAATATAAACATTTAAAAAAGTACATGACGTCACTGTACTGGTTTCCCTGTGAGGCTGTAAGATCCGCTATTTGGCAACCAAACTAAAATCACCAGGTGAGCAGCCAGTGCCGTGGCAAGCTCGCCCGCTAGAAGCACGTGGTTTGAATCTCCTCACATGGCTGCTAAGCCCATTCCTTAGGGTTTATGTTCACGACGGGACAAAGGAGAGAGAACAGTCTGGGCCGAGAAACTAAACTCATCATCCATGACACTCAGCATCACCAGAAGGGCCTTTCAAATGAGGCTCAGATCAAAATATTAGCAGTTCCATGGATGATTGATTCTTGGGAGCCTGTTGAAATGTGTTTCCCCAGAAAATCAAATCCATAAGCCATGCACATACGTTCAATGTGCATATATTCAAGTGCAGTAACTGTTGAGAGGACACAGAACAGTTGACACTGAGGTCAATGTCACGCTCCCCCTGTGGGCCTGACATGCTCAGTGCCCCGCACCCTCATCTACACCAGGGTGCTGGCCATTGCTGGCCTGCGCAGTATTTCCTCTCAACCGTATACACACACCATAGCTTCACTTACACGAGAACGCCTGCTCACAGCAGAATTGGGGGGGGGCCTCCATTCCTGCCAGGTGAACAGGTGAGCTGGTATGACATGGGTGCAACTGTGTGATGGACACATTTGCACCTGGTGGAAATGCTGCCGCCGCCCATGCTGCAGGAGCAGGTGCCGCCAGAGGGGTGAGGCTTTCTGTCGGGGAGCACAGGAGATCAGGCCACCTGGGACGGCCAGGAGAAAGCGCGCTGGACCATGAACTGAGGTTAGTCATCAGTGATGAAACGGGGTTGAAAAGGCTCCTACATCCTTGCAAGGTTGCCTGTGGTCACTGCCAAGTGTACCTACTGCGAGGAGCTCTCCTCTGCCGGTGGTTTTAATGACAAGGGCTTGAATTTCTGACACTATAATAAAGGAGGGTTATTGAAATGTCGCTGCTGAGGGCGAGTGGTTCTCTCTGCCTTAATCTTCTCATCTATAAAATGGGGATAAAGGGCTCTGCCCTCACTTGCTCTTCACAACCTGCATGACCATTTCTACAAATGTGGAGAGCTTCGTGTTAGTAGAGGTGGCGATAACACTAAATAAAGGCACAGCCTGCCCGGCTGGTGTGGCTCAGTGGTTGAGCATCAACTTATGAACCAGGAGGTCCCGGTTCCATTCCCGGTCAGGGCACATGCCCAGGTTACAGGCTCAATTGCCAGTAAGGGGCGTGCAGGAGGCAGCTGATCAATGATTCTCTCTCATTGATGTTTCTATCTCTCTCCCTCCCTCCCACTTCCTTTCTGAAGTCAATAAAAATATATTTGAAAGAAACAATGAAGTGGGACAACGCCTCCTTGTAGGGTTGTGGGTGGGTAGCAAAAGGTTTATGTGCTTAAGTGACACATTTTCCTCGGCTACATCCTCGGCCATTTCATCATCCCAGCGAGACAGCGAGTGATCACAGGGAAGTCTGAGCTCGGGCAGACGGTGGCCCAGGGCAGGAGCTGCCAGCCCGGGAGCGACATCACTCACAGTTTATCCTTTTCAGGTTTCTCCGCGTTTGACTGCAGAGGAATGAGCCACTTTCCTTCTCTGATGAGGGAACATGCTTTTCTTATCTTTTGTAAAATCTTAACAGAATGGCTGCGTCACACGCTTTTAAAATATGCCAGAAGTCAGAGTCCGTTGAGCTGATCTTGCTCTGGAAAGTCATATCACCTCAACCCCTTCCTTATCCCCCTTGTATGTCTTTTAGAGACGATCTGAAATGTTAATACCAACTTTGTTATATGAGTTTGAAGAGCAAATATTCCTATTATCCTAGCGTTCTTTCAATTCGGTCTGAAGAATAACAATTAGTTTTAACCTGTGATTCTCTGAAAGGAAGAGAGGCGCCCACGCCCGCTCAGTGCGTGGAGGGGAGGGCAGGGGCTGTGGCCGCTGGTGTCCGGTGCCCCAGCTGCGCAGCCGGAAAGCCCCAGTGCGTCCCCGACAGAGAGGCCCCGGGAGACCCTGCACCCCCGCAGTCACCCGTGTTCACAACCGTCGCAAACACTGGGTCTCCCAGACTTTTTAAATGAAAGAAACAGAACAGAACATCCAAAAACTTAAGTGCTTGTTGCTCCTTTGTGTCTAATATGCATATCCTCAGAGAAAAAGGGGAAAAAGAAAACATTGGTATATGCATTTTTTAAATACAGGATGCGTAATAGTCTAAAGGAAATGATCTACTTGTTAAAACTGCCGATGGAAGGTCTATAAGAGGAAAGCGCACAGACTGCCACTGTCCAGGGAAAAGCTGCAGCAATCGGGGAGTCAGTGGCCACGGGCGGCTCATTGGATAGTTACCATGCTCGTGAGTGACGGCTGCAGAAGGAAGGACAGTGCGCACAGTAGTCGGAAGAAAAGGAAATGGGGGAAGAGAAAAGTTGAGGTTTGTTTTTGTCTTGCTGTTAGTAAGGAGTGAAATAGAAAAGGCGTCCATCAGTTTGGGCAATACTTGGCGTGTGTGGTGACAAAGCACAGACAAAGCAGATCCAGCTCCTACTGAGAGATGGCGATTGTCACAGGAGCCTGCCGCTCCCACCCAGCTGTTTCTGATTTGGGGTCACAGGTGTTGCATCCTCCCCTGGCTGACAACAGGCAGAAGACCCAGGAAATTAATCCTGGGTGGCCGCCATGCCCTCGTAGGGGCTATGAACTGGCTAACGATTCCTGACATTGTGTTTAGAGCATTAGTAACTTTAGGTGCAGCGTCAAGGAAAAATGAAAGAGTTCTAATTCCAATACAGGGAAGTCAGACTTTGAACAGAGAATTCACTCATTTTCAGGCCTTTATAGCTGGGAACTGCCCCGGACTCCGGGGGAGAGGCCGGCCCGAGACTGTGGCTCTGAGCTCCCCTCGGGCCCTCAGGCCAGAGGTGGGACTGTGACCCAAACTCCAAGACATTTTCCTTCATATGCATTCTCAGAAAACCTAAGTAGGCTGCCGCTGGGGTTATCTTGAAGGTAGCTCACACAATTAAGTTATTGTACAACTGCTATTTGGTGATGGAACCTACACATTCAACTGCCAAGCACAAGAGAAAACCACACAGGAACGGCAGCGGCATTAGAATATGTCTAAATGATTGTCTTTTAAATCCAGCAAGAAATATGCACTAATTCTTTTTCCTACTGTGAGAACAAAAATATACAGAGATAGAGAGATTAGTTCATTCTAAATTATCTCAGAAAGGCCAGCAGTCTACCAATGGCAAGTGGGAGGAAATTTATTGTTTGCAGCAAGATTGGCTTAATAGAAAAACCAATGTTCCAAAACTAATATATCGATAACTCCAAACCAGACCAAACACACAAAAACAGATAAACACATAGAGGCTTACCCAAACTAAGTTAATTTAAAAATCAAACACAAAAGAATAAAAACAAATAAAAAAATATTGAAGATTTTTCTCTTAATAAATATTAAAATAGGTGTGCAACAATAGTTATTTCTGCTTCCACTGCACCATGTGCTCATTTTCCTAGTTTATATATGCATCCATTTATAGAGAGGAAAAACTCTAAGATTATGTGAGTCGTTTTTGTGCACATGTAAATTGTGATCAGAGCTATCTAAACAAACATTACTCTTCAAGTTCCTTCATCAAAGAATTTGCGCTTGCAAAGATGCCTGGGTCCGTGAGATACAGGACAGCTGCCGGGAGGGGGCAGTAGGCAGCGATGTCTGGGGGACCGACAGCCTGCTGGCGAAGGCATGTTCCTAATGTGTTCACCCATGCGCTTTCTCACTTTGTGGATAATTCTCTAATAGGGATCTTCTTCTACCGCCCAAGCAGGGGAAGGCCACCGACAGCCAGTAACAATACGGTTGGATTTGGGTGTGACCTGCATGAGTGGCCAGTTAGGGGCTTTAACTGAGTCACATAAGCGTTTTGTCCATTTAAAGAAAACCTGTGTCTCTCTGTATTGAAAAGGTAACTGATAGCTGATTCGTTTCAGGAAGGAAGGGGGAGCAGGCGACCTTCTACTTTAAGGAATCCATACCTGATCCGTCCTTGGTCACCATTTAACCCATACCTGTTCCTTCCTCGGTCACCATCCCCAGCCCTTCAGCTTTGTTCTGCCGCTCAAAGGCGTTCAGGTCGAGGACGCTGCAATGACAGGGAGAAACGCACTCAGAGGACTCACAGGAGCAAATGTCTGGAAACCGCGTCTTGAAATGTGAACCGATGTCAACATACACTGCAAACGCGCCCCAGCTCAAGGCCCACCAGCCCCCTTCCTGGTGGCGGACGAGTCTCTCCCAGCGCACACGCTGAACTGACCCCTGTGAAGTCCAATGTGAGCCATCGTGGGCTCCACTGGGAGCACATTATAAAGCTGGCAGACATACTTAAATATAATTACAATGACCGCGTTTTCCCACGTGGAATAGCTTATTACACTCAGTGTGTGCCAGGGGCCTTGGTCAAATACTGTCTGATTTTAAATGCTGTAAAACTAGAAAGTAATTATCATAAATTAGTTAGTTGAGGACCATTTTTTTAGGAAAAATGAGAAATGGTCTATAAGCTCCCAAATAAAACTAAGTAGAATTTTCTTTTTTCTTTTAAAAATCATGCGCCACTCATATTAAAGGGTTGCAGAGGGCACAGCAATTCCAGGCCCCTATATTAAGCACAGGGAGGATTGTTTTAACACATTATTAACATCGAGTAACTTAGTAATTAAGATATTATTAACACAACATCAAGATAGAAAATAATACAGCAACTTCTGCCTCCCTTTAAAGTGTTTCATCATTAAATGTTCTTCTGTGTTAATCATTGTCCATAATGTAAACTCTTTGAAAAACACCACCTGAGTTAGAACGGAAACAGCGAGTGGGGGCTCCCCTGCATGACTATACAGGGGCTTCCCTGCATGACTGTGTCGGGCTCTCCTGCATGACTGCACGGGGCTCCCCTGCCTGACTGTGTCTGACTCCCCTGCACGACTGTGTCGGGCTCCCCTGCATGACTGCACGGGGGCTCCCCTGCATGACTGCATGGGGGCTCCCCTGCATGATGCATCAGGGGCTCACCTGGATGCCTGCATCAGGGCTTCCCTGAATGACTGCATGGGGCTCCCCTGCATGACTGCACAGGGCTCCCCTGAATGACTGCATGGGGCTCCCTGCATGACTGCACGGGGCTCCCCTGCATGACTGCACGGGGCTCACCTGCATGACTGCACAGGGTCTCACCTGCATGATGCATCAGGGGCTCCCCTGCATGACTGCACAGGGTCTCACCTGCATGATGCATCAGGGGCTCCCCTGCATGACGCATAGGGGCTCACCTGCATGACTGCATCAGGCCTGCGAGGCTCTGGAAGAAACCCACGTCCTTCTTCTCCTTGAGGTAGTCGAGCATTTTCTGCAGTAAACACATAAGCCACTGCATTCAAACCTCATTTATTGTTAAGAAAAAAAGCAACAAACACGCTTTCTCTTCCGTAATAAAGATAAAATAATATTCAGTATATACAGGTACCCTTTGTCGCAACTGGTTGGTTGAAGTTACTAAAATTTCAGCCCAAATCATGTCCGACTTTTAAACAGAACATAGTTCAAACTGTGCTGGGAAGTGATTTTTCTCATTTCTCAGGAGACTAGAAAGAACTACAACGAAAATAATTCCTGTAATGTGACAAACAGGTCACCCAACTAGGTCTCGGTAAGAAGCAACTTTGCCGACTGGGTGGCGTGAACCGCAGCCCGTGGTGACACCACATCCCCGGCAAGTCTCTAAAGCAGTGGTTCTCAACCTTCCTCCTGCCGCGACCCTTTAGTACAGTCCTCATGTTGTGCGGACCCCCAACATAAAATTATGTTCGTTGCTACTTCATCACTGTAATGTTGCTACTGTTATGAATCGTCATGTAAATATCTGATATGCAGGATGTATTTTCATTGTTACAAATGGAACATAATGAAAGCATAGTGATGAATCACAAAAACAATATGTAATTGTATATGTGTCTTCCGATGGTCTTAGGCGACCCCTGTGAAAGGGTCGTTCCAGCCCCAAAGGGGTCGCGACCCACAGGTTGAGAACCACTGCTCTAAAGGGCGGAAGTGCCCATACATTGTTTTAACACATTATTAACATCGAGCTTTCAGTGCACCAAGAAAACCCTTGGATGCTGGGACAAGATGACTAGAAAATGAAGACATATTTACGTAGAAAATGAAACGTCGCACACTTGGTAGTGCTTTGAGGACGGCTAAAGGCGTTCAACAGGGGGACTAGGCGGCCCATGGTCTGAAAGAGCATCATGGCAGCGGCTTAGAGACTCACCTGCTGCACTGTGGAGTTCCCACCATTTAGGATAGCAATTCCAAGTTTCAAAGTAGCAGCCACCATCGGTCCAGTTTCACCTTAAAAATATAAAAACAGTGCTCCTTACATCATTTCACCTGCTGCATCAATGTATTCTACCCCATAATGTGCACTTTTAAAATTATTACCACCTTATAGCTCTCTATCATGGTGACGAGGTCTGGACTGACTTATGTACCAAAAAATAATTTAAAGTGATAATGCATATTCTGCCATCAATGTTTTTACAAAATTCTGTGTAATACAGACAAAACTGAAACCATATGAGGACAAAAAAAAAAGAATATAAAAAAATAATTGATTTTGAAATACACAGACAACAGGGTGGTGAATGCCTGGGGCAGGGTGGGAACCAGGTGGTGGGAGGCAAGGGGGAAAATGGGGAAATCTATAATACTATCAACAATAAAATTAAAAAAAAAATAAAAGACTCACTTTAAAGGTCTCCATTTATATCAAGGGTCTGCAAACTATGACCTGAGGGCCAACCAGCTCGTCACATTTTTGTAAATAAAGTTTTATTGAAACACAGCTACGCCATTCGCTTACATAGTGTCACTGGGTGCTCTCCTGCTGCCAAAAACATTTCCATGGCCTTTCGCAGGAGACGTTCCCCCACCTGAGTCACATTGAGCAGCTCCTTAGAGTTGTGTCACAGCAGAATTTCCAAAATTTCTTGAGCAGAAATAAAACATCTTTAAATTTGACTCTAGTCACGACTAGACTGTATAAATGAGGGCTCAGCTCGCATATGTTCTCACTGACCTGGTCATGACCCAGAGAAGCAGGCCTAAGTGAGTGGGTGAGTGGACCTGAAGGAGCCGGGGCGGGAAGGGAAGATGCGGGAAGAGGAGATGCAGGAAGAGGAGGTGCGGGAGGAGGAGGTGCAGGAGGAGGAGATGCGGGAAGAGGAGATGCGGGAGGAGGAGATGCAGGAGGAGGAGATGCGGGAAGAGGAGATGCGGGAGGAGGAGGTGCGGGAGGAGGAGATGCGGGAGGAGGAGGTGCGGGAGGAGGAGATGCGGGAGGAGGAGATGCGGGAAGAGGAGATGCGGGAGGAGGAGATGCGTGAGGAGGAGATGCGGGAGGAGGAGATGCGGGAGGAGGAGATGCGGGAAGAGGAGATGCGGGAGGAGGAGATGCAGGAAGAGGAGGTGCGGGAGGAGGAGGTGCGGGAGGAGGAGGTGCGGGAGGAGGAGGTGCGGGAGGAGGAGGTGCGGGAGGAGGAGATGCGGGAGGAGGAGATGCGGGAGGAGGAGATGCGGGAGGAGGAGATGCGGGAGGAGGAGATGCGGGAAGAGGAGATGCGGGAGGAGGAGATGCGGGAGGAGGAGATGGGGGAGGAGGAGGTGCGGGAGGAGGAGGTGCGGGAGGAGGAGATGCGGGAGGAGGAGGTGCGGGAGGAGGAGATGCGGGAGGAGGAGATGCGGGAGGAGGAGATGCGGGAGGAGGAGATGCGGGAGGAGGAGATGCGGGAGGAGGAGATGCGGGAGGAGGAGATGCGGGAGGAGGAGGTGCGGGAGGAGGAGGTGCGGGAGGAGGAGATGCGGGAGGAGGAGATGCGGGAGGAGGAGGTGCGGGAGGAGGAGATGCGGGAGGAGGAGATGCGGGAGGAGGAGATGCGGGAGGAGGAGGTGCGGGAGGAGGAGGTGCGGGAGGAGGAGATGCGGGAGGAGGAGATGCGGGAGGAGGAGATGCGGGAGGAGGAGATGCGGGAGGAGGAGATGCGGGAGGAGGAGGTGCGGGAGGAGGAGGTGCGGGAGGAGGAGATGCGGGAGGAGGAGATGCGGGAGGAGGAGGTGCGGGAGGAGGAGGTGCGGGAGGAGGAGATGCGGGAGGAGGAGATGCGGGAGGAGGAGGTGCGGGAGGAGGAGATGCGGGAGGAGGAGGTGCGGGAGGAGGAGATGCGGGAGGAGGAGGTGCGGGAGGAGGAGGTGCGGGAGGAGGAGGTGCGGGAGGAGGAGGTGCGGGAGGAGGAGGTGCGGGAGGAGGAGGTGCGGGAGGAGGAGGTGCGGGAAGAGGAGATGCGGGAGGAGGAGGTGCGGGAGGAGGAGGTGCGGGAGGAGGAGGAGGTGCGGGAGGAGGAGATGCGGGAGGGGGAGATGCGGGAGGAGGAGATGCGGGAGGGAGAGATGCGGGAGGAGGAGATGCGGGAGGAGGAGGTGCGGGAGGAGGAGGTGCGGGAGGAGGAGGTGCGGGAGGAGGAGATGCGGGAGGAGGAGATGCGGGAGGAGGAGATGCGGGAGGAGGAGGTGCGGGAGGAGGAGATGCGGGAGGGGGAGATGCGGGAGGAGGAGATGCGGGAGGAGGAGGTGCGGGAGGAGGAGATGCGGGAGGAGGAGATGCGGGAGGAGGAGATGCGGGAGGAGGAGGTGCGGGAGGAGGAGATGCGGGAGGGGGAGATGCGGGAGGAGGAGATGCGGGAGGAGGAGATGCGGGAGGAGGAGGTGCGGGAGGAGGAGATGCGGGAGGAGGAGGTGCGGGAGGAGGAGGTGCGGGAGGAGGAGGTGCGGGAGGAGGAGATGCGGGAGGAGGAGGTGCGGGAGGAGGAGGTGCGGGAGGAGGAGGTGCGGGAAGAGGAGATGCGGGAGGAGGAGGTGCGGGAGGAGGAGGTGCGGGAGGAGGAGGAGGTGCGGGAGGAGGAGATGCGGGAGGGGGAGATGCGGGAGGAGGAGATGCGGGAGGGGGAGATGCGGGAGGAGGAGATGCGGGAGGAGGAGGTGCGGGAGGAGGAGGTGCGGGAGGAGGAGGTGCGGGAAGAGGAGATGCGGGAGGAGGAGGTGCGGGAGGAGGAGGTACGGGAGGAGGAGGAGGTGCGGGAGGAGGAGATGCGGGAGGGGGAGATGCGGGAGGAGGAGATGCGGGAGGAGGAGGAGGTGCGGGAGGAGGAGATGCGGGAGGAGGAGATGCGGGAGGAGGAGGAGGTGCGGGAGGAGGAGATGTGGGAGGAGGAGATGCGGGAGGAGGAGGAGGTGCGGGAGGAGGAGATGCGGGAGGAGGAGATGCGGGAGGAGGAGGAGATGCGGGAGGAGGAGATGCGGGAGGAGGAGGAGGTGCGGGAGGAGGAGATGCGGGAGGAGGAGGAGGTGCGGGAGGAGGAGATGTGGGAGGAGGAGATGCGGGAGGAGGAGGAGGTGCGGGAGGAGGAGATGCGGGAGGAGGAGATGCGGGAGGAGGAGATGGGGGAAGAGGAGATGCGGGAGGAGGAGATGCGGGAGGAGGAGGTGCGGGAGGAGGAGATGCGGGAGGAGGAGATGCGGGAGGAGGAGGTGCGGGAGGAGGAGATGCGGGAGGAGGAGGTGCGGGAGGAGGAGGTGCGGGAGGAGGAGGTGCGGGAGGAGGAGATGCGGGAGGAGGAGGTGCGGGAGGAGGAGGTGCGGGAGGAGGAGATGCGGGAGGAGGAGGAGATGCGGGAGGAGGAGATGCGGGGGGAGGAGGTGCGGGAGGAGGAGATGCGGGAGGAGGAGATGCGGGAGGAGGAGGTGCGGGAGGAGGAGATGCGGGAGGAGGAGGAGATGCGGGGGGAGGAGGTGCGGGAGGAGGAGATGCGGGAGGAGGAGATGCGGGAGGAGGAGGTGCGGGAGGAGGAGATGCGGGAGGAGGAGGAGGTGCGGGAGGAGGAGATGCGGGAGGAGGAGGTGCGGGAAGAGGAGATGCGGGAGGAGGAGATGCGGGAGGAGGAGGTGCGGGAGGAGGAGATGCGGGAGGAGGAGATGCGGGAGGAGGAGGTGCGGGAGGAGGAGATGCGGGAGGAGGAGATGCGGGAGGAGGAGGTGCGGGAGGAGGAGATGCGGGAGGAGGAGGTGCGGGAGGAGGAGATGCGGGAGGAGGAGATGCGGGAGGAGGAGATGCGGGAGGAGGAGATGCGGGAGGAGGAGATGCGGGAGGAGGAGATGCGGGAGGAGGAGGTGCGGGAGGAGGAGATGCGGGAGGAGGAGATGCGGGAGGAGGAGGTGCGGGAGGAGGAGATGCGGGAGGAGGAGATGCGGGAGGAGGAGATGCGGGAGGAGGAGATGCGGGAGGAGGAGGTGCGGGAAGAGGAGATGCGGGAGGAGGAGATGCGGGAGGAGGAGGTGCGGGAGGAGGAGGTGCGGGAGGAGGAGGTGCGGGAGGAGGAGGTGCGGGAGGAGGAGATGAGGGAGGAGAAGATGCGGGAAGAGGAGATGCGGGAGGAGGAGGTGCGGGAAGAAGAGATGGGGGAGGAGGAGATGCGGGAAGAGGAGATGCGGGAGGAGGAGATGCGGGAGGAGGAGGTGCGGGAGGAGGAGGTGCGGGAGGAGGAGGTGCGGGAGGAGGAGGTGCGGGAGGAGGAGGTGCGGGAGGAGGAGATGAGGGAGGAGAAGATGCGGGAAGAGGAGATGCGGGAGGAGGAGGTGCGGGAGGAGGAGATGCGGGAGGAGGAGGTGCGGGAGGAGGAGATGAGGGAGGAGAAGATGCGGGAAGAGGAGATGCGGGAGGAGGAGGTGCGGGAAGAAGAGATGGGGGAGGAGGAGATGCGGGAAGAGGAGATGCGGGAGGAGGAGATGCGGGAGGAGGAGGTGCGGGAGGAGGAGGTGCGGGAGGAGGAGATGCGAGGAGGAGGTGCGGGAGGAGGAGATGAGGGAGGAGAAGATGCGGGAAGAGGAGATGCGGGAGGAGGAGGTGCGGGAAGAAGAGATGGGGGAGGAGGAGATGCGGGAAGAGGAGATGCGGGAGGAGGAGGTGCGGGAGGAGGAGATGAGGGAGGAGAAGATGCGGGAAGAGGAGATGCGGGAGGAGGAGATGCGGGAGGAGGAGGTGCGGGAGGAGGAGATGAGGGAGGAGAAGATGCGGGAAGAGGAGATGCGGGAGGAGGAGGTGCGGGAAGAAGAGATGGGGGAGGAGGAGATGCGGGAGGAGGAGATGCGGGAGGAGGAGATGCGGGAGGAGGAGATGCGGGAGGAGGAGGTGCGGGAGGAGGAGATGAGGGAGGAGAAGATGCGGGAAGAGGAGATGCGGGAGGAGGAGGTGCGGGAAGAAGAGATGGGGGAGGAGGAGATGCGGGAAGAGGAGATGCGGGAGGAGGAGATGAGGGAGGAGAAGATGCGGGAAGAGGAGATGCGGGAGGAGGAGATGAGGGAGGAGAAGATGCGGGAAGAGGAGATGCGGGAGGAGGAGGTGCGGGAAGAAGAGATGGGGGAGGAGGAGATGCGGGAGGAGGAGGTGCGGGAAGAAGAGATGGGGGAGGAGGAGATGCGGGAAGAGGAGATGCGGGAGGAGGAGATGAGGGAGGAGAAGATGCGGGAAGAGGAGATGCGGGAGGAGGAGGTGCGGGAAGAAGAGATGGGGAGGAGGAGATGCGGGAGGAGGAGGTGCGGGAAGAAGAGATGGGGGAGGAGGAGATGCGGGAGGAGGAGATGCGGGAGGAGGAGATGGGGGAGGAGGAGATGCGGGAGGAGGAGGTGCGGGAGGAGGAGATGCGGGAGGAGGAGGTGCGGGAGGAGGAGGTGCGGGAGGAGGAGGTGCGGGAGGAGGAGGTGCGGGAGGAGGAGGTGCGGGAGGAGGAGGTGCGGGAGGAGGAGGTGCGGGAGGAGGAGATGCGGGAGGAGGAGATGCGGGAGGAGGAGATGCGGGAGGAGGAGGTGCGGGAGGAGGAGATGCGGGAGGAGGCGATGCGGGAGGAGGAGATGCGGGAGGAGGAGGTGCGGGAGGAGGAGATGAGGGAGGAGAAGATGCGGGAAGAGGAGATGCGGGAGGAGGAGGTGCGGGAAGAAGAGATGGGGGAGGAGGAGATGCGGGAAGAGGAGATGCGGGAGGAGGAGATGCGGGAGGAGGAGGTGCGGGAGGAGGAGGTGCGGGAGGAGGAGATGCGGGAGGAGGAGGTGCGGGAGGAGGAGATGAGGGAGGAGAAGATGCGGGAAGAGGAGATGCGGGAGGAGGAGGTGCGGGAAGAAGAGATGGGGGAGGAGGAGATGCGGGAAGAGGAGATGCGGGAGGAGGAGATGCGGGAGGAGGAGGTGCGGGAGGAGGAGGTGCGGGAGGAGGAGGTGCGGGAGGAGGAGGTGCGGGAGGAGGAGGTGCGGGAGGAGGAGGTGCGGGAAGAGGAGATGCGGGAGGAGGAGATGCGGGAGGAGGAGGTGCGGGAAGAGGAGATGCGGGAGGAGGAGATGCGGGAGGAGGAGGTGCGGGAGGAGGAGGTGCGGGAGGAGGAGATGCGGGAGGAGGAGGTGCGGGAGGAGGAGATGAGGGAGGAGAAGATGC